>NW_027141851.1:2406666-3610000 GCF_036365525.1 Heterodontus francisci
GTTTGTGAGAGCTTGCTGTGGGCAATGGCTGCTGCGTTTCTTACTTTACAACAGTGACTGCAATTCACAAAGACCTTCATTGGGTGGAAAGTGGTTTGGGACGTCCTGAGGTTGTGAAAGGTGCTCGAGAAGAGCAAGCCTTTCTTTGTAGAGAGAGAATGGATAATCTCATGAGAAGACTGCTTAAAAATCATGAGAGAGTCTAACGGTTGTTTGAAAGTCTCGGAAGAGACAGGTTGCTATTTCTGACAGAAAAGAGAAATACTGTGTGTATTGAAAAGTTATCTACAAAAACCTCGTTGGGCTCCGAGAGTTGGGATCTTTAATTTTATACACTCAAGGTGTTGTAAGAAAGATGTTCAATAAATATCTAACTGTATTTGATCACTGTTGGCTTATTTGTTTTGCATTTTAATACTTCAAATCAGGGTTTCTGGGATTTTTTTCTCTTCTAAGACTGAACTGTAATTTTTTAGAGGAACAAGACAGTCCAGTGTGTAAAAACAATTAACAAGCAGCACTTGCTGATTGTTTATCTTGCAGTGCGACAAAAAACTTACAAAGATCCCAAAGGATAGATGGACAATCTGAAAGCTTTGGACGGTTGAGAGTCACCCATGACATCAAATAACCATGGTCAGATTATTTGTTTGAAAAGTGATACAAACCTTTATGTAAATATTATTAAATGCAATGCCATAAATTGTTCAGCATACTTTGTCAACACCAGCATATTTGTTTTTGTTGTTGTTGCTTTCTAGTCTATTCGAGACGCTGGCCATTATGAGTATGTTGATCAACCAAAAGTCTTCAGTCAAGCAGCACTGCAGATCTGAAGTACTGCAGACTAATGATCAGACAGCACCGGGAATGTTCAGTACTGTACATTGACAATTAAACAGCACTGTGAAAGCCTGCTATCTGATCTGTGATTTTTCCAATCAATCAATTTTTCCTTTCACTGAAATGTACCTTCCAATCCAACCTCTCTGAATTGAATTCATTGAGCTTAGGAATAGAAGTAAGAAAATTATCATTGGCATCTTTGTTGCTCATGTCCCCGTCTTCATGACCTTGCACACCACCACCCCCTTCCTCCCACACACTCCTAATCTCTCCAGCCCGACAACCCTCCGCAAACTGTGGTGATTAAGAAAAGGGAGGGTGTAAGGCAATCATTAGGTTTCTTCCCCTGATCACTATCCAATGAACTCGGCAACAACATGCTCCTGTGTGGCATTAGGGGTGGGGGTGGGGCTGTTGGTTCCTGGTGATGAGATCAGGTTCAGATTCCCCACAACTCCATCTTCAGGAATAGCTTGCTGTCGTAACGGATGAACCAGATCACAACGTTTGGAACAAGGTAGATCACATTAATCTGTTTGATATTATTAATTTCATTACGACGGTCGAGTCGGATCGGGTCGGACACGAAAAATATTAAAGTACTCGGGCCCGGTTCGGGATAGGGTTGGATGTGATCCAGTCAGGCCCTGGTCTGGTTGTCAATTTATACCCGAGCAGGCCTTTACTGCTAGCATCCGGGCTGTAGTAGTGAAGACACGAGCTGCAGTACCAGCAGTGTCCCAAGGCAGGCTCACCAGTACAACCACAACACTGGCATCTAGCCAACAAGGTGAGCAATGCCCAGTTATTCCTATCCAAAAACAGCAGGACCAATCCAATCCAGTTAATTATTGCGCCTTCAGTCTACTCTCATTCATAACCAAAGTGATGGACGATGCAGTCGACATTGTTACCACGCACCACTGAAACAGCAGTAACATGCTCACTGATGCTCAGTTTAGGTTCCATCAGAGCCACCCAGCTCCTGACATCATTATGCCCATACTCTAATCTTCCAACTTATCACCGTGAAGCAGCAAACTGACAGAAAACAGAGAGCAGAGAGACGGTATTATAATATCTGAAAATTATGGAAATATTCAGCCGGTCAGGCATCCTCTGTGGAGTAAGAAACAGAGGGAAAGAGAGCACGGCAGGAGCGGAGCTTTAAAAAGCTTTCCAAAAGGACAGTCTGAGAACAGAGAGAGAGACAGAGGGAGAGGAAGAGAGGGAGAGCATGGTGTGAGTGGAGCTTTAAAAAACGTGCCAAATGGACAGTTGGAGGCCAGAAATAGAGAGATGGAGAGAAAGAGAGCACGGCAGGAGCAAAGCAGGGGAAACATCGAAAAGTAATGTTAGAGTGACAACACAGTCGACAGAGAGAGCAGGGAGTCGAAAAGCCGCCGGGATGAGTATACAGTTATTTTGTTAATTTTTCAGAATCTCAATCAAACAAAAATAAAGTAAGACTTGATCAATTCAAGATTGCATAAACTAAAAGCTAAAGCTGATTTTATAGTGGTTATAATAGAATGAGAGAGAGTCCTGCAGGGAGTGAATTCGTTCATTTGGACAGCTTAATACATAAGCTGCATCAATTATTATTAAGGCTTATCAGTATTTATAAGGTTTACTTATTGTCGTGAAGTTTATTGGAATTATCAAGCATTATTAGCATTGGCAAGGTCTATTACCAGTAGGCAGGTCTACATATCTGTGTAATCAAGAAAAGCATAACATCAGAACAAGTAAGTAGCTGGTGAGTATTTTTTGAGTCGTGTTTATTTTAACTAGTGAACTGTATTGATTTTTAGTCGGCTTTATCATAACTAGTAAGGTTTTATTAATAATGTTGAGGTGTGCCAGTATTAATCTGATATGAATTCCTTTTTCCTGAACCGTGGCTTCCTCACACCACCGCCCCCCCCCCCACCCCACCCCCCGCTGTTGTTGACAGGGCCCTCACCCATGTCCGGCCTATTTCCCGCACCTCTACCCTCACCCCTTCCCCTCCTTCCCAGAAAGGTGACAGGGTTCCCCTTGTCCTCACTTTCCACCCCATCAGCCTTCATATCCAAAGGATCATCGTCCGCCATTTCTGCCACCTCCAGCATGATGCCACTACCAAATGCCTCTTCCCCTCCCTTCCCCTGTCAGCATTCCGAAGGGATCATTCCCTCTGCGACACCCTGGTCAACTCCTCCATTACCCCCATCACCTCTTCCCCGTCACATGGCACCTTCTCCTACAATCGCAGGAGGTGTAATACATGCCCATTTAAATCCCCTCTCCTCACTATCCCAGGCCCCAAACACTCCTTTCAGGTGAAGCAGCGATTTACTTGTACTTCTTTCAATGTAGTGTACTGTATTCGCTGCTCACAATGTGGTACCCTCTACATTGGGGCGACCAAACGCTGACTGGGTGACCGCTTTGCAGAATACCTGTGCTAAGTCTGCAAGCAGGACCCCGAGCTTCCAGTTGCTTGCCATTTCAACACAACTCCCTGCTCTCATGCTCACATCTCTATCCTGGGATGATGCAGTGAACATCAACGCAAGCTCGAGGAACAGCATTTCATTTACAGATTAGGCACTCTACAGCCTGCCGGACTGAGTTCAATAATTTCAGAGGATGACGGGCCCCCCATTTTAGCTTTATTTTTAGTTATTTTTTCTTTTTTTTTCTTTTGTACAATTTTTACAATTTTTTAAATGTTTATTTCATTTAATCTTAATTTGTTCAGTTCGCTTACCCACTGTTGCTTTTCATGTTTCTACTTGCTGCTGTTCAATCCTCAGTCCGTTAGCACCCTATCTGTACTCATGCTTTGTCTTTCAACACATCATTTCCTATTGTTTGCCTTTGCTCACTGACCTTTTGGTCAGCTATGTGGCTTTATCAAATCTACACCTTCTCCTTTGTTATCTCTTGCCCCACCCCCACCTCACTTGCTGATAACCTTTTACATTTCAAATACTTGCCAGTTCCGAAGAAGGGTCACTAACCCGAAACGTTAACTCTGCTTTTCTTTCCACAGATGCTGTCAGACCTGCTGAGTGGTTCCAGCATTTCTTGTTTTTATTTTACTATTCGTAAGGGTTCTTTTTCAGCAGTAACAAAGCGCCACCTATTAAACAAAGGAATGGCAGGGCTGCATCAACCTCGATAGTGCACCTCCTGTACTATGTGGGAGCTCCTAGATACTTCCCATGCCCTGGAGAAACATTTGTGCAGGGACTGTTGTCAGTTGCGGCAGCTTGAGCTCTTGGTTTTGGAACTTAAATGGCAGCTGGCGACACTGCGGTGCATTCATGAGGATGAGAGCTACGTGGATAGCACGTTTATAGATGTATCCACCCCACAGTTAAATAGTACGCAGGGAGAGAGGGAATGGGAGACCACCAGACAGTCAAAAAGAATCAGGCAGGTATTGTAGGAGACCTTGAGGGCATCTCACCCTCCAACATGTATTCATTTCTGAATACTGAGGAAAGTGGTGCTCCCAATGGGGAGTGAAGTCACAGCCAGGTCCATAGCACCACAGGTGGCTCAGCTACACAGCAGGCTACAGGGAAGACTGGAAGAGCTACAGTGACAGGTGATTCAATAGTCAGGGGAACAGACAGGCGTTCCAGTGACAGCAGGCGTGAATTCAGGATGGTGTGGTGCCTTCCTGGTGCCAAGGTCAAGGATGTCATTGAGCGGCTGCAGAGAATCCTGAAGGGGGATGGTGAACAGCCAGTAGTTGTGGTCCACATCGGAACCAATGACATACTTAGAAAGAGGGATGTGGTGTTGCTGTCAGTATTTAGGGAGCTAGGTAAGAAATTAGCAAACAGGGCCGCAAAAGCAGTAATCTCTGGAATATATCCCAGTTCCACGCGCAAGTGAGTATAGAAATGGAAGGATAAGACAGATGAATGCGTGGCTGGAAAGATGGTGCAGGATGGAAGGCTTTAGATTCCTGGGGCACTGGGAACAACTCTGTCGAAGATGGGATCTGTACAGGCCTGACGGGTTGCACCTGAATTGAGCCGGGACTAAGTTCTTTGCTGCACATTCTGCTAGTGCTATTGGGGGCGGTTTAAACTAGTTTGGCAGGGGGAAGTGGACCAGAGGGTAGACTCTGTTGGGACAAAATCGGAAATGAAAATGGATGGCAGAATATTAATGGATGAGTCTGGAAGACAGAGGAAACTGATGTTAGAAATAAAGAGTTTGCCAGTGTTCAAGGATATCTATTTCAATGCAAGGAATATAGCAAGTAAAGCAGATGAGATGAGGGCACTGATAGACACGTGGCAGAATGATATCATAGCAGCGACAGGGACATGGCTTAAGCAGGGACAAAACTCGCAGCTCAGCATTCCTGGTTACAGGGTTTTCAGACACGATAAGGAGGGGGAATACGAAAAGACAACGGGTGGCAGTTTTGGTCAAGAAAACTATTACAGCTGTGAGGGGGGATGATATGCTGGAAGGTTCATCGAATGAGGCTATATGGATTGAGCTAAGGAATAGGAAAAGGGGCAATCAAACTGCTGTAAGTGCACCATAGACCCACAAATAGTCATAGGGAGATAAAAGAGCAGATATAGGCAAGGTTCTGAGAAGTGCAAGAACAGTGGGGCAGTAATAGTGGGGGATTAATAAAAACCCAATATTAACTGGGATAGTTTTAGTGTGAAAAGACTTGAGGGAGCAGAAGTGTTGACGTGCATTCAGGAGAACTTTTTTGTCCAGTCTGTCGCCTGTCCAACAAGAAAGGGTGAAGTTTTCGACTTCGTTTAGGAAATGAAGCTGGGCAGGTGGAAGGAGTGACAGCGGGAGATCATTTTGGTGGTCGTGATCATAACTCAGTCACTTTTAACATAATTATGGAAAAGGACAGAAATAGAACTGGAGTTCGAGTTCTCAATTGGGGCAAAGCCAATTTTACTAAACTGAGGAGCGATTTAGCTAAAGTGGACAGGAAACAGCTACTTGAAGATAAATCGATGACAGAACAGTGGAAGGCATTCAAAGGGGAGATTCAAGGGGCTCAGAGTAAAGGTACCCACGAAGACAAAAGGTGAGGTGACAAATCGAGAGCCCCATGGATGTCAAGGAGCCTACATGTTAAGATGAGGGAGAACAGCAAAGTTTATGTCTGGCACCGAGAATTCAACAGTAAAGAAAGCCGAGAGCAGTATAGAAAATGGAGGGGTGAAATAAAAAAGGAAATTAGGAAAGCAAAGAGAGGGCATGAAAGAATATTGGCAAACAAAATCAAGGTGAACCCAAAGATGTTTTAGCAACACATTAAGGTTAACAGGTATCTAAGGAGAGGGTAGGGCCCATAAAAGACCAAAAGGTAACCTATGTGTTGGTCAGAATATGTTGTTTTTTTTTAGTGTATACTCTGCGTCGGTCTTCAGAAAAGAGGATGATGATGCAAATATTGCAGTTAAGGAGGAGAACTGTGAAGTATTGGATGTGATAAACATAGGGAGAGATGAAGTATTAATGGGACGAGCATGCTTGGAAGTTGACAGCTCACCAGGTCCGGATGAAATGTACCCGAGGCTGTTAAGAGAAGAAAGAGAGGAAATAGCAGAAGGTATGACCATCATTATCCAGTGGTCACTGGATACAGGTGTGGTGCTGGAGGATTGGAGAACTGTTAACATTGTACCTCTGTTTAGAAATCGAGTGAAGGATAGATCGAATAATTACAGGCCAGTCAGTCTAACCTCAGTCGTGGGCAAATTATTGCAATATATTCTGAGAGACTGGATAAATGCAGAGGTTAATCAACGATAGCCAGCATTGGTTCATTAAGGGAAGATCTTGATTGATCAACTTGATTGAATTTTGTAAATAAATAACAAGAAAGATAGATGAAAGTAGTGCAGTTGATGTCGTCTACAACGACTTGAAGCAAGGCATTTGACAAAGTCCTACATGACAGACTGGTTAAAAAATTAAAATCCCATGGCATCCAGAGAAATGCAGCAATGCTGGTACAAAAGTGTCTCAATGGAAGGACACAAAGGTTGATTGTTGACGGTTGTTTTAGCGAATGGAGCGCTGTTTCCAGTGGCCTTCTGCAGGGATCAGTAGTGGGGGCCCTGCTTTTTGTGGTATATATTAACGTTTTGGATGGAAATGTAGGGGGCATGACCAGGAAGTTTGCAGACAACACAGAAATTGGCATTGTAGTAGATAGCGAAGAGTATCGTTGCAGGCTGCAGGAAGATATTGATGATCTGATAAGATGGGCAGTGAACTGGCAAATGGAATTCAACTCAGAGAATTGTGAGGTGATGCATTTGGTGAGGTCAAACAAGACAACTGAATGTACGATTAATAGGGAAATACTGAGAAGTATAGAGAAAGTGAGGGACCTTGGAATCAATGGTCACAGATCCCTGAAAGTCGCAGGACAGGTCGATAAGGTGGTTAAGAAATCACACGGAATCGTTTCCTTTATTAGCCGAGGTATGGAATATAAGAGCAGGAGGTTATGCTGTAACTGTATAACTCATTAGTTAGGCCACAACTTGAGTACTGTGTGCAATTCTGGTCACCTCATTACAGAAAGGATGCAATTGCACTGGAGAGAGTACAAAGGGAATTTATGAGGATGTTGCCAGGACTGGAAAAATGCAGCAATGAGGAAAGATTGGATCGGCTGGGGTTGTTCCACTTGGAACTGATCTTATTAAAATGGACAACGTTTTGAGGGGCCTGGATAGAGTGGAGGTGAAGGTCTATTCGCCTTAGCAGAGAGGTCAGTGACGAGGGGGAATAGATTTAAAGTTATTGCCAAAAAAATCGGAGGGAGATGAGGAAAATCATTTTCATCCAGAGCGTGGTGATGGTCTAGAACCCGAACCCTGAACGGGTAGTTGAGGCAGAGACCCTCACACATTCAAAGGGAGTCTGACTATGCTCCTCATGTACTGTAAACTGCAGGGCTACGAAACAATTGGTGGAAGGTGTGATTAGATTTAGTGGATCATTTTTCAGCAGGCACTGACACAATGGGCCAAGTGGCCTCTTTCTTTGCCTTAAACTTTCCATGATTCTATTTCTATGATTGAACGTTTCAGATCAATGAGCCAAGAACTGACGTTCTCCTGTTAATATTAAGCCCTCCAGCCAGAATAATACCTTTGCTACAATAAACGTAGCATCGAATTCCAATGATCAGTTCTAGCTCCACTCTCTGGCCCAGATAACAGACAGTTCCACAATTCGGGAATGAACAGCTCAAAACTCCCCCATCGCCAAAGAGCAAACCCAGCTTCTCTCTCTCGCTCTCTCTTGTCCAGTAACAGAGTAATTCCGCAATGTGGGAATGAACATATCCCCAATCTCCATTTTACTATGCAACCTGCTCTCTCTGGCCCAGAAAACACGCAGTTCTTAAAGGTGAATGACGAAAGTCTGGTTTACATGGTACAATGGGAGCTCCTCTCTCTGGCCCAGATCAAGGGCAGATCTACAATGTGGCAGTGCATGGATAACAAAAAAAATCGATTTTATTCCCAGGTTCCAGTACGATTTTGAAAATTCAATTCTTTCCACGATTTCATTGCATAATATATTAAAAATACAAAACAATTTTGATTAGTCCTTGCTCTAAATAATTGAATATTTCAGAGTACATTCCAATCCAGTAAGAAATTATGAGAGAGGAAAACAGCACAGAGTGTGAGAGAGAGGAAAAGAGAGAGAGAGAGAGAGAGAGAGAAAGTGGCAACGCATGAAATAGAGTGAGAATGAGTCAGACAGAGCACAAAACCAAGAGGTAGATAGATAGACAGATAGATAGATAGATAGATAGATAGATAGATAGATAGATAGATAGATAGATAGATAGATAGATAGATAGGGATTTGGGGAGATAGACTGACGGAGAGATGGATGGAGGGACAAATAGATAGATGGACAGATGGACTGACAGATAGATAGATAGATAGATAGATAGATAGATAGATAGATAGATAGATAGATAGATAGATAGATAGGGATTGATAGATAGCTAGAGAGAGAGAGAGAGAGAGAGAGAAAGACACAGAGAGACAGAGAGGCAGAAAAAGAGCGAGAGCAAATGAACGAAAGAGACGTGGTGACAGATAGTGTGAAAAAGGAAGCAGACAGACTGATACAAAAATTCAGACAGGGAGTGAGAGAGCGGAATGAAGAGAGAAAGAGAGAAGAAGAAAGCCACAGAGCACCAAAAAGTGTGAGGGTAGAAACGTGGACAGAGGGAACGAATGATAGAGATCGGCAGATGGAGTGTGTATGAGAGACAAACAGGGAATGGGAGAGAGAGATAGAGAAAAAGAGAACAGAAGTGAGAGTGAGTCAGACAGAGCACAAAACCAAGAGATAGAAAGATAGCTGGAGAGATAGATGGATCGATAGATAGATAGATAGATAGATAGATAGTTAGATAGATAGATAGATAGATAGATAGATAGAGAGAGAGAGAGAAAGAGAGAGAGAGAGAAAGAGAGAGAGAGTGGGGAAAGAGATAGATAGATAGAGACAGCGGGATAGAGGTCGATTGAGCGTGAAACATAGAGCATGAAAGAGCAAGGGCCTGACATGGAATGAGACAGACTAGCAGGGAGTGAGAGTAATAGGTTGAGAGTGGAAGGTAATCAAGGAAAATAACAGGAAAGAGAGAGAATGAGAGGGAGAGAATGAGGGCGAATGAAAGTTTGATAGATAGAGCATGAAAGAAAGAGAGAGAGGCTGACATGGAATGAGAGAGTAAATTAGACACGGAGAGAAACAGACATAGAATGAGTGAGAAAAAGGGGGATGGAGAGAGAGACAGACAGAGCACAAGAGACAGACAGACAGACAGCGAGTGAGACTGATAGAGCGAGACAGACAATGAGAGTGAGGGTCAAAGAGGCAGACACTGAGAGAAAGACAGGCAGATATATCTGCATTTGTTCAACGTGAGTTTTGAGTTGAGGTTGGAATTGGCATGTGTCACTGCCTCCCGAACATTCTCCAATCTCTGTGTGCGGCCTGTAATGGGGTTCAGACATTTTCAAACTGGTTCTGTCCTCGATTGTACTGAATTAATCTGTCCATGGGCAGGCCCCCGAGGAAAATATTGAACAAAATCCCAACGTGTAACGCATTCACTGGTGATGAAAACTGCTGAGCTGGGTTGTGTCTGGGTGGAAAGGAGTCCCAGTTCAAATCCCAAACCCTCCCTCTCCCTCTCTCTCCAGGGGAAGGGATATTTCTCTCAGTCTCGTGTGTGTGGACTGCGTGCTCGCATTGTGGTCTCAATCAATATCACTTTTGATCGCTTGCTTTCTAATGGGCAGTTGCTTGTATTGGGATGTTACTGAGAGATTGTCTGTCCAATTGAGAGAAGACTTTTTTGGGATCTTGTTACACCTATTCTTGACAGTCTTTTGCTTTGATTTATCCAATTTAACTAAATGTACTTCTCTGCCCCTGGGGGCATTTGTTTAACTTTGAAAACTGTTGTGACAATATGTGAAGAGAGTGAGAAAATTTTGGGTTGAGGGATATTATTGGACAGGGTGTCCATCCGCCTTGGACAGTGTACTTCACCCAGAGGCAGGATTCAATGTGTCTACCAGCATTTCTGTCTGGCTTTTGATCCCTCATTTTAACATGCGCCTGTTGGATTGTGGTCCTTGATTTTTTAAATGGATTAACGTTTTGGTTAATTCAGGCCTGGCCCGTCGTTACGAAGCGAATATGTTAATCCTCGATGCAGTCATTTAGCAAGGATAGGCGGAGAGGAAAAGGACGTGCGATAGCGCTGTTAATGCAGGATGAGATTGTACATTAGTGAGACAGTATCTTAGATCAAAAGAGCAAGATGTAGAATCAGTTTGGGTGGAACTGAGAAACAGCAAGGGGCAGCCAACATTGGTAGGAGATGTTTTGTAGACAAGCCAACTGCATGCAGCATGGAGAATACAGAATCAATGGGCATCTTCAATTTACAGATAGATTGCCTCATCCTAATTAGCACTAATTCTGTGGAGGATAAATTCCTAGTATGTGTACGAGATGGATGCCTGGAGCAGTATGCTGAAGAACCAACTAGGGATTGAGCTATTTCAGATTTAGTATTTTGTAATGAGAAGGGGCTAATTAATAACCTTGCTGTAAATGAGCCATTATGAAATAGTGACCATAATATGATAGAATTTTAAATTTGAAGAAAAGATATAGTTCATTTAGAAACGATGCTCTTAAATCTGAGCAAAGGAAACTATGAAGATATGAAAGGCAAGTTGCCTATGGTGTATTGGGAAAATGCATTAAACGATTTGACAGTAGCCAGGCAATGGTTAGTAGTTAGAGAAGTTAATTCACGGTTGACAAGAAATGTGCATTCCTCGAAGAAACAAAAACCAAAACAGGAAAGGTGAATCAACCTAGGCTAACAAAAAAAAAATAAAGGTTGCATTAGGTCAAACCTTTAAGCCTTGTCTGGTCGCCAAGAAACGTGGCAAGCTCGAGGATTGGGAGCGATTTAGAAATCAACAAAGGAGAACCAATAAACTAATCGGGAAAGGGAAAATAAATCTGGAATGTACAATAGCTAGAAACTTAATGCTTCTTTAAGTATTTGAAAAGGAATAGATGAGCAAGGATGGGTGTGGGTCCTTTTCAAGCGGTGATAGGAGAGTTTGTGATGGAGAATGAGGAAATGGCGGATAAACTAAACAATTCCTTTGTCTCTGTCTTCACGGAGGAAGATAGAAAAAACCCTCAAAGAAATTCGGGGGAACAATTAGGACTTGTAAAAATGAGGAACTGAAATCAATTAGTATAAATAAAGAGGTAAAATTTGAAACATTATTGTAATGTAAATTAATAAATCCCCTGTACTAGATGAGCTACATGCCAGAGTATTGAAGGAGTGGCTATGAAGATAGTAGATGCCTCGGTGAATATCTTTCAAAATTCTATAGATTTTGGATGGGTTCCTGCACTCTGTAAATTAGCAAATGTCACCCCAATTATTTAGAAGAGAGCAAGAGAGAAACAGAGAACGACAAACCTGTTAGTTTGATGTCAGCAGTAGTGAAAATGTTAGAATCTATTAAGGGGAATGAAATAACAGGACACTTGGAACAAATGATATGATTAGCTGAGTCAACGTGGGTTTAAGAAACAGATCTCATGTTTGACAAATCTGTTGGAGTTTTCTTTTTTTGAGGATGTTCCTTGTAGCATAGAGAAAGGAAAACCAGTGGATGTGCTGTATTTGGATTTTGAGACGGCTTTTGATAAGGTCCCGCACAGGAGGTTAATAAACAGAATTAGAGCACATGGGATTGGGAGTAACATTCTGCTATGGATTGAGAGCTGGTTAACATAAAGAAAGAAGAGAATAGGAATAAATTGGCAATTGCCAGGATGGCAAGCTGTGACTAATAGAGTACCGCAAGGATCAGTGCTTCAGCCATAGCTGTTCGCAATCTATATTAATGATCTGGATGTGGGGGCCAAATGGAATATTTCCAAATTTGCTGATGACACAAAACTAGGTGGGAAATTAAGTTGTGAGGAAGATGCAAGGAGGCTTTAAGGAGATTTGGACAGGCTTAGTGAATGTGCAACGACATGGCAGATGGAATATAACGTGAAGAAGTGTGGAGTGATCCTTTCTTCTTTATTTCTCTTTCTTTCTTTTTTTGGTCTCCTTATCTCGGGACACAATGGATAAGCGCCTGGAGATGGTCAGTGGTTTGTGAAGCAGCGCCTGGAGTGGCTATAAATTCCAATACCAGTGTGACAGACTCTTCCACAAGTGCTGCGGATAAAATTGGTTTTCGAGGCTGTTACACAGTTGGCTCCCCACTTGCGCTTCTGTATTTTTTCCTGCCAACAGCTAGGGCTCTTCCACTCGCAACTCTTTAGACCCACCTTTATGGATGCCGGCCAGCACCAGCGATCACTGGCAACTGACTCTCATGACTTGCGATCAATGTTACAGGACTTTATGTCGCATTTGCAGATGTCCTTAAAGCGGAGACATGGACGGCCGGTGGGTCTGATACCAGTGGCGAACTCGCTGTACAATGTGTCCTTGGGGATGCTGCCATCTTTCATGCGGCTCACATGGCCAAGCTATCTCAAGCATCGCTTGCTCAGTAAGGTGTATATGCTGGGATGTTGGCTGCCTCGAGGACTTCTGCATTGGAGATATGGTCCTGCTGCCTGATGCCAAGGATTCTCCTGAGGCAGCGAAGATGGAATGAATTGAGATGTCGCTCTTGGCTAGCATACGTTGTCCAGGCCTGGCTACCGTCCAGCAAGATACTGAGGACACAGGCTTGATGCACTCGGGCATTTGTGTTCCGTGTCAGTGCACCATTTTCCCACTCTCTTGGCCAGTCTGGACATAGCAGTGGGCGCCTTTTCAATGCGCTTATTGATTTCTGCATCGAGACAGGTTACCGGTGATAGTTGAGCTTTGGTCGTGAACTCTTGAACCAGTTCCAGAGAGTGATGCACTTTGGTAGAAAAACAGAAAGGCAGAGTATTTCTTAAATGGTGAGAGGTTGTGAAGTGTTGATGTCCAAAGGGATCTGGGTGTTCTGGTTCATGAATCAGTAAAAGCGAGTATGCAGATGCAGTAAGCATTTGGGAAGTCAAATGGTATGCTGGCCTTCATTGCAACGGCATTTGAATACAGCGTGTAAAGATATGTTGCTGCAATTGTAAAAAGCCTCGGTGAACCTCACCTGGAGTATTCTATACAGTTGTTGTCTCCTGTTAAGATGTGTATACGTGCTATCGAGGGAGTGGAATAGAGGTTCATCAGGTTAACCCTGGAATGGTGGGATTATTTTACTGAGAGAGATTGCAGAAACTGGGCCTGTATTCGCCAGAGTTTCGAAGAATGAAAGTTGATCTCATTGAAAGTTACATCATTCAAAAAGGGTGTGACAGGTTCGATGTGGATAGGATGTTTCTGTGGCTAGTGAGTCTGGAACCAAGCGACACAGTCTCAGAATAAGGGGTAGGCCGTTTACAACTGAGATGAGGTGGAATTTCTTTACTCAGATGGTGATGAATTTGTGGAATTCTGTACCCCATACAGCCAACCAAATCGGAACTCAGTGATGCCATTGATTCCCTAGCCAGCGGAAAAGCCCCTGGGAAGGACAGCATTACCCGTGAAATAATCAAGAGTGCCAAGCCTGCTATACTCTCAGCACTACATGAACTGCTATGCCTGTGCTGGGACGAGGGAGCAGTACCCCAGGACATGCGCGATGCCAACATCATCACCCTCTATAAAAACAAAGGTGACCGCGGTGACTGCAACAACTACCGTGGAATCTCCCTGCTCAGCATAGTGGGGAAAGTCTTTGCTCGAGTCGCTCTGAACAGGCTCCAGAAGCTGGCCGAGCGCGTCTACCCTGAGGCACAGTGTGGCTTTCGTGCAGAGAGATCGACTATTGACATGCTGTTCTCCCTTCGTCAGATACAGGAGAAATGCCGTGAACAACAGATGCCCCTCTACATTGCTTTCATTGATCTCACCAAAGCCTTTGACCTCGTCAGCAGACGTGGTCTCTTCAGACTACTAGAAAAGATCGGATGTCCACCAAAGCTACTAAGTATCATCACCTCATTCCATGACAATATGAAAGGCACAATTCAACATGGTGGCTCCTCATCAGAGCCCTTTCCTATCCTGAGTGGTGTGAAACAGGGCTGTGTTCTCGCACCCACACTTTTTGGGATTTTCTTCTCCCTGCTGCTTTCACATGCGTTCAAATCCTCTGAAGAAGGAATTTTCATCCACACAAGATCAGGGGGCAGGTTGTTCAACCTTGCCCGTCTAAGAGCGAAGTCCAAAGTACGGAAAGTCCTCATCAGAGAACTCCTCTTTGCTGACGATGCTGCTTTAACATCTCACACTGAAGAATGCCTGCAGAGTCTCATCGACAGGTTTGCGTCTGCCTGCAATGAATTTGGCCTAACCATCAGCCTCAAGAAAACGAACATCATGGGGCAGGATGTCAGAAATGCTCCATCCATCAATATTGGCGACCACGCTCTGGAAGTGGTTCACCTACCTAGGCTCAACTATCACCAGTAACCTGTCTCTAGATGCAGAAATCAACAAGCGCATGGGTAAGGCTTCCACTGCTATGTTCAGACTGGCCAAGAGAGTGTGGGAAAATGGCGCACTGACACGGAACACAAAAGTCCGAGTGTATCAGGCCTGTGTCCTCAATACCTTGCTCTACGGCAGCGAGGCCTGGACAACGTATGCCAGCCAAGAGCGACGTCTCAATTCATTCCATCTTCGCTGCCTTCGGAGAATACTTGGCATCAGGTGGCAGGACTATATCTCCAACACAGAAGTCCTTGAAGCGGCCAACATCCCCAGCTTATACACACTACTGAGTCAGCGGTGCTTGAGATGTCTTGGCCATGTGAGCCGCATGGAATATGGCAGGTTCCCCAAAGACACATTGTACAGCGAGCTCGCCACTGGTATCAGACCCACCGGCCGTCCATGTCTCCGTTATAAAGACGTCTGCAAACGTGACATGAAATCGTGTGACATTGATCACAAGTCGTGGGAGTCAGTTGCCAGCATTCGCCAGAGCTGGCGGGCAGCCATAAAGACAGGGCTAAATTGTGGCGAGTCGAAGAGACTTAGTAGTTGGCAGGAAAAAAGACAGAGGCGCAAGGGGAGAGCCAACTGTGCAACAGCCCCAACAAACAAATTTCTCTGCAGCACCTGTGGAAGAGCCTGTCACTCCAGAATTGGCCTTTATAGCCACTCCAGGCGCTGCTTCACAAACCACTGACCACCTCCAGGCGCGTATCCATTGTCTCTCGAGATAAGGAGGCCCAAAAGAAAAAGAGGGCTGTGGAAGCTCAATGACTGAGTATGTTCAGGACAGAAATCTATAGATTTCTGGATCTTAATGACATTTAGGGATATGGAGATCGTGGGTAAAAATGGTGTCGAGGTAGATGATCAGCTATGATCTGTTTGAACGGCACTGTTAGAATGACAGAGCAGGCTCGCCAGCCAAATTGCATACTCCTGCTCCTGTTTCCTGTAATCCGATGAGTCATCAATGAGAAGTGAGAAGATTTCTTATAAATCCAGGACAATGCCTGTTTTCCGGGCAATGCAATGAGTACCCTAGTTAAGTGAAATGTACAGCAACCATTTTAAAACGCGTTCGATCCATCGTGCCATTTTCAGTGATTTATGACCGCAGCTGTGATTTTCTGTGAGATGCCGATTGGTTCTTTTAAATGACAAGCACAGTGCTCAGATAAGTTACATGTATGGCTGCCATTTTATGTGATACGCGTTGCAGCCATTTTAAGTGGCAGGCATAGTGGTCATTTTAAGTGAAATATGGTGAGCTCATTTTAAGTGATATTTTCTGTGGCTATTGTAATTATATGTACCATGACAATCTCCAACAAGAGAGAACCTAACCATCTCCCCTTGACATTCAACGGCATTACCATCGCTGAATCCCCCGCTATCAACATCCTTGGGGCTACCATTGACCAGAAACTGAACTGGAGTAGCCATATAAATACCGTGGCTACAAGAGCAGGTCAGAGGCTAGGAATCCTGAGGCGAGTAACTCACCTCCTGACCCCCCCAAAGGATGAGTGCAGCTCCAACAACACTCAGGAAGCTCGACACCATCCAGGAAAAAGCACTGGAACTCCCTTCCTAATAGCACTGTGGGTATACCTACCCCAAATGGACTGCAACGGTTCAAAAAGGCAGCTCGCCACCCCCTTCTCAAGGGCAATTATGAATGGGCAATCGATACTGGCTTAGCCAGCGACGCCCACATCCCTGAATGATGAAAAAAGATGTAGGTCAATGAAACGACAAAATGTTTGCTGTGGCAACATTCAGTGATGTACCCTGAGTCCATTTTATGTGATATGCCTATTGGTCATTTCAAATCATATTTTGATATTTGATGTGGCCATTTTAAGAGATATTTGCGGTGGTCAGTTGAAGTGAAATTTGCTGCAGTTATCTTTAGTGGCTTGAAAGAAAGAAAAGAAGGAAAGGGTTGCACTTGCATTGCGTTGTTTGGAACCACGGGACGGCCCGAAGTACTTTACAGCCATGTAAATGTTTCTGATGTGGAGTCACTGTTGGAATGTGGAAACAGAGAAGCTTATTAACACGCAATAAGATATCACAACCAGCAAGGTGATAATAAACAGATCATCATCGAGGGCAAAATATTGGCCAAGGCACCGCAGATAAGCCCCCGCTCTCCTTCCAAATAGTACTTTGCGATCTTTTATCTCCAGAGAGAGGGCAGAGGGGTCTCGATTTAACATCTCATCCCCAGAAATGCACCTTCGACAGTGCAGCACTTCATCAGTATTGGCCCTTCGACAGTGCAGCGCTCTCACAGTACTGAACATCGGGCAGTGCAGCCCTCCACGAATATTGCCCCGCTGGCAGTGCTGGGCCCCAAAGGTACTGCCCCTCTGACAGTGCAGCATTCCTCCAGTATTGTTTCTGCAGACAGGGCCGAGCTCCCCCAGTAATATACCACCGACAGTCCGATACCTCTTCAATATTGACCGTCCCACAGTGCAGTACTGTCTCTGTACGTACCCTACAACTGTGTAGCATGCCCTGAGTAATTCACTTCAAAAAGGGCATCGCTCCCGCATTGCTGCCCCTCCAACAGTGTAGCTTCCCACTCTCGTGCCCCACTGGCTATGCAGCGATTCCTCAATACTGCCCATCCAACAGTGCAGCACTCCCTCAGTACTGCTCCCTGCAACATTGCAGTAGTCCCTCTGTGCTGCTCCCTCCAACAGAAGGAGTTGGCCATTCGGCCCTTCGAACCTGCTCCTCCTTTCAATAAGATCATGCATGGTCTAATCGCGACCTTGAGTCCACTTTCCTACCTGAAACCCCCATCCGCACTCTCCCCCACACCATAACCGTTGTCTCTTATATAAATCGAAAATTGTCGATCTCAGCCTTGAATATATTGAATGACTCAATTCCACTGCTCGCTCGGGTGGATAATTTCAAATACTAACAACAGGCTGAGACAGAAATGCCATCTCACGCCGACTTAAATGGGAGACCCATTAATATGAAACTGTGCTCCCTAGTTCTAGATTCCCCCACGAGAAGAAGCAACCTCTCAACTTCTCAAGTCTCCTCAGAATCCTATTCTTCACAGTAAGATCAACTCTCTATCTTCATACTCCTTTGAGTATGGACACATCTGGTCTAACATTTCCTCATCAGAGAAACCTCTCATCCCAGGATTCGACCTAATGAACCTTCTCTGATCTGCTTCCATTGCAAGTATATCGCTCCTTAAATTAGGTGACCAAAACTGTAGACAATGCTCTAGCTGCCTTCTCACAAATGGCCCGAATAATTGTAGCAATGCTTCGTTAATTTTATACATCATCCCCCTTGCAAAGAATACCAAAAATCCATTTCCCATCCGAATAACTTGCAGTACTTGCATGCTGACATTTTCTGATTCCTGTACATGGACACCCGGATTCCTCATACTGCAGCATTCTGCCGTCTCCCACCACTTAAATAATAGTCCTCTTTTCTGTGATTCCCACCGAAGTGGAAAGCTCACATGGTCCTTCACGTTCTTCTGCATCTGCCACATTTTCCCCCACTCACTTAACTTAGCTATTTCCCTTTGCAGACGGTGTTTATCCTGATCACAACTTGCTTTCTTTCCAATGTTTACCTCCTCAATAAATTTAGCTACTAGACTGTATGTCACTTCATCCAAGTCATTTCTATAGATTGTAAAACTTTGAGGCTCCAGCGCTGATCCCTGTTGTACTAATTAGTTACAGCTTTCCACCTTGAAAATAACCCATTCATCCCGACTCTCCGCTTGCTGTTATTTAGCCAATTCTCTTTTCATGCTGATATATCGACTGCAAGGCAGTTTCCAGTGGCGTTCCACAGGGCTCGCTAATAGATCCACAGCTTTTTGTGCGACATATTTGGGATTTGGACGTAAATGTACGTGGCATGATCAAAAAGGTTGCAGGCGATAAAAAAAAATGACCGTGTGGTTGATAGACAGCAGAATAGCTGTCGACTCCAGGAAGATGTTAATGGACTAGCCAGGTGGGCAGGAACGTGGCAAATGGTATTCAACGCAGAGACGTGTGTGGTGATGAATTTGGGGAGTTCTAGCCAGGCAAAGGAATGCACAATTAATGGTGAATCCTTCCAGGTGTAGAAGTAGTGTGGGACCTTGGAGTGTATGTTCACAGATCCATGAAGATAGCAGGGCAAGCCGCTAAGACAGATGAGAAGACATATGGAATATGTTTCCTTTATTAGCCGAGGTGCAGAATAGGAGAGAGGTTATGCTGTATCTATATAAGTCATTGGTTGGGCCACACTGTGAGTATTGTGTGCAGTTCCGGTCACCACATTACAGAAAGGATTTAATTGCACTAGACAGGGTATGGAGCAAATTTACGAGGATGTTGCCAGGTCTGGAAAAATGCTGCTATGCGGAAATATTGTATAGGCTGGGGCTGTTTTGCTTGGAACAGAGAAGTCTGAGGTGAGGTTTGATTGAAATTTGCAATGTTTTAAGGGGTCCGTATCGAGTGTATGTGATGGACCTATTTACCTTCCCAGAAACGTCAGTGACAAGGGGGCATAGATGTAAATTGAAATAAAAAGAAGAAATGCTGGAAATACTTAGCACGTCTGGCAGCATCTGTGGAGAGTGAAGCAGAGATAACTTTGCAAGTCGGTGACTGCTCATCAGGACCTTCATCACTTACCTGAAACATGAGACAGGGAAGGTTGTAGGGGTTGAGGAGGTGACAGAGATCGGGAGGGTTGTAGGGCTGAGGACGTTACAGAGAGAGGGAGGGTTGTAGAGCCTGGAGTAGATGACAGAGTTAGGGAAGGTTGTCGGGCCTGGAGGAGGTAACAGAGAGAGGACGTGCTATAGGGGCTGGAGGAGGTAGCAGAGATAGAGAGGGTTGTAGGGGGTGGTCGTGGTTGCATAGACAGGGAAGGTTGTGGTGCTGGAGGAGGTGACAGAGATAGGGAGGGTTGTCTTGGTGGAGGAGGTTAGAGAGATAGGGAGGGTTGTCGGAGCTGGAGGTAGCGACAGAGAGAGAGGGATGGCTGTATGGACTGGAAGATGTGATATAGCTAGGCAGGGTTGTTGGGCTGGAGGAGGTGACAGAGCTGGGGAGGGTTGTATGGTCTGGCGGAGTGTACAGAGATAGGGAGGTTTTATGGAACTGGAGGAGGTGACAGAGATAGGGAGGGCTGTCGGGACTGGGGTAGGTGACAGAGCTATAGAGGGTGGAATGGTCTGGAGGTGTTTACAGAGATAGGGAGAGTTGTAGGAACTGGAGGGGATCAAAGAGCTGGGGAGGTCTGTCGGGGTTTCGGTAGGTGACAAAGCTATAGAGGGTGGAATGCTCTGGAGGAGGTGACAGAGTTAGAGAGGTTTGCAGGAGCTGAGGAGTTTACAGAGTAGGGATGGTTGTCGGGGATGGAGTAGATAACAGATCTAAAGATGCTGTATGGGTTCGAGGATGTGACAGAGCCAGGGAGGGTTGTAGGGGCTGGAAAAGCTGACAGAGTTGGGGATGGGTTAAACGGGCTGAGGAGGTTACAGAGATAGGTAGGGTTGTAGGGGCTCGAGGAATTCATAGAGATATGGAGTGTGGTGGGGGATGTGGGAGTTAACAGAGATAGGGAGTGTTGTCCAGGTTGGAGGAGATTACAGGGATAGGGAGTGTTGTCGGGCTGAGGATGTAACAGCGATAGGGGAAGTTGAAAGGGCTGGACGAGGTTACAGAAATAAGGAGGGCTGTTGGGGATGGAGGAGGTTACAGAGATGGCAGGGTTGTCTTGGTGGAGGAGGCTACAGAGATCGAGAGGGCTGTCTTGCTGGAGGAGGTTACAGGGATCGGGAGGTTTGCATGGGTTTTAGGACGTTGAAGAGATAGGGAGGGTTGCAGGGTCTGGAGGAGTCTACAGAGATTTTGAGGATTGTAGAGGCTGGAGAAGGTTAGAGAGATATGGATGGTTTTAGGGGATGGAGGTGGTTACATAGCTAGGCAGGGTTGTAGGGGCTCTGGAGGTTAGAAAGAGAGGGAGGGTTGCAGGTGCTCAGGAAGTATGAGCGATAGGGAGGGTTGCAGGGGCTGGGGGAGGCTACGGAGCTAGGGAGGGTTGTAGGGGCTGCGCAGATTACAAAGATATGGAGGGTTATAGGATCTGAGGAAGTAATAGCTTTAGGGAGGAGTGCTGGGGCTGGATGAGGTTACAGAGATCGGGAGGGTTGAAGGGGCTGGAGGAGGTTACAGAAATAGGGAGTGTTGTGGGGCTGTAGAGGTAACAGAGATAGGGAGGGCTGTCTGGACTGCAGGAGGTTACAGAGATAGGGATGTCTGTAGGGGCTAGAAGAGGTGACAGCGTTAGGGATAGGGAGGCTTGTAGGATCTGTGCAGTTTACAGAGATAGGGAGGGTTGTGGGGCTGGAAAAGGTGCCAGAGATAGGGAGAGCTGTAGCAGCTGGAGGGGCTGCCAGAGTTAGCAACGGTTGGAGGGGCTCGTGAAGATAACAGAGATAGGGAGGATAGTAGCAGGCTACAGAGATAAGGAGGGTTCTGGGGCTGGCGGAGATTACAGAGTTAGGCACGGTTGTAGGTGTTGCAGGAAATGACAGAGATAGGGATAGTTGTAGGTGCTGGAGGAAGAAACAGAGATAGGGAGGTTTAAAGGGAATGGAGGAGCTTTCAGAGATAAGGAGGGGCTGGAGGAGATTACAGAGCTAGGGAGCATTGTCACGGCTGGAACTGGTGTCAGAAAAAGTGACGGCTCTAGTTGATGCAGGTAAGTTTACCGAGAGCAGGCAGGTTGTCGGGTTGGAGGAGGTAACAGAGATAGGGAGAATTGTCAGCGCTAACGTAGGTGACAGAGGTAGCGAGGGTTGCAGAGGCTGAGAAGGTTACAAAGGGAGGGAGGGTTGTAGCAGCTGAGGAAGTAATAGGTATAGGGATGGTTGCAGGGAATGGAAGTGGTTTGGGAGATAGGGAGGATTGTAGGGACTTGCGGAGGTTACACAGACAGGGAGTATTGGAGGGAAAGGAGGAGGTGACAGGGATAGGGAGGGTTGTGGGGACTGGAGGAGGCTACAGAGATCGTGAGTGTTGTAGGGGCTGGAGGAGTTTACAGAGTTAGGGAGGGTTGTAGGTAATGGAGGCGGTCAAGAAATAAGGAGTGTTCTAGGGGATGGAGGAGGTTACAGAGATAGGGAAGGTTATAACCGGTGGAGGAGTGTACAGAGATATTGTGGATTGTAGCGGCTGGAGGAGTTTAGAGAGATAGTAAGAGTTGTAGGGGCTGGAGGAGGTTACAGGGATAGGGAGGATTTTAGGTGCTGGAGGAGATTACAGAAATAGGGAGGGTTATCGCGGGTGGAGTAGTTTACAGAGGTATTGAGGGTTGTAGGGCTGGAGGAGTTTAGAGAGATGGGAAGGGATGTAGATGCTGGAATAGTATACAGAGCTGGGGGTGGTTGTAGGTTCTCAGGAGACTACCGAGATAGGGAGTGTTACCTGGGCTGGAGGAGGTTACAAAGATAGGGAGTGCTGGGATTCTGAGGAGGTATCGAAGATAAGGAGGGCTGTAGGGGCTTGAGGAAGTGACAGAGCTAGAGAGGGCAGTAGGTTCTGGAGAAGGTTACATAAATAAGGAGAGTTGCAGGTGCTGGAGGAGATCACTGAAATTGGGAGTGTTGAGGGGCTGAGGAGGTAACAGAGATAGGGAGGGTTGTAGGAGAAGGAGGAGGTTGCAGAGATGCATAGTGTTGTAGGGGCTGGAGGGTATGACAGTGCAAGTGAGGGTTGTTGCAGCGGGAGGGGATTACAGATGGAAAGCCACTGGAGGCAGTGACAGAAGTTGGGATGTTTCTAGGGGATGGAGTCGGTTACAGAGATAGGGTGGGTTGTCGGGTCTGGAATATGTGACAAGATGGCGATAGCTGTCGGGGCTGGAGGAAGTGATAGAGATAGGGAGATTTATAGGGACTGGAGGAGGGTACAGAGATAGGGAGTTTTGCAGAAGCTTTCGGAGGTGTCAAAGATAGGGAGGGATGTGGGGCTGATGCAGGTGCCAGAGAGAGGGAGGGTTGGAGGGACTGAAGGAGGTTATGGAGATAGGGAGGATTGTAGGAGGCTGCACAGATCGGGAGGGTTGTCGGGGCTGTAAGAGATTACAGAGCTAGAGATGGTTAGAACATAGAACATAGCACAGTACAGGCCCTTCGGCCCACGATGTTGTGCCGAACATTTAACCGACTCTAAGATCAAACTAACTACCTACTCTTCATTCTACTATCATCCATGTACCAATCTAAGAGTCGCTTAAATGTCCCGAATGTATCTGCTTCTACAACCACCGCTGGCAGCGCATTCCACGCACCCACCACTCTCCGTGTAAAGAAACTACCTCTGACATCTCCCCGAAACCTTCCTCCAATCACCTTAAAATTATGCCTCCCGATGATAGCCCTTTCCACCCTGGGAAAATGTCTCTGGCTATCTACTCTAGCCATGCATCTCATCATATTGTACCCCTCAATCAAGTCACCTCTCATCCTTCTTCGCCTTGGGATTTTCCTTAATCCTACCCGCCAAGACTTCTTCATGACCCCTTCTAGCTCTCCTAAGTCCAGTCTTCAGTTCCTTCCTGGCTACCTTGTCACCCTCTAGAGCCCTGTCTGATCCTTGCTTCCTCAAACTTAAGTAAGCTTCCTTCTTCCTCAAACTTAAGTAAGCTTCCTTCTTCCTCTTGACTAGCTGTTCCACATCTCTTGTCATCCAAGGTTCCTTCACCCTACCATCCCTTCCTTGCATCATCGGGACAAACCTATCCAGCAGTCGCAGCAAGTGCTCCCTAAACAACCTCCACATTCCTGTCGTGCATTTCCCTGAGAACATCTGTTCCCAGTGTATGCTCCCCAGTTCCTGCCTAATAGCATCGTAATTCTGCAATGAGATCTGCCACCTGGCCTGGTTCGTTGCCAAGCACCAAGTCCAACATAACCTCCCCTCTAGTTGGCCTATCTACATATTGAGTCAGGAAACCTTCCTGGACACACCTGACAAAAACTGCTCCATCCAAACTATTTGCACTAAGGAGGTGCCAATCAATATTAGGGAAGTTGAAGTCACCCATGACAACAACCCTGTTACTTCTGCACTTTTCCAAAATCTGCCTCCCAATCTGTTCCTCCGTGTCTCTGTTGCTATTGGGGGGTCAATGGAAAACAACCAACAAAGTGACTGCTCCTTTCCTGCTTCTGACTTCCACCCATAATGACTCAGTAGACAAACCGTCCTCGATGACCTCCCTTTCTGCAGCTGTGATACTATCCCTGATTAGCAATGCCACTCCCCCACCTCTTTTACCTCCCTCCCTATTCCTTTTGAAATATATAAACCCCGGAACATCCAACATCCATTCTTGCCCCTGTGATATCCACGTCACCGTAATGGCCACAACATCGTAGCTCCAAATACTGATCGATGCTCTCCGTTCATCACCCTTATTTCTGACACCTCTTGCGTTAAAATAGACACACTTCAACCCATCATACTGGCTGCAACTTTGTCGTGTCAATTGTCTAACCTTCCTCACAGACTTTCTGCACTCGGTATCTGCCTGTTCAACAGCTACCCCTTCCACTGATCCGTAGCTCTGGTTCCCATCGCCCTGCCAAACTAGTTTAAACCCTCCCAAAGAGCTCTAGCAAACCTCCCGCCCAGGATATTGGTGCCCCTCCTGTTCAGATGCAACCCGTCCTTCTTGGAAGGGTTGGAGGAAATGACAGAGAAAGGGATAGTTCGAGGGGATGGAAAACGTAGCAGAGTTAGGGAGTGTTGTTGGGGCTGGAGGAGGTGACAGAGATAGAGAGGGGTGTTGTAGGGGCTGGTGGAGGTCACAGAGATAGGGAGGGAAGTCGGGGGTGGAGGACATGACAGAGATAGGCAGTGCTGTCTGGGCTGGAGGAGGTTACAGAGATAGGAAGTGTTGGGGTGCTGAGGAGTTAACAGAAATTGGGAGGTCTGTCGGGGGTGGAGAAGGTTGCAGAGATAGGAAAGTTTAGGGTAGGAGAATGTTACTGGGATAGGGAGGATTGTATGGGCTGCAGCAGGTTACAGATATAGTGAGGGTTGTTGGGGCTGGAGGGGGTGACAGATGTAGGGAGTTTGGGTACTCACTGGACACAGGTGTGGGAATAGAGGACTGGAGAACAGCTGGCATTTTACCTCTGTTTAAAATGGGAGCGAAGGATAGACCGAATAATTACAGGCCAGTCTGTATAACCTCAGTAGTGGGCAAATAATATGAATATTTTCCGAGAGACAGGATAAACTGACACTTGGAAAGGCACAGCTTAATCAAGGATAGTCAGCATTGATTCATTAAGGGAAGATTTTATTTGACCAACCGGATTGAAATTTTTGAAGAAATAACAAGAAAGATAAATGAGGGTAGTGCAGTTGACGTGGTCGACAAGGATTTTAGCAAGGCTTTTGTAAAGGTCCCTCAGGACAGACTGGTTAAAAAATTAAAATATCATGGGATCGAGGGAAATGCAGCAAGGTGGATACAAAAGTGCCTCAGTGGCAGGACACAAAGGGTAATTGTTTACGGGCGTTTTAGCGGCTGGATGGCTGTTTCCAGTGGCCTTCTGCAGGGCTCAGTAATGGGGCCCCTGCTTTTTGTGGTATGTATTAACGTTTTGGAAGGAAATGTAGGGGGCATGATCAAGAAGTTTGCAGACAACACAAAGATTCGCCTTGTACTAGATAGCGAAGAGTCTAGTTGTAGGCTGCAGGGAGATATTGATGATCTGGTAAGATGGGCAGTAAAGTGGCAAATAGACTTCAACTCAGAGAATTGTGATGTGGTGCAATTGGGGAGGTCAAACAAGACAACTGAAGGTACGATTAATGGGGAAATACTGAGAAGTATAGAGGAAGTGAGGGACCTTGGAATGAATGCCCACAGATCCCTGAAGGTAGCAGGACAAGTTGATCAGGTGATTAAAAAGGCATCTGGAAATCTTTGCATTATTAGCCGAGGTATAGATTACAAGAACAGGGAGGTTATGCTGGAACTGTATAATTCATTAGTTAGGTCACAACTTGAGTACCGTGTGCAGTTCTGGTCACCTCATTACAGAAAGGATGTATTTGCGCGGGAGAGAGCACAGAGGGAATTTATGAGGATGTTGCCAGGACAGAAAAAATGCAGCTATGAAGAAAGATTGGATAGGCTGGGGTTGTTCTCCATGGAACAGATCTGATTGAAATGTACAAAATTTTGATGGACCTGGATAGAGTGGAGGTGAAGGTTATATTGTCCTTCGGAGAGAGGTCAGTGACTAAGGGGGATAGATGTAAAGTGATTGCCAAAATAATCAGAGGGGAGATGATGAAAAACGTTTTCACCCAGAGGCTGTTGTGGGTCTGGAACTCGTCCCTGCTAGGGAAGTTAAGGCAGAGACCTTCAACTCATTCAAAAGGAGTCTGGATATTCACCTCAGGTGCTGCAATCGGCAGGGCAACGAAACAAATGCTGGAGGATGGGATTTGAAAACGTGGATCGTTTTTCGGCTGGAACAGACACACTATGCCAATTTGGCCTCTTTCTGTGCCTTAAACTTTCTATGATGCTATTTCTATGATTCAACGCTTTAGCTCAATTAGCCAAGAACTGACGTTCTCTGGTAAATATTAAGCCCTCCATTCAGAATAATACATTTGCTACAGTAAACGTAGCATCGAATTCCAGTGATCAGTTCCAGCTCCTCTCACTGGCCTGGTAACAGGCAGTTCCACAATGCGGGAATGAAAAACGCACAACTACCCCATCTCCAATGAGCAACGCAGCCTCTCTCTCTCTCTAGACCAGTAACTGGTCAATTCCGCAATGTGGGAATGAACATATCCTCGATCTCCATTTTACTTTTCAACCTGCTCTCTCTGGCCCAGAAAACAGGCATTTCCAAAAGGTGAATTACAAACGTCTACAGTTTGCATTGCACAATGGGAGTTCCTCTCTGTGGGCCAGATAAAAGGCAGAATGTACAATGTGGCAATGTACAGAGAACAAAAAAAAACGATTTTGTTCCCATGCTCCAGTACGATTTTGATGACTCAATTCTTTCCCCTATTTCAGTACATAATATATTAAAAATACAACACAAATAGTATTAGACCTTGCATTAAATAATTGAGTATTTAAGAGTACATTCCAACCCAGGAAGAAGTGATGAGAGAGGGGAGAAAAACATAGTGAGAGACAGAGAGGGGGAGAAAGGGATAGAGCATGAAACAGAGTGAGAGTGAGTCAGACAGAGCACAAAACCAAGAGAAAGATTGATAAATAGACAGACAGATAGATAGATAGATAGATAGAGAGATAGATAGACAGATAGATAGATAGATAAATAGATAGATAGATAGAACAAAGAACAAAGAACAGTACAGCACAGGAACAGGCCATTCGGCCCTCCAAGCCTGCGCCGATCTTGATGCCTGCCGAAACTAACATCTTCTGCACTTCCGGGGCCCATATCCCTCTATTCCCTTCCTATTCATACATTTATCAAGATGTCACTTAAACGTCGCTATCGTATCTGCTTCCACCACCTCCCCTGGCAGCAAGTTCCAGGCACTCACCACCATCTCTGTAAAAAACTTGCCTCGCACATCCCCTCTAAACATTGCCCCTCGCACCTTAAACCTATGTCCCCTAGTAACTGACTCTTCCACCCTGGGAAAAAGCTTCTGACTATCCACTCTGTCCATGCCGTTCATAACTTTGTAAACTTCGATCATGTCGCTCCTCCACCTCCGTCGTTCTAGTGAAAACAATCCGAGTTTTTGCAACCTCTCCTCATAGCTAATGCCCTCCAGACCAGGCAACATCCTGCTAAACCTCCTCTGTACCCTCTCCAAAGCCTCCACGTCCTTCTGGTAGTGTGGCGACCAGAATTGCACGCAATATTCCAAGTGTGGCCTAACCAAGGTTTTGTACAGCTGCAACATGACTTGCCAATTTTTATACTCTATGCCCCGACCGATGAAGCAAGCTTACCATATGCCTACTTGACTACCTTATCCACCTGCGTTGCCACTTTCAAAGTCCTGTGGACCTGTACGCTCAGATCTCTCTGCCTGTCAATACTCCTAAGGGTTCTCCATTTACTGTATATCTCCCACCTGCATTAGAGCTTCCAAAATACATTACCTCACATTTGTCCGGATTAAACTCCATCTGCCATTTCTCCGCCCAAGTCTCCAACCGATCTATATCCTGCTGGATTCTCTGACAATCCTCATCATTATCCGCAACTCCACCAACCTTTGTGTCATCCGCAAACTTACTAATCAGACCAGCTACATTTTCCTCCAAATCATTTATATATTCTACAAAGAGCAAAGGACCCAGCACTGATCCCTGCGGAACACCACTAGTCACATCCCTCCATTCAGAAAAACACCCATCCACTGTTACCCTCTGTCTTCTGTGACTGTATCCATCTTGCCAGTTCATCTCTGATCCCGTGTGACTTCACCTTTTGCACCAAGCTGCCATGCGGGACCTTGTCAAAGGCTTTACTAAAGTCCAAAGACGACATCCACCGCCCTTCCCTCATCAATCATCTTCGTCACTTCCTCAAAAAACTCATTCAAATTAGTAAGACACGACCTCCCCTTCACAAAACCAAGCTGTCTCTCGCTAATAAGTTAGGAAGATAGATAGATAGATGGAAGGATAGATAGATAGATAGATAGATAGATAGATAGATAGATAGATAGATAGATAGATAGATAGATAGATAGATAGATAGATAGATAGATAGATAGATAGATGGATGGATGGATCGATGGATGGATGGATAAAGAGCGAAGGAGAGACAGAGACTGAGACAGAGAAAGAGCGAGACGGTATGAACGAAAGAGAAGGGGTGACAGAGAGCGAGAAAAAATGAAGCAGGCAGATTGATAGAGAAATACAGACACGGGGTGAGAGAGAGGAATGAAGAGAGAGAGAGAAAGTCTGACAGAGAAGAAGAAGAAAAAGGGACACAGAACCAAACAGAGTGAGGAAGAGACGTGGAGAGAGGAAAGGCAAAAGGGAGATAGGCAGACGGAGTGTGTATGAGAGAGAGACAGGGAATGAGATAGAGAGAGAGAGAGAGAGAGAGAGAGAGAGAGAGAGAGAGAGAGAGAGTAGGGGGGAGTGAGAGTGAGTCAGGCAGAGCCTGACAGGGAGACAGACAGACAGCGAGTGAGACTGATAGAGCGAAATAGACAGTGAGAGTGAGGGAGAGATAGACAGATACTGAGAGAAAGACAGGCAGATGGATCTGAATTTGTTCAACGTGAGTTTTGAGCTGCGGTTTCAATTGACATGTGTCACTGCCTCCCGAACATTCTCGAATCCCTGACTGGGGCCTGTAAGGAGGATCAGACATTTTCAAACTGCAGTAATGTTCCCGACAAGGGCTGAGAGTTAAATGTTTTGCAGCAACGAAACAGGTCCCCTGGTCAAACTGGTTCTGTCCTGGATCGTGCTGAATTTGTGTGTCAATGGACAGGATCCCGAGGAGCATATTGAACAACATCCCAACGTGTAACATATGCACTGGTGAAGCTAACTGCTGAGCTGGGATGTGTCTGGTTGGAAAGGAATCCCAGTTCAAATACCAAACCCTCTCTCTCCAGTGGAAGGGATATTTCTCTCAGTCTGGTGTGTATGGTTTGTGTGGTGTCATTGTCTCAATCGATATGACTTTTGATCGTTTGCTTTCAAACCAGCATGAGTTTGTATTGGGATGTTGCTGAGATATTGTCAGTACAACTGAGAGAAAACAGCTTTGGGATCTTGCAGCACCCATTCTTGATAATCTTTTCCTTTTATTTATCCTACGTAATTTATTTTACTTCATTTCTCCTCGGGTCATTTGTTTTGCTTTAAAAACTGTAATGACAATATGCGAAGACAGTGAGAGAGTTTTGGGATGAGGAATATTATTAATAAATATTATTATTATCCATCCGCCATGGACAGTATCCTTCACCCAGAGGCAGGATTCAATGTGTCGACCTGCATTTCTGTCTGGCTTTTGATCCCTCATTTCAACGTGCGCCTGTTGGATTGTGGTCTTTGATTTTTTAAATGAATTTTTCGGCCTGGCCCGTCATTACGACATGAACATGTTCATCCTCGATGCAGTCATTTCGGAAGGATAGGCGTTGGGGAAAAGGAGGTTCGATAGCGCTGTTAATGCAGGACGAGACGGTACATTCGTGAGACAGTATCTTAGATCAATGGAGCAAGATGTAGAATCAATTTGGGTGGAGCTAAGAAACAGCAAGGGGCAGCAAACATTGGTGGGAGATGTTTTGTAGACCACCAAAATAAGTGGTAATGTTGGAGAGGGTAAACATGAGGAAATTGCAACTGCATGCTGCATGGAGAATACAGAATCAATTGGCATCTTCAATTTACAGATAGATTGCCTCATCCTAATTAGCACTAATTCTGTGGAGGATAAATTCCTGGTATGTGTACGAGATGGATGCATGGAGCAGTATGTTGAAGAACCAACTTGGGATTGAGCTATTTCAGATTTAGTATTTTGTAATGAGAAGGGGCTAATTAATAACATTGCTGTAAATGAGCCATTATGAAATCGTGACCGCAATATGACAGAATTTTAGATTTGAAAAAAAAGATAGAGTTCATTCTGAAAGCAGGCTTTGAAATATGAACAAAGGAAACTATGAATATATAAAAGGCAAGTTGCCTATGGTGTATTGGGAAAATACATTAACCGATTTGACAGTAGTCAGGCAATGGCTATAGTTAAAGAAGTTATTTCACGGTTGACAGCAAATGTATATTCCTCGAGGAGACAAAAACCCAACAGAAAATGTGTATCAATCGTTGCTAAAAAAACGAGTTGCTTATCATTAGGGGTCGAGTTAAATCGCAGACAAAATAAACACTTCACCTGTCTGCCCCGGCATAAATAGCAATATTCGTGGCTATTTTATGTCTGTATTCAGACAATATAGACAATAAAGTATATTATATGATGGGATGCAAAAACTCAATTTGCACTAGTACAGCTGGAAAAACAACTTAAAAACAAATATTCACAAGTCTAGCCCAACCTAACTACAGATTCGACATGATAAGGTAATAAATGCCAACAATCTTGAGTTTGTTGGAGTACCTTAAGCTTTACTCTGTATGGCCTTCAGAAATTAAACATTACACATGCACTACAAGATTAAAGGTTACACGTAGGTTCGGTTACATAGAATTCCAGAAAAATGGAACTAAAATCCCAGTGAATATTCCTGGAAAAACCAATGCTGGAAATGATCCCCAAAGACTCTCACCGAGTCTCTGTCTTTAATCTCACCAAGTTCCCACTGATCGATGATCATTCATTCAGGAGGGATCTTCTTCCAATAGCTGGCCCGGCTATCTGGAATGCAGTGTCAGATAAAGGAAAGGGTCCCCCTTATATCCAGGACTGACCCTCACTCTCCCCTCGTGCACCATGTCACTGGGCTCAGTGTTAAGGTCTGTCCCTGCATGATAAATCACTGTGTGTGATAAATCACTGTATGTTTCCTATACTGCCTGACCATTTAATAACTTTCACTTACTTAACGCTTGTGTTCCCACAAAGTTCAAGCTAGCAAATTCAACAGGGGCCACTTTGACTTCATCCCATCGTGTCTTATGTACATTCTCAAGATTGTAGATATAACTGACCAGTGGTGATCGCAGAGATCGGTGCTGGGACCTCTGCTGCTTGTAGTGTAAATTAATGATTTAGATGTGAACATAGGAGTATTGATAAGTAAATTCACAGATGACACGAAAAGTGGTTATGTCGTAAATAGTGAGGAGGAAAGCCTTAGATTACATGTCGATATAGGTGGGTTGGTAAGATGGGCAGAGCGGTGACAAATGGAATCTAATCCTGAGAAGTGTGAGGTGATACATTTTGAGAGGACTAACAAGGCAAGGGAATATACAATGGATGGTAGGACCCCAGGAAGCACAGAAGGGCGGAGTGACCTTGGTGTAATTATCCATAGGATGGCATAGGGGATACTTGCCTTTATCAGCCAACGCATAGAATATTAGAGTAGGTAGGTTATGATGGAGCTGTATAAAATGCTAGTTAGGCCACAGCTGAAGTACTGTGTGCAGTTCTGGGGACCACAGTATCGGAAGGATGTGATTGCACTGGAGAGGGTGCAGAAGAGATTCACAAGGATGCTGCCTGGGCTGGAGCTATTCAGCTATGAAGAGAGACTGAAAAGGCCAGGGTTCTTTTCCTTAGAGGAGAGAAGGCTGAGGGGGGACATTATTGAGGTATACAGAATTATGAGGGGCATTGATAGGTTAGAAAGGAAGAAACTGTATCCCTTCGTGGAGGGGTCAGTAACCAGAGGGCATAGATTTAAGGTAAGGGGCGGGAGGTTTAGAGGGGATTTGAGGATTTTTTTTCTAGCCAGAGGGCGGTTGGAATCTGGAACACACTGCCTGAATAGGTGGTGGAGGCAGGAACACTCACAATATTTAAGGAGTGTTTAGATGAGCCCTTGCGACGACATAACATAGAAGGCTAAGGGTCAAGTGCTGGAAAATGGGATTAGAATAGTTAGCAACTTGATGGTCGGCACGGACACGAGGGGCCGAAGGGCCTCTTTCTCTGCTGCATAACACGATGACTCTATGACTCTAGCTGTCGTCATAGTATTCAGCTGAAAATTGATCAGTTACATTGCTATTTCAGTCATTTCAGTCCATATTTACAGTACACATGATACCTTACAGCTGTAATAATGTCACATAGTATCTATTCATCCCACTGGAGCAAATTTTCATTGGAGTAACATTCTCACCAAGTACTAAAGTACCGCAGAAAGCGAGGGTCACAAATTCAACGCAAGTTTCCTTTTCAGAGTATTGCTGGTCTGTTCTGATTCTCTGAGGGATTACTGATGCTTATCCTCCACATGAGCAGTCGTCCTAATCCCGTGCGCTTGCCCTGCTCCCAAAACCAGAATCCGCTTACATTAAGGCAAGTGATACAGGAGCATCACAGTGACTGAGACAGGTGATTCTTGAGCCTGATCCGGGCACAGTGTGTGACCCGGGTTAATCCGACATTCCAGGGACAGTTTAAATGGAGCTTTACACTGTATCTAACCCGCGCTGGACCTTATCTGAGAGTGTTCGATGGGACAGTGCAGACGAGGAGAGTTATTCCTTACCCATTTTAAAGATGAAGAAGATATTCTTCCAAGTGCATATCTCAGAGATTGTTTTGAATGTAATCAGCGTTTCTGCCTCTACTTTCGTTTCAGGCAGTGAGTTCCAGACACCCACCAGCTGCTGGGTGAAAAAACTATTGATGTGATTTGTTCAGTTAAGTTTGATGTCAATGTTTCCCCAGGATGTTGATGCTGGGGATTCAGCGATGGAATCATGCTTTGAATGCCAACGGGAGGTGGTTGGATTCTCTCTTGTTGCAGATGGTCATTGCCTGGCACTTCTGTGATGTGAATGTTACTTGCCACTGGTCGGCCCAAGTCTGAATGTTGTCCGGATCTTGATGCAGGTAGCGCTGGATTGCTTCATTGTCTGAGGCAAAATGCTGTGGATGCTGGAAACCCGGAAACCATCGATCTGAATCTCTGTTTCTCTCTCCAGAGATGCTGCCTGACCTGCTCAGTATTTCCAGCATTTTCTGCTGGGATTTCATGATTGGAGGAGGTGCGAATGGAACTGAACACTGTGCAATCATCAGTGAACATCCCCAATTCTGACCTTACGATGGAGGTCAGGTCATTGAGGAAGCAGCTGACGATGGTTGGGTCCAGGACACTACCCTGATGAACCCCTGCAGTGATGTCCTGGGACTGAGATGATTGACTGTCAACAACCAAAACCATCTCCCTTTGTGCTCGGTATGACCACAAGCAACGATTGCCTGTGACTTCAATTTTACTCGGGCTCCTCGATGTCACACTCGGTCAAGCACTGCCTTGAAGCTAAGGTCAGTCTCTCTTTCCAATAGCAGACAGGAGTAACTCAATCCCTTTGACCTGTTTTGTAATGACCATGCTCTGCTTCTTCACAGCCTGATACAGGACTGTGCACGGCCGATTAATATAGCCCATCAAACACTCCGTGAGCAGGTTCAGCACAGCTGAGGAAAAGAGTACCGTTCCTTCAACATTTTCTCTCTGTCTTCCACTCTCTGTAACTCCCTCCTGCTATCTCTGACAACAGGAGAGAGACAGAGGGAGAGAGAGTAACATATGCAGACAGAGAGAGGGCTGTCGAGAGGGACAAGGTTGGAGAAAGAGAGATTGTTGGAGTGGATGAAAAGGATAATGTAAGATATATTAATTTGATGTAATCCTTCACTGCTGTGTGCACAAACATATAAGAGATAGGTATTGAGACAGAAACATCGGGAGATATTCAGTGGGTACATCGAAGATATAAACATCCAGCAAGCTATTCCACTGTGGGAGCATCAAACCCTCATGGTATTGGTTGTGGCCATTTTGAAACCTCTGTCCCCAATTATGGACCTCTTTTTTTTTAGAATTAGAATTAGAATTAGAACATTACAGCGCAGTACAGGCCCTTCGGCCCTCGATGTTGCGCCGACCTGTGAAACCATCTGACCTACACTATTCCATTTTCATCCATATGTCTATCCAATGACCACTTAAATGCCCTTAAAGTTGGCGAGTCTACTACTGTTGCAGGCAGGGCGTTCCACGCCCCTACTACTCTCTGCATAAATAAACTACCTCTGACATCTTTCCGATATCTTTCAGCCCTCAACTTAAAGCTATGTCCCCTAGTGTTTGCCATCACCATCCGAGGAAAAAGACTCTCACTATCCACCCTATCTAACCCTCTGATTATCTTGTATGTCTCTATTAAGTCACTTCTCCTCCTCCTTCTCTCTAACGAAAACAATCCCAAGTCCCTCAGCCTTTCCTCGTAAGACCTTCCCTCCATACCAGGCAACATCCTAGTAAATCTCCTCTGCACCTTTTCCAAAGCTTCCTCATCCTTCCGATAATGCGGTGACCAGAACTGCACGCAATACTCAAGGTGCAGCCTCACCAGAGTTTTGTACAGCTGCATCATGACCTCGTGGCTCCGAAACTCGATCCCCCGACTAATAAAAGCTAACACACCATATGCCTTCTTAACAGCCCTATTAACCTGGGTAGCAACTTTCAGGGATTTATGTACCTGTGTGCTGAGAAAAATAGGTTCTTCCTATGCATTCTATCGAGGAGCTTCATCATTTTATGTACCTCAACTCAATCTCCCCTCTGCATCCTCCGTTCCAAAGAAAACAACCCCAGCCTCTCCAATCATTCCTTTGGATGTCTTTGCAATTTTGGAACTCTCTCCTACAAATAGGAATTCATGCTGGCTTAATTATTAATTTTAAAATTTGTGACTGATAGATTCTTGTTAATCAAAGGTATTAAGAGATAAGGGGCAAAGGTGAGATCTCTGGTATAAGTTACATCACAGATCAGCCCTGATCTTATCGAATGCTGGAACAGGGTTCAGGGGTTAAATTGTCTCCTCCTCTTCCTCTGTCCTTTTGGGGTACATGGTCTACCAGAGGGCATTTGATACAGATCTGCACAATAGACTTGTGAGCAAAATTATAGCTCAGTGAATAAGTGAGACGGTAGCAGCATGCCGAGTAAATTGGCGGACTGACAGGATACAGAGAATAATGATTTAATGCATGTTTTGCAGGCTGGAGGAAGGTTTGTATTGGAGTTCCCCAGGGATCAGTGTTGACACGCTTGCTTTTCCTGATATATTTTAATGACCTAGACCTTGGAGTACAGGGCACAATTTCAAAACTTTCAGATGATGCAAAACTTGGAAGCATTGTGAACTGTGAGGAGGATAGTGCAGAACTTCAAAAGGACATAGACAAGTTGATGGAATGGGCGGACAAGTGGCAGATGAGATTCAATGTGGAGAAATGTGAAGTGATTAATTTTGATAGGAAGCACATAAAGAGACAATATAGGATGCAGGTTACAATTCTAAAAAGGGTGTGGGAGAAGAGGGTGCTGGGTGTACATGTGCATAATTCATTGAAAATGGCAGGACAGGTTGAGAGAGTAGTTCATAAAGCATACAGTATTTATAAATCGGGGCATTGAGTACAAGAGCAAATAAGTTATGTTGAATTTATATAAGACAATAGTTTGGATTATAATCAGGGATTATTGGAAAATAATGGTCAGAGCTTCCTCTATTTCGTCCCTTACAACTCTTAACAGTCTGGTGAATTATCAGCTTTCAAAGATCTTAAGCCCCTTAATATTTCCTCTCAATATGTCTATCACATCCAATATTTCAAACTCCTCCTCCTTGACCACAATGTCTTTGTCGTCCCCTCTTTTGTGAAGACAGATGCGATGTATTCATTATGAACCCATGCCCATATCTCCCACCTCCACAGGCAGGAAGGAGCCGGAGATGTGATATAAACTAAAGGATTCAAATCGAAAGGGGGTGCAGGAACAGACAGATCTGGGGGGTATTTGTGCACCAATCACTGACGGTGGCAGGGCAGATAAGGAGAATCTGATCAGGTCGACAGAGGGAAACTATTCCCATTGGCTGCCGAGTCTAGAATTTGGGGGCATATTCTAAAAATCTAAACATAGTCTAAAAACCTTTTCACGAGTAAAATTAAGAAACACTTCAACACACCAGGTGTGGTATCAATTTGGAACTCTCCTCCACAAACGGTTGTTGCCATTTTGAAACCTATGTCCCCAGTTGTGAACCTCTGTGCTGAGAAAAATAGGTCCTTCCTATCCACTCTATCCAGGTCCCTCATAATTTTATACACCTCAAATCAATCTCCCTTCAGCCTCCTCTGTTCCCAAGAAATATGGTGTTAGTTAGTTCACGGATCAGCCTTGATCTCATTGAATGCTGGAATAGGGTGGAGGAGTTAAATTGCCTCCTCTTCTTCCTTTGTCTGTCCTAAAATATCCTTCTTTCACTCTCAGTCACGCTGTCTGTCTGTGTCTCTCTATTTATCTCTCTTTCTCTCTCTCCCTGCCTTTTTCAGAGAGCGGAGAGCGAGATGCATTCCTTATCCCTATGCAAGTTCTCCCTGTGTCTGCGTAGGTTTTCTCCGGGTGCTCCGGTTTCCTCCCACAAGCCAAAAGACTTGCAGGTTGGTAGGTAAATTGACCATTATAAATTGTCACTAGTATAGGTAGGTGGTGGGGAAATATAGGGACAGGTGGGGATGTTTGGTAGGAATATGGGATTAGTGCAGGATTAGTATGGATGGGTGGTTGATGGTCGGCACAGACTCGGTGGGCCGAAGGGCCTGTTTCAGTGCTGTATCTCTAATAAAAATAAAATAATCCACCCCTTAATGTTCCTGCCCTTGTAGTGGTCTCCGCGTATGCTGCGTTTCACCTGGTGCCAGCTTGTACTGCACAAGACCATTTCTCTGTTTATGATGCAAAAGGCCTTGTCTTTACTCTGTATATAACCCAATGCTGCCCCCACGCTGTGAGTGTGTGATGGGACAGTGCAAAGGGAAATTTTCTCTGTGTCTAACCCCACACTGTGCTTGGCTTGGGACTGTTTATTGGGACAGTGCAGATGGAGCTGTACTGTGTATCCCTGGAATTTAGAAGGTTAAGGGGTGATTTGATCAAAGTTTTCAGAATAATAAGTTAAACCAATGGGGTCGAAAGAGAGAAATTATTCCAACTGGCTGCGGTGTCTGGAACTTGGGGACACAGTCTTAAAATCTAAAGGTAGTCTAAAAATATTTCAGGAGTGAAATGACGAAACACTGCAATACACCAGGTGTGGTATCATTTTGGAACTGTCTTCCACAACAGCAATTCTTGTTGAGTCACTTGTTAATTTTTAATCAGAGATTGATGGAATTTTAAGAACAAAAGGAATGAAGTGATATAGGGCAAAGACGGGTATACCGAGCTAGATCACAAGTCAGCCAAAATCGCATTGAATGACAGAGCAGGATTGAATGGCCAAATGGCGTCCTCCTCTTCCACTGTCCAACCACATAAATCCTGCTATCACTCTATGTGTCTGGATTAGTGTCTCCCTCTTTGTCTCTCTTTCTGTCTCTCTCTCTCCTCTCGCCTCTCTCAGAACATCTTTGGCTATCCACAAACACCTGTTAGCCATTTTAGGTTGGCTCACGGTGGCAATTTTATGTTACCACAGCACTGGGACATTTATTTCAGAGACTGACTACTCACGAATGTAAGGCTAGTACTTAAAATGTGACAGAGAGACAGACACGGAGACACTGAGACACACAGTACTAGATAGGAGTGAATCATCCCCTTGCACTCATTGTGTACTGTACATGCACAGGAGCTGAAGCTATATTAAATTCATTTATGGGATCTGGGAATCACTGAGAAGACCACAATTTACTGCCGAATTTACCTTAGAAGCCGGCGATGAGCTGCTACCTTCATCGACCTTCGTAGTTACCTTCACAGAAAATGCAGTCAAGCTAGTCTGACAGGATCTTTTCTTAACAAATCCATGCTGACTGTGCTTGATTAATCTGCACCTTTCTAAATGACCATTACTACTGTTTATTAGAATTTATCCCAATCATTTGCCTTCCACTGAGGTTAGGCTGAGTGGCCTGTAATTACTCAGTTTATCCCTTTCTGGCCTGTAATCACTCAGTTTATCCCTGTCTCCCTTTTTAATCAACAGGACAACACAGAAGTCCGAGTGGATCAAGCCTCTGTCCTCAGTACCTTGCTCTATGGCAGCGAGGCCTGGACAACGTATGTCAGCCAAGAGCGACGTCTCAGTTCATTCCATCTTCGCTGCCTCCGGAGAATACTTGGCATCAGGTGGCAGGACCGTATCTCAAACACAGAAGTCCTCGAGACGGCCAACGTCCCCAACTTGTGCACACTACTGAGTCAGCGGCACTTGAGATGGCTTGACCATGTGAGCCGCATAGAAGATGGCAGGATCCCCAAAGACACATTGTACAGCGAGCTCGCCACTGGCATCAGACCCACCGGCCGTCCATGTCTCCGCTTTAAAGACGTCTGCAAACGCGACATGAAATCCTGTGACATTGATCACAAGTCGTGGGAGTCAGTTGCCAGCATTCGCCAGAGCTGGCGTGCAGCCATAAAGACAGGGCTAAAATGTGGTGAGTCGAAGAGACTTAGTAGTTGGCAGGAAAAAAGACAGAGGCGCAAAGGGTGTGCCAACTGTGCAACAGCCCCGACAAACAAATTTCTCTGCAGCACCTGTGGAAGAGCCTGTCACTCTAGAATTGGCCTTTCTAGCCACTCCAGGCGCACCTTCACAAACCACTGACCACCTCCAGGCGCGTATCCATTGTCTCTCGAGATAAGGAGGCCAAAGAAGAAGACAACATTAGCAGTCCTCCGGCCCTTTGGCACCATGCCTGTAACCAGACAGAATTGAAAAATGATGGTCAGAGCCACTGCTATTTCCTCCCTTGCCCCTCTTAACAGTCTGATCCAGGTGAATTATCAGCTTTCAAAGATGCTAAACCAATTCATATTTCCTCTCACACAATGTCTATCCCATCCAATATTTCAAACTCCTCCTCCTTGCCTATAATGCCAGTGTCGCCCCCTCTTTTGTGAAGACAGATGCAATGTGTTCATTGTGAACCATGCCCACATCTTCCACCACCACAGGTACGAAGAAGGAGAGACGATATGAACTAAAGAATACTATTTTAAGGGGGATGCGGGAACAGACAGATCTGCGGAATGGGGGTGGGTGGTTGTTCGTATTTGTGTCGTGATGACTGAAGGTGCAGGGCATGTTGAAAAAGTGTTGAAAGGCTTAATGGGTCCTGGGATTTATAAATGGAGACATTGAGATAAAAAGCAAGGAAGATATGATGGGCATTTGTAAAACAGGGGTCTGGTCTCAACTGGAGCATTGTGTCCAATTCTGGACAGTACACTTGAGAAAGGATGTGGGGCATTAGCGATGGTGTAGAAAAGATTCACGAGAATGGCTCCAATGATGAGGGACTTGATTTACGTGGATAGATTGGAGATCTTTGCGTTGTTCTCTATGTCTGCCTCTGCCCCCCACCCCCATCTCTTTATGTCACGCCTGCTATCTCTGAGACGAGGAGAGAGACAGAGGGAGGGAGGGTTAGATATGCAGGCAGAGAGAGGGGTGTAGAGAGGGTCAAGATTGGAGAGAAAAAGTTATTGTTGTGGGGAATTGAAAGGGAGAATGCAAGATATATAAATTTGATGTTATCCTTCACTCTTATGTACACACACTGAGAAAGATTGGTTTGTATATTGTAATATTGGTAGAGAGGGAGGAATGTGGATGAAGTTGGGGCCGAGGCAGTCGCTTTTGATGATCCAGATGGAGAATGCCCCATTCGAAACATCCAGCATGTTCTTCCACTGTGGGAGCCATCACACCCTCATGATATTGGTGGGCAAATCTTGAATGTTGTTTTAGTGATTTGGGTTTTGTGATAAATATTGGCCGGGACACCAGGGAGAACTTCATCGGGCACGATGGGTGATTGGTCTCTTTCTGTGCTGGAGCATTCTGTGGTTCAGTGAGTTCACAGCGGACTGTCCTAGATCTTATTTAAAAACTGTGCCCTCTGGTTTGTGAATATCCCTCTTAGCTTAACCCTTGGAGTTCAGGTATCATTCTACTCTGTTTATACCATCCTATATTTCACACTCCTTTTTAACCACAATGTCTGCATCATTCCCCTCGTTTATGACTTTTTAGCAAAAGCGTTGCTCCTGTGATTAAAGGGACAGTGACAGAGGGGTTACGACTTTGGGTAAGAGACAGAAGACAGAGAGTAGCGGTGAACGGTTGTTTCAGACTGTAGGGAGGTATAGAGTGGTGTCCCCCAGAGGTTCATATTGGGACCACTGCTCTTTTTGATGTATATTAATGATCTGACTTGGGTTTACAGAGCAGAACTTCAAAGTTTGCAGATGACACAAAACTTTGGAAATGCATTAAAGAGGGAAGAGAATAGTAGCAGACTTCAGGAAGCTTTTGGTAGTCTGTTGAATTGGACGGACACATGGCAGGTTAACCTCAATGCTGAGAAATGTGAAGTGATGGATTTTGGAAGGAAGACTGGGAGAGGCAATATGAACTCTCTCTCTCTCTCTCTCTCTCTCTCTCTCTCTCTCTCTCTCTCTCTTTCTCTTTCAATAACGATCCTGACTTTTCTCGGAATCCTTCTTGGTTGAATAGTACTCTGAAATGTTTCAGTATCACTGTTACAAGGAACAAGTCACATTTCTGTGGTATTTTCAATATCTTAATGATTCAATTTGGAGCTTGGATTGTGTCAGGTAAATGTGGTTTCTCATTCAGATATTCTTGCATTGTGGAACTGTCAGTTATCTCTGCAAAGACATGATATTGGGGTGTTTGAATGGAGTCGAAGATTTTGTTTGCTTGAATAGGGTGTGAATTAGATTGTGGATTGTGTCCCTGAAGGTCTTTAAGCCGATGTCCTGATAGAGTGAAGTGGTTTACCAATGTCTGAATAACATCAAAGTATTTAGACACATGAAATAACAAGATTGGGGACAGTATACAAAAGCTGAGACAGTCAGGCAACAACAGCAGGAAGGTAAATGTATTTTACAGTTTGTAATCTGAAAGCCTGAGCAAATGACTGAAAAAGCAGTAATTCAAATCGCACATTGGGCTCTTGTGAATTTGAATTTCTCTGAAAATAAAAAATAAATCTGGAATAATAATTCCTCAAAGATGAAATGATTCCCTCTCACTGCTCTGACACTGATTTACCTTCAAGTAGCTTTTTCCAGTCCACTTTTTCCTAATCACCTTCCACCGGCCCTGCTTCATTCCCTAAATCTAAGTATAAAACTGACCCATCTCTTGTTGTCCTTGCTATGTACTGGCCTAAAAAATGTTCCACTGAATGCATATTTAGAATTCTGTATCCTCGATACCTTTTACACTAGTCTCAGTTACCAATACACTAGTTAGGTCTGCACTAGACCCTGTCTTTGTTTATATTACACATGGCCCTGTCTCTGCTTTAAAAGTGGCTTAAAGAGTGGAGAGAAAGCCCTCCATTTTAGACCCAGGATCATAAGAAATAAGAGTAGGAGTAGGCTATTCAGCCCCTCAAGCCAGATCTGACATACAAAACAATCATGACTGATCTGATAATGGCCTTAACTCCACTTTCCTGTCTGCCCACCATAACCCTTGACTCCCTTGCCGATTATAAATCTATAGAACTCAGCCTTGAATCTATTCAATGACCCAACCTCCACTGCTCTCTGGTAAGTGAATTCCATTTAGTTCAGAGACTGACTCCTCACTAATGTACTGTTAGTGCTTTAAACGTGACAGAGACACAGACATGGAGACACTGAGACACACAGTACTAGACAGGAGTGAATCATTTCCTTGTACCCATTGTGTACTGTATGTGTACAGGCACTGATACTGGATTAAATTCATTCCCGGGATCTGGGTATCACTGACACGACCAGCATTTATTGTCTAATTTTCCGGAGAAGGTGGTGATGAGCTGCTCCCCTCATCGACTGGGGTCCTGGGATTTATAAATTGGAGACATAGAATCCAAAAGCAAGGAAGATATGATGAACCTTTGTAAAACACTGGTTTCACCTCAACTGGAATATTTTCCAATTCTGGATAACACACTTTAGGAAGGATGAGGGGGCATTTGAGAAGGTGCAGAAAATATTCCTGAGCAAGGTTCCAGGGATGAGGGACTTGAGTTACGTGGATAGATTGGAAAAGCTGGGGTTGTTCTACATCGAGAAGAGAAACGTCAGAGGAGGTTTGATAGATGTGTTTAAAATCAACACGGCTTATCTCTCTGGTGTCGAATAGGCCCGACTCTTCCCAGCATTTTAGGTTGCAGCACCTTACGTTCATATCGGAGCACTTTTTAAATGCAGTGAGGGTTTCTGCCTCCACCACCCTTTCAGGCTGTGAGTTCCAGACCCCCGGCACCCGCTGGTTAAAACAATTACTCTCAACTCCCCTCTAATCCTGCTACCAATTACTTCAAATCTATGGGTTTCCCTGGTTATATTGACCCCTCTGCTAAGGGAAATGGGTCCCTCCTATCCACTCTACCTAGGTCCATCATCATTTTATACACCTCCATTAAATCTCCCCTCAGCCTCCTCTGTTCCAAAGAAAACAATTCCAGCCTGTCCAATCTTTCCTCATAGTTAAAATTCTCCATTCCTGACAACATCCTCTGCAATTCTCCTCTGTACCCTCTCTCGTGTGCTCACATCCTTCCTGTAATGTTGTGACCAGCACTATACACAGTACTCTAGCTGTGGTCTAACTAGTGTTTTATACAGTTCGAGCGTAACCTCCCTGCTCTTATATTCTATACATCGGCCAATAACGGAAAGTATCCTGTAAGCCTCCTTAACCACCTTATCCACCTGTCCTGTTACCCTAAAGAATCTGTGGACAGTCACTCCAAGGTCCCTCTGTTCACAGGCTGACAGAGATAATGTTGGAGAGAGAGAGATTGTTAGGTTAGAGTGAAAAGGCAAACGTAAAATATAATCTGAATTTGATGCAAGCTTCACCCCTGCATACACAGACGTGCAAGAGAGAGAGGTATGGAGTGTGAAACATCAGGGGACAGGGGAGGAAATATGTCTCTCTATCTCTATCTCCCTCTGAATCCTCTCAATCCCAATCTCTCCCTGTGTTATACCTTCAACAATTCAGCATACAGCATTGCAGGAACATTGACATTTCACTTTCCATCCCAATCTCTTCCTCCTTCTCTCTGTCTCTCCCTCTCCCACTCTCTGCCTTGCAGCAGGTGTGGGCTCTGCTATTATCTGGCGAACATCTATTGTACCATTTCTGAGGCAATCCTATCTTTGCTTAGGTGTGGACTGTACAATGTACTCCAGGTGTGGTCTCACGAAGGCCCGGTACAATTGCAGCAAGGATTCCTTACTCTTGTACTCCAAACCTCTTGTCATAAAGGCCAACACACCAGGCTTGGTTGAATTTTGGAACTCACTTCTGCAAACAGGAATTCAAGCTGGCTTAATTGTTCATTTTTAAATCCGTGATTAATAGATTCTTGTTAAGCAAAGGTATTAAGAGATAAAGGGCAATAGTGGGATAGTTGGTGTTAGTTTGATCACAGATCAGCCTTGATCTCATTGAATTCAGGAGCAGGGTTGAGGGGTTAAATAGCCTCCTCCACTTCCTATGTCCTATGTTAAATATCCTTCTTTCATGCTCAGTCACCCAGTCGGTCTGTGTCTCTCTGTTTTCTAACTCTATCTCTCTTTCCGACAGTGTAGAGCGAGATTCACTCTGTATCCACCCCATGATGTTCCTGCCCTGGGAATTGTCTCTGCTTCTGCTCTGTTTCACCCGGTCTCAGTTTGTACAGCACACAACCATTTCTCTGTTTATCATACAAAAGGCCCTATCTTGACTCTGTATGTAACCCCATGCTGCCCCTGTCCTGGGAGTGTGTGATGGGACAGTGCAGAGGAAAATTTACTCTGTGTCTAATCCCACACTGTGCTTGGCTTGGGAGTTTTCAATAGGACAGTTTAGATGGAGCTTTACTCTGTATCCCTGGAATTTAGAAGGTTAAGGGCTGATTTAATGATAGTTTTCAGAATAATAAGGAAACTGATCGGGTAGAAAGAGAGAAACTATTCCCTCTGGCTGCGGAGTCTAGAACTTGCAAGCATCGTCTAAAAATCTAAACATAGTCTAAAACCATTCTCGGTCTGTGTCTCCCTCTTTGTCTCTCTGTCTCTCTCTCTTTCTCCCTCCTCTCTCAGAACATCTGTGGATATCCACAAACATCAGTTAGCCATTTCAGGTCTGTTCACGGTGGCCATTTTATGTTACCACAACACTGGGACATTTATTTCAGAGACTGATTCCTCACTAAAGTACTGTTAGTGCTTTAAACGTGACAGAGACATAGACATGGAGACACTGAGACACACAGTACCAAACAGGAGTGAATCATTCCCTTGTACCCATTGTGTACTGTACGCGTACAGACGCTGTCACAGGATCTGGGCATCACTGACAAGAACAGCATTTATTGCCTAATTTCCCTGAGAAGGTGGTGATGAGCTGCTCCCCTCTTCGACCCTCCCAGTTACTCCCACGAAAAAATTCAATCAAGCTAGTCTGACACGATCTTCACTTAACAAATCCATGCTGACTGTGCTTGATTAAGCTTCACCATTCTAAATGACCATTAGCATAGTTTAGTTTAGAAATACAGCACTGAAACAGGCCCTTCGGCCCACCGAGTCTGTGCCGACCATCAACCAGCCATTTATACTAATCTTGCACTAATTCCATATTCCTACCACATCCCCACCTGTCCCTATATTTCCCTACTGCCAACCTATACTAGGGGCAATTTATAATGGCCAATTAAACTATCAACCTGCAGGTCTTTGGCATGTGGGAGGAAACCAGAGCACCGGGAGGAAACACACGCAGACACAGGGAGAACTTGCAAACTCCGCACAGGCAGTACCCAGAATTAAACACGGGTCGCTGGAGCTGTGAGGCTGCGGTGCTAACCACTGCGCCACTGTGCCGCCCCTTTTTAATTTTTTTTTTGCTACTGTTTATCAGAATTCTTCCCAATCATTTGACCTCCACTGATGTTAGCCTGAGTGGTCAGTAATTACTCAGTCTATCCCTTTTTCCTTTTTTAATCAATGGTTCAACGTTAGCAGTCTTCCTATCCTTTCCTTCTTTAATTCTCCCTGGTCTTTCCTTCTTTCTCACACTCCCTCTCCTTGTCTCTCTTTCCTTCCCTCTCTGTCTTTCCCTCTCTCCCTCCCTCTCTGTTTCTCTCTGCCTCTCCCTCTATCTCTTTCTCTCTCCCCTCTCTCTGTCTCCCTGTGTCACTGTCCTTCCCTCTCCATCTCTCTCTCTCTCTCTCTCTCTCTCTCTCTCTCTCTCTGTCTCTCCCTCTGTTTCCCTCTCTCTCTGTCTCACTCTCTCTCTCTGTCTGTCTCACGCTCTCTCTTTCTTTGCCGCTGTCCATGACCCTGTGTCTCTCTCACACTATCTCTCCCTCTCTCTCTGTCTCTCCATCTCGCTCTCTTTTGCTTTCACTCTCTCTCTCTCTCTCTCTCTCTCTCTCTCTCTCTCTCTCTCTCTCTCTCTCTCTCTCTCTCTCTCTCTGTCTATTTCTCTCTCTCCTTCTTTTGCTCCGTATCTCCTAATATCTCCCTGCTTCTGTCCATGACTGAATTCGTCTCTTCGTAACTTCTTCTCTGCCTCTCTGACTCTTTCTATCTCTCTCTCCCTCTCTCTCTTTGTCTCTCCCTCTATATCTATCTCCCTCCCCCTCTCTCTGTCTCTCATTCTGTCCCCTTTGTCACTGTTTGTCCTATGCATCTCTCTATCTGTCTATCTCTCTCTCTATTTCTGTCTCTTCCTCGATCTCTGTCTCCCTCTATCTCTCCGTCTCTCTGCCTCTGTCTCTGCCACTCTCTCCCTCTCTTTGTCTCTTTCCCTTCTCTCTCTCCCCTCTCTCTTTGCAGTGCCCCACTCGTCACAGCCCGCCAACCTGAAAATGACCCATTTATTCCTACTCTCTGTTTCCTGTCCATTAACCAGTTCTCAATCTATGCCAGTACATTACGCCCAATCCCATGTGCTCTAATGTTTTTAGTCACCTCTTTGAATATTCACTCCAAGGTCCCGCTGTTCACAGACACAGATAATGTTGGAGACAATCACGTTGTTGGGATAGATTGAAAGGTCAAATATCAAATATAATCGTAGTTTGATGTAATCCTGTGGATACAGACGGACAAGAAATAGGCATAGAGTGTGAAACAGCAGGAGAGAGGGAGAAATATAGACGGAGAGAGCACTACAGTGAGAAAGGGAGAGATAAGCATAGAGAGAGAGGTGGAGAGCTACTCTTACTGGTAATCTGCCTCCATCTCCGTCTTCCCCTCTCGCTTACTCACTCAATCACAAGTTCCCCTCTCTGCTACTCTCTTCATGCTTATCTCTCACCTCTTCTCTCTCTCTCTCTCTCTATCTCACTCTGTCCCCTCTCAATCCCAAATCTCTCGCTGTGTCATACCTTCTAGACCTTCCAGGCTGCTGCACACAGATTTGCAGGAATACTGACCGACACTCTCCATCCCAATCTCTTCCTCTTTCTCACTAGTCCACCCACCCCATTGCTATCCATCCCTCTCTCTGTTATTCTCTCTCTATATCTATCTCTGTCTCTCTCACTGTTACTCTCTCCATCTGCATGGAGGAGGAGAAAGAGAGGCATATATAGAGGCAGCTTTACTCTGAATCTAACCCCACACTGTACCTGCCCTGGGAGTGTTTGATAGAACAGAGAAGACAGAGATTTACTCAATAGCTAACAAAAGCTTGGCAGCATTTGATAGGACAGTGTAGACGGAGATTTACTCTCTATCCCTGGAATTCAGAAGGTTAAGGGGTGATCTGATCAAAGTTTAAAGTGGTAGATGGGTGCCAATCAAGTGGGCTGGTTTGGCTTGGATGGTGTCGAGCTTCTGGAGTGCTGTAGGTGCTGCATTAGAATTAGAATTAGAATTAGAACATTACAGCGCAGTACAGGCCCTTCGGCCCTCGATGTTGCGCCGATCATCTGACCTACACTATTCCATTTTCATCCATATGTCTATCCAATGACCACTTAAATGCCCTTAAAGTTGGCGAGTCTACTACTGTTGCAGGCAGGGCGTTCCACGCCCCTACTACTCTCTGCGTAAATAAACTACCTCTGACATCTGTCCTATATCTTTCACCCCTCAACTTAAAGCTATGTCCCCTCGTGTTTGCCATCATCATCCGAGGAAAAAGACTCTCACTATCCACCCTATCTCACCCTCTGATTATCTTGTATGTCTCTATTAAATCACCTCTCCTCCTCCTTCTCTCTAACGAAAACAACCCCAAGTCCCTCAGCCTTTCCTCGTAAGACCTTCCTTCTATACCAGGCAACATCCTAGTAAATCTCCTCTGCACCCTTTCCAAAGCTTCCACATCCTTCCTATAATGCGGTGACCAGAACTGCACGCAATACTCAAGGTGCGGCCTCACTAGAGTTTTGTACAGCTGCATCATGACCGAAACCCGATCCCCCTACTAATAAAAGCTAACACACCATATGCCTTCTTAACAGCCCTATTAACCTGGGTAGCAACTTTCAGGGATTTATGTACCTGGACACCAAGATCTCTCTGCTCATCTACACTACCAAGAATCTTCCCATTAGCCCAGTACTCTGCATTGCTGTTACTCCTTCCAAAGAGAATCACCTCACACTTCTCCGCATTAAACTCCATTTGCCATCTCTCAGCCCAGCTCTGCAGCCTATCTATGTCCCTCTGTACCCTACAACACCTTTTGACACTATCCACAACTTCACCGACCTTCGTGTCATCCGCAAATTTACTAACCCACCCTTCTACACCCTCATCCAGGTCATTTATAAAAATGTCAAACAGCAGTGGCCCCAAAACAGAACCTTGCGGTACACCACTAGTAACTAAACTCCAGGATGAACATTTGCCATCAACCACCACCCTCTTTCTTCTTTCAGCTCGCCAATTTCTGATCCAAAGCTCTAAATCACCTTCAACACCATACGTCTGTATTTTCTGCAATAGCCTACCGTGGGGAAACTTAGCAAACGCCTTACTGAAATCCATATACACCACATCCACGGCTTTACCCTCATCCACCTGTTTGGTCACCTTCTCGAAAAACTCAATAAGGTTTGTGAGGCACGACCTACCTTTCACAAAACCGTGCTGACTCTCGCAAATGAACTTATTCTTTTCAAGATGATTATAAATCCTATCTCTTATAACCCTTTCCAACATTTTACCCACAACCGAAGTAAGGCTCACAGGTCTATAATTACCAGGGCTGTCTCTACTCCCCTTCTTGAACAAGGGGTCAACATTTGCTATCCTCCAGTCCTCCGGCACTACTCCTGTCGACAATGACGACATAAAGATCAACAACAACGGCTCTGCAATCTCCTCCCTGGCTTCCCAGAGAATCCTGGGATAAATCCCATCTGGCCCAGGGGACTTATCTATTTTCACTCTTTCCAAAATTGCCAACACCTCCTCCTTGTGAATCTCAATCCCATCTAGCCTAGTAGGCTGTATCTCAGTAATCTCCTCGGCAACATTTTCTTTCTCTACTGTAAATACTGACGAAAAATATTCATTTAACGCTTTCCCTATCTCCTCTGATTCCGCACACAACTTCCCACTACTATCCTTGATTGGCCCTGTTCTAACTCTTATCATTCTTTTATTCCTGAAAAAGAGATACCATCACACGCCTGACTCGTGTCTTGCAGCTGCTGGAAAGGCTTTGGGGAGTCAGGGGGTGAGTCACCTGTAGCCACAGTATTGATGTGATTTCCTCAGCTCAGTTTCTAGTGAATGTCCCCCCCAGGATGTTGATGCTGGGGGATTCAGCGATTGGAAAATGCTTTGAATGCCAAGTGGAGGGGGTTGGATTCTCTTTCGTTCCAGATGCTCATTGCCTGTCTGTGATTTTTTTTTCGGTGTGTGTTTTTCTGTGCTCTGGACCAATTTCCTCATGGGGACGTCATAATGGTGCTTCGTAATTGACTAGTTAGCAAAATGAATGTTCATGGAATGAACGGGATAGGGACAGAGTGGATGCGACATTGGCTAAGGGACAGAACACCGAAAGTAGTGGTGAATGGTTGGTTCAGACTTGAGGGCAGTATCTTTGCCTGACATAATCTTATACACTTCTATTCAATCTCCCCTCAATCTCCTTTGTCCTAAGGAGACCAAACCAGGCTTTTCCAACCTAACCTTGTAGCAAAAATCCATCATTTTTGGAACCATTCTGGTAAATCTCCTCTACACCCATTCAAGGATCCTCACCTCCAACCTAAAATGTGGTGACCATAACTGGACACAATGCTCCAGTTGGGGCCGAACTAGAGCTTTATAAATGTTCAGCATACCCTCCCTGCTTTTGTACTCACTGTGTACAGTGTTCATTGTGGTACAGGGGTAAAACCCAGGGCTTTGGATTAGGACCATTGATCTTTTGATATATATTAAAGACTTGGACTTGGGTTTACAGAGCATAACTTCAACATCGTGCCATCTGCAATGTAATGAACAGAAAAGGGAATAGTAGTAGACTTCAGGCGTATCGAGGCAGTCTGGTGAAATGGTCAGACACATGGCAGGTTAACATCAATGCTGAGAAATGTAAAATGATCCAATTTGGAAGGAAGGCTGAGGAGAAGCGATTTCCACGAAATGGTACAATGTTAAAATGGGTGCAGGGTCAGAGAAATCTGGGATTTCATTTGTGTCACTTTTTATATCTTAAATATTTAATTTCGGACTTGGAATCTTGTCAGTTGAATTTACCCTCATCCTGAAAAGTGTCAGCAAACGTGTGGGAAATGCGTCCAAAGCTGTTTCCATTCAAACATTCCTGCAAGGTGGAAGTGCGAGCTATCTTTGCAGAGACGGGAAATAGGGGTGTTTGAATGGACATGCAGGTTTTGGTTGCTGCAATGAGGTGAGAATTTGAATTGTGACCCTTGCAGATACACAGAATTGAAGGTATTACAGAACACGACACGAAGTACTTTACGAATGTCTGAAAAACTTCAAAGACTTCAGACACATGGAAGAAGAGGAGAGGGGAACAATATACAAAACCTGAGGCAGTCAGACCACAGCAGTTAGAAAACGAATCTCTTTTTATGGGCTTTAATTTGAAGGCCTGAGCTGATGATTGAAAAAGCAGGAGTTCAAATCCCACGCTGGGCTATTGTGAATTTGAATTCTGCGTTTTCCAAATCAAACATAAATATGGAATTGAAAAAATCTCGAGAATGGAATGATTCACTCCTGTCTACTCGTGCAAAGCCCGTATGTGTCTCAATTTTGTTGTATTTATTAACGGTTTAAGATGGTGGGGTAGAATGCCACATACCCACGTTTGCCAATGACACAAAATAAGCAGCATTGTCAGCAGTGTAGCTGGAAGCATCAAATTACAAAGAGATATTAATATCTGAAATGAATGGGCAAAACTGTGGTAGATAGATTTCAATGTCAGCAAAAAAGACTGGAACAGAGTACTTTATAAATGGTGAAAAAACTAGAAACACTGGAGGTCCAAAGGGACTTGGGGGGTCCGTTTCAATTTGAGTGCAGTGTCGATTTACCAGAATGATAACTGGACGAGAAGGGTTAAATTACGAGGTGATATTGCATAAAGAAGGGATGTATTCCCTGGAATTTAGGCGGATCAAGCTGATTTGTTCAAAGTTGTTGAGATATTAAGGGGAACTGATGGGGTACAAAGAACAAAGAACAAAGAACAGTACAGCACAGGAACAGGGCATTCGGTCCTCCAAGCCTGCGCCGATCTTGATGCATGACGAAACTAACACCTTCTGCACTTCCGGGGCCCATATGCCTCCATTCCGTTCCTCTTCATGTATTTGTCAAGATGTCTCTTAAACATCGCTATCGTATCTGCTTCCACCACCTCCCCTGGCAGCAAGTTCCAGGCACTCACCACCATCTGTGTAAAAAACGTGCCTCGCACATCGCCCCTAAACTTTGCCCCTCGCACCTTAAACCTATGTCCCCAAGTAACTGACTCTTCCACCCTGGGAAAAAGCTTCTGACTATCCACTCTCTTCATGCCGCTCAGAGCGTTGTAAACCTCTATCACGTCGCCCCTCCCCCTCCGTCGTTCCAGTGAAAACAATCCGAGTTTTTCCAACCTCTCCTCATAGCTAATGCCGTCCTGACCAGGAAACATCCAGGTAAAACTCCTCTCCTCCCTCTCCAAAGCCTCCACGTCCTTCGGGTAGTGTGGCGACCAGAATTGCAAGCAATATTCTAAGTGTGGCCTAACTGAGGTTCTGTACAGCTGCAACATGACTTGCCAATTTTTATACTGTATGCCCCGACCGATGAAGGCAAGCATGCCGTATGCCTTCTTGACTACCTTATCCACCTGCGTTGCCACTTTCAGTGACCTGTGGACCTGTACGCCCAGATCTCTCTGCCTGTCAATACTCCTAAGGGTTCTGCCATTTACTGTATACCTCCCACCTGCATTAGACATTCCAAAATGCATCACCTCATATTGGCCGGATTAAACTCCATCTGCCATTTCTCCACCCAAGTCTCCATCTGATCTATATCCTGCTGTATCCTCTGACAATCCTCATCATTATCCGCAACGCCATCAAACTTGTGTCGTCCACAAACTTACTAATCAGACCAGCTACATTTTCCTCCAAATCATTTATATATACTACAAACAGCAAAGGTCCCAGCACTGATCCCTGCGGAACACCACTAGTCACATCCCTCCATTCAGAAAAATACCCATCCACTGATACCCTCTGTCTTCTATGACCAAGCCAGTTTTGTATCCATCTTGCCAGCTCACATCTGATCCCGTGTGACTTCACCTTTTGTACCAGTCTGCCCTGCGGGACCTTGTCAAAGGCTTCACGAAAGTTCTTATACATAACATTCACTGCCCTTCCTTCATCAATCATCTTCGTTACTTCCTCAAAAAACTCAATCAAATTAGCAAGATCCGACCTCCCCTTCACAAAACCATGCTGTCTCTCGCTAATATGTTCGTTTGTTTCCAAATGGGTGTAAATTCTGTCCCGAATAATCCTCTCGATTAGTTTTCCTACCACTGACGTTAGGCTCACCGGCCTATAGTTTCCTGGATTATCCTTGCCACCCTTCTTAAACAAAGGAACAACATTGGCTATTCTCCAGTCCTCTGGGACCTCACCTGTAGTAAATGAGGATGCAAAGATTTCTGTAAAGGCCCCAGCAATTTCTTTCCTTGCCTCCCTCAGTATTCTAGGGTAGATCCCATCAGGCCCTGAGGGCTTATCTACCTTAATGCTTTGCGGAACACCCAACACAATATCCTTTTTGATAATGAGATAACTGAGAATATCCTCACTCCCTTCCCTCGGCTCATCATCCACCAAGTCCTTCTCTTTGGTGAATACTGATGCAAAGTACTCATTTAGCACCTCTCCCATTTCCTCTGGCTCCACACATAGATTCCCATCTCTGTCCTTGAGTGGACCAACTTTTTCCTTGGTTACACTCTTGCTCTTTATATATGTATAAAAAGCCTTGGGATTTTCCTTAATTCTGTTTGCCAATGACTTTTCATGACGCCTTTTAGCCCTCCTAACTCCTTGCTTAAGTTCCTTCCTCTTGTCTTTATATTCCTCAAGTGCTTCATCTGTTCCTAGCCTTCCAGCCCTCACAAATGCTTCCTTTTTCTTTTTGACTAGGCTCACAATATCCCGTGGTATCCAAGCTTCCCGAAACTTGCCAAACTTGTCTTTCTTCCTCACAGCAACATGCTGGTCATGGATTCTAATCAGCTGACTTGTGAAAGACTCCCACATGCCAGATATTGATTTACCCTCAAACAGCCGCCCCCAATCTAAATTCTCAAGTTTCTGCCTCATATTGTTATAATTAGCCTTCCCCCAATTTAGCACCTTCACCCAAGGACTACTCTTATCCTTATCCACAAGTACCTTAAAAGTTATGGAATTATGGTCACTGCTCCCGAAATGCTCCCCCACTGAAACTTCGACCACCTGACCGGGCTCATTCCTCAATACCAGGTCCAGAATTGCCCCATCCCTAGTTGGTCTATTTACATACTGTTTCAAGAAGCCCTCCTGGATGCTTCTCACAAATTCTGCCCAATACAAGCCCCGAGCTCTAAGTGAGTCCCAGTCAATATAAGGGAAGTTAAAATCACCCACCACCACTACCCTGTCACCTTTACATCTTTCCAAAATCTGTCGACATTTCTGCTCCTCTACCTCCCGCTGGCTGTTGGTAGGCCTGTAGTAAACCCCCAACATGTTGACTGCACCCTTCCTATTCCTGAGTTCCACCCATATTGCCTCGCTGCATCACCCCTCTGAGGTGTCCTCCCACAGTACAGCTGTGATATTCTCCTTAACCATCAATGCAACTCCCCCAACCCTTTTACATCCCCCTCTATTCCGCCTGAAGCTTCTAAAGCCTGGAGCATTCAGCTGCCAATCCTGCCCTTCCCTCAACCAAGTCTCTGTCATAGCAACAACATCATATTTCCAGGTACTGATCCAAGTTCTAGGTTCATCTGCCTTACCTGTTATACTTCTCGCATTGAAACAAATGAACTTCAGACCGCCAGCCCCGCTGCACTAAGCAACATCTCCCTGCCTGCTCTTCCTCTTCGTCCTACTGGACTTACTTACTAAGTCCTCCTCATTTATTTCACTAGCTGTCCTACTGCTCTGGTTCCCACCCACTATCACACTAGTTTAAACCCTCCCGAGTGACGCTAGCAAAACTAGTTTGGGTAGTTTGGGAGAAACTATATCAGCAGCTTGGGAACATAGGAATAGGAGTAGGCCATTCAGCGCATTGAGCCTGTTCTGCCATGCCATCAGATGGTGATAGTGGCGCTGATAATGGCCTTCACTCCATTTTCCTGTCTGCCCTCCATAACCCTTGACTCCCTTGCCGATCATAAATCTATCTAACTCAGCCTTGAATATGTTCAATGACCCAAACTCCACTGCTCTCTGGGGTACTGAATTCCAAAGTCTTACCACCCGCACAGTGAAACAAAATCCTCCTTAGCTCAGTCTTTCATGGGAGACCCTTTATTTTTAAGCTGTGTCACCTCGTTCTAGACTCCCCCACAAAGGGAACATCCTCCCAGCATCCGTCCGGTAAAGTCCCCTCGGAATCTTGTATGTTTCAATGAGATCACCTCTCATTCTTCGAAACACCAACGAGTGCAGGCTGAACCTGTCCAACCATTCATCATAAGACAACCCCTTGATCCCAGGAATCAACCGAGTGAACCTTCTCTGAACTGGTTCCAATGTATCCACGCCTGACCATTTATCCACTTTCAAAGATGCAAAACACCTTCATATTTCCCTCTCACTCTGTGCATGCCATCCAATATTTCACACTCCTCCTCTTTAACTGCAATGTCTGCATCATTTCCACTCTTTTATGAAGACAGACACAAAGTATTTATTAAGAACCATGCCCACATCTCCCACCTCCATACACACATTCCCTTTTTGATCCCTAATAATCTATCCTTAGTTATCCTCTTGTTCTTCGTTTATTTATAAAGCATCTTTGTATTTTCCTTACTTTTACTTGGTAATATTATTTTACGACTATCTCTTTGCTTTCCTGATTAGCTTGTTATTTCACCCCTGCACTTTCTTCACTCCTCTTGGCTTTCAGTGGTATTGAGCTCTCGGTATCTGACATAAGCTTCCCTTTTGTGCCTTATCACACCCGGTTTGATCCTTGATATCCAAGGGGATCTAGATTTGGCAGTCTCACACAGTTGGCCTTTGTGTGAAATTATTTGTTCTCAACCCTCATTAACTCTCACTGTTCTGACACTGATTTACCTTAACGTAGCTGTTTCCCGTCAACTTTGCTTAACCCTCCCCTCCCTGGAACCACCATCTCCTCTGATCCCCCTGAAGGACCCTCACATCCTTCACCATGTGTGGTGAGCAGAACTGGATGCAATATTTTGGTTGTGGCCCAACCAGAACTTTGCAAATGTTCATCATAACTTCTGTGCTTTTGTACTCAACACCTCTATTTATAAAGCCCAGGATCCCATCGGCTTTACTTACTACTCTCTCAATAAGTCCTGCCACCTTCAAAGATGTATGTACATATAACCTCAGGTCTCTCTGTCCCTGCACACGCTCCAGAACTGTGACATTAAATCTATATCGCCTCTCCCAATCACTTTTGCTGAAATACATCACCTCACATTTGCCTGTATTAAATTCCATCTGCCACTTGTCTGCCCATTCTGCTCGCATATCAATGTCCTGTTGCAGTCGATTGGTATCATCCTCACTCTTTGCATCTCCTCCACGTTTGGTATCATCGGTAACTATTAAAAATTTACTCAAACACTAAAACATTCCAAAACGCGAGGCTCACAAATTTAACACAAGTTTCCTTTTCTGAGTCTCGCTGGTCTGTTCTGATTTGAACCCTGGTTCAATGAAGAGTGCAGGAGGGCATGCCAGGAGCAGCACCAGGCATACCTCAAAATGAGGTGTCAACCTGGTGAAGCGACAACCCAGGACTACTTGCATGCCAAACTGCGTAAGCAGCATGCGATAGACAGAGCTAATCGATTCCATAACCAACGGATCAGATCTAAGCTCTGCAGTCCTGCCACATCCAGCTGTAAATGGTGGTGGACAATTAAACAACTAACTGGAGGAGGTGGCTCCACAAATATCCCCATCCACAATGATGGGGGAGCCCAGCACATCAGTGCGAAAGATAAGGCTGAAGCATTTGCAACAATCTTCAGCCGGAAGTGCCGAGTTGATGATCCATCTCGGCCTCCTCCTGAAGGCCGCAGCATCACAGATGCCAAACTTCAGCCAATTCGATTCACTCCACGTGATATCAAGAAACGACTGAAGGCACTGGATACTGACAATATTCCGGCAATAGCACTGAAGACCTGTGCTCCAGAACTTGCCGAGCCCCTAGCAAAGCTTTTCCAGTACAGCTACGACACTGGCATCGACCCTGCAATGTGGAAAATTGCCCAGGTATGTCCTACACACAAAAAGCAGGACAAATCCAACCCGGCCAACCACCGCCCCATTAGCCTACTCTCAATCATCAGGAAAGTGATGGAAGGTGTCATCAACAGTGCCATCAAGCGGCACTTGCTTAGCAACAATCTGCTCAGTGATGCTCAGTTTGGGTTCCGCCAGGGCCACTCAGCTCCTGACCTCATTACAGCCTTGGTTCAAACATGGACAAAAGAGCTGAACTCAAGAAGTGAGGTGAGAGTGACTGCCCTTGACATCAAGGCAGCATTTGACCGAGTATGGCATTAAGGAGCCCTAGCAAAACTGAGATCAATAGGAATCAGGGGGAAACCCCTCCGCTGGCTGGTGTCATACCGAGCACAAAGGAAGATGGTTGTGGTTGTTGGAGGTCAATTATCTGAGCTCCTGGACATCACTGCAGGAGTCCCTCAGGGAAGTGTCCCAGGCCCAACCACCTTCAGCTGCTTCATCAATGACCTTCCTTCAATCATAAGGTCAGAAGTGGGGATGTTCGCTGATGATTGCAAAATGCTCAGCACCATTCACGACACCTCAGATACTGAAGTAGTCTGTGTAGAAATGCAGCAAGACCTGGACAATATCTAGGCTTGGGTTGATAAGTGGCAAGTAACATTCGCGCCACACAAATGCCAGGCAATGACCATCTCCAACAAAAGAGAATCTAACCATCTCCCCTTGACATTCAACGGCATTACCATCGCTGAATCCCCCACTAACAACATCCTAGGGACTACCATTGACCGAAAACTAAACTGGAGTAGCCATATAAATACCGTGGCTGCAAGAGCAGGTCAGAGGCTAGGAATCCTGAGGCGAGTAACTCACCTCCTGACTCCCCAAATCTGTACACTATCTACAAGGCACAAGTCAGGAGTGTGACGGAATACTCTCCACTTGCCTGGATGGGTGCAGCTCCAACAACACTCAAGAAGCTCGACACCATCCAGGACAAAGCGGCCCGCTTGATTGGCACCCCATCTACAAACATTCACCCCCTCCACCAGCGACGCACAGTGGCAGCAGTGTGTCCCATCTACAAGATGCACTGCAGCAATGCACCAAGGCTCCTTCGACAGCACCTTCCAAACCCGCGACCTCTACCAACTAGAAGTACAAGGGCAATAAATACATGGGAACACCACCACATGCAAGTTGCCCTCCAAGTCACTCACCACCCTGACTTGGAACTATATCGCTGTTCCTTCACTGTCACTGGGGCAAAATCCTGGATCTCCCTTCCTAACAGCACTGTGTGTTCCTACCCCAAATGGACAGCAGCGGTTCAGGAAGGCAGCTCACCACCACCTTCTCAAGGGCAATCAGGGATGGGCAATAAATGCTGGCCTGGCCAGCGATGCCCACATCCCGTGTATGAATTTTAAAAAAGAAATTCCTGTTAGGTGGCATCAGCCGAGATTTTCTGTTCTGACCTGAACACACAAACGTATAACTCAGAGGCAGGATTATTACCCACGCAGCCACAGCTGGCTCCAATGTTCCCAGAAATTTTAGTTGTTGTGCAGGGCCAGTTATTTTTTCATGCGCGTTCCCTTTAAATTTTAAGAATCTTTGCAGACGTGTGTTATTTCTCTCGGAACAGGACCTGCGTGGTACCTTCCAGGCTGCTGTACACAGCTTTGCAGGAACACTGACCGACACTCTCCATCCCAATCTCTTCCTCTTTCTCTCTGGTACTCTCTCCCCATTGCTGTCCTTCACACTCTCAGCTTTTCTCTCTCTACATCTACCCTGTCTTTCTCACCGTTACCCTCTGCATCTGGATGGAGGAGGAGAAAGAGTGGCATATAGAGAGGCAGCTTTTCTCTGTATCTAACCCCACACTGTACCTGCCCTGGGAGTGTATGATAGAACGGAGAAGAGAGAGATTGACTCTTTAGATAACTCCAGGCTGTACTTGGCTTGGCAGCATTTGATGGGACAGTTTAGATGGAGATTTACTCTGTAGCCCTGGAATGAAGAAGCATAAAGCATGATTTGATCAAAGTTTTCAAGATAATATTGGAAACTGATCGGGTAGAGAGAGAGAAAATCTTCTCACTAGTTAGGTGAGTCTCGGACGAGTGGCAAGAGTGATCTGATTGTGACATACAAGATTGTGAATGGGCTTTCTTGGATCGTCACTGAGAGGTTGTTACCTCATGCTGGGGGATTCAGCGATGGGATAATGCTTTGAATGCCAAGGGGAGGTGGTTGGATTCTCTCTTGTTGCAGATGCACATTGCCTGACACTTGTGTGGCGTGAATGTTACTTGCCACTGGTCGGCCCAAGTCTGAATGTTGTCCGGGTCTTGGCCCATGTGGCTATGGACTGCTTCATTATCTGAGGCAAAATACTGTGGATGCTGGAAATCTGGAACCATCGAGCAGAATCACTAACTCTCTCTTTCTCCCTCCACAGATGATGCCTGACCTGCTTAGTATTTCCAGAATTTTCTGCTGGGATATCATTATCTGAGGAGGTGCGAATGGAACTGAACACTGTGAAATAATCAGCGATCATCCCCACTTCTGACCTTACGGTGGAGGGCAGGTCATTGAGCGAGCAGCTGAAGATGGTTGGGCCGAGGGCACTACCCTGAGGATCTCCTGCAGTGATGTCCTGGGACTGAGATGATTGACCGCCAATAACCACAACCATCTTCCTTTGTCCTCGGTAAGAGTCAAACTAGTTGATTCCCAATGACTTAAATTTTACTCGGGCTCCTCGATGCCACACTCGGTCAAACGCTGCCTTGATTCCCATTCGCAGACAGGAATCAATCATTCCCTTTGACCCCTACTGAACATGCTCTGCTACTTCACAGCCTGATACAGGACTGTACACGTCCAATTAATGTAGCCCATCAAACACTCCGAGAGCAGGTTCAGCACAGCTTAGGAACAGAGTGCAGTTCCTTCAAAATTCTCTCCCTGTCTTCCTCTCTCTCTGTCTCTCCCTCCTGCTATCTCTGACACTAGGAGAGAGACAGAGGGAGAGAGGGTTAGATATGCAGGCAGAGAGAGGGCTGTAGAAGGGGACAAGGTTGGAGAGAGAGAGATTGTAGGGGTGGATTGAAAAGGAGAATGTAAGGTTTATTAATTTGATGTAATAAACAGGGAAGGGACTAGTAGCAGACTTCAGGAGGGTAGAGACAGTCTGGTGAAATGGAACACACAAGAACAAATTAATTGTGAGCAGGAGTAAGCCATTCGTCCCAGCTGTAAAAATAACTGGTGTTGGAACGAGTACACATGCCAGAGGAGGTTCTCCCAAAGACCGAGCAGCACTGAGGTGATCCCCGACCTTACCACCCCCCATAATGGTGCAGATGGGGGTGGAGAAACTCACTTGTAATGAAGCGCGGGATGCTTGATAGCATGACCCGCTGCACAATGGCGCCCAGAGGGTCCACCGGCAGAAGGTTTCCCCACATAATGAGCACATTACTTAGGGCCAGGGACACCGCCTACTCAGTTTTCAGGTAAATCACTGCATTCCCGTATATATTTGAGGATGCAACAATGGCCCAGGCGGCGACAACCTCGGCTCCTGCCTTGACGCTGGCTTCAATGGACATGTTGGCTGAATGTTATTAATTTAAAAAGTAACGGCACCACATGGGCAACCACAGAGCCTGCAGCTGCCTAGTTTGTCGAGCAACCCGCCACGGGTGATGGCGGACTTGCCAAGGATCCAAGAGCTAAGCTTACCCCGAATTGTCGGCTTGCATATCAAACGAAATACAAGTTACAGAAGACATACAAAATAAGCAAAAAACATGCTAGGGGAGAGGCTGAGCATAAAGAGAAGAGGGCAACACAGGCTGTAAGCGATGACTTGTTCCGGGGGTGGTGCACACAGCACACTTAAAACAATCTTTGCCAGCACTCCTGATCTTGCGGTCGTCTGGTCTTCCAGCTGGGGGAGGCGTCTTCACCTGTGTCAGCTGAAAGTTGCCCAGACACGAGCTATCACCTTCTGCTTGTTATGCCAGGCAGCTTCAGCTCACCCAGGCGGTTGGGGTGGGGAGTGAGTTTTCCTGTGCGGTTAGTGCAGCAACACAGATCCCGACAGGATTAGGAGTCCCACCCCTTGTTGTTCTGGCCAATTCTTCCTCACCCAAAGTCTAAAGCAAAGATACCTTCTGGTGTTCAGCACAGACTGGCAAGCAAAGGCTTGTTTCAAAACAAAAGTAGCTTTCTTCACTGAAAAGGTGATTGTTGTTCATGCTCTCCCTCTGCTCAGTATAGCTCCTCGCACCACCTCTGCAATATCCATCTGCCACCAACACTGTAAACTGAGGTTCGTTGCTGAAATCAGCACTCAACACCTCCAACCAAGCAATAGACAACGCCCTTTTTTCAAAATCCAATGGTAACTTATTCATTCCTGAAGTCCAAGAACTTGATATATCACTGGTTGAACATACATATTCAGACAGCAAAAACCATAGAGCAGTACTTCCACTTCAAGTCGTGCTTCAGATCCCCACAGATTGAGTGTTTCTCATGCTCCAAGCAGCAAGCACCCTATTTTGTCTCCAGGGGAATAAAATAGAAATATTCATACAAATTCAACTTTTCTGAAATTTAACTTCGATTCACATCAGGTCTCATTAACTTGACTGCATCAACATCTGAAGAGGGAGCTTTACTCTGTATCTAACCCCGTTTTTGTTTGTTTTTTTTTTTCGTCGAGGGGGCCTTTATTCCTCAGGCCCCCTTTATATACATATTTACAGTTTTAAAATAACTTTATTAAAAGCAGATAAATGAACAAAAAACTCAAATTAAAATGCCATTCTCAGCGTCGACAATGCACTCCAGTCCCTGCCGTGCCCACCGGTCGTGGAAGGCTTCAAGCGTACCGGCGGACACCGCATGCTCCTTCTCCAGGGACACACGGGCGCAAACGTCACCGCAGAAAAGGGGCAGGCAATCGGGGAGGACGGAACCCCAGACGGCCTGCAACCTGGACCTGTGAATTGCCACCTTGGCCAGGCCCAGGAGCAGACCGACGAGGAGATCCTGCTCAAAGCCCAAGCCCGTCCGCACCGGGTGCCCAGAGATCAGGAGCGTGGGACTGAAGTGCAGCCAGAATTTGAGGAGCAGCCCCTTTAGATACTCAAATAGGGGCTGCAACCTCGCACACTCCGTATAAACGTGGAACACGGACTCGTCCAGGCCGCAGAAAGTACAGGCGGCCTGGGAGTCGGTGAACCTACTTAAAATACAATTTCACGGGACTGCTCTGTGCAGCACCCTCCATCCCAGGTCCCCGATGGAAAGGGGGAAGACTCCCGCATAGAGAGACCTCCATCGGGATTTCCCCTTGCTGCCAGAATGCAATGCGGACCGCCAGGGCGTGTCCGGCCGGCTGACGAGGGCGAGGAAGTGGAGAGTGTGCAGGAGCAGCCCATACATGAAACCCCTCTGCGCCGATTGGAATGGCACGGAGGGCATTTCCAAGAGGTGGCGAGGGCTGTGCGGGACCCGCACCCGAGGAGGGTTTCGGGGCCTGGGTCCAATGAGCAGTTCCGGGCGAGCGGGGGTCAGCTTGGCCGGGAGCGCTACGCACACCCGAGCACCCTCACCACCCGCAGTGAGGCGCATCCCGGGGGTTTTGGCTAATCCTCTGCCCGCCGGACCGTCCCCGGAGACGGCCGCCCGGACAGCCGAGGCGCTCTCCTCCGCCGGCGGGGGAGCACCCTGACTGGAGGCGACCATGTTCCAGACTCGGAATAGATCCCGGAAAAAGACAGGCAACTCCCTCAGAGAGGCGCGGCTAACGGACTCCACCGGGAGCTGCGTGTCGTCTTGAAGGCAGTGACAATGGCGGCCAAAATACGTCGCCAGCGCACACCATCTGGGAGGACGCTCGACGAAGAGGTATCGCTGCAGGGTCCGAAGGTGGAGAGTCACAGCCTGGGTGCGGATGCACACCGGCGACTGGCCGCCCTCCTCAATCGGGAGACTCAGGACCGTGGCAGAGACCAAGTGTTTCCTCTTGCCCCAGAAGAAATCGACGAGTTTCTTCTGAATCTTGGTGGCAAATACAGGGGGCGGGGCCAAAGTGACCAACCGGTACCACAGCATGGAGGCCACCAGTTGATTTATGATCAGCGCTCGGCCCCTGTAGGAAAGCACTCGGAGCAGTCCTGTCCAGCGCCCCAGCCGAGCGGTGACTTTCGCCTCCAACTCCTGCCAGTTTGCCGGCCAGGCTTCCTCAGCGGGGCGAAGGTGGACTCCCAGATAGAGGAGTTGCGTGATGCTCCACGCAAAAGGTGTCATCTCCTCCGGCAGGGAGTCCACCAGCCAGTGACCCACCAGGAGTCCGGATCATTTCTCCCAATTGATCCTCGCTGAGGACGCGGCAGAACAGGTTTGTGGGCAGTCGTGCATCGTCCGCAAGTCAATGGGATCTGTGACCGTGAGAAGCACATCGTCGGCGTAAGCCGAGAGGACGACCCGCATGGCCGGCTCGCGCAGAGCCAATCCCGTCAACCTCCTGTGAAGCAGGCACAGGAAGGGCTCCAAGAAGATGGTCTACAAGTGGCCGGACATGGGCCATCCCTGACGCCCTCCTTTCCCAAAGCAAAGGGGTGCCGTCAAGGACCCGTTAACTTTGACTAGACACTCTGTGGCGGCGTATAAAAGTTGGACCCGGGCCACGAAATGAGGCCCGAGTCTGAAAGGGCGCAGAGTCCCGAAAAGGTATTCATGATCCACCCTGTCGAACGCCTTCTCCTGATCGAGGGAGAGAAAGGCGACAGACTGACCAGTCCTCTGGGAAAGATGGATCAGGTCCCGGACTGGGTGGATGTTGTCCTGGATGGACCGACCCGGGACTCTGTCCGACTGGTCGCGGTGGACATGTGGCCCAGCACGGAGCCCAGGCGGGTAGACATAGCCCGGGCAAAGATCTTATAATCCGTGCTGAGGAGGGAGACCGGATGCCAGTTTTTCAGCAGGTGGAGATCGCCCCTCTTCAGCAGCAGAAGGATGACCGCCCTGCGCCACGAGAGGGGCATCTCGCCGGTCGCCAGGCTTTCCCCCAGGACCCGCGCTTAATCGTCCCCCAGGACGTCCCAGAACGCCCTGAGGAACTCCACGGTCAACCCATCCAGCCCTAAGGATTTGCCCCTTGAGAGCTGGTGGAGGGCGCCGGTCAGCTCGGCCAACGTGAGCGGAGCGTCCAATCCTTCGGCACCCACCGGGCTGACCTGCAGCAGGTCCTCCCACAAAATTCTGCGCGCATCCTCGCTGGACGGATCTGGAGAGAACAACGCACTGTAATAAGTACGGACCAGGAGGCCCATTCCCTCCGGATCCGTGACGGAGGATCCGTCGTCGGCCAGCAGCTCAACGAGCTGCTTACGGACCCCCTGCCATTTTTCCAGCGAGTAGAAGAAGGGTGAGGCGCGGTCGTAATCTTCCAGGATCTGGATCCGCGACCTCACGTACGCGCCTCGGGACCCGTTGAGCTGCAGGTCCCTCAGCGCGCATTTTTTCTCTTTGTACGCCTGCCACAGGGCCGGGTCCGCGACCGAGGCGGGACTCCAAGTCGAGCACCTCCCTCTCAAGGCGCCCGATCTCGGCCTGCCGCCTCTTGGTCGACCCCTTCGCGTACTACTGACAGAAGACACGGATGTGAGTCTTGCCCACATCCCAACAAAGCTTCAAGGCGGGGAAGCCCCCCTGCTTCCTTCTCCTGGCGGCCCAGAATCGACAGAACGAGTCCCGAAATCGCTCGTCCTCCAGCAGCCGGTTGTTAAAGTGCCAGTACGCGGACCTCGCCCACGTGCGGAGCGGAGTGAACTCCGATTTGGAACCCTCCTCCTCCAGACCTCCAAGTGAAGGCGCTGGAATCGGGATGGAGATTCCGCCAGACGTCCACCAAGTTCAGGGAGCTGGTCAGTCGCCTAAACTTCTCTACCGACGCTTTGCCGCGCTCGGGACTCGAGCCATCCCCCACCACGAGGGTGCTGTTAAAATCCTCCCCGAGGATGATGCACTCGCCGCTATCGATGGAGCTCAAGAGAGCGGACACTTCTTCAAAGAAGCGCACTTGCAATGCGCCAGGGCTGGGCGCGTGCACGTTCACAAAGTGGAGCGGCATGCTACCCAGGCGAATGGCGAGGTGGAGCAAGCGGCCCGGCACTAGCTCCTTGACCCCCAAGATCTCCGGCTGAAAAGTCGGGGCCAACAAGATAGCCACCCCACTTGAAATAGAGGTGAGGTGACTCATGTAGACCCCAGCCTGCCACTCCAGGAGACAGGTGGCTTCATCTCCCGGAACGCTGTGGGTTTTCTGCAGAAAGCTCACCGCGTATCTCCCTTCCCTGAGGACTGAGAGATTGTGAAATCTGCGGTGAGACCCCCTGCTGCCGTTGATGTTGAGGCTGGCAATGGTTATCTTCATGTCAAAGGTACTTAAAACCCGTCACCAACAGCTCACTGTGAGGAGGGAGTGGAAGTGCACCTGACCTTCCACTTGCCCAGCAACCCATTGAGGAACACATTAAAACGGCGCTTCTCAACCAGTTTCATGCCCGTGCGCTTGCCTGCTTTCTTCAGGGCGGCACGGACGGACTGTATGATCCGCGCCAGATTCGACCAATGGCCGAGGGCCAGCCGAACATTATCGCGGCAACCCCTGCAAAACGCGAGGAAATCCCGGAGTTCCGCCGTGAGTATGAGAGGAGATTTGGTGGGAGGCACGAGGGACTCCACCACCTCACTGGCGATGGAATCAAGATCATCCTCTGTGGCCCACTCCGAATCCCCATCCTCCTCCGGGTCGTCACCGCCAGCGGCCGACACATCCACCACAGACTGTGGGGCGGACGTCCCGGCCACGGCAGCTGGTCCCACCTCCGTCACGATCCCACCCCCAGGATCGATGGCGGAGGAGTCCTCTCTGGGTTCTATTGTGAAACTGGAGCCTGTGGGTACCAGCAGCGCAGGACCCCACTCCACCTCCGTCCCCAGGCCAATGAGTGGTCCAGGGGAGGCATAAGATCCCGACTCCGGAAATCCAGCCAGAGCCGAGACCGGAGGCGGAGAGAGGAGGCCATCTCCCGCTCCGCCAGCACCCACAGGTCCAGCAAATGGGGCAGCATTCTCAGTTTTCACCAGGTCGGGTGTCTCCTGGTTGGTGGTGGACTCCGGCTGGGAGGGCCGACCCTCTGGGGCGTCGCCCTCCCCTTCATTTAGGGCACCCGACCCAGTAGCAGTGGCGGAATGGGCGGCGTCCCCAGGCTCCCCCACCATAAGCAGGGCCCCACTTACTCCTTCAGGAGGGGCCTCATGTACCGGGGCCTTCCCCTCCCCTCCATCCTGAGGAATCTGGAGCTCGTGCCCGGACTTTGTAGCCTTGGTGGTGACGGTATGGGGAACCTGAGGATCCGAAACAGGAGACAGATCCCCTCCAACAGATGGGCCCAGCACCTCAGGGCCCTGTGTTATTTCTGTGGAGGGGTGCCTTCTCCTCTTTTTCGCACTAGGGCGCGGAGTCTCAGAGACCTGCATGTCATCAGAGGCCTCCGCCTCCGCACGCTTTTTTTCCTTTTTAGTCACCCAGGGCCTGAGCCCAGCCCTGGGACAGGTGGATTCCATGGGAATAGGCTTTGGGCTGAGCTCAGGCTCGGGTTGTGTCAAGGTGTCCAGGGGACACGCCTCATCATGTTTCTTTTTTCCCCGCATCTTCCTTCCACTCGGAATGACGCTCTGCTCCCCGCCGGCGGCTGTGAAAACCACAGCCTCCGGAACCAACTGAGAGGTGTCTATTGGATGTGTGGGGGGAGTGGGAGGAGGTGCTGTGCAAGCACTCTTGGCCGCCAAGGTGGAGCTGGCAGCCGGGAGGTTGCAGCTGTTCTTACGAACATGCCCCACCCCCTTGCAGACGTGGCACCGCGCTCCATCCGAGGTCCAGAAGACGCGGTAGGCCGTCCCGTGAAAGTCTATACCGAAGTGGCCCTCCAAGACCTCCTCCCGCGCCAGCTGCATGAATAGCTGGCGGCGGAAGGTGTCGACATGTCGGAGGCTGTGCTCCCGAAGACCGAGCGGGACTGGGGTGATCCCTGACCTCACCTCACCCAGATGGTGTAGGTGAGGGAGAAGGAGCTCATCAGGCATGGAGGGTGGGACGTTCGACAAGATTACCCGATGCGCAGTGACCCCCAGAGGGTCCACTGGCAGGAAAATCCCACCCACTGTGAGCCCCGTACTTTGGGCGAGGGACACAGCCGCTCGGTCTTCAGGAAGAACACAGCCTTCCCATACATCTTTGAGGCTGCAACCATGGCCGAGGGGCCGACAACCATGGCCATTGCCTTAACACAAGCCACAATAGTCATATTAGGATGGGTGTAACTCTTCACCCCATGCTTTGATGTTAAGATTTTAAATGGTGATGGGGCCACAGGAGCAGCTGTCACAGCTGCTGCAGTACAGGAGGACCCCGCCACCGGAGAGGACTGAGAAGTCATGGGGTGGAAGAGTTACAAGCACTTTGTTGAGAGCAAAAAATAAAGAAAAGAGCATATACAATAAATAAAAAATGTAACACTTAAAGGAAGTAGCACAGGGGAAGAGGCTGAGGGAGAGGACGGCCAAGAGGAATCAGTCTTTGTTAGTATTGCACAAGTCTTGTAGCTGGTCTTCCAGCTGGGAGGGTGGGGTGATGTCTTCTCCTGGGTCAGCTGTAAGCTGCCCAGGTACAAGCCTCTTTCGATGTTCAGATGATAAGTCTCTTCACCTGGGCAGCTCCAACTATCCAAAGATGTTAAACACAGCAGCTCCCTATTGAACAATACAGCCCCACCCAAGGTCTTCAGGTCTCTTCTTTCCCCACCCCCAACAATCAATGAAAAAGACTTTCAGTACCAAGCAAACTCACAAAAGAGCTTCCAGTTCTTCCAGTTCTCTGCCTTCCTTCCTTTGTTGAAATTTGGAAAAAACTTTTGTTTCAGTTTGAGTCTCCCTCTTGCAGCAGTCACACAGCCTGCAGCCTCCAACCTGTGCACACAGCCACAGTCAGCTGCACCTCGTTGATGCACTCAGGCTCCCAAATCAGACAGCAGCCAATCCCAGTGCTGTACCTGTCCTAGGAGTGTTTGATGGGAACAGTACAGAGGGAGCTATACTCTTTATCTAACCCCGTGCCGTACCTGTTCTGGGAGTGTTTGATGTATCTATCCAGAGCTGTACCAGCCCTGGGAACTAATATCCTTGATATTGGACATGTGTGGCATTTCTGAGCATTAAAACCAATGACAGTGTTTATGCTGGTCTGTGATTCTATTATAAAACTCTTTCCAGTGCTGGGGTCTGGGTTCCACAAATAATTGCTTCATTGGTTGCTGTTGGGTGTTGCTAATGAACTACAGGAGCAATCATTGCCAGCTGCTATCATGATCTCCCTCAACTAACCCAATCCACACTCTCAATTCCACTCCCCAGCCAGTGTCTGAGACTGAACCAGCCTTTTCAAAACCTAGTCGTCCTAATGCACTTTGAGCCAAGCTTCCAGCTCCATCACACAGACCGCCTACTTCACCTCGATATCATTTCCCGCCTCTGTTTCTCTCTCAGTTTATCTGCTGATGAATCTCTCATCCATGTCTTGGTTCGCGCCAGACTTAACTATCCCAATCTACTCATCGCTTACATCCCACCTCGCCTCCTCCATAAATGTCAGCCCGTCTAAATCTCTGCTGCCATTATCCTAATTTACATCATGCCCCGTTCATCCATCATGCCTTTGCTTGCTGACCTACATTGGCTCCTGATCTGGTCATCATGTCATCCTCAAACCCACTGCCATCCACCTCACGTTTAGGTTTCCCAGCTCCACGTTGAAATTATGCCATTTATTGAAACGTCTATAGCATTCATATGTGTCAAAAGGGGAGGTGGTCCTAATACTGATCCCTGGGGAACACTGCTGTATACTCCCATCCAGTCTGAGCAACAACTGTTCACAACCTCTCTAAGCTTTCTGTTTCTTAGCCAGTGTCATATCTGCACTGTCACTGCCCCTTTCATACATGGGGTGCTGTTTTCCTAACAAGACAATTAGATGGAACTTGATCACATAACATTTGAAAGTTCACATAAACGACATCAACCATGCCTCCTTCAGCAACCCGCTCCATTACCTCATTGAAGAACTGGAAAGAATTTGTCAGACATAATTGGCATTAACATATCCAGGCTGCTTGTCATTTACAAACCCATGGTTTACCAAAGTATACATGATTTGCCCCCAGATTATAGACTCTAAACGTTTCCCGATGTTATACCGACTTTAGACAGCAGGAACTGTAATAACAGTGTTTACACATTTCTGCCTTTTTGAAGCAGGGTGTAACATTGGTAAATCTTCAGTCATCTGTCACCACCCCAATATCATAGGAGTACTGGAATATTCTGCCCAGTGCCTCTGCTATTTCCACCACTCTTTCCATCAGTAGCTCTCACATATCTCATCTCGACCAGCTAAAAGATCGACTTTATTGTGGTAAAGTGTTGGATTTAAAGGGGTTAACTGAATCTGTTCTTTCAGTGCCTGTAATTAATGTCAGTCTCCATGGACCCTAATTGTATCACTAGAGGGTTTCCATCTTCTATTAATAGGGACTCCTTTCAATATGTTATCCGATAGTGTCAGTAGGAGCATAAACCTCGGCACGAACAGGCATCAGCGGCTCCAGAGAGAGGCAGAGGATAGATCAGAATCTGAGAACAATAGATTTCAATGTTGCAGCAATGGGTCAGAATCTGAGAACAGCAGAATGGAATGTTACAACATTGCGTAGGGGTTTATCTGATGTGTTTAACAGTCTTTCTGCAGGTTATGATTGGATACCATTGGAATGGCGATTCGGTGATGCACTTCGGATGATTCAATACATTTACTATCCCATCCTAGCTATTATTGGTGTCCCTGGTAAGTCTCTCTCTTTGTCCAGTTATTAATTACATAACCCTATTTAACTGCATTACTGATCTTGTCATTTAACCTGCCATCCTCGCTGCTGTGGTCATTCATGGGAAATTTCTATCTCCAGGTATTAGTTCTATAAACCATTGCTAACTGTATTACTGTTATTTTAATTTACTGTGTCATCGTTGCTGCTGTTGGTGCCCCTGGTAAGTCTCTCTATGCCCAGCTATTGCATGTGTAAACCACGATTCAATGTATTACTATCCTTGTTATTTCAGTATTGGGGATATTGAAGCCATTGTTGTCATTCCCAACATACACTCTGTTCTCTTTCCAATGAATCAGCCAATATAAGAGCTGAAACCAACAGTTCACTTCCTCAATGATCTTTTTGACCCTGAGCTGAATTCCAAAACCCTATCCTGTCGACAACGACATCTGTAATATCAGCCTTTGTCTTTGTCCATCTGCTCTTTAAACCACAATCTACACCTTTGTTAAATCCAGTCTCAACTATCCTAAAGCTATGCTGAGAAGACTCATAGTTACAAACCTGCATTAACCACAGCACATCGAAATCTCTGATTCCTGAATCCTAATTCTCACTAAATCCAGTTCTTTCATCACCCCTGAGCTCTCTGATCCACAATGATTCCTGGTAAAATAGAATCATATTCGTAATATTCCTGTTATTGTGTTCAGTTCCCTCTATGACCCCACCCACACAATGAGTCCCATGCACCCGTCTATTTCTCATGGTGCTGCATATTGTTTCCCTTAGATTATTTATCAATTCACTCTGTATCTCTCCGTTACTGCAGTTCTGGGCTCCGTAGAGCCATTGCTGACGAGGCTACAAAGCCTAGAACTTTTAATGTGGTGGTGGATGCGCTGCCAGCCACCAGTGGCTTCTCCACAGTGGTGTTCCGTTTTGAGTATGGCGTTCCAGCAGCATTGACACACATCTTTGAAACCTGTTCTGTACATGTCCACTCACTGCCTGTGTCAATCAGCAGCATGAGGAACCCCCTCCAGTGTTATTTAAAAGGACCAGGCATCCAAATTACAGGAGAGGCGATTTTGACTTCCTTCTGCTTTTTAAAGTTAGTGGAGGTGTTGCGAATGGTTTTCTGGAGGTTGTATTGTGAGCTGCTGCAGTCATTCAGGGGGGACAGAGCATTTGGTGCCCCAACTCTGAACGAGGTATAGGGACTATAGTTACAGTGTCTCTGGGTCTGTAACATGACCAACACATGGAACAGAGGCTGCAGAGAGGGTAAGATCTGTAAAGAGGGAGAAGGACAGGGCTCTGCCCTACCCACGCTGGGTTTTCCAAGAGCAAATTTCCTACCTACACCTAGCCCAGGTGCGGTGTGTGAGTCGACTCTGATTCAGTAAGTAATTGGTCACAGAGCAGTGTCAGCTCCTGCAACATGAACAGGAGCCTCACATCAGGGTGAAGACGATGCTGTCAGTGGCAGTTACGGTCAAATTTTCATTGAACGTCTATGTATCTGGGTGTTTCCAGGCAGGAGCGGATGACGTATCAATTAGCTGACTCCATTAATGTAATGTTGGTGTGTGAGCATGCCAGTATATCATCTTGGTGAATGTCGATTATCCTGGCAGAATGCTGTTATTGAAAATAACGCATTTCATGACCACTGCATGCCTCACAGCGATTTACACCCAACGAGTACATTTTAAAGTGTAGTCACTTTTGTAATCTATGAAGCACAGTAAGTTTCCACAAGCAGCAATGTGTTAATGATCAGATCTGTTTTTGTGCTGTTGATTGAAGTATTAATATTGACCAGGACACCGGGAATAATTCACCTCCTCTGCTTCTAAATAGTGCAATGGAATTATTATTATCCACCTGAGAGGACAGACGGGGCCTCGGTTTAGTGCTTTATTTGAATGATGGCACCTCTGACAGTGCAGCACACCCTCAGTATTGCAATGCACTGTCAACCTTGATTCTTGAGATCAAGTTGTGAGAAACGTAGCCCACTTAATAATAATTTACACCAAGTCAAACTCTGAAGAAGTAAGTTTATTTAACGTTCTTGCAAGATCGGGTGTCCTACAAGCAGGCACACCGATCAACATATTCAGTTCATGTTTATACAATACAAATCCATTTGTCCACGCCTTTATTTTACATTATTGGTTATAACGTATTATGACACTAACCTATCCTATGGTTGCTACAGTCTCCTCCTCTGTTTACTTCTCCCCCTACTCTAACTTTCTAGCCCCAAACTCTTGTTTTTGTTTTACCTTATTTGGCTCTCCATTGTGTGTTTTAACTTGCAGCTGTCAGCCTTTATCTTAGTGGGGCAATTTCTTATTCACTACATCCTTTGTTCTAACTCTTGCTGTTTCTCTTTTATCTGCCTAAGCACAATTTTTAACTGCTGTACTGTCTCAAGGTCTTTATTTACATACCCTTATCAGTTCTCTTTTTCAGTGATGTACTGTCTCAAGGTATTTACTTACATACCCTTATCAGTTCTCTTTTTCAGTGATGTACTGTCTCAAGGTCTTTACTTACATACCCTTATCAGTTCTCTTTTTCAGTGATTTCATTATGTTGTGTAAAAATGACTTCTTGGTAACTTTCCACAAGCTGTAGAAACAACATTTCAGTATTTCTTATTCTCACAATTCCCCATTTTCTTTTACTTAATCCTTGTTGTTTTCTACATACTGCGGAGGGTTCTCATATGTCCTCTCAAATTCTCTGAGCATTATTTCAGCCGCCTTTTCAATGTCTGTATTTCCATTGATACTATCCACTTTGTCATTACCTAACAGGTACATACTCTCTTCCTGGCCTCTTTGTATTGACATCTGCTTCGTCAAAGCTGTCTCAATCAATCGCTGTGTCACCCCTCTTACACAAGGAATAATACAACACCCGATGGCTATTAGTATTCCGACAACCGTGATCAGGAAGGTAAAAACCGAGATTATCATGCCTTTCCATTTTTCAAACCAGGATTCAAGCCACCCCGTCGGGGAAGTGTCTGCTCCTGAATTTTCGGCCATCTCCTCTGCTAAAGTTGTTAACCCTTGCAGTGCTCGGGTGATTGAACCATCGGGTGCTGTGTTATTTGGGATAAATGTGCAACATTTCCCTCCTAACATTATACACACACCTCCTTTTTCTGCTAAGATCATATCTAGAGCCAGTCGATTTTCCCAAGCCATTCTACTAGTGGCATCTAATTGTTCAGCTATACCTTTTACCGCATCTCTAGTATAATTTATAAATCTTTGTTGGTTGTAATAAATATAATTTATCCAATCTGCATTTTTGTTCATAGTGACCCACCAAAACAAAGACTCGAAACCGGCGGTTATTTGGTTTCGGGCCTTGAATTCATCAGGTACCCCTCTTGGGACCACTATGAAATCCATGTATACCTGGTCGTCAAAAGAGTTCGCTATCGCTTCCCTTTTACCCCTTTCCCTCGTTATTATCTTTTGTTTCTCAAATGCCAAGGTGAATGGTATTGCCAATTGAACAATTGCGTACGTCCCCTTCCACTGGGAGGGTAAAGTCTGTCTCAGGATTTTTCCTCCGCAATACCACCTTAAATCCGCTCTGGGGACATTCAATGATGAGTAGTTCCCTCCCCTGACTCTTCCAGTTTCGTCCTCAGTCTCTATGCATGACTTCAACTCTCCCATATTTCTGGTTAGCTCCGCACCGTGTCGACTTACGCATGATGTGTGATTCACACTGGTGGCTAAAAATGAAGGGGGAGTCCTTGAATCTATTTTCTCTAGGGGAGGGAACATTAATGACAAGGATATGCAAGTTTGAATACCCCAAGCCGTCTTATCCTGATATAGGGCTAACATGCATTCCATGCCCTTTCGGTCACGCTCCCACCCCAGCGGGAAAGGTACTACTTGAGCTATCGGTCTACCAGATGCACAAGCATAGCAATTGTTTTTGTTCACACTTTTTACAGTATATTTTATCCATTCTACCCAGGCATTTGTGTCCCCGTAACCGGTTTCTATCTCAATTGTCTTTCTCAAGTCTTCTACCTCTATTATTTTTACTATGTTAGGATCGTTATGTGAGGTCCCTTTTAGTTTGTTCGATGGTTTACCAGTCTTATCTATTGTTACCTGAAAACAACATTTTAATTCACCTTTCTTTTTCCCTTCTCCAACTGTTACTCCAAACACCTTGTTGTCTAATTGGAAGTGGGTAGTTTTGATTTGTCGTTCTTCTGTCCTGGCTACTTTTGAAAAGAAAGAGAGAGAGAAAAGGCACATAATATTACAGACAGTATTTCCGCGCTCGCGCCGCTATATAAAAAAATAGTTCGTTACTCAAAGTCTTTTTCGCTTTATTTTCAATGGTTCTTCTGTTAATTCGGTTGTCCAAGTTCCTTCCTCGGCTGGGGGGTTGTACCGGCCCCTTGATTCTTGTGTCGTGGGTCCAACCTCTTTCTGCCGTTCTTATGGCTGTTTCAGTGGTCAGGAGAGTCTGGTATGGTCCTTCCCAGTTCGGTTGTAGTTTAGTCTCTTTCCACGATTTCACCAGAACCCAATCTCCTGGTTGGATCTTGTGCACTGCAAATTCGAGAGGTGGGGTCTGTGCGAACAGGCCTTGCTTCCTGAGGAATGACAATGAGGAAGACAACGCCAGTATATAGTTCTTTAGAAACGAATCTTTAGTTTCAAAGTTTGGCATCTCGCCCCTGGTTCCCATATAGGGTAATCCGAATAGCATTTCATAGGGGGACAGTCCCACATCTTTTCTAGGGGCTGTCCGAATTCTGAGTATCGCTATAGAGAAACATTTTGTTCAGGGTAACCTTGTTTCAAGTATCAGTTTGGACAGGTGTTTCTTTAAGGTCTGATTCATTCTTTCCACCCGCCCTGAAGAGGGAGGGTGCCAAGGGGTATGGAAGTCCCATTGGATTCCCAATCCCCTAACTATTTCTTGTAATAGCTTCGAGGTAAAATGACTTCCTTGGTCTGATGTGCTGTGGCTGCCACAGCTTGCACACACTCTGGCCATCCCTTTTAGCTATTTCATTGTGGTTTCTGCCACTTAAAATCAATGCTCAGCAAAGCTACTATTCCTAACGTGGCTATATTTCCCATTAAGCATAGTGCCATGCATTTCTGCTCACTTCCACATTCCCCCCTTTTATCATTCTATGATAACCTTCTCTCTACTGATCAACTTATATATGATTATATATATTCACTAGGACTATGTGGATCTATTTACTCAAATAACATTTAAACAGTATAATATAAAAGCAAATATAAAAAACTCAGCAACTGCTGAATCAGAAAGGTAGGCTGAGCCACCCTCTAACAAGGGGGTGTGTATTAGCCTGGTGGGTATGTTTTTCATTCTAACTTTTCCCTAGGATTGTCATGTCTGGGTGATAAGAAGAGTGCTGTTGAAATACAATGTCTCTCTCTCTCTCTCTCGCTGTACCAGCTGCAAGGCCAAGTTGCCTCTGAAGCCCTGAAGTTATGAAGTCAGCTAGCTTGTTAGCAATACATGACTGATTAGTTGTTTCATCTTAAATGTTCCCATGTAATTCTGTTCTTAAAAATTCTAAAATCTAAATTCTGTTCTCACAGTCCCCCCTTTGATTCTTCAAAACATTTTAAAAAATCAATCCCTTGATCCCACCTAGGTGCCTTTAATGGTCTCTATTTGTCTAGAAACAACCTTCAACACCCAGAGGGTTCGCACTCAATACGTCGCCTGCTTGTGCCATAAGAGGGGCCTGCGGTAACTCTGTAAAGGCATAGGTTTTGCAGGGGCTTCAACTACTTCTTTACAACATAAAAGGGTGGAACACTTGCACAATTACCATCTCATTTAAGCTTCACTGTTTTTCTCTGGCTTCATCTCTATTAACGAAAACTTTCTGCGCTTCTCTGAGCAGTTCGTCCAATTGTTTTTCACTCCATCCATCTATCTTTTGAATTTTCTTTTGGATGTCTGGCCATGATTTTGTTACAAAATGGACTCGAAGGGGTCCTTGGGCAACCAGGTCTTCTGGATCTAAACCTGAATATTTCCTCATTGTGTCCCGTAATCTCTGTAAGAAATTTGAGGGAGTCTCATCCTTTTCCTGTCTTACTTCGAAGGCCTTATTCAAATTTTGTGATTTCGGGACCGATTCCCTAATGCCTTTTACTATCAGATTTCTAAGGTCTTTCATCTGGCCCCTAAGGCCGACGTTATTGTTCTGCCACTGCGGGTCTTGATTAGGGTATTTTTGTTCGGCTGGTTCGTTTACCCCTACCCCGGGAGGGTTTTCTCTTTCCCAAATTTTCAGGGGTCTTCTACGAGGGCTTTCATTTCCTTTTTAAACACTCTGACCTCTACTGACGTTAATGGTGCACTAACAAATCCAATTTCATTATTTCCTATTGGTACCTCTCTCAAGGGCATCATTGTCTAAGGAGACTCTCTGTCTCTATCGTCGTCATTATCGTCGGGTTTAGGGGTGGTCCTTCTTGCTGTCCTTAGGTCATATTTGGGTCTTTTTCTCCTTGGTTTTTGACTCGAAATCCCAATACTCCAACATCCGTCCCAATGGACTTTCTGGAGGGATGTTGCCAGCAGACTTTGCTTGTCTCCCATCGTCTTCCTTTTTAGACGATTTATTTCCCATGGTAAACTGAAGGGTGTTGTACCCGACAGTATTCACCTCCTAACTGAAGGGTCTTGTACCCTACGGTAATCACCTCCTAACTGAAGGGTCTTATACCCGACAGTATTCACCTCCTAACTGAAGCTTCTTGTACCCTATGGTATTCACCTCCTAGCTGAAGGGTCTTATACCTTACGGTAGTCACCTCCTAGCTGAAGGGTCTTATACTGCAGGACTGTAAAATTCACTCCTCAAGGACTTTTAGTACTTAGAAGGTCTTATCCTACAGTTAACCATAAGTCACCAAGATAATACTTAAAAGTCGTTTTTCTTACCTTGGTCCGTGCACGGAGTTGCCTGACTTCACGTGTGTACCTGCCGCACTAAATACTCGTTCAGAGTGACTTCCCTAGGATCGTGTTCAGTCGATTACTCGGGTCCGCTACCAACGAGAGAAACGAGACCGTTTTTAAATTAATGGGATGCGTCTTCTCGTCTGTCGTCGGCCACGGTCCCGGCAATGATGAAGAGATCCCGGACGAGCCCCCAATTGTGAGAAACGTAGCCCACTTAATAATAATTTACACCAAGTCAAACTCTGAAGAAGTAAGTTTATTTAACGTTCTTGCAAGATCGGGTGTCCTACAAGCAGGCACACTGATCAACATATTCAGTTCATGTTTCTACAATACAAATCCATTTGTCCACGCCTTTATTTTACATTATTGGTTATAACGTATTATGACACTAACCTATCCTATGGTTGCTACAGTCTCCTCCTCTGTTTACTTCTCCCCCTACTCTAACTTTCTAGCCCCAAACTCTTGTTTTTGTTTTACCTTATTTGGCTCTCCATTGTGTGTTTTAACTTGCAGCTGTCAGCCTTTATCTTAGTGGGGCAGTTTCTTATTCACTACATCCTTTGTTCTAACTCTTGCTGTTTCTCTTTTATCTGCCTAAGCACAATTTTTAACTGCTGTACTGTCTCAAGGTCTTTACTTACATACACTTATCAGTTCTCTTTTTCAGTGATGTACTGTCTCAAGGTATTTACTTACATACCCTTATCAGTTCTCTTTTTCAGTGATGTACTGTCTCAAGGTCTATACTTACATACCCTTATCAGTTCTCTTTTTCAGTGATTTCATTATGTTGCGTAAAAATTACTTCTTGGCAACTTTCCACAAGCTGTAGAAACAACATTTCAGTATTTCTTATTCTCACAAAGTCCTGCAGTGATACTTGATTCTAGAAGCTTGTTACTGAAAGGGAAGAGAGCTACAAACTGAGCCACGGCTGACATTGGTCCTTTAATCCAATGTGCTTCTAATTTGGTAACACGGCTGTTTTGTGGTACATCATCAAACACATTTTGGAAGGATAGGAATATTGGGAAAGTTGAGGCAGGAACAATCATAGAATCAAAGAATAGCATTGCACTGAAGGAAGCCATTTGGTCTATCAAGTCAGTGCTGACCCTTTTGAAGAGCTTCCATTTTGTACCACACCGTGGTTCTTTCCCAGATCCTTCCATTTTTTTCTCGTTAAGGTATTTATCTAATTCCCTTTTGGAATCCGCTATTGAATCTGTATCCTTTAGCTTATCAGACGATACATTGAAAATCCGAAACAACCATTGCATAAAAAATCCTCGTGTCGCCTCTGCTTCTTTTTACCATCGCCATAAATCTTTGTCCTCTGATTAACGGCCTCTCTCACATTGGAAACCGTTTCACTTTATTTAATTGATCTGAAACCTCTATAATGTTAGATATATCAGTCAGGTCTCCTTTTAAGTTTCCCTGCTCACAAGAGAACAATCCCAGCTTTCCAACTGTAATCCATCATCCCTGGAAAATTTCCAGAAAAACTCTTCTGTCCCCTCTCCAAAGGCGTCATGTCCTTCCTAAAGTGTGGTTCCCAGTATTGGACACAATGCTCCAGGTGGAGCTGAACTTGTCTTTTCTATATATTTACCAAAACATGCTGACGATTCTAACCTATGTGTCTATTAATAAAGTCTAGGGATCTATTTTCTTGGTTTACTGTTTGTTAACCTGTCCAGCTATCTTCACAGATTGCACACAAATACCCAGGTCTTTCTGTTCTTCTCACCACCTTTAAGGTTGTGCCATTTAGCTTGTATTATCACTCCTCATTCATCGGTAAGCATCTCACCCATCACCTTCTCTCGTGCAATTGGGGATGGGTAATAAATGCTGGCCCAGCCAGAGACACATACATCCCATGAATGACGAATATAAATAAAATCTTCCTACAATGTATCACCTCACGCATGTGCCATGCCAATTAAATATTATGAAGACTAAAGCCAGTGTTTTCAGACCCAACAACAAACGTTTCCTAGCTCACGACTCCATCCCTCTCCTTGTCAACTGTCTGAGACTAAAGACAACTATTCACAACCTGGTGCAATAGTTGACCCTGCGATGAGCTTCCGGCAAAATATTCACATTTATCTACACCTCCGTGTCATCAGCCAAATCTCTCAATCTCTCTGCTCTTCTGCTGATGAAACACTCCCCCTTGCCTGTGTTACCTCTATACTTGACTATTCCAACACACTCCTGGCTGTTCTCCCACATTCTACCCGCCATAAACTTGAGGTGATCCAAAACACTGCTGCCCATGTCCTAACTCACACCAAGTCCTGTTCCCCGTCACCCCCTGTACCCTCTGACCTATATTGGCTCATGGTCAACAACACCTCATTTTTAAAACTCTCAGCCTTCTTTTCAAATCCCTAATTGCTTCACCCCTCCCTATCTCTGGAATTTCCTCCAGCGCTACAACCCACGGAGATGTCGGCATGCATCTAATTCTGGTCTCATAAGCATCCCTACCATTGATGGCCGTGCCTTCAGCTGCCGAAGCCCTAAGCTCTGGAAGAGAAGAGCAGAATTTCTTCAAGGTAGGCATTCCTGGAAGAGAAGTGGCAGTGAATCAAATACTAAAATAAATGCAAATGACTGTGGATGTTGGGACTCCGAAGGGTGAATGGAAAGTTCTGGAAATACACAGCAGATCTGGCAGCATCTGTGCAGAGAAAAAAGTTGCTAATATCCCTGGTAAGTGACCCTTCATCATAACTGGTAAACGTTAAAAATGTAACAGTCTGTCATTTAATTTCTCCCTTCTCTGTTCCATCACAACCCTTCCTTCTTGTTCTTCTCCACCCTTCTCCTCTTTCATTTGCTCAAAGACTGTTACATTTCTAAAGTTTACCAATTCTGAAGAAGTGCCACAGACTTGAAAAGTTAAGTCTGTTTGTCTCTTCACAGATGCTGCCAGACCTGCTGAATATTTCCAGAACATATTATTCTCATCCCTAAGCTCTGGAATTCTGTCCCTAAATCCTAAATAGAGTAAGTTGCATAGAGACCAGTTTTAGAGAGTGTTGCTTGTACAGAGTACTCAATACACTCGTTCCTACATCGCCCCGTCACCACTTGCTTCTTTGGGCAGCACGTGGCTGACAGGGGGGAAAGCGCCGCCGCCGCTAACTAGCGGCTGAATGGGGGTTGGTGGGGGGATGTGGGGAGTAAGAAGTCAGAGAGCGTTGCGCAGAGGAGCGGAGAAAAGTCGGTCGGGGTGGAGGGGGGAAGCAGCAAGGTCTGGAGCAAGCGATGAGGTTTGGGGGGAAGAAAGCAAGCTGCCGATGGGGGAGAGCAACCAGTGTGGCAGGAGCTAGTAGCTGTGTTCGGGTGAAATAGCCCTGGTCAGTCATCTAAACGAAGTGCAATAACGAACTGCCAGCACATTTTGTAATCTGCCTGATTCCAATGATCGGGGTGTCAATTCACAATCAAACATGTAATTCATTTTGTATTTAATACCATTACTGAAATATTCCATGGGTCTGAGGATTACAGTGAGTATCCAGGCATATTACTGGGCTTCCAACCAACTTAATGTAAGGTTAGTTTGCTGGAACGATCTCGCGATAGCATTTCGCGTGATACATTAAGCCATGCCAGCATTAATCCAGGCAGCTGTCTCATTAATCCAGGCAGCTGTCTGAACGTCGCAGACACTGACGTTCCATTTGAAGAGCCTGCATTTGCGCATGTTCAAGTATTGCGCCGCCTCGTGGTTGCGTTGTCAGCATTTGTTAAATTCCCTTTTGAAAGATCGTATTAAATATGTTTCCGCCATGACTTCAAGTAGCTAATTCCAGATCCCAACAACTCGCTGTGTAAGAAAATTCTCCTCATTTCTCAAAATCCTCATGATTTTGAATTCTATATTAAATATCCTCTTACCCTTCACTACTGTAATGAAAATAATCCCAACTTCTCCAATCCCTCCACATAACTGAATTCCTAGATCAGTGGTACAATATGATTAACATTCTGTTGTTCCAGGTATCATTTACTGGCATGTGTAGGAATGTTTTACAGAGATTTAACATAACTTCCGAGCCTTTATTTTCTATGTCTCTATTTATATAGAACAGCATCTAATATGTTTTGTTAACTACTTTGTTAACCTGTCCTGTGACCTTCAATGATTTGCACTCCCAGGTCTCTCTGTTTCTGCAGTCCCTTTACAATTGCAACATGTAGCTTGTGTTGTCTCTCCGCATACATCCTTCGAAAATGCATTAACTCACACATCTGCTGTGACAATTCAAAAGTGTGATGATTGAAGCCATTGATTTCAGTCCCTACTCCGAACTTCATTCCCTAGCTGCCGACTCCATCCCTCATTGTGGCAACTGTGTGACTAAACCAGACTGTTCACACCTTGGTGTTATATTGGATCTCGATATGAGCTTCCAACTACAAATGCGCAGCTTCACTAAATAGAAATAGGCCAAATGGCCCATAGTGTTCTTGCCTGCCAAAATGACCCACCCCCCCCCCCCACCCCCCCCGCTCCCCTACACCCAAAACAGAACCCCACCTTCCAGCATTTGGTCCGTAGTCCTGCAGGTTACAGCACTTGAGGTGCAGCAAGGCACCTTTAAAATGAGATGAGGGTTTTGGCCACTACTACCCTTTCAGACAGTGAATCCCAAACCACCGCAACACTCTGGGTGATTTTTTCCCTTATCTTCCCTCGAATCATTCGACCATCTGGTTTAAATGTATGCCCCCTCATCACTGACCTCTCTGCTAAGGTGAATAGACCCTTCATCTCCACTCCATCCAGGACCTTCAAAATTTTCTACATTTCAATCCAATCTCCCCTCATCCTTCTCTGTTCCAAGGAGAACAGCCCAGCCTATCCAATAATTCCTCAAAGCTGCATTTTCACAATCCTAGCAATATCGCCTTCAATCTCCTCTGTATGATCTCTAATTCAGTTACATCCAATCTGCAATGAAGTGACCAGAACTGCACACAGTACTCAAGTTGTGGCCTAACCAGTGAGTTATACAGTTCCAGCATAACCTCCCTGCTCCTATATTCTATACCACGGCTCATAATGGAAAGGATTCCATATGTCTTCTCAACCACCTTTTCAACCTGCCCTATTGTCCTTCAGGGACCTGTGAACATTCATCCCAAGGTCCCTCACTTCCACTGCACTTCTCAGTATTTTCCCATTAATCATGTATTCCTTTGCCTTAGTTGAAAGAATGTATGAAAGTGTGAGGTAATCCACTTTGGTAGGGAGAATAAAAATGAAGATTATCATTTAGATGGAGAAGGACGACAAAATGCTACAAGTACAGAGGGATTTGGATGTCCTTGCACAGGAAACGCAAAAGTTTAGTATGCAGGTGCAGCAAGTAATTAGGAAGCAAATGGAATTCTGGCCTTAATTGCGAGGGCATTGGAGTGTAAAAGTATGGAAGTCTTGTTGCAACTGTGCAGGGTGTTGGTGAGGCCACACCTGAGTACTGCGTATAGCTTTGGTCCCCGTAGTTACGGAAGGATATACTAGGCAGTTCAGAAAAGGTCCTCTAGGATGATTCCTGGGATTAAGGGGTTGTGCTATCAAGACTGGCTAAACAGGTTAGACGTTTATTAATTGGAGTTTAGAAGAATGAGAGGTGATCTTATAGAAACATATCAGAATCTAAGGGGGCTTGACAGAAGATGTTGAGAATATGTTTCCACTGGTGGGGGAATCACGAACTAGGCGACAGAGTTACAGACTAAGCGGTCACACATTTAATACTGAGATGGTAAGGAATATATTTTCTCAGAGGGTGGTGAATCACTGGAATTGTCTAGCTGAGAGAGTGGTGGAGGCTAGGTCACTAAATGTATTTAAGGAGGAGGAAGGTAGATTTTTGAAATCTCGGGGAGACGAGAGTTATGCGACTCAGGTCTGAAAGAGTAGTTGGGGCCTGAGACAGATCAGCATGATCTTATTGAATGATGGGGCTGAATGACCTGCTCCTGCTCCTATTTCTTATGTTTTTATGTACTTATCGGTACCTCATTCTTCAAAATGTAGCAGTCAGGGACTCTCTCTGTTTCTCTTTCAAACTGAGCAGCCTGTGCTAACTTTCGCAATACCAGGTCGGCTCACTGAGCCTCAGCTAGGGAAAATCCATTTAATTCATTCCCTGGGTCTCCTAACTTTCCAAAGCAAGTCTCAGACTGACAGACCTGGTTATTTGCCTGCAGTGCCACTGCAGTCTGCTTTGAAGGAACTAATTTGATCTTGGCCTGACCCATTGCACTTTCTGGGGTTCTGCAGGAGACCGTTTCCTGCCACTGCTCTGCCTCTCTCACCTCCTGCGGTATTTCTTTCTCTACTTGGCGGCAGGGGTGGGGTGGCTGCCACCTTCATCCTCCACAGCTGATTACCGAGGAGCAGGCCAACCCCGTCCACAGGCAAACTAGGGACAATCCCTATTGTCCCCGCTTCCGTAATTAGGTCGCAGTCCAGCTGTACTCGGTGTACAGGTACAGGCATACACTGCCCTTTATTACCACCATTTTTGTGTTCACTGCACTCTCAGTTAAAAGGGGTCTGGTGGCCCTTGTGTCCCTATGAATCACTATGAGCTTGCTTGCCCCACTCAAAGGGTTTGAGGTTACTTTCCCTTCAAATACCAAACCCTGATAACCTTCAGGAATCCTATCAACTTTTGCTGCACTGGCTGTCGAAAGCTTCCTGGGTTTCACCCTCATGGGATTCAAACCCACAGCCTGTTCCGTGTTTTCCATCAGGCCCTCACCTGCACTGAGCAGCTGTTCCCTGATTAAGGCTACCGGTTGCCCCTTTAAGTAAGTGCCAGCAGCCAGATTTTGAATGTCATGCCTTGTTACAATGGAAGCACACAAGTCTCTGGGTCTCACCCTTGCTCACAGCACCTTCCTTTTTGGCTGGAGGAGGGTCCCTTGTGTCTCCTGCTGTTCTTTCTCTCCCAGGACTGCTTTGGCGGATATCACCTTCCCACCCTTTGTCCTTTTCAGATTTTTAGGGGTGATTTCCAGGTAGGAGCAGGCGCAGTGTCCAACATAATGTCGCAGATGTTGTAATAAAGTCGTTTATATGCAGGGAGAGGCCAGTCGACCCCTCCATGCCAGTTCTTCGTGGAACACTCCAGTGAGTCTCACTCCCCCGCGCAATCCCCGATAAGTTCATTTCTTTCAGGTGCCCATCCAGTTTCGTTTGGAAATTATTGATTGTCTCGGCTTCTACCAACTCATGGACCGTGAGTTCCAGGTCAGTACCATCCACTGTGTAAAAATGTTCTTCCTCATATTCCCCCGTATCACTTGCCCACAATCTTTCATCTGTGCCCCCTAGTTCGTGTTTCTGCAGTTAATGGCAACAGATTTTCCTTGTCTATCTTAATTAAACGTATCATAATCTTGTACACCTCTATCAAACCTCCTCTCAATCTCCTTGCTCCAGGGAAAACAACTCCAGCTTCCTCAAACTAACCCTGTAACTAAAATCCCCATCCCTGGAACGATTCTGGCAAATCTCCTCTGCACCCTCTCAAGGACTTTCACATTCTTCCTAAAGTCTGGTTACCAAAATTGGACACAGTCCTCTAGTTGGGGCCTTAACTCCATGCAGAATCAGAATGTGGCTCCTCGTAGATAAAGAAAACTCCCCTCCAGACACAACTCATGTTTCTACACCCCCAACCCACCTCCTGCAGCCAAGCAACCTCATGCAATTAACATGTCGATAACGTGAGAAATGGAGTCACCAGGAACATCGTGGAACAGATCATCGGTATGATGAAGCATTGCCTCCGATGTCTGAACCTCTCGGGGGGAGCCCTCCAGTACACACTGGAGCAGGTGTCCAAGTTCATGGTGTTCTGCTGCACCATTCATATCATCACCATCATGAGGACACAGGAATTGGCACCAGGAATCCAAGGCTACCTCAGGAGGTGGAAAAGGAGGAGGCCGGGAGTATGTTTCCTGAACGCCTTCGACCCAGACAGGCTGTCGGAGAGTCCCTGCTAAGAGTTCAGTTTCCACAGGACAACTTCCCTTTCTCACCATCAATCTCCTATTCTCCACTGCTACATCCATCTGAGACACCCAGTGACAGTGTCCAATTGGTCACCATCCTCCAATAAAAACACCAACAAAAACCTTTCCGTGAACATCTTTATCCAAGATCACATCCAATTATACATACAAAACTGAAATATTCCCCATTGTCTATTCCATTAGAGACTGTCTTGTGGGTTCGCAAGACTTGCCTACTGCTCTTACACGGTGTTTCTCCAGTAGCTGCAACATGGCTCGTGGAAGACTGCGTACTGGAGGAGACTGCAGAAATACTTTAGGATTTTCTTTAAAGTTAGCTGCCGGTCTCTTTGCGTACTCTCTCTTTGTTTCTCTTATTTGCTTTTTCACTTCCCCTCTGAACCTTCCATATTCAGCCTGGTTATCCATTTTATGATCTATCTGACATCTGTCATAAACACACTTTTACTTCTTCATTTTCAACTCTGTCTCTTTTTTCATTCATTGAGCTCTAGATCTGTTTGCCCTACGCTCCCCCTTCGAGGGAATATACCTTGACTGTGCCCGAACTATCTGCTCTTTGAAGGTAACCCATTCTTCAGCTACTGTTTGTCCTGTCAAAGTTTAACTCCAATGTCTTTGTCCCAGCACCATTTTTACGCCATTGATGTTGGCTTTCCCCTAATTCATTATTCTCCCCCTGGATTCTCATTTTTCCTTTCTCAGAGTCAACCTTATGATGCAATGATCTCTGTCTCCTAAATGTTCTCCTACTGACACTTGATCCACTTGGAACAGCTGATTCTCGAGAACCAGGTCTAGCACTGCCTCCTTTCGCGTTGGACTAGCAACATACTTTTGTCGAAGATTTTCCTGAACACGCTCGAGAAACTCTTGCCCTCCTCTGCCCTTTACATTACTACTATCCCAGTCCATAATTGGATAATGAGTGTCCCCAATTATAACTACTATATAATTCATGCAACTTTCAGTAATTTCCTTTCAAATTTATTCCTCAACGTCCTTCCCACTAGCTGATTGCCTAAAGACAACACTGAACAATGTAACTGCACCTTTTATGCTTCTTAACTCCAGCCAAGTAGATTTTGCCCTAAACACACTCTCCCCCATCCCACCATATCACAGGCCTTGGTGAGACCTCATCTGGAGTATTGTGAGAAGTTTTGATTGCCTTATCTGAGGAAGGATGTTCTTGCCATGGATGGGGTGCAAAGAAGATTTACTGGACTGATTCCTGGGATGGTAAGATCGATGTATCAGGAGAGGTTGGTTCGACTACACTCGAGTTTAAAAGAATGAAAGGGATCCCATAGAAACATATAACATTCTAACAGAACTACACAGGTTAGATGCAGGGAGAAATTCTAATTTTTATTTCAGATTTCCAGCTTCCGCAGTATTTTGCTTTTATTTTAGATGCAGGGAGGATGTTCCCAATTGCTGGGGAGCCAGAACCAGGGGTCACAGGCTCACGATACGGGGTATGCCAGTTAGAACAGAGATGAGGAGAAATTTCTTCACTCAGAGGGTGGTGAATCTGTCCAATTATCTACCGCAGAAAGCAGTGGACGCCAAGTCATTAAATGTATTGAAGAAGCAGATCGATATATTACTTAATGGCAAAGGGATCAAGGTATGTTGAGAGAAAGCGGAAACATGGTACTGAATAAATGATCAGCCGTGATCTTTTTTGAATGGCACAGCAGGCCCGAAGTGCCGAATAGCCTACTGCTGCTCCTATCTTCTAACTTTCTATGTTTCCACCATGTTTTCAGGCAGTGAATTCCACATTTTAACAACTTGCTCTGTAAGACATTTCTCCTCATTAGACCTCTGGGTCTGTGTCAATTACCTCAATCTGTGTCTTCTTAATACTGAACTTGCTGATATTAGAAACAGATTCACATTAAATACCCTATCAAAACTCTTCATGACTTTGAACTTCTATATTACATCTCCACTTACCCTTCACTGCTCTTCAGAGAACAATCACAGATTTTCAAATATCTCCACGGAACTGAATTCCCACATCCCTGGTACGATATGATAAGAATTCTGCGGTTCCATGTATTATGTACTGGGGTGTGCCGTAGTGTTTCATATAGATTTAGCATAACTTTCCAACTTTTGTTTGATATGCCCCTATTTATAAATCCTAGGATCTCATATGCTTTATTAACTGCTTTTGTCACCTTCCCTGTGACATTCAACGATTTGCACGCAAACGCCCAGGTCGCTCTCTTCTTACGCTCCCTTTACAATTGTCACATATACCTTGTGTTGTCTTTCCACATACATCCTTCTAAAATGTATTACCTCACACATCGACTGTTCCAATTAAATATCGAGAAGATTGATGCCATTGTTTTCAGATCCCATTCCCAACTTCATTCCCTAGCTAACGACTGCATCCCTCTTCCTGGCAACTTTGTGAGACTAAACCAGATTGTTGGCAACCTTCACTAAAATAGTCGATGTCCACCAAGAAAATCAGAGAAAATTCATAGAAAGTCATTGAACTGAAACAGCACAGAAAGAGTTCACGTGGCCCATCGTGTCTGTGTCGGTCAAAAAACGATCCACCCATTCTAATCCCACCTTCCAGAATTTGGTCCCCAGCGCTGAACGTTAAGCTGCAGATGTGCATATCGAGACTCCGTTTTAGATCAGATTTAGGTTTCTGCCTTTCAGTCAATGAGTTCCAACACCGCCCCCCACCCCCATCCCCCCCTCCACCCACCCCCCACCATCTGGGTTATTCTGTTTCCTCAATAACACTGTACTCTTTCCAGCAATCACTTTAAAGCTATGCTCCTTAGTCACTGATCTCTCTTCATGTAAATAGGACCTTCACATCCACTCTCTCCAGGCCTCTAAATTCTCACCTGGGCCTTCCGTGTTCCAAGGAAAACAACCCCAGCCTATCCAATCTTTCTCCATAGCTGCATTTTTCCAGTTCCACCAACCTCCTCGTAAATCTCCTCCAAACGTTCTCGAGTGTAATTACATCCTTTCTGTAATGAGGTGACCAGAATGGCACACGGTACTCAGGTTGTTGCTAACTAATGAATTGCACAGTCCCAGCAGAACCTCCATGCTCTTATATTCTACACCTCAGCTAATAAAATAAACGATTCCGTATGCCTTATGTTACGACCAATGCGGGGGGAGTGCACTGTTAAATCATTCCCACTTCTCCACAGGGCACAGCCTATCAATAATTTTTCCCACCTACCGAAACAACCAAACAGATCCTCTAATTGTTACCAGAGTAAAACATACCATCTTTAATAAACAACAAAATTGAACTTTGTTCTTAAGCAAGTCTTAACCAATAACCATATATGCGAAATGAAATATTAAAGCCCTGTATTTTACCATTGCCCTCACGCACACGCATATGCATCCAACAAAGAGTTTACCACAAAAAGGGATTTTCGTTTACAGCTGTTACAAAGGAATAGAAGGAATTAAAAAAAAAGTAGACTGCAATAATCTGGAAGGAAGTTCTTTGTTTTGACGAGGTGTTCCAAAGTCAAATTGTTGGCTGGCACTCGGAAACATTCCAGGCGAGGTCGCTGAAAAGTTTGTTTGGGGAGATGTTCAAAGCAATTCAACTGCAGAAGGCTTCACATAGGTCTTACAGTAAATGTGCAACAACGCAGGATTCAGTACTCAAACATTTGATGCAAAGTTCTTTTGAAGTTGGTTGGTTTCTGCAAAAGGTCAATGTTTCTTCAAAATACAGGAGGCAACAGTACAACTTCATACCCGCTTTTGCTTTTCAATAGCAGGGATTCTTCAAAGAGATGCAACAGGAGTTTTCTTTCTCTTCCGATCTTCTATCAGGTCCAAAGCAAATTCCAACTGCCGATTTTAGTAAAAAGAAAAGCGACATCTTTGAACAATTCAAAGTGATAGCAAAAACAGATCAGCAACAATCCTGTGACAGCTATATGTCGTGGTCCGTCATTTCCTTGTAATCATCTGTCCCTTCAGGTTAGAACTCCCTGTGTTGTTAACCTGAAATCACATGTGTTCCAGCAAAAGCTTGTTTACTGGTTAACGTTCAGTTGAATTTCCTTTAAAGGAAAACACCCAACGTTCAGACTCTTCCATTTTAAAATATAGATTCCAAATTTTAACAAAAAAATATGGGCTCTCACAACACTTCTTGCCCATCTTATCTACCTGCCCTGCTACATTCAGGGATCTGTGGGCATTTAGTCCAAGGTCATTTACTTCCTCTACACTTCTCAGTATTCTCCCAATTATCGCGCATTCCTTTGCCTTGCTTGACCTCCCCAAATGCATCACTTCTCACTTACGCAGGTTGAAATCCATTTACCACTTTTCTGCCAATTTGACCAGACCATCAATCTCTTTCTGCAGTTTACAGCTATCCTCCTCGCTCTCATTCAGGCGGCCTTTTCCCCCTTATGTTGTGTACAAACGTCTTGAACATGCTCCTATATTTATAGCCAAATTGCTTCCATATACCACAAAAAGGGAACTAGTACTGAGCCCTGCGGAACACAAAAGGAAACAGCCTTCCAGTCGCCAAAACACCCATCAACAATTACCCGTTCTTTCCTGCTACTGAGCCCATTTTGCACCCACCTTGCTGCATTTCCCTGGATCCCATGGGCTTTACTTTTGGATGAAGGAGACCATTGCAGTGCTGGAGAAAAAAAAGGGGGGCGGTGGCAGCATTGATTAAGGATAACTTGCAGTGCTGCAGAAAAAGGATGTCCCAGAGGGTCCGATGGCGGAATCAATTTGGCTAGAGATAATGAAATAAAAGGTGCAGTTCCATTGCTCGGTGTTGCCTATAAGCCACTAACTGTTGGTAAGAACCTGGAGGACCAAACTTGCAAGGAAATTAGAGGGTGGTGCAAAAATTGTAGGGTAGTTTTAATGGGGGGCATTCATTCTCCAAATATAGACTGGAATAATAGTACTGTAAAGGACAGTGAGAGGCAAGAGTTTCTGGAGTGTGTTCAGGATATTTTTTTCTGCAATGGTATGTTGCTAGTCCAACGAGGAAGGAAGAACTGCCAGACCTGGTTCTTGGGAATTAGGTGGACCCAGTGGAACAATTATCAATAGGAGAATTTTTAGGGTATAGTGATCATTGGATCATAAGGTTTAGGCCGAAATTGTGAACAGGACAAAGAGCATTCAGGGTTCAGAATAATGAATTGGGGTGAGGCCAACATCAAGGGGGTATGAATGGAGCTGGGGTGAATCAAGTGGAATCAAAAGCTGACAGACAAACTGGTACCTGAACAATGGGATACGTTTAAAATGAGACAGTTTGGTCACAGTTAAGGTATGCTCCTTCGAAGGGAAAGGTAGGATAAACAAATCCAGAGATCTCTGCATGACAAAAGAGTTAGAAAGTAAGATAAAGGAGAAAACATGTGCTTATGACAGATGACAGGCAGGAAATACTATTGAGAACCAGTCTGAAAATAGAAGGTCCACAGTGAAAGTGAAAAAGCAAGTAATAGAAGCAAAGAAAGAGCATGAAAAGCAACGGCCAGCTGGCATTAAAGGGCATCACAAAGTTTACTATAGGCATATAAACCCTGGAATTGTTGAAAAAGGTGGGAGGTCAGACACTAGAGGGGCTTAAATTTGATAAACAAGAACTATTAGACAGGTTGTCTGCACTTAAAGTAAATAAAGCAGCACTACCAGATGTGATGCATCCAAGGATACTAAGGGAAGTGAGGGTGGAAATTGTAGAGGCACTGGCTATATTTTTCATTCTTTCTGAGACTCGGGGATGATGTTGGAGAACTGGAAAATTGGAAACGTCACATCCTTGTTCAATAAAGGGTGCACAGATAAGCATAGCAACTGCAGACCAGTCTGTTTAACTTCGCTGGTGATGAAACCTCTAGACAAAATCATTCGTGACAAAATCAATAGTCACATAGATAAATGAGAGTTAATTAAGGAAAACCAGCATGGATTTCTTGAGGGAAATTGTGTTTCACAATCTTGCTGCAGTTTGTTTGAAGTGGTAACAGAGAGGGTTGATGAGGGCAATGCTGTTGATGTGGTGTACAGCGATTTTCAAAGGGCATTTGATACAGTGTCACATACCAGACTTGTGAGCAAACCTTTAGCTCATGGAATAAAAGGCATAGTAGCAACATGGATATGAAATTGGCAGAGTGACAGGAAACAAAGAGTAGTGTGAAATGGAAGTTATTTGGCTTGGAGCACGGTTTGCAGTGGAGTTCCCCAGGGATCAGTGTTGAGATCCTTGCATTTCCTAACATATATTAATGGCCTTGACCTTGTGAGGAGGAAAATTTAGAACTTCAAAAGGATATAGACAACTTGGTGAAATGGGCAGACAGGTGGCAGATGAAGTTCAATGCAGAGAAATGCGCAATTCATGTTGATTGGAAGTACGTGCACAGACAATATATAATACAAGTACAATTCTAATGGGGGTGCAGGAGCAGAGGGACCTAGGTATATATGTGCATAAGTCATTGACGGTGACAGGACAGGTTGAGAGACCGGTTAATAAAGCATGCAGTATACTCGGCTTTATTAATAGGAGCATAGAGTGCAAGAGCAAGGAAGTTACCTTCAACTTGTAATATACACTATTTTAGCCTCAGCTGGAGTATTGCGCCAATTCTGGGATCCTGACTTGAGGAAAGATGTGAGGGCATTGAAGGGAGGACAGAGACGATTCACGACAATGGTTCCAAGGATGAGGAATTTGAGTTCAGAAGACAGAATAGAGAAGTTAGGACTGTTTTCCTTGGAGAAACAAAGGGTGAGCGGTGATTTGATAGAGGTATTCAGAATCACGAGGGTTCTGGAAGGAGTCGATAGAGAGAAACTGTTCTCACTCGTGAAAAGATCGAGAACGAGAGGGCACAGATTGAAGGTACTTTGTAAGAGATTTCAAAGTGACATGAGGAAAAGCTCTTCCCGACGCAGCGAGTGGTTAAGGTTTGGAATGCGCTGCCTGGGAACGTGAAGGAGGCAGGTTCAATTGAAGCATTGAAAAGGGAATTAGACAGTTATATGAACTGTAACAATGTGCAGGGTTACGAGGAGAAAAAAGGTGAATGGAACTGAGGAGTTGCTCTTTCAGGCAGCCGGTGTGGACTTGACGATCCGAAAGGCTTCCTTCAGCACTGTAACAACTGTGTGATTTTGTGTGCTGTAACCTTTCTGCTATGTGGGAGCTTGTCAAACACAGTGCTAAATTCCATGTAGACCACATCAAATGCACTATGCTCAGAAATATTCCTTGTTTCTTCTTAAAATAATTCAATCAGTTTAGTCAAACAAGATCTTCCCTTCACAAATCTCTGCTGATTATCCTTGATGAATCTATTCCCTTCTAAATGGCAGATTATCCAAACTCTCAGAAATGTTTCCAGCAATTTGTCCACTACTGAGCTTAGACTAACTGGCTTGTAATTATTTGGTCTCTCCATCGCTCTTTTTTTCAACAGAAGTACAACATTAGCACTTCTCCAAGCCTCTGGCACGACACTTGCATCCAGTGAGGACTGGAAAATGATGGACAGAACTTACGCTATTTCCTCCCTCGATTCTTTTAACAACTTCGGGTACATTTGATCCGGTTCTGGTGACTTATCACCTTTCAAGGATGCTAATCTCATTAATACATCATCCTCTGTCTGCTTATCACATGCAATACTTCACACTCCTCTTCCTTATCTAAAATATCTGCATCATCCCCCTCTTTTGTGAAGATAGATGCAAGGTATTCATTAAGAACCATACCACATCTTCCCTCCCTACACATATGTTACTTTTTTGCTCTCACATGGGCCCTACACTCTCCTTATTTATCTTCTGACTCCTTATGTATTAATGAAACATCCTAGGGATCATCTTGATTTTGCTTGCCAATATTCTTTCACGCCCTCTCTTTGCTTTTCCAATTTCCTTTTGGATCACATCCATCCACCTTCTATACTCCTCTCAGCTTTCTGGTGTACTGAGTTCTCGTTGTCGACATACACTTTCCTTTTCTGCATTATCTTACCCTGTAGGCTCCTTGACATCCAGGAGGTTCTAGAATTGGCCGTTCCACACTTTTTCTTTTTGGAATGTTTACCTGAACCCCTTGAACCTTCCCTTTTAATGCCTCCCACTGCTGTGACACTGATTTGCCGTCAAGTAGCTGTTTCCATTCCACTTTCGCTAAGTCACTCCTCAGTTTAGTAAAATTGACCTGGGCCCATTTGAGAACTAGCACTCCTTTTTTGTCCTTGCCCTTTTCCATAATTATAGTCAAACTGACTGAATTATGATCACTGTCACCAAAGTGCTCTCTGACTGCCACACCTTCCACTTTCCTAACTTCATTTCTTAATATTAAGTCCAAAACTGCGCCCTTTCTTGTTGGGCTTGCTACATACTGGCCACAACAAACTTCTCCTGAATACTGGCCAAATAAGGTCGCTGTAACATGGCCTGACGTCGCCCCTGCCTCGGCTCCTCTGCCCAAAACCCTCATTCATGCCTTAGTTAGCTCTAGACTTGATCATTCCAATGCCTTCCTGCTGATCTGCCACATTCCAATCTCTGTAAACTTCAGCTCATCTAAAATTCAGCTGCTGTTGTGTTCACTCCCATTAACACACTCACTCCGATTCACCTATCACTGCTGTGCTCGCTGACCTACATTGGCTATCGATTAAGACACGTCTTAAATTTAAAATCCTCATCCTTGTTTTCAAAATCTTCCATGGCCTCACTACTCTATGGGCTGGATTTTATGGATCCCCATGAGGTGAGGACTTGCATACTGGTCCTGATGACCATATCTCACTCACCTTGCGTCCTGGTTCCAGCGCTGGGCCTGGGTCCAAGACCTCTGCAGTACTGACAGTGGCCAAAACTTCCAGTGACAGTGCCGATACTGCTGAGCTGATTGGCTAGCAATCAGAATTGGAGGCGGGAATTCCATCTTTAAAGTGACTTGCATACTGATGTGAGACACGTAGACAAAGAAAAAAAATGGAACTCTCTGGGTCGGGGGTGTGGCACGAAAAGGCCGAGCTGGTGTTACCATCGCCTTTCTGGACCAGCACTGGGAGTCCCACTTCCCACACATATCCAGTCCTCTATCACTGTAATCTCCTTCCGCCCCACGACACATTAAGATATGTGTTTTCATCTAATACTGGCCTCTTGAGCACCCTGGATTTTAATCTCTTCACCATTGATGATCGTACTTTCAGTTGCCTGGGCCCTAAGCTCCATAATGCCCTCTACACACCTCTCCACATCGCTTTCTGACTTTAAAACACTCATTAAAACTCTTTGATCCAGCCTTTGACCATGTTACCGACAGTCCTCTAATGTCACTCCGTGTTTTATTTTGCTTTATAATGTGCCGGTGAAGCATCTTGAAGCGTTTCAATGCATTAAAGGTGCAATATAAGCACATGTTGTTATTGTTGTTTCTGCCCATTCCACCGCCCTGTCTCTGTCCTCCTGAATTCCATCACTATCTTCCTCACTCTTCACTGTACTTTCACGCTTCATGACTGCTGCAAATTTCGACAATGTGGGGCTGAAGCCCGAAGTCTAAGTCATTAATGTATATCAGAAACATCAGTGGACCTCGTATCAAACCCTGGGGATCAACACAGTATATCTTCCTCCAGTCTGACAAAAAGACATTCACTACAGTGTTGATAAAAGACCTCATGAAATATGTTACTGTCCTCATCAATATTTACCGGGCGGAGGCGGGGGGTGATTTATTATAAACCTATTATTACTGATGTTTAATTTAATCCTCGTACTTAATTAACTTCTCAATCAACTTCTGATTCCATCTCAAATCCCTGTGTTTTTATTCAATTTCCCAATCTTACTATGGTTCTTTAATTTAAACCCAAGGCTGAATTTAATGGTCCCTGTGAGACAGGATAAGCGGTGGCGGGGCCCATAGAACGATGGCTAAGACAAGCTTCCCATCCAGATGTCAATTGAGGCCTTTAAATGGAATTACACGAGCGGTTGGCGGGAGCTCACCACTTGTGCAGGCCGCCCAGTAAAACAAGGCTGCCTCCCTGCATAATTGGGGAAAACCTCTTCTATTGGAAATCTGTGTCCCATGGATGGATCCCCGAAGCAAAGACTGCTTCTCCGATAAAAGCCTATGCATTCAATAAGCACCCTTTTCCACCTTCCAGGAGCTACAGGACTGGCACCGGCAACCTCACCATACTTACCTGGAGTCTGGGACCTCAAAGCTGCTCCCGATTCCAGGACTGATGTAGTACCAGCAGTGGTTCCTACTCCCTGACTAGCCCCAGCTGCAAAACTTCACTTACCTGGTGTCCAAGTCTCCAGCGATGTTACTGCTCCCAGGACTGGTCTTATACTGAGAGTGCCCCTCCCCCCCCCACCCACATGTCCTTACAGGTCCAGTCGGCAGTGCCACACCTACCTTAGTTATGGGTGTCCACTGATGCTCCTAGTCCCAAGCTGGCTGTAGTACCGTCCGTGAAGCCATTCCCGGACTGATCCTGTCTATCCCAACACACCTGTCTGGGATCTGACCTCCTGTGAACGTCCTGGTCCCAGGTCATATGTAATCCTGGAAATGGGCCCCGTCCTTGACTGGTTCTGAAACCCACCACACATACCTCGGGTGTGGGGCTCCAGCAATTCATCTGTTTCCAGGCCTGGTGTGGTACAAGCAGTGGGCGCCATTCTCTGAGTTGCCCCCACCCCCACCCCCACGCCCACCTGAAGCCCCTACACGTTCTGGTTATGGGATTCCAGTGATGATCCAGGTCCCAGGACTGCAATAGGTCCAGAAGTGGCCCCAGCTCCCTGACCAGCCCCAATGACACCAAAAACTTGCCTGGTGTCAAGGCTGTGCAGCAGTGGGCGTAGGCTCAGGTCTAGTGTTGTACCAGCAGTGGCCCTCACTACCTAACAGGTCCTCGCGACCATCCCCCCACACACTTACATGGACTCTGGGACTCCAGCAATCATTCTGGCCTTAGGCCTGGCGCAGTACTTGCAGTGGCTCCCACTTACTTCGTCTGGCAAGAAGTGTCCTCATCATAGTTACCTGAGGTGCAGGATCTCCAGGTCTGGTGTATTACGGACAGTGGCCCCAACTAGCTGACTGTCCCTAGTGTGTTTACCACATTTATCTGGGGTCTAGGCGTCCAGAGATTGTCTTTCACCAAGGCCTGGTGCAGTACTGGCAGTTATGCTGCTGCCAGTGGCCTTGCCGATACTACTGAGCTGCTGGCCTCAAATTGTTCAACAGCTTTGGCAGCGTGATCCCCATAATTCAAGTGATGTGGAGCACGGAACCAAGCAGTTAATTCCCCTAATGTCATTGAATTTCTGCTGGTGGGGACACCGAATGCCAGGACGGGAATCCCCTCGATCTTTTGGTCTGCTATCAGGAACCAGCTGGCTCCACTAAATCCAACCCCCACTCTCTCCAGCAGAAGTCACTGATACAATAATTAGATACATACTGAATGTGGCAACAAGTATGACCCGAACACCATCAAACTGTTGTTTTTAATCCCAACCTGATGTATAATTTCTTGATAATTTCCATTGTTTACAGTCAACTTGTGATGATTGCGATTATTTGTTTTATTGATTTTTCAGCGGATTCATTTCCAATCATTGCTTTTAAATCACTGAATTCCGTGTTGTTTATCAATTTTCTATACAGGAGCCAAGTGCTGCAGATGCTGAAAATCTGAAATAAAAACATAAAATGCGAGACAAATTCAGCAGGTCTGGCGAAAGAAACAAAGTTAATGTTTCAGGGTGATGACCCTTCATCAGAACTGAGAGAGATTAGCGATGGAACAGTTTTTAAAGCAGGCAATAAACGGAGGGAGGGGAGGATTATGATCAATATCGGGTTTAAAAAATTCAATATCATCCAATTGTCATTTAATCTGTCCTGCCTTCCACCTGATTGCAGATCTTCCCATTTGTTCTTTCAGGTCCAATCATTCCAACAGATTACTGGATAAAGGAACACATTTGTAAATCGCAAACATTCCTCAATCAAACTGGTAACTTTTCTCCCAGCCTGATGTATAATTTCCCTATTTACTTCCCTTCCTCACAGTCAACTTGCTGACGATTGGGATCCTGTCTCGGGGAAAGTGCGGTCTCTCCAAATGTGTCACTCGGTACCTGGTGGCCATGTCAGTGGCGGATCTACTGGTCATTATCCTCGACCTGATATTGAGACACATTCCCATTATTTATAAGGAACAGTTTCAGTTCCTGCAGTCCATTCCCGTGTGTAATATCCATGCTGTCCTGCTTTATGCAGCCACTGACTGTTCTGTCTGGTTCTCCGTCACTTTCACCTTTGATCGATTTGTGGCAATTTGTTGCCAGAAACGGAAAAGTAAATATTGCAGTGAGAAAACGGCGGCTGTGGTTCTGGGAACAGTGACTGTGCTGAGCTGTTTAAAGAACATCACCTGGTATTTTATGCTAGCAGGTTGGTATTTGCTGTGGAACGATCCCTGGTTCTGTCGGGTAACATTCGACGCTCAGATATCTCGGAGTGGGTAGCTATCGAGTTCTTCCACCACATTCTAACCCCGGGGCTCCCATTTGTCATGATTCTGCTGCTCAATTCTCTCACCGTCAGACAAATCTTAGTGAGCAACAGAGGACGCAGGAGACTCCGGGCTCACAGCAGTGTGGAGAGTTGCAGAGACCCAGAGATGGAGAGCCGAAGGAAATCATTTTACTGTTAATTATCTCGGGGAATTTCATCCTGTTATGGGCAGTGTTAATGGTGTATTCGATATGGAGCCGGATGCAGTATTTGACGGTGTCTGTGTCTGTATCTCCATTTCTACCTATGCAGTTTTTGCGGTCTGTGTCTGTATCGATGCCTCTTTTTCTGCAGGAATTGGCTTTCATGCTGCAACTTCTGAGTTGCTGCACAAATACTGCGATTTATGCGGTGACCCAAACTCAGTTCAGAGAGCAGTTGAAGAATGTGCTGAAATATCCCTTTACCACAATTATTAAATTCGTTCACTGATGAGAGGAATTGAATCACCGACTATTTCCTCCTCCGGGAGAAAGTGCCCGCTGCTGTGCTGACAGAGTCGGGAGGAGCCTGACGCGTTGGTCACAGAGCGGGGGTCGGAGCCTGACGCTATTGTGACGACAGAGTGGGAGTGAGGTCTGTTCAACATCGTGATGGGGGAGAGGGAGCAGACCCAATGCCCAGGGTGACAGATGAGTGCGGCCGAGCTCTGTGTCGATAGCGATTATGGCGCTTTTGACACCGGAGTGGGGGCAGGGCCTGTTTCCATGGTGCCAGAGAGTGAGGGCAGAGCCGACTCTCAGCGTTACGGGGTATCAGAGCCTCTTCCCAGAGTGCGAGTGGAGTAGGGACAGACCCTGCTTGCAGAGTGCAGGGAAAATGGGAGCGGGACCTGCTGCTATGGGGACGGGCAGGGGGCGGACCCTGTCCCCAGGGTGCGGGGGAGTAGGGGCGGGGCCTGTTACCAGGGTGCCGGGGGAGTGGGGGTGGGCCTGTTTCCTTGGTGCCCGGGAGTGAAGTGGAGCCGATTCCCAGGATGACCAGGAGTGTCGACCGAGTCTGTTCCCATGGTGATACGGCATGGGTGCGGGGCTTGTTCCCAGTGTGACAGTTCCTGTTCCCAGGGTGACGGGGAAGTTGCAAGGCAGAATTTTCCATCATAATTTCTAATCCCTTTATCATACCTGGAGTCCTTTGTGCGCCTATATAGCCATTTATAATCATTTCTAAACTTTTGCACATCGTCGTAACCCATCTCTAATACTTTTAAGTATTTATAAACCTTGCTAACGGAATATAAAACATTGCAATCCTTTCTGTTCGTGCATAACACTTGATAATGCTTTGGAACAGTTTATAATCCTTAATAACATTTGATAACCTTTTGTTACCCTTCTTCAGCCTTTACTCATTTACATCTCCTACATTCGCTGCCGTGGGAAGGTAACACTTAAAATGAACACCGTGATTTGCTCCCATCTTAAAATAACCACAGTGCATTTCAATTAAAATGGTCGCACTGCATGTCGGAGACATATCACGTATAAAGGCCACAGTGCACATCATTTAACATAGCAATAACGGACAACGTGGTAATGTCACTGGACTGGTAGCCGAGATGACCAGGCTAATGCTCTGGGGCCGTGGGTTCGAATCCCACCACGGCAGATGGTGAAATTTGAATTCGATTAATAAACCTGGAATTTTAAAAAAGCTAGTCCAGTGTGACAATGAAATCATTGTCGATTGTTGTAAAAATATCTGTTTCGCTAATGTCCTTCAGGGAAGGAACTCTTTCGTCCTTACCTCGTCTGGCCTACATCTAACTCCAGTACCACAGCAATGTCGTTGACTCTTAAAGTGCCCTCTGAAATGGCCACTCACTTGAAGGGCAATTAGGGATGGGCAATAAATGCTGGCCTAGTCATCGACGCTCAGATCCCATGAACAAATAAAAATAAAACACTGAAAATGCTCGCACTGCTGATCATTCTAAATGGCCACGGTGCATATTTCTTAAAACTGCCACACTACTTATCACTCAGAGTAACCGCAATACATGTCCCTTTAAATGGCCAAAATGCATATCACTAAATATGGCCACAGTATATTTCACTTAACATGTTAGCACTGCATGTCACTTAAAATGGTCATACACACATCAGTTAAATGGGCCACAGTGCACATCATTTAAAATGGCACTAACAAATGTCATTTTAAATGGTCGCACCACACAGCACTTAAAATAGTTGCACTACATGTCACTTTAAATGTCCATACTAGATATCAATAAAAATGGGCATAGTGCATGTCACCTAAAATGGTTGCACTTCATAGCACTTTAAACGGCCGCAGTGCCTGTCATTTAAAATTGCTGCACTGCATATAACTTAAAATGGGCAGACTGCATATCATGTAAAATGGTCGCACTGCACCTCACTTAAAGTTATCACATTTTATCACTTAAAATAGTCACAGTGCATGTCATTTAAAATGGTCGCAGTGCAAATTGTTTTAAATGGCAGTAACACATAGCACCTAAAATGGTCTCAACCGTTTCTCACTTGAAATATTCACACTGAATATCACTTTAGCTGGCCACAATGCATGTCACTTTGAATGGCGGCACATATGCCACTTTAGTCTGCCACAGCGCACATCAATTTAAACGGCAATAACAAATATCATTAGAAATAGCCACAATGCATGTCACTAAAATTGGCCACATGGCATATCATATTTGTATTTGTTTGCGGGATATGGGCGTCACTGGCTCGGCCAGCATTTACTGCCCATCCCCAATTGCCCATGAGAATCTCTTGGTGAGCCTTCGTCTTGAACCATTGTAGTCCTTGGGGCGCAGGTACACCAACAGTGCTGTGACGAAAGGATTTCCAGGATTTCAACCCAGCGACAGTGAAGCAATGGCGATATTGTTCCAAGGCAGGATGGTGTGTGGCTTGGAGGAGAACATCGGCAAATAGGAACAAAAGTAGGTCATTCAGCCCAACGAGCCTGCTCCGGCATTCAATGTGATCACAAAGTGATCATCCACTTCAATACATTTTCCCACATTATCCCCCTTATCTCTTTATGTCGTTTGTATTTATAAATCTGTCAAAATCTGCTTTCGACATACTCAATGACTGAGCTTCCATAACCCTCTGGGGTACAGAATTGCAAAGATTCACAACCCTCTGAGATAAAAAATGCTCCCCATCTCTGTCTGAAGTGGCTTTCCCCTTGTGTTGAAATAGTGTCCCCAGGTTCTAGACTCCCTAAAAGGGTAACATCTGAGCTGCATCCAACCTTTCTATCTCTAAGTATGTTGCAGGTGTCAATGAGATCACCTTTCATTCTTCGAAACTCGAGAGAATACAGGCCAAGTTTCCCCAATCACTCTTCATTTGACGGTCTTTCCCATCCCAGAGACAAGTCTGGTGACTCTTCGTTGCACTCCCTCTATAGCAACAATATCTTTCAGAGTGTAATGGGACCACAACTGCACACAGTACTCCAAGTGAGTCCAACCAAGGTCCTATACAATTGAAGCAAGACATCACTACAACTGTACTTAAATCCTCTTGTGATAAAGGCTAAGATACCATTCGCCTTCATAATTGCTTTCTGCACCTGCATGTTAGCTTTCAGTGACTTATTGACAAGGACACCCAGGTTTCTTTTTACATCAACACGTTCTAACCTCTTCCCATTTAAGAATTACTATGTACATCAAATTCTCCTACAAAATGGATAAGCTTACATTTTTCCACATTACATTCCATCTGCCACGTTCCTGTCCACTTACTAAGTCTGTCTAAATCCCCTTGAAGCTGCTTTGCATCTTCCTTACAACACACATTCCCACCTTGTTTTGTGTCATCCGCGACCTTGGAAATACTACATTTGGTCCTCACATCCGAATCATTGATATATATTCTGAACGGTTGGGGCCCAAGCACTGATCCCAGTCGTACCCAACTAGTCACAGCCTGCCAACGTGAGAATGGCCCGTTTATTCCTACTCTGCTTTCTGCCTGCTAACCAATACGTCATCCATGCTAGTATATTACCTCCTGTCCCATGTACTTTAATTTTGCTAACCAGTCTCCTGTGGGGTATTTATGAAAATCCTTCTGAAAATCAAAGTGCACTACATCTACCGACTCCCCTTTGTCAATGCTGTTCGTAACAGCGTCCTCAAACTCGAATAGGTACAGCAAACATGATTTCCCATTCATACATCCATGCTGACTTTGCCAATCGGATCATTATTATCCAAGCGTTCATTTCTCACATCCTTTAGAATAGACTGTAGCATTTTCTCTCCGACTGATATAAGATGAGCAGGTCTGTAATTCATTGTTTACTCTCTCCCTCACTTCTTAAATAGTGGGGTGGCATTTGAGATCTTCCAGCTGCTGTAACCGTTCCAGAATCTACAGAAATTTGGAAGATGATTACCAATTCATCCATTATCTTCATTGCTACCTCTTTCAACACTCTTGGATATTGAATATCAGGTCCTGGGGACGTATTAACATGCAGCCCCATTAATTTATCCATTACAAGCTGCTTGCTAATACTAATTTCCTTCAATTCTTCATTCTCCGTAATCCCATGGATCGTTAATTCTTGGCGATTTCTTGCATCTTCCTCAGTGAAGACCGACACAAAGTAATCACTCAGCTTCCCTGTCATTTCTCTAATCCCACTGCAAATTCTCCTGACTCTGCCTGTAATTAACCCACCTTGGTCTTAGCCAAGCAGTTCCTATTTACATACCTATAGACGCTTTTACAGTTCATATTGTTCAGTTTTTTTGTTTGCAAGCTTACATTCATTTTCGATTCTCACTTTCTTTGTCAGTTTGTTTGACCTCCATTGCTGCATTCTAAAATCCTCCCAATCCTCGAGGTTTAACACTTTTTCTGGCAACCTTACAGGCTTTTTCATTTAATCTTATGCAATCTTTAACTTCCATTGTTATCCATGGTTGAATGCCTTTACTTTTGTGTTTTATGTGCATTGAAACAAGGAATTTATAGTTTCTGTAAACTATGTAATATTCCTTTAATGTCGATCCATTGCCTACGTACTGTCATACCTTGCAATGTATTTTCCCAATCAACCTCAGCTAATTTACCTCTCATACCTTTAGAGTTTCCTTCATTCAAATGTAACACCCTGGCTTCAGATTGAACTGCCTCACTTTCAAAAATAATGTTACATTCTATCATATTATGGTCCCTCATCCCGAAAAGTTATTTTTCAACCATCCCTCTGGCACTGATTAAAGTGATCTCAGACACCTGCAGTGTAGAATCACACTGTGGGTTTTGATAGTTTTTTTTTCCTTATGATCTTTTTTATTGTCTCCTTTTATGTTATGGATAAATTGCAAAGTGCCACCACTAACCTGCCTCAAATCATATCAAATGGAATTATTCCTGGTATTCTGCACGTGGAGGAGAATGGAATGCACTGAATAATCAAAAGTGAGTTTTGAGATAACAATTGTTACATTGATCAGAAATGAAGCAACATATGGGAGGTGAGGTCATACCTGACCAATCCAATGATTGCTTAAACTAACCAAGGAAGAGACAAGGTAATTTTAAACATGACCAAATATGGTATGACAGGGACTTGAAAAGATGGATAAAAGCAGGACGTTGGAAGACATTGTGATCACAATTTGAAGAGACACAGAAGAAGCAAAAACAAAAGGTCAATGTAGACATTGCCTGCACTACAACAACTCGGGAAGCAATAACCCAAAATTATTGTTCAGCTCCACCTTTGTTAAGTATTGAATTACTACTTAATAAAACTCACTTGATTCAGTGTGTTTGTTGTCCTACCAGTGTTTGGGTTATGATCCAATCTATAAACATCCATATAAATTGGCAGCCAGATGGGGCAACGAGTGGAACAGAACAGACCTCAAGTTGTGATTTGTGTGAGACTTTGGGTCCAACTGCCTGATCGAGCTTCGGATCTTTGTGCATGCAAACCAGTGAAGAGGGGTGTCGGGCTTTGATCTTATAGCCAGTGGTTTACATATTGGAGGCTTAATATAGTTGCTGTAAGGAGTTAGAAATAAGGAAATAAAAAATACAGTACTTTGGTTGTTTCACGAGAAAATGGATATGAGTCGGACTACGAGGAAGTACACGTGCTCCTCTGAAAACGTTTGGCTCACATGGACGCAGTTGGCTGGGTCCCGTTTGAGGAAGTTCTCGCATATTTTTTTTCAGAAATGCGCCAATCAGAAGAAATTGATAGCCAATAATTTATTTACTTAGCTATCAATATGCTGAGTTATGCTGCTGTCCTTTCTGTGCAGAGGCAACATGAAATTGGAAATGATTATAACAATTGAGGAGGAGGTGGTTTAATTGTATTGTCATTGGAATTAACAGCCGAGAGATCCAGTGTATTTCTCTGGGGACGTGGGTTCGAATCCAAGCATAGCCGAAGATGAAACATGATTTAAATTAATAAATCTGGAATTCAAATCTAGTCTAATGCTGGCCGTGAAACCATTGCCCATTGTTGCAACAACCCATATGGTTCCCTAATATGCTTTAAGGAAGGAAGTCTGCTGTCCTTACCTGGTCTTCTCCACATGTGATTCCAGACTCACAACAACGTAGCTGATTCTTACATACCCTCTGAAATAGCCAGGCAAGCCACTCCGTTGTATCTAACCACGACGAATTCAATCCAAAAATAATGAAACCAGACACACTATCCAGCATCAACCGAGACACTGGAAACGACGATGACAAACCCAGCCCTGCCGACACTGCAATGTTCACCTTACGAACATCAGGGGCTTGTGCCAAAGTTGGAAGAGCTATCCTACAGACGAGTCAAGCAACAGCCTGATATAGTCATATCCTTGGAATCCTACCTTATAGACAATGTCCCAGACACTGCCATCACCATCCCTGGGTTTGTCCTGTCCCACTGGAAGTACAGACCAGCAGAGCTGGTGGTGCAGTGGTATACAGTTGGGAGGGATTGTCGTGGGAGTGCTCAACATCGAATCTGGACCCCATGAAGTCTCATGGAATCAGGTCAAATATGGGCAAGGAAACGTCCTGCTGAATACTAACTATTGTCTTCCTTCAACTGATGAGTCAATACTCCTCTGTGTGAAATACCACTTGGAGGAAGCACGAAGGGTATCTGGGGCACATAATGTACCCTGGGTGGGGGAGTTCAATGTCCATCGCTAAGAGTGGCTCGGTAGCAATACTACTGGCCGAGTCCGAAAGGGCATAGCTGCAAGACAGTGTGTGCGACAGGTGGTGAGGGAACAAAAACATGGAAAAAACAAACTTGATCTTGTTCTCTGCAATCTACCGGCCGCAGATGCATTTGTCGATGACAGTTTTGGTAGGAGTGACCACCGCACAGTCGTTGTGGAGACCAAGTGCCGCCTTCACATTGAGGATACCCACCATCGTGGTATGTGGCACCACCATCGTAGTAAATTGGATAGATTTTGAACAGATATAGCAATGCAAATCTGGGCATCCATGAGGCGCCATGGCATGGCAGAATTCTACTCAATCACAATCTATAACCTCATGGACCGGCATATACCCTACTCTACCACTCCCATCAATCCGGGGGACAAAAAAAAACTCTGGTTCAATGAACAGTGCAGGAGGGCATGCTAGGAGCAGCACCAGCCATACCTGAAAATGAAGTGCCAAACTGGTGAAGGTACAACTGAGGACTACACGCATATCAAACTGCATGCACAGCATGCGATAGACAGAGCTAAGCAATCCCTTAACCAACGGATCAGATCTAAGCACTGCAATCCTGTTACATCCAGCCAAGAATGGTGGTGGACAATTAAACAACTGACTAGAAGAGGTGGCTCCAAAAATATCACCGTCCTCAATGATGGGAAGCCCAGCACATGAGTGCAAAAGATACAGCTGAAGTATTTGCAACAATCTTCAGCCAGACGTGCCAAGTTGTTGATTCATCTCGGCCTCCTCTTGAAGCCCCCAGGATCACAGATGCCAGACTTCAGCCAATTCGATTCACTCCATGTGATATCAAGAAACGACTGAGGGCACTGGACACGACAAAGACTATGGGCCCTGAAAACATTCCGACAATATTACTGAAGACCTGTGCTCCAGAACTTGCCACAGCCCTAGCCAAGCTGATCCAGGGTAGCTACAACATTCGTATCCACCCGGCACTGCGTACAATTGCCCAGGTATGCTCTGTACACAAAATGCAGGACAAGTCAAACCCGCCCAAGTCCGCCCCATCAGTCTACTCTCAATCATCAGTAAAGTGATGGAAGGCGTTATCGACAGTGCTATCAAGTGGCACTTGCTTAGCAACAACCTGCTCAATGACGCTCAGTTTGGGTTCTGCCAGGGCCACTCAACTCCTGAACTGCCTTGGTTCAAACATGGACATAACAGCTGAGCTCAAGAGATGAGGTGGGAGAGACTGTCGTTGGCATCAAGGCAGCATTTGACTGAATATGGCATCAAGGAGGCCCAGTAAAAATGAAGTCAATGGGAATCAAGAGGATAAGCTCCGCTGGTTGGAGTCATACTCAGTGCAAAGGAAGATGGTTGATGTTCTTGGAGGCCAGTGATCTGAGCTCCAGGACATCACTGCAGGAGTTTCTCAGGGTAGTGTCATGCGAAGATACGGAAATACGAATACGGAGCAGGCGGAGACCACTTGACCTATCGAGCCTGCACCGCCACTCCATATGTTCATGGCTGAACTGATCACTCCACATTTCCACTCACCCCCCGGTAACCTTCCACCTCCTTGCTTATCACAAATCTATCTACCTCGGCCTTCAAAATGTTCAAAGAGCCTGCTATCCACTGCCTTTTGAGAAAGAGAATTCCAGATTCACTACCTCTGAGAAAATGAAATTCTCTTCATCTGACTTAACTAGGAGAAACCATATTTTTAAACAGTGACCCTAGTTCCAGATTCTCCCGCAAGGGAAAACATCCACACTGTAAAGACCCCTCAGGATCTTATATGTTTCAATCAAGAGGCTTCTTGCTCCTCTAAATTCCAACGGATGCAAGCCTAGCCTGTCCAATCTACCCTCATAAGCACCCTGGTTCGACCACATTTGGAATATTGTGTTCAGTTCTGGTCGCCTCATTATAGGAAGGATGTGGAAGCTTTAGAGAGTGTGCAGAGGAGATTTACCAGGATGCTGCCTGGACTGGAGGGCATGTCTTACGAAGAAAGATTGAGGGAGCTAGGGCTTTTCTCATTGGAGCGAAGAAGGATGAGAGATGACTTGATAGAGGGGTACAAGATGATGAGAGGCATAGATAGATTGGATAGCCAGAGACTTTTTCCCAGGGTGGAAAGGGCTATCACCAGGGGGCATAATTTCAAGGTGATTGGAGGAAGGTTTCGGTGAGATGTCAGAGGGAGGTTCTTTACACAGAGAGTGGTGGGTGAGCTGCCAGCGGTCGTAGTAGAAGCAGATACATTAGGGATATTTAAGCGACTCTTGGATAGGTACATGGATGATAGTACAATGAAGGGTAGGTAATTCGTTTGATATGAGAGTAGGTTAAAGGTTCGGCACAACATCGTGGGCCGAAGGGCCTGTACTGTGCTGTACTGTTCTATGTTCCATGTTCTATGATCTATGTTACATCTTGCCCACCAGAAAATGACCCATTTATGCCTGCTCTCTCTTTCTGTTCGATAACCAATCTTCTATCCATGCAAACATGTTACCCACTACACCAAGAGATTTTATATTCTGCAATGTGTTTTGATATGTCTCCTAAAAATATGCCTTCTGGAAACCAAAGTACAAAACATCCACCTCTCCCGCTTTACCCTCAGAAATGGAAATCCCTCAAAGTACTCCAACACCAGAAGGGCGTGGAGGCTTTGTAGAGGGTACAGAGGAGTTTTACCAGGATGCTGCCTGGTCTGGATGGCATTAGCTATGAGGAGAGGTTGGATAAACGCGGATTGTTTTCACTGGAACGACGGAGGTGGAGGGGCGACATGATAGAGGTTTACAAAGTTATGAGCGGCATGGACAGAGTGGATAGTCAGAAGCTTTATCCCAGGGTGGAAAAGTCTGTTACTAGGGGACATAGGTTTAAGGTGAGAGGGGCAAAGTTTAGAGGTTATGTGCGAGGCAAGTTCTTTGCACAGAGGGTGGTGAAAGCCTGGAACTTGCTGCCGGGGGAGGTGGAGGAAGCAGGTACGATTGCGACGTTTAAGAGGCTTCTTGACAAATACATGAATGGGATGCGAATAGAGGGATACGGTCCCCAGATTTGCAGAAGCTTTTAGTTAAGGCAGGCATCAAGATCGGCGCAGGCTTGGAGGGCTGAATAGCCTGTTCCTGTGCTGGACTGTTCTTTGTTCTAAATAGGTTTAGCATGATTTACGTTTCACAAAACTATGTTGACTCTGCCTGATTACCATCAATTTCTCTAAATGCCCTGCTGTGACATCTTTAATTATAGCTTCTAACATTTTGCCTAAGACAGCTGTTAAGCTAACTGGCCTGTAGTTTCCTGTTTTCTGTCTCCCTCCCTTTTTGAAAAAAATATTTACGTTCGCCATTTTCCAATCGAAAGGGACCTTCCTCAAATCTAGGGAATTTTTGAAAATTAAACCTAACACATCAACTACCTTACGAGCCACTTCTTTTAACACCCTAGGATAATGTCTATCAGGACCCGGGGACTTGAAGCTCCAATAATTTGTTCAGAACCACTTCCTTGTGATAGTAATTTTCTTGAGTTCCTCCCTTCCTTCCATTGCCTGGCTTGCAGCTAACACTGGGATCTTCCTTGCATCATCAGTAGTGAAGAACGATGCAAAATATCAGTTCAATAAATCTGCCATCTCCTCACTTTCCATTCTCAATTCTCCAGACTCACTTTTTATAGCACCAACGCTCACCTTGTTAACTCTCTCTTTTAAAAAAAAATATTTTATAGACTGTACCTTGGTATACAAGTAAACTGGTTCCTTTTTTGTTAATTGGTGTCAGGTATGGATCTTGACAACAGTATTTCCAATTAATATGATCCCAGAGCAATTAATATAATGTCGTACACAAGATCTAAAGTTTTATGCTTTCCCAGAGGCAAGTCATTAATATAATTCCAAACACGAGATACACAATTCATCTGATTCTGATCCCAGGTGAGTCGCCCAATTAATATCTTACAACTGTGGCGGGAGCAATGCACCGTCAATTCAGTCCCTTCACTTCACAGGTCGCAGCTTATTATTAAGGTTTCACACCCAATTGGAAAACAGCCAAATTAACACTTTAGTAACCCCAGAAAAAAACAGACCAAACCAAGTATCTTCAGTCACCAACAGATTAACTATGTATTCAAAAAAATCTTAAACACTTAAATAGTCTTAAAAGATAAACATCTGACTAAAGACCATCTTATTTTAAACAAACTCCCCGCAGTCACAAACATGTTTTAAAAAAAACAGTAATTCACTGGTTTTAAAAGTAATGTTTTTGAATGTTCGCTGCTTCTTAAGAACAAATACAAAAAGTAAGTCTCTGTGAATTGCATTCCTAGTGGGTGGCGTATTCTACTGTATAGGTGTGTGTTGATTGAATGTTAATATCTGAATTGCGGATATTCACATGGGGAATCAATCCTGTTTACTCTTGGTGATGGAGGTGGGCTTATTATCGGAATGATATTACATGGCCAGGCCACTTAGCTGCTCAAACTTGTTCCACTCCTATTCAGTGAGATCATGTCTGATCTGTGACCTAACTTCATGCACCGATATTTGGTCTCATATTCTTTAATACCATTGCTTGACAGATACATATTAATCTCAGATTTAAAATTGACAATTGATCTCGTATCAATTGTTGTTTGTGGAAGAGTGTTCCAAACTTCCACCACACTTTGTCTGTACAGGTGTTTCCTAATTTCATTGCTGAAAGGTCTGGCTCTCATTTCCAGACTATGGCTCCTACTCCTAGATTCCAAAGATTCACAACCCTATGAGTGAAGAAATCTCTCCTCAGCTAATTCCGAAATGGTCAACCCCTTATTTTGAGACGGTGATCTCTGTTGTCTACTCAATATCCAAAGAAAATACGCCGCTTTCCACCCAACGTGTATCTTGACAAACCCTTGTGAAAATTGCATATGTTTAAATTAGATCACCTCTCATTCTTCTGCAGTCCAAGGAATGCTATAGGAAATGGACCTTGCAAGAAACTTATAGAATTATAAAGGAGCAGTAGGGAAGTGGTAGTTTTCTAACAATGATCTCTTTCCTTCACGAAGAACAATTCTTCCGAAGCCTTCGAGAGCTAACACAAGCACAGAACAGCACAGGCAGGTCGATTAACGTACGAGCAGACAAACACACGAATTTGGACCACGAGTAAAACACTCGGTATCTCGAGACTGTGCCGCCATTCAATAAGATTATGGCTGATCTGATGTTAAACTCAACTCCACATTCCCGCGAACCCCAATAACCTTCCACCCTTTGCTAATCAAGAATCGATCTACCTCTGCCTTGAAAAACATCAGAAACGTTACTTCCACCGCCTTTTCAGAAAGAAAGTTCCAAAGACTAACGACCCTCAGAGAGAAACATATTCTCATCATCTCTGTCTTAAATGAGTGACCCCTTACTTTTGAACAGTAAGTTTTTTACAAGGGCCGTTATCTAGTCAAGGACATAACTCTGCACACAGGACTTTGTGTAGACATTCCTGGGCCTGATAATGAGAAGACTCATGTTCACATATCTAACCAACTGTCACTTGTAAGTTGTAATCTTTTACCCTTGACTGGTTACTCTGTTGTTTGAACTTGATAATTAGGAGAAATAAAGAGACAACACTCAAATCGCAAATTAAACAAGAATGACTCCACTAGTTTCGGTAAGAATACTATTGTTGACAGCGATACAAAACGCCCATTACCACTACACATGTTAGCAATATAACCATTTGTTACAAATACGTTACAAGGAGTCATACATACATGATCACCCAGTGAGCAGACATCTCACTGCTGATCATTCTCTTCAGTAGCTGACGATGTTACTCGACTTAAACCTCGAATCACTATTTGCAATTATTTGTACAGCTCTCTTTCCAAGGTGGGATGGATGTTTCATTGACAAGAGAATATTGTCCTCTCAAAATCCACCAAAAACTACAATGGTCCAATGAGATGTCTAATTCTTTGTTGAGACGATGATATTAGAGACTGCTTTGATGGTGAGCATGTGTTTATATCTCCTTCTGTAATTTAATCACCCCTTGTGGACATTATGCATGCCTCATGATCGGTATCAGAATACACAAGAGCATCTTCCTTTCCTGGTCACATACACATTTTAAACCACAGAACAATTAAACAATCCAGGTCTCTCAAATTCCTGACGACTTACAGTTTGTTGCGGAGAGAATTTCTAGCTTCTTTGCATTTCAAATCAAGATAAACCCTGGCATCATCAATGTATATCAGTCTGTGCCACTCTCAAGGATTTTCAAAACACTTTGAACCACTTAGGCATGATGAATTAGCGTTTTAAACATGTTCAGTCATGCCAATCTCTTATGTTCATGTTTCAGATACAATGATGGCATGTTTGTTTTTGTGTACAAGAAGATCATCCAAAGTTTTAACTTGGTATCAAAGTGAAACATAGTTTTTAAGTATGCCGGTATATTGGTTTTGATTTGATTTTTATGAATTTTCTGTGTTTTGCTAAACATTCCATGGACGTCAAGTATTTTTAATTATTTCACTATAAACTGTTAATCTGTAAGGGAAACAACCTGCAACGGGTAACAGGTTACTTTAGCTCAGAAAAAACTTTTTTGGCCTTTGCAGTGTATGCTAGTCAGTATCAGTCCGTTTTCTGTACACTTGTATACAGCACAGGGCAACTCAATGGCAATCATGGATGGATCTAAAATGCTAGCCTGACCAGTGATAAACAAATCTCATGGCGTCGACCTAGGCACCGGAAATGACAAAGGCAAACCCAGCCCTGCCGATCTTGCTAAGTCCTCCTTACCAGCATCTGGGGGCTTATTCCAAAATTTAGAAAGCTGTCCCACAGACTAATAAAGCAGCAGAAAGCATAGTCATGCACACCTAATGACACCTTAAAATGTTCTGGACACTGCCAGCACCATTCCGGGTATGTCATATCCCAGAGGCAGGGCAGATCCTTGACTCTGGATCCCAGAAACTCTCACGGCATCAGATCAAACATAGTCAAGGTAACCCCCTGCTGATTATCACCTAACGCCTTCCCTCAGCTGATGAATCCATGCTTCGCCATTGTTAAACAATTGTTGAACAATATCCAGGCTTGGCCAGATAAGTGGCAAGTAACATTCGTGCCACACAAATGCCAGGCAACGACCGTCTCCAACACGAGTGAATCTAACCATCTCCCCTTGATGTCCAGTGATATTACCATCGCTGAAACCCCACTATCGACATCCTATGGGCAGAAGAAAAAGAGCCAAAGAAAGAGAGAAGGACCCAAAGTAAGATAAAATACGACAATGAGGCAATAAAAAAGGCAGAGAAAGGAAGAAATACTGAGTTAGAGAGAAAAAGAGTCGAAGACAAAGCTGAGAAGAGAGTGAAAGAGTTAGAGGGAGAAATTAAGAGATTGAAAGCCGGAGAAGTGTAAAAACCAAAGAAAAGGGGAAAAGACAGTCAGAGAAAAAGAGAGAGAGAGAGAGAGAGAGAGAGAACATATCAAAATCACTGAAATAATGTATTTCCTTTGTTTTCTTTCTTTAAAAGCACATGCTATTCTATTAACTTAAGTTTAAACTTGTTAAGATCAGTGTTGTGAATGGAGAATACAATGTGCGGTATGGGAAAATTCCAGTGGCAATTCTGACTGAAGATTTTTGCACATGGAGTACCACCAGGCATACCTAAAACTGAGGTGGCAACCTGGTGAAGCTACAACAGAGGACTACTTGCGTGCCAAACTCTGTATGCAGCATGCGACAGACAGAGCTAAGCTATCCCATTACCAACGGATCAGATCTAAGCTCTGCAGTCCTGTCACATCCAGCCATGAATGGTGGTGGACAATTAAACAACTAACTGGAGGAGGTGGCTCCACAAATATCCCATCCTCAATGATGGAGGAGCCAAACACATCAGTGCGAAAGATAAGGCAGAAGTATTTGCAACAATATTCAGCCAGAAGAGCCGAGTTGGTGATCCATCCCAGCCTCCCCCTGAGGTTCGCAGCATCACAGATGCCAGACTTCAGCCAATTCGTTCACTCTGCATGAAATTAATAAACGTCTGAATGCCCTATATACTGCAAAGGCTAAGGACCCTGGCAATATACAGCAAAGAAGACTGAAGACCTATGCTCCAGAACTTGTAGCGTCCCTAGCCATTCTGTTCCAGTACAGCTACAACAATTGCATCTACGCGGCAATGTGGAAAATTTCCTAGGTATGTCCTGCTCACAAAAAGCAGGCCAAGTACAGCCCGACCAATTGCCGCCCTTTAAGTCTGCTCTCAATCATTAGTGAAGTGATGGAAGGTGTCATCAATAGTTCCATCAAGCGCCACTTGCTTAGCAATAACCTGGCCAGTGACGCTCAGTATGGACTCCGCCAGGGCCACTCAGCTGCTGACCTCATTACAGCCTTGGTTCAAACATGGACAAAAGAGCTGAACTCAAGACGTGAGGTGAAAGTGACTGCCATTGACATCAAGGAGCGTTTGACCGAGTATGGCATCATGGAGCCCGAACAAAACTGAAGTCGATGCGAATCAGGGGGAAAACTCTCCGCTGGTTGGATTTATACCTAACGCAGAGGAAAATGACCGTGGTTGTTGGAGGTCAATCATTTGAACTCCAGGACATCACTGCAGGAGTTCCTCAGGGTCGTGTCCTCGGTCCAACGACCTTCAACTGCTTTATCAATGACCTTTCGTCCATCATAATGTCGGACGTGTGGATGTTCACTAATGGTTGCACAATGTGCAGAACCATTTGCGACTCCTCAGATACTGAAGCAGTCCGTGTAGAAATGCAGCAATACCTGGGCAATATCCAGCTTGGCCTAATGAGTGGCAAGTCATGTTCATGCCACACAAGTTCCAGACAATGAGCATCTCCAACAAGAGACAATCTAACCATCGCCCCTTGACATTCAATGGTATTACCATCGTTGAATCCCCACACTGTCAACATGCTCGGGGCTACCATTGACCAGAAACTGAACTGGAGTAGCCATATAAATACCATCGCTACAAGAACAGGTCAGAGGCTAGGAATCCTGCGGCCAGTCACTCATCTCCTGACTCCCCAAAGTCCGTCGACAATCTACAAGGCATAGTCAGGAGTGTGATGGAATACTCTCCACTTGGCTGGTTGGGTGCAGCTCCAACAACACTCAAGAAGCTCAAAATCATCCAAAAAAAGCAACCCGCTTCATGGTCAGCACATCCACTTACATTCACTCCCTTCACCACCGACGCACAGTGGCAGCAGTGTGTACCAATTACAAGATTCACTGCAGCAACGCACCAAGGCTCCTTCGACAGCACCTTCCAAACCCGCGACCTCTATCAGCTAGAAGGACAAGGGCAGCAAATTCATGGGAACACCACCACCTGCACGTCCCCTCCAAGTCACACACCATCCTGACTTGGAACTACATCGCTATTTCTTCCCTGTTGCAGGGTCAAAATCCTGCACCGCCCTTCCTAACAGCACTGTGGGTTTACCAACTTCACATGGACTGCAGTGGTGGAGGAAGGCAGCTCCCCACCAACATCTCAAAGGCAATCATGAATGAGCAATAAATGCTGCCCAGCCAGCGATGCCCACATCCCATGAATGAAATAAAAAAATGTCCAGCTGTCACAGTAGATGAAAGAAACTAAAAGTTCAGCTTTAAAGTAAGTGAAATGCTTAATGTAAAAAAAAAAATTAAATTTGGAAATAGGTCAACTTTTAGATATCTTAAAATTCTGTCACACATTAAGCAGGACTCCCTGAAACTGGTCTCTGTGCAAGTTACTGTACGTAGGGTTTAGGGAGGGAATTTCAGCGCTTATGGATAAGAACAGAACGTACCAGAAATACTCACCTGATCTGGCAGCATCGGGGTAGATAAAAACAGAGTTAATGTTTCAGGTTAGTGAACTTGCATCAGAACTGGCAAAAGTTAGAAATATAACAGTCTTTGAGCAAGTGAAAGAGGGTAAGCCGGAAGACGAACAAGAAAGAAGGACTGATGGGACAGGGGAGGCGGGACGGGGGGCGGGGTGGGGCGGCGTGGTGGTGGGGGAGAGATTAAATGAAAGACTGTTAAATCTCTACTGTTTGCCAGTTCTGATGAAGGGTCACAGATTCCAGCATCCGCAGTATTTTGCTTTAGTGTTAGTGTTTAATTCACTGCCACTTCTCTTCCAGAATGTCTAACTAGAAGAAGTGCTGGGCTCATCTTCGAGAGCTTAGGGCTCCCCAGCTGAAGGCACGGCCACCGATGGTAAAGTAATTAAACTCGGGGATGCTCAAGAGGCCAGAATTAGATGTCTGCAGATATATCGGAGGGTTGTAGGACTGGAGGAGCTTGCAGAGATAGGGAGTGGTGAGGCAATGAAGGATTTGAAAGGAAGGCTGAGAGTTTGAAAATGTACGTGTTACTGACCAGGCACTAATGTTAGTCAATGCGTACAGGTGTTAATGGGTGAGCAGGACTTGGTGTGAGTTGGTACATGGGCAGCAGTGCTTTGGATCACCTCAAGTTTATGGAGGATAGAATGTGGGAGACGAGCCAGGAGTGTATTGGAATAGTCAAGTCTACAGGTAACACAGGCAAGGGGGAGTGTTTCATCAGCAGAAGAGCTGAGTTGGGGCAAAGTTGGGAGATGATACGGAGGTGGAAATAGGCAGTTTTAGTGGTAGTGTGAATATTTGGGCAGAAGCTCATCGCAATGTCAACTATGACACCAGGCTGTAAACAGTTTGGTTTAGTTTCAGATAGTTGCCAAGGAGTGGGATGGAGTCTGGAGCGAGAAAACATTTGATGTGGGGTTTCAAAACATTGGCTTCAGTCTTCCTAATATTTAATTGCTATGTCAGATGTGTGAGGTGATACATTGTGGGCGATTTTATTTAAAGTCTTGGTTCAAAGGATGGGGGTGTCGCTGGCTTGGCCAGCATTTATTGTTCAATCCTAATTCCCCTTGAAAATGTGATGGTGAGCTGCATGCGGTTGAACGAGGAGAGATAATGCAAGCTAAATAGCAGAACTTTAACGAAGGTGAGAATAACAGAGAGGCTTGGCGTGTTGGTGTGCAATCTTTGAATTTAGCTGGACAGGTTAACAAACAGTTAACAAAGCAAGTAGATTCCTAGACTTTATTAATAGTGACATAGTTTACAAAAATCAGGATGTTATGCTACTCCACCTGGAATATTGTGTCCAATGCTGGAAACCACACTTTAGGAAGGGCATTAAACATTTGGAGAGGAGACAGAAGAGTTTTACTGGAACTTTTCCAGGGACGACAGATTACAGTAATGTAAATGGGATTGTTTTCCTTAGAGCAGGTGAATTTAAAAGGAGATATGACAGAGATATTTAACATTATGAAGGGTTTAGATGAATTAGATAAAGTGAAACTGTTTCCAATGTGTGAGGAGCCGTTAACCAGAGGACTCAGATTTATGGAGATTGGAAAGAGAAGCAGATGTGACATGAGGATTTTTTTTTTTGTGCAATGGATGTTTCGGATTTGTAATGTATTGTCAGATAAGCTGAAGGATACAGATTCAATAGTAGATTAAAAAGGGAATTGGATAGATATCTTAAGTAGAACAAGTGGAATGAACAATAGCCAGGGTGTGGGACTAACTGGAAGTTCTTCAAAAGGGCCAGTACTGACTTGATGGACGAAATGATCTCCTTCGGTGGAATGCTATTCAATAATTCTATGTTTGTTCTGCCTGTACTTTCCCGACATTCCTATCCTTTCAACAGGCGTTTGATAAAGTACCACAAAACAGCCGTGTTGCCAAATTATAAACACATGGATTTAAAGGGCTAATGTCAGCCGTGGTTCAGTTCGTAGCTCTCTCTCTCTCCCCCCTTTCAGTAACAAGCTTTTTGGATCAAATATCACTGCAGGACTTGATCACAAGAATCAAATCTGACACTGCAACGTAGTACTGAGGTAGTGTTGCACTGTCACAGGTACCATCTTTCGAATGAAACGTTAAACCAAGGCCCTGTCTGCCCTCTCAGGTGGCTGTTAAATATCCCATCGCACGATTTAGAAGCAGAGCAGGGGAATTATTTTTGGTGGACTGGTCAACATTTATCCTTCAGTCAACATCACAAAAACAGATCTGATCATTAACACATTGCTGCTTGTGGGAATTTGCTGTGCTTCAGAGATTACAAGAATGACTCCACTTTCAGAAGTACTCACTGCGTGTGAGGGGCTTTGTGACGTCTGGTGTCCATGAAAGGCAGTATATAAATACATTTTTAAAAATTATTATTTTCAATACCAGCATGCAGGAAATTAGCGAAGTGACAGAAAGCAGAGAGTAGTGAAGAGTGCTTGCGGTTCAACCTGGAGGGAAGTACACAGTGGGGTTCCCCAGGGTCGCTGTTGGGATCAATGTTGCTGTATGTTAATACTATGGGCTTGCATACAGAGGGGATAATGTCAAAGTTTTCATATGGCAGGAATCTCAGAAATGTTAATAAACAGTGAGAAGGGTAGCAACAGACTTCATGAGGACAGAGACTGACTGGTGAAATGGGCAGGCACATGGTAGATGCAATTTAACACAGTGAAATGTGAAGTGAGACATTTGGGGAGGAAGTATGACGAGAAACAATATAAACTAAATGGTACCATTATAAAGTGGGGGCAGAATTAGAGAGGCCTGGGGTATCCACACACACAGATCTTTAAAGGTAGCATGTAGTGTCCTTGGTATTAGAGAGAGAGGCACAGAGTAATAAAACTCAGGAGAAAATGCTGATTTTTACACATCATCTTATGGACCCAGTTGGAGAATTGTGTCCAATTCTGATCACCACACTTTGGTAAGGATGGCAAGGACTTAGTGAAGATACAGAGGTGATTTACTGGAATGGTACCGGAGATCTGTGAATTCAGTTACGTAGAGAGATTGTAAAAGCTGGAATTGTTCTCTTTAGAGCAGTCAAGAGTAAGGGGAGATTTATCAGAGAAGTTCAAAATTCTGAAGGGTTTTTATAGGGTAATTAATGTGAAACTGTTTCTAGTGTCAGAAAGTTCAGTATTAAGAAGGCACAGATTGAAGGTAATTGACAGAGGTGAAATGATGAGCATTTTCTTACACAGCGAGTTGTTGTTCTGGAATTCACTGCCTGAAAACATGGTGGAAGCAGATTCAATAATAACTTTCAAAAGGGAATTGAACAAATACTTGAGAAGGGAAAGAAAACAAAAGAAAAGTACAGGAGTCTGGGGAAAGAGGAGGGGACTGGAGCTAATTAGATAGCTCTTTCAGAGAGACAGCACTGACACAATGGGCAGAATAGCCTCCATGTGTGCAGCATAAATCTCTGACTCCATGAGCAAGAGATAGAGAGTGAGAGTGAAGAGGGAAAGAGTGAGAAAATCGGGTTTGCATCGCTTTTTGGGCAGAGGTGTCATTATCTGCCGTGCCCGTTTCCTGTTGAGGCAGGTGAGACACAAACCTTCTGCTGCCTCCTTATTTCCATGAATTCTACGTGCCGCCCAGTGTGACCCGCGCAGCTGTCTGTCTGCACGATTAATGACCTAACTGTGTGTGAGGATGGCACTTGTTTCAGCCAGGATGCAGCTGTTAAAGACAGTCTGTCCCTCTTAAAGGGAAGCTGCACTGAATCACATGAGACTGATGCTGCTAACTGTGAATGCGGCAATTGGACACAAGTTAAATAGAATACTGGGTCAGAGAGAGGGCTCTGCTTCTCATGTATGTAGACCATAGTCATGGAGACTGACTGGAGGAGAAAGCCAATCTCTCCGTGTGGTGGGGCGGAGACCCTCAAGGAACACCCTTCGAAGGGAATGGGAGAAGGTGGCCAGGCAGATCAATGCAAGAAGTCTGGCCCCGAGGAAGAGGCAGCAGTGCCAGAAGAAGTTTAATGAGCTCGCACGGGTGGTGGATGTCAGTGAATTCATCTCCACATGGCATGCCCTACCCCCAAAACTACCAATGTCTCACACTGCTCAATGTACCACACCCGCATCACTCACCCATCAGCAGTCCCTAACATTCAGGACTCGCACCTAACATTCACATACTCCAACTCACCCGCCATCTACTGATACCAGTCTCACACCCACCTCTCAATGCCTCCACATACCTCCAACCATCCAGCTACGGCAGACACTTCCCCTAAGCACAGTGCAACACAATTACTGACATTATACCCTCTCTCCAACAGGACAAGGTGGCACATAATCACGGGGAGCAACAGTGAACCGGCGGGGCCTGGCATACCTTTATCCACTGAGCCTGAGCATGGAGATGATTCTCCACATGATGGGACCGGATGTGAAAGAGCCCGTAGCATCCGGAAAAACGGAGGCATTCAGGGTGATGCTCTGTTCTTGCCTTATGACCCTTCTTAACTCCCACCTCCCCCTCATCCTGCTGTCTGGGATGATGTGCAAGCTGCAGATGGTGGGGCCATTCACCTCCTGCTTTCCATCCCAACCCTAAACCCTCACCCCAACCCTCCCCTTCCGATTTTATACTTTCTAACGATAACCCAATACTGCCAGCTTCCCACTCACAGCTGCTCAAGGAGACAGAAAGAGAAAGCAGCAGACAGCACTGATGGTTAAGCCCCATCACTTGTTCTGATATTCACAGTCACCAGATCAAATACTAGGACTGCGTGTACCATAGAGGCTGGTAGAGAGCCGGAATGTACACAGTTTGAGTCACTGAGCACGAGTGAGCTGCAGCCAGACCAGGGGATAGTTCAATGGTCAGCTCACGGGAGGGCGAGGTCAGAAACGACTTTGAAACATAGAAACAAAGAAAAATAGAAAATAGGAGTAGGAGTGGGCCAATCGGCCCTCTGCAGCTGCTCCGCCATTCATTATGATCATGGCTGGATGATAATTATGATCATCCAATTCAATAATCTGTTCTGCTTTCCCACCATATCCTTTGAACCCTTTCGCCTCAAGACTTATATCTAACTCATTCTTGAAAACATACAATGCTTTGGCCTCAACTGCCTTCTGTTGTAGAGAATTCCACAGGCTCACCACTCTGTGGGTGAAGAAATTTCTCCTCATCTCAGTCCTGAAAGGTTTAACCCGTATCCTGAGATTATGACCCCTGATTCTAGACTCCCCCACTATCGAGGACATCCTGCATCCCTCTATAGCAAGAACATCCTTCCACAGATAAGCAGAGCAAAACTGCACACAATATTCCAGGTATAGCCTCTCTAAAGCCCTGTACAATTTCAGCAAGACATCCCTGCTCCTGTACTCGAATCCTTTTGCTATGAAGGTCAACATACCATTTGCCTTTTTTACCGCCTGTTGCACCTGCATGCTTACCTTCAATGACTAGTGTACGAAAACACCCAGGTCACGTTGTATATTCCCCTCTCTCCGTTTATAGCCATTCCGTTAATAATCTGCCTTCCTGTTTTTGCATCCAAAGTGGATAACCTCACATTTTTCCACATTATACTCCATCCACCATGCTTTTGCCCACTCACTCAACTTATCCAAATCACCCTGAAGCCTCTCTGCATTCTCCTCGCCACTCACCCTCCCACCCAGTTTTGTGTCATCTGCAAATTTGAAGATATTACATTTCGTTCCCTCATCTAAATCATTAATACATATTGTGAATAGCTGGGGTTCTAGCATCGATCCTTGTAATACCCCACAGGTCACTGCCTGCCATTCAGAAAAAGATCCATTTATTCCTACTCTTTGTTTCCTGTCTGCCAACCAATTTTCTATCCAACTTAATACACTACCCGCAGTCCCATGTGCTTTAATTTTACATGCTAATCTCTGATGTGGGACTTTGTCGAAAGTCTTCTGAAAGTCCAAATACACCACATCTTCAGGCTTCCCCTGATCAACTCTATTCATTACATCCTCACAGAGTTCTAGTGGACTTCAGCTATGAAGAGAGATTGGATAGGCTAGTGTTGTTTTCCTGAGAGCAGAGAAGGCTGAGAGGGCACCTGACTGAGTTATACAATATTAAGAGGGGCAATATGAAAGGGTAGATAGGAGGAAACTTGTTTCCCTTAGCCGTGGGTATGTAACCGCATTTATTTAAGATAAGCAGCAGGAGGTTTAGAGATGCTTTGAGGAGGTTTTTTCACCCAGAGGGAGGTTGGAATGTGAAACGCCCTGCCTGAAGGGGTGGTAGAGGCAGAAACCCTCACAACGTTTAAGAAGTATTTAGATGAACACTTGAAACGCCATAGCAAACAAGGCTACGGGCCAAGTGCTCGAAAATGGTATAAGAATAGTTAGGTGCTTCATGGTCGGCACATTGACGATGGGCCGAAGGGACTTTTTCTGTGCTGTGTAACTCTATGACTATGACTCTGAGAATTCGAAAGGGGCATTGAAGGTGGCAAGATAGATTTGCAGCATACAGTATACAGTATCGTGGGCTTTATTAACCGGGGCCTAAAGTACAAGAGCAAGAAAATCACGTTAACTTATATACGACACGATTTCGGTCTCAGCAGGAGTATGACGTCAAGTTCTAAACACCACACTTTCAGAGGACATCGGAGAGAGTACTGAACAGATTCACACGAATGTTTCCAGGAAGGAGGAACTTCAATTTATTAAGATAGATTGGAGAAGTTAGGATTGTTTTCCTTGGAGAAGAGAACACTTGCAGATGTTTTGGTAGAGGTATTCACATTCATGTGGGGTGTGTGCAGACCCCGTAGGGAGATCCTGCTCACATTCGTGAAAGAATCGAGAACGAGAAGGCACTGAGTTAAAATATTTGGTAAGAGAAGCAAAAGTGATATGAGGAACAACCTTTCCATGCAGCGAGATTTGGAATGCATTGCCTGAGAGTGCAGTGGAGGCAAGTTCAGTTGAAGCATTTAAAAAGGAATTCAACTGTTGTATGAGATGGCAGAATGCACCGGGTTACAAGGAGAAGGATGTGGAATTGAAGTGGGTGGAGACAGGATGGGCCCAATGGTCTTCTTCTGCACTGTAAAATTTCTATGATTCTCTGATAAAGAGTGAAACGGATTGTAAAGGAATAAAAGGATTATGAAGCTGAAAGTGTGAGAAATGGATTATGAAGGATTAGAAATGCTTATGAGGGGATATAAAACGTTTTTGTAGGATTTTGAAGTGTTATAAACGGGAATAATGTGTTCTCAAGGCATTTTAAGAGCTTTAAAGTCTTATAAAATGTTATATAGGATAATAAATAATTGTAAACTGGTTATAAAGTATTATCGACTGATCATAAAGAATTTCAGGATTTAAACGATTATAATGGGTGTGAAAGGACGATAATGTATTATAATATGCAACAATGTAATATAAGGATTGCAAAGTATTATAAAGAATCATGAATTATTATAAAGGATCTCAAGGGTTATGAAGGATTAGCCAAGTTCATAAAGTGTTACAAATGGCTGCACGGGGTTAAAGAGGGCTATATGATGGAGGTTTACAAAGTTATGAGCGGCATGGACAGAGTGGATAGTCAGTTACTAGGCGACATAGGTTTATGGTGAGAGGGGAAAAGTTTAGACGGGATGTGCGAGGCAGGTTCTTTACACAGAGGGTGGTGAGTGTCTGGAACTTGCTTCCGGGGAGGTGGTGGAAGCAGGTACGATAGCGATGTTTAAGAGACGTCTTGACAAATGCATGAATAGGAAGGGAATAGAGGAATACGGTCCCCGGAAGTGCAAAAGGTTTTAGTTTAAGCAGGCATCAAGATTGGTGCAGACTTGGAGGGCCGAATGGCCTGTGCCCGTGCTGTACTGTGCTTTGTGCTTTTTTCTTCGTTATTTTATAAAGTATTAAATAGGAATATAAAGTATTGCAAAGGATTCTTAAGTATTATAAACCATTATGAAGGATTGTGAAGGATATAAATATTTATGTAGGATTTTGATGAGTTTTAAACGGTTATAGTCTGTTGTGATGGATTTTAAGAATATAAAGGATTATAAACTATTATTCAGGTTTATAATGGATTATAAAGACGTATGAAGGATTATAACGTGTTATAACGGGTTGGAATATAAAATATTATAAAGGATTATAAAGGGATTTTAAGGAATATAAAGGATTGTCAACGAATATAAAGAGTTCTAACGGATTATAAAGTATGATAAAATGTTATAAAGTGTTATGTGAACAGACGAATTGGGAGCAAGTGTAAACCATTCGGCCCCTTCATGCTTGTGCCACCATTTACTAAGATCGTGGCTGATCTGACTGTGGCTTCAACACACTTTTCCGCCTATCCCTGATACCTTTTGACTCCCTTCTTCGTTCAGAATGTATCTACCTATGGCTTAAAAATATTCATTGAACCTGCCCCCGCTACGCTCTGATGAAGAGAGTTCTGAACACTCACAATCCTCTAAGATGAAAAAAATAATCTCCTCATCTCCATCTGAAATGGGTGACCCCTTATTTTTAAACGAGTTCAGGTCTCTCCCACCAGATGAAACATCTTTTCAGCATCTACCCTGTAAAGTCCCCCCAGGATCTTATATGTTTCAATAAGTTCACGTCTCACTGTTCTAAACTCTAATATATACAGACACAATCTGTCCAAACTTTCCTTTTCAAATAACCCGACGCCCCCACATCCTAGGTATCAGTCGAGTGAACCTTCTCTACTCTGTCTCTAATGCATTTATATCCTTCCTGAAATAAGTCCAAAACTGTGTATAAAGTTCTCCGGATGTGATCTCAACAATATCCTATACAACTGTTGCAAAACATCCCTACTTTTATATTCTATTCCCCTTGCAATAAGCGACAACATTCTCTGTGTTTTCCTAATTACTTGTTGCATCTGCAGGCCAACCTTTTTTGATTTAGGTACCAGGACACACAGATGTCTCTGAACCTCAGAGTTCAGAAATCTCTCTCCATTTAAATCATATGCTGCTTCACTATTATTCCTGCCAAAGTGGATAAGTTCACATTTTCTCACATGATACTCCTTTTGACAAATTTCTGCCCACTCACGTAATCTATCTATACCCCTATACTGCGTATGTCCTCTGCACAATTTACCTTCTTACTTATCGTTGCATCATCAGCAAATTTAGCAACAGTCCATTAGGTCCTTTCATCCAAGTCATTAATATAAATTGTAAATAGTTGTGGCCTTACCACTGCTCCCTGTGGCACGCCACTAATTACAGCTTGCCAACCTGAAAAAAAAAATAATTTATGCCTACTTCCTGCTTCCTGTTAGCCAACCTGTCCTTTGTCCATGCTAATATGTCATCTCCCACACCACGAGCTCTTATTTTGCTTAGTAACCTTTTTTGTGACACCTTGTGAAATGCCGTCCAGAAATCCAAGTACCCTGCATGCACAGGTTCCCCTTTACCCACACATTATTTGTTCCTTCGTCAAATAACTCCAATAAATTAGTCAAGCATGATTTCCTGTTCATAAAACCATGTTGACTCTGCTGGATTAAATTAACATTTTCTAAGTGTCCCGCTATCACCTCCTTAATAATATATTCCGGTATTTCCCCAGGACCAATGCTACGCTAACTCGCCCGTAGTTTCCAGATTTCTGTCTCCCTCCTTGCTTGCATAGAGGACTCACATTTGCTATTTTTCAATCTGATGGACCTTTTCAGCATCCAGTGAATTTTGCCAAATTAAAACCAATGCATCTACTTTCTCAGCAGCCACTTCTATTAAGATCCTATGACGAAGTCCACCAGGACCTGGGCACTTATCAGTTTTACCTTCTACTATTTTTTTCAGTACCTTTTTCCTGGTGATTGCAATTGTTTTAAGTTCCTCCCTTCCTTTCACCTTCTGATTCACAATTATGTCTGGGATGTTACTTGTATCCTCTATAGTGAAGACAGAGACAAAAGATCTGTTACTTTCATCCACCATTTCCTTATTTTCCATTATTAATTCACCAGACTCACTCTCTAGAGGACAAACGTTCCTGATATTTTCTTTTCCACTTTAAATACCTGTAGAAACTTGTACTGCTTTGATGTTCCGAGCTGGAATTCTCTTGGACTCTAATTTCTTCCTTGTTATTAACCTTTTAGTCATTATTTGCTGTCCTTTATATTCTGACCTGCCACTCATCTACATGGATATGTATGATGCTTCTTTCAATTTTATACTATCTTTAACTTCATTTGTTAGTCACGGATGGAACATCCTTCCATTAGAATCTTTCCTTTTAACTGGAATTTATCTTTTTCCCGAGTACTTTGAAATCATTCCTTAAATGTCTGCATCTGCATCTCTGTTGCATCTCTTCACCGAATTAGCCTGTTTACTTCAGCCAGCTCTGCCTTCATGCCTTCATAATTGCCTTTATTTAAGTTTACAAACACTGGTCTCAGATTCGCTCGTCTCTCCCTCAAACTGAATGTGATATTTGATCATCTTATGATCAGTGCTATCTCAGGGTGCCTTGACTATGAGGTTATTAATTATTATTAATTATTATTAGCAGATCAAGTATAGCTTGTTCTGTGTTTGGCTGCAGAACGTGCTGCTGGAAGAAACAATACCGAAAAAATACTACAAATACATTATTCATGCTACCTTTGCTAATCTGATTCGGCCAATCTATAAGTAGATTAAAATCACCCATCTTCATAACTTTCCTACAAGCCCGCAGCATTTCCCACTGTCCTGCAGCTTGGTTACTGTTAGCAGGCCGAAAAATCACTCCAGAAAGTAACTGCTTACCTTTACTATTTCTTATCTGTAACCAAATTGATTCTAAATCGTGATCCCCATCTCTCTCTATTGTTCCAATGTCATCCTTATTGTATTTTAAATAACTTATATTATAGAGGATTATAAAGTATTATAAAGAAATATAGAAGTGTTATAAAGAATTGTTAAAAGCGTTATAATGGCTTACAGAGTATTATAAACTGTGAAAAATCATGAAGAATTATGAAGTATAAAGGAATAAAATCTTTGTGTAGGATTCTGAAGTTTTATAAACAGGTATAATATCTTATGAAGGGTTTTAAGGTGATTATAAAGGTTTATAAAAGATAATAAATTATTATAAAATATTATTAAGTACTGTAACATATTATAAAGTGTGATAAAGTATTATAAAGGTATAACATATTATAAAAGGTTATAACGAGTCTTAAATGATTATAAACGGTTATAAATTATTATAAAGCATTTCAGGATTGTCAAGTACGATAACGTTATACAGTGGTGTAAAGGGTTATAAAGGATTACAAAGGGTTAAAAAGAATTCAAACGTATCATAAAGAGTTATAAAGGATCATAAAAGAGTCTAAAGGATTATAATGGGTCATGCAGTGTTATAAATGATTATCAAGGGTTCTATATGATTATAAAGCCATGTACAGGCCTATTAAACATAATACAGTAAAGGCCTGCTACCAAACCCGAACCTGACGGGATTGACAGCATGTGTCGGGTTCGGGTCGGGGTCCACTTCCGGGTCTGGCATCCGGACTCGGGTCAGGCCGGATCGGACACACTCTATAACTGGTAAGTGGCTCCACTGTTAATTTATGTTTTGGACCAGAAAGGTGGTTTTGTGACAATTATTTTACCCTTGTGCAGATTAGCAACAAAGTGAAAAAGGAAGGTAATTTAACTGATGGACGGACGTGGTTCTGTCGGGCTCAGGTCGGGTTTTCCTTTGCAGACCCGAGGAGGCCTTTATTATCAAGGGTTATCACATGATTATAAAAGGGTGCGAAAGGCATATAAAGCATGATGTAGGAATATAAACGGTAATAAAGGATTATACAGGATTACAAAGTTTTATGAAGTATCAGAATTAATTTTAAAAGATCATGGAGTCACAGTATTGGTGTAGCGCAGAACGAGGCCATTCGGCCCGTCGTCTCTGCATTGGATCTCTGAAACAGCAATTCACGCAGTTCCATTCCTCTACCTTCTCTCCATAACCCTGTACATTCTTCCTTTTCATATAACTGGGTAATTCCCTTTTGAATGCTTCAATTGAACCCGCCTGCACCACGTTTGCAGGTAACACATTCCAGACCATAACTGCTCACTGCGTGAAAAAAAGTTTTTCCTCAGATCTCTTTTACTTCCCTTACTAAATACTTTACGTCTGTGCTCTCTCGTTCTCAATCCATTCAGGAGTGGGAACAGTTTCTATCTATCTCCTCTGACCACGCCCCTCATGATTTTGAATACCTCTATCAAATCACCACTCAGCCTTCTGTTTGCGAAGGCAAACAGTCCTAGATCTCCAATCTATCTACATAACTGAAATTTCTCATCCCTGGAACCATTCTCCAGCTGTTTTCCTGTACTCTCTCCAATTCACACACGTCTTTTCTCAAGTGTGGCGCCCAGCAATACTCCAGCTGAGGCCGAACAGGTTCAACATAACTTCCTTGCTCTTGTACTCTTTGCCACTTTCAATAAAGCCAACAATACTGTATGCTTTATTAACCGATCTCTCAACCTGTCCTGCCACCGGCAATGACTTATGCACGTATACACTCAGGTCCGCCTGGTCCCGTACCCACTTTAGAATTTTACCCTTTATTTTATATTCCTTCTCAATGTTCTTCCTCCCAAAATGAATCACTTCACATTTGACTGCATTGAACTTCAGCTGCCACCTGTCTGCCCATCCCACCAACTTGTCTATGTCCTTGTAAAGTTCTGAGGTATCCACTTCACACTTTACAATGCTTCCAACCTTCATATCATCTGAAAACTTTGAAATTCTGCCCTGCACACCAAGGTCTAGGTTATTGATAATTGTCAGGAAAAGCAAGGGCTCCAACACCAATCACTGGGAAACTCCACAACAAACCTTCCTCCAGCCAGAAACACATTCATTAACCACTATAAAGCGTTAAAGCGACAGGCACTATACCTGCTCTCTCATTATGGTGACATGACTCGCACGCACTCTCACTGTAGCTACAGGCCCAGCCTCCACTCTGTCACCACGGTGAAACGAACCGCCGTCCTCTATCACTACACCTGCCGTTTCTGTCTCTGCTCTGATAACATGGCGACAGGCCCTCTCTCCGCCCTTGCTCAGTCACAACAGCGACAGGCCTGCCATCGCTATGTGGCTGGAACTACAGACACGTCACCACTCTGTCAACACAGCGAAACGACCCGCCCTGCTCTGTCACTAGAGCGACAGGCCCCGCACCTGATTTGTCGGCAGAGTGGCAGGCTCTGTCCCAGGCTGCTGGAAATAGTCAGTGATTCAGCTGCTCACAACATTAAACAAATTTAACAATTGCAGGAAAGGGATATTTCATCAAATTCTTGAACTGCTCTCTGAACTGAGTCTGGGTCACAGCATAAATCACAGTGTGTGTGCAGAAACTCAGGAGCTGCAGCACGAAGCCCAATTCTACCAGATAATCAGGTACATAAACAGACCCAAACTCATGCTCATACCCCAAATTCCACACCCGCCGCCATGTTGTATATACGATTAACACTGCCCTTAACAGGATGGAATTCGCCGAGATAGCGAACAGTAAAATATGGATTTCCTTTGGCTCTCCATCCCTGGGTCTCTGTGACTCTCCCCACGGCTGTGAGCTCGGAGCCTCCTGCGTCCTCTGCTGCTCACTATAATGTATCAGACAGTGAGGACATTGAACAATAAAATCAGCACAAGTGGGACAAATGGCGTTACATCACAAAACCCCGGGACGTTTTTCAGCCAATACCGACCTGTTTACATAAAAAGAAAATGACGTTCTTTAAACAGCTCAACACAGTAGCTGTTCCCACAACCAGCGCCGACGTTTTCTCGCTGCAGTATTTACTTTTCAGCTTCTGGTAACAAATGGCCACAAATCGATCAAAGGTAAAAGTGACGGTGAACCAGACAGAAGAATCTGTGGCTGTGTAAAGTAGGATGGCGTGGATGTTACACAAGGGAACGCAGTCCAGGAATTGAAACTTTTCCCGATAAACAATAGGAATGTGCCTCAATATCAGGTCGAGGATCCGCCGTTGACATGGCCACCAGGTAGCAAGTAATACATTTGGAGAGACCACACTTTCCCCGAAAAAGGATCCGAATCATCAGCAAGTTAACTGTGAGGAAGGAAAATAAAGAGGGAAATTATGCATTAGGCTGGGAGCAAAGTTGCCAATTTGATTGAGGACCTATTGAGAAATATAAATGTGTACCTGTATCCAGTGATGCATTGAAATGATTGGACCTGAAAGAACAAATGGGGATGTCTGCGATACAGTGAAAGGTAGGAGAGATGAAATGACAAAAATATGATATTGAAATTGTTAAAATCAACGTTGACCATAACCCCCCACCCCCTTACTTTGCCTAGTTTATAAACTGTTCCATCTCTAATCACTCCCAGTTCTGATGAAGGATTACCGACCTGAAACATTAACTCCGTCTCTTTCTTTACAGATGCTGCCAGACCTGCTGAATATTTCCAGCATTTCCTGTTTTTATGTCAGATGTGCAGCATCTGCTCCCTGTTCCTCTTGTATGGAAAGTTAAATGTTGGACTGACTGAGAGTTTCCCTCACCTGTTACAGGCTGCACAGAATTCAATTGTTTCAAAGCAACATGTGGAAATTAGTCCACTGGAAAATCAGTGAAACAAATAATACCAATCGCCACTATGTTAACAGCACCATTGGAAATTACTAAGGCATTGCTACATCAGTCTGCGAATAAAAACAACGGATTGAAAGAATTTAGGATGACATTTGTACAATTTTTCATGCATTTAGTGATGGATCTAATTATTGTACCAGTGACAGGGATTTCTGCTGGAGGCAGGGAGCTGAATTTAATGGAGCCAGTGGAATTCCTGATGGACGGCTGAAAACTTGAGGAGAAGCACACACAATTCGAAGCCCCAACCCAGCGCAATTCAGTGGTGCTCAGGCAATAATCTACCTGGTGCTCTGATGCCAGGCCCATTATGGATGGGTCTTCCGCTCGGCAAAGTTGCTGAACCTTGTTATGACCATGGCAGGAGGAGCGGACTGTAACTTCAGTCCCACATCTCCAGCGGTCACAGCATATCAATAAATCTTCCCAACCACAGAACAACAGCCAATTTCCTCCTCTCCTTGTCCCCCAGAATAAAGCACACCGGCCAGGTTTGTTAATCAACAAAAAGCAACTATTTATTCAAAAAAAACCGAAATCTTAATCAATAATGAGCCCTCCTGGTGGGGAATGGAGCTGTAGAGAGATTTGATTTCCATAATGCAGAGGAGGCGACAGGGGCCAGGAAACTGGAAATTGTCAAAATGACTAGGCCGTCAGAAGAGTCACGGAAGTAGGTGGATTGTTTGGGGGCTGTGCGAACAGAGGCCCAGCTAGTCCCCATCCACCACCACCCTCCTCCGCGTGGCTAAATTTGTTCTCACATTGAACAACTTCTCCTTCAACTCCACTCATTTACTTCAAGTAAAAGGTGTTGCAATGGGTACCCACATGGTTGCGAGTTATGCCTTTATATTTGTGGGGTATGTTGAACATTCTTTGTTCCAGTCCGACTCAGGCCCCCTCCTCCAACTCTTTTTCCGGTACATTGATGACTACACAGGTGCTGTTTCCTACTCCGGCCCTGAACTGGAAAACTTTATCAACTTTGCTTCCAATTTCCAGCTCTCGCGCACCTTTACATGGTCCATCTCTGACACTTCCCTTCCTTTCCTAGAATTCTGGATCTGAATTTCCGGGGATAGGCTGTCTACTAATAGCCATTACAAGCCCACTGACTCCCACAGTTTCCTCGACGACATTTTTTCACACCCTGCCTCCTGGAAGGACTCCATTCCATTCTCCCAGTTTCTCCTTCTCCGAGGCATCTGCTCTGATGATGCTACCTGCCATGATAGCGCTTCTGATATGTCTTCCTTTAACCTCAACGAGGAATTCCCCCTCCCCCTCCCCCCTCACTGTGGTTGACAGGGTCCTCAACCGTGCCCGGCCCATTTCCCACACCTCTACCCTCACCTCTTCTTCTCCCTCCCAGAACCACGACAGGGATCCCCTTGTCCTCACTTTCCAGCCCTTAAGCTTGCATGTCCAAAGGATCATCCTCCACCATTTCTGCCACCTCCAGCGTGATGCCACTACCAAATGCTTCTTCCCTCCCTTCCTCTGTCAGCATTCCAAAGGTATTGTTCCCTCCGTGGCACCCTGGTCCACGCCGCCATTGCCCCCACCACCACGATCCCCTTCCTACAGCACCTTCCCCTGCAATCGCAGGAGAATACTGAAATTGTGGTCCAATTGCGGTATGATGCAAGTTTTTATAACTTCCTTTTTTTCAATTCTATAGCTCTGGAAAATAAAACTTTGTTCTTGCTTTTCTTAATGGCCTTGCTAACCTGACAGTGCAACGTTTAATGATTGATCTATTTGTACGTCGAGATACCTTTGTTCCTCTACCCCACATTGACTCACACCCTCTACGTGAAAAATAACCTCCCTTTCTTGCGACCAAAATGTATTACTTCGTCTGTGTGCGAGTGTGGGATACATGAGTGTCAGTTACTGTCTCTGTCACTGTCTGACACTGCAATGTTGTGAGAGTGGGATTCATTCAGTGTCAGTTAAAGTTCCTGTCATTGCCTGACACTGTACTCGGTGTGAGTTTGAGATTTGTTCAGTGTTAGTTACAGTCCATGTCACTGTCTCACTCTACGTTTTGTGATGGTGGGATTTATTTTAATAATTAGTTGTCGTGGGTGGTTTGTCTTTTTATTATTTCATAGGAGAGGATGTGGGCTTCGCTGGCTTGTCCAGCATTTCGTGCACATCCATAATTGCCCTCGACAAGGTGGTGGTGAGCTGCATTTTTGAAACCCTGCTACCCTTCGCGTATGGATGCACACACAGTACTGTTAAGGAGGTAGTTCCTGAATTCTGATCCAGTCACAGTGAAGGAACGACGATGTATTTACAAGTCAGGACCGTGTGTAACTTGGAGAGGAACATGCAGGTGATAGTTGTTCCATGAGTCTGCTGTCCTTGTCTTTCCAGGTGGAAGAGATCGCTGGTTTGGAAACTGCTGTCTAAGTAGGTGTGGTGAATTGCTGCAGTGCTTCTTGTACATGATACACACCACTGCCGCTGTGTGTCAGGGGTGTAGGTAATGAACTTTTAACGTGGCGATGGGGTGCTGATCAAGCGGGCTGCTTTTCCCTGGATGATATTGAGCTTGTTGCGTGCTGTTGGAACGGCAGTTATCCGTCACACTCCTGACCTGTGCCTTGCAGATGGTGGAAAGGCTTTGGGGAGCCAGGAGGTGAGCTAGTCGCCGCAGAAGTTCCTGTTTCTGACATGCACTTGGAGCCACAATATGTCTGGTCAATGGTAACCCCCATGTTGTTTATGCTGTGACATTCAACGATGTTAATACCATATAATGTCAAGGGTAGATTGTTAGATTTTCTATTATTGGAAATCGTAATGCGTTGCACTTGTATCGCATGAATGGTACTTGCTACTTATCAGCCCAAGCCTGAATGTTGCCCTAGTATTGCTGGGTATGGACACGGACTGCTTCAGTATCTGAGGAGTTGGGAATTGTACCAAACAACGTGCAATCATCACTGAACATCCCCACTGCTGATCCTATGATGAAGGGAAGGTTATTGATGAATGGCTGAAGATGGTTGGGCCTAGGGAGCTACCCGAGGAAACAGGACTACTGCCAGGCTCATTGTCTGACACTGTACTCGACGTGAGTGTGAGACTTACACAGTGTCTGTCTCTGTACAGTGTGTGGAGTTTATTCAATGCTATTTACTATCTCTGTCACTGTCTGACACTGTACTGAGGGCGAATGTGTCATTCGCAATGCCTCTGTTATTGTATATGGCACCGTATGACTCTATACAGTGTTCGAGTGTGGGATGTATTCAATGTCAGTCACTGTAACTTTCACAACTTGGCACTGTACTGTATACATGTGCGTAATTTATTCGGTATTCGTTGAGTCAAAACGGCTCCAAGTTACGTTACAGACCCTAACACTGAGACTGAAATGTGTGAAAGTGGAATTTCTTCAGTTTTACTTACTGTCCCTTTCACTGTCTCACGATGTGCAATGTTTGAGTATGGGATTTATTCTGTGTCATGTACTGTCCCTGCCACTGTGGGACACTGTGATGCGTGTGAGTGCCAGTTGTTTCAGCCTCAGTTCCTGTCCCTGTCACTATTTGACTCTGCTGTCTAGAATGTATCCATGTTGTGCCCTTTCAGGCGACGGAACTGGAAGTGGGCGGTGCTTATGCTCCCTCCCTTTTTGCCGGCTCCCACGTGATTTAAAATTGAAAATCAGAGGGTTGCCAGTGGCCACGTGATCATGCGGCGTGGACCACTTTCTGTTGTTGTAACCTGCCCTCAGTCAGTGAAACATCATTTACTACGTGGTTATAAATAGTCCTTCAGGATAATTAGGGAAGTTAATCAGGCGACCGTTTGGCTTTAAGGCGAATATTCTAAGTTTATTTCCCTTAACTTAATATAACCTTCGACCCACCCACACCCGTCTTCACACCTCTCAAAAACATCACCACCCCGCTCTGTAGTTATGCGGTTCAGTTCATCACCATCACCAACAAGTTTGCTAGCAAGCAGAGCCATGTCCCATGGTTCAATGATTTTTCCCTGCAGGTGCTCCTCTGGAACATTAGAGAAAGGCAAATGGCCCTCTTTCTGCAGATGGCATCAGAAGACCGATGATACCTGACCAAGGCCGCCTTGACAGAGGTGGCAGGAGAGGTGTGGAGTCACGAGGTTCAACCTATAACCTGGGTGCAGTCTACGAAATGGATCAATATCCTGCTCAGATCGGCATGGGAAAATGATGCGGCAGAATCGTAACAAATGGTCTCGCGTGACCTCATCAAAACGTATCTGTCAGTGGCCATCAATGCCAGGGCGTTGCATGTGTCATTAACCTTGGCGCCACATGAACATTTTGGCCAGAGTATATGGAAGTCTGGCATAAGTTCACACGGGATGTAACGTGCGACAAACAGGCTAGTACGTGTGATGGGTATGCATGCAGAGATGGGGATGTTAGGTGTCACTTGACATGGAATTAACTCAGCACATTTTCGTGCAGGACAAGCAGAACCACAGTCATCGGCTGTGCACCAAGACGCAGGAGAAGTGCCAGGTGGAAGTCTTCTGACGTTTGCAGAGGAGCAGGCTGTCGGGACAGCAGGAGAGGTGGGGGGGACATGCCACTAGAGATGGGGAGTAAAGATCATCTAGGGGTCAAGATGAAGAGCCAAACTTACTGTCACTGGCATATGGGCACACAAGGGGACTACACTATAAAGGTGATGTGATCATGCTGTGATTATTTTCAACGTTGCTCTGTTTGTTCTCCACAGCAGGTGCCCACAAGTGCACTGCAAGAACGATGAGAAACCCGACTTCCGTGCACTCCATTACTGGGGAATATGATACCAATGCTCCAGAGATTAGTGTCACCTACCTCTACACCATCCTCCGCCAGTGCAGTCCCACACACAGGATCCGGGGGCAGCTGCGGTTGCATGTAGAATTAGGGTCAAAACCTCGCGAGGATGGCACAGTTATGACCCAGCCGCCGAGGGGGAATATTGCAGACAAGTCCCTTGATATTCAGAGAACTTCTGGGGACTAGGCCCCAGCTGAGTCCCATGCTGAGTCGGGGGCACAAGGAAAGTGCAGCAGATGCAGTGAACAATTGGGGAATATGAGTTGGAAATGCCAGAGGTCATGTGTAGCTTTGTGCGGGTGATGGAGAAGTCCTCGCAAGCTATGACGTCTGCCATGTCCCAGGCATGTGAATGCATGGCTTCCTCCGTGGAGGACATGGCGAATGTTATGGATGGCCAGGTCTCGCACTCGATCTATATGTACTCCGGCTTGCATTGCATCACTGTAGCGATGAACTCAGTGCAGCAGCTAAGACGAGGCGCCTGGAGCTCCCTTTGGGTGCACATTTCCTCCAGGGAGACAGTCCCCAGATGGAGGAAGGATGCGTGTTAGCTGGTCCAGGGGCTTCCTCTCAGGACACCCCTAATGTCAGTCGCATCTTCTCACGTTGACCGCCTTACCTCCTGCCAGTGAAGTCAAGGGGATTCACCTGCACCAGTACAGCAGACCAGCTGTAGGATGGAACACCCAAGGTCCCAAAGCTCGGGAGGAAGGCCAAGACGGCCATCCACAACAACGTGGCAACACAATGAGCAGACTGCCTCTACCTCAGCTGCTGATGTTGGAGTCGCACCAAGACGTAGAGTGAAGAAGCATAAACTTAAATAATTCTGAGCACGATGATGGCACGGGTTTTCAAGCTCACACATGTAAATACTGCACAGTTTATTTCTTCTGCTTTATTAATTTCTACACGTTCCATTTCTCGAGACTTGCCCAGTTAACAGCTGAATGTAGTGACATGCCTGATGGCAGGCACGCTTTCAAGTATAGAGAGGAGTAACGGGCATGGCCTATATTGTGGAAGATGTTTTGCTTTTGCCTTCATTCTTCAATGATTTTTAATGTGTTTACTCGACAGTCTGTGGGACATGGCTTATTAGTGGCCCTAGAAATAGTAGATGCATTTCTGGTCATTTAAAAAAAATTCGATAGACTCTGGAACAGTTTCAACGGATTGGAGGGTAGCTAATGTAACCCCGTTATCTAAAAATGAGATAGACAGAAAAAGGGGAATTATAGACTGGTTAGTTTGACATCAGTAGTGGGGAAATGCTAGGGTCCATCAGAAAAGACGTAATCGCAGAGCACTTGGCAAAATATGACAGGATCAGACAAAGTAAACATGGATTTATCGAAGGGATATCATGCTTGACAAATCTTCTGGACTTTTTCTGAGGATGTAACTAGTAGAATAGATAAGGGAGAACCAATGGATGCGGCATATTTGGACTTTCAGAAGGCTTTGGATAAGGTCCCATGTAAGAGACTAGCAGACAAATTTAATGCACATGGGATTGGGGGTAATGTGCTGACATGGATAAAGAACTGGTTGGTAGACAGGAAACTAAGAGAGGGAATAAATGGGTCTTTTTCCGAGTGACAGGCAGTGACTAGTTGGGTACCGCAGGGATCAATGCTAGGACTCCATATATTCACAATATGTATCAAAGATATGGATGAGTAAATTAAATGTAATATATCCAAGTTTGCAGACGACACAAAGCTGGGTGGGAATGTACGTGGTGAGGAGGATGCAGAGAAGCTCCAGTGTGATTTGTGCAAGTTGAGTGAGTGGGCAAATGCATGGCAATGCAGTATAATGTAATATGCAACAATGTAATATAAGGATTGCAAAGTATTATAAAGAATCATGAATTATTATAAAGGATCTCAAGGGTTATGAAGGATTAGCCAAGTTCATAAAGTGTTACAAATGGCTGTACGGGGTTAAAGAGGGCTATATGATGGAGGTTTACAAAGTTATGAGCGGCATGGACAGAGTGGATAGTCAGTTACTAGGCGACATAGGTTTATGGTGAGAGGGGAAAAGTTTAGACGGGATGTGCGAGGCAAGTTCTTTACACAGAGGGTGGTGAGTGTCTGGAACTTGCTTCCGGGGAGGTGGTGGAAGCAGGTACGATAGCGATGTTTAAGAGACGTCTTGACAAATGCATGAATAGGAAGGGAATAGAGGAATACGGTCCCCGGAAGTGCAAAAGGTTTTAGTTTAAGCAGGCATCAAGATTGGTGCAGACTTGGAGGGCCGAATGGCCTGTGCCCGTGCTGTACTGTGCTTTGTGCTTTTTTCTTCGTTATTTTATAAAGTATTAAATAGGAATATAAAGTATTGCAAAGGATTCTTAAGTATTATAAACCATTATGAAGGATTGTGAAGGATATAAATATTTATGTAGGATTTTGATGAGTTTTAAACGGTTATAGTCTGTTGTGATGGATTTTAAGAATATAAAGGATTATAAACTATTATTCAGGTTTATAATGGATTATAAAGACGTATGAAGGATTATAACGTGTTATAACGGGTTGGAATATAAAATATTATAAAGGATTATAAAGGGATTTTAAGGAATATAAAGGATTGTCAACGAATATAAAGAGTTCTAACGGATTATAAAGTATGATAAAATGTTATAAAGTGTTATGTGAACAGACGAATTGGGAGCAAGTGTAAACCATTCGGCCCCTTCATGCTTGTGCCACCATTTACTAAGATCGTGGCTGATCTGACTGTGGCTTCAACACACTTTTCCGCCTATCCCTGATACCTTTTGACTCCCTTCTTCGTTCAGAATGTATCTACCTATGGCTTAAAAATATTCATTGAACCTGCCCCCGCTACGCTCTGATGAAGAGAGTTCTGAACACTCACAATCCTCTAAGATGAAAAAAATAATCTCCTCATCTCCATCTGAAATGGGTGACCCCTTATTTTTAAACGAGTTCAGGTCTCTCCCACCAGATGAAACATCTTTTCAGCATCTACCCTGTAAAGTCCCCCCAGGATCTTATATGTTTCAATAAGTTCACGTCTCACTGTTCTAAACTCTAATATATACAGACACAATCTGTCCAAACTTTCCTTTTCAAATAACCCGACGCCCCCACATCCTAGGTATCAGTCGAGTGAACCTTCTCTACTCTGTCTCTAATGCATTTATATCCTTCCTGAAATAAGTCCAAAACTGTGTATAAAGTTCTCCGGATGTGATCTCAACAATATCCTATACAACTGTTGCAAAACATCCCTACTTTTATATTCTATTCCCCTTGCAATAAGCGACAACATTCTCTGTGTTTTCCTAATTACTTGTTGCATCTGCAGGCCAACCTTTTTTGATTTAGGTACCAGGACACACAGATGTCTCTGAACCTCAGAGTTCAGAAATCTCTCTCCAAATAAATCATATGCTGCTTCACTATTATTCCTGCCAAAGTGGATAAGTTCACATTTTCTCACATGATACTCCTTTTGACAAATTTCTGCCCACTCACGTAATCTATCTATACCCCTATACTGCGTATGTCCTCTGCACAATTTACCTTCTTACTTATCGTTGCATCATCAGCAAATTTAGCAACCGTCCATTAGGTCCTTTCATCCAAGTCATTAATATAAATTGTAAATAGTTGTGGCCTTACCACTGCTCCCTGTGGCACGCCACTAATTACAGCTTGCCAACCTGAAAAAAAAAATAATTTATGCCTACTTCCTGCTTCCTGTTAGCCAACCTGTCCTTTGTCCATGCTAATATGTCATCTCCCACACCACGAGCTCTTATTTTGCTTAGTAACCTTTTTTGTGACACCTTGTGAAATGCCGTCCAGAAATCCAAGTACCCTGCATGCACAGGTTCCCCTTTACCCACACATTATTTGTTCCTTCGTCAACTAACTCCAATAAATTAGTCAAGCATGATTTCCTGTTCATAAAACCATGTTGACTCTGCTGGATTAAATTAACATTTTCTAAGTGTCCCGCTATCACCTCCTTAATAATATATTCCGGTATTTCCCCAGGACCAATGCTACGCTAACTCGCCCGTAGTTTCCAGATTTCTGTCTCCCTCCTTGCTTGCATAGAGGACTCACATTTGCTATTTTTCAATCTGATGGACCTTTTCAGCATCCAGTGAATTTTGCCAAATTAAAACCAATGCATCTACTTTCTCAGCGGCCACTTCTATTAAGATCCTATGACGAAGTCCACCAGGACCTGGGCACTTATCAGTTTTACCTTCTACTATTTTTTTCAGTACCTTTTTCCTGGTGATTGCAATTGTTTTAAGTTCCTCCCTTCCTTTCACCTTCTGATTCACAATTATGTCTGGGATGTTACTTGTATCCTCTATAGTGAAGACAGAGACAAAAGATCTGTTACTTTCATCCACCATTTCCTTATTTTCCATTATTAATTCACCAGACTCACTCTCTAGAGGACAAACGTTCCTGATATTTTCTTTTCCACTTTAAATACCTGTAGAAACTTGTACTGCTTTGATGTTCCGAGCTGGAATTCTCTTGGACTCTAATTTCTTCCTTGTTATTAACCTTTTAGTCATTATTTGCTGTCCTTTATATTCTGACCTGCCACTCATCTACATGGATATGTATGATGCTTCTTTCAATTTTATACTATCTTTAACTTCATTTGTTAGTCACGGATGGAACATCCTTCCATTAGAATCTTTCCTTTTAACTGGAATTTATCTTTTTCCCGAGTACTTTGAAATCATTCCTTAAATGTCTGCATCTGCATCTCTGTTGCATCTCTTCACCGAATTAGCCTGTTTACTTCAGCCAGCTCTGCCTTCATGCCTTCATAATTGCCTTTATTTAAGTTTACAAACACTGGTCTCAGATTCGCTCGTCTCTCCCTCAAACTGAATGTGATATTTGATCATCTTATGATCAGTGCTATCTCAGGGTGCCTTGACTATGAGGTTATTAATTATTATTAATTATTATTAGCAGATCAAGTATAGCTTGTTCTGTGTTTGGCTGCAGAACGTGCTGCTGGAAGAAACAATACCGAAAAAATACTACAAATACATTATTCATGCTACCTTTGCTAATCTGATTCGGCCAATCTATGAGTAGATTAAAATCACCCATCTTCATAACTTTCCTACAAGCCCGCAGCATTTCCCACTGTCCTGCAGCTTGGTTACTGTTAGCAGGCCGAAAAATCACTCCAGAAAGTAACTGCTTACCTTTACTATTTCTTATCTGTAACCAAATTGATTCTAAATCGTGATCCCCATCTCTCTCTATTGTTCCAATGTCATCCTTATTGTATTTTAAATAACTTATATTATAGAGGATTATAAAGTATTATAAAGAAATATAGAAGTGTTATAAAGAATTGTTAAAAGCGTTATAATGGCTTACAGAGTATTATAAACTGTGAAAAATCATGAAGAATTATGAAGTATAAAAGAATAAAATCTTTGTGTAGGATTCTGAAGTTTTATAAACAGGTATAATATCTTATGAAGGGTTTTAAGGTGATTATAAAGGTTTATAAAAGATAATAAATTATTATAAAATATTATTAAGTACTGTAACATATTATAAAGTGTGATAAAGTATTATAAAGGTATAACATATTATAAAAGGTTATAACGAGTCTTAAATGATTATAAACGGTTATAAATTATTATAAAGCATTTCAGGATTGTCAAGTACGATAACGTTATACAGTGGTGTAAAGGGTTATAAAGGATTACAAAGGGTTAAAAAGAATTCAAACGTATCATAAAGAGTTATAAAGGATCATAAAAGAGTCTAAAGGATTATAATGGGTCATGCAGTGTTATAAATGATTATCAAGGGTTCTATATGATTATAAAGCCATGTACAGGCCTATTAAACATAATACAGTAAAGGCCTGCTACCAAACCCGAACCTGACGGGATTGACAGCATGTGTCGGGTTCGGGTCGGGGTCCACTTCCGGGTCTGGCATCCGGACTCGGGTCAGGCCGGATCGGACACACTCTATAACTGGTAAGTGGCTCCACTGTTAATTTATGTTTTGGACCAGAAAGGTGGTTTTGTGACAATTATTTTACCCTTGTGCAGATTAGCAACAAAGTGAAAAAGGAAGGTAATTTAACTGATGGACGGACGTGGTTCTGTCGGGCTCAGGTCGGGTTTTCCTTTGCAGACCCGAGGAGGCCTTTATTATCAAGGGTTATCACATGATTATAAAAGGGTGCGAAAGGCATATAAAGCATGATGTAGGAATATAAACGGTAATAAAGGATTATACAGGATTACAAAGTTTTATGAAGTATCAGAATTAATTTTAAAAGATCATGGAGTCACAGTATTGGTGTAGCGCAGAACGAGGCCATTCGGCCCGTCGTCTCTGCATTGGATCTCTGAAACAGCAATTCACGCAGTTCCATTCCTCTACCTTCTCTCCATAACCCTGTACATTCTTCCTTTTCATATAACTGGGTAATTCCCTTTTGAATGCTTCAATTGAACCCGCCTGCACCACGTTTGCAGGTAACACATTCCAGACCATAACTGCTCACTGCGTGAAAAAAAGTTTTTCCTCAGATCTCTTTTACTTCCCTTACTAAATACTTTACGTCTGTGCTCTCTCGTTCTCAATCCATTCAGGAGTGGGAACAGTTTCTATCTATCTCCTCTGACCACGCCCCTCATGATTTTGAATACCTCTATCAAATCACCACTCAGCCTTCTGTTTGCGAAGGCAAACAGTCCTAGATCTCCAATCTATCTACATAACTGAAATTTCTCATCCCTGGAACCATTCTCCAGCTGTTTTCCTGTACTCTCTCCAATTCACACACGTCTTTTCTCAAGTGTGGCGCCCAGCAATACTCCAGCTGAGGCCGAACAGGTTCAACATAACTTCCTTGCTCTTGTACTCTTTGCCACTTTCAATAAAGCCAACAATACTGTATGCTTTATTAACCGATCTCTCAACCTATCCTGCCACCGGCAATGACTTATGCACGTATACACTCAGGTCCGCCTGGTCCCGTACCCACTTTAGAATTTTACCCTTTATTTTATATTCCTTCTCAATGTTCTTCCTACCAAAATGAATCACTTCACATTTGACTGCATCGAACTTCAGCTGCCACCTGTCTGCCCATCCCACCAACTTGTCTATGTCCTTGTAAAGTTCTGAGGTATCCACTTCACACTTTACAATGCTTCCAACCTTCATATCATCTGAAAACTTTGAAATTCTGCCCTGCACACCAAGGTCTAGGTTATTGATAATTGTCAGGAAAAGCAAGGGCTCCAACACCAATCACTGGGAAACTCCACAACAAACCTTCCTCCAGCCAGAAACACATTCATTAACCACTATAAAGCGTTAAAGCGACAGGCACTATACCTGCTCTCTCATTATGGTGACATGACTCGCACGCACTCTCACTGTAGCTACAGGCCCAGCCTCCACTCTGTCACTACGGTGAAACGAACCGCCGTCCTCTATCACTACACCTGCCGTTTCTGTCTCTGCTCTGATAACATGGCGACAGGCCCTCGCTTCGCCCTTGCTCAGTCACAACAGCGACAGGCCTGCCATCGCTATGTGGCTGGAGCTACAGACACGTCACCACTCTGTCAACACAGCGAAACGACCCGCCCTGCTCTGTCACTAGAGCGACAGGCCCCGCACCTGATTTGTCGGCAGAGTGGCAGGCTCTGTCCCAGGCTGCTGGAAATAGTCAGTGATTCAGCTGCTCACAACATTAAACAAATTTAACAATTGCAGGAAAGGGATATTTCATCAAATTCTTGAACTGCTCTCTGAACTGAGTCTGGGTCACAGCATAAATCACAGTGTGTGTGCAGAAACTCAGGAGCTGCAGCACGAAGCCCAATTCTACCAGATAATCAGGTACATAAACAGACCCAAACTCATGCTCATACCCCAAATTCCACACCTGCCGCCATGTTGTATATACGATTAACACTGCCCTTAACAGGATGGAATTCGCCGAGATAGCGAACAGTAAAATATGGATTTCCTTTGGCTCTCCATCCCTGGGTCTCTGTGACTCTCCCCACGGCTGTGAGCTCGGAGCCTCCTGCGTCCTCTGCTGCTCACTATAATGTATCAGACAGTGAGGACATTGAACAATAAAATCAGCACAAGTGGGACAAATGGCGTTACATCACAAAACCCCGGGACGTTTTTCAGCCAATACCGACCTGTTTACATAAAAAGAAAATGACATTCTTTAAACAGCTCAACACAGTAGCTGTTCCCACAACCAGCGCCGACGTTTTCTCGCTGCAGTATTTACTTTTCAGCTTCTGGTAACAAATGGCCACAAATCGATCAAAGGTAAAAGTGACGGTGAACCAGACAGAAGAATCTGTGGCTGTGTAAAGTAGGATGGCGTGGATGTTACACAAGGCAACGCAGTCCAGGAATTGAAACTTTTCCCGATAAACAATAGGAATGTGCCTCAATATCAGGTCGAGGATCCGCCGTTGACATGGCCACCAGGTAGCAAGTAATACATTTGGAGAGACCACACTTTCCCCGAAAAAGGATCCGAATCATCAGCAAGTTAACTGTGAGGAAGGAAAATAAAGAGGGAAATTATGCATTAGGCTGGGAGCAAAGTTGCCAATTTGATTGAGGACCTATTGAGAAATTTAAATGTGTACCTGTATCCAGTGATGCATTGAAATGATTGGACCTGAAAGAACAAATGGGGATGTCTGCGATACAGTGAAAGGTAGGAGAGATGAAATGACAAAAATATGATATTGAAATTGTTAAAATCAACGTTGACCATAACTCCCCACCCCCTTACTTTGCCTAGTTTATAAACTGTTCCATCTCTAATCACTCCCAGTTCTGATGAAGGATTACCGACCTGAAACATTAACTCCGTCTCTTTCTTTACAGATGCTGCCAGACCTGCTGAATATTTCCAGCATTTCCTGTTTTTATGTCAGATGTGCAGCATCTGCTCCCTGTTCCTCTTGTATGGAAAGTTAAATGTTGGACTGACTGAGAGTTTCCCTCACCTGTTACAGGCTGCACAGAATTCAATTGTTTCAAAGCAACATGTGGAAATTAGTCCACTGAAAAATCAGTGAAACAAATAATACCAATCGCCACTATGTTAACAGCACCATTGGAAATTACTAAGGCATTGCTACATCAGTCTGCGAATAAAAACAACGGATTGAAAGAATTTAGGATATCATTTGTACAGTTTTTCATGCATTTCGTGATGGATCTAATTATTGTACCAGTGACAGGGATTTCTGCTGGAGGCAGGGAGCTGAATTTAATGGAGCCAGTGGAATTCCTGATGGAGGGCTGAAAACTTGAGGAGAAGCACACACAATTCGAAGCCCCAACCCAGCGCAATTCAGTGGTGCTCAGGCAATAATCTACCTGGTGCTCTGATGCCAGGCCCATTATGGATGGGTCTTCCGCTCGGCAAAGTTGCTGAACCTTGTTATGACCATGGCAGGAGGAGCGGACTGTAACTTCAGTCCCACATCTCCAGCGGTCACAGCATATCAATAAATCTTCCCAACCACAGAACAACAGCCAATTTCCTCCTCTCCTTGTCCCCCAGAATAAAGCACACCGGCCAGGTTTGTTAATCAACAAAAAGCAACTATTTATTCAAAAAAAACCGAAATCTTAATCAATAATGAGCCCTCCTGGTGGGGAATGGAGCTGTGGAGAGATTTGATTTCCATAATGCAGAGGAGGCGATAGGGGCCAGGAAACTGGAAATTGTCAAAATGACTAGGCCGTCAGAAGAGTCACGGAAGTAGGTGGATTGTTTGGGGGCTGTGCGAACAGAGGCCCAGCCAGTCCCTATCCACCACCACCCTCCTCCGCGTGGCTAAATTTGTTCTCACATTGAACAACTTCTCCTTCAACTCCACTCATTTACTTCAAGTAAAAGGTGTTGCAATGGGTACCCACATGGTTGCGAGTTATGCCTTTATATTTGTGGGGTATGTTGAACATTCTTTGTTCCAGTCCGACTCAGGCCCCCTCCTCCAACTCTTTTTCCGGTACATTGATGACTACACAGGTGCTGTTTCCTACTCCGGCCCTGAACTGGAAAACTTTATCAACTTTGCTTCCAATTTCCAGCTCTCGCGCACCTTTACATGGTCCATCTCTGACACTTCCCTTCCTTTCCTAGAATTCTGGATCTGAATTTCCGGGGATAGGCTGTCTACTAATAGCCATTACAAGCCCACTGACTCCCACAGTTTCCTCGACGACATTTTTTCACACCCTGCCTCCTGTAAGGACTCCATTCCATTCTCCCAGTTTCTCCTTCTCCGAGGCATCTGCTCTGATGATGCTACCTGCCATGATAGCGCTTCTGATATGTCTTCCTTTAACCTCAACCGAGGAATTCCCCCTCCCCCTCCCCCCTCACTGTGGTTGACAGGGTCCTCAACCGTGCCCGGCCCATTTCCCACACCTCTACCCTCACCTCTTCTTCTCCCTCCCAGAACCACGACAGGGATCCCCTTGTCCTCACTTTCCAGCCCTTAAGCTTGCATGTCCAAAGGATCATCCTCCACCATTTCTGCCACCTCCAGCGTGATGCCACTACCAAATGCTTCTTCCCTCCCTTCCTCTGTCAGCATTCCAAAGGTATTGTTCCCTCCGTGGCACCCTGGTCCACGCCGCCATTGCCCCCACCACCACGATCCCCTTCCTACAGCACCTTCCCCTGCAATCGCAGGAGAATACTGAAATTGTGGTCCAATTGCGGTATGATGCAAGTTTTTATAACTTCCTTTTTTTCAATTCTATAGCTCTGGAAAATAAAACTTTGTTCTTGCTTTTCTTAATGGCCTTGCTAACCTGACAGTGCAACGTTTAATGATTGATCTATTTGTACGTCGAGATACCTTTGTTCCTCTACCCCACATTGACTCACACCCTCTACGTGAAAAATAACCTCCCTTTCTTGCGACCAAAATGTATTACTTCGTCTGTGTGCGAGTGTGGGATACATGAGTGTCAGTTACTGTCTCTGTCACTGTCTGACACTGCAATGTTGTGAGAGTGGGATTCATTCAGTGTCAGTTAAAGTTCCTGTCATTGCCTGACACTGTACTCGGTGTGAGTTTGAGATTTGTTCAGTGTTAGTTACAGTCCATGTCACTGTCTCACTCTACGTTTTGTGATGGTGGGATTTATTTTAATAACTCGTTGTCGTGGGTGGTTTGTCTTTTTATTATTTCATAGGAGAGGATGTGGGCTTCGCTGGCTTGTCCAGCATTTCGTGCACATCCATAATTGCCCTCGACAAGGTGGTGGTGAGCTGCATTTTTGAAACCCTGCTACCCTTCTCGTATGGATGCACACACAGTACTGTTAAGGAGGTAGTTCCTGAATTCTGATCCAGTCACAGTGAAGGAACGACGATGTATTTACAAGTCAGGACCGTGTGTAACTTGGAGAGGAACATGCAGGTGATAGTTGTTCCATGAGTCTGCTGTCCTTGTCTTTCCAGGTGGAAGAGATCGCTGGTTTGGAAACTGCTGTCTAAGTAGGTGTGGTGAATTGCTGCAGTGCTTCTTGTACATGATACACACCACTGCCGCTGTGTGTCAGGGGTGTAGGTAATGAACTTTTAACGTGGCGATGGGGTGCTGATCAAGCGGGCTGCTTTTCCCTGGATGATATTGAGCTTGTTGCGTGCTGTTGGAACGGCAGTTATCCGTCACACTCCTGACCTGTGCCTTGCAGATGGTGGAAAGGCTTTGGGGAGCCAGGAGGTGAGCTAGTCGCCGCAGAAGTTCCTGTTTCTGACATGCACTTGGAGCCACAATATGTCTGGTCAATGGTAACCCCCATGTTGTTTATGCTGTGACATTCAACGATGTTAATACCATATAATGTCAAGGGTAGATGGTTAGATTTTCTATTATTGGAAATCGTAATGCGTTGCACTTGTATCGCATGAATGGTACTTGCTACTTATCAGCCCAAGCCTGAATGTTGCCCTAGTATTGCTGGGTATGGACACGGACTGCTTCAGTATCTGAGGAGTTGGGAATTGTACCAAACAACGTGCAATCATCACTGAACATCCCCACTGCTGATCCTATGATGAAGGGAAGGTTATTGATGAATGGCTGAAGATGGTTGGGCCTAGGGAGCTACCCGAGGAAACAGGACTACTGCCAGGCTCATTGTCTGACACTGTACTCGACGTGAGTGTGAGACTTACACAGTGTCTGTCTCTGTACAGTGTGTGGAGTTTATTCAATGCTATTTACTATCTCTGTCACTGTCTGACACTGTACTGAGGGCGAATGTGTCATTCGCAATGCCTCTGTTATTGTATATGGCACCGTATGACTCTATACAGTGTTCGAGTGTGGGATGTATTCAATGTCAGTCACTGTAACTTTCACAACTTGGCACTGTACTGTATACATGTGCGTAATTTATTCGGTATTCGTTGAGTCAAAACGGCTCCAAGTTACGTTACAGACCCTAACACTGAGACTGAAATGTGTGAAAGTGGGATTTCTTCAGTTTTACTTACTGTCCCTTTCACTGTCTCACGATGTGCAATGTTTGAGTATGGGATTTATTCTGTGTCATGTACTGTCCCTGCCACTGTGGGACACTGTGATGCGTGTGAGTGCCAGTTGTTTCAGCCTCAGTTCCTGTCCCTGTCACTATTTGACTCTGCTGTCTAGAATGTATCCATGTTGTGCCCTTTCAGGCGACGGAACTGGAAGTGGGCGGTGCTTATGCTCCCTCCCTTTTTGCCGGCTCCCACGTGATTTAAAATTGAAAATCAGAGGGTTGCCAGTGGCCACGTGATCATGCGGCGTGGACCACTTTCTGTTGTTGTAACCTGCCCTCAGTCAGTGAAACATCATTTACTACGTGGTTATAAATAGTCCTTCAGGATAATTAGGGAAGTTAATCAGGCGACCGTTTGGCTTTAAGGCGAATATTCTAAGTTTATTTCCCTTAACTTAATATAACCTTCGACCCACCCACACCCGTCTTCACACCTCTCAAAAACATCACCACCCCGCTCTGTAGTTATGCGGTTCAGTTCATCACCAACACCAACAAGTTTGCTAGCAAGCAGAGCCATGTCCCATGGTTCAATGATTTTTCCCTGCAGGTGCTCCTCTGGAACATTAGAGAAAGGCAAGTGGCCCTCTTTCTGCAGATGGCATCAGAAGACCGATGATACCTGACCAAGGCCGCCTTGACAGAGGTGGCAGGAGAGGTGTGGAGTCACGAGGTTCAACCTATAACCTGGGTGCAGTCCTGGAAATGGATCAATATCCTGCTCAGATCTGCATGGGCAAATGATGCGGCAGAATCGTAACAAATGGTCTCGCGTGACCTCATCAAAACGTATCTGTCAGTGGCCATCAATGCCAGGGCGTTGCATGTGTCATTAACCTTGGCGCCACATGAACATTGTGGCCAGAGTATATGGAAGTCTGGCATAAGTTAACACGGGATGTAACGTGCGACAAACAGGCTAGTACGTGTGATGGGTATGCATGCAGAGATGGGGATGTTAGGTGTCACTTGACATGGAATTAACTCAGCACATTTTCGTGCAGGACAAGCAGAACCACAGTCATCGGCTGTGCACCAAGACGCAGGAGAAGTGCCAGGTGGAAGTCTTCTGACGTTTGCAGAGGAGCAGGCTGTCGGGACAGCAGGAGAGGTGGGGGGGACATGCCACTAGAGATGGGGAGTAAAGATCATCTAGGGGTCAAGATGAAGAGCCAAACTTACTGTCACTGGCATATGGGCACACAAGGGGACTACACTATAAAGGTGATGTGATCATGCTGTGATTATTATCAACGTTGCTCTGTTTGTTCTCCACAGCAGGTGCCCACAAGTGCACTGCAAGAACGATGAGAAACCCGACTTCCGTGCACTCCATTACTGGGGAATATGATACCAATGCTCCAGAGATTAGTGTCACCTACCTCTACACCATCCTCCGCCAGTGCAGTCCCACACACAGGATCCGGGGGCAGCTGCGGTTGCATGTAGAATTAGGGTCAAAACCTCGCGAGGATGGCACAGTTATGACCCAGCCGTCGAGGGGGAATATTGCAGACAAGCCCCTTGATATTCAGAGAACTTCTGGGGACTAGGCCCCAGCTGAGTCCCATGCTGAGTCGGGGGCACAAGGAAAGTGCAGCAAATGCAGTGAACAATTGGGGAATATGAGTTGGAAATGCCAGAGGTCATGTGTAGCTTTGTGCGGGTGATGGAGAAGTCCTCGCAAGCTTTGACGTCTGCCATGTCCCAGGCATGTGAATGCATGGCTTCCTCCGTGGAGGACATGGCGAATGTTATGGATGGCCAGGTCTCGCACTCGATCTATATGTACTCTGGCTTGCATTGCATCACTGTAGCGATGAACTCAGTGCAGCAGCTAAGACGAGGCGCCTGGAGCTCCCTTTGGGTGCACAGTTCCTCCAGGGAGACAGCCCCCAGATGGAGGAAGGATGCGTGTTAGCTGGTCCAGGGGCTTCCTCTCAGGACACCCCTAATGTCAGTCGCATCTTCTCACGTTGACCGCCTTACCTCCTGCCAGTGAAGTCAAGGGGATTCACCTTCACCAGTACAGCAGACCAGCTGTAGGATGGAACACCCAAGGTCCCAAAGCTCGGGAGGAAGGCCAAAACGGCCATCCACAACAACGTGGCAACACAATGAGCAGACTGCCTCTACCTCAGCTGCTGATGTTGGAGTCGCACCAAGACGTAGAGTGAAGAAGCATAAACTTAAATAATTCTGAGCACGATGATGGCACGGGTTTTCAAGCTCACACATGTAAATACTGCACAGTTTATTTCTTCTGCTTTATTAATTTCTACACGTTCCATTTCTCGAGACTTGCCCAGTTAACAGCTGAATGTAGTGACATGCCTGATGGCAGGCACGCTTTCAAGTATAGAGAGGAGTAACGGGCATGGCCTATATTGTGGAAGATGTTTTGCTTTTGCCTTCATTCTTCAATGATTTTAATGTGTGTACTCGACAGTCTGTGGGACATGGCTTATTAGTGGCCCTAGAAATAGTAGATGCATTTCTGGTCATTTAAAATAAAATCGATAGACTCTGGAACAGTTTCAACGGATTGGAGGGTAGCTAATGTAACCCCGTTATCTAAAAATGAGATAGACAGAAAAAGGGGAATTATAAACTGGTTAGTTTGACATCAGTAGTGGGGAAATGTTAGGGTCCATCAGAAAAGGCGTAATAGCAGAGCACTTGGCAAAATATGACAGGATCAGACAAAGTAAACATGGATTTATCGAAGGGATATCATGCTTGACAAATCTTCTGGACTTTTTTTGAGGATGTAACTAGTAGAATAGATAAGGGAGAACCAATGGATGCGGCATATTTGGACTTTCAGAAGGCTTTGGATAAGGTCCCATGTAAGAGACTAGCAGACAAATTTAATGCACATGGGATTGGGGGTAATGTGCTGACATGGATAAAGAACTGGTTGGTAGACAGGAAACTAAGAGAGGGAATAAATGGGTCTTTTTCCGAGTGACAGGCAGTGACTAGTTGGGTACCGCAGGGATCAATGCTAGGACTCCATATATTCACAATATGTATCAAAGATATGGATGAGTAAATTAAATGTAATATATCCAAGTTTGCAGACGACACAAAGCTGGGTGGGAATGTACGTGGTGAGGAGGATGCAGAGAAGCTCCAGTGTGATTTGTGCAAGTTGAGTGAGTGGGCAAATGCATGGCAATGCAGTATAATGTAGATAAATGTGAGGTTCTCTACTTTGGTGGCAAAAACAGAAAGGTGGATTATTATCTGAACGACAATAGATTGGAAAAGGGGGAGGTGCAGCGAGACCTGGGTGACCTTGTGCCCCATTCGCTGAAAGAAAGCATGAAGGTGCAGCAGGCAGTTAAGAAGGCAAATAGTATGTTCGCTTTCATAGCAAGAGGATTAAAGTACAGGAGCAAGGATGTCTTGATGCAATTTTGCAAGGCCTTGGTGAGACCTCATCTGGAGTATTGTGTGCAGTTTTGGTCTCCTTATCTGAGGAATGATGTTCTTGCTATGGGGGGAGTGCAACGAAGGTTTACCAGATTGATTGCTGGGGTGGTAGGACTGATGGATGAAGAGAGATTGGATGGATTAGGCTTGTATTTGTTAGAATTTAGAAGAATGAGTGGGAATCTCATAGAAACCTACAACGTTCTAACAGGATTGGGCAGCCGAGATGCAGGAAGGGTGTTCTCGATACCGGCGCCGTCCAGGACCAGGGGTCACAGTCTATGGATAAGGGGTAAGCCGTTTAGGACTGAGATGAGGAGGGGTTTCTTCACCAAGAGAATGGAGAACCTGTAGAGTTCTCAACTACAGAAAGCAGTTGAGGCTAAGTCACTAAATATATTCAAGAAAGAGTTATAGATAGTTCTAAGGGCTAAAGGGGCCAAGGGATACGGGGAGAAAGCGGGAACAGGGTACTGAGTTTGTATGATCAGCCATGATCATATTGAATGGCGGTGCAGGCTCGAAGGCAGAATGGCCTACTTCTGATCCTATATTGTTCTATGTTTCTATATGCAGTTTCAGCTGTCCCGAGCTTCTACATTAGATGGAACAGGTGTCCAGAAAGTACTGTTAGTAAGATTCTGGCTTTGATTGAGTTTTCATCGTTGGATGATAGATATATGTTCAAGTGCGGAACAGATTTTCTCAGATTCAGTATACTCTAGCGAATGTGCTTATCAAATCTCCACTTCCCGTGCAACTTTAAATTGGCACAGGGCGTCCATTTTGAGTTTGGACGGCGAAGGAAGTTGTTAGGGGTAGGGCAACATCCAATGAAGTCAATGGAGTTCTGGCAATTGAAAACTAATCATAAAGATGACCCAATCCTGGCCAGAACATGCGAATATAAGGTTGTCCCTGCAATCCCATTGGGTAGGCGGTGGTGTGGTGGCATTATCAGTGGACTAGTAACCCAGAGACCCAGAGTATTTCTCTGGGGACATGGGTTCCAATCTCACCACAGCAGAAGTTGGAATTTGAATTTAATTAATAAATCTGGAATTTAAAAAAACTGGTCTAATGATGGCCATGAAACCATTGCCGATTGTTAGATAAACCCATCTGGTCGACTAATGTCCTTTAGGGAAGGAAATCTGCTGTCCTTACCTGGTCTGGCCTACATGTCACATCGGACCCACAGGAATGCGGTTAACTCTTACATGACTTCTGAAATGCCTAGCAAGCCACTGAGTTGTACCTAACAGATCCGAAGTCAATAAAAAGGAATGAAACTGGACGACCACCCAGCATCGACCTAGGCACCGGAAATTACAACGGCAAACCCAGCCCTGTCGACCCTGCAAAGTTTTCCTTCCTACCATCTGGGGGCTCGTGCCAAAGCTGGGCGAACTGTCCCACAGACAAGTTAAGCAACAGCCTGACAGAGTCATACTCACAGAATCCTAACTTACAGACAATGTGCCAGACGCTGCCATCACCATCCCCAGGCATGTCTTGTCCCACAGGCAGGACAGACCCAGCAGAGGTGGTGGCACAGTGTTATACAGTGGGGTGGGAGTTGCCCTCGGAGTCCTCAACATCGACTCCGGACCCACATGAAGTCTCATGGCATCAGGTCAAACATGGGCAAGGTAACCTCCTACTGATTAACACCTACCGCCCTCCCTCAGCTGATGATTCAGTGCTCTTCCATGTTGAACACCACTTGGAGAAAACACAGAAGGTGGCAAGGGCACAAAATGTAATCTGGGTGGGGAACTTCAATGTCCATCACCAAGAGTGGCTCGGTAGCAACACGACTGTCCGAGCTGGCCAAGCCCTAAAGGACATAGCTGCAAGACTGGGTCAGTAGCAGGTGGTGGGGGAACCACCACGAGGGAAAAACATACTTGACCTCGTCCTCACCAATCTGCCTGTTGCAGATGCTTCTGTCCATGACTTTATTTGTAGGAGTGACCAACGCATAGTCCTGGTGGAGACGATGTCCTGCCTTCACATTGAGGATACCGTCCAACGTGTTGTATGGCACTATCACCGTGATAAAAGGGATAGAATTTGAACAGATCTCGCAATGCAAAACTGGGCATCCATGAGGCGCTGTTGCCCACCAGCAGCTGCAGAACTGTACTCAACCGCAATCTGTTATCTCATGGCCTGGCAAATCCCCCACTCTACCATTACCGTCAAGCCAGGAGACCAACCATGGTTCAATGAAGAGTGCAGGAGGGCATTCCAGGGGCAGCACCAGGCATACCTCAAAATGAGGTGTCAACCTGGTGAAGCGACAACCCAGGACTATCTGCGTGCCAAAATGCATAAGCAGCATGCGATAGACAGAGCTCAGCGATCCTGTAACCAATGGATCAGATCGAAGCTCTGCAGTCGTGCCACATCCAGCCATGAATGGTGGTGGACAATTAAACAACTAACTGGAGGAGGTGGCTCCACAAATATCCCCATCCTCAATGATGGGGGAGCCGAGCACATCAGTGCAAAAGTTAAGGCTGAAGCATTTGCAATAATATTCAGCCAGAAGTGCCGAGTTGATCATCCATCTCGGCCTCCTCCTGAAGTCCCCTGCATCACAGATGCCAGACTTCAGCCAATTCGATTCACTCCTTGTGATATCAACAAACGACTGAAGGCACTGGATACTGCAAAGGCTATGGGGCCTGAAAATATTCTGGCAATAGTACTGAAGACCTGGGTTCCAGAACTTGGCGTGCCCCTAGCCAAGCTGTTCCAGTACAGCTATAACACTGGCATCTACCCTGCAATGCTGAAATTTGCCCAGGTATGTCCTGTAGACAATAAAGCAGGACAAGTCCAACACGACCAATTACCGCCCCATCAGCCTACTTTCAATCATCAGTAAAGTGATGGAAGGGGTCATTGACAGTGCCATCAAGCATAACTTGATTCGCAATAACCTGCTCAGTGATGCTCAGTTTGGGTTCCGCCAGGACCACTCAGCTCCTGAACCCATTACAGCCTTGGTTCAAACACAGACAAAAGAGCTGATCTCAAGAGGTGATGTGAGAGTGACTGCCCTTGACATCAAGGCAGCATTTGACCGAGTATGGCATCAAGGAGCCTTAGCAACACTGAGGTCAATGGGAATCAGGGGCAAAACCCTCCGCTGGCTGGAGTCATACCTAGCGCAAAGGAAGATGGTTGTGGTTTTGGAGGTCAATCATCTGAGCTCGAGGACAGGAGTTCCTCAGCGTGGTGTCCTAGGCCCAACCATCTTCAGCTGCTTCATCAATGACCTTCCTTCAATCATAAGTTCAGCAGTCAGGATGTTCGCTGATGATTGCACAATGTTCAGCACCATTCGTGACTCCTCAGATACTGAAGCAGTCCGTGCAGAAATGCAGCACGACCTGGACAATATCCAGGCTTGGGCAGAGAGGTGGCAAGTAACTTTCGCGCCACACAAGTGCCAGGCAATGACCATCTCCAACAAGAGAGAATGTAACCATCTCCCCTTGACATTCAACTGCATTACCATTGCTGAATCCCCCACTATCAACATCCTCGGGGCTACCATTGACCAGAAACTGAACTGGAGTAGCCATATAAAGACTGTAACTACAAGAGCAGGCCAGAGGCTAGGAATCCTGAGGCGAGTAACTCACCTCCTGACTCCCCAAAGCCTTTCCACCATCTACAAGGCACAAGTCAGGAGTATGTTGGAATACGCTCCACTTGCCTGGATGGGTGCAGCTCCAACAACACTCAAGAAGCTCGACACCATCCAGGACAAAGCAGACCGCTTGATTGGCACCCCATCTACAAACATTCACTCCTTCCACCACCGCCGCACAGTGGCAGCAGTGTGTACCATCTACAAGATGCACTGCAGCAATGCACCAAGGCTCCTGAGACACATCTTCCAAACCCGCGACCTGTACCAACAAAAAGGGCAGGGCAGAAAATACATGTGAACATCACCACTTGCAAGTTCCCATCCAAATCACACACCATCCTGATTTGGAACTATATCGCCGTTCTTTCACTGTCGCTGGGTCAAAATCCTGGAACTCTCTTCCTAACAGCACTGTGGGTATACCTACTCCAAATGGACTGCAGCGGTTCAAGAAGGCAGCTCACCATCACTTCTCAAGGGCAATTAGGGATGGGCAATTAATGATGGCGTGACCAGCGACGCCCACAGCCCATCAATGAATAAGAAAAACGTATTTCCATGGCCCTGGCATCCATTAAAGCGTCATTCACATTCATAGCTTCCTTCTCATGCTCATCCTAATCTGATGCAAATTGGTCATCTCCTGCTCGTCCTGCTGCAAAAGATGTCCGTGTTGCATTAGCAGATTCGGCAATGCAGAGAAGACTATGACTATTCCTGAGGCCCTTGCTGATGCGTAATGCAGAATCCCTGCAGACAGGTCAAGGCAGTGGAAGCGTTCATTGATGGATCTCGTTGAGGCGTGGACTGCATTATACCGCTCTTTAACTATGCTTTGGGTTGCCTCATTGGCGTCATCAATCATGATCCCAGGGGGTATAACTTGTCACCCCGCTGCCAGCTGTAGCGACCTTCGGAGTCATTGCTCGTTTTGCTCGTTTCCATAGAGTACTGGGGGGGAGGGGGAGGGGGCGTTGGTCATTGACTGCACTCATGCGGCCATTGGAGCTGCCTGGGACAAGCTTGCTGCCTTTGTGAATCTTAAACACTATTACTCTTTGAACGTTCAACTGGTTTGTGACCATGGAAACATAGAAAATAAGAGCAGGAGTAGGTCATTCGGCCTGTCGACCCTGCTTCGCCATTCATTATGATCATGGCTAATCATACAATTCAGTAACCTGTTCCCGTATTACCCCATTTCCTTTGATCCCTTTCGCCCCAAGAGCTATATCTAACTCTTTCTTGAAAACATACAATGTTTTGGCCTCAACTGCTTTCTGTGGTAACGAATTCCACAGGCTCACCACTCACTGGGTGAAGAGATTTCTACAGGCTCACCACTCTCTTATTGAAGTAATTTCTCCTCATCTCATTCCTAACAGGTTTACCCCGTATTCTTAGACTATGTTCTGGACTCCCCCACCATCGGGAACATCCTTCCTGCATCTACCCTATCAAGTCCTGTTACAATTTTGTAGGTTTCTCTGAGATCTCCCCTCACTCTACTGAACTCCGGTAAATATAATTCTAACGGACTCAATCTCTCCTCCTACGTCAGTACCGCTATCCCAGGAATCAGTCTGGTAAACCTTCGCTGCATTCCCTCTGTTGCAAGAACTTCCTTCCTCAGATAAGGAGACCAAAAGTGCACACAATATTCCAGGTGTGGCCTCGCCAATGACCGATATAATTGCAGCAACACATCTCTGCTCATGTACTCGAATCCTCTCGCGATGAAGGCCAACCTACCATTTGTCTTTTTTATCACATGTTTCACCTGCCTGCTTACATTCGGAAAAACAAATACCACCGGTGAAAAAGCATGCATTTCGGTGCTCGTTTTCCAGGGAACTGTGATGAATATATTTCACGAGACTCACAGCTCCCAGATATTTTTGAGGCACCAGCCTGACTATGACATGGATCTGCCCCAATCTCATCATACCACTCCCGATGACTGTGACCGTTCACTCCACCGGCCAGCACCCTGTGTTCTCCACACAGCAGCCCAACTTTGAAAATGTTGACCGCTCCCTTCATGGGCTATCATGCAGCTCATCTGCATTAACTGTTGTAACCCCACACTCCAAACAACACCAACACTACACTCAGAATACTAGGCCCTTCCGTCCTCTGCACCTCCAGGGACCCAAACACCATCTTCGCAACACGGCCACGCCCCACCCCAACAACAATTCGCCTTAATGCTACCTTTCATTGTGTCAAAGAGTTCAAGAAAGAACCACAGAACAAAAGACAACTTTCAATGAACGTGAACCGAGTGCCATGAGATTCCTATGCGGCACTGACTGAATCCGGCAGGTCGCAACCAATTTCAGTTAATTGTAAGGTGTTCCTGACATGTAAATGTATTAAATATTGACACACGCCATAGGATGGTGTGAGGCACGACCCGCCACAAACAAGCCACTGACTTCATCTCCACATTTGAACCCCTCATCGCAGATCAAAATATCACCTCCCACCTAATTAAGGCAACCTGCTCGGCATGAATCCAGCCTTGCAAGCCACATGACCTTTCCCCCATGTCTTTACTTACAAGGCCTAACATCCTGGATGTAGTTTTTACAATACTATGAATGCTTCCTTCCAGTGAGAATGAAGTGCGTGTGTGTACCCACTCTGCACCGGCACTCCCTTCAAAATAGTACCATGTAGTTTATGTTGCCTCTTCTCATTCGCACTCCAGATTATGTCCTTGATACTCTTCTGCATTATATTTCATTTGCCGTGCGAATTCCTCTTTTACTAATATGTCTATGGCCTCTTCAAACCTGCTACTATCCTCTTCATGGTTTGCACTTCCGAGTTCCTTTCATCTTCAAACGTTGAAATTAAGCGTTTTATATAATATGTATGTATGTATGTATATATACACATATATGTCTATGTCGTTCATGCCATTTATATGTGTCAAAAAGAGCAGTTGCCCCACTTCAGATGCCTGGGGAACACCAGCAAATACTCGGCACAGTGCGCAGTGGTTCGCACCTAACAGCCTGTTGAAGGACACTCCCAAGCGCAGAGGCATCTGCAGCAAAGATTATAATGTTTAAATGTTATTTGAGTAAGTAGATTCGTATAATCCTAGTGAATATCTATCTGCTTTGTCTGTGCTGGGACGAGGGAGCAGTACCCCAGGACATGCGCGATGCCAATGTCATCACCCTCTGTCAAAACAAAGGTGACCGCGGTGACTGCAACAACTACCGTGGAATCTCCCTGCTCAACATCGTGGGGAAAGTCTTTGCTCGAGCCCCTCTGAACAGGCTGCAGAAGCTGGCCGAGCACGTCTCCCCTGAGGCACGGTGTGGCTTTCGTGGAGAGAGATCGACCGTTGACACGCGGTTCTCCCTTCATCAGATGGAGGAGAAATGCTGTGAACAACAGATGCCCCTCTACATTGCTTTCATTGATCTCACCAAAGCCTTTGACCTCGGCAGCAGACATGGTCGCTTCAGACCACTAGAAAAGATTGGATGCCATCGAAAGCTACTAAGTATCATCACCTCATTCCATGACAATATGAAAGGCACAATTCAACATGGTGCCTCCTCATCAGAGCCCTTTCCTATACTGAGTGGCGTGAAACAGGGCTGTGTTCTCGCACCCACACTTTTTGGGATTTTCTTCTCCCTGCTGCTCTCACATGCGTTCAAGTCTTCAGAAGAATGAATTTTCCTCCACACAAGATCAGGGGGCAGGTTGTTCAACCTTGCCCGTCGAAGAGCGAAGTGCAAAGAACGGAAAGTCCTCATCAGGGAACTCCTCTTTGCTGACGATGCTGCTTTAACATCTCACACTGAAGAGTGCCTGCAGAGTCTCATCGACAGGTTTGCGGCTGCCTGCAATGAATTTGGCCTAACCATCAGCCTCAAGAAAACGAACATCATGGGGCAGGATGTCAGAAATGCTCCATCCATCAATATTGGCGACCACGCTCTGGAAGTGGTTCAAGAGTTCACCTACCTAGGCTCAACTATCACCAGTAACCTGACTCCAGATGCAGAAATCAACAAGCGCATGGGTAAGGCTTCCACTGCTATGTCCAGACTGACCAAGAGAGTGTGGGAAAATGGCGCACTGACACGGAACACAAAAGTTCGAGTGTATCAGGCCTGTGTCCTCAGTACCTTGCTCTACGGCAAGAGCGACATCTCAATTCATTCCATCTTCGCTGCCTCCAGAGAATACTTGGCATCAGGTGGCAGGAACGTATCTCCAACACAGAAGTCCTTGAGGTGGCCAACATCCCCAGCTTGTACACACTACTGAGTCAACGGCGCTTGAGATGGCTTGGCCATGTGAGCTGCATGGAAGATGGCAGGATCCCCAAAGACACATCGTACAGCGAGCTCACCACTGGTATCAGACCCACCGGCCGTCCATGTCTCCGCTTTAAAGTCGTCTGCAAGCGCGGCATGACATCCTGTGACATTGGTCACAGGTCGTGGGAGTCAGTTGCCAGCGTTCGCCAGAGCTGGCGGGCAGCCATAAAGATAGGGCTAAAATGTGGCGAGTCACATATATACTCATATACAAGTTGAACGTATAGCCACATATTGTTACAAAATGGAGTATTTACCCAAGGCACTGTGGGACAAGTTAGTTAGCTTGCAGCCTCGAGCATGGTACTGCTTTGCACAGGCAATTAGCCTGACCAAGGAGGGCGCTAACATCAGTGTATAAGACAGCTGCTTTGTGTAACTGCAGACTGCACGAAGCAATCAGGAATGCAAGCTTGATAAAGGTAGAAGGATTCATTGTGAAGACTCAAGGATAGTTGATAAGGGGGTCTGGGAAACATCACAAGATGATCGTGGGCTTGTTATGAGCTGATCACGTAGCCACATGATGCCTAATGAGTAATCTAATTGGTAATATGTGTAATGTATGTAATCAATAACGGTTATGATTGGATCATGTCCAGCCAGGATGGGCTAAGTAACTGTTTGAAAAATGTATAAGTATGGATGATTTTCCTTTGATCAATGGAGATGCATCTGGACAGCCCAGTGAACTGCTCCCCGCTGGCGTAACTCAATAAACAGTTTGACATTGGAGCAGATCTGAGTGTCGAGTGATTCTTCTAGATTCCTTCCCGCGAACAATCTCACAGCTCCAGCCACCCAGGTTCAATTCTGGGTACTGCCTGTGTGGAGTTTGCAAGTTCTCCCTGTGTCTGCGTGGGTTTTCGCCGGGTACTCCGGTTTCCTCCCAACACCAAAGACTTGCAGGTTGATAAGTAAATTGCCATTATAAAGTGCCCCTAGTATAGGTAAGCGGTTGGGGAATATAGGAACAGATGGGGATGTGGAAGGATTATAGGATTAGTGTAGAATTAGTATAACTGGGTGGTTGATGGTCAGCACAGACTCGATGGTCCGAAGGGCCTGTTTCAGTTCTGTATCTCTAAATAAAATAAATAAAATAATCCCCTTCTGTCTTGACAACAACCACTCAAACCTTCTTTATCCCCTTAGTCAGTGTCATACCCAGAGTGCCCATTTAATTCTGGGTTTCAGTTTTTCTAAGTGGTCTATTAAATGGCACTTGATCAAACGCATTTAGAAAGCCAATGTATATTACATCAACCATGCTACCCTCATCAACCTTCTCCATTACATTATTAAAGGACTCGTTCATATTTGCCGCACACGAGTTTGTATTACCATTTCTGTGCTGCTTGTCATTTGTAAACTCATGTTTTTTTTTTCCAAAGCACAAATTATTTTGTCCCAGATTATAAACTCTAAAACTTTTCCCACTGTTTCAACGATGTTAAGCTGACCGATCGGTAGTTACAGGGATCATCTCTCGTGCCTTTTATGAACAGGGTCGAACATTTGTAGTCCTCCAATGATCTGGTACCACTGATAGATCCAAGGAGGATTGAAAGAGGCCAGTGTCTCTCTTATTTCCACCATTTGTTCTTACAACAATCCTCCACCATCCCATCCAGAACTTACAAACGTTCAATTTTGTTGTTTCACAAATGGTATTACATTGGAATGGGTTAACTGAACCTATTTGTTCAGTGAATGTGATTAAAATCAGTCTCCATGGATCCTAATTGTGTCACTGGAGAGTTTCCCTCTTCCATTCATAAGGGACTCCTTTCAATGTTGTTATCCCATAATATTAGTAGGACCAGCAGCTTCAGCACGAACAATGATCAGCGGCTTCAGAAACAGGAAGTGGATAGATCAGAAACTGAGAACAATGGATTGGAATATTACAAGAATGGACAGGGGTTTATCCTCGGATCTTCACTATATTTCCACGTATTATGATTGGCTACCATTAGAATATCGGATTAAATTCGCACTTGAAATTATTTGCTGCATTTACTATCCGTTCCTTGCTATTGTTGGCGTTCCTGGTAAGTCTTTCTATCCAGTTATTAACTCTAGAAACCATGTTTAACTGTATTACTGTTCTTGCAATTTACTTTTTCATCCTTGCTGCTGATATTTCCCCTCATTAAATCTTTACATCCTCTGAATCACAGCAGGCTGCTGCTGCTGACTGTGAACAATGCAATGGAGACAAGGCATTTGGAATACGGTAGACGTTCGCGGTTCACTGATTTGGTACTGGAGAGCTAAGTCATGGAGGTTGAAAGGAGGTGAGAGGCAATGATTTCTTTGGGGGTGTAGTGGTTGGAGACCCTCAAGGAACAGCTGCCAATGCCAATGGGAGCAGGTGTCCAGGGAGGTCAATGCAAGAGGTCCAGCGCCGAAGACCTGCAGGCAATGCCATAAGAGGTGTAATGGGCTCATGTGTGTGTCAATATTAGCGAATTCATCAACTCATGGCATTTCCTTCCAAAAAGGATATCCTCTCATGCTGCACCACACATTTTGAGGCCGGCAGAATGGTTAAAAGAGTAGTGGCAGTGCAGCACCAAGAGCAATATCATAGCAAGCCTGGTGGGGATGACAACATCCTGGTGACAGAGCAGCATTGAGAGTGAGAACACAGAGAGAACGGTGGGAAGATGAAAGGTCTGGGTGCTGGTTCAGAGCAAGCTGACTTTGTTGACAAAAAAATAAACACAGTGTGACGTGACAGGAAAGCAGCTAAGTGATTGGTTGGGGAGTATTTCTCCGAAACTGGAACATTATCATAAACTAGCAGGTGGGAAATTTAAAGCTTCAATCAGAGTGTGCATAACAGTATGTGAATGAAGGTCATAAAGTGAAAGTGTTGCATAGTAGTAGAGAAGAGAGCAGTAGTCTGTTATTTAGGAATGGACTTAGAAGGACTCTGAGGAATAAAAAGAGAAGCTCACAAGGAATGTATGTAAAAGTCTAAGTGTGGCGTATAAGATTAGTGAGCGAAAAGCACAAATGAGCATGTGGAATGTGGTGCAGCAGCACTAAAAGAAACGTGGTATAAAATGATGAGGCCATGGTGCTTATTATTTCAGGATACAAAGTGTTCAGAAATGATAGGAAAGGAGAAAATGGAGGTGTGGTGGCAGCAGTGACTATGGAAGGCATCTTATTGTTGGAAAAAAACAGGATGCCCTTGAGGGAGCAAGTACAGAATTCACTTGGTTAGCGTTAAGAAGGAAAACGCATATGATCACAATCCTGGGGCTATTTTATCGGCGTTCAAATAGTGAGGAGCAAATCTTCAGGGAAGTCACAGAGATGCAATTGGAATATGGAGTAATATTGGGGGTGTAAAGTACCGGCAATATCGTTTGGGATCGTGTTAGAGTAAATGGAAAGAAAGGGGAGGATTTTTTGAAATGTGTTCAGGAAAACGTCCTTGACCTGTATGTTCTCGGCCCAACTAGGATCTGGAGCTGGGGAATGATGTGGCTATGTGAAGCTGGTCTCCATGTGGAGCTCTTGTCCAAGAGTGGTTAACTCATTATGAGTTTTAGACTCGTAATAGGGAAGAGCAAGGGACAATCTTAGGCAATTCCAGGTTGTAAGAGGTCTAATTCATTGTGATGTGAAAGGATCTATTTTTAAATTATAAAATGTGACCAAAGACTGACAGGAACAAAATGTAATGGAACAATGAGTGAACTTTACGGAGCAGATGCTGCAGGTAAAGGCTAGGTACATTCCAAAAAGGGCGAACTGGAGTGAAATCAAAGCCAGGGCTTCTTGGCTGACAGGGGAGATGGAGAATACGATGAAACAAAAAAGGGTGCGTGATGCATATCAGGTGAAGTCTTCAATTCAGAACCAAGTCAAATATAACAAGTTGAGAGAGGAAGTGAAGGGGAAAATAAGACTGGCAAAGAGAGAAAATGAGGATAAAATGGCAGTCAACATGAAAGGGAAGCCAAAAATCTTATTTTGCATATGCATAGTAATTGGGTCGCAGGAGGCGCTGTGTAGCTTAGTAGGGAAAAATAGGGTGATATAGGCTTAGAGAACAGGGCAAGGCTAGATCACTAACTGAGTACTTTTACATCGGGGATTATGAAAGAAGTTGTTGCGGACAGATAATAGGTCGAAGCAGAGACGGGAAAGGTAATGGATGGAGTGAAAATTGATAGGAACGTTGTAATGGAAAGGCTGACAATGGTTAAAGTGGATATGACAACTGGTCCGGGTAGCTTGCACCACAGGTTGCCAAAGAAGTCGGGGTGGAGATAGTGGAAGGGCTCTCCACAATCTTCCAATCTTCTCTAGATGTGGGGGAAGAGGCTAGAGGACTGGGGATTGGACAACGTGGCACTTATTCAAGAGAGGGTGCAAGGACATATCTAGCACCTAGCCATTTTAACATCAGTGTTGGTTAAGGTGTTCCGAAGAGTAACCAAGGATAAAATTAGCTGGCACAGCTGATTTAAGATAGCGAGCACGGATTTGTAAAAGCCAGAGTGTGCTTGACAAATATCATGGATTTTTTTTTGTCTGTGTAACAGTGACCGTTGATGAAGAGAATGCGATGGTGCTGACCATATGGATTTTAAGAAAGAGTTTGACGAAGTGTCACTTATAAAAGATGGTTGTCAGAATTGAAGCTCAAGGAGAGAGAGAGAGAGAGATAGTCACACCAACTTGCTTTGCTCAATTTCTTTAATCCTCTGACTGGAGATTAGAATTGTTATTTTGTGAAGAATTTTGAAAGAGAACAGGTGAAGGATGATTTTGCTGACAGCTTAAGATGGCCACCTAACATGCAACACTCTATCCTATAGTATACTACATTGCAAGGCCTGTGAGGTCGAGATGAAATGCCTGCTCATCCGATCAAGCCGGAGGATGTTTAAGAGAACTATGTGTCGTTTTTAGCAAGATTGGAAACAATACTACCATATCTATAGCAGCAATGCGAAGCTTCTAGACTCTGAAAGGCCTTTCTCTCTCTCTCTTCATTTTGGCTTACAAGCATCGAAGTCTGCCTGTTGACCGACCACCTTTGCATCCTCCAGCTGCAGTCAGAAACCCTGTTGGAGGAAATCTCCCGCATCGGTGTCTCCAAGAGACCAACCAACCCAATCATCTACCTCTCAAAACTAAAAGCATCAGATCACCAAAGTCACCTCGAAGACAGCCAAATCACCAAACCCAACAGACCTATTTTCTAAGGACTCTAACTCAACCAATCTACCTTTCGCCACACTGTATGCTATGGGTCTGTCTGTAATCCTCTTGTGTGTGTGTTTGTGTGTGTGTGTGTTTTGTGTGTGTGTGTGTGTGTGTGTGTGAAAGTTGGTGCGTTATTTATTATTTTCATTAGTTCTGTTTAGTACAACAAAGTTAACCGCTGTCTTTGTTAAATTCAAGACAACCTTCCCGATTTGTTCATGTTATGATGATTGCATGCAAGTAATCAAATAACTACTGAATTGGCCAGTACATCTACTTTAATAAAAAGTAATAGACCTGTTGTGTTCAAACAGGGAGATGGAAAAAAGGGAAGCCCTTTGAGCCTCCTTCCCTGACCATAACAATGTGCTGATGGATAGATAGATTGAAAGATAGCTAGATGGATGGATAGATAGATATATATAGACAGATGAATAATAGATAGATAGATAGGAAGAAAGAAAGAAAGAAAGAAAGAAAGAAAGAAAGAAAGAAAGAAAGAAAGAAAGAAAGAAAGAAAGAAAGAAAGAAAGAAAGAAAGAAAGAAAGAAAGAAAGAAAGAAAGAAAGAACGGAAGAAAGAAAGAATGAATCTTGGAATGTGGAAGAAAGTGAAGATGGTGCCAATAGATGACAACATTACGTGGATAACCTAGCAAAACAAGCAGGCAAGTGAGATATGCAATTTAATAGACAGAATTGTGAGGTGATGCATTTTGGCTTAAGGGTTAACAAGAAGGAATAGAGACGACATTGCACAGTTCTCAGCAGTGTACAGGGATAGAGGCAACTGGAGGTTTCCTTTGCATCTATATTTGAAGAGGACGTTGCATATTGTGACAATAGTTAGGAAAGCATATGTGACCTTGGCCTTCATCAAAATGTGGCATTGAGTAGAAAATGAAAGAAATTATGCTGACCTTGCATAAAACACTGGTTAGGTCCCCACTAAAGTATTGTGTCCAGTTGTGTTCGCCACACATTGAAATGGACGTGCGGGTCTTTGAGAAGGTGCAGAGAAGATTTACCAAAATGGTTCCAAGGCTCAGTGATTTTACCTACAAGGCGAGGGTGTAAAAGCTGGTGTTGTTCTCCTTGAAACAAAGAAGGTTGAGGGGTGATTCGATCGAGGCGCACAAGATTATGATAAGCCAGACACGGCAAAGCTGTTCCCATTATCTGATGGTACCAGGGCCAGGGGAGACCGATTTAAGGTTTCAGCCGAAGTTGCAAGGATGTTTTTTTTAATGCAGCAAGTGGTAGTAAACTGGAACTTGCTGTTGATGAGGGTGCTAGAAGTGGGGACAATACATGATTTCAAAAGGAATTTTAATGGATGCTTGATGGAAATATATTTACATCGCAACGGGAGTAAAGCAAAGAAATGGGACTGACCAGATTTCTCTGCGGAGAGCCTGAATGGATTGATGGCCGAATGGCTTATTGCGATGTCTTTATGACTCTATATTTTCGGGCAGTGAATTCCAGATCCCAGCTACTCGCTCTGGAAGAGAAATCTCCTCCTTTCACCTCTGGTCCTCTGCCATTTACTTTCACTCTTTGCCTTCTTAATACCAAACTTTCTGGCAATGGTAACATTTTCGCATTAACTTCTTTGTCAATACCCTTCATGACTTTTAACTTCTGTGTGTATGAAATCTTCCCTTACCTTTCGCTGCTCGAAATAGAACAACCACAGCTTCTCTAATCTCTCCAACTAACTGAAGTTCCAGATCGCTGGAACCATTCTGGTAAACCAGTCTGCATCTTCACGAAGTTCTGCCAATTTCTGATGAAAAGGCATCGACCTGAAACGTTATCTTTGTTTCTCCCTCTACAAATTCTGCCAGACCTGCTATGTATTTCTAACATTTTCTGTTTCTATTTCTGATTTCCAGTATCCACAGTATTGTGCTTTTATTCTGGACATCCTTCCAAAATGTTAGTATTCAGAATTGGACACAATTCTCCAGTTTTGGTCTAACCAATGATGTATAAAAGATAAACATTTCTTCCTGACTGTCATTGCTTTTTGTCTCGTTTTGTCCAGCTAGGAAACTATGTGCATTTTTAGCAGACTTCTTAACTTGTCTGACCACCTTCAAAGATCCATGTGCATACAACCCAGGTCTCTCTGTTCCTGTACCCGCTTTGAAATTGTACCTTTTATTTTACATTGCCTTCCCTCATATTTCTACCAAAATATGTCTGCATTAAGTTGCTTCTGCCAGGTGCCTGCCCATATCACCAGTCGCTCTCTATCCTCCTGAAGTCGGTTGGTATCCTCTGATAGTTTATTAACAGTTCCAAGTTTCATGCCAGCTGAAAACTTAAGAATTATCCACTGTGTGTGCAAGTCCGTGGCATTAACATGCATTAAAAGAACAGTTGATGCAATACTGTCCCTGACCAATGCTCCCCGCCGGTCTGATAAGCAACAGTTCACTACTGCTATCTGTCGCTCATCGATTTTCCGAGCCATACTACCATTGGCCCTTTAATCCGATATGTTTCAATTTTGACAACAAGACTATTGTTTGTTGCTTCATCAAACGACTTTTAATTCCAGTGCATCCCACTGTCCGGCTCTCTCCCACTATCCGTGATTATTTGCCTCCTGAAAATATTTATCCAAATCCCCTTTGGAAGCTACTGGTTAATCTGTATCCACCAACGTGTTAGAATTGATAAGGGAGCACCAGTGGATGTGGTGTATTTGGACTTTCAGAAGGCTTTCAATAAGTTCTCACATTACAATGTGGAAACCGAAAGCACATGGGATTGGGGGTAAAGTACTGACATGGATAGAGAACTGGTTGGCATTCAGAAAACAAAGAGTAGGAATAAATCAGTCTTTTTCCGAGTGCCAAGCAGTGACTACTAGGGTACCGTAAGGATCAGTGCAAAGACCCCTGTTATTCACAATATATATTAATGATATAGATGAGGGAATTAAATGTAATATATCCAAGTTTGCTGACGACACAAAGCTGGGTGGGAGTGCAAGCTGTGAGCAGGATGCAGAGAAGTGCAAGTGTGATTTGGACAGGTTGAGTGAGTGGGCAAATACATGGCAGATGCAGTATAATGTGGATACATGTGAGGTCATCTACTTTGGTGATGAAAACAGAGGCAGAACTGTAACAGATTAGGAAAGGGGGAGGTACAGCGTGACCTGAGTGTCCTTCTGCACCAGTCGCTGAAAGTAAGTATGCAGATGCAACAGGCAGTTGAGAAGGCAAATGGTGTGCTGGCCTTCATAGCGAGAGGATTCCAGTACAGAAACAAGGGTGTTTTGCAGCAATGATACAAGCCTTGCTGGGACAACATCTGGAGTATTGTTTCCTTTTCGGTGGAAGGTTGTTCGTGCTATGGAGGGAGTGCAGCGAAGGTTCACCAGGATGATTTCTGGGATGGCAGAACTGACATATGAAGAGAGTTTGGGTCGATTATGCTTCTATTCGTTGGAGTTTAGTAGAATGAGAAGGGATGTCATAGAAACACTAAACATTCTGACAGGACTGGATAGACTAGATGCAGGAAGGATGTTCTCAATTGTAGGTGAGTGCCAGACCAGGGTTCACAGTCGAAGGATAAGGGGTAAGCCATTGAGGACTGAGATGAGGAGGGATGTCTTCACCCAGAGAGTGGTGAACCTGTGTAATTCTCAACCACAGAAAACAGTTGAGGCCAAATCACTAAATATATTCAAGAAAGTGTTAGTTCTAGTCATTTCAGCGAATTGGATCAATGGATTATGGGAAGAAAGCGGGAACAGGGTCCTGAGTTTGGATGACGAGCCAGGATCGTATTGAGTGGCGGAGCTGGCTCGAAGGGCCGAATGACCTATTCCTGCTCCTATTTTTCTATGTTTCTATATTAATATCAGGCAGCGCATTCTAAATCCTAACCACTCGTTGCATAAATAGATTTTTCTCATGTCCCGTCTGAGATTAGAAACTGTAGATGTACAAAGTGACCTGGGTGTCCTCATCAATGAGTCACTGAAAGCTAATATGCAGGTGCAGCAAGAAATTAGGAAGTCTAATGGTATTTTAGCCTTTATCACAAGAGGAGTTCAGTACAGGAATATCTATGTCTTGCTTCAATTGCATAGAACCTTTGTTTGACCGCACCTGGAGTACTGTGTGCAGTTTTGGTCCCCTTACCTTCGGAAAGGTATTACTGCTACAGAGGGAGCGCAACAAAGGTTCCCAGGATGGCGGATCTGTCCAGTGAAGAGAGGTGGGAGAAACTGGGCATGTATTACCTAGAGTTTCGAAGAATGGGAGGTAATCTCATTGAAACTTACGAAGTACTTGAAGGGATAGACAGGTAGATGCAGCTGTGATGTTTCCCATGGTTGGGGATTGCCGAAAGAGGGGAAATAATTTCAAAATAAGCGGCCACTTAGGACTGAGATGAGGAGAAATATCTTCACTGACAGGGTTGTGAATCTTTGGAATTCTCTGCGCCAGAGGGCTGTGGAAGCTCAGTCATTGAGTATCTTCAAGGCAGAGATTCATAGCCATCTAAAGCAATGACATAAAGGAATATGATGATAGTGTGCGCAAAAGGCATTGAAGTGGATGATCCGTCATGATCATATTGAATGGTCGAGCAGGCTCGATGAGTGGAATGGCCTATTCCTGCTCCTTTGTCCTTATTTTTCGTTTTCCATTCACCTTACATCTATGTCCTCTGGTGATCGACTCTTCAGACATTGTAAGCCGTTCCTCTTACTCTGATCAATCAAACCCCTTCAAATGCGAAGCACCTCTACCAAATCTGTTCTTAAACGTCTCTACTCAAAGGAGAACAATCTCAGCTTCTCCAGTCTAATCACATAACTGCAACCATGATCCCAAGAACTATGCTGGTCAAACTCTTGTTCCGCAGCATTGGAAGCAATACTTCAGGCAGCCCGGGGCGAAAATATGTGTACTTGTATTTAAGTTTAGCATAACATCCTGGCTTATGTACTCTCTGCCTCTATCTGTAAAATCGACGTTACAATCTGCTTTATTAACTAGCTTTCTTATCAAGTCCTGCGCCCTTCAACGAGTAGCATACGAACACCCCAAGGACTCTCTGTTCTTCAACCTTCTTTAAAGTTGAATAATTGGTTTGTTTTGTCTCTCCTCTTTCATCCATACCAAAATGTACTTCCCCCTACTTCAGTCATACCAATTAAACATTGGGAAGACTGGAGCCATTGTTTTCTGTCCCCAATTCAAAATCCCTTCCCTGGCGACATATTTCATCCCTCTCCCTGGCACAGTCTGATATTATACATACTTATCACAATCCTGGTGCTATATGTGACCTCGAGATGAGCTTCTGATCACATAATCACGCCAGCACCAAGAGTGCCTATTTAACATTCCATAATATTACCTGACGTCCTCCCTGTCAAAGCCCACCTGCTCCCAAAAGCATCATTTGTGTCTTTGTTCCTTGCAAACTTAACTATTCCCACACACACCTGGCTGGAGTCACACATTCTACACTCTGTACAATTGAGATGATTAAGAACTCTGCTGCTCGTGTCCGAACTCCATCAAGTTCTGTTCCCCATCACCGCTATGCTCATTGGCCTACATTGGTTCCCATTCAAGCCGCTTCCTGAGACTAAAATTCACATCCTTGATTCCAAACCCCTCCATGACCTTGCTCATCCCTCTCGCTGTAATATCCTCCATCTTGTAACTCTGTGAGATAATTGCACTCTTTAACATCACTGATTTCAATTGCTCCACCATTAGTGACCGTGCCTTCGGTTGCCTAAGCCCAAAATTCAGGATTTCCCTCCATCTTTATACCTAGCTTTCCTCCTTAAAACAACTCTTTGACCTAGCTTTTATCCATCTGATCGGATCTCTCCTTCTGTGGATTGCTGTCATATTTTGTTTTATAAAGCTCTCATGGGGCGCCTTGGGACTTTTTCTTTAACCTTAAAGCCGCTGTTCAACTACATGTTGTGGTTGTTGTTGGCTTCCTGCCGATTCCAACAGCCTGCATTAGTCCTCTTGAAGGTCATTACTATCTTCCACACTCTTCACTATATTTACAATCTGCATGTCTTACTCACATTTCCACATTATGCCCTCTACCCCTACGCCTAATTCATTAATGTACATCAGAAACAGCAGCGAGCCGAGTACGGAATCCTGGAGAACACTAAGGACATCCCTGCAGTCCGAAAAGAATCACCGCAATGGCGATTAAAGGCACCGTGACGTCAGTTACCAGCCCCATCAATATATACAGGGGTTCTGGTTTATTACAAATCTGCTATTACTCAAGTTTAATTTAATTATTTTATTTTATTTGCTTCTCAATCAGCATCGGAATGTAGCTGACATCTCCGTTTTTTGTTTTATAATTCCTCTGTTTCCATGTCCAAACATAATAATTTAATTAAAGCCCTGTCTCCACCTGGAAGCCTTGTCACAGTTATGATCATTAGATCTTTCACTGAATGTGGTTACAAATGTACAACTGCCACCTGAACTCCTTTCAACTGCTGTTCTGTTCTCCCAATAGGATGTATATTTTCACTGATAATCCCCCGTGTTTACAGATATGTTAGTGACGGCCGTGATTATTTGTTCCACAGACTTTTTAATGTCATAATTTCCAATCATTGTTTGAACATAATTTAATGCCATGCGACCTGTCACAGTTGAGAAAATCGTTTAGTCCATCAAGCATTAAATTACTGTACAGGACCCAAGTACTGTGGGAGCTTCAAATATGAAAATGCTGAAAATATTCAGACAGGCCAAGTGAGAGAAAAAAGCACGGCGGGAGCGGTGGTTTTAAAAGTACTCCAAAAGGGACAGAGTCGGAGGCTGGAGACAGACCGAGAGAGAGAGAGAGAGAGAGAGAGAGAGAGAGAGAGATCAATGGGAGCGGAGGATTAAAAAGGGCAGCAAAAGGGAATGAATCAGAGGCCGGAGACAGAGAGACCAGAAGAGGAGTAGGGGCAAAATTGAAAAGTGACATCAGACTGAGATCACAATCAACAGAGCGAGCAGGGACACAGAGTATTGAATAGTCACATGTTGAGTGCACAGGTAAGCTTTTAATTTTAATATAATTAAGATCAAATATATTGTAAGACCTGATCGATATATTAGGATATAAACTAAAAACTAAAGCGAATTTTATCAATTACAAAACGCAGTCTGAGAGAGAGAGCAGCAGACAGTGCATTAGTTCAAATTAGGACAACTGAATACATAAGCTGCATTAAGTAGTATTAGGGTTTATCAGAATTTCTAAGGTTTACTGATCGTAAGGCTTATTAATATTGGCAAAGCTTTATTATCATTTTAGGTTCATTAGATTCACAGTGTGCAGATTGCAAACTGAGTGTTAAGATGCGAGTTTGGTGAGTGTTCCGTGAAGGTGGCGCAGGTGCTCTATTTTTCTTTATTTCAACTTTTAAACCCTTCAGTATTTGCTTCTTACTTCGGTGCAGTGGATGGAGCTGTTTTGTGAGTACCCGGCAAGCTTTTCTACTCATAATAAAGTTAAGGTATGGCAGGTCTGCTCTGCCGAGTGGAATGTACCGCCTGTGGCATGTGGGAAATAATGGACGCACCATGTGTCCCAGACAAAGTCATATGCAGGAAGCGGTCACGGCTGCAGAAGATTGAACTCTGGGTTTCGGAACTCGAGCAGTGACTGGAATAACTGCTGTGCATCTGCATGGTGGAGGATTAGGTGGATTGCACGTTTAGGGAGATGATCACACCACAGATTAGGAGAATGCAGGCAGATTGGGAATGGATGACCACCAGACAGTCTAACAGAACCAGGTAGGTAGTGCAGGAGCCCCCTGATATGATCTCACTCGCTAATCTGTTTTCCATTTCGGATACTGTTGAGTGAGATGGTTCCTCAGAGAAATGCAGTCAAAGCCAGGTTTCTGGCGCTACAGGTGCCTCAGCTGCATCGCAGGGGAGGAAAAGTAGAGGAAGAGCCGCAATGACAGGGGATGCATTAGTCAGAGAAATGGACAGGCGTTTCTGCGACATAAAACGTGACTCCAGGAGGGTGTGTTCCCTCCCTGGTGCCAGGGTCAATGATGTCACTGAGAGGCTACAGGACATTCTTCTGGGGGAGGGTAAACAGTCAGAGGTCGTGGTCTATATTGGTACAAATGACATAGGTAAGAAGGGGGATGAGGTCCTGAACGCAGCTTTTAGGGAGCTAGGAAGGAGAGTAGAAAGCAGATCTTCAAAATCAGCAATCTGAGGATTACTCCCAGTTCCACGTGTGAGTGAGCATCGGAATAAGAGAATTAGAATTAGAATTAGAATTAGAATCAGAACATTACAGCGCAGTACAGGCCCTTCGGCCCTCGATGTTGCGCCGACCTGTGAAACCATCTGACCTACACTATTCCATTATCATCCATATGTATATCCAATGACCACGGAAATGCCCTTAAAGTTGGCGAGTCTACTACTGCTGCAGGCAGGGCGTTCCACGCCCCTACTACTCTCTGAGTAAAGAAACTACCTCTGACATCTGTCCTATATCTATCACCCCTCAACATAAAGCTATGTCCCCTCGTGTTTGCCATCACCATCCGAGGAAAAAGACTGTACCCTGCAACATCCTTCGGCATTATCCACAACACCACCGACCTTAGTATCATCCGCAAATTTACTAACCCACCCTTCTACACCCTCTTCCAGGTCATTTATAAAAATGACAAACAGCAGTGGCCCCAAAACAGATCCTTGCGGTACACCACTCGTAACTAAACTCCAGGATGAACATTTGCCATCAAGCACCACCCTCTGTCTTCTTTCAGCGAGCCAATTTCTGATCCAAAGCTACAAATCACCTTCAACCCCATACTTCCGTATTTTCTGCAATAGCCTACCATGGGGAACCTTATCAAACGCCATGCTGAAATCCATATACACCACATCCACTGCTTTACCCTCATCCACCTGTTTCGTCACCTTCTCGAAAAACTCAATACGGTTTGTGAGGCACGACCTAGCCATCACAAACCGTGCTGACTATCGCTAATGAACTTATTCTTTTCAAGATGATTATAAATCCTGTCTCTTATAACCTTTTCCAACATTTACCCACAACCGAAGTAAGGCTCACAGGTCTATAATTACCAGGGCTGTCTCTACTCCCCTTCTTGAACAAGGGGACAACATTTGCTATCCTCCAGACTTCCGGCACTATTCCTGTCGACAATGACGACATAAAGATCAAGGACAAAGGCTCTGCAATCTCCTCCCTAGCATCCCAGAGAATCCGAGGATAAATCCCATTTGGCCCAGGGGACTTAACTATTTTCACACTTTCCAAAATTGATAACACCTCCTCCTTGTGAAGCTGAATCCCATTTGGCCTAGTAGTCTGAATCTCAGTATTCTCCTCGACAACATTTTCTTTCTCTACTGTAAATACTGACGCAAAATATTCATTGAACACTTCCCCGACCTCCTCTGATTCCACACAAAACTTCCCACTACTATCCTTGATTGGCCCTAATCTAACTCGTGTCATTCTGTTATTCCTGATATACCTATAGAAAGCCGTAGGGTTTTCCCTGATCCTATCCGCCAATGACTTCTCGTGTCCTCTCCCTGCTCTTCTTAGCTCTCCCTTTAGATCCTTCCTAGTTAGCTTGTAACTCTCAAGCACCCTAACTGAGCCTTCATGTCGCATCCTAACACAAGCCTTCTTCTTCCTCTTGACAAGCGCTTCAACTTCTTCAGTAAACCACGGCTCCCTCGCTCGACAACTTCCTCCCTGCCTCACAGGTACATACTTATCAAGGACACGCAGTAGCTGCTCCTTGAATAAGCTCCACATTTCGATTGTTCCCATCCCCTGAAGTTTTCTTCCCCACCCTACGCATCCTAAATCTTGCCTAATCGCATCATAATTTCCTTTCCCCCAGCTATAATTTTTGCCCTGCGGTATATACCTGTCCCTGCCCATCGCTAAGGTAAACCTAACCGAATTGTGGTCACTATCACCAAAGTGCTCACCGACATCTAAAGCTAACACCTGGCCGGGTTCATTTCCCAGTAACAAATCCAATGTGGCATCGCCCCTGGTTGGCCTGTCTACATACTGTGTGAGAAAACCCTCCTGCACACACTGGACAAAAACTGACCCATCTAAAGTACTCGAACTATAGTATTTCCAGTCGATATTTCGAAAGTTAAAGTCGCCCATAACAACTACCCTGTTACTCACGCCCCTGTCGAGAATCATCTTCGCTATCCTTTCCTCTACATCTCTGGAACTATTTGGAGGTCGAAAAAGACTCCCAACAGGGTGACCTCACCTCTACTGTTTCTAGCCTCGGCCCATACTGCCTCAGTAGACGAGTCCTCAAATGTCCTTTCTGTCGCTGTAATACTCTCCTTGATTAACAATGCCACACCGCCCCCACCCCCTCCCCGTCTTTTACCATCTTCTCTGTTCTTACTGAAACATCTAAATCCCGGAACCTGCAACATCCATTCCTGCCCCTGCTCTACCCATGTCTCCGAAATGGCCACAACATCGAGATCGCAGGTACCAACCCATGCTGCAAGCTCACCCACCTTATTCCGGATGCTCCTGGCGTTGAAGTAGACACGCTTTAAACCAGGTTCTTGCTTGCCAGTGCCCTCTTGCGCCCTTGTAACCTTATCCCTGACCTCACTACTCTCAACATCCTGTGCACTGGCACGACAATTTAGGTTCCCATTCCCCTGCTGAATTCGTTTAAACCCCCCGCAGAGCATTAGCAAATCTCCCCCCCCCCCCCCCCCCCCAGGATATTGGTACCCCTCTGGTTCAGGTGAAGACCATTTTGTTTGCAGAGGTCCCACCGGCCACAGAAAGAGCCCCAATTATCCAGGAAACCAAAACCCTCCCTCCTGCACCATCCCTGGAGCCACGTATTCAACTTCTCTCTCTCTCTCCCGATTCCTCGCTTCGCTATCACTTGGCACGGGCAACAACCCAGAGATAACAACTCTGTTTGTTCTCGCTCTAAGCTTCCACCCTGGCTCCCTGAATTTCTGTCTTAAATCCCCATCTCTCTTCCTACCAATGTCGTTGGTGCCTATGTGGACCACGACTTGGGGCTGCTCCCCCTCCCCCTTGAGGATCCCAAAAACACGATCCGAGACATCACGAACCCTGGCACCTGGGAGGCAACATACAAACCGTGAGTCTCTCTCGTTCCCACAGAACCTCCTATCTTTTCCCCTAACTATGCAGTCCCCAATGACTAATGCTCTGCTCCTCTTCCCCCTTCCCTTCTGAGCAACAGGGACAGACTCTGTGCCAGAGACCTGCACCCCATTGCTTACCCCTGGTAAGTCGTCCCCCGCAACAGTATCCAAAACGGTATACCTGTTGTTGAGGGAAACGGCCACAGGGGATCCCTGCACTGCCTGCTTGTTCCCTCTCCTTCCCCTGATGGTAACCCATCTACCTACTTATTTTACCTGAGGTGTGACTACCTCCCCATAACTCCTCTCAATAACCCCCTCCGCCTCCCGAATGATCCGAAGTTCATCCAGCTCCAGCTCCAGTTCCCTAACGCGGTTCTCAAGGAGCTGGAGTTGGGTGCACTTCCCGCAGATATAGTCAGCAGGGACACTCTTGGCGACCCTTACCTCCCACATTCTGCAGGAGGAACATACAACTGCCTTAACTTCCATTCCCTCTATTCTAAATTCCCAACAGATCTAGTGAAAACCCCCCAAAAAAGTCAGAACTTGTTAGGTTAGCAATCCAACGGACAGAACTTCTTAAATAAAAAGCTTACCTTATCAACACAACAGAGTCCTTTTTTTTGGTTAGAGGAGGAGGGTGGGTGGGAGACACTACACGTGTAGTGTCCCGGGTACAGCCACCACCCAAATATCTAGTTTTTACTTACCCAGCAGTCCCTGGTCCTCCGAAAACAAAAGTGAATTAACTTTTAAACTTACACTGAAATTGACTTCCCAGCTGTAAGCTCGCTCTCGCACCTTCGCTACTGTCAAGCTGCAGTTACCAAAACTAAAAGAAAGAGATTATAAACCACCCAAATATATAGTTTTTACTTACCCAGCAGTCCCTGGTCCTCCGAAAACAAAAGGGAATTAACTTTTAAACTTGCACTGAAATTGACTTCCCAGCTGTAAGCTCGCTCTCGCACCTTCGCTACTGTCAAGCTGCAGTCACCAAAACTAAAAGAAAGAGATTATAAACCACCCAAATATATAGCTTTTACTTACCCAGCAGTCCCTGGTCCTCCGAAAACAAAAGGGAATTAACTTTTTAACTTGCACTGAAATTGACTTCCCAGCTGTAAGCTCGCTCTCGCACCTTTGCTGCTGTCAAGCTGCAGTCACCAAAATGAAAAGAAAGAAATTATAAACCAGCCAAATATATAGTTTTTACTTACCCAGCAGTCCCTGGTCCTCTGAAAACAAAAGGGAATTAACTTTTAAACTTAAACTGAAATTGACTTCCCAGCTGTAAGCTCGCTCTCGCACCTTCGCTACTGTCAGGCTGCAGTCACCAAAATTGAGTGATTGAACACGCGGCTGGAGCAATGGTGCAGGAGAGAGGGCATCAGATTTGTAAGACATTGTGACCAGTTCTGGGGCAGGTGGGACTTGTAGGTGATAGGATCCTGAGAGGGAACTCAGATTGGAAGGCAGCAAAGTGGATAACTTGCCAGGGGTATGGGAAAAATGAGCAAGTACTGGAGAGGAATACAAAAAGGAAACAGAATACTTGGGGAGACAGATGGCACGAGAGTTAGGAATAGGACGTTAGTAGGTGGGGTCAGAGTAAGGGAAAAAATGTAATAAAGTCTGAATCAGGTTTATGTGCATGCATGTGAATGCATGGAGTGTGGTTAATAAGACTGGTGAGGTATAGGTGCAGATATCCTTGTTCAAATATGATGATGTGGCTAAAACTGAGACCTGGCTCAAAGAAGTGCATGACTGAGTGTTAAATATACGAGCATACAAATTAGGAGTAGGTGTTGGCCATTCGGCCCATTGTGCCTCCTCCTCCATTCAATAAGTTCATGGCTGAACTGATTACTCCACATTTCCACCTCCCTCCAATAAACTTCCAGCCCTTTGCTTATCAAGAATCTATCTACCTCTCCCTTAAACATATTCAATGACTCTTCTTCCACCAACTTTTGAGGAAGAGAAAACCAAAGACCCACGACCCTCTGAGAGAAAGAATATGTCCCCATCTCTTTCTGAAATGGACAACAATTTATTTATAAAGAGTGACCCCTAGTTCTCGATTCTCCTCGGGGAAAGCATCTTTTCCACATCCACCCTGTTAAGACCCATCAGATTCTTATGTGTTTCAATCAAGTCACGTCTTACACTTCTAAATTCCAGCAGATACAAACCTGGCCTGTCAAGTCTTTCCTCGCATGACAGCCCACCGATTCCAGGAATTCGGTGCTCCTTTCAGGTGAAACAGCGATTTACATGTACTTCTTTAAATTTAGTATACTGTATTCGATGCTCACAATGTGGTCTCCAGTAGATTGAGGAGACCAAACGGAGATTGGGTGACCGCTTTGCAGAACACTTCTGCTCAGTCCGTAAGCAAGACCCCAAGCTTCCGGTTGCTGGCCATTTCAACACCACCTCCCCCGCCAACCCCACCCCCCCCCCCCCCACCCCACTCTCATGCTTACATCTCTGTCCTTGGATTGCTGCAGTGTTCCAGCGAACATCACTGCCAGCTCGGGAAACAGCTTCTCATTTACCAATTCGGCCTGTGACAGCCTGCCGGACTGAAAATTGTGTTCAATAATTTCAGAGCATGAGCCTTTTACTGTTGAGTAATTTTTCTTTATTTTTGCCTTTTTTCTTTTTTTATTTTGTGATTTTATTTCAGCTTTTTTAGGGTGTTTGGTTAGTTTCCACTGTGCCTACCCACCGTTTTTGTTTTCTATGAATGTTTGTGCTTGGAGTGCTTTGTGCTTCATAGTCTATTCTCACACTATGTGTACTGATTCTTTGCCTTTCAGCACGCTATTAACATATTGTTTGCCTTTGCCCCGTGAGCTTCTGGTCAGCTATTCTGTGACCTTGTCCTGTCATCACCTTCTGTTTTGTTATCTCTTGCCCCTCCCCCCCGCTTTACTTGCCTAAAATCTTTTACATTTCTAATATTTGTCAGTTCTGATGAAGGGTCATTGACCTGAAACGCTCTCCCTCCTTCTCTCTCCACAGATGCTGCCAGACCTACGGAGGATTTCCAGCATTTTTTGTTTTTATTTTAGATTTCCAGCATCTGCAGTATTTTGCTTTTATTGAAGATGGCGCTGTTCAATTTGTCACAGGAAATTCTTATTGCTATATCGTTCCAGCAAACTAACCTTACATTAAGTTGCATGGACGCCCAGTAACATGTTACTACGTAGTTATAGGATACAAACTGTAATCTTCAGATATATTTAATATTCCAGCAATTCTATTAAATACAAAAGTAATTTTATGATTGCATTTCTCTTGGAAGACAATGAATTGGCACCTCGATAGTTGGACAAGGAAATCAGGCAGCGTATGAAATGTGCTGCCAATTCGTTATAGTGATTCGATTATCTGACTGAGAATGACTGACTTCACCCGAACGCAGCTACTAGCTCCTGCCCCACTGGCCGCAAATACCACTCGGCAAATCGCTTTCTGCCCCCACAGCCGCTTCCTCCTGTAGCCGCTCACTCCAGGCTGCACCGGTTCCCTCCTCTTGGCCAATCGCTTCCAAGTTTGATTGTCTCCACGTGCCGATCGAAGAAACAAGAGGTGACGTGACACGTAGCAGCGCGTGGCTCAGAAGAGGGGAGCGACGAGACCTGGAGTTAGAGGCTAGCCGGGGTCTTGGGGAGCAGCTGGGTGCGAGCGGCTGGAGAGCGTGTGCCGAGGAGAGAACAATCGGGCAGGGGAGCAGCGAGGTCTGGAGCGAGCAGCTGAGGTGACGAAGCATCGAGGCATGGAGCTAGGGGCAAAAGGTCCAGCCTCAAAGTCTCCCATTGAGCCACTCGTTCCAGTCCAGTCGGGGGCTGGATGCCCGATGATACTGCATAGTGCAGGCAGGAAGATGGTCCAGGTGCAGATAAGCGATGACATTTGCGCTGCGCGGTTACATCTTCCACGCCCACTTAGTCCTACCAAGATGCTATGCGCATGTGCGAAACTTGGCGCGCTTATGACGTCAGCGGGCCGCTGAGCTGTCGGGAATGACTTTGCAAAGGATAGCTTTCCTAATTACTGCTGTACCTTCGTACTGACTTTTTTGTGATTCATCCACCAGGAGCACAGATCCCTTTGCAGCTCAGAGCTCTGCAATCTCTCACCATTTAGATAGTATGCTTTTTATATTCTTCCTGCTAAAGAGGGCTATTCCCCACTTTCCCACATTATACTCCATTTTTCAGGTCTTTGCCACTCACTTACCCACTCTATATCCCTGTGTAACTCCCTTTTATCCGCTTCACAAGTTACTTTCTAACCTATATTTGTGTCATCAGCAAATTTAGCAACTATACCTTTTGTCCCTTCATCTAAGTCATTTATATACACTGTAAAAGTTGAGACCCCAGCATTGATCCCTGTGACACACCACTCGTTACCCTTTGCCAACCCGAAAAATTCCCATTTGTGCCTTCTCTCTGTTTCTTGTTAGCTAGCCATTATTCGATCCATACCAATACGTTATTCCCTGCTCCATGAGATTTATTTTCGGCAATAACCTCTGATGCGGCACCTTATCAAATGTCATCTGGAAAACTAAGTACAATACATCCACCGGTTCTCCTTCATCAACCACACAGGTAACTCAGACGAACATTCGATTTAGGAGCAGGGATAGGCGAATCGTCCCCTCGAGTCTGCTTCGCCATTCAATAAGTTCATGGCTAAACTGATTACTCCACATTCCCAACTACCCCCGATAACCTCCACCCCCTTATTTATCAAGAATATAACTACCGCTGCCTTAAAATATTTAAAGACTCTGTTTACACCCCCTTTTGAGGAAAAAAGTTCCAAAGACTCACGACTCTCTCAGAGAAAAGGTTTCTCCTCATCTCTGTCTTGTATTTGCGACCCCTTATTTTTAAACAGTGACCCCTAGTTCGAGATTCTCCCACAAGGGGAAACAACCTTTGCACATCCACCCTGTCAAGACCCCTCAGGATCCAATATGTGTCAATCAAGTTGCCTCTTACTATTCTAAATTTCAACGGATATATGCCTCGCCTGTCCAATCATTCCTTCTCAGGCAGCCCATTCATTCCAGGTATTAGTCTAGTGAACCTTTTCCGTACTGCCTCTAACGCATTTACATCCTTCCTTAAATAAGAAAACCAGAACTGTACTAAAGATGTGGTGTCACCAATGCCTCCCTCAAAGAACACCAATAAATTGGTTAAACATGATTTACTTTCACAAAACCATGTTGACACTGTCTTATTACTTTGATTGTTTCCAAATTCCCTGCTATAACGTCTTTAATAATGACTTCCAACATTTTCGCAAAGGCAGATGAAAGCTAACTGGCCTGCAATTTCCTCCTTTCTGTTTCTCTCCCTTTTTGAATAAAAGAGTTGCATTCGCTATTTTCCAATCTAATGGTGCCTTCCCGAATCTAGGGCATGTTGGAAAATTGAAACTAACGCATCAACTATCTCAGTAGCCACTTCTTTTAACATCCTAGGATGAAATCCATCAGGACCCGGTTCTTGTCAGCCCGCAGCTCCTACAATTTGTTCAGTTCCACTTCCTTGGTGATTATAATTTTCTTGAGTTCCTCCCTCCCTTCCATTTCCTGACTGACAGTTACTTGTGATGTTACCTGTATCCTCAATAGTGCAGACTGTTGTAAAATATCTGTTCAATTCATTTGCCATCTCCTTATTATCCATTATTAATTGCTCAGACTCACTTTCTATAGAACCAACTTGATTCACCTTTCTTTTTTTAAGTATTTATAGAAACTCTTACTCTCCGTCTTTGTATTTCTAGCTAGCTTTCCCTCGTACTCTAATTTTACCTTCCTTATCAATCTTTCAAGTCATCCTTTGCTTTTTTAATATTCTGTCCAATCTTCTGACCAACCTCCTTCTTTATGCAATTGCCGGCGTTTTCTTTAAGGTTAATACCACCATTAACTGTTTAAGTTCATGACAGATGGTGGGTCCCACCCTTGGAATTCTTCCTTATGTTTAAATATTCCTGGATACAAGATGTTCAGTAAAGATAGAAAAGGAAAAAGGGGATAGGGTGGCAGTATTGATTAAGGGAAGCATTATGGAGCTGGAGAAAAAGGACGCCCCAGAGGGGCCGAGGACAGAATCCATTTGGCTGGGGCTAAGGAACAAAAAAGGTGCAGTGACATTTCTCGGTGTTGTCCTTAGGCCACCAGCTAGTGGAAAGGACTTGGAGGAAGACATGTTCAAGGAAATTACAGAGACGGCATGAATTATAGTGTAGCTTTAATGGGGGTATTTAAATATCCAAACATAGACTGGGATAATAGTACTGTAAATGGAAGTCAAGGTCAAGAATTCCGAGAGTGTGTTTGGGAAAGTTTTCTGCACCAGTGTGTTGCTAGTCCAACAAGAAAGGAGGGACTGCTAGTTCTGGTTCTTGGGAATGATGTGGGCCAAGTGCATCAATGATCAGTAGGGGAGCATGTAGGGGATAGTGATCATTGCATCAGAAGGTTTCGGGTAACTATGGAAATGGAGAAAGAAAGATACAGGGTAGGAATAATTAACTGGGTGAAGGCCAACTTTAATGGGGTACGAATGTAGCTGGGCGAAAAAATTGGAGTCGAAAGCTGGCAGGAAAATTGGTAGATGTATAATGGGCTACCTTCAAATAAGACTTAGTTCGGGCACGGTCAACGTATATTCCCTCGAATGGGAAAAAGTATAGCAAACAAATCCAGAGCTCCCTGGAAGACCAAAGAGGTAGAGATTAAGATAAAGAAGAAAAAGTGTGCTTATGACAGATGCCATGGAGAAAATAATATTGAAAACCAGGCTGAATATAAAAGTTCCAGAGGGGAAGTCAAAAAGCAAATAAAAGAAGCAAAGGGAGAGCATGAAAAGAGACTGGCAGCTAGCATAGAGAGAAATTCCATACCATTTTACAGAATACAAATAGTAAAGGGGTGCTAAAAAGAGGACTGGGCCGATTACAGACCAGAAAGGGGATTTACACATGGATGAAGAGGGATGAGATATTAAATTAATACATTGCACCTGTCTTTACCAAGGAAGAAAATGCAGCAATGTTGAAAGAGGAGGTAAGTCAGACTAGAGGGATTTAAATTTGATTAGAGGAATTATTAGATAGGCTGCATGAACTAATTGTGGATAAAGAATCAGGGCTGGATGAGATGCATCCAAGGATACTGAGGGAAGTGAGGGTAGAAATCACAGAGGCACAGGCCATAATGTTTCAGTCTTCCTTAGACTCAGGGGTTGTGCCAAAGGACTGAAAAATTGAAAAAGTTAAACCCTTGTACAAAGAAGGATGTAAAGATAAGCATGTCAATTACAGGTCAGACAGTTTAACTTGGGTGGTGGGAAAACTTATAGAAAAAATAATTCGGGACAAAATCAATACTCACGTGGACAAATGCGACTTAGTTAAGGAAGCCTGCATGGATTTCCGAAGGGAAAATCATGCTTAGCTAACTTGCTGGAGTTTTTGAGGGGGTAGCAGAGAGGGTTGTTGAGGGCAATAATGTTGAGGTGGTGTACATGGACTTTCAAAAGGCGTTTGATACAGTGCCACACAACAAACTTGTGAGCAAAGTTGAGCTCGTCGAATAAAAGGGACGGTATCAACATGGATACGAAATTGGCTTCGTAACAGGAAACAAAGAATAGTGGTTAATGGATGTTTTACAGGCTGGAGGAAGGTTTGTAGTCAAGTACCCCAGGGATCAGTGTTGGGACGCTTGATTTTCTTGATATCTATTAATGACGTAGATCTTGGTGAACAGGGCACAATTTCAAATATTGCTGATGATACGAAACATGGAAGCATTGTGAACTGTGAGGAGTATATTGTAGAGCTTCAATAGGACATAGACAAATTGGTGGAATGGGCACTTAGGTGGCATATGGACTTGAATGCAGAGAAATCTGAGGTGATTTTTATGGTCATGAAGAACATGGAGAGACAATATACAATAAAGGGCACAATTCTAGAGATGATGCAGGAGCAGAAGGACCTTGGTGTATATGTCCATAATTCATTGAAGGTGGCAGAAGTGGTTGAGAAAGCAGTTAATAAAGCATACAGTATGTGAAACTTGTATAAGGCACTAGTTCAGCCTCAGCTGGAGTATTGTGTCAAACATTGGTCGGCACACTTGAGGAAAAGCGTGAGGACGTTGGAAAGATTCACGAGAATGGTTTCAGGAATGAGGAATTTCAGTTCTGAAAATAGATTGGAGAAGTTAGTACAATGCTCCTTGGAGAAGAGAAGTCTGAGAGGTGATTTGATGGAGGTATTCAAAATCATGATGGTTCTGGACAAGGTATATAGAGAGATACTGTTCCCACTCATGAAATGATCGAGAACGAGGGCACAGATTTAAATTATTTGGAAAGAGAAGCAAAAGTGACATGAGGAAAATATTTTTCATGCAGTGAGTGGTTAAGGTCTGGAATGTGCTGTCTGAGAACGTGGTGAAGGCAGGTTCACTTGAAGCATTCAAAAGGGAATAAGACAGTTAATTTAAAAAATGAGAATGTGCATGGTTATGGGGAGAAGGCAGGGGAATGGGACTGAGGGAATTTCTCTTTCAGAGAATCAGTGCAGAAACGATGGGGCAAATGGCCTCCTTCAGCTCTGCAAAAACTCTCTGATTCTGGCAGTATCTGTGGATGAAAAAACAGAATTAATGTTTCAAGATTGTAATATTTATGAGATTTAGGAGTATTTAAATATATAACAGTTTTATAAGGCAGTCAGGGAAAGAAGGGAGGATGGGATTATGATCAAAATTGAGTTCAATAATTTCTCTTTCATTCTTTCATCAATTGATCTCTTCTGCCTTCTACCATATCAGAGAACTTCCGTTTCTTCTTTCAGGGACAATCATTTCAATACATTACTGGAGACGGTAGCACGTTTGGAAATTTCAATACGTAATAAGTGAAACTGATAACTGTCTTCCCAGGTTGATATGTATTTTCCTTGTGTATTACCCTTCCTTACAGTTAATTTAGTAACGATTGTGATTCTGTCTCGGGGAAAGTGTGGTCTCTCCAAATGTGTCACTCACTACCTGATGGCCATGGCAGCGGCAGATCTACTGGTCATTATCTTCGACCTGATATTGAGGCACATTCCAATTGTCTATAACGAACAATTTATTTTCTTGGAGTCCATCCGTGGGTGTAATATCCACGCTGTCCTGCTCTTTGCAACCACAGATTGTTCTGTCTGGTTCACTGTCACTTTCACCTTTGATCGATTTGTGGCCATTTGTCGCCAGAAGCTGAGAAGTGAATATTGCACCGAGAAAACGGCGATTGTGGTCCTGGGAACAGTGACTGTGCTGAGTTGTTTAAAGAACATTTTCTGGTATTTCATGTTAACAGATCACTATCGGTTAGCGAACACGCCCTGGTTTTGTTTTGTAACAGTTGATGTTTGGTTCTCTCCAGCCTGGACAACGATTGAGTTCCTTCATCACATTCTAAACCCTTGTGTCCCATTTTTTCTGATTCTGCTGTTCAACGCATTCACCGTTAGCCACATTTTAGTGAGCAGCAAAGTACGCAGGAGACTCCGAGGTCACAGCAGAGGGGAGAGTCCCAGAGACCCAGAGATGCAGAGCCGAAGGAAATCCATTATTCTACTCGTAGTTATCTCGGGGAATTTCATACTATTATGGGCAATGTTCTTTCTTTTGGGCCTCCTTATCTCGAGAGACAATGGATACGCGCCTGGAGGTGGTCAGTGGTTTGTGAAGCAGCACCTGGAGTGGCTATAAAGGCCAATTCTGGAGTGACAGGCTCTTCCACAGGTGCTGCAGAGAAATTTGTTTGTTGGGGCTGTTGCACAGTTGGCTCTCCCCTTGCGCCTCTGTCTTTTTTCCTGCCAACTACTAAGTCTCTTCGACTCGCCACAATTTAGCCCTGTCTTTATGGCTGCCCGCCAGCTCTGGCGAATGCTGGCAACTGACTCCCACGACTTGTGATCAATGTCACACGATTTCATGTCGCGTTTGCAGACGTCTTTATAACGGAGACATGGACGGCCGGTGGGTCTGATACCAGTGGCGAGCTCGCTGTACAATGTGTCTTTGGGGATCCTGCCATCTTCCATGCGGCTCACATGGCCAAGCCATCTCAAGCGCCGCTGACTCAGTAGTGTGTATAAGCTGGGGATGTTGGCCGCTTCAAGGACTTCTGTGTTGGAGATATAGTCCTGCCACCTGATGCCAAGTATTCTCCGAAGGCAGCGAAGATGGAATGAATTGAGACGTCGCTCTTGGCTGGCATACGTTGTCCAGGCCTCGCTGCCGTAGAGCAAGGTACTGAGGACACAGGCCTGATACACTCGGACTTTTGTGTTCCGTGTCAGTGCGCCATTTTCCCACACTCTCTTGGCCAGTCTGAACATAGCAGTGGAAGCCTTACCCATGCGCTTGTTGATTTCTGCATCTAGAGACAGGTTACTGGTGATAGTTGAGCCTAGGTAGGTGAACTCTTGAACCACTTCCAGAGCGTGGTCGCCAATATTGATGGATGGAGCATTTCTGACATCCTGCCCCATGATGTTCGTTTTCTTGAGGCTGATGGTTAGGCCAAATTCATTGCAGGCAGACGCAAACCTGTCGATGAGACTCTGCAGGCATTCTTCAGTGTGAGATGTTAAAGCAGCATCGTCAGCAAAGAGGAGTTCTCTGATGAGGACTTTCCGTACTTTGGACTTCGCTCTTAGACGGGCAAGGTTGAACAACCTGCCCCCTGATCTTGTGTGGAGGAAAATTCCTTCTTCAGAGGATTTGAACGCATGTGAAAGCAGCAGGGAGAAGAAAATCCCAAATAGTGTGGGTGCGAGAACACAGCCCTGTTTCACACCACTCAGGATAGGAAAGGGCTCTGATGAGGAGCCACCATGTTGAATTGTGCCTTTCATATTGTCATGGAATGAGGTGATGATACTTAGTAGCTTTGGTGGACATCCGATCTTTTCTAGTAGTCTGAAGAGACCACGTCTGCTGACGAGGTCAAAGGCTTTGGTGAGATCAATGAAAGCAATGTAGAGGGGCATCTGTTGTTCACGGCATTTCTCCTGTATCTGACGAAGGGAGAACAGCATGTCAATAGTCGATCTCTCTGCACGAAAGCCACACTGTGCCTCAGGGTAGACGCGCTCGGCCAGCTTCTGGAGCCTGTTCAGAGCGACTCGAGCAAAGACTTTCCCCACTATGCTGAGCAGGGAGATTCCACGGTAGTTGTTGCAGTCACCGCGGTCACCTTTGTTTCAACTTCAAGATGGCTCCTGGGCTGGAAGCTCCCTAGGAAGCTCCCTTGCTGTTCAACTCTATCCATGGCCATCTGCTCCCATCCCTAACGTTTTCTCCCCCAATCTGCCCTCTTAAACTGTTTAAATTCCCCTGGCTCTTTAAATCAGTTCATTTTAGCCCTATCTAAAAGTTAACAGTTAGTTTAGTTTATGTTTCCTGGGCCCACTGCCCTCCCCCAGCCACACCTGCTCTTTGTTTTCTCAATGAAATTGATCCGGATGAAACTGACGAGCACAGCTGCCGATACTTTAATCTCCGATCCTGCTGTCTTCACAGTCCAGAGTGTCTGCAGCCACGGCATGCGGTAAGTCCATTGAGGTGAAGAAGGAGCTGCGGGACCCGAGAGAAGTCCTGTGAAAAGGTGCCCCGAACACCCAAAACATCCACGAGCGGCCCCCCCGGCCGCAACTTCAAAGCGCCCGCGGGAGATGGCTCGGAGAGCATCTGCAGCGCACTGTCGGCAATGCTGCATGCCTTTATTTAAACCACTGCAAAAAAAAACCCCTTAGCAAATGTAATCACCTCTAAGTCTGCCAAATGATGCTTCACCTCCCGAAGGACGTGGATGAGCTTTCCGGACGTCGATGGTGGGCACTGAGGAAATGGCTTATTACCTGCACCAGATTCCACACCCCCTCCCCCCCCCTTTACCCCCGTCCCCTTCCCTGCTCCACCCTCTCAGCTCACCCCCTCACAAACCCGTCCCAGCCCGCCCCCCCTCGCACCATCTTCACCCCGCACCCCCTTCCCCTGCACCCCCCCTCTACCCCTCCCCCTTGCATCCCCTCCTCCCACCGGCACCATCCTACACCTGTGTAGGGGCCCCAACAACCCCACTGCCTTGTGGGCGTCTCGGGAGAGACCAAGGCTAAGGGAGTAAACCCTAACAGAAAATCCGGAGCGGAACCCCGTAGGCGGTCATGTGTCACCTTTGGCATGTTTCCGGCAGTTCCTGCAGCCATACTGGTGCCAAACGTCGTGTCCTGCACTCCTTTGGACCCCACCAGAAAGGCCGAGAGGGGGGTTTTGACGACTGGGCAACTCTCAACCTCCATAAATTTGCCCAGGCATGCGCCATGGAGAGGTCACTCCATAGTTGCCTCACAGCGACTGAAACAACACGGAAGGCAGCAGTTACGGGTTATAAGTCCAGATAAATTGGCGTAGAAACTGGGCGCCACGGGTTGCCTTTGTCGGTGGGAGAGGTCATTGCACCTCACTGGACAGCTACCGCCCGCCTCAAACCGGGCAGCCCCCGGTCAATAAGGTTCTGTCCCGCCACAGTCTGCCTGCTTCAATGGGTGCTTGGAGCTCAGGGTCATTGCCCGAAAGGTGGACTGATACACCGCACCAAACAACATGAAAAAAGGAAAGAAGGTACCAGCCCTTCGCTTTGCAAGCTGGAACGTCAGAACTATGTGTCCTGGCCTGTCGGAAGACCTTACACAAATCAACGATTCTCGGAAGACCGCCATCATTAACAACGAGCTCAGTAGACTCAATGTGGACATTGCAGCACTTCAGGAGACTCGCCTCCCCGCGAGTGGCTCTCTAGCAGAGCAAGACTACACCTTCTTCTGGCAGGGCAGGGATCCTGAAGAACCAAGACAGCATGGAGTGGGCTTCGCCATCAGAAACTCCTTGCTCAGCATGATAGAGCCTCCCTCAAATGGCTCGGAACGCATACTGTCCATCCGACTGCTCACCACCTCTGGTCCAGTACACCTACTCAGCATCTATGCTCCAACACTCTGTTCCGCACCTGAAGCTAAAGACCAGTTCTATGAACAACTCCATAACATCATTAGCAGCATCCCCAACACCGAACACCTATTCCTGCTGGGGGACTTTAATGCCAGGGTTGGGGCCGACCATGACTCATGGCCCTCCTGCCTTGGGCGCTATGGCGTTGGAAGGATGAATGAGAACGGGCAGAGACTGCTTGAGTTGTGTACCTATCATAACCTCTGCATCACCAACTCGTTCTTTCACACTAAACCCTGTCACCAGGTTTCATGGAGGCACCCAAGATCACGTCGTTGGCACCAGCTAGACCTCATTGTCACAAGGCGAGCCGCCTTAAACAGTGTTCAAATCACACGCAGCTTCCACAGTGCGGACTGCGACACCGACCACTCCCTGGTGTGCAGCAAGGTTAGACTCAGACCAAAGAAGTTGCATCATTCCAAGCAGAAGGGCCACCCGCGCATCAACACGAGCAGAATTTCTCACCCACAGCTGTTACAAAAATTTCTAAATTCACTTGTAACAGCCCTTCAAAACACTCCCACAGGGGATGCTGAGACCAAGTGGGCCCACATCAGAGACGCCATCTATGAGTCAGCTTTGACCACCTACGGCAAAAGTGCGAAGAGAAATGCAGACTGGTTTCAATCTCATAATGAAGAGCTGGAACCTGTCATAACCGCTAAGCGCATTGCACTTTTGAACTACAAGAAAGCCCCCAGCGATTTAACATCCGCAGCACTTAAAGCAGCCAGAAGTACTGCACAAAGAACAGCTAGGCGTTGCGCAAACGACTACTGGCAACACCTATGCAGTCATATTCAGCTGGCCTCAGACACCGGAAACATCAGAGGAATGTATGATGGCATGAAGAGAGCTCTTGGGCCAACCATCAAGAAGATCGCCCCCCTCAAATCTAAATCGGGGGACATAATCACTGACCAACGCAAACAGATGGACCGCTGGGTTGAGCACTACCTAGAACTGTACTCCAGGGAGAATGCTGTCACTGAGACTGCCCTCAATGCAGCCCAGCCTCTACCAGTCATGGATGAGCTGGACATACAGCCAACCAAATCGGAACTCAGTGATGCCATTGATTCCCTAGCCAGCGGAAAAGCCCCTGGGAAGGACAGCATTACCCCTGAAATAATCAAGAGTGCCAAGCCTGCTATACTCTCAGCACTACATGAACTGCTATGCCTGTGCTGGGACGAGGGAGCAGTACCCCAGGACATGCGCGATGCCAACATCATCATCACCCTCTATGGGCAATGTTAATGCTCTATTATATATGGGCCAGAATGTGGGGTTTGGGGTATCAGTCTGTATGGCTACCTGATTTTGTGGAAGAAATGGGTTTCATGCTGCAGCTTCTGAGTTGTTGCACAAACACTTGTATTTATTGCGTGACACAGGCGAAGTTCCGCGAGCAGTTCAAGAATGTTGTGAAGTATCCCTTTACTCGAATTGTTAAATTAATTAAATGATCAGAAAAATTGTAGACTAACCAGCATCAGAACTGAAACCAGCCTCATTTCAACCAACTCTTCCCGAAGGTGTCAATCATATAGATCCTTCCTGGTGTCGAGTCAAACTTCATAATAACTGTCCCTGTGTAATATAACCAGTATTCACTGATGTAATTTCAGATTTGCCGCATCCCAGTATTTTGCTTCTGTAATCTAGATCTCTGCCATGCAGAGCAGTAGGGTCTGTCACTATGGCAACACAGTGATATTGGGGCCTGTCTTGTAGTTAACAACGTGGAATGCAAGCCCGGCCAAGTAGCTAACAACGCACGTTTGTGGGCGAGCTGAGGGAACAGGGCTTCACACAATTTTGATACATTTTTGGAGCCGCTTCCAGACCTCCATGGTGATGGCAGGAAGAGATTAATTGGAAGGGGCCTGCTCTCATTAACGATACCATGATTTGATGAGGGCACAGCCTGGACGCCATGGTGATGACACAATAGACAGGAGGCGGGGCCTATCGGCTGCATGCTCCTCACCACTCTCAATTCACGGAGAGCTGAGAGAGAGCAGGAGGGAAAAGTAACACAGGCAGCCCCATCAACAACAAGGATAAACAAAAGAAAACAACAAGAACATTAGATAATAGAAGGAAAGAAAATGGTGAGAAGCTTCAGCCTCAATCTAAACTATATAGAAAGAGGAAGGGAGAGAGGCTGGAGGACGCGTTTCTGGCATGTGTTCAGGATGGATTTCTAGAGCATTATGTTGAGGTGCTGATGAGAGAACATGCTATTTTAGATCTAATATTATGCAATGAGAATGGGCTAATTAACAATCATGTTGTAAAATAAGTTTTAGGGATGAGTGGCCATAATACAATAGAATTTCACATTATGTTTCAAAGTGGGATAGTTCAATCTGAAGCCAAGGTGTTCAGTTAAAACAAAGTAAATTATAAAGGTATGAAGGGCGAATTGGCTGAACTGGATTGGGAAAATGTATTAAAAGGTATGGCAGTACATATGCAATGGAAAGTCTTTAAATCAATGTTACATAGTTTACAGCAACTATACATTCCTTGAAAGCACAAGAACCCCAAAAATAAAGGCAGTGAACCGTGGATAACAAAAGAGGTTAAGAATTGTATAGGATTTTTAAAAATGCCTTTAAAATTGCCAGAAACAGCAACAAACCTGAGGATTGGGAGGATTTTAGAATACAGAAAAGGAGGACTAAGAAACTGATAAAGACAGGAGAATAGAATATGTATGTGAGCGAACAAAAATAAAAACATATAAACGGGCGTTAAAACTGTCCTCAGGTATGGAAAAGGAAACGTTTGGCTAAGAGAAATGTGGGTCCATTACAGGCAGAGTCGAGAGAATTTATAATTTGGAATAGAGAAATGGCAGAGAGCTAAATGCTTAGTTTGTCTTTGTCTTCACTGAGGAAGATACAAGAAATCTCCCAGAATTAGAAATTGAAGGAAATTACTATTAGTATGAGGGTTGTATTGGAGAAATTAAAAGGGCTGAAGGTTAATAAGTCCCCAGGACCTGATCATTTACATACTACAGCGCTGGAAGAGGTAGCTATGGAGATAGCGGATGCATTGCTGATCAACTTCTAAAATTCTATGCGTTCTGGAGCGGTTCCTGCAGAGGTAAAGGTCGTAAATGTCACCCGACTGTTTACGAAGAAAGGGAGAGGGAATACAGGGAATTACGGACCTGTTAGCCTTACATCAGTCGTTGGGAAAATGCTAGAATCTATTCTGAAGGATGTTATAAATGGACACCTGGATAATAACCATCTTATTAGGCATAGTCAATATGGATTTATGAACAGTAAATCATGTTGGACGACCCTGTTGGAGTTTTCTGAGGTTGTTACTATAGAATTGAAAAAAGGGAGTTTGTGGAAGTAGTATAATTAGATTTTCAATAGGCCTTTGGTGAAGTCGCCCATAGGAGGTTGGTTACCACAATTAAAGTATATAGGATAGGAGGTAATATACTGGTATGGATTAAGGATTGGGTAACAGACAGAAAACGGATAGTCGGAACAAACGGGTCATTCTTGCATTGTCAGGCTGTCGGGGGTACCGCAGGGATCAGTGCTTGGGTCCCAGTTGTTCACGATATATATCAATGATTTGGATGTGCGGGACAAATGTATTATTTCCAAGTTCGCGGATGACAGAAAACTCGGTGGGAATATGTGTTGTGAGGAAGATGCAAAGTAGTTTCAAGGTGATGTGGAAAGACTTATTGAGGGGGCAAGAAGATGGCCGATGGAAGATAATGTGGAAAGATGTGAGGTTACCCACTTTGGTAGGGGGATCGAATGTGCAGAGTATTCCTTAAATGATAAGAGATTAGAAAGTGTAGATGTACAAAGGGATCTGGGTGTTCTTGTCAACAAGAATAGATAGGGTAGACAGTCAGAAACTTTTTCCCCGGGTGGAGCAAAGCGTTACAAGGGGTCATAAATTTAAGGTGAAGGGTGGGAGATATAAGGGGGATGTCAGGGGAAGGTTCTTTACCCAGAGAGTGGTCGAGGCATGGAACGCCTTGCCCGGGGAAGTTGTTGAGTCAGAAACTTTAGGGACTTTCAAAAGGCTTTTGGATAGGTATATGGATAAAGGAGAATGATGGGGTATAGATTAAATTGTCCTTGACAGAGGACAAAGGATCGGCACAACATTGTGGGCCGAAGGGCCTGTTCTGTGCTGTATGTTCTATGTTCTATGTTCTATGAAAGCTAACCTGCAGGTGCAGCAAGCAATTAAGAAGGCTATGTTATGTTAGCCTTTATTGCAAGAGGAATTGAGTGCAGGAGTCGTGAAGTCTTGCTTCAATTGTGCAGAACATTGGTTACACTGCACCTGGAATACTGTGTATAGTTTTGTTCCCCTTACTTTAGCAAGGATGTTATTGCCACAGAGGGAGTGCAACGAATGTTCACCAGACTTCTTCCGGGGATGGCGGGACTATCCTATGAAGAGGGACGGGGGAAATGGGTCCATATTCTCTGGAGTTTCGAAGATCTCATGGATACCTACAAAATACAGAAACAGGTAGACAGGGTAGATACAGGTAATATGCTTCTCCTGCTTGGGAAGTCGAGAACCAGGAGGCACAGTTTCAAAATAAGGACGCAACCACTTAGGAGAGAGTTGAGGTGAACGTTCGTCACTCAGAGGGTTGTGAACTTTTGGAAGTCTCTACCCAAGAGGGCTGTAGAAGCTCAGTCATTGAATATGTTAAAAGCAGACATCGGCAGATTTCTAAATCCAGGTGACATTAGGGGATTTGAGGATATTCTGGGGAAAAGGGATTGTAGTCGATGATCATACATGATCGTACTGAATGGAGGAGCTGGCTCGATGGGCTGAATTGCCTCCTCCTGCTCCTTTGTTCCTACGTTCCTGTACGGAAAGTGTACAGTTCTGAGCTCCCGATGCTAGATATTTTGAGGGAGGTAGATAGGGAGGCTGTGTATGGAATAAGCACATCTCTGGACTCCAGATACTATAGACATAGGTGAGTGTGCTAGGCTGGATTTGCAGCGTACAATAACCTGTTCTCCAGATGGTAGATATTTCGATGATGGGGAAAAGACCAGATAAGGAGTCTGCATATATACCATTTTTATGGAGAGTGTGAGGGTGGCTGGAAAAGGAATGTTCAGAGCACTGGCCTCCAGATGCTAGTTATGCAGGTGGAAGAAAGCTGGATAAGGAGTCAGTACAGCTCAGGACTCCAAATAATAGATATCTCGCTGGAGAGAGGAATGGAGACTGGGTAAGGGGTCCACACAGGTCCATGTTCCAGACACCAGATAACTAGAGGAGGGATGCTGGAAATGGAGTGGGAAAGCTCCTGGCTCAGGATACTAGATATACATAGAGATGGAGGGAGGGTAAATAAGGAACGCGTACAGCTCTGAGCTTCAGGTACAGGCCATATAGAAGCAAGGAGACTGTATGTGTAGTGTGTAAACGCTAAGCTGAATATAATAGACATATAGAGGGTTGAAGGCTAGATAAGGCATGCACAGAGCAGGGGGTGTCCATCGACTAGATATGTAGAGGGAGGGATGGAGGGATTCAGGCCCGATGAGTGTGTGCACAGCTCTGGGCTCCAAATGCTTGACAAAAAAGGAGAGAGGGAGACTGGATAATGTGTCCACACAAATCTTGTCTCTGGATAACTCATATATGGAGTGTTGGGAGTAAGGTTAATAAAGATTGCAAGGACAGCAATGCCTCCTTCCTGTTGGACCAGGAATGTGCTGATCAATAAACTGTTGCTGAACACACATCAAAAACTATTCCCCTCTCTGTCCATATTCACTGTATTTATTTCCACATCCATATTAAAATGATCAAACTTCGCTACCACATTGTTTTACACATCTCTGCAACTGCCTTGAAAATTTGGAGCTCAATATTTTTCCCATAACTTGATGGCCTATGGAATACTGGCCATACTGTACCTCTATTATTTCCTCTAACCCAATGGATTTTGTTCTTGACCCCTCTTAAACATCCTTTCTCTCCATCTCTGTAGTATTCTCCTTAATCTAAATTGCAACCACTCCTCATCTCTTTCATTCCCATCTTTCACGAACACCTTATGTCCAAGAATATTTACTAACCAGTCCTGTCCATTTGCGAGTTAGGTTTCCATTTTCATGACATCACACTTCCATTTCGTTACCTGCGCCTGAGGTTCACCAGCATTATTCAGCACCTTCTGTGTGTTAGCATGCATGCACAGTAAATTGATTTCAGACCTTATTCTGAACCAATCTGATACATTACTATTTCTTATTCCAAAGGTACCTGTCTCTCTTAATCCTTTGGTGAACTTTGCTTTTGTTTCTTCTTTCTATTGCATTCAATTGGCCCACCAAGTTCCAAGTTGGATTAAACCCTCCCTTCCAGCACTAACAGTCATTCCAGAAGGAAATTGATCTCGGCTATGTTGATTGTTTGGACGATGTGCATTTCCTTCACTGTGTGTAAATTATTCTGTCCAATATTGGTCCCAGTACTCCAGCTGAGACCTATGCAATGCATTCTAAAGGCTTTCATAATGTCCTTACTTTTGTGTTCCATGCCTCTCTTAAACATAAAGCACAAAGAACAATAGCCTATGTGCTTTAATAGCGTCCTCTACTTGTCCTGGTATCACTGTTCCAGCACACCATTCATATTGTTGAGTTTTTGCTGTGTCTTCTTATAAAACAGCAAGAAATAACAGTAGGGCATACAGACCCTCCAACCTTCTCCACCATTTAATAAGATCATGGCTGAGCTTCAACATCAAAACCACTTTCCCGCTTCACCGCCATGTCTCTTGAAAGTCTTCATAATGAAAATCTCAGTATTAAATTTACAGAGCAATTGAACATGCATAAACTTCTGGGGCAGAAAATTCGAAAGATGCACAATTCTCTGACTGAAAAGCGTTCTGCTCACCTTTGGCTTAAATCCTTTATTGTGAGACAATAACACCGAGCCTTAGAATCTCTCGCCAGTGGAAGCACACTTACAGCATCTAAAGAGTCAAGCCATTGAACAATATTGCACCTTTCAATGTGATCACCCCTCATTCTTCCAAACTCTAGCGCAGGCCTGTGATCCAGAATGAAGCCCGCAGATGTAGAATGCACAAGGCCAATCCTCATCCTCGCCAGGGCGCCGTGACTGGTAAGTTCACGGATAAAAACAATTCCCAATGGCTTCTTCTTGAAAACTGGCTTTAATAAAAAGTTTGCAAGTCATTTTCATAGATGACAGATGTTTCGATCAGGAACAACACTTCCCTAACATTTTTCAGATTCGGGGTATTCCGGCGGGGTTGGTATTTTTTAAAAGCCCGCGAGAATACGCGAAATTGTCCAAACTTCAGAAACGGCTTTTCCCGCTCTCAAACCCGACATCCGTGAAAACTGGCAGCGCGAGTTAATTTAAAAACTGACCAACCATCTGCTGAGCGTTCTTGCTCTCTATATCTGTCAGAGCGAGAACCAGCGGCACTGAGAGAGAGGGAAGGAGAATAGGGGAGGACACAGATAGAGGGGGCAGAGAGAGAGGGGAATGCGAGAGAGAGAGAGAGAGAGAGAGAGGGGGGGTAGAGAGAGGGGATGGGAAAGGGGATGGGAGAGAGGGAGGCAAGGAGAGAGGGGCAGAGAGAGGGTCGAGAGAGAGAACGGGGGGCAGAGAGAGGGTAAGAGGGACAGAAAGATGGACAGAGAGAGAGTCGGGTAAGAGAGAGGGAGAGAAAGGCGGACATAGAAGGATGGCGAGGCGACAGACAGAGACAGAGAAGGGATGCAGAGAAAGAGAATGAGAGAGAGAGGAGGGTCACAGAGAGCAAGGACTACACGACAGGCAACAACACGGAGAGGGGTGAACACAGAGTGGGGCACGGAGAGGAGGGACACTGGAAGGGGAGACACAGGGACACGGAGAGAGAGGGAGACAGAGATGGAGAGATAGTGATCAAGACCACTCGTAACAGATGGGCATCTCTCCAGAATAGTCCAAACTGCTACAACAAATGTGCAAACAGACATTGGCTAGTTGTGCAAGGAAAAGAAAAAAAAACAGGCATCGCACTAAATCAGTGGCCAACAGCGTGAAGGAAAAGTAAGTGAATAAGTTAATCTATGATTTAAATCTTCTTCGCAAAAAAGCACATTTGCCTTTGTTTTGATTAACAGTCAGGTGCATTTTTATGCTTTTACCTTTCCGAAATTGTATTATTGCCCACTATGTAAGACATAAATTGTAAGGTGGCTTCCTATACAAAAAAGGTTCGACAACCCTGCTCCAGAGAGTACAGGCCCATACTACTTAATTTTATATCACAAAAAACATTTTTATATGAGGAATCGATCTGTAGAAAGATGTCGCTGTTCTTCCAAGGCCAATATATCCTTGTGTTAGTAATGTCCACCCGGTTTTCACCAAATAACCTCTTGTCCCGCCGATAATGAAACAAAACCTCGGTATCATCACGTTTCATTCCACGTGGGCATCAGCCCCTCTCATGTATCAGCACTTGCCCCACCCAAGGGCATCACTTCTTCGTCCCACCATGGGCATAAAATCCTCTCCCCACTCGTGGGCATCAAATCCTCTTCCATAACCCACAGATTTATGTTTCTCCCCCCAGCACCGCGTGTATCAGTGCCTCTCCCCATGCGTGGATTGTGGCTACATGATTAGATCTGCAGGTCCCAACCAGCTAATCTCCACACCCTCGAGTTGCACACACCAAACGAGGATATCAGATCGACTTGTCTATCTGCAACGCTCCACACGCTTGTTTCAACTCCTCTCCCAATCCAGAGGTATCATCACTTATCACTCCAACACAGCACTCCCCCAGCACCACTTGCCTATCAGTTCCTCCACCCACCTGAACACGTCCCCACCCCTCCCGTGTATCAACGCCGCTAGCACGTGTATTTAGCCTGTATTAACCACGGGCATCTGCTCATCTTTATCACTGCGTTTGTGAGCCCTTCTCCCCGTCTGTATTAGCTCCTCCTCCACGCCAATTAGCGTGTGGCCCTTGTGGGAATTAGCTCCTATGATCCCGCGGGTATCAGGCCCTCATTAGCGCAGCAACTCTTCCTACAAAGTACATGTTAACTCCAGTCCCAACCTAGGCACTCAGAATTTTACCTCCACCCTGCTGGTGTTAGCATATCCTTATTTGGTTAACAGCATTTCTATGTAGTTGACAGCTCCCAGCCCCGTGGATAGCGAATGGCTGTCCCCCCTCTCTAAGGTATCATTCCTTGAACCCTTCAAGCTCCGACAACACCATCCAACCTGGGTTCACAGCAGACTTTCTGCTTCCACGAGCACGCCCACCACGCCTCCCCATACGGAATAATCCACGTTCCCTGCCACAATTAATTTTTCCCCTCAGCATAAATTAGCCCCTTTCCAGATGGAAATTGGCCACTGCCCTTCTCCGTGGGGTGTTGCTCGCACCCAAAACGTGCCCTTTACTCACCGTGGATGTGAGCTGCAACCCATTTAAGTATTAGTTCCACCCCTCCAGCGCCTCGGGGAAATTCACCTTTCTCTCCCCAGGAATTCTGTCTTTGCCTGGAAGCTATCAGCACTTCACCCTCTTAGAAATTGATACATTACTCTGCATGGATCAACATCTTCCTGCACAGGAAGTCACCAATCCCTACCCGCTAGAATTGGCCCCTCTTCCAGCCAGATGCCAGTGCCTTCTCCCGCTACCTACTGCTACCCGGAGAATATCAATTTTACTCTCTCTACGGGTATCAGTCCTTCACATCCATTGGAATTAACGGGGTGCCCTGCAATACAGCTGTTCCTTTTGTGTCATCAGAGCACAAAAGGAAACCATTCAACCCAACGAATCCATGCTGGCTCTCTATTGAACAATCTAGTCGGTAACATCTTCCTGCTCCAATCTCATAGCCCTGTAGAATTATTTCGCTCCAGTGTTGATGCAATTTATTCACTCGGAAAACATCGCTCTCTCCACCAGGTGACAACCCAAAGACAATATTGCTGATTCCCACCCGCTGCATGGCCCTCTCTTCATACTCGTTAATATCCTTCAGAAAGGCTGCAACACCGCTGGTCAATAAATGTTCCAAGGCATTATGAGCCAAATTACTATAAAAATACGTGTCAAATAAATATTAGTTTGTCATTCCTCATTAGCGTGCATGATACATTTGGATACAGTTTTCATTCACTGAAAACAATTTCACTCCTCCACTCTATGGCGTGCAGGTAAGAGATAATTACAACCACATCAAACAGCCCTTTCTGCTCCGACCGTTTGACTTCACATCAACCTGTTTTTATGAAAGTGACTCTTTTTTTGTCAAAATATTTTGAGCGAATTTAAAGTTAAACTGAATTAATATTAGGCCAGATTTTTTTTTTAAAGAGAGTCATCAGGGACAGTGACATTGAGGCATTGAGGGAACCGGATTGGCAATAATGTTACTGGTTGTCACATGACTCAAGTTGAAGACAGAAATGGAAACCTGGGTCCAGGGGTGGAGTGATTGGACAAGTCCAGCAGCTGCCATGGGCACAAAACCCACTAACTTTCTGGCTGTGTGTCAGTGTGGTGGAATGGGATAGTCATGTCAGCTGCTGAGGTGTCAAGTAAGGACTAAAGACACAACCCAGCTCGCTTTCCAGCAATTCCTAAAAAAGACTCTGTGAAGTCCGCTGTATGATGAGCAAAAATGTAAAATAATATGTTCTGACCTGTGAAGAAGGGGGACTAGAGCAGTGCACTCCTCCTGCCTCGGTCGTAACATTACCCACAAACAAGACCTTCATTACATAACATTTTATATTTTAAATCTCAATTGAAATCAAAAAAATCCAAGACCACCACAAACCTTTGCAGATTGCATTAAATCAGTCATTTCCCCACCCCCTCCCCGCACCCCCCAAAGATCTGTGGTCTGTGGAATTGTTCTGAGTGCAGCTACAGGCTCTGCGAACATTGTTGGGTGCCATACACTTACTGATGCCAATAAACCTCATAGATGAGTCTGCGCATAATCTTCATCACTAAACTTATGGCACCTTTATTTTCAATCTGCCTTTTCAAATAATAGTTCATGTTACTCAGTTCAACTTGTATATATACTGTCCAGTGCACTTTATCATTTATTGTAAGTTTTCTAGAAGTGTTAAATTTCTTTTCAGAACATTAAGATATGCCAAGATCAGAAAACAATTGTAAACCTTTTCACAATAGTTGAAGCGTATTTAAAAGGTTTATAAATTATTATAAAACACCTACCTGCCTCTGAGCTGAATACTAATCTGAATGGGTCTGCTTTCAACTCAGGAGGTTTCCAGAGGGGCACGGCAGACCCAGAATGTTTTTCTTCAAAGAAGTGCCTCACTGCTCCTCCTATTAGGAGGCCATGCTGCAGGAAGAAGTTAAATATCTCGTTTCAGGTATGGCACTACACTTTTTGAGCAGCCACCACCACCACCTTGCCGCTGACCACAAAATCCAGCTTGCCAATACAATTCATGACTTTAGAAACATTGATCAACTCTCTTCTAAACCTTCCCAGCTTTAGGAAAAGCAAGCCCAAATATTCTGCTTTCTACACACAACTGCGTTCCGTCATTCCAAGTCCATTCCAGTAAATCGCCTTTGCACCCTCTCGAAGGCTTTGGTAACCCTTCTAAAGTGCGTTGCTTAGCGATAAGCACAATGCATTGTTCTTGTATTAAGGACATATAAATCTGAGTTACAGCATTGGTTGTTTTTCTCATTGTTTCCTTTCAGGCACGTGGAATATAATGCAACATGAAATATATTTTACAACAGCAGCATTATTATTTTTTTGTGGGAAATTATTTTTAATCCGAAACATTGCATTAGCTTCTCTGTGCATGATGTTCCAAAATTCTAAGAAGGAGAAATAGAGGCATATATAGAGGTAATTTTACTCTGTATCCAACCCCAAACTGTACCTGCCCTGGGAGTCTTTGATCGACCTGCTCTGTAGCTAACTTGGCTTGTCAGCATTTTATGGGAAAGTTTAGCCGGAGCTTTATGCTGTTTCCCTGGAATTTCGAAGGGAAATGGGTGATTTGATCAAAGATTATAAAATAATCCTGGAAACTGATGGGGTAGGTAGATAAAAACACTTCTCGCTGGTTGGGGGAATCTCGAAAGAGGGGTGCAGTCTAAAAATCTAATTTTAGTCAAAAACCTTTTCAAGGTTGAAATGTATTCACACTTCTGCACACAAAGAGTGGTTGAATTCTGGCATTGTCTTCCACAAATGACCCCTCCCTATCTCTGCAATCTCCTGCAGCCCCAGATTCATACACAATCTGTAATTCTCTAATTCTGGCCTCTTGGTTATCCTCAATTTGAATCATTCCATCATTGGTTGCCGTGCCATCAAGCTGAATGGCGCTAACTCTCAAATTCCTTTCCTAAACCTCTCCTTCTCATTAACACTCCTTCCTCTTTGAAGACAGTCCCTAAATCCAAACTCTTTGACCAAGTTTTTGGTCGTATCGTCTTAATATCTCCTTATGTAACTCGGTGCCAAATTGTTATTGCTTTTTATTCATTTATGTACCTGTGTGTCATTGACAAGACGAGAAATTCTTGAACCACTGCAATCCATGTGGTGTAGATACGCCCACAGTGCTGCTCTAAAGCGAGTTGCAGGACCTTGACCTAGTGACAATGAAGGAACGGCGATATAGTTCCAAGTCAGGATGGAGTGTGATTTGAGCTGTGACGCACGGCCAGATTTTTCCATGCACAGTCCGGTTACAATTTCAATTCTGATCTTTGCAAGTGTTCCGATGCAAAATTTCTCCGAAAATCTTCCTGTCTCTCCCCGTCTCTCCCTCCCTCTTTCCCCCATCTCTCCCTCCCTCTTTCTCCCCATCTCTCCCTCCCTCGTTCTGTCCGCCTATCCCTCCCTCTTTCTGTTCGTCTCTGCCTCCCTCCTGCTCCCCGTCTCCTTCTCCCTCTGCATGCTCGTTTCTCCATCCCTCTATCTCCCTCTCTCTCTGCTGAAGCCCAAAATCCCAGATGATTTGCTAATTATTCTCTCAAGCTGTCATGCCGACTTCAAAGATCACTGCTCTTGAACCTTCGGTTTCCTCTGTACCTGCACACTCATGACAAATGTGCCATTGTCAATCAAACAAAGCCAGCACGATTTCACGAAAGAGAAATGTTTCTTGAGGATGCAACTATTCGGGTAGCTAAAGATGAACCAGTAGATATTTTACACTTGGATTTCGAAAAGGTGCCACACATAAGATTAAAATGAAAGAATAGGACTCAGAGAGTTGAGGATTGGGTAATGGACATGAAGCAAAATGTAGGGATAAACAGGGCATTTTCAATTTGGCAGATTGCGACTAATGGAATGCCGCAAGGATGAGTGCTGGGGCTTCAGCTGTTTTATTCTGAGCATATTTGTTCTGAATCATCACTAACTGTCACTGCTTCGCTTGGTCCGTCTGCCACTATTTGTCACTCTCTCCGTCCATTTCTCTCTCTCTGAACTTCTGTCTAAATCCTCGCTGAGAACCTCAGTAACAAAATGCAGGCAAAACATTAGCCATTCAGTCACTTAACATGAGTTTACAAACAACAGTCACCCATTTTAGGTTTGTTCACGGTGATCATTTTATGTTACCACAGCACTGGAGGGGGGGGGGTAACATTTATTTCAGAGACTGACGACTCCTCACTAATTTATGTTTAGTGCTTTAAAAGTGAAAGAGACACCGACCGGAAGGCACTGAGATACCGAGTACTAGACAGGTGTGCATTATTCCCTTGTTACCATTGTGCACTGTACATGCACGGGAGTTTACACTATTAAATTCATTCACAGGAACTGGACATTGCTGACAAGACCAGCATTTATTGTCCATCACTGATTTCCCTTGACAAGGTGGTGATGAATCGTTATCTCATCGACCCTCCTAGTTACCCCCACAAAACATTAATCAAGCTAGTCTGATATGATCTTCACTTATCAAATCCATACTGACTGTTCTTGATTAATCTGCACCATTATAAATGACAATTACGACTGTTTATCAGAATTTTCCCAATAATTTGTTTCCAAAATTCTGTCTCCATAAATGCAGCCTGACCTGCTCAGAATTTTCACCAGGTTCTGCTGGGATTTCATTATCTGAGGAATTGCGAATGGCCCTGAACACTGTGTAATCAACAGTAAACATTCCCACTTTTGAAATTACGATGTAGGGCAGGCCATTGAGGAAGCGGCTGAAGATGGTTGGGCCGAGGACTCTACCCAGGGGAAATCCTCCAGTGATGTCCTGCTGCTGAGATGACTGACCTCCAGCAATCATAAACGTCTTCCTTTGTGCTGGATAGGACTCCAACCAGCGGAGAGGTGCCTCCTGATTCTCTCAGACTTCAATTTTACCTGGGCTCCTCGATGCTGCACTCAGTCAAATGCTGCCTTGATGTAAAGGTCAGTATCTCTTCCCAGTAGCAGATGCAAGTGACTCGTTCCCTTTGACTCGTTGTGTTCTGAACATGCTCTGCTTCTGCACAGCCTGATACAGAACTGTACACAGCCGATTAATGTAGCCCATCAAACACTCCGACAACAGGTTCAGCACAGCTTAGGATCAGAGTAATGTTCCTTCAACATTCTCTCTCTGTCCTCCTCTCTCTGTCTCTCCCTCCTGCTATCTCTGACACGAGGAGAGAGAGAGGCAGATGGAGAGAGGGTTATATATGCAGTTGAAAAGGGGGCTGTAGAGAGGGACAAGGTTGGAGAGAGAGTGATTGTTGGGGTGGATTAAAAATGAGAATGCAAGATATATTAATTCGATGTAATCCTTCATCGTTGTGTGCACAAACATATAAGAGATAGGTATGGCAAGAGAAACATCAGGAGAGAGGGAGATATGTAGATGAAGTTAAGGCCCAAGCGGCCACTTTTTATGATCCAGAAGGAATGTCCTCCAATTTAACCATCCAGCAAGCTATTCCAATGTGGCAGCCATTGCACCCTCATGATATTGGTTTTGGACATTTTGAAATCTATGTTCCCGTTTTTGAACCTCTGTGCTAAGGGAAACAGGTTCCTCCCAACAACTCTATCTGGGCCGCTCATAATGTTACACACCTCAACTCAATCTCCCCTCAGGATTCTTTGTTCCAGAGAAAACAATAGCATTCTGTCCTATCATTCATTTGGATCTCTTTGCAATTTTGGAACTCTCTTCTTCAAACGGAAAGTTATGATGGCTTAATTGCTAATTATTAAATCTGTGATTGATTTCGGACAGAGCAGTGCGAGATTCACTCTGCTTCTGCTGCGTTTCACCCGGCCTCAGTTTGTCCTGCACACGACCATTTCGCTGTTTATAATACAGTAGGCCCTGTCTTTATTCTGTATCTAACCCCATGCTGCCCCTGTCCTGCAAATGTTTCATGGGACAGTGCAGAGGGAAATTTTACTCTGTGTCTAACCCAACACTGTGCTTTGCTTGGGAGTGTTTAAGGAGACAATGTGCAGATGGAGCTTCACTCTGTACCCCTGGAATTTAGAAGATTAAGCGGCGATTTGATCAAAGTTTTCAGAATTTTAAGGGAAACTGATAGGGTAGAAAGACAGATACTATTCCCACTTGGCTGCCGATTCTAGACATTGTGGGCAGAGTCTAAAAATCTAAATGTAGTCTAAAACCATTCAGGAGTGAAACGATGAAGCAGCTCGATACACCAGGTGCGGTGTCAGTTTGGTACTCACTTCCACAAACAGCAATTGATGCTGAGCCACTTGTTAATGTTTAAATCTGCGTTTGATAGATTTTGATATCAAAAGTTATTAAGTGGTATGGGGCAAAGACGGGTATATGGATTTAGATCACAGATCAGCCATGATTTCACTGAATGATGGAACAGGATTGAGGATCAAAATAGCCTCCTCTTTCTCTGTCCTGCAACAAATATCCTGCTATCACTCTCTGTGTCTGGGTCACCTTTTCGGTCCGTGTCTCCTTTTTGTCTCTCTTTCTGAGTGTCTGTCTCTCTCCTTCTTCTCTCAGAACATCTCTGGATATCCATGATCATCAGTCAGCCACTTTTAGATTTGTTCTCGGTGGCTATTTTATGTTACAACAGCACTGGGACATGTATTCCAGAGACTGACTCCACACAAGTGTACTGTTTTTCCTTTAAACGTGACAGAGACACAGGCATGAAGACACTGACACACACAGTACCAGACAGGAGTGAATCATTCCCTTGTCCCCGCTGTGTACTCTATATGTACAGGAGCTGACACTGTATTAAGTTCATTCCCGTGATATGGGCAGAGTTGACAAGTCCAGAATGTGTTGCCTGATTTTCTTTAGAAGGTGGTGATGAGCTGCTCCCCTCAAGGACCCCGTTAGTTACTCCCACAAAAAATCAGTCAAGCTAGTCTGACACGATCTTCACTTAACAGATCCATGCTGACTGTGATTGATTAATCTGCACCTTTCCAAGTGGCGCTTACTGCTGTTTATCAGTATGTTCCCCAATAATTTCCTTCAACTAAGGTTAGGCTGACTGGTCTGTAATTACTCAGTGTATCACTTTCTCCCTTTTCAATCAATGGTAAAACTTTAGCAGTCCTCCAGTCCTTTGGCACCACTCCTGTAACCAGAGAGGATTGGAAAATGATGGTCAGAGCCTCTGCTATTTCTTCCCTTGCTCCTCTGTGCAATCTGAGCTTTCAAAGATGCTAAACCCCTTCATATTGCCTCTCAATATATTTATCGCATCCAGCTTTCAAATTCCTCCTCCTTGACTGCAATGTCTGTGTCGTCCCCTCTTTTGTGAAGACGGATACAATGTATTCATTATGAACCACGCCCATATCTTCCACCTCCACAGGCAACAAGAAGGAGGAGAGGCAACCTAAACTAAAGGATACAATTGTAACAGGGGGTGCAGAAACAGAAAGATCTGGGGGTGTATATGTGGACCAATCACTGAAGGTGGCTGGGCAGGTTGAGATAGCGGTTAAAAGACATAAGGGTTCCGGGGGTTTATAAAAAGAGACATCGAGTACAAAAGCAAGGAAAACATGACGCACATTTGTAGAACTTTGGTTTCACCTCAACTTGGAGCATTGTTCCCAATTCTGGACAGCGCACTTTAGAAAGAATGTAGAGGCATTAGAGAGGGTGCAGAAAAGATTCACGAGAAATATTCCAGGGATGAGGGATTTCCATTACGTGGATAGAATGGAGAAACTGGGGCTGTTTACCATCGAAAAGAGAAACTTGAGAGAAGGTTTCATAGAGGAGTTCAAAATCATTAGGGTCCAGACATAGTAAATCAGTAGAGAAACTGCAGCCATTGTCAGAGGGGTCGAGAACCACAGGACACCGATTTCAGGTGATTGGTGAATGAACAAAAGGCAATGTGAGGTAAAGTTTGTTTTTACATGGAGTGGTTCGGATCGGGAATGCACTGCCAGAGAGAGTGGTGGAAGTAGATTCAATCATGGCTTTCAAGAGGAAATTGGATAAGAACCTGAAAGGAAAAGATTTGCAGGCCTTCGCGGAAAGGCAAGTTTGTCATTTTTTTCAGATAAACTACAGGCAAAACCCATGGCAGTAATGAACAGCCGAAAGCAGATATCATCCATATGAGAGACTGGATGGCAAAGTGCTCAACTCTTTCTCTTGCAGCTTTTGGTCGTCTAGCTTTTGGTCAATCTCTCTCTCTCTCTGGTTGTTTTTCGAATATTCTCTGCCATATAGTATCAAAGTCAGGACTTATTTTATCCTGGCAGCATTCCTGTTAATCCTCCTCTCTCCCAATCAGTGGTTCGTTTTGTATTAAAGAATGCCTTTCTTAACCAACCAAGGATAATTTTAGGATGGTCGCTAACCGTTAGAACTTGCAAGAGTAGTATCCCTTTGTGCCGACCACTTTATCTCAATGCGTTTACATTTCGTGGCAATACTTGTTGCCCCTGACAGCTTTCTGGGCCGTTTCAGAGGGCAGTTAAGAGTCAGCCACATTGCTCTGGATCTGTTGCTACATGCAGGCCAGATCAGGAAAGAACGGCATATTTCCTTCCCTGAAAATGAAGTCGCGAGCCAAATGGCTGCATACAGCAATTAATGGTAATTTCATGGAACCATTGCAGAGACTAGCTTTCAATTGCAGACTTCTGTAAATTGATTGTATTTAAATTCTAGCAGTTGCCATAGATGGATTTGAACTCCCGTTACCAGGCCATTGGGTTGGGTGTCTGGATTCTTAGCCCAGTGATATTATAACTACTCTACTGACTCATCAATGACCTGTACCGTCTCTGTACCCTAATGCCACCAACACTAATTCCAGGCTGTAACCCTGGATGTGGTCCCGAATCAGAGACTCAAAGTTGACATTTTCACTTGGAAAAGGCAGGAACAGAGTGAACCGGCATTGCTTTTGTCCCTGGATTCAATGTAAACTGCAGACAGATCAATTACATTTACAATATAAGCGCCAGGAGTGAACAAGATCTATACAATTACATGGGAAATGTAAATGATGCCAATTATACTTGTAGCATCCGTCCAGTATGAGTAGAGATTTCAGGATTATTCCCGAGAGAGGTCTTTCTGAGAAAATGTCAGAGACATTGATTGTGTTTCATCTGTCATATTATTTAGATCAAAGTAAAAGCTGCTAATGTAATGTGTTTGTTTAAATGAGTGTATATAATAGCAATGATTAGGGTATAATTGTGTCAGGGGAAACTTAACCCCTGCATAAATCAGGACGCATTGGAATGGATCAGCTCAGAATGCCTGCTGGAGCTGTGGGTTCTCGGATAACAGAACTCTGTTTCTTGCAGAAATAGGATATCCATTAATGTATCAGCTACTACACATTTATTATCCTGTACTTGCCGCAATTGGAGTAGCTGGTAAGCCAGTGTCTCAGCTGTTAATGGTGTAAATCGATGTTAGCTGTGCTGCTGCACTCAGTATTACTTCTCACTGTGTGTTTTACACAGCTGGATTTTCTTTTCCAGCAATTTACAAATGGAATTTCTTCATTGTCTAGTCTTTCAGTCTTGTAGGAACTGCATTATGTCTTGAATGGTTTTGGTTTAAATAACACTGGCATTGTTACTGGATTATTCTCTGTATTGAATTTATTTAAATGTGATGTCTCAGTTAGGATCAATAATCAGACCATCAGGAGCTTTCAAAAGTTTCATGATGTGCAACTAACCGGTCCTGGAATATTTTGTTATGGATGTTTTCTCGGTGATTGATAATGAGACATCTCACAGTATTCGTGTTGAAAGGGACCAGCACAATATCCTCTATTCCTACTAACATGGTTCAATTTAACCAGGAGGCCAATGTATTTGTTGTTTATCACTGTTATATATATATATATATTATATATATATATAATATATATATATATATATTCCATTTCGTGTTTGTCTGACGCTGCTTCAGAGGTCTGGCTACTGAACTGACTTTGATGCTGACTCCTTCACATCTCCTTATCTGCTTTACTGCGGAGCCTTCACTGTCACTGGATTACATTGTAAAATAGAAAACATTGATCTGATGTTTTATTGGTTTACCTTCTATCAGTTGTAATCAAGAGTCTCCCATTAATCTGTAGATTATCAGCTGCACACTGATGTTGGTGTTTATTAATTAAACCATCCCACATTCTAGCGGTGAACTTTATAATTCCAGGAGAAGGAATTACAATGATTGTGAGGTTTGTCTGATGTAAGCGTTTCATCCTGTTTATTCCATGCATTATTGATGATATGAAGAGTAGAGCTGAACAGGTGGAGACTTGAGTGTTCTGTCGATATATTAAAGTATTCACAGAGGTTTCCCTATTGAACAAACTGACTCTGCGAGTAGAATCATTGCACACGAGGCTGGTGAACAGAACACATGTTTAGAATGTTAGGAATAAAACGTATGAGAAAAGTAGCATTAAGGAACAGTTTACAGGGTGTGAGTACTAGCGAGCGGTGGAGTGAACAATTGAGAGAAGGAAGTGGGAAAGGAGCTGGTGGAACGAAACCGAGCGAAAGAAATAAGCAGAAGTAAAGAGAAAGAGAAAGAAGCAGCGGTGTGAATAATTTACTATCATAAAGTGCTAGAATGTCCAGAACAATTAGTGAGAGAAACTGAGTTGAAGTTGTCTGTTGTTGGATTGCGTTACTTTCACTGTTGGACTTGATCCTCTATGTTTATTTCTGTCAGGTCCTCCTTTTTTATTGGAAGTTCCTATTCCTTGCGTATTGACTGAATAAACATAATCGAATCAGTTCTTCACAGTTGGAAATTTATTAATCAAATACTCAACTTCAAAATCTCTGTGATTGCTGAAATCAATGAAACGCGAGGCTGATATTAGAAATCGCGTTCAATTTATATTTAATTGCATGTACAAACTAAATCCACTGACTATATTGTAAAAGCAATGAACTGTTCGCCAACACCAGTAATCACAGGGGTAATTGTTTGAATGTATTAATTGAGTTCAGTTACTGGGATCCATAGATTAGATTCCCTCTAACACTCTGCTGCAGTCTCTCCCTGTGAATCTCTGCCTCTCCTCTCACTGGTGTTGGGGAATGAGCCCGGCCAGGTGGTTGAAGTTTCAGTAGGGGACTACTTTGGGAATAGTGATCACAATTCCGTAAGCTTTAAAATACTAATGGACAAAGACGAGAGTGGTCCTAAAGGAAGAGTGCTAAATTGGGGGAAGGCCAACTATACCAAAATTCGGCAGGAGCTGGGGAATATAGATTGGGAGCAGCTGTTTGAAGGTAAATCCACATGTGATATATGGGAGGCTTGTAAAGAGAGGTTGATTAGCGTGCAGAAGAGACAACTTCCTGTGAAAATGAAGGATAGAAATGGCAAGATTAGGGAACCATGGATGACAGGTGAAATTGTGAGACTAGCTAAGAGGAAAAAGGAAGCATACATAAGGTCTAGGCGGCTGATGAAAGACGAAGTTTTGAAAGAATATCGGGAATGTAGGACCAATCTGAAACGAGGAATTAAGAGGGCTAAAAGGGGTCATGAAATATCTTTAGCAAACAGGGTTAACGAAAATCCCAAAGCCTTTTATTCATATATAAGGAGAAAGAGGGTAACTAGAGAAAGGATTGGCCCACTAAAGGACAAAGGAGGAATGTTATGCTTGGACTCAGAGAAAATGGGTGAGATTCTAAACGAGTACTTTGCATCGGTATTCACCGAGGAGAGGGACATGACGGATGTTGAGGTTAGGAACAGATGTTTGATTACACTAGGTCAAGTCGGCAAAAGGAGGGAGGAAGTGCTGGGTATTCTAAAGGGCATTAAGGTGGACAAGTCCCCAGGTCCGGATGGGATCTATCCCAGGTTACTGAGGGAAGCGAGAGAGGAAATAGCTGGGGCCTTAACAGGTATCTTTGCAGCATCCTTAAACACGGGTGAGGTCCCGGAGGACTGGAGAATTGCTAATGTTGTCCCCTTGTTTAAGAAGGGTAGCAGGGATAATCCAGATAATTATAGACCGGTGAGCCTGACGTCAGTGGTAGGGAAGCTGCTGAAGAAGATACTGAGGGATAGGATCTATTCCCATTTGGAAGAAAATGGGCTTATCAGTGATAGGCAACATGGTTTTGTGCAGGGAAGGTCATGTCTGACCAACTTAATATAATTCTTTGAGGAAGTGACAAAGTTGATTGATGAGGGAAGGGCTGTCGATGTCATTTACATGGACTTCAGTAAGGCGTTTGATAAGGTTCCCCATGGCAGGCTGATGGAGAAAGTGAAGGCGCATGGGGTCCAAGGTGTAATAGCTAGATGGATAAAGAACTGGCTGGGCAACAGGAGACAGAGAGTAGCAGTAGAAGGGAGTTTCTCAAAATGGAGACGTGCTGGGACCACTGTTGTTTGTGATATACATTAATGATTTGAGGGAAAGTATAGGTGGACTGATTAGCAAGTTTGCAGACGGCACTAAGATTGGTGGAGTAGCAGATAGTGAAGGGGACTGTCAGAGAATACAGCAGAATATAGATAGATCGGAGAGTTGGGCAGAGAAATGGCAGATGGAGTTCAATCAGGGCAAATGCGAGGTGATGCATTTTGGAAGATCCAATTCAAGAGTGAACTACACAGTAAATGGAAAAGTCCTGGGGAAAATTGATGTCCAGAGAGATTTGGGTGTTCTGGTCCACTGTTCCCTGAAGGCGGCAACGCAGGTAAATAGAGTGGTCAAGAAGGCATACGGCATGCTTTCCTTCATCGGACGGGGTATTGAGTACAAGAGTTGGCAGGTCATGTTACAGTTGTATAGGACTTTGGTTCGGCCACATTTGGAATACTGCGTGCAGTTCTGGTCGCCACATTACCAAAAGGATGTGGATGCTTTGGAGAGGGTGCAGAGGAGGTTCACCAGGATGTTGCCTGGTATAGAGGGCGCTAGCTATGAAGAGAGGTTGAGTAGATTACGATTATTTTCATTAGAAAGACGGAGGTTGAGGGGGGACCTGATTGAGGTGTACAAAATCATGAGAGGTATAGACAGGGTGGATAGCAAGAGGCTTTTTCCCAGAGTGGGGGATTCAATTACTAGAGGACACGAGTTCAAAGTGAAAGGGGAAAAGTTTAGGGGGGATATGCGTGGAAAGTTCTTTACGCAGAGGGTGGTGGGTGCCTGGAACGCGTTGCCAGCGGAGGTGGTAGATGCGGGCACGATGGCTTCTTTTAAGATGTATCTAGACAGAGACATAAATGGGCAGAAAGCAAAGAGATACAGAACCTTAGAAAATAGGCGACATGTTTAGAGAGAGGATCTGGATCGGCGCAGGCTTGGAGGGCCGAAGGGCCTGTTCCTGTGCTGTAATTATCTTAGTTCTTTGTTCTTTGTTTGTATTGAATCCTCTGTCTCCTCATCCCCTGCTCCATTTTCCCAAACCATCTGCTCCTGTCCCTTCCAGATGCAACAGGTCCTTTTCCCTGTCTCACCTCCAAATTTTATTCGCTGGCTCCTCTGTCAGCTGCCTCGTCCAACCTGAAAGGATCATAGGAACATAGGAGCAGGAGGAGGCATTTCAGCCATTCGCCCCTGCTCTGCCATTCTCGAACATGGCTGATACAAGCACTCAAAGTCAGCGCTTCAGTTTTCAGCCTTTTTCCATTTGGCAGCAGTCCTTGTCTGTTCTCTGAACCCAAAGCAACAAACCAGCTCCACCTACCGCTGTCCCAAAGCCTCCCGACTAACAGTCTGGAGACAAATTCTTATTTAACCCATTGGATTCCATCTCGGTAAAAGCCTTTCTCATTTCCCCACCAACCCTCCATCCTCACTCAGTACTATCAGTCGATCCAGTGCTAAGTTTATTCACTTTCTGTCTCAATTTCCCAATACATTAAGAATTGTGTTTCACACATTTCACTGTGGCAAAGCAGTTACCAGGTCAATGAATCAGTTTTAACTGCTCGATGCAGCATCAAAGCTGGAAATTTCAGCCCAGGTTCTGTCGAACCACTGTTTTGTCTCCAGGTCTGATCAGTAATTTCTCTGCTTCCTTTTCTCTCTCTTCCGGTTGACTTGGTGGCGATTGTGATCCTGTCCCGCGGAAAGTGCGCACTCTCCACATTTATCACTCTATACCTGTTGGGAATGGCAGTGGCTGATATTCTGGTCGTTATCACTGGTCCCATATTGTAGTGGATTGTTGGAATGTATTTCCCAGATTCATTCCTGAGACTTACTCACGTGCATTGTCTCATTGTCGTTCTAGGTTCTGCACCACAGTTCTTTCTGTCTGGCTCACAGTCATTTTCACCTTTGATCGATTTGTGGCCATTTTTTTGTGAGAAGCTGAAAACAAGATATTGCAGCGAGAAAACAGCAGCTGTGGTTGTAGGAGCAGTGAGTGTGCTGAGCGGTTTCGGGTCTCTCCCCTGTAACTTTACACTGGAGCAACAGTACTTTATTGATAATGTCCCGTGAGTTGTGGCCATAAATCGAGCTTCTTTACTTCCCCCACATGGGGGCATTTGAATTGTTTGACTACATTTTAACCCCTTGTGTGCCGTTCATTCTGATTTTTCTGCTCAATGTTCTGACGGTACGATGTATTTTGTTCGCCAGTAAGGTCTGCAGGGGATTACGGGGTCACAACAATGGAGAGAATCACAAGGACCCACAGATGGAGAATCGGAGAAAATCTATCATTTTACTCTTCAGTATATCTGGCAGTTTTATACTGTTATGGGTGATTCGGGTTGTGTATAACTTTTATGCGCGTATTGCAGATATTCTGTATTATTCCTCCTACACTGACCCTCTCTTTATCACAGACCAAACATCAATAATGCTGCAGCTTTTCAGTTTCTGCTCCAACATGTGTATTTACGCTGTGGATTATTTCCCTTGATTCTATCCTCGTATTGCTCTCCCATTATTATTCACTTTCATTCTGTGTTCTTTACTTCCTGACCCCCGCGGCTCCACCGCCACCCACCCCACCACACCCAACCCCCCACGCACCCCGCCCTGCCCCCGCCACCACTCCACACAGTTATCATGTGAAAAGATCGCTCTGAATCCTCCGTAGATTTAAGGTGAGAGGGAGGAGGTTTAAAGGGGATCAAAGGGGTAAATTTTACAAGCAAAGAATAGTGGGTATCTGGAATGAGCTGCCAGAGGAGGTGTTGGAGGCAGGAACAGTAGCGACATTTAAGAAGCATCTGAACAGATACTTGAATGAGCAAGGCATAGAGGGATATGGACTAAATGCAAGCAGGTGGGATTAGTACAGATAGGCATTATGGTCAGCATGCACGCAGTAGGCCGAAGGGCAAGTTTCTATGATCTACGACTCTATGTCTCGATGAAAGCAGAGGACAGAAACAGTGAAGATGGAAAGTTAAACAAGTGACACTTCATTGCAGCAGCAAAATCTCTTCCAGATTTTCGAAATAATCATTGCTGAACTTTATTAAAACGGGAGGTGAAAAGTAAAAGAGCTTCCATGCAATTTGTCGGCAGTGGTCGTTTTCCAACTTTGAAAACCTTTGTAACATTAAACTGGCAATTGTAAAGAAAATTATTTTGAATGATTCCAGGCTAAGGCATAAGTGCCACAACATCAAATAAAATACAAATAATCATTTACAGATACAACTGTAAATATGGATCTGAATTGTCGTGTGAAATGTCACCAGTTGTCAATGTTCTCTTGGCTGCATCATTTACCATGCTCTACTTTGAGGGATTGTCAGCCAGAGGAACTGAGAAACCTAATAGAAACTACCTGTTCCTCAAACTGCAGCAAACCGGAAGCTCCAGCAAAAACTATTTGCCAGAATTTCAAGGTAGTTATTGCTGCACTTGTTGTAAACTGGAGGTGTCTCGTGAAAGACATTTAATACAATTTGTGTTAAATGGCCATTTTCCAAACAGGTCCCTCCAGCTTTTAAATTGCAGCATTCTATATTCGGTTGTTATTGAGGTTTTGTGGGAGGGAGAAAAATACACATAGACAGACAGGGTCCTGGGTTGTGCTATTTACGACATTGGCTGAAATATCCCTCCCCCATTTCCTCTTTTCAAGGGACTCAACTTGGACTGTCCCATTCCAGGGAGGAAGTGTTCAAGTGGAGGACGCTGGTTGGACGATCTGTACTTTGGGAGAAATTGATTTTTGAGTAATAGGCTCTGGGATATATGAGGACAACTTTAGGTGCCAGTCTGTCTTTTTCATGCGGTGTCTGAAGGCGCCTTTCTGTATCTCAGTCTCTGTGGCTCTGCGCTCAGATGAATAGGAGCTGTCTACAGTGTGCGTGCGTGTGCGTGCGATTTCAGCCTGAACAACCATCTCTCTCTCTGTCCTATTCTCACATTTTAAACTATTTCCCACCCTAAAGCCACCCTGCCCCATGCTCTTGTTCCCCTCACTTCCACCATGGACGAGCTGGTGGTGGGAAAGGTTGAGAGTCCAACGATGGAACACAGGCTGTGTAGAATGGCGAGTATTAAATCTTTTAATGTCCCTCACTTTCTTTGCCCCTCCCTCATCTCAATCTCTCTCTCGCTCTCTCTCTCTTTGTGTGTCCCATTTCTTCCACTGTCTGTACGTCTCTCTTACTGTCTCCGTCTCTCTCTCTCTCTCTCTCTCTCGCTCAGGCTTTCCTTTCTGTCTTTTACCTGGCTCTCTCTCTCTCTCTCTCCCTTTTCTCTCTTTCCTTCTTTGTGCGTGTCTCTCCCACTTTCTCTCTCTCTTTCTCTCCCTCTTTGTGCAACTCTCTTTTGCTTGTTTCTCTCTCTCATTTTTAGGCTTCCCCTTCTCTCTCGTTCGTTGACTGTCTCATCTTTCTCTTGCTTACGCTCTTTCTCTCTCTCTCTCTCTTTATCTCTCTCTCACTCTCTCTCTCTCACTCTCTCACTCTCTCTCTCACCCTCTCTCTCACACTCTCTCGTTCTCTCTCTCTCTCTCTCTCTCTCTCTCTCTCTCTCTCTCTCTCTCTCTCTCTCTCCCCCCCCCCCCCCCCGACCCCCACCCCCCTCTTCCTCCCAGGCTCACTGGTTGGCTCTTTCTCTCTGTCTTTCCTCTGCGTTTTATTTATTTCTCTCTCTCACTCTCAGGCTGTCTGTCTCTCATTCTCAGGCTTTTCTTTGTCTCTCTTTCTCTTTATTTCTCTATACTCTCTATCTCTCACACTCTCAATCTCTCTGTCTCAGTTTTCCCCTCTCTCTCTCTCTTTCTCTTTGCCTGTTTTTCTTCTCTCTTCTGGAGATTTTTCAAAAATCTCTTTCCAGCTCTCTTTCTCTGTTTCTTTTGCTTTTTTACTCTCTCTCTCTCTCTCTCTCTCTCTCTCTCTCTCTCTCTCTCTCTCTCTCTCTCTCTCTCTCTCTCTCTCTCTCTCCTCTCTCTCTCTCTCTCTCTCTCTCTCTCTCTCTCTCTCTCTCTCTCTCTCTCTCTCTCTCTCTCTCTCTCTCTCTCTCTCTCTCTCTCTCTCTCTCTCTCCTCTCCCTGGTCTTCTCTGCAGCTGATTCTCTGAATTATTTTCTCTGGCGTTCTCTTTCTCTGTGGCTCTTTCTGTCTCTCTCTTTCCCTCCATCTCTTTCTCTTCAGCTTCTCTGGTCTTTCTAGATTTATTCCACCACCACACCCCCGCCATCCTCCCGGAAATGTGGGTGCTCCCCCCCAAATCTCCCCCAGCAAATTTCTCCTCCACAAATCCCCCAAACAAATTCCAACCCCCCCCCCCCACTAATTTTCACCCACAAATTTCCCCCTGGCAAATTTCATCCACGCAAATGTCCCGCATCTGCAAATTTCCCCCTGTGATTCATAGGATAACAGAGACTTAGAGACTGGGATTCAACGGGTACAGTTTTTATTTCAGATTTCCAGCATCCACAGTAATCAACAGGGATGGAAACAGTAGTAGAATTCAGGAGGATAGAGTAAGTCTGGTGAAATGGTTAGGCACACGGCAGGTTAACTTCAATGCTGAGAAATGTAAAATGATACATTTGGAAGGAAGGCTGAGGAGAAGCGATGTAAAGTAAATGGTACAATGTTAAATGGGTGCAGGGACAGAGGGATCTGGGATTTCATCTGCGTCACTTTTTATATCTTGAAGATTCAATTTGGGGCTTGGAATCTTGTCAGTTGAATTTAGCTTCATCCTGATAAGTGTTCGCAAACGTGTTGTGAAATTTGACAAAAGCTGTTTCCATTCAGAGAAACCTGCATTGTGGAGGTGTGAGCTATATTTGCAGGGACAGGAAATAGGGGTGTTTGAACGAACCTGCAGGTTTTCATTGATGCAATAAGGTGATAATTTGATTTGTGTCCCTTGCAGATGCACAGAATAATAGGTATTTACAGAACACCACATGAAGTAGTTTACTAATGTCTGACAAACTTCAAAGACTTCAGACACATGGAAGAAGAGGAGAAAGGAAAAATATACAAAACTTGAGACAGACAGACAATAGAAGTAGGAAAATTGATCTCTTTCTATGGGTTTTAATCTGGAGGCCTGAACTGATGATTGAAAAATCAGGAGTTGAAATCCCACACTGGGCTGTTGTGAATTTGAATTTTGTTTTTTTTCTCAAAAAAAATAAATCTGGAATGAAAAAAACCTCCAGGATGGAATGATTCACTCCTGTCTACTAGTGCAAATCCCGTGTGTGTCTCAGTTTTGATGTATCAATTAACAATTTAACATGTTGGGGTAGAATGCCACATCCCCATGTTGCCAATGACACAAAACTAGGCAGCATTGTGAGCAGTGCAGCTGGAAGCATCAAATTGCAAAGAAATATTAATATCTTAAATGAATGGGAAAAACTGTGGTCGATAGATTTCAATGTCAGCAAAACAGACTGGAGAAGAATTCTTTATAAATGGTAAATAGCTCGAAGCACTGGAGGTCCAAAGAAACTTGGGAGGTCCATGTCCATTTGAATGCAGCGTAGATTTACCAGAATGATTACTGGACTCCAAGGGAAAAATTACGAGGTGATATTACACAAACTAGGGATGTATTCCATGGAATTTAGGCTAATCAAGGTGATTTGATCAAATTATTGAGATATTGAAGGGAACTGAAGGCGTAGTTTGGGAGAAACTATTTTTGCAGCAGCTTGGGAACATGGGAACAGGGCGAGGCCATTCAGCTCACCATTCAATTCTATCTTTGCTGATCATCCACTTCAATGCCCTTTTGCCACTCTATCCTCATATCCCTCTTCTCATTGGTATTAAGAAATCTCTCCCTCTCTGCTTTAAACAGACTCAATGACTGAGCTTCCACACCCCTTTGGAGTGGAGAAAACCAAAGATTAACAACCCACTGAGTAAAGAAATATCTCCTCATCTCCATCCCAAGTGGCTTCCCCCTTACTTTGAAATTGCAAGCTCGAGGAACAGCATCTCATCTACAGATTAGGCACACCACAGCCTGCTGGACTGAACATTGAGTTCAATAATTTCAGAGCATGACTGCCCCCCATTTTACTTTCATTTTTAGTTATTTTTTTCTTCTTTTTTTTTACATTCTTTTTCACATTTTTCACAATTTTTTTGCATTTATTTCATTTCATCTTAGTTTGTTCAGTTTGCTTACCCACTGTTTTTTTTTTCAGGTTTGCACCTGCTGCTGTTCAATATTTAATGTATTAACACCGAACCTGCACTAATGATTTGTCTTTCAACACACCATTAACATATTGTTTGCCTTTGCTCCGTGATCATTTGGTCAGCTATGTGACCTGGTCCAATCTAGACCTCCTTTGTCATCTCTTGCCCCACCCCCACCTCACTTGATTATAACCTGTGACTTTTCTAATATTTATCAGTTCTGAAGAAGGGTCACTGACCCGAAATGTTAACTCTCCTTCTCTTTTCACAGATGCTGCCAGACCTGCTGAGTGGTTCCAGCATTTCTTGTTTTTACATTATATTTGAAATTGTGTCCCTTGGTTCTAGACTCCTGTACCAGGGGAAGCATCTTACCTGCATCTATACTGCCGAGCCCTGTAAGTATTTTGTAGGTTTCAATAATATCACCTCTCATTCTTCTGAACTCCAATGTGTATCGGCCCAACCTGTTCAATCATTCCACAGAAGACAACCCCTTCATCCCGGGAATCACCCAAATGAACCTTCTCTAAACTGACTCCAATGCATCGAGGCCTGACCATTTATCAACTTGCAAAGATGCCAAACACCTTAATATTTCCCCTGTCAGTCTGTTATTCCTGTCCAATATTTCACACTGCTCCTCTTTAAATACAATGTCTGCATCGTTCCCCCTCTTTTATGAAGACAGAAACAAAGTATTCATGAAGAACACCATGCCCACATCTCCCACCTCCATACACACATTGCATGTTTGGTCCTTAATACTCTATCCTCAGTTATCCGCTCGCTCTTCATGTATTTATAAAACATCTTTGCATTTTCCTTGATTTTACTTGATGTTATTATTTTCCAACTGTCTCTTAGCTTTCCTGCTTTGATTTTTAATTTCATCCCTGAACTTTCTTCACTCCTCTCAGCTTTCTGTGGTATTGAGATCTCGGTGTCTGACATAAGCTTCCATTTTGTGCCTTATCCGACCCAGTTTGATACTTGATTTGCAGGGCACTCGAGAATTGGGAGGCCCATCCTTTTTGTCCTTGTGGGAAAATAGTTGTTCTCAACCCTCACTAATTCTCACTGCACTGACAACTTCATGTAGCTGCTTCCAATTCACTTTGCTAAACCCTCCCTGGAACTAGCATCTCCTCCGATCCCGCTAAACATCCCTCATATCCTTCCTAATGTGTGGTGTCCAGAACTGGCTGCAGTATTCGAGTTGTGGCCTAACCAGAGCTTTGTAAACATTCAGCATAACTTCCATGCTTTTGTACTCAAAACTATTTATCAAGTCCAAGATCCCATATACTTTTCTGACGTCTCTCTTAATATAACCTGCCACCTTCATAGATGCACATGTACCCCCAGGTCCCTTTGACGCTGCACTCTCCCTAGAACTGTGCAATTAAGTGCAAATTGCCTCTCCCTTTCTCCTCTGCCAGAGCGAGAGCTGGAAAGGTGCTGAGGAGAGAGCTGAGGAGGAGAGAGAGTGGGGGAGAGAGAGCGAGGGGATGAGAGAGAGACGGGGAAGAGATTGGGACACAGAAAGAGAGAGAGAGTGTGCGATATAGAGGAAGAGAGGGGGGAACAGAGGGGGGAAAGAAAGGGACGAGAGGGGTAGGGGAGGAGAGAGAGATAGAGAGACGCCAGAGAGAGAGAGAGAGAGATCTGGGGGAGACAAAGCAGGGTAGAGAGGGCAAGAGAGAGGAGGTGTTATGGCCAAGTGAAAGAGGTGTCTATGGGTCTGTTACTGTCTTCAACTGGTCTTATAGTAACATGGTTTCATTTTAAATACACTGTGTTTTAGTTCCCCCTTGGTGAATACTTGTGCACAGCTTTCCAATTATAAGGCAACGAAATGAGCACGAACAGGATTTCTTAGGTTTAAAGAATAAAGATGAAATTTATTAAACCTTAAACTTAAACTCTAATATGGTTAACGCCTATGGATATACGATGCACCAACGCTAGCATGCACACGCAATATAAGCATGCAAATAGGGCCAAAAAAGAGCAGAAGGAAAGTTAAGTAGAATAGTTAGAGGCAATATATTGTTACTGTTTCTCGAGCTCGCTGAAGACCTTGTTTGAAGATATGGTCTTGCGTTTCGTTGGGGCCCAGTGTTCCTTTTAAACCTGCTTCATGAAGGCGACATTTTCTCTCTTTGAGTTTATGTGTCTTCAATGGTTTCCAAATCTGGTGACAGCGAAATGAGGGCAGATAGGAGAGAGGTCTGATAAAACCAGGAGCCAGGTGTTTTCTCAGTCCGAATCCTTTGTTGGAAGTTCAAATCTTAACAGCCAGCCAGTAATATGACTATGTTCACTATGGAGAAGGACGATGTAGGTGTAAAGGAGGGAGATTATGGTATACTTGAATAAATTAGCATTGAAAGGGGGAGGCATTAACGGTTTTAGCCGGCTTAAAAGTAGATAGATGTCCAGGCCTAGATGAGGTGTATCACAGGCTGCTACGTGAGGCAAGGGAGGAGATAGCAGTGTCTCTGACACAAATTTTCAAATCCTGTTTGATGCACAGGAGAGAAACCAGAGGACTCGAGGACTGAGAATGTGGTACCATTATTCTACAGTCGCAGGGTTAAACCAGGTAATTACAGGCCAGTAGTCTGAACAACATCAATGATAGGGAAACTGTTGGAAACAATTCTGAAGGACAGGATTAATTTACACTTGGAGAAGCAGGGATTAATCAAGAATAGCCAGCCGGCGTTTTCAGGGGCTGATCATGTCTCAATAACTTAATTGGATTTTTTGAGGTGTCAAGATGTGTAGAAAAGCGTAAAGCAGTTTCTGTAGTCTACATGGACTTCAGTAAGGCTTTTGATAAGGTCCCACATGGGGGATTTGTCAAGAAGGTAAGAGGCCATGGGATCCAGGGCAATTTGGCAAATTGGATCCAAGATTGGTTCAGGGGCAGGATGCAGAGGGTGATGGTCGAGGATTGTTTTTGCGATTGGAAGCCTGTGACCAGTGGTGTAATGCAGAGATAGGTGCTGGGACTCTTATGTAGTGCACATTAATGATTTTGAAGTAAATATAGGAGGTATGTTCAGTCAGTTTGCAGGTGACACGAAAATTGATAGTGTCGTATATAGTGAGGAGGTAAGCCATAAATTGCAGGACGATATTTCTAGGCTGGTAAGATGGGCATAGCAGTGGAAAATGGAATTTAATCGTGAGAAGTGTGAGGCGATGCAGTTTGGAACGAACAAAAACAAAAGCGAATATACCCTAGGAAGTACAGAGGGCCAGAGGGACCTTGGTGTACTTGTCCATAGATCACTGAAGGCAGAAGCACAGTCAGATAAGGTGGTTCGGAAGGCATATGGGATACTTACTTTAATAGCTGAGACATAAAATATGAGAGCAGGGAGGTTATGATGGAGCTGCATAAAACGCTAGGTCGGCCACAGCTGGAGTACTGTGCACAGTTCTGGGCGCCACACTATAGGAAGGATATGGTTGCACTGGAGAGGGTGCAGAGGAGATTCACCAGGACGTTGCCTGGGCTGGAGCATTTTAGCTATGAAGAGAGACTAGATAGGGCGGCACAGTGGCGCAGTGGTTAGCACCGCAGCCTCACAGCTCCAGGGACCCGGGTTCGATTCCGGGTACTGCCTGTGTGGAGTTTGCAAGTTCTCCCTGTGTCTGCGTGGGTTTTCTCCGGGTGCTCCGGTTTCCTCCCACAAGCCAAAGGACTTGCAGGTTGATAGGTAAATTGGCCATTATAAATTGCCCCTAGTATAGGTAGGTGGTAGGGAAATATAGGAACAGGTGGGGATGTGGTAGGAATATGGGATGAGTGTAGGATTAGTATAAATGGGTGGTTGATGTTCGGCACAGACTCGGTGGGCCGAAGGGCCTGTTTCTGTGCTGTAGCTCTAATCTAAAAAGGCGACGGCTGTTTTCCTTAGAGCAGAGAAGTTTGATGGGGAATCTGAGTGTGGTATACAAAATTATGAGGGGCATAGATAAGGTAGATAGGAAGAAACTTGTCATTTAACGGAGATGGCACTAACCAGGGGGCACAGATTTAAGGTAAGGGCACGAGGTTTAGTGGGGATTTGAGGAAATAATTTTTCAAGATGCACTGCAGCAGCGCAATAAGTGTCCGCATAGAGCACTTCCTAAACCCGCGACCAATAGACTATATCAGTTCGGAGCAGAAATAGGCCATTCGGCCCATCAATCCTGCTCTGCCATTCAATAAGTTCCGAGCTGATCGATTTCTATCTCGAATTCTAAACTCCCATCTACAGCCGATAATCTTCCATTTCCTTGCCTAACAAGAATCTAACTACGTCTGCTTTAAAAATATTCAATGACCACGCCTCCAACACTTTCCGAGGCACCGATGCAAAGTCGCAAATCCCTCTGAGAGAAAAACAATCTCTTTGCCTCTGTCTTATAAGGGTGACCCCTAATTTTAAAACAGTGTCCCCTTGTTCTGGGCTCACCCACAAGAGGAAACATCCTTTCCACATCTATCTTGTCAAGACCGTTCAGGATCTTCTACACTTCAATCAGGTCTCCCCTCACTCTTCTAAACTCCAGTGAAAACAAGCCCAGTCTGCCCAACCTTCCCTCATAAGAAAACACGCTCATTCCCAGTATCAATCTAGTAAACCTCCTCTGAACCACCTCCAACGCATTCACATCCTTCCTTAAATAAGGAGACCAAAACTGCACACAGTATTCGAGATGTGATCGCACCAATGCCCTGCATAACTGAATCATAATTTCCTTACTTTTATTTCAATTCTTCTCGTCATAAAGGATATCACTCCACTCGCCTTCTTTATTACTTGCTGTACCTGCAAATTAACTTTTTATGACTAGCACTAGAACACCTAGGTCCCTCTGCACCTCGGAATTCTGCAGTAGTTCCCCGCTTAAGACACACCTTGTGTTTTGATCTTCCTGCCAAAGTGAACAACTTCACATTTATTTACATTATACTCCATCTGCTAGATTTTTTGCCGACTCACTCAACCTCTCTATATCGGTCTGTAAGCTCTATATGCCCTTTTCACAAATTATGTTCCTACCTATCTTTCTCTCATCTGCAAATTTAGCTACTATGCCATCGCTCCCCTCATCGAAGTGATTGATATAAATTGAAAAATTTAGAGGCCCGAACACAGACCCCTGTGGGACTCCACTCGTCACATCCTGCCAATCAGAAAACGACCCATTTATGCACACTCTATGTTTCCTGCCAGCCAGCTAATCTTCTATCCATGTTCATATATTACGCCCGACACCGTGAGCTCCCACCTTGCACAATAACTTTTTAGATGGCACCTTGTCAAATGCATTCTGGTAATCCAAGTACAGTACATCAGCGGGCTCCCCTTTATCCACTGCGCATGTCACTCCTTCAAAGAACTCAATAAATTGGAGAAACATAATTTCCCTTTCACAAAACCATGCTGACTATCCCCGGATTACCTTGAGTTTTTCCAAGCGCCCAACTACAACCTCCTTAATGATCGATTCTAACAGCTTCCCCACGACAGACGTCAAGCTAACGGGGCCGATAGTTACCTGTTTCCTGCCTCCCCACCCTCTTGAATGGAGGGGTTATATTTAATATTTTCCAGTCTGATGGAATCTTTCCAGAATCAACTGATTCTTTCAAAATTAACACCAACACATCTACTACCTCTTTAGCCACCTCTTTTAAGACTCAATGATGAATCCGAACAGGACCCGGGGACTTATCAGCCCGCAGTTCCAATACTTTGCTCAGTACTGCTTTTCTGGTGATTGTAATTTCAGCAGTTCCTCTCTTCCTTCCGCCTCCTGATTTGCAGATTTTCCTGGAATGTTTTTTATATCCTCTATACTCAACATAAAAGTAAAATATGTGTTCATTTCATTGCCTACTTCCTCATTGTCTACGATTAACTCTCAATTCTCATTCTCCAGAGGACAACATTCATTGTACTTACTCTTTTCATTTTTAAATACCTGTACATACTCTTGGTATTCGTTTTTACATTTCCAGCTAGCCTCCTTTCATGCTATAATTTATTCCTCCTGATTAACCTTGAAGCCATGTTCTGCCATTCTTGATATTTTGACCAGCCTCTCATCTTTGCACACTTATATGCGTTTTCATTAAGTTTGATGGCTTCCTCAACCTCCTCAGTTAACCACGAATGGTGGGTCCTCCCCTTCGATTTTTTCTTTACAGTAGGCATATACATATTCTGAGTATTCTGAAATATCCCCTTCAATCGCTGCCACTGCTTATCTATTGATCTGTCAGCAAGCCTAGTCGCCTAGTTCACACAGCCAGTTCAGCGTTCATGCAAACATAGTTGTCCTTCATTAAGTTTAAAATACTGGTCTTAGACCAACTGCTCTCGCTTTCAAACTGGATGCAAAATTCAATCATATTATAGTCACTGCGAGCTTGATGTGCCTTTACTCTGGGTCATTAATTAATCCTGTCACATTACACAATGCCAAGTCTAATATAACCTGCTCTCTGGTCGGTTCCAGATAGATATACTGACGGATAGATAAACAAACAGACAGATAGTAAGACAGATAGATAGTAAGATAGATAGATTGATAGAAAGATGGATAATAAATGCAAAACACTGCAGACGCTGGAAATCTGGAATAAAAGCAAGAAATGCTGGAAATAATCAGCAGGTCTGGCAGCATCTGTGCAGAGAGAAGCAGAGTCCACGTTTCAGGACAGGTACTCAGCAAAGGACTCAATTTTATCCCTTACGCCCCCACCTCAATGAATTCCCAGTTCGACATGATGTTGAGCTCCTCTTCCGTCGCCTTCACCTCCGGGGTCACTTCTTTGACCAGGAGCCCCCACCACCCGCCCCCGCCCCCCACGACCAGCGGGCCTATTCACCCTCCTCCAGCATTCCCCGTCTACCTAGATACCTCCCTCTGGCGTCTTACCCGCTCTTGATCTTTTCATTGACCCCCGTCAATGAGATACTAGTCGTATCAATTTCTATGACCCCTCACTCACTCCAACCTGCACCCCTCTAAACTTGCGAGACTCCGTTCGCTCACGTCGTACCGTCCTCTACCTTGCCCAGGCTCAGTGTCAACTCTCAGACACTTCTTCCTGCCTCCCCCTGGACCATGACCCCACCACCGAACATCAAGCTACTGTCACTGATCTCATCTCCTCTGGAGATCTTCCCTCCACAGCTTCAAACCTCATAATCTGGAAACACCGGACAGCCCGCTTCTACCTCCTTCACAAAATCCACAAACTGAACTGTCCTGGTAGACCCATTGTTTCAGCCTGTTCCTGCCCCACTGAATTTATTTCTTCCTATCTTGACTCTATTTTTTCTCCCCTGGTCCAGTCTCTTCCCAACTACATCCGTGACTCTTCTGACGCCCTACCTCATTTTGACAATTTTCAGTTTCCTGGCCCCAACCGTCTCCTCTTCACGATGGATCTCCAATCTCGCTACGCCTCCATCACCCACCAGGAGGGTTTCGGGGCTCTCCGCTTCTTCCTTGAAGAGAGCTCCAAGCAATCCCCATCCACCACCACCCTCCTCCGCCTGGCTAAACTTGTTCTCACATTGAACAACTTTTCCTTCAACTCCACTCACTTCCTTCAAGTAAACGGTGTTGCTATGGGTACACGCATCGGTTCCAGTTATGCCTGTCTTTTTGTGGGATATGGTGAACATTCCTTGTTCCAGTCCTAATCAGGCACCCTCCCCCAACTCTTTTTTCCAGTACATTGATGACTGCATGGGTGCCGTTTCCTGCTCCTGCCCCGAACTGGAATACTTTATCAACTTTGCTCCTAATTTCCACCCTTCTCTCACCTTTACATGGTCCATCTCCGAAACTTCCCTTCCCATCCTCGACTTCTCTGTCTCCATCTCTGGGGATAGGTTGTCTACCAATATCCATTATAAGCCCACTGACTCCCACAGCTGCCTCAACTACACTTCTTCACATCCTGCCTCCTGTAAGGACTCCATTTCATTCTCCCAGTTTCTTCGTCTCTGACGCATCTGCTCTGATTATGCTACCTTCCATTACAGCGCTTCTGATATGTCTTCCTTTTTCCTCAACCGAGGGTCCCACCGCCCCCCCCCCCACTGTGGTTGACTGGGCCTCAACCGTTTCCGCCCATTTCCCGCACCTCTATCCTCACCATTTCCCCTCCCACACAGCACAGTGACAAAGTTCCCCTTATCCTCACTTTCCACCCCATCAGCCTCCATAGCCAAACGATCATCCTCCGCCATTTTTGCCAACTGCAGCATGATGACTCTATCAAACGCATCTTCCCCGAGCTTCTCCTGTCAGCATTCTGAAGGGATCGTTCCCAGCGTGACACCCTGGTCCACTCCTCCATTATCCCCATCACATCATCCTCTTTCCACGGCACCTTACCCTGCAATCGTAGGAGGTGTAATACTGGTCCATTGACCTCCTCTCTCCTCACTATCCCAGGACCAAACACTCCTTTCAGGTGAAGCAGCGATTTACTTGTACTTCTCTCAATGTAGCTTTGTGTATTCACTGCTCACAATGTGGTCTCCTGTACATTGGGGAGACCAAACGCTGACTGGGTGACTGCTCTGTGGAACACCACCGCTCAGTCCGCAAGCAGGACCCGGTGATTCTGGTTGCTTGCAATTTCAACACTCCCCCCTGCTCTCATGCTCACATCTCTGTCCTGGGATTGCTGCAGTATTCCAGTAAACATCAACGCAAGTTCGAGGAACAGCATCTCATTTACCGATGGCGCACTCTCTAGCCTTCCGGACTGAACATTGAGTTCAATAATTTCAGAGCATGACAGGCCCCGCATTTTACTTTTATTTTTAGTTATTTTTTTTATTTTTCCTCTTTTTCATATTTTTTTTGTGTTCACTTTATTTCATGTCCGTTTGTTCAGTTTGCTTACCCACTGTTTTTTTCATTTTTGTACTTGTGGCTGTTCAATTTTCAGCCCGTTAACACACTGTCTGTACTAATGCTTTGTCTTTCAACACATCATTAACATCTCTTTGTTCCATGACCTTCTGGTCAGCTATTCTGTGACCTTGTCCTATCCACACCTTCTCCTTTGTTATCTGTTGCCCCACCCTCGCTTTACTTGCTTATAAACTTTTGCATTTCTCATGTTTGTCAGTTCTGAAGAAGGGTCACTGACCTGAAATGTTAACTCTGCTTCTCTCTCCATAGATGCTGCCAGATCTGCAGAGTGTTTTCAGCGTTTATTGTTTTTATTATGGAGGATTCTACAAGTTCTCAAGGATTATATCGGGCGACAAAGTATTAAAATGAGTTACAAATCGTCATAGCGTATTGTAAAGGGTTAAAAAGGGGTGCAATGATTTAGAAATGATTATAAATGGTAAACAAACATTATAAAGGATTCTGAGTAATATAAAGAGATTTTCAAGGTTACAAATTATTATGCAAAATTATGACTGCCGCCTCTCAGTCACCAAGGCAACAGGCTCCGCCCCCACTCTCCCCTCGCCATGGATAACGAGCTCCGCTGCATCCCCCTGCCACCATTGGAAACAGGTATCCCTCCCACTCACCCGTCACCATTGGGCAGAGAAACCCCTCCCCCACTCTTTCATCACCTTGACTTCAGGCCCCGCCCCATAGCTGTCACCAGAGCGGCAGACCCTGCCCCACAACTCAGCAAACATAGGGACAGGCTGAGCCCCCCGCTCTGTCACCTCGCGAGACCCAACCCATCCTCTTTTCCTCCATCGCATAAGGCCCTGTCACCCTGCCCTATCACCATAGCGACAAGCCTCACCCCCGCTGTGTCACTATACTTTCTACTCACGCACCCCGCACAGTCAACATCGTGATAGGCCTCACCCCCGCTCTGTCTCCATATCGACAAGTACCACCATAGGTCTATCACCCGAGCGACAGGCCCGTCCCCGCTCTGTCACCGTAGCGACAGGTCCCACCCTCGTTCTGTCACCATAGCGACAGGTCCGACCCCTGCACTGTGTCCGCAGACAGTACCCACCTCCCGCTCTGTCAGCAAAGCGTCAGGCACAGGCCCCCATTCTGTATCCAAAGTGACAGGCCGCGCCGCCCAGCTGCTGGACATAGTCAGTGATTCAGTGCCTCTCATCATTGAATGAGTTTAACAATTGCAGTAAAGGGATATTTCAGCACCTTCTTCAACTGACCTCTGAACTGAGTCTGGGTCATGGCGTAAATCGCAGTGTTTGTGCAGCAACTCAGGAGCTGCAGCAACTCAGGAGCTGCAGCATGAAGCCTAATTCCTGCAGAACCGCAGCTAGATAAGCAGACACAGACCCCAAATACTGCATCCGGGAGAAAAACGAGTACACCATTAACAGTGTCCATAACAGAATTAAATTCCCCGATATAACTAACAGTAAAATGATCGATTTCCTTCGGCTTTCCATCTCTGGGTCTCTGCGACTCTCCCCAATGCTGTGAGGCCGGAGTCTTCTGCGTCCTCTGCTACTCACTAAAATGTGCCTGAATGTGAGAGCGTTGAGCAGCAGAATCACAACAAATGGGAGCCCCGGAGTTAGAATGTAATGGGGGAACTCGATTGTTCCCCAGACGCGAGATTCTGCAACATCTATTATTACATGACAAAACCAGGGGAGGTTCCACAGCCGATACTGACTTGTTAACATAAAATACCAGAAGATGTTCTTTAAACAGCTCAGCACAGTCACTGTTCCCAAAACCACAGCAGCCGTTTTCTCGCTGCAATATTTACTTTTCAAATTCTGGCAACGAATGGTCACAAATCGATCAACGGTGAAAGTGACGGTGAACCAAACAGAACAGTCTGTGGATGCACAAAGCAGGACTGCGTGGATATTACACACGGGGATGGACCATAGGAACTGAAACTGTTCCTGATAAACCATGGGAATGTGCCTCAATATCAGGTCCAGCATAATGACCATTAGATCCGCCTCTGACATGGCCACCACGTAGCGAGTGACGCATTTGGAGAGACCGCACTTTCCCCGAGACAGGATCCCAATCGTCAGCAAGTTAACTGTGAGGAAGGGAAATAAACAGGTAAACAAGCTGGGAAAAAGTGACCAGTTTGATTGCAGACTTATTGAGATTTACAAATGTGTTTCTGCATCCAGTGATGTATTGAAATGCTGCACCTGAAAGAACAAACAGGAAGATGTGTATTGCAATGCAAGGCAGGAGAGATTAAATGACAAAAGGTTGATACTGAAATTGTTCAAATCAGTGTGGATCATAATCCTCCCCCTCCCTCCTTTCCCTATCTGGTTTTAGAACGGTCCCTTCTCTAATCTCTCCCAGTTCTGATGAAGGGTCATGGACCTGAAACATTAACTCTGTTTCCCTCTCCACAGATGCTGCCAGACCTGCTGAATATTTCCACCATTTTCTGTTTTTATTTCAGATTTCCAGCATCTGCAGTATTTAGCTCTTGTATAGAAAGTTAAATGTTGGACTGACTGAGAGATTCCTTCACCTGTGACAGGCAGCACGGAATTCAATTATTTCAAAGCAATAATTGGGAATGAGTCCACTAAAAAATCAATCAAAAAATAATATCAATCGTCACTAAGTTAACTGTAAGCAAAGGAAATTATCAGAAATTATATATCAGTTTAGGAGTAAAAAAACACAGTTTGAAGGATTTCGGGTGACATTTGTTCATTTGTCACCACGTTCAGTTTGTCTCTAATGATTGTACCAGTGACAGGGATTTCTGCTCGAAACAGGGAGTTGAGTTTAGCGGAGCCAGCAGAGTTTGTAACAGCAGACTGAAAATATGAGGTGAGCCCGACTTGGCAATTTGGACAGTGCAATTCAGTGGCGCTCATTAAATTAACTGCCTGATGCCGTGGTCTGCATCTCTTTAAGGATGGGGATCCCACCTGTCAAAGTTACTGAACAGTCAGTGGGCCAACAGCTCAGTCGTATTGGCAACGCCACTGGGAGCACTGGAACTGCTAGCACGACAGCAGGCCTGTGTTCAGGACCATCGCTGGAGCACTGGACCCGAGGTATCTGTGGAGAGGACACCAGAGCTAGTCAGCTAGTCGGGGCCACTGCCAGTAATGTACCAGGCCTGGGACCAGGAGCATGACTGGAGATCCTGGACACAACCTAAATGTTTTGGGCCCTCTGGGTCTGGTCAGGGAGTGGGTGTTACTGCCAGAACTACTCCACTCTGAAACCCGACCTCTACTGGAGTCCTAAATGCAAGATAAGTTTAGGGGTTTCGTGGGAGCCCATCAGAGTCTGGGGCCCACTGCTGGTACTGCACCAGACCTGTAACTAGATGCCTTGCCAGACCCCAACAATAAAGATAAGTATTGCGGGATTTCAGGGCCTGTCAATGACCGGGGGCCACTGCCAGTACTACACAAGTCCTGGGACCAGGAATTTTACTCGAGGTTTGACTTCAGATAAGGCTGATAGGACAGCCAGGATCAGTTAGGGAACGAGAGCCACTGCCAGTACTACAGCTGGCCTGGGACAAGGACCATTCCTGGACATCCATAGCCAAGGTACATGTGAGACTGTCGCCCGGGAACTACAAGGAAATGTGTGGGGGTGTGCATGAACACTGTCAGTACAAGACCAATGCCTATCCTGGAGACCCCAGAGCCAGGTATGTGTGGTGGGGAAGTTGGGGCTAGCTATGGAGGAGGGACAACTGACGACAGTGCACCAGTCCTGGGAGCAGGACCATAGCCAGAACCCGGGACAGCAGGTAAGTTATGTGAGATGCCGGGGCCAGCCAAGGAGCGGGGGCCACTGCTGATACCGCACCAGGCCTGGGACCAGAGCAGCCTTGGAGTCCCAGACGCCAGGTAAGTGCGGTGGGGAATCAGGGTCCAGTCTGATAGCTCCTGGAAGGTGGTGAGGGGGCTGGCTGAATGCAGGGGAAGTTTAATGCAGAAGAAGTCTTTGAAGTTGGATGCACGTCTATGGACCACGTATTACTCTTCGGGGGAGGCCTCCCCTAATCCTGCAGAGGGGCTGCCTTGTTTTAGTGGGCGGCCTGCACAAGTTGCAGGGCTCCCATCAACCGCTCGTGCAATTCCACTTAACGGCCTCAATTGACCTCTGGGTAGGAAGGTTGTCTGCATCACCACTGTCTGTGCCCCTCCGACATCTGTCCTGGCTCCTGGGAACCCATTTAATTCTGCACAGGGTTTAAATTATACAATCATGATTGGACTGGGAATAGAATTAAAAAAACGGATTTCAACTGGAATCAGGAGTGGATTAAGAAGTTGATAAAATAAGAGGATTAAATTTAACATGAGTAATAACAGGTTTATAAAAAATCAGCCCCCCCACCCTTTCCTGTAAATATTGATGAGGACAGTAACAAATTACAGGAGGTCTTTTATCAACATTGTGGTGAATGTCTGTTTTTTGGACTGGAGGGAGGTAGACAGTGCTGTTTCCCAAGGTTCAGTACGAGGACCATTGCTGTTTCTTGTAGGCATTAACGACTTAGACTTCGGGCTTCAGGCCACTGTGTTGACATTTGCAGAAGTCATGTAGCGTGGAAGTTTAGCGAAGGGTGAGGAAGATAGTAATAGAATTCAAGAGGGCATTGACAGGGTGGTGGGATGGGCAGAAAAAAAACAACAACTTGTATTTATATAGCGCTGCCGTTAATGTATTAAAACATCTCAAGACGCTTCACAAGTGCCTTGTGTAACAAAATAAGACACAGAGTCAGATAAGGAGAGTGGATGTAAGAGGACCAAAAGCTGAATCAAAAATGGGGGGTTTTAAGGAGTGTCTTAAAGGCAGAAAGTGAGGTGGAGAGGTGAGGAGAGGTGTGGAGAGGGTATTACAGAGCTTAGGGCCCAGGCAACTGAAGGTACAACCACCAATGGTGAATAGATTAAACTCAGAGTCCACTAATAGATGAACACAGATATCTTACTGTCTGGTGGGGAAGAGGAGATTACAGACATAGTGGACTGGACATGTGTAGGAGGGGTGCTCCCAAGGCCAGGCCAGAAAGGCGGGGGCAACACCAGCTCGAATTCTCGTACCACCCCCATGTCCTGGAGCGATCCTGCATTATATTTTCCTGTCTCAGTCTACCACGCCAGGATCCTTGCCTCTTTAAATATGAGAATCCCACCTCCATGAGCTGCTGGCCAATAAGACTATTGGTAGTTCAGCAGTATCGGCACCTTCAAAGGGAAAGTTCTCCACTGTCAGTTCTGCAGAGCTCTTGCACCCAGGCCCAGCGCTGGAATGTGGACCCAGGGAGAATGAGACGGGGTCACTGAGTCCAGTCTGGAAGGCCGCAGCGAGTGGGATTGGAGGACTGGTCAGAAATTCCAGGAGATAAGGGATGGGAGTTTCATTATTTACCGGCTGGGACCGTCCTTAGGCCACCGATTGCCAAAGAGGAGGGAGCCTCACACCAAGCCCGCAGAGAGGGTGCTCCGTTTTGCAAGGCACGGTCCCCACGTGAGGCATAATCACCCACCCCGCCCCCACCACTGGTTAGGTTCCAGTCGTGGCGGAAAGGGGCCTCAAATGGCTGCTTAAGGGCCACATTTGTCTTCTGGGTAGGAAGGTCATCATCGGCCAAACCCCTCCCCAGGCAAGATCACTTGGCAATGGGGCAATGGCAATGCCTCTTCCCCTGCAAAGCATCACGATTGTCTGTGTCCCCACCAACGACCTCAACTTATGAGGCCCATAAAATCCAACACAGGGAGTGGTGAGGCCTTGGAGACATTTGAAAACAAGGATGATAATTTTGAAATCAAGATGTTTCTTAATCGACAGGCAATGTAGATCAGCGAGCTCAGGGGTAATAGGTGAACAGTGTGAGTTAACACATCAGCAGCAGAGTTTTGGATGACCTGAAGTTTATAGACAGTAGAATGTGGGAGATCAGCAGAAGGGTATTGGGATGGTCAAGTCTAGAGGTAAGGAAGGCATGAATGAGTGTTTTGAGCAGCGGTGCTGAGACAGGGGCGAAGACAGACGATGTTACAGAGGTGGAAATAGGCAATCTTTGTTAAAGGGCATATATGTGTTTGGAAATCATGTTTGAGAAATTTGCTAGATTTCTTTGAGTATATAACAAGCAGTGTTGATACCGGGGAACCAGTAGATGTACAGTATTTGGATGTCTGGAAGGATTCGATGAGGTTCCCCGTAAAATATTGTTGCACAGGATGGGAGCTTGTGGTATTGGGGGTACTGTATTAGCGTGGATTGGGGATTGCTGAACTCACAGAAGGCAGAAAGTCGGGATTAATGAGTCCTTTTCAGGTTGGAAAGACGTATCTCGTGGAGTTCCACAAGGATCAGTCCTTGGGCCTCAACTATTTACACCCTATATTAATGACTTGGAGGAGGGGATGGCATGTAATACATGCAAACTTGCTAACGATGCAAAAATCAGTGGGAGGGCATGTTGTGATGAGGACATAAGGAATCTGCAAGGGGATATAGTTAGGTTGAGTGAGTGGGCAGAAACTTGGGAGATGGAGTTTAATGTCGGAAAGTGTGAGATCGCGCACTTCAGTTGGAATAGTCAAAAGCCAGAGCATTATTTAAATCGAGAGAGACTTCCAAAAAGTGCAGCATATAGGGATCCGGGTGTTCTTGTGCAGGAAATATAAAAGGTCAGCATGCAGTGCAGCAAGTAATTAAGAAGGCAAATGGAATTTTGGACTTTATTGCTGGGGGGTTGGAGTTTAAAAATAGGGAATTCTTTTTATAACTGCACAGGGTGTTGGTAAGGCCACACCTGGAGTAATGTGTACAGTTTTGGTCCCTGTATTTAAGAAAGGATTTTCTGGCATTGGAGGCAGTTCAAATAAGAATCACTAGGCTGACTCTTTGGATGAAGGGATAGACGTATCAAGATTGGCGAAAAGGTAGGACCTTTTCATTAGAGTTTACAAGAATGAGGGGTAATCTTACTGAAACGTGCAAGATTCACAGGGGGCTTGACAGGTTAGATGTTGAGAAAATGTTTCCACTACTGGGGGAATCTCGAACTGGGGGACAGAGTTACAGAATAAGGGAACACTCGTTTAAAACTGAGATGTGAAGTAATTTCTTCTCTCAAAGGCTGATGAATGACTGGAGTTCTCTACTCCAGAGAGTTGTGGAGGCAAGATCACTGAAAGTATTTAAATAGGAGGTCGATAGATTTTTGAAATATTGGGATGCTGAGGGCTTTGAGGAGCTGGAATGAAAGAGGAGTTGAGGTCTGGAGCAGATTAGCCATGATCTTATTGAATGTCGGGGTAGGTTTGAGGGACCGAATGGCCTGCTCCTGCTCATATTTCTTATGTCCTTACGTTCTTATGAAGTTCATCCCGGTGTCAAATATGTCAACAAGGTGTGAATAGTCTGGTTGATTCTCGCACAGTTGCCAGGAAGAGGGATGGAGTAGGCAGCTAGGGAATGGAGTTTGGAGTGGGGACTGAAAACAATAGCTTCAATCTTCTCAAATATTAATCGGTACAGCAAATGTGTGAGGTAGGAACATAAAGTGATGGACATACTCAACAATTCTGGCAGCATTTGTGGGGATAGAAGCGGAATTAATGTTTCAGGTCTGTGATCTGTCATCAATTCTGAGTATTTCCAACACTTTTATTTTTTAGTTCAGATTTCCAGCATCCACAGTATTTTGCTTCTGTTGTAGATGTTAAAGGGACTACATTTTAGAAGGATGTATGCGCAGAGACAATGCAAGCTACATGTTACAACTCTAAAGGGACTGCAAGAACAGAGAGACCTGTCGAGTTTGTGTGTAATTCATTGAAGGTCACAGGACAGGTTAGCAAAGTTGCACAGAAAGCATATGGGATCCTGGGCTTTATAAATAGAGACATAGATAACCATAGAAACAAAGTTATGCTGAACTGATACAAAACAGTACGGCATGTCTCAGTGTACGTTACGTGGAGCAGCAAAATTTTAATCATACTGTACTAGCGATCTGGGATTTCAGTTACAAGAAGAGATTGGAAATGCTGGGATTGTTCTCTTTGGAGAAACGCAGGGTAAGGGGACATTTAATATTGAGATCAGGAAGGGAAATGATAGCATAATTAAGGAGAAAGTGTTTCCAATGTCAAAAAGTCCAATATTAAGAAAACACAAACTGAAGGTAATTGTCAAAAACCATGAGGGAAATGAGGAGCATTTTCTTACACAACGAATTGTTGGGAGCTGGAATTCACTGCCTGTAAACATGGTGGAAGCAGATTCAATAATATCCTTCAAAAGGGAATCTATTGAAAACTTGAAAAGAAAAAAAAATGCTGGAGTGTGGGGATAGAGGACGAGAGGGGAACTAATTAGATAACTCTTTCAAAGAAACAGCACTAACACGATGGGCCGAATAGACTAGTTCTGCCTTGCATCAACCTCTGATTCTATGAGCAAGAGACAGACAATTAAAAAATAGAGAGTGAGACACAGGTGAAAGAGAGAATTGATGATAGACACAGAGATAAAAATATGTGTATGCTGCTTTTCAGGCCAAGGTGTTGTGATTCATGATTTGTCCGTGCCAGATACTGTTGAGGCAGGTAACACACAAACTTCACAAACTTTGCAGCCTTATGTCCATTAATTCCACGTGCCGCTCAGGGTGACCCGTGATGCTGTCTGGCTGCACGATTAACAGGAACCTAATTGTGTCAAAAGTTCGTTCGTAACTTCTGGCATCACTGAGTGATTTCAGTATGATGCCATGTTCCTTGCTGACGTCCTTTCTTAACTCCCTCCATCCCTTCTTTCTGCTGTCTGGGATGATGCACGAGCTGCAGATGGCGGGACCATGGACCTCCTGCTTTCCATCCCACCCTCAATCCCTCAACCCCAACTCTCCCCTTCTTATTTTATACTTTCCAATGATAACCCAAAACTGCCAACTTTCCAGTCACAGCAGCTCCAGGAGACAGAGAGAGCAGTGGCACATCACTGATGGTGAAGCTCCATAAATTGGTCTGATGCTCACAGCCACCAGGTTAAATACTTACACTGCCTGAAGCTTAAGGGCTGGTATAGAGTCTGAATCTGCACGGGGTGTGTCATCGAGCACAAGTAAGCTCCAGCCAGGCCAAGGGGCAGGGGTGGGGGGGGGGGTTGTTGGTAGGGGTGGTGGTGGAGGGGAGTCAGTTCATGTGTCAGCTCACCAGAGGGAGAGGTCATAAACGAGCTGGAACACACAAGAACTCAGATATGAAAATTGCTGGAGCAGCATGCAGGAGAATGCTGATGGAGATGTACACTGAGATACTGTGTCCATTGACAGGCCTTTCAGACAGTTTGTTGTCACTCTCAAGGAACATGGAGGGATCCAGCCCCAACATGGCACAGGACATTGCACAGAGCATGAAGCCCATTCTTTCCGCTGTGGACGAGGTCACTAACTCCATGACAGCACTCGTGGACCCAGCTATGATACAGCATCTGGTGACCATTGCCTCATCTTCCACTGCAGTCCAGGCAGCAGACACCCAACGTCAGACTGAGGTCATGAGATCCATGCAGGATCAGAATGCTTCTATCATGGCTGTCGATGTCACTGCTCAAAGGGGTTTGCAGGCTCTCTTCCAGTCCATCAATCTGTGATACAGTAGATTACTAGTATTTCTGAGTTGTCTCCCCGTGGAAGTGGCAGTGAACCGTGGAGCATGAACCTACTGCCCTCTCTCAGAATGACAGTATTTGTTCTTCCTTCACTGTCACTCCACCAGTGTCCCTGCTGGTACCCATCAGCCATCCCAGGCTGCTGCTTCTCTTTTCGAGGCGGTGCAGTCTGAACCGAGTCCTCAAGCACAGAGCTGCCCGAGTGCGTCCTGCAAGACCATGTGCAGTCTCTCCCAGTGAATGTAAGAAGCCTATCACCAGCCATGCTGCAGCCACTGGGGAAACACTGCAAGAACACGAAGCAAGTCGAGGAAACCAACAAGACAGGCATGAAGGGAATACACAAGTCTGAATAGTTCAGTTTTGTTTGTATAATTGAATGTGTTGTTTGATAAAGATGTTAATGAAAAATTTCTGTTGGTGGCATTTTCTTTTACAGGGATGTGAATGAATGATACAGAAGTTGTATGGGGAATTTAATTATCCAAATATAGACTGATAAAGCAGTAGTGCAGAGGGCAGAGAGGGGGAAGAGTCTCCAGAACGTGTTCAGGAACATTTTCTGAAGCAACAGATTTCCAGTCCAACGAGACGGGGTCGGCGGCATTGCTGGTCCGAGTGTTTCTTAATAAGGTGGGCCAAGTGGATAGAATATGAGTAGGAGAACATTTATGGTACACTGATTATTGTATCATTAGTATTAGGTTGGTTATGGAAAAGGACAAAGAACAATCTCGGGTCAAAAAAAATATGGGGGAAAGCCAAAGTCAATGGGGTAGGAATGGATCGGGGTCGAATACATTGGACTCAAAGTTTGGCGGGAAAAACAGTAGCTGAACAAAAGGCGACCTTCAAAGAAGAGACAGTTCGGGCACAGTCAAGGTATTGGATGAAAAAATAGATAGAGATGACAATGAAAAAGAGTAAAAGTGTGCTTATGACAGATGTCATGTAAATAATACAATGGAGAACCCAAGAGTTCCAAGTTAAAATGAACAAGAAAATCAGACAAAACAAAGTGAGAGAATGAAAAGAGACTGGTAGCCAACACAATACGGAATTCCAAAACAATCTATAGGCACATAAATAGGAAACGTGTTTGCAAAAGGTGGAGTAGCGTCGATTAGGGATCGAAAGGGTATTTACACATGGTAGTCGGGGGAATAGCTGTGGTATTAAATGAATACTTTGGATCTGTCTTTACCAAGGAGAAAGATGCTACCCAGGCCACGGCAAAAGAGGACACACTTAACATACTGGGATTAGAGTTAGAATTAGAACATTACAGCGCAGTACAGGCCCTTCGGCCCTCGATGTTGCGCCGAACTGGGATGATGTAAATTGATGGGGAGGAGATATTAACCTAAAATTGATAAAGTGCCAGGGCCGGATAAGATGCATCCATGGATACTGAGGGAAGTGAGAGTGGAATATGCTGAGGCACTGGCCATATTTTTCCACTCTTTGTTAGATTCTGGAGTGGTGCCAGAAGACTGGAGAATTGCAAACGTTACCCCTTTGTTCAAAAAAGGGTGTAACGATAAACCCAGAAACTGCAGGCCAGTCAGTTAAACTTCGGTGGTGGGGGAAATTCTAGACAGAATGATGTGGGCCAAAATGAATAGTCACGGGGTCAAATGCCGATTAATTAAGTAAAGCCAGCAGAGATCATGATTGCTGGAGTTTTAAAGAGGTAACAGAGAGGCTTGTTGAGGGCAATGCTGTTGATGTGGTATACAAGGACTTTCAAAAGGTGTTTGATACAGTGCCATACAACAGACATGTGAGTAAATTTATAGCTCCTGGACTAAAAGGGATAGTAGCAATATGGATTCGAAATTGTCTGCATAATAGATAACGGAGAGTGTTGGTTAATGGATGTTTTTCGAGTTGGACGAATGCTTATAGTGGAGTGCCCCAGGTACCCTTGCTTTTCCTGATATATATTTATGACGTAAACCTTGGTGTACAGAGTACAATTCCAAAATTTCCAGATTATTCGAAACTTGAAAGTACTGTGAATTGTAAGGGGATAGAACTTCAAAAGGACATAGACAGATTAATGGAATGGGTGGACACGTGGCAGATGAAGATCAGTGCAGAGAAATGTGAAGTGATTCATTTAGGCAGTAAGAACATGGAAAGACAATATAACGTAAAAGGAACAACTCTATAGGGGGTTCAGGAGCAGGGGGAGCTGGGTGTATATGTGCATAATTCATTGAAGGTGGCAGGACAGGTTGAGCGAGTGGTGAATGAAGCAAACAGTATCCTGGGCTTTATTAATAGGGGCATCGAGGACAAGAGAAAGGAAGTTATGTAAGACATTAGTTCTTCCTCAGATGGAGTGTTGTGTCCAGTTCTGGGCGCCACACTTTAGGAATGATGTGAGGGCATTGGAGAGAGTGCAGAAAAGGTTCACGAGAATGGTTCCAGGGATGAGGAATTTTGTTATGAAGATGGATTGGAGAAGTTAGGAATATTTTCCTTGGAGAAGGGAAGGCTGAGAGGTGATTTGATCAAGGTATTCAAAATCATGAGGAGACTGGACAGAGTAGATAGAGATAAACTGCTCCCACCTGTGACAGAGTCCAAAACGAGAGCAGAACGATTAAAAGTGATTGACAAACGAAGCAAAAGCAACATGAGGAAAAACGTTTTCACACAGCGAGTGGTTGGAATCTGGAATGCACTGCCTGAGAGTGTTACGGAGGCAGATTTAATCGAGCCTTTCAAAAGGGATTTAGACAGTTATATGAAACAGAAGAATGTGCAGTGTTACAGGGGGACGATGGGGGAATGACATTCGGTGAATTGCTCATTTGGAAAACTGGTGCGGCCAGGATGTGGAGAACAGCCTCCTTCTGTGTTTTCATCATTCGATGATTCTGTGATTCTTTTATTACAGGATTGTGGACAAGGGGACACGGTGGTGGGGCGTCTCAGATGGACGTAATGGTGGGAAATAGGGATCCATGACGGTAAATGGAAGTTGCCCTATTGAAACCCAAGTCTTAGCAGACACTGTCCTGTGCTGGTAGAAGGCATCCAGGAAATATCCTTTATTCTTCCTCTTCCTCCCCATCCTCCTCCTCCTCGTACTCATGATGTGGCCTCCAGATTCCTGTTGGCAATGCCTGTGTCCCCATGATGGTGATGATCTGAAGGATGCAGAAGAACATCATGAATCAGACACCTGCTCCAGTGTGTACTGGTAGGCTCCCCCCGAGCGGTTCAGACATCAGAAACATTGCTACATCACACCGATGGTCTGCTCCACGATCTTCCTGGTGGCTTCATTGCTCACGTTTGCACGGATTATTTGATGTCGTTGGTGGGTGGCAGTGGTTGTCATTGGTTGTTTCTGGGGTGTAGAATCATGAGCCGTGTATAGAGGGGTAAACATCTGCCTCCGAGGAGCCATATTCCGGTTCTGCAGGGAGGCCCGAAGATGTTGGGACCGGCTGACTGCTTCAGACTGAAGGTATCGTGGCTGCTGCCAGGATAGTGGACATTCACCAACATGATATACTGGACATGCTCACACACCAACTGTACATTAATGGAGTGAGAGGTTTTTTTCAGTTCCTGCACCTCTCCCCGTTGATGTGGGGGCTCGACAGAGCCAAGTACACCATCAGCAATCCCGCTGTCCGAATAAAGCCACGGGACCTCTCATCCTGATCCTCCCTGCTGAGCGAGAAAATAATGACGTCGACAGCCACCTACACTTCACAGGTGCATCGATGGATAACACACAGTCCGAGCAACGGCAGACCCGTTATTCTAGCGCTGGGGATGAAATGCATTGCCTGGAACAGGACATGGATAGGCCAGCATTGTGGGCAGAGAGGTATCAGATGGAATTTAATATTGGCAAGTGCGAAGTGATTCATTTTAGCCAAAGGAATCCGGAGAGGCAATATGCAGTTACTGGCACCGTTCTAAAGAGTGTGTAGGAAGAGAAGGACCCGGGGTGCATGAGCAACGATCTTTATAGGTGGCAGGACATGTTAACAAAGTGGTGAGTAAAGCATATGGGATCTTGAAATTCATAAACAGACACATTGAGTACAAAAGCAGGGACGTTATAATGGACCTATATAGAGCTCTGGTTAGGCTGCAGCATGAGTATTGCATCCAGTTCTGGTAACCACACTTCCGGAAGGATGTGAAAATCTTTGAGACGGTGCAGAGGAGATATAACAGAATGGTTCCAGCGATGGAGGATATTAGCTGCAAGGTTAGGTTGGAACATCTGGGGTTGAACTCCCTCCAGCAAAGGAGATTAAGGGGAGATATAATAGCGAAGTACAAGATTATGACGGATTTAGATCAGTTAGATAAGTAAAAATCGTTTCCATTAACTGATGGAGCAATGACTAGAGACACAGTCAGCAGGATTTATGGTTCATGCGATGTGGGCGTCGATGGCTAGGCCATCTGTTACCCATCCCTAATTGCCCTTGAGGATGTGGTGGTGAGCTGCCTTTTTGAACTGCTGCAGTCCATGTTGGGTAGGTACACCATCAGTGTGTTAGGAAGGGAGTTCCAGGTTTTTGACCCAGTGACACTGAAGGAACGGCGATCTCGTTCCAAGTTATGATTGTTTGTGGCTTGGAGGGGAACCTGCAGGTGGTTTTGTTCCCATGCCTCTGCTGCCCTTGTCCTTCTCGGTGGTGGAGGACAGGGGTTTGGAAGATGATCTATAAGGAGCCTTGGTGAGTTGCTGCAGTGCATCTCGGAGATGGTACACACTGCTGCCACTGTGCGTCGCTGGAGGAGGGAGTGAATGTTTGTAGATGGTGTGTCAGGCAAGCGGGCTGCTTTATCCTGGTGGTGTCGAGCTTCTTGAGTGTTGTTGGATCTGCAGCCATCCAGGCAACTTGAGAGTATTCCATCACACTCCTGACTTGTGCCTTTCAGATGGTGGACAGTCTTTGGGGAATCAGGAGGTGAGTTACTCACCGCAGGATTCCGAGCCTCTGACCTGCTCTTGCAGCCAATGTATTTATATAATTACCTCCGTCCAGTATCTGGTCAATGGTAACTCCTAGGATATTGATGGTGGATGATTCAGCGATCGCAATGCTATTGAATGCCAAGGGGAGATGTTCAGATTCTCTCTTGCCAGACTAAGAGTTGCAGGGGAATATGTGGAAGATCTTTTTTTTATATGCAGCGAGTGGTAATTACCTTCAACTCACTGCCCACGAGTGTGGTGGAAGTGTAGATAATCAATGATTTTGAAAGGAAATTGGATGGGAACTTGATGGAAATGGACTTGCAGGGCTGTGGAGATCGAGCGGGGGAGTGGGACTGAATGGGTTATTCGCCAAATAACCTGATGGACTCGATGGGAGTAATGGCCTCCTTATGTCCTATTTATGACTATGCCCCTATCATTCTCTGTGACTCTCTGTGACTCGATGTTGGATATAACGACTGCTGGAAGATCCGATGCATAGAAATTCAATGAAACTGTGACTTTGACGGCCACTGACAGCTCCGTCCACACACTTATGTGAGGCTCCAGAACGTGTTACAGAAGGTGACATGGCACTGTGACCACCTCCTTATTGAATTGGAGTCACCTCAGACACTGCTCCTGGGTTCGGTGTAGATAGGAAAAATGCTCTTGGAAAACCCCTGGTGAGTAGGGCAGAGATCACCCCCCCCCCCCCCGCCCCACCCTTTGCAAAAACATCCCCTCTCTGCAGTCTCTGCTCCATTTGTTGCTCCTGCTACGGACCCAGAGACACTGCACTAAAGTCCCTATAGCTCGTCCAGAGTTGGGTCAACAACTCCTGTGACCTCCCTGAATGTCTGCAGTAGCTCACAACACAACCTGCAGAAAAACATCCACAGCACCTCCACTAGATTTACAATAGCAGAAGCAACTCAAATTCCCCTCACCTGTCAGTTCGATGTCTGGTCCTTTTAAATAAGACGAGAGGGGGTCCCTCGCGCTGCTTAATGTATGTTCAGTTGCGAGTGACTAACACAGGCGGTCAGTGGACATGCACAGACCAAAGTTTAAAGACGTACATCAAAGCTGTCGGAATGGTAGATTGATATCTCATTCAAACTCCTCCTAACACTAACACCAAATGCTCCGGATGTCCAGGCTGGAGGCATGCCCAGCATGGGTACTGTGCAGGCCGAGATCGAATTGTCTTTTTCCGCAGATCCCATTATTTTATGGACCAAGGCGTTCACAGTGTTGGCGTCAGCAGTGCTGTGGAGACAAAGATCATAATCATAGAAGATAGAGAGGGAACGAAAAATACTTGAAGAAAGGCCAGTGCAGAAGTGGCCGACTGTTTATCTTGCACTGTTTTATTGATCCAGGCTTCCATAGTGTCAGATCCAGTGGTGCCATTGAACTGGAAATCACGGCCAATGTCGGATGCAGAGGGAAAGAGATTCGCCAGCAATATCAACAGCAATAAGCAAGGCAGAGGAAATGAGAAGAACAGTAATACAGTTAAACATGGTTTATAAAATTAATAGCGATATAGAGAGACTGACCAGATACTCCAATCATAGCCAGCATAGGATAGTAAATGAATTGAATCAACAGAAGTGTGAGATTGATCCGAATGTCTAATGATAGCACATCATAAAATGCAGAAAGAATGTACTGATTCCAGGAGAAACTCCTGCCCGTTGTTGCAACATTCCAATCTATTGTTCTCAGATTCTGATCCATTGCTGTAACAGTACAACTAATGTTCTCAGATTCTGATCTTTCCTTTCCCTCCCTCTGGAGCTGCTGATCCCTGTTAGTGCTGGGGTGATATTCTTGCTGACACTATGGGACAACACACTGAACGGAGGTCCTTATTAATAGAAGAGGTAAATCCTCCAGTGCTACAATTAGGGTCCATGGAGACTGGCTTTAATTACAGTCACTGAACAAACAAGTTCAGTTGACCCTCTTCCTTTCATAATAACGTAGAATATTTTGCGCCATAATCCCAGTCTGGATGGGATGTATGAGAGAGAAAATGGTGGAAATAGCGGAGGCACTGGCCAGAATATTTCAATACTTCTGGTAAATGAGATGGTACCAGAAGACTGGAGGGTTACAAATGTTATAACCTGTTTAAAAAATAAATAAGAGAGATGCCGTAAACCCTGTAACTCCGAACCAATCAGTCCAACGTCACTACTGGATAAATTTCCAGAGGTCACAAACCAGGAGAAAATAATTCGTTGTTTGGATTAACGTGGGATAATTACTGGCAAGCCACAAAGATATGTTGATATCATATTATGTCTGCAAACTTTAACAAGCACAACTGATATGTATGCAGTGCCTTTAGTACAATAAAACATCACAAGGCTTTTTCACAGAAGCATTTTAAAACAAAGTTAGACACTGAGACACAACAGGAGATATTAGGTTAGATGACGAAAAGCTTGGTCAAAGAGGTAGGGTGTAAGGACTGTCAGAAAGGAGGAAAGCGAGGTGGAGAGACAGAGAAGTGTGGAGAGGATATTACAGAGCTTGGGGCCGAGGAAGCTGAAGACAAAGCTGCCAATGATGCAGAATTAAAATCACGGATGCACAAGAGGTCAGAATTAGAGGAGCGCAGTTATTTCGGGGGGTTGTTGGGCTGGAGGAGATTACAGAGATAGGGAGGGGTGAACTCATGGAGGGAGTTGCAAAGAAGATTGGAAATGTGCAAATCAAGACATTGCTTGGCTGGGAGCCAATGTAGGTCAATGATCGAGAAAAGAGATTTGCTATGAGTTAATACATGAGCAGCACAGATTGTATGACCTCAAGTATACAAAGAATAGCATGTGTGAGACAAGCCAGGAGTGTGTTCAAATCTTGAATGGAAATCTAGTCTTAGTAATGGTGCCATGAAACTATCATTGATTGTTGTAAAACACTATCGTATTCCATAACGTCCTTTTTTGAAGGAAATCCTTACCTACATGTGACTCCAGACCCAGAGCAATGTGATTCACTCTTAACTGCCCTCTGAAATGGCCGAACAAGTCATTCACTTCTCAAGGGCTATTCGGGATGGGCACCAAATGCTGGCCTTCCCAGCGGCGCCCAAATCGCATTAGAGAAGCAAAATGAAGGAAAACAGTCACGTCTAAAGGAAAGAAGATCATGAATGAGAGTTTCAGTAGCAGATGAGCTGAAACAGGCGCGGGGAAGGGCGCTCCTACTGAGGTGAAAATACGCAGTTGTAGTGATGGCACGAATATGTAGTTGGAAGCAGATGACTTGGTCAGATATTACACAGAAGTTGCAAATAGACTAGCTTAATCTCAGACTATTACAAGAGAGAGGGATGGAATCGCAAACAAGTGAATGGAGTTTGGAGTGGGAAGTGAAAATAATGGCTTCAGTATTCCCAATCTTTAACTGGAGGACATTTCTGCTCATCCAGTACTGGATGAAAGAATAGCAGTCTGATAGAAACATAGAAATATAGAAAATAGGAGCATGGGTAGGCCAATCGGCCCTTCGATCCTGCTCCGTCATTCATTATGATCCGAGCTGATCGTCCTACTCAGTAACCTGTTCCTGCTTTCGCCCCGTACCCTTTGATCCCTTTAGACCCAAGAGCGAAATTTAACTCCTTCTGGAAAAGGTGCAATGTTTTGGCTTCAACTGCTTTCTGTGGTAACGAATTCCACAGGCTCACCACTCTTTGGGAAAAGAAATGTCTCCTCATCTCAATCCTAAATGATTACGCCCTGTCCTTGGAGGCATAGAGTCGCACAGCATAGAAACAGGCCCTTCGGCCCACCATGTACATGCCGACAATCATGCCTTTCTATACTAATCCCACCTGCCTGCATTAATTGCATATCCCTCTATGCCTTGGTCATTCAAGTACCTGTCCAAATGTCTCTTAAATGTTGCAACTGTTCCTGTCTCCAACACCTCCTCTGGCAGCTCATTCCAGATACCCACTATTCTTTGTGTGAAAAAAATACCCCTTTGATCCCTTTAAACCTCCTCCCTCTCAGCCTAAAGCTACGTTCTCTAGATTTAGTCCCCCCCCCCACCCCCACTACCATATGAAACAGACTCTGGCTACCGACCCTATCTATGCCTCTCATAATTTTATATGCCTCTATGATGTCCCCTTTCAGCTTCCTTCCCTCCAGGGAAAACATCCCAGCCTATTCAATCTCTCTTTCTTACTCAAGCCCTCCAAACATGGCAACATCCTTGTGAATCTTTTCTGCACCCTCTCTAGCTTAATCACATCTTTCCTGTAGTGCGGTGACCAGAACTGCATGCAGCACTCCAAATGCGGCCTAACCAATGTTATGTACAACTGTAACATGACGTCCCAACTCTTTAGTTAATACCTTGGCCGATGAAGGCAAACATGCCATATGTCTTCTTCACCATCTTGCCAACCTATGTTGCCACTTTCAGGGAACTATGTACCTGCACCCCAAGGTCTCCCTGCTCAACAACACTCCCCAGGGCCCTGCCATTCACTGTGTATGTCCTTCCCTGTTTTTCTTCCCAAAATGCATCACTTCGAGCATGTCTGCGTTAAAGTGCAGCTCGTTGTGCAGCTCTTCCAGGAGCACAGGCATTGCGAGCGAGGAGTGAACAGCTGGGAAGTCTATTTCATCGGGAGTTTCGGTGGAGCAGGGACTGCTGGGTCAGTAGAAACCTATATATTTGGGCTGTGTAAATTCTCTTACCTTTTCGTTGTGCAGCTTTTCCAGGAGCACAGGCATTGCGAGCGAGGAGTGAACAGCTGGGAAGTCAATTTCATCGGGAGTTTCGGTGGAGCAGGGACTGCTGGGTAAGTAGTAACCTATATAGTTGGGCTGTTTCTGAACCCGAGACAATACTCTTGTCGTGTCACCCACCCGCCCTCCTCCTCTTACCAAAAAAAAGGACTCGGTTGTGTGTAGGTAAGGTAAGGCTTTTTCCATTTCTCTTCTTGTTTTATCGTGTGATTAGTTAAAAACTTGGGAATTTAGAATAGTGGGAACGGAGGTTAAGGCAGTTGAATGTTCCTCCTGCAGAATGTGGGAGGTAAGGGTCGCCAAGGGTGTCCCTGCTGACTGCATCTGCGGAAGTGCACCCAGCTCCAGCTCCTCGAGGACCGCGTTAGGGAACTGGAGCTGGAGCTGGAGGAACTTCGGATCATTCGGGAGGCGCAGGGGATTATTGAGAGGAGTTATCGGGAGGCAGTCACACCTCAGGTAAAAGAAGAAGGTCGATGGGTTACCGTCAGGGGAAGGAGAGGGAACCAGCAGGCAGTGCAGGGATCCCCTGTGGCCGTTTCACTCAACAACAGGTTTCCCGTTTTGGATACTGTTGGGGGAGACGACTTACCAGGGGTAGGCAATGGGATACAGGTCTCTGGCGCAGAGTCTGTCCCTGTTGCTCAGAAGGGAAGGGGTAAGAGGAGCAGAGCATTAGTCATTGGGGACTCCATAGTTAGGGGAACCGATAGGAGGTTTTGTGGGAACGAGAGAGACTCACGGTTGGTATGTTGCCTCCCAGGTGCCAGGGTACGTGATGTCTCGGATCGTGTTTTTGGGATGCTCAAGGGGGAGGGGAAGCAGCCCCAAGTCGTGGTACACATAGGCACCAACGACATAGGTTGGAAGACAGATAGGAATTTAAGGCAGAAATTCAGGGAGCTAGGGTGGAAGCTTAGAGCGAGAACAAACAGAGTTGTTATCTCCGGGTTGTTGCCCGTGCCACGTGCTAGCGAAGTGAGGAATAGGGAGAGAGAGGAGTTGAATACGTGGCTGCAGGGATGGTGTAGGAGGGAGGGTTTTGGTTTCCTGGAAAGTTGGGGCTCTTTCTGGGGTAGGTGGGACCTCTACAAACAGGATGGCTTCACCTGAACCAGAGGGGTACCAATATCCTGGGGGGGGGGGAGATTTGCTAGTGCTCTTCGGGGGGGGTTTAAACTAATTCAGCAGGGGGATGGGAACCTAAATTGTAGTTCCAGTGTGCAGGATGTTGAGAGTTGTGAGGGCAGAGATAAGGTTATAAGGACACAAGAGGGCACTGGCAAGCAAGAGCTTGGTTTAAAATGTGTCTACTTCAACGCCAGGAGCATCCGGAATAAGGTGGGTGAGCTTGCAGCATGGGTTGGTACCTGGGATCTCGATGTTGTGGCCATTTCAGAGACATGGGTAGAGCAGGGACAGGAATGGATGTTGCGGGTTCCGGGATTTAGATGTTTCACTAAGAACAGAGAAGAGGGTAAAAGAGGGTGGGGTGTGTGGCATTGTTAATCAAGGAAAGTATTACAGTGGCAGAAAGGACGTTTGAGGACTCGTCGACTGAGGTAATCTGGGCCGAGGTTAGAAACAGGAGAGGAGAGGTGACCCTGTTGGGAGGTTTCTATAGACCTCCAAATAGTTCCAGAGATGTAGAGGAAAGGATAGCAAAGATGATTCTTGACAGGAGCGAGAGTAACAGAGTAGTGGTTATGGGGGACTTTAACTTTCCAAATATTGACTGGAAATACTATAGTTCGAGTACTTTAGATGGGTCTGTTCTGGTCCAGTGTGTGCAGGAGGGTTTTCTGACAAAGTATGTAGACAGGCCAACCAGGGGCGATGCCACATTGGATTTGGTACTGGGTAATGAACCCGGCCAGGGGTTAGATTTAGAAGTTGGTGAGCACTTTGGTGAGAGTGATCACAATTCGGTTAGGTTTACCTTAGCGATGGGCAGGGACAGGCATATACAGAAGGGCAAGAATTATAGCTGGGGGAAAGGAAATTATGATGCGATTAGGCAAGATTTAGGATGCGTAGGATGGGGAAGGATACAGCAGGGGATGGGCACAATCGAAATGTGGAGCTTATTCAAGGAGCAGCTACTGCGTGTCCTTGATAAGTATGTATCTGTCAGGCAGGGAGGAAGTTGTCGAGCGAGGGAATCGTGGTTTACTAAAGAAGTTGAAGAGCTTGTAAAGAGGAAGAAGAAGGCTTATGTTAGGATGAGACGTGAAGGCTCAGTTAGGGCGCTTGTGATTTACAAGCAAGCCAGGAAGCATCTAAAGGGAGAGATAAGAAGAGCAAGGAGAGGACACGAGAAGTCATTGGCGGATAGGATCAAAGAAAACCCTAAGGCTTTCTTTCGGTATATCAGGAATAAAAGAATGACTGGAGATAGGTTAGGGCCGATCAAGGATAGTAGTGGGAAGTTGTGTGTGGAATCGGAGGAGATAGGGGAAGTGTTAAATGAATATTTTTCGTCAGTATTTACAGTGGAGAAAGAAAATGTTGTCGAGGAGAATACTGAGATACAGACTACGAGGCTAGATGGGATTGAGGTTCACAAGGAGGAGGTGTTAGCAATTTTGGAAAGTGTGAAAATAGATAAGTCCCCTGGGCCAGATGGGATTTATTCTAGGATTCTCTGGGAAGCCAGGGAGGAGATTGCAGAGCCTTTGTCCTTGATTTTTATGTCGTCATTGTCGACAGGAATAGTGCCGGAGGACTGGAGGATAGCAAATGTTGTCCCCTTGTTCAAGAAGGGGAGTAGAGACAGCCCTGGTAATTATAGAACTGTGAGCCTTACTTCGGTTGTGGGTAAAATGTTGGAAAATGTTATAAGAGATAGGATTTATAATCATCTTGAAAAGAATAAGTTCATTCGAGATACTCAGCACGGTTTTGTGAAGGGTCGGGCGTGCCTCACAAACCTTATTGAGTTTTTTGACAAGGTGACCAAACAGGTGGATGAGGGTAAAGCCGTGGATGTGGTCCATATGGATTTCAGTAAGGCGTTTGATAAAGTTCCCCACGGTAGGCTATTGCAGAAAATACAGAAGTATGGGATTGAAGGTGAATTAGCGCTTTGGATCAGAAATTGGCTAGCTGAAAGAAGACAGAGGGTGGTGGTTGATGGTAAATGTTCATCCTGGAGTTTAGTTACTGGTGGTGTACCGCAAGGATCTGTTTTAATGGCCACTGCTGTTTGTCATTTTTATAAATGACCTGAATGAGGGTGTAGAAGGGTGGGTTAGTAAATTTGCGGATGACACGAAAGTCGGTGGAGTTGTGGATAGTGCCGAAGGATGTTGTAGGTTACAGAGGGACATAGATAGGCTGCAGAGCTGGGCTGAGAGATGGCAAATGGAGTTTAATGCGGAAAAGTGTGAGGTGATTCACTTCGGAAGGAGTAACAGGATTGCAGAATTCCGGGGCGAATGGGAAGATTCTCGATAGTGTAGATGAGCAGAGAGATCTTGGTGTCCAGGTACATAAATCCCTGAAAGTTGCCACCCAGGTTAATAGAGCTGTTAAGAAGGCATATGGTGTGTTAGCTTTTATTAGTAGGGGGATCGAGTTTAGGAGCCACGAGGTCATGCTGCAGCTGTACAGAACTCTGGTGCGGCCGCACCTTGAGTATTGCGTGCAGTTCTGGTCACCGCATTATGGGAAGGATGTGGAAGCTTTGGAAAAGGTGCAGAGGAGATTTACTCGGATGTTGCCTGGTATGGAGGGAAGGTCTTATGAGGAAAGGCTGAGGGACTTGAGGTTGTTTTCGTTTGAGAGAAGGAGTAGAAGAGGTGGCTTAATAGAGACATATAAGATCATCAGAGGGCTGGACAGGGTGGATAGTGAGAGTCTTTTTCCTCGGATGGTGATGGCAAACACGAGGGGACATAGCTTTAAGTTGAGGGGTGATAGATATAGGACAGATGTCAGAGGTAGTTTCTTTACACAGAGAGTAGTAGGGGCGTGGAACGCCCTGCCTGCAACAGTAGTAGACTCGCCAACTTTAAGGGCTTTTAAGTGGTCATTGGATAGACATATGGATGAAAATGGAATCGTGTAGGTCAGATGGTTTCACAGGTCGGCGCAACATCGAGGGCTGAAGGGCCTGTCCTGCGCTGCAATGTTCTATGTTCTATGTTCTAAAGTCCATTTCCAATCCCTTGCCCACTTTTGAAGCTGATGTATATCCTGTTGTAACCTTCGACAACCTTTTTCACTGTCCACTATACCACCAATTTTGGTGTCATCTGCAAACATATTAATCATGCCCCCAACATTCACATCCAAGTCATTAACATATATGACAAACAACAGAGGGCCCAGCACCAATCCCTGCGGCACGCCCGGTCACCAGACTCCAATCTGATAAACACCCCTCCACTACCATACTCTGACTCCTATCACCAAGGCAATTTTATATTCAATTGGCTGGCTCACGCTGGATCCCATGTGTTCAAACCCTCCGGACCAGCCTACCATGCGGGACCTTGTCAAAGACCTTGCTAAAGTCCATGTAGACAACGTCGACCGCACTGCCCTCGTCAATCCTCTTGGGCACCTCCTCAAAAAACTCAATCAATTTCGTAAGACATGATTTCCCACGCACAAATCCATGCTGACTATCCCTAGTCAGACCTTGCCTTTCCAAATGCATATAAATCCTATCTCTCAGAATCCCTTCTAATAACTTTTCCAGCACTGATGGCAGGCTCACCGGCCTGTAGTTCCCTAGCATGTCCCTGCTGCCCTTCTTCAATAAAGGCACACATTAACTATCCTCCAGTCTTCCCGTACCTCACCCATGGCTAACGATGACACAGAAATCTCTGCCATCGCCCCAGTAACCTCCTCCCTTGCTTTTCATAGCATCTTAGAATACACCTGGTCAGGCACTGGGGATTTATCCACCTTAATGCGCTTCAGAACCTCCAACAGCTCCTCCTTTGTAATGTTGAAATACTCCAGAATATCGCTCTTCCCTCCCTTGACCTCATTAGCTTCCCTGACCTTCTGCATGGTAAATACAGACGAGAAGTAGGCATTTATGACCTCACCCATTTGCCGTGGCTCCACACCTAGATTGCCATCTACTCTCTGCCTAGCTACCCTTTTACTCTTAATATACTTATAGAATCTTTTAGGATTCATCTTTATCTTATCTGCCAGGGAAATCTCATGGCCCCTTTTCGCCCTCCTAATTCCCTGCTTAAGTAAACTCCTGCATCCCCTCTACTCCTCGAAAGACTCACTTTATCCCAGCTGCCTATACCTGACATATGTCTCCTTCTTTGTCCTGAACAGACCCTCAATAACCCTCGTCAACCGATATTACATAAACTTGCCAGCCTTGCCCTTCCATCTAACAGGAACATGGCGGCCCTGAACTCTTCGTATCACAGTTTTAAAAGCCTCCCATTTGCCAGACGTCCCTTTACCTGTAAACAGCCTCTCCCATTCAACTTTTGAGAGTTCCCGTCTGATGCCATCGAAAATATCCTTCCTCAAATTTAGGACTTCAAATTGAGGACCAGTCCTATCCTTTTCCATAACTATCTTGAATCTAATTGATTTATCGTCAATGGTCCCAAAGACACATCAACCACCTGCTCAGCCTCATTTCCTAAGAGGAGGTCGAGTGTAGCCCCTTCTCTCGTCGGGCCATCCACATACTGCTTCAGAAAACTATCCTGGATACACTAAACAAATATCTGTTCCTCCACTTCCCTCTGACTATTGGGGGGCCTATAGTATAATCCAACCAAAGTGATAATCCCTTTCTTACTTCTAAGTTCTACCCATATGGCCTCGTTCGACATTCCCCCGGGATATCCTCTCTAAGTACTGCCGTGATGTCCTCTCGTATCAATAGTGCAACTGCCCCTCCTCTCTTACCTCCACCTCTGACACGCTGGAAGGATCGGCACCCCAGAACTTTGAGCTGCCAGTCCTGCCCATCCCTCGACCACGTTTCCATAATAGCTATAATATCGCAATCCCATGTACCGATCCATGCTTTCCCTATCACTGACTCTGTGCAGCAGAGCCCTGATGCCACAGACCTGGCTGTTGCTGATTTCCCCTGGGAGTTCATACCCCCCAACAATATCCAAAGCGGTATATCTGTTTGAGTGGAGGATGGCCGTTGGGGACTCCTGCACTACTTGCCTAAGCCTACTGCTTCGCCTGGTGGTCACCCATCCCATTTCTGCCATTACCTGCGGTGAGCCCACCTCTCTAAAAGTGCTATCCAGAGCGTCCTCAGCATCGTGGAGGCTCCACAGTGAATTCACCGGCAGCTCCAGCTCCATAATGCTGGCAGCCAGTAGCTACAGATGGATACACTTTCTGCACACATGGTCATCATGGACACTGGAAGCGTCCCTGATTTCCCACATAGCGCAAGAGGAGCATATCACGGGGTTGAGCTCTTCTGTCATGACTTACCCTTAGCTTTATTAGTTACTCCCTTAATTAAAAAATACTAATTACACTTGGGTCCAGTTCTATCAATGCAATCTAAAGTCCTCAGTAAGCTGCCCTGAATTTAAATAAAAAAACACTTTAGTGGTACTCACCTTATCACCAGAGGGTTTTTTTTAACAAAAAACGACTATCCCCCTTTTTTCCAAAATATTTAAATGCACTACCAGCAGTGACTCACCAACAAATCAGCTTGCAGCTCGCCTCTGACGTCACTGTTCACTTTATTTTCATTTTTTTTCAAAACACTTGTGCGTTCGAGGAACTCCTCTCCGCTCCCTTTCCGGAAGGTCAGAGACTGGGCCTCGATCCTCGAGCTCCATTTGTAGACTCCGCTCTCGGCGTTCTCCCCACTTGGACAACCGGTATTGTTTTGCTTGATCTGTTTGAAATCTATCCATTTAGCACGGTGCTAGTGCCACACAAGACAATAGGGGATATGCTTCCCATGTTTGGACTGTACGGTGGAAACTCCGACTAATACTGTCATGGACACATGCATCTGTGGGAGGCAGATTGGTGAGGACGATGTCAAGTATATTTTTCACTCTTGTTGGTTCCTTCACCCCCAGCTGCGTACCGTGTCCAGCAGCTATGTCCTTTCGGACTCGGCCAGCTCCGTCAGTTGTGTTGTTACTGAGCGACTCTTGGTCACGGATATGGAGGTCCCCCACCCAGCGTACAGTTTTCGCCCTTGCCATCCTCAGTGCTTCCTCCAAGTGGTGTTATACATGGAGGAGTACTGATTCATCAGCTGAGGGAGATCTGCAGGTGGAAATCAGCAGGAGGTTTCCTTGCCCATGTTTGGCCTGATGCAATGAGATTTCATGGGGTCTGGAGTCGATATTGAGGACTCCCCGGGCAATGCCCTTCCGACTGCATGCCACTGTACTTCCACCTTTGCTGGGTCTATCCTGCCAGTGGGGCAGCACATATGCAGGGATGGTGATGGCAGGGTCTGGGACATTTTCTGTGAGGTATGATTCTGTAAGTATGACTACATCAGGCTGTTGCCTGACTAGTCCGTGGCACAGCTCTCCCACCTTTGCCACGAGCCCCCAGATACTGTCCTTGGCCTTCTAGTTGGTAGAGGTCGCGGCTTTGGAAGGTGCTTTCTAAGGAGCCATGGTGAGTTGCTGCAATGTACCTAGTCGATGGTGCACACTGCTGCCGCTGTGTGTCAGTGGCGGGAGGAGCGAATGTTGGTCTATGGGGCGCAAAGCAAGTGATCTGCTTTGTCCTGGATGGTGTTGAGCTTCTTGAGTGTTGTTGGAGCTGCACCTATCCAGCCAAGTGGAGAGTATTCAAACATTCTCCTGACTTGTGTCTTGTCGAAGGTGGACAGTCTTTGGGAGTCAGGAGGTGAGTTACTCGCCACAGGATTCCCAGCCTCTGACTAGCTCTTGTAGCCACGGCATTTATATGCCGACTCCAATTCGGTTTATGGTTAATGGTAGCCCCTAGGATGTTGATAGTGGTGGATTAAGAGATCGTAATGGCATTCTATGTCAAGCGTAGATGGTTAGATTTCTCTCTTGTTGGAGATGAAGATGGACTGTCCGCTGGTCAGAGTCATACCTAGGGCAACGTAAAATGGTTGTGGTTGTTGGACCTCTAGAACATCACTGCAGGATTTCCTCAGGGTAGTGTCCTAGTCCCAACTATCTTCAGCAACAAGCTACTTCATCAATGACCTTCCATCAATCATCAGGCCTGAAGTGGGGATGTTCGCTGATGAATGCAAAATGTTCAGCACCGTTCCTAACTCCTCAGATACTGAAAGAGTTTCGTGTAGAAATGCAGCAAGACCTGGACAATATCCAGGCTTGGGCTGATAAGTGATAAGCCACACAAGTGCGAGGCAATGACCGTCTCCAACAAGAGAGAATCACACCACGTTTCTCGCTCCACAGAGTTTGCCAGACCTGCTGAATATTTCTAGCAGGTTCTGTTTGCATTTTAGATTTGCAGCATTTGCAGCACTTTGCCCTTGTATAGAAAGTTAAATGTTGATCTGACTGAGAGATTCCCTTACCTGTGACAGGCAGCACAGAATTCAATTATTTCAAAGCAATAATTGGGAATGTGCCCACTGAAAAATCAATGAAACAAATAATCGCTACGCTAACTCTAAAAAAAGTGAATTTATCATGAAATGATGCAGCAGGTTGGGGAAAAAAACAACAGTTTGAAAGAGTTTCGGATGACATTTGTTCATGTGTTTCCACATCCATTGATGGATCTAATTATTGCACTAGTGATTTGGCTTTCTGCTGAAGACATGGTGATGAATTTTATTCGTGTACCGCACATCACGGCTGCATGCTTTGAATTCGGCAGCCTGCCTGCACTGAGTGGCTGCCGTAGAGCCCCCACGACATTTCCCTGCAGGCGCATTAGTTTCACTGTGGTGTGCTCCCCTTCATATTATGTGAGAGAGGTGGGACATCCTTCACAGTGAGAAACCTTTTGTCAGCATTTCTCTGCTAACTGTCATGTGAAAAAACAAGTAACGGAAATTAAACGATCTTTTTAAATAATTAGGAAAATATGTTCATATTCTCGCTGCATTACCAATTCGAAAAATTACACCAATAATTTTGATCAGCTGTTGCAGAAACAAAGTGTTTGTGAACATAGTGGGGATAGTGGGGAATGTGGCCTGTTGGATTAAGAATTGGCTAACTGATAGAAGGCAGAGAGTGGTCTTAGATGGTAAATACTCAGCCTGGAGCCCAGTTACCAGTGGCGTGCCGCAGGGATCAGTTCTGGGTCCTCTCCTGTTTGTGATTTTTATTAACGACTTGGATGAGGAAGTCGAAGGGTGGGTCAGTAAATTTGCAGATGATACAAAGGTTGGTGGAGTTGTGGATACCGAGGAGGGCTATTGTCGTCTGCAAAGGGACTTGGATAGGTTGCAGTGCTGGGCTGAAAAGTGGCAGATGGAGTTTAACCCTGAAAAGTGTGAGGTCGTCCATTTTGGAAGGACAAACATGAATGCAAAATACTGGGTTAACGGTAGGGTTCTTGGGCATGTGGAGGAGCAGAGAGACCTTGGGGTCTATGTGCATAGATCATTGAAAGTTGCAACTCAAGTGGATAGGGCTGTGAAGAAGGCATATGGGGTGTTAGCGTTCATTAGCAGAGGGATTGAATTTAAGAGCCGTGAGGTGATGATGCAGCTGTACAGGACCTTGGTAAGGCCTCATTTGGAGTACTGTGTGCAGTTCTGGTCGCCTCATTTTAGGAAGGATGTGGAAGCCTTGGAGAGGGTGCAGAGGAGATTTACCAGGATGTTGCCTGGAATGGAGAATAAGTCTTACGAGGAAAGGCTGAACATTCTAGGCCTCTTCTCATTAGAAAGGAGAAGGATGAGGGGTGACATGATAGAGGTTTATAAGATGATCATGGGAATAGATAGGGTAGACAGTCAGAAACTTTTTCCCCGGGTGGAGCAAAGCATTACAAGGGGTCATAAATTTAAGGTGAAGGGTGGGAGATATAAGGGGGATGTCAGGGGAAGGTTCTTTACCCAGAGAGTGGTCGAGGCATGGAATGCCTTGCCCGGGGAAGTTGTTGAGTCAGAAACTTTAGGGACTTTCAAAAGGTTTTTGGATAGGTATATGGATAAAGGAGAACGATGGGGTATAGATTAAATTGTCCTTGACAGAGGACAAAGGATCGGCACAACATTGTGGGCCGAAGGGCCTGTTCTGTGCTGTATGTTCTATGTATGTTCTATATTGATGTGTTATAGTTGGAAAACCATGACGGCAGCGCATGTTTCCTCACTCGTCCTGCGATGGTTTTCAAACATGTGCTAGAAAAAACTTTGCAGCCTGAAATTAGAGCCCTTACACGGTGGAGTCGCCTTTGCATTTAAAGGACCAGACCGAAAACTGAGGTTGGCAGAGGGGTAATATCGGGTAGCCTCACATTTCAGCGAAGCTGTGTGGGCAATGCAGGAGGTCATTTTCAGCAGCGACATTAAGAAGAGGCCCTCCGCCTGAAGAAGGCAGCATGGCTGGAGCTGGCACAGGTGGTGAGTCAATATGGGGCCATCCAGCATCTAAGAATCTGGTGCTGGAAGAGGATTAACGATAATTCCCCCAGTCAGCCAGGACCCTGCAGGCCTCGTGCGCACAGAGGACAACTGCCAAAGTCATCCACAGCCAAAGGGGAATCAGATCAGCAACCTTCCTGGGACAGAGGTTGCACCCAGAAGGGGCCTTCACAAACATTTACAGGGAACACACTGACACAAATGGGAATGCATGGGTGCCACAGCAATGTAAATACGTCTCTCACTAAATGTTCCTCACCAACAAGTGTGCGGTTTTCTCTGGGTGAACGATGTGTGTCAGTGTGTAGCACCAATGGCACATCCCTTTGCACCATTGGCCCCTCAGGAAAGCCAACGTATGCATTAACATCAATGCCATGCCACCATTACTTATGAGCGTCTCCACGGATGCAGAGACATGGATGGTGGCTCAGTCAGCTGCTGCCTCTAATGGTTTACACAGGGATACTGCAGATATGGACTGGTGCACAGCAGGTGAGCGAGGGTGATGTGTGGCTTGCAGAGCTCATGTCATTTCCTATCGAGCAGACAGCCTTTGTCTGATAAGTTATTGCTGTACATGCCTACCTCGCTGTTAGCCCTGCAAAAAGAGCCTGGGTGCCATCTGCCCGCCCATATGCCTTTTTTGTTGTAGGAGCTCAGCATTCTCATGGTCCGAGGAGAATTTCTGCTGACATTTTTCATCATGCCAGGCCTGCCCTATTGGGTGCGTAGTTATGTAGAGCACAGCGAGAATCAAAGAAAGGAGCTGTCCTTCTCAGCCCACAGATCAGGGCATCATCCTATCTATCCAGGCACTGGAAACGATTTTTCAGCATGCTGATCGCCTGCTCAATGGCAGCTGTGGTATTTCAGTGGCAGGCGTTGTATCTCTCCTCTGCAACAGTGGTGGGGTCTCTCACTGATGTCAGGAGCCACCTCTGCAAGGGATATTTTAAGAAGCCATTTCTCCATCTGAGCCAGTTCAGTGAACAGCAGTGGCAGCTGGGACTGGCGCATATGGATCCCCTGGAGAAGCGGATCATACAATCTAGGATGAGAAATATCCATTTTCATGTGATAAATAAAGTTGTTTCCTTCACTTAATCGGAGGTTTCTAATAGGGGCAGGGATTGTTGTTGACGGGTACATCAGTTGCTTTGATAGAACAACTATGCGGCGTGGAATGGCATCGCCCATCTTTGCTCTTATTAAGAGTGGCACAGCATGACGACATGAAGATCGCATCATCTGTGTCGACTGCACCCACCAGCCAGGTGACTGTTACACTCCTGCCGGTTCTGGTACCCTATCCACGTACAGGGTGACGAGAGTGCCATAGCTACTTCACACACACACACATAAAATGGCGCAGAGCGGACACCATTCATAGAGGGAGGGTACGCAATACCTCCCTTAATGCCTACAGAAATTTTCCTCCAGTAGTCCCACGTCCTTCTACTTCCCTTCAAGCATACATTCATTTTCCTTAAAACCCCCACCTCCCTTCAAGTATGCAGGGTGGCACAGTGGCGCAGCAGTTAGCACCGCAGCCTCACAGCTCCAGCGACCCGGGTTCAATTCTGGGTGATGCCTGTGTGGAGTTTGCAAGTTCTCCCTGTTGTCTGCGTGGGTTTCCTCCGGGTGCTCCGGTTTCCTCCCACAAGCCAAAAGACTTGCAGGTTGATAGGTAAATTGGCCATTATAAATTGTCACTGGTATAGGTAGGTGGTAGGGAAATATAGGGACAGGTGGGGATGTTTGGTAGGAATATGGGATTAGTGCAGGATTAGTATAAATGGGCGGTTGATGGTCGGCACTTACCCGGTGGGCCGAAGGGCCTGTTTCAGTGCTGTATCTCTAAACTAAAATATGCAGAGCTTTTCCCCTTGTAATCCCCCTCCCACCTCGCATTAAGCATGCGGAACGTTTTCCCCTGTAATCCCCCTACCACTTCCATTCAAGTCTGCAGAGATTTCCTTCCTGTAATTTGGGTGCTGTCACTGAGCGGCGGGGGGTGGGATAGCTGGACTGAGGTCCCGTCACCGCCGGTAATATGTAGTGAGGCCTTCTCGTCGTCGTGGGTAAAGCGGGACCTCTCATTCAGGTAGTTTACGGGCCACCCCACCAAGATCCACATTGTAAAATCCAGCCCAGGGAGTTGAATTTAGTGGAGACAGAGGGGTTCCCGACGATGGGCTGAAAATATGAGTTGAACCCCGTCTTGGCAATTCAGAGCCTGCACCAGCTGCAAATCAGTGGCGCACTGGTAATTAACTGCCCCGCGCCGTGGTCCACATGTCTTTAAGGATGGGGATCCCGCCTGCCACAGGTGCTGAACAATCAGAGGGTCAGCAACTCAATACTATCAGCATCACCACTGGGAGCAGTGGAAAGCCAGTACTACACAAGTCCTGTGACCAGGGCCATGACTGGAGACCCAAACACCAGGTCTGTGTAGTGAGGACACCGGACCCTGTCCGCGAATGGGGTCACTGTACGTTATACGCCAGGCTTGGCACCAGGACCATCGCTGGCCAATGCCAAGCAGGACCCTACCGAGAGCCCGAGTGGCTTCACAGATATGCTCCATGTGTTCTTCTGTTCTCGACCTGTATGCAAACTTTCATATGGTTTTCCACACCATCCTCCTCCAACATCTTTCCACTTTCATCCAGCTGGATGGGACTGCTCTCACCTGGTTCCACTTTATCTACCTAAACATAGCCAGAGAATCAGTATCAATGGTTTCTCTTTCTGCTCCCACACCATTACCTGTGCTGTCTCCCAAGGATCTATCCTTGACCTCCTCCTATTTATATTATTATAAATATTATATTACCTCTTCTCTTTCTTCCCACCGAAGTGAATAATTTCAAATGTTCTGCAAGTAATTTCAGTTGGCAAGTTTCTGTCCACGCCACCAAATGGTCTATGTCCTCTTGAATTTTATCACTATTCTCCTGACATTTCACAATACTTTCAAGTTTCAGGTCATCTGAATTTTTTGAATTTAGGCCCTGTACGGCCAAGTCTAGATCATTGATATATATCAAGAAAAGAAGAGCTTCTAACACTGACCCTTGGGGAACACACTATATACCTTCTTCCTGTCCGAAAAGCAACCATTGACCATTACGCTCTGTTTCCTCTCACTCAGCCCATTCCGTACCAATGCTGCTGCTGCTCTTTTTATTCATGCTTTCTTCCTTCGCTGATCAGACTGTTCTGCAGTACTTCATCAAATGTTTTTTGGAAATCCCTATACCCGACATCAACCGCATTGCCATGATTAAACATCTTTGTTACCTTCTCATAATCGAAAAAAAAAGAAATCAGCCAATTATTAATCCATGATTCCCCGACCAGACAAAATTGGTTTCCTGGAATATGGCCTCTGGAATTTCCCCCCTCTCTAACGTTAGTCTGAGTTTCCTGCATTTACAGGCTTTATCCCTTTCTCTATTTTAATACAGATTTCAACATGTACAACTCTCCAGCCCACTGGCACCACTCCCATATCCAAGGACTGTTGAAAGATTCTGGTCTGTGTTTCTGCTATTTTTATTTTTCCTTGTTTCAATAACCCTCATGCTTTCCATCCGGATCAGATAATTTGCTACTTTATTATGGTATGATAAATGTTGGGTTGAAAGGGGTTAACTGAATCTGTTTGTTCGGTGACTGTAATTTATTTCAGTATGCGTGGACCCCTAATTGTGTCACTGGAGGATTTCCTTCTTCTACAAATAAGGGAGTCCTTTCAATGTGTTATCCCATAGTGCCAGCGAGAGCATCACGCCCGGCACTAACAGGGATCAGCAGCTCTGGAGAGAGGGACAGGATAGATCAGAATCTGAAAACAATAAATTGCAATGTGACAACAATGGGTCAGAATCTGAGAACAATAGATTGGAATGTTACAACGACAAGCAGGAGTTTCTCCTGGGCTTTTGACTATCTTTCTGCAAATTATGATAGGCTTTCATTAGAAGATCGGATCTATGGTGTCCTTTTGACTATGCAGACGATTTACTATCCTATCCTAGGTATTGTTGGTGTCTCTGGTAAGTCTCTCTATCCAGCTGATAATGATATAAACCATATTTAACTGCAGTACTCTTCTTATCATTTATACTGCCCTTTTTACTGGTATTATTGTTCCCGCTATGTCTCTGTATCCAGCTATTAGCTCCATAAATCATGTTTCACTGTATTGATGTTGTTGTCATTTAAGTTTTTGGAAGACTAAATCCACTGTCATCGCTTTCAGTCACAAATTCTGTTTCCTATCCAGCGACTCCATCTCATCCCTTTCCCAACATCTGAGACTGAACTTCTCTCACTTCACAATCTCTGCAATCCCTTTGAACCTAAGCTAAGTTTGAGCACCATATCCTCTCCATCGCCAACCGTGCCTACTAATAAATCCTTAATATTATCTGTCTCCACCTCTCCCTCAGCTCATCTGCTGCATAACCCCTCATCTGTGCCTTTGATAAATCCACACTTGACTATTCCAATGTTTTCCTGGCGGCCTTGACAGTTACAAACATCTCTAAACTTCAGCTCATCCAGAATTCTACTGCTCGTATCTTAACTCACACCAAATTCATTTTGCCCATCACCCCATGCTCATTTACATACCTTGGCTCCCAGTCGGAGAATGCTGCAATTTTAATATACTCTTTCTAGGGTGACAATGTCCCAATGACCTCAACACTCCAATTAGCCCCATTCCCAGGCCCATTGCCATATTTCTGCCACTTGTTCTATTTTAAGTGTTTATCAATTCCATTTATAAATTGAGTTTATTTCCCTTTGGAACTCTCCCTGCTCATGATTTAGGGTTCAATAGCGTCACTGGTGCCGACGCCGTCGAAGCCATAAATCTGGCCATTTCTGACGTGGCCTGCACAGTCCCCAGGCTTGACAGGGCGTGAGTCTGAGAGTACCCTCCATAGACTGTTAGACAGAGGAGGGGTCTGAATGTGGTTTCAACAGCCATTTCAGCAGCTTTGAAACTTGTCCTGTGCATGTTCACTGACTCCCTGTGTCATTCATTCTCAGCTGAACATGCATTCAGCAGCATGAGGAACCCCGTTTAGTGTTATTTAAAAGTACCAGGCATCCAACATAATGCATAAATGTATACAAAAACACATTTATGAATCTCAATAAAAGTCCGCAATCAAACTGGTAACTTTGCTCCCAGCCTGATGTATAATTTTCGTGTTTATTTCCTTCCTCGCAGTTAACTTGCTGACGATTGGGATCCTGTCTCGGGGAAAGTGTGGTCTCTCCAAATGTGTCACTCGCTACCTGGTGGCCATGGCAGCGGCTGATCTACTGGTCATTATCCTGGACCTGATATTGAGGCACATTCCCATTGTTTTCCGGGACCAATTTCTGTTCCGGAATTCCATCCCCGTGTGCAATATACATGCTGTCCTGCTTTACACAGCCACAGACTGTTCTGTCTGGTTCACAGTCACTTTCACTTTCGATCGATTTTTGGCCATTTGTTGCCAGAAGCTGAAAATTAAATATTGCAGCAAGAAAACGGCGGCTGTGGTTCTGGGAACAGTGACTGTGCTGAGCTGTTTACGGAACATTTTCTGGTATTTTATGTTAACTGGTCAGTATTGGCGGGTGAACCAACCCTGGTTTTGTGGTGTAACAGAGCATGTTTATTTCTCTCTGGTCTGGGCAACAATCGAGTTCCTCCATAACATTATCACCCCAGGGGTCCCATTTGGGCTGATTCTGCTGCTCAATGCTCTCACCGTCAGACACATACGAGTAAGCAGTAGAGCACGCAGGAGACTCCGAGCTCACAGTAGTGGGGAGAGTTTCAGAGATCCAGAGATGGAGATCCGAAGGAAATCCATAATTTTACTGTTAGTGATCTCGGCCAATTTCATTCTGCTATGGGCACTGTTTACGGTGAATACCATATGGTTCCGTATGTGGTATTTGGGGTATCGCTCTGTATTTCTACCCAAGTTTCTGCGAGAAGCGGGCTTTATGCTGCAGCTCCTGAGTTGCTGCACAAACACTGCAATTTATGCAGTGACCCAGACTCAGTACAGGGAACAGGTGAAGAATGTGCTGAAATGTCCCTTTACAGTAATTTTGAAATTCATTCAATGATTATGAAGGGCGGCACAGTGGCGCAGTGGTTAGCACCGCAGCCTCACAGCTCCAGGGACCCGGGTTCGATTCTGGGTACTGCCTGTGTGGAGTTTGCAAGTTCTCCCTGTGTCTGCGTGGGTTTCCTCTGGGTGCTCCGGTTTCCTCCCACAAGCCAAAAGACTTGCAAATTGATAGGTAAATTGGCCATTATAAATTGCCACTAGTATAGGTAGGTGGTAGGGAAATATAGGGACAGGTGGGGATGTTTGGTGGGAATATGGGATTAGTGTAGGATTAGTATAAATGTGTGGTTGATGTTCGGCACAGACTCGGTGGGCCGAAGGGCCAGTTTCAGTGCTGTATCTCTAATCTAATTAGAGGAACTGCATCATTATTTCCATCAGCTTGGGTGGGGGTGGTGGGGCGGGGGGTGGTGCTGGTGGGAAGCCTGTCGCTGTGGTGCCATTGTGGGGTCAGATCTATCGCGTTGGTGGCAGAGCCGGGCCGCAGACTGTTGCAATAGAGACAGAACGTGCGGGGTCATTCGCTACTGTGACAGAGCGGGGACATGGCCTGTCGCAATGGTGAAAGAGTGGGAGGTGAGGAGCTGCCGCTATGGTGGCAGAGCAGGGGCGGGGCCTGTTTCAATGCTGACAGAGCTGGGGGGTGCTGTTGTCCGGGTGACAGCACAAGGGAAGGAACCTGACACTGTGGTGGCAGAGTGGTGTGTGAACTGTGACCAAGTTGCCAGAGGGGAGACGAGGCCTGTCGCTATGGTGACTGAGCAGGCAGTGCGACAAGCAATATTGTGCAGAAGAGGGGTAGTGTCTGCCACCATGGTGACAAAGCGGCGAGCATCTGTCGCGATGCTGAAAAAGGGGGGTGCGGGGCCTCTCACCGTGGATACTACCGGCAATGGGTCCTGGTACTATGCTGACTAAACGGGTTGCGGGGCCTGTCGCTCAGAGTGGGCCGTGGGGCACGGGGCTGGTCGCTATAATATCCGAAATTGGGTCAGGCCTGACACTATGGAACAAAGTGCGGGCGGGGCTTGCCAATATAGTGATTGAACTGGGAGGGGATTCTTTCCACAGTGACAGAGTGGGAGCAGGGACTAACACTGTAGTAACCTTGAGTTGGGAACGGGGCCTGTTCCCCATACTGACAGGATAGTGGGACGAGGCCTGTGACTGTGATGACAGGGAGTGAGGGGGGCGGGGTGTGAAGCGTGTTCCCATGCTGGTGGTGGATTGGGGGTGGGGCCTGTACCGAATTGCGATGGGGGACTGGGGCGGCGCCTGTTTCCCATGTTGATGGCCAATTTAAGTGATATGCATTGTGGTGACGATGGTGATGGTGCACCAGAATTATTGAGAATCATTGCCAATCACATGGAATTTCACTTAACATAGTTGCAGAGCATATCAGTGCAAATAATCACAGTACTTTGCACTTAAAATGGCGGTACTGTGGATCACTTTAAATTGTTGCAGTGTATTTCGCTTCAAATGGCAAAACGGCATATTACTTAAATTGCCCTCACTGCCTATCAATTAAAATGGATGAATTGCATAGAACTTAAAATGGCGGCAGAGAATGCCACTTAATATGACCGCAGAGCATGTCACTTAAAATGTCCACAGTGAATGTCACTTTAAATGGCCGTAGTGCAATTCACTTAAATGGTCACACTGTGTATGACTCATAATGACCACAATGCATATCACTTCAAATAGTTGCACGCATATCACTTAAAATGGCCTCACAATGCAGCACTTAAAATGGGTACAGTGCATGTCAGTCCAAATGACCGCAGTGCTTGGCACATAAAATGGTCACACCGCATATCACTTAAAATGACCACGAGGCACGTGACTGAAAATGATTACTCAGCATATCGCGTAAAATGGAAGCACTGCATTTGACTGGAAATTGTCGCAGAGCATATCATTTAAATTTGGCCGAACTGCATATCACTTAAAATTATCGCAGTGCATGCCAATTATAATGACCACATGACAAGTCGTTTAAAAAGAACAAAGAACAAAGAACAGTACAGTACAGGAACAGTCCATTCGGCCCTCCAATACTGCGCTGATCTTGATGCCTGCCTAAACTAAAACCTTCTGCAATTCCAGGGAAAGTGTCCCTCTATTCCCATCCTATTCATGTATTTGTCAAGATGCCTCTTAAACGTCTCTATCGTACCTGCTTCCACCACCTCCCCCGGCAGAATGTTCCAGGCACTCACCACCCTCTTTGTAAATAACTTGCCTCGCACAGGCCCTCTAAACTTCGCCCCTCTCACCTTAAATCTGTGTCCGTAGGAACTGACTCTTCCACCCTGGGAAAAACATTCTGACTATCCACTCTGTCCATGCCGCTCATAACTTTGTAAACCTCTATCATGTCGCCCCTCCACCTCCGTCGTTCCAGTGACAACAACCTGAATTTATCCAACCTCTCCTCTTAGCTGTAGTGCATGTCATATTCAGTGGCCACAGTGCATGTCACTTAAAATGTTGGCAGTGCTTGTTGCTTAAAATCGTTACACTACTTGTCAATTAAAATGGCAGCACAGAACACCCTTAAAATGAGGCCGCATGCCACTTAAAATGGTCGCAGTGCATGTCACTTTAAATGGCGGCAGTGCATATCACATTCAATGGTCGCAGTGTATTTCACATAAAATAATCACCCTGCATATTACTTAAAATGGCCACAATGCATATCACTTAAACTGGCCGCAGTGCATATCACTTCAAATGATTGCACGTCATGTCACCTGCAATGGTCGCGGTACATGTCACTTCATCTGACCACGTGGTGTGTCACTTAAAATAGTCGCACTGCAGATCGGTTAAAATGACGGGAGTACATGTCACTTTAAATGGTCGAAGTGCCTGACACTGAAATGGTCACAATGCATATCATTATATTGGCTGCAGTGCATATCACTTAAAATGGCCACAGTGCATGTCACTTCAAATGGGCGCACAGCACGTCACTTAAAATATCTGTTCAAATGGCTACAGTGCAGGCCTCTATAAATGGCCACAGTGCATGTCACTTCAAATGGCCGCACGGCATGACATTTCAAGTGGCCACACGGCATTTCACTACATGGTCGCAGTGGCTATTGTCATGCAAGTGTTTTATTTCTCTTTTTAAAAGCTAAGGTGGTCTGTTTGCCTTTAAGAATGAGAACAGTTTTATATTCTCTGGGAACAGTCCCTGAGCTGCAAGCCTGTTTCCTCAGCGACAGCAAGAGAGAGAGGTCACGTGCCACATTGTATCAATTTGACTATGTGCAAAGACTGGCTCAATCTGGTTTGATCTGGCAGAACAGTGAAGTGTGCTTTCCTTGAAGTAAAGATTTTTTCTCTTGCTCTGCAGAAATTCTACTTGGCCTACAGGCTGTGTGTCGCCTAAAGAGTGAAAAAAACTGGAAAGGAATCTTGGCATTATTGGAGGTGCCAAATTCCTTTTTACTTCCAGTCTCAAAGAAGTGTCTACCTCAGGAGTAACTTTCTGTTGTTGATTTGGGAGTTCTGAAAACTCAGTGACGTTTCTACTGATAGAGTGATAATTCAAAATTCTAGATAGACCTGTCGTTATACTCCTTGTTAAAAGAATTGCAACCCAATTGTGTTATTATTCCTAAGATAAAGCTAAATTTTAAACATTATGTTAGTACCGATTAACCGTTGGTTTTTGAATGGATGTGTTTGTGCATGAGGGTTAGAAGGACTAAGATGTGTTTTCAGACAGAGATTTATCCAGTATTGTTTAACATTTAGTTTACTAATAAATAATGAATGTATTTTCGTTAAAAGTCTCATGGTTTAGTCTGTTCAATTCTGGTGGTTAATAACGTGTTTAAATAGATTCATTTCCAGTAGGTGGGAAACTTTAACAATATGCTGTGACATGTGGAGTAATTGGCAAAGCAGTATTCGTGCACAGTCGCAACATTATCACTTGAAAGGGCTGCAGTGCATGCCACTTAAAATGGCCACACTACATATCACTTAAAATGGCCTCTTTAAATGTCACTTAAAATGGTCACATTGCATGTCACATAAAACGGCCACAGTGCATGCCACTTAAATGTGCGCAGTGCATATAACTTAAAATGGCCACAACACATGTAATTTAAAATTGTCATATTGCATATCACTTAAGTATGCCGCACGGCATGCCACATAAAATGGTCGCACTGCATATCACACAAAATGGTCGCACTACAAACCACTTCAAATGGCTGCAATGTATGTCCCTTAAGATGGCCAAAGAGCATATCAGCTTAACAGGTCACACTGCATGTCACTTAATATGGAAACAGTGCTTGTCCCTTTAAAAGGTCACACTGCGTGTCATTTAACATGGACACAATGCATGTCACTTAAAATGGTTGCAGTGCATGTCTTCTAAAATTGCCATAGTGTATCTTAACTAATAAATGTCACACTACATACCATGTAAAATTACCACAGTGCATGTCAGTTAAATGGTCGCAGTGCATATCAGCGAAAATGGTAACGTTGCATTTCATGTAAAATGACAACACTGCATATCACTTAACATGGCCGAAGGGAAGACCACTTCAAATGGGCGCAGTATTTTCGCTTAAGATGGCCTGACGGCATACCACTAAAGTGGTCTTACTGCATATTGTCATTGAACTGCATTTTTCCTCCTCTGTTTGAAACAGTGTGCCTTTACGACAGTGAGAAATTTAGATTTCTGAGGCACAGTGCGAAGTTACACTTGTTACCATGGCAATAGCAGGAGTGAGGAGATCATATGTGTGACAGAAACCACGCCTACCAAAATGAGACATATTATCTTCGTCATACGGAACATTATTTTTAACTGTCACTGAAATTGACATAACTTGTGTAAAAAGACGACAACAATGGCTGAAAAAATGGCTGCACATTTGCATTCTAAAAGACAATTGGATGAAGAAGACAATGGGAGTATCCCCTGATTCAATTAGCCAGACGGATTTTTGTCAATAGGGATAATCAAAAGACATTGAGATCCTTGGAGCAAGCATTCCATCCTTAACCCCTCACTGACTGTGTCTGGTGAGCTTAAAAGAATCCTCAAACCTCGCAGGAAAGCTTGTTCCATATAAGGAGCTAGTCACCTGACAAATCTGCTGGACAACCCTTGGTTTTTTGAATTGTGCCTGACACAGAACAGTTTGGGTGCAGATTGCTATTGAACGTCAAGAAAAGAGCACGTCTCTCTCTCTCTCTCCCTCTACCACAGCCCGCCACCATCCGCCACCCCAACCCCCGCCCCCATCAACCAATGGTTCAGAGACACATAGATGTCTCTTAAGCCTCAAGACAAAAGACCAGCGAAACAGGTTTGAAAGTATGCGCTGGGCCACAACAAGAACTGCAATACTGAACCTCAATCAAAGACTTTTCATCCAATCCAAAACCAGTAACTGAACTCCAGCTATTACGTCAAACCTTTCCCCTTCTTTCTCCTCCTCCGTCTCCATTTGCACGTGTTTAGAGTCGCCCCAGTGGAGGAGACAAATGTGGGGCTCTGCACAGAATTGTTAGCATTTTCTCGATTGATTCCAAAATTCAAGGAGGCAGATTTGGAAGCATTTTTTGTATCTTTTGAGAAACTTGCAAGGAAGGTAAAACGGCTGGCTGAGACTTGGACTTTCCTGTTGCAAAGCAAGTTAACAGGAAATGCCCAAGTGGTTTATTCCCTGTTGCCAGATAAGAACTCATCATATTATGAACTGACAAAAAATGCGATCCTCGGGATATATGAGCTGGCACCAGAAGATTTTGCCAGAAGTTTTGAACTCTCAAGAAGCAAGATAATAAAAACTTCCTTGCAGTTTGAGCGACGTAAGTAGCTGGCCTTTGAGCAAAAACTGTGGGCTCTTAGGATGCAGCCCAGTTATGAAAACAACAGAGAGGTACTTTTGCTAGAGGATTTAAAAATTCTCTCCCACTCTTCATAAAGACCCAGGTGGAGGAATAGAACGTTCAGAGAGCAAGGCAAGCCACAATTCTGGCTAATGAGTTTGCCCTAATATCCAAGTCGGATCCCCAGGGGAAACCTTTCCTAGTCACCCACAGAAATCCGAAAAGGACAAAGGGTGGGAAGGTGATAGGAGCCGAAGCAGTTCTACGGGAGAAACAAAAGCAGGAGACACAGGGGGCCCTCTTCGAGCCAAAAGGGATAGGAGTGAGAGTGAGCTGTCAAGAGGAGTGACAGCCTGAGACCTGTGCGCTTTCATTGCAATAAGGCAGGTATTCTGCTGACTGCCAGAAACTACGGGGAAGTCTGCAGGGTTAATCAGGGCGTACACGGCCAGTGAATGAGAAAGGACGCTGATGGAAATCACAGCTAAACAAACTGTAGCCTTAACTACAACAGTGATAAGGACTCGCAAAAGTACAGCTGTGTGTGTCGGAAAATATAATAAAATCTTGTTGTGACGATTTTCAGTCCAAAAGGAGAGTAACCCAAACCGCTCGAATGTGGCTGCAAGCCCATAGTAATCCTTAGGGACACAGGGGCCACTAGCTACCTTTTACAGAATCACAGAATCACAGAATTGCTACATCGCAGAAGGAGTGCATTCGGCCCACAGTGTCTGCACTGGCCCTCTGCAAGAAAAATTTCCAAAGTACCACACCGCTGCTTTCTCCCTATAACCCTACACATTCCTCCTTTTCAGATAAATTTCCAGTTCCCTTTGAATGCTTCAATTGAACCTGCCTGCACCATGCCCTCAGGCAGCATATTCCAGACCTTAACCACTCGCTGCATGGAAAAGTTTATTTTTCCACAAGTACCTTTTGCTTCTCTGACCTAACACTTTAAATCTGTTCCCTCTCGTTCTCAATCCTTTCACGAGTGGGAGCAGTTTCTCGCTTTCTACTCTGTCCAGACCCCACTTCAATCAAATACTTTACATATAATCTAAAACCAGTAACTGAACTCCAGCTATTACTTCAAACCTTAGCCCTTCTTGCTCCTCCTCCATCTTCTTGCTCCTCCTCCATCTCCATTTGCACGTGTGTTTATGCGTGCGGTCGCATCACATATATATGTATTGCTGGATTAGAGTTTTAATGTGAATAAAATTACATCTTTCTTGTTTAAATCTGAAAAAACCTGGCTGCTTGATTTATTTGCCATTACAATTAGAGAGCAGTGAGCAAGCACTCACGGAAGGGAGGCTAAAAACTGTGTTTTATAAATTATACCGTTACAGCCAAATCAGGAAATGGCTGAGGGAGAGCACGAGACTGTGCCTCAACTGGTCATAACACATGGTTTAATGGTTCCAGTTAACTGTGTGGGTTGGGGTGGTGGGGGGGGGGGGGGCGGTGGGGGAAGTGGGGGTTGGTGGTGGTAGTGAAACAACTAAAAGCAGTACTGGGAGACACCAGCAAAGCGTGCTAACTGAAGGAATGAGCTGTCTATTTCTCTCAGTTGAGATTCTGCAATGAGCTACCAGCCGTGTTCATTGCCAAGGAGGAAAAAGCCGTTTGAAGAGAACATTTCTATTGCTGGAAGTAGCAATATTCATTTTTTTACCTCCAAACTATGAACCTTTGCTTAAAGATTGTTTGTTTGTGTTTACTGGAATTTTTGGTAACGTTTTGACCAAAAGATTGCCAATTGAAAAAAAAATCAAGGAGATTTATTACTGTGCTCAACGTTGACGGGAATTTGGGACGCCTATTGCAGCCACAGTGCTTTGAATGCCTGCCTTCGAAGAGACTTTTCACCAAATGCACGTAGAGACATCGAGTGGCAGATGATTATTTTTCTACACGAGGTAACCTCATCCCTCAGGAGCGTAACCCACAAACACCATTCTCCAAGTTATTTATTTATTTTTAAGAAACAGCTAATTTTTAAAACATGATTTTTATTTAGTCAACCGGTTAACCATTGATTTTGAGTATATATCTGTGAATGGGCAGTTAGATGAAAATAGAAAGTTATAAGGTCTTTAGACATCGGTTTATTTTAATGGAGATTAAGATTTAGGTTGAATAAATAATTACATTGGTGTTATCTAAAGTTGCCAGGTATGGTCTACTTTAATCTGGGGGTTGTGAGTGTGTTTAACTTGGCAGTTTTGCAGTTGGGTGGGAGAAATTTAATAATAGGCTGCGGAGTGAAGGGACTGAATTTACAGTGGGGTTCTCCTGCCTCGGCCACACTATGGTCACACTACATATCATTGGGAATGGCCACAGTTCATTACACTTGAAATGGTCGCACCATTTATGACTTCAGATGGCCAGAGTGCAAGCAATTCACATGGTCACACTGTATATCACTTCGAATGGTCACACAGCATATTACTTAAAGCATAGAATTACAGAACTGTTACAGTGCAGACGGAGGCCATCCGGCCCATCGTGACTGCATGGGCTTCTTGAAAGGACAAGTCCCTCAGTTCCATTCCCTCACCTTCTCCCTGTTCTACTGGGCATTCTTCCTTTTCACATAACTGTCTTGTTCCCTTTTGAATGCTTCACTGATCCTGCCTCCACTACATCTCAAGCAGCGCATTCCAGACCTTAACCACTCGCTGTGTGAAAAAGGTTTTCCTCATGTCACTTTTAGTTCTGTTACCAAACAGCTTCAATCTGTTCCCTCTTGGTCCCCTTCGATCCTTTCATAAGTGGGAACAATTTTACTCCATCTACTCTGTCCAGACTCCTCATGATTTTGAATACCTCTATCAAATCACCTCTCAGCTTTCTCTGCTCCAACGAAAACAGTCCTAATTTCTCCAAATCTATCTTCATAACTGAAATTCTTCATCCCTAGAACCATTCTTATGAATCTTTTCGGTACTCTCTCCATTGCCCACACGTCTTTCCTAAAGTGTCGTCCCAGAACTGGGCAAAAAGCTCCAGTTGAGGTTTAACTAGTAATTTATACAAGTTCAACATAACTTCCTTGACGTTGCACTCTATGCCCCTATTAGTAAAACACATGAAACTGCATCCTTTACTAACCACTCTCTCAACTTGTACTTCCGCCATCAATGACATATGCACCTAGACATCCAGGTCTCTTTGCTCCGCATCCCCTTTAGAATTGTATTCTTTATTTTATATTGTCTCTCCATGTTCTTCCTGCTAAAATGATTCACTTCACATTTCTCTGCATTGACCTTCATGTGAGACCTGATTGCCCGTCTCACCAAGTTTCCAAGTTTTGTATCAACTACAAACTTTAAAATTGTGATCTGAACACCCAGCTGTGTATCGTTATTATATATTTACATATCTATCATGTCAATGCTCACACTGCATGTCACTTAAAATGGTCACAGTGCCTATCATTTAAAAAAGGTCGCACTGCAATCACTTAAAATGGTCGCACTGCATGGCAATTTCAATGGTTGCACTGCATTGCACTTAAAATGGTCGCACCACATGTCACTTAAAATGTTGGCACGGCATGACAATGTCAATGGTTGCATTGTGTGCCATCTAAAATAGTCACAGTGCCTATTACTTAAAATAGTCGCACTGCAAATCATTTAAAATGACCACAGTGCATATCAGTTAAAATGGCTACAGTGCATGTCACTCGAAATGTCCTCACTTCATGTCACTTAAAATGGTCGCACGACATAGCCCTAAAATGGTCACACTGCATTTCACTCCAAATGGTCGCACTGCGTGTCACTTAAAGTTTTTGCATGGCATATCACTTAAAATGGCCACATTGCACATAAATTATAATGGTCACACTGTATGCCACTTAAAATGGTCGCATTGCAAGTCACTTTAAAGGGCCATAGTTCATATCACTTTAAAAGGCCATGTGTATATCACATGAAATGGCCACCGTGCATTACCCTTAAAATGGCTAGAGTGCCTATCACTTCAAATGGTCGTACAGCATGTCACGTAAAATGATCACACTATATGGCATTAAATTGGTTGCACTGCATGCCAGTTAACATCACTGGCACAGACAGATGGCACTTGCAATGTTCACCGTGGATTGCTCCCATTTTAAAAAAGCTGCCATGCATATCACTTAATCATCGACTTCATTCCCAGAAACAGAAGCATCATTCTGGAAATATAAGAAAAATTCGCATGGGTTCTCATTGACAACTTTAATCTCATCTCTGTTGGGGTAGACACGCCTTATCCTGCATCATCGATTAACATGTGTGTCACATTGAAAGGCCAAGTCTAAATTAACCAATGATTTAAACCACTTTAAAACTCAAGGGCCGAAATCCAACAGGAACATGGTTAACCGAGGCATACTGGAGAGGATAGTCATATCCATCTAAATAACAGACAGAAACGCACGGGAACCCATTGCATGCTGCCTCAGGGTGGAGGCATCTGTCCAAGGCAGAGGATGATGGTGTCTAATAAAATTCCTCTTCCCAAAGCTCTCTCACTCTTTTTCCATCTTGCGGTTACAGTTTTCAAAGTAAAACAAGTGTCCACAAGGGGACAAGGAAATATGAAATTGAATAAATCCAAGTAAGGCTTTTTCGAAAAAGATTTCCGCAAGATCTCAGAACGTTCTCCCTCAGTTACAGTAACAACCTCTCAGCAACATCCCATTGCGAATAAATCTTGCTTAGAAAGCCGCGGATTGCAAGTGATAAAGATTGAGACAGAAAGTCAATGTGAGCACACAACCCTCAAGCACCAGACTTGGGATTGGGACTGGGACCCCCTCCACCCAGCAACACCTTAAGTCAGCAGTTTACATCACCCAATGAGTCTGAAACACGTCGGGATGTCTCTCAATCTATTCCCTTGTGTCCTGTTCATTGACACGTTAATCCAGGATGGAACTCGTTTGACCAAGAGACCTATTTGAAATCTTTAACTTCAACCCGTTGTTGGGAATATTACTGCGGTTTGGACATATCTGATCCTGCTCACATGCCCTTCAGAGGGACTGAGAAATGAACCAGTGACGCAGGTCAATTCCACCCACAGCTCAAACCTCATATTGAACTCATGCAGCTCAACCTCTTTCTTTGTGTGTTTGACTGTCTGACTCTCCTTCATTCTCAATCTCTCTGTCACGCTTTCTGACCTACTCTCAATCCTTGCCTGCCTCTTTCATTCACTGTGTCTCACGTTTCTTGTCCCTCTCCTTCTCTTTATTTGTTCCATCTCTTTCTCATATCTGAATTTCATTCCCTCCCTCTCTCATTCCATCACTCTATCTCACACAGTCCCTTCGTCTATCCTATTTAATTCATACCACCCCTTATTCCCTGTCACAAACCTCATCGCATGCTCTGTCCCACTCACACATTCCTAGGGCCTGGGTCTCTGCATTGCTATTTCATTGGCATTATTATCACTTTTCTCTTCTCTCATCCCCGTCTCTCTCTCTCATTCACTGTATGTCTACTCTCACTGTCCCTCTCTTTCTCTGTTGCTGTCATTCCTTTTCTGTCTGTCTCAGTCTCTCATTCTCTGCCTGTCTGTCCCATTCTCATGCCCCCTCCCGTTTCCCTGTCTATCTCTCATTCACTTTGTCTGTCTTTTGCGCTCTGTCTGTCTATCACACCTGTCTGTCTGCCTTTTTTCATACTCTGCCTATCTCGATCTCGCTCCCTCTGTTTTACCCCCTCTATCTCATTCCATATTCGTCTGTTACTCTCTCTATCTATGTATCTCTCCCCCTCTCTCATGCTGGGGGATGTGGTGGAAGCAGGTACGATAGCGACGTTTAAGACGCATCTTGACAAACACTTGAATTGGATGGGAATGGAGGGATACGGTCCCCAGAATGGCAGAAGTTTTTAGCTCAGGCGGGCATCAAGATCGGCGCAGGCTTGGTGGGCCGAATGGCCTGTTCTTGTGCTATACTGTTCTTTGCTCTTTGTCAGTCTGACTGTAATAACTGTCACTCTTCCTCATTGCAACTCCGTCCCTCTTTCTCTCTCTCTCTCTCCCTCTCTCTCTCTGTCTCTCTCACGCTCTCTCTCTCTCTCATTCTCTATCTCTCTCTCTGTCTCTCAGGCTCAGTCAGTCTGACTTGATACCCCGTCTCACCCTCGCATTCCATCTCTCCCTTACTCTCTCTCGCTCTTTATGTGCAAGCTGCTTTATGAATGGAAGTCTTTGCAATTAGCAAAGGCAGCAGACTGGTCCCCGGGAGCTTTAATGGTCACATGAGTACAGTCGATCACCGCATGCACCCGAAGCTGCAGACTTCACTGTCTGGCCGTCCTCAGCTACAGGTAAGTAGGTGAAATCATTGGCCCATCGCAAAAGGGCTTCGTGGTGACCTCGTTGATGTAGCTGTGGGTCACAGACTGCAAATGCCACATGTCGCCCGTGGATCCCGACAAGGAGCCGCTGGAGAAAAAACAATGAGTTCAGCAGTCACCATGAGGGCAACTGGCATGGGATTCCCACCGAAGCCGAGCAACTCTAGGCCATACTGAAGAACGCTACAAATTACAGTGACCATTCCACATGACGTCCTTTGACATCTATGGCATTTACTCTCCGACATTTGAAAGTAATATGTCCTTGTCCTGACGATGTAATGATGTGCCTCTGCCCATCTTTGATAAGGCCTTTCCTCAACTTCATGCTTTGCATGGTGCAGATGTTCAGGCATCATGAGTTGAGAGAAAAGAGCCCTCCATAGTCTCTCCCTTTGCTACACTTCCCGTGCTACGAGATAAATCGGGTGTATGAGACCCATGTTGCTGCGGCTTTTTACTGAACAATAAATAATCAGCACGTGGCGATTCAGCCCTCTGTTGCCAGGGAGCAGAAACATTGAGGCAATGAACATCTACGTTATATCTGCCTTCTATTTGCAGCCATCTAGAAGACGCACCCACAAACCCTTGCCTCCCATCAATCTCTTTGCAATCCTTGAGTGTCCACGTGGTTCCCATTAACATTGGAGAACGTGGTGTGTGTCGAACTCAGGGCAAGTCTCTCCACCTTCCAACCTCCACTTGCATCATTCCAGCTTGAAAACATCATCCGTTACCCACCCAATGCTACTTTTACACTTCCGTCTGTTACCACTGAGCCTCCCCCATTCTGATGCACAATGTATTCATCAATGTATTCATGTCAATCCTTCCCTCTGTTCCAACTCCCGTTACTGTCAATATGCCAACTCTTACCCTTAAAGTTCCTCACACTGAACTGACCATTCTTGCCGAGTCCCGTTTCCCTCCATATGAAGCTGTCGTATACCCAGTCATTAGTCTTGACCTTCTCCAGTGCAGCAGCAGACCACCCCATTTACTCTGATCATTCAATCTGCTAGCGTGTACCCTCAATTCGCTCGACAGATTCCGGACATCGAGAGCATTCATCCCTCCATTTAGGCCACTGCCACATACCGTCACACTGCACCGATCGATTCCAACCAGCTCTTCCACAGCCGAGAAAATTAATATTCAGCATCAAATTCAACCATTCAAAAAATTGGACGCTCCACTGCAACCACCCCTGCTTCTCTACATACACGATCAGCCCCACCGTTCGCGGATCCCCACGCACTTCCCCCGAATTACCCTCCCCTGATAAGCATCATTAAAATGCTGCCCTGGAGGTAAAATCCATTCCAATACTGACCTGGAGAAAAACATCCATTACAATACTTGTCTGGAGGTAAAAATTCATTACAATACTGGCCTGTAGGGAAGCAACCATTACAATGCTTGCGCGTTGGCAAACAAACATTCCAATACTGACCTGGAAGTAAACATCCATCCGAATACTGACGGGAAGGTAAACATCTATTCCACTACTGACCTGGAGGTAAGCATCATTTGCAATGTCGGCTTGGAGGTAAACATCCATTCCAATTCCTTCCTGGAATAAACATCCTTTCCAATGCTGTCCTGGAGTAAACATCCATTCCCATAGTGAACTGGAGGTGAAGATCGATTACAATAATGGCCTGGGGATAAACATCCGTTTCAATACTGGCTTGGAGGTATCCATCCACTCCAATGCTAGTCTGGAGAAAAACATTTATTCAAATACTGCCCGAGACGTGAACATGCATTCGAATGTTGGCTTGGGAGAAATATCCATTCCAACTGTCCTCAGGGTAAACAACAATTCCAATTCTGGCCAGGGAAAAATAGCCATTCCAACTGTCCTCGGGGTAAACATCCATTCCAATACTGGCCTGGAGGTAAACATCCTTTCCAATACTGGCCCGGAGGTAAACATCCTTTCCAATACTGGCCTGCAGATAAACATCCTTTCCAATACTGGCCTGCAGATAAACATCCTTTCCAATACTAGCCTGGAGATAAGCATCCTTTCCAATACTGGCCTGCAGATAAACATCCTTTCCCATACTGGCCTGCAGATAAACATCTTTTCCAATATTGACCTGCAGATAAACATCCATTCCAATGTTGGCTTGGAGGTCAACATCCATTCCCATACTTGCCTGGGGGTAAAACTCCATTCCAATACTTGCCTGGAGGTAACTGTCCATTCTAATAATGGCTTGGGGGCAAACATCCTTTCCAAAACTTGCCTGGGAGTGAACATCCATTCCAATACTGGCCTGGGTGTAAAATCCATTCCAATACTAGCCTGCAGATAAACATCCATTCTATTACTGGTCTGCAGATAAACTTCCTTTCTAATACTGGCCTGGAGGTCAACATCCATTCCAATACTTGCCTGGGGGTAAAACTCCATTCCAATACTGGCCTGGGGGTAAACATCCTTTCCAATACTTGCCTGGAGGTAACTTTCCATTCTAATAATGGCTTGGGGGCAAACATCCTTGCCAAAACTTGCCTGGGAGTGAACATCCATTCCAATACTGGCCTGGGTGTAAAATCCATTCCAATACTAGCCTGCAGATAAACATCCATTCTATTACTGGTCTGCAGATAAACTTCCTTTCTAATACTGGCCTGGAGGTAAACATCCATTCCAATACTGGCCTGGAGGTAAACATCCTTTCCAATACTGGCCCGGAGGTAAACTACCTTTCCAATACTGGCCTGCAGATAAACATCCTTTCCAATACTGGCCTGCAGATAAACATCTTTTCCAATATTGACCTGCAGATAAACATCCATTCCAATGTTGGCGTGGAGGTCAACATCCATTCCAGTACTTGCCTGGGGGTAAAACTCCATTCCAATACTGGCCTGCAGATAAGCATCCTTTCCAATAATGGCCTGGAGGTAAACATCCTTTCCAAGCTGGCCTGGAGGTAAACATCCTTTCCAATACTGGCCTGAAGGTAAACATCCATTCTAATACTGGCCTGGAGGTAAACATCCATTCCAATACTGGCCTGGAGGTAAACATCCTTTGCAATACTGGCCTGCAGATAAACATCCATTCTAATACTGGCCTGGAGGTAAACATCCTTTCCAATACTGGCCTGGAGGTAAACATCCTTTCCAATACTGGCCTGGAGGTAAACATCATTTCCAATAATGGCCTGGAGGTAAACATCATTTCCAATAATGGCCTGGAGGTAATCATCCTTTCCAATAATGGCCTGGAGGTAAACATCCTTTCCAATACTGGCCTGGAGGTAAACATCCATTCCAATAATGGCCTGGAGGTAAACATCCATTCTAATACTGGCCTGGAGGTAAACATCCTTTCTAATACTGGCCTGGAGGTAAGCATCCTTTCCAATAATGGCCTGGAGGTAAACATCCATTCTAATACTGACCTGGAGGTAAACATCCTTTCCAATACTGGCCTGGAGGTAAACATCCATTCTAATACTGGCCTGGAGGTAAACATCCTTTCCAATACTGGCCTGGAGGTAAACATCATTTCCAATAATGGCCTGGAGGTAATCATCCTTTCCAATAATGGCCTGGAGGTAAACATCATTTCCAATAATGGCCTGGAGGTAATCATCCTTTCCAATACTGGCCTGGAGGTAAACATCCTTTCCAATACTGGCCTGGAGGTAAACATCCTTTCCAATAATGGCCTGGAGGTAATCATCCTTTCCAAGCTGGCCTGGAGGAAAACATCTTTTGCAATACTGGCCTGCAGATAAACATCCATTCTAATACTGGCCTGGAGGTAAACATCCTTTCCAATAATGGCCTGGAGGTAATCATCCTTTCCAAGCTGGCCTGGAGGAAAACATCCTTTGCAATACTGGCCTGCAGATAAACATCCATTCTGATACTGGCCTGGAGGTAAACATCCTTTCCAATACTGGCCAGAAGGTAAACATTTTCCAATACTGGCCTGCAGATAATAATCCTTTCCAATACTGGCCTGAAGGTAAACATCCTTTCCAATACTGGCCTGGAGGCAAACATCCATTCTAATACTGGCCTGGAGGTAAACATCCATTCCAATACTGGCCTGGAGGTAAACATCCTTTGCAATACTGGCCTGCAGATAAACATCCATTCCAATACTGGCCTGGAGGTAAACATCCTTTCCACTACTGGCCTGGAGGTAAACATCCATTCCAATACTGGCCTGGAGGTAAATATCCTTTCCAATACTGGCCTGGAGGTAAACATCCTTTCCAATACTGGCCTGAAGGTAAACATCCTTTGCAACACTGGCCTGCAGATACACATCCATTCTAATACTGGCCTGGAGGTAAACATCCTTTCCAATACTGGCCTGGAGGTAAACATCCTTTGCAACACTGGCCTGCAGATACACATCCATTCTAATACTGGCCTGGAGGTAAACATCCTTTCCAATACTGGCCTGGAGGTAAACATCCTTTGCAATACTGGCCTGGAGGTAAACATCATTTCCAATACTGGCCTGAAGTTAAACATCCTTTCCAATACTGGCCTGAAGGTAAACATCCATTCCAATACTGGCCTGGAGGTAAACACCCTTTCCAATACTGGCCTGGAGGTAAACATCCTTTCCAATACTGGCCTGGAGGTAAACACCCTTTCCAATACTGGCCTGGAGGTAAACATCCATTCCAATACTGGCCTGAAGGTAAACATCCATTCCAATACTGGCCTGGAGGTAAACGTCCTTTGCAACACTGGCATGCAGATACACATCCATTCTAATACTGGCCTGGAGGTAAACATCCTTTCAAATACTGGCCTGGAGGTAAACATCCTTTGCAATACTGGCCTGCAGATACACATCCATTCTAATACTGGCCTGGAGGTAAGCATCCTTTCCAATACTGGCCTGCAGATAAACATCCATTCTAATACTGGCCTGCAGATTAACATCGTTTCCAATAGTGGCCTGGAGTTAAAAATCCTTTCCAATAATGGCTGAAAGGTAAACATCCTTTCCAATACTGGCCTGCAGATAACCATCCTTTCCAATACTGGCCTGCAGATAAACATCCTTTCCAATACTGGCCTGGAGATAAGCATCCATTCCAAAGTTGGCTTCGAGGTCAACATCCATTCCTGTACTGGCCTGGGGGCAAACATCCGTTCTAATACTGGCCATGGGGTGAACATCCATTCCAATACATGCCTGGAGGTAATTGTCCTTTCTAATACTGGCTTGGGGGCAAATATCCATTCCAATACCTGCCTGGGAGTGAACATCCATTCCAATACTTGCCTGGGAGTGAATATCCATTCTAATACTGGCTTGGGGGCACATATCCATTCCAATACTGGCCTGGGAGTGAACATCCATTCCAATACTTGCCTGGGGGTGAACATCCATTCCAATAATGGCCTGGAGGTAAACATCCATTCTAATACTGGCCTGGAGGTAAACATCCTTTCCAATACTGGCCTGGAGGTAAGCAACCTTTCCAATAATGGCCTGGAGGTAAACATCCATTCTAATACTGACCTGGAGGTAAACATCCTTTCCAATACTGGCCTGGAGGTAAACATCCATTCTAATACTGGCCTGGAGGTAAACATCCTTTCCAATACTGGCCTGGAGGTAAACATCATTTCCAATAATGGCCTGGAGGTAATCATCCTTTCCAATAATGGCCTGGAGGTAAACATCATTTCCAATAATGGCCTGGAGGTAATCATCCTTTCCAATACTGGCCTGGAGGTAAACATCCTTTCCAATACTGGCCTGGAGGTAAACATCCTTTCCAATAATGGCCTGGAGGTAATCATCCTTTCCAAGCTGGCCTGGAGGAAAACATCTTTTGCAATACTGGCCTGCAGATAAACATCCATTCTAATACTGGCCTGGAGGTAAACATCCTTTCCAATAATGGCCTGGAGGTAAACATCCTTTGCAATACTGGCCTGGAGGTAAACATCATTTCCAATACTGGCCTGAAGTTAAACATCCTTTCCAATACTGGCCTGAAGGTAAACATCCATTCCAATACTGGCCTGGAGGTAAACACCCTTTCCAATACTGGCCTGGAGGTAAACATCCTTTCCAATACTGGCCTGGAGGTAAACACCCTTTCCAATACTGGCCTGGAGGTAAACATCCATTCCAATAATGGCCTGAAGGTAAACATCCATTCCAATACTGGCCTGAAGTTAAACATCCTTTCCAATACTGGCCTGAAGGTAAACATCCATTCCAATACTGGCCTGGAGGTAAACACCCTTTCCAATACTGGCCTGGAGGTAAACATCCTTTCCAATACTGGCCTGGAGGTAAACACCCTTTCCAATACTGGCCTGGAGGTAAACATCCATTCCAATAATGGCCTGAAGGTAAACATCCATTCCAATACTGGCCTGGAGGTAAACGTCCTTTGCAACACTGGCATGCAGATACACATCCATTCTAATACTGGCCTGGAGGTTAACATCCTTTCAAATACTGGCCTGGAGGTAAACATCCTTTGCAATACTGGCCTGCAGATACACATCCATTCTAATACTGGCCTGGAGGTAAGCATCCTTTCCAATACTGGCCTGCAGATAAACATCCATTCTAATACTGGCCTGCAGATTAACATCGTTTCCAATAGTGGCCTGGAGTTAAAAATCCTTTCCAATAATGGCTGAAAGGTAAACATCCTTTCCAATACTGGCCTGCAGATAACCATCCTTTCCAATACTGGCCTGCAGATAAACATCCTTTCCAATACTGGCCTGGAGATAAGCATCCATTCCAAAGTTGGCTTCGAGGTCAACATCCATTCCTGTACTGGCCTGGGGGCAAACATCCGTTCTAATACTGGCCTTGGGGTGAACATCCATTCCAATACATGCCTGGAGGTAATTGTCCTTTCTAATACTGGCTTGGGGGCAAATATCCATTCCAATACCTGCCTGGGAGTGAACATCCATTCCAATACTTGCCTGGGAGTGAATATCCATTCTAATACTGGCTTGGGGGCAAATATCCATTCCAATACTGGCCTGGGAGTGAACATCCATTCCAATACTTGCCTGGGGGTGAACATCCATTCCAATACTTGCCTGGGAGTGAACATCCATTCCAATACTTGCCTGGGAGTGAACATCCATTCCAATACTGGCCTGGGAGTGAACATCCATTCCAATACTTGCCTGGGAGTGAACATCCATTCCAATACTTGCCTGGGAGTGAACATCCATTCCAATAGTTTCCTGGGAGTGAACATCCATTCCTATACTTGCCTGGGAGTGAACACCCATTCCAATAGTTTTCTGGGAGGGAACATCCATTCCAATACTTGCCTGGGAGTGAACATCCATTCCAATACTTGCCTGGGAGTGAACATCCATTCAAATACTTGCCTGGGAGTGAACATCCATTCCAATACTTGCGTGGGAGTGAGGATCCATTCCAATACTTGCCTGGGAGTGAACATCCATTCCAATAATTGCCTGGGAGTGAATATCCATTCCTATAGTTTCCTGGGAGTGAACATCCATTCCAATACTGGCCTGCAGATCAACATCCTTTCCAATACTGGCCTGGAGATAAGCATCCATTCCAATGTTGTCTTGGAGGTCAACATCCATTCCAGTACTGGCCTGGGGGCAAACATCCGTTCTAATACTTTCCTGGGAGTGAACATCCATTCCAATACTTGCGTGGGGGTGAACATCCATTCCAATTCTTGCCTGGGAGTGAATATCCATTCCAATACTTGCCTGGGAGTAGACATCCATTCCAATTCTTGCCTGGGAGTGAATATCCATTCCAATACTTGCTTGGGAGTGAACATCCATTCCAATTCTTGCCTGGGAGTGAACACCCATTCCAATAGTTTTCTGGGAGGGAACATCCATTCCAATACTTGCCTGGGAGTGAACATCCATTCCAATACTTGCCTGGGAGTGAACATCCATTCAAATACTTGCCTGGGAGTGAACATCCATTCCAATACTTGCGTGGGAGTGAAGATCCATTCCAATACTTGCCTGGGAGTGAACATCCATTCCAATAATTGCCTGGGAGTGAATATCCATTCCTATAGTTTCCTGGGAGTGAACATCCATTCCAATACTGGCCTGCAGATCAACATCCTTTCCAATACTGGCCTGGAGATAAGCATCCATTCCAATGTTGTCTTGGAGGTCAACATCCATTCCAGTACTGGCCTGGGGGCAAACATCCGTTCTAATACTTTCCTGGGAGTGAACATCCATTCCAATACTTGCGTGGGGGTGAACATCCATTCCAATTCTTGCCTGGGAGTGAACATCCATTCCAATTCTTGCCTGGGAGTGAATATCCATTCCAATACTTGACTGGGAGTGAACATCCATTCCAATTCTTGCCTGGGAGCGAACATCCATTCCAATACTGGCCTGGGAGTGAACATCCATTCAAATTCTTGCCTGGGAGTGAACATCCATTCCAATACTGGCCTGGGAGTGAACATCCATTCCAATTCTTGCCTGGGAGTGAACATCCATTCCAATACTGGCCTGGGAGTGAACATCCATTCCAATTCTTGCCTGGGAGTGAATATCCATTCCAATACTTGCCTGGGAGTGAACATCCATTCCAATACTAGCGTGGGAGTGAACATCCATTCCAATACTTGCCTGGGAGTGAACATCCATTCCAATACTGGCCTGGGAGTGAACATCCATTCCAATTCTTGGCTGGGAGTGAACATCCATTCCAATACTGGCCTGGGAGTGAACATCCATTCCAATTCTTGCCTGGGAGTGAATATCCATTCCAATACTTGCCTGGGAGTGAACATCCATTCCAATAGTTGCCTGGGAGTGAACATCCATTCCAATACTGGCCTGGGAGTGAACATCCATTCCAATTCTTGCCTGGGAGTGAACATCCATTCCAATACTGGCCTGGGAGTGAACATCCTTTCCAATTCTTGCCTGGGAGTGAATATCCATTCCAATACTTGCCTGGGAGTGAACATCCATTCCAATACTGGCCTGGGAGTGAACATCCATTCCAATTCTTGCCTGGGAGTGAACATCCATTCCAATTCTTGCCTGGGAGTGAACATCCATTCCAATACTGGCCTGGGAGTGAACATCCATTCCAATTCTTGCCTGGGAGTGAACATCCATTCCAATATTGGCCTGGGAGTGAACATCCATTCCAATTCTTGCCTGGGACTGAATATCCATTCCAATACTTGCCTGGGGGTGAACATCCATTCCAATACTTGCGTGGGAGTGAACATCCATTCCAATACTTGCCTGGGAGTGAATATCCATTCCAATACTTGCCTGGGAGTGAACATCCATTCCAATACTGGCCTGGGAGTGAACATCCATTCCAATACTTGCCTGGGAGTGAACATCCATTCCAATACTTGCCTGGGAGTTAATATCCATTCCAATACCTGCCTGGGAGTGAACATCCATTCCAATACTTGCCTGGGAGTGAACATCCATTCCAATACTTGCCTGGGAGTGAACATCCATTCCAATACTTGCCTGGGAGTGAACATCCATTCCAATACTGGCCTGGGAGTGAACATCCATTCCAATTCTTGCCTGGGAGTGAATATTCATTCCAATACTTGCCTGGGAGTGAACATCCATTCCAATAGTTGCCTGGGAGTGAACATCCATTCCAATACTGGCCTGGGAGTGAACATCCATTCCAATTCTTGCCTGGGAGTGAACATCCATTCCAATACTGGCCTGCGAGTGAACATCCTTTCCAATTCTTGCCTGGGAGTGAATATCCATTCCAATACTTGCCTGGGAGTGAACATCCATTCCAATACTGGCCTGGGAGTGAACATCCATTCCAATTCTTGCCTGGGAGTGAACATCCATTCCAATTCTTGCCTGGGAGTGAACATCCATTCCAATACTGGCCTGGGAGTGAACATCCATTCCAATTCTTGCCTGGGAGTGAACATCCATTCCAATATTGGCCTGGGAGTGAACATCCATTCCAATTCTTGCCTGGGACTGAATATCCATTCCAATACTTGCCTGGGGGTGAACATCCATTCCAATACTTGCGTGGGAGTGAACATCCATTCCAATACTTGCCTGGGAGTGAATATCCATTCCAATACTTGCCTGGGAGTGAACATCCATTCCAATACTGGCCTGGGAGTGAACATCCATTCCAATACTTGCCTGGGAGTGAACATCCATTCCAATACTTGCCTGGGAGTTAATATCCATTCCAATACCTGCCTGGGAGTGAACATCCATTCCAATACTTGCCTGGGGGTGAACATCCATTCCAATACTTGCCTGGGAGTGAACATCCATTCCAATACTTGCCTGGGAGTGAACATCCATTCCAATACTTGCCTGGGGGTGAAAATCCATTCCAATACTTGCCTGGGGGTGAACATCCATTCCAATACTTGCCTGGGAGTGAACATCCATTCCAATACTTGCCTGGGGGTGAACATCCATTCCAATACTTGTGTGGGAGTGAACATCCAAACCAATACTTGCGTGGGAGTGAACATCCATTCCAATACTTGCCTGGGAGTGAACATCCATTCCAATACTTGCCTGGGAGTGAACATCCATTCCAATACTTGCCTGGGAGTGAACATCCATTCCAATACTTGCATGGGAGTGAACATCCTTTCCAATACTTGCCTGGGAGTGAATATCCGTTCCAATACTTGCCTGGGAGTGAACATCCATTCCAATACTTGCGTGGGAGTGAACATCCATTCCAATACTGGCCTGGGAGTGAACATCCATTCCAATTCTTGCCTGGGAGTGAATATCCATTCCAATACTTGCCTGGGAGTGAACATCCATTCCAATACTTGCGTGGGAGTGAACATCCATTCCAATACTTGCCTGGGAGTGAACATCCATTCCAATATTGGCCTGGGAGTGAACATCCATTCCAATTCTTGGCTGGGAGTGAACATCCATTCCAATACTGGCCTGGGAGTGAACATCCATTCCAATTCTTGCCTGGGAGTGAATATCCATTCCAATACTTGCCTGGGAGTGAACATCCATTCCAATAGTTGCCTGGGAGTGAACATCCATTCCAATACTGGCCTGGGAGTGAACATCCATTCCAATTCTTGCCTGGGAGTGAACATCCATTCCAATACTGGCCTGGGAGTGAACATCCTTTCCAATTCTTGCCTGGGAGTGAATATCCATTCCAATACTTGCCTGGGAGTGAACATCCATTCCAATACTGGCCTGGGAGTGAACATCCATTCCAATTCTTGCCTGGGAGTGAACATCCATTCCAATTCTTGCCTGGGAGTGAACATCCATTCCAATACTGGCCTGGGAGTGAACATCCATTCCAATTCTTGCCTGGGAGTGAACATCCATTCCAATATTGGCCTGGGAGTGAACATCCATTCCAATTCTTGCCTGGGACTGAATATCCATTCCAATACTTGCCTGGGGGTGAACATCCATTCCAATACTTCCGTGGGAGTGAACATCCATTCCAATACTTGCCTGGGAGTGAATATCCATTCCAATACTTGCCTGGGAGTGAACATCCATTCCAATACTGGCCTGGGAGTGAACATCCATTCCAATACTTGCCTGGGAGTGAACATCCATTCCAATACTTGCCTGGGAGTTAATATCCATTCCAATACCTGCCTGGGAGTGAACATCCATTCCAATACTTGCCTGGGAGTGAACATCCATTCCAATACTTGCCTGGGAGTGAACATCCATTCCAATACTTGCCTGGGGGTGAACATCCATTCCAATACTTGCCTGGGGGTGAACATCCATTCCAATACTTGCCTGGGAGTGAACATCCATTCCAATACTTGCCTGGGAGTGAACATCCATTCCAATACTTGCCTGGGGGTGAATATCCATTCCAATACTTGCCTGGGGGTGAACATCCATTCCAATACTTGCCTGGGAGTGAACATCCATTCCAATACTTGCCTGGGGGTGAACATCCATTCCAATACTTGCTTGGGAGTGAACATCCAAACCAATACTTGCGTGGGAGTGAACATCCATTCCAATACTTGCCTGGGAGTGAACATCCATTCCAATACTTGCCTGGGAGTGAACATCCATTCCAATACTTGCCTGGGAGTGAACATCCATTCCAATACTTGCATGGGAGTGAACATCCTTTCCAATACTTGCCTGGGAGTGAATATCCGTTCCAATACTTGCCTGGGAGTGAACATCCATTCCAATACTTGCGTGGGAGTGAACATCCATTCCAATACTTGCCTGGGAGTGAACATCCATTCCAATACTTGCGTGGGAGTGAACATCCATTCCAATACTGGCCTGGGAGTGAACATCCTTTCCAATTCTTGCCTGGGAGTGAATATCCATTCCAATACTTGCCTGGGAGTGAACATCCATTCCAATACTGGCCTGGGAGTGAACATCCATTCCAATTCTTGCCTGGGAGTGAACATCCATTCCAATTCTTGCCTGGGAGTGAACATCCATTCCAATACTGGCCTGGGAGTGAACATCCATTCCAATTCTTGCCTGGGAGTGAACATCCATTCCAATATTGGCCTGGGAGTGAACATCCATTCCAATTCTTGCCTGGGACTGAATATCCATTCCAATACTTGCCTGGGGGTGAACATCCATTCCAATACTTGCGTGGGAGTGAACATCCATTCCAATACTTGCCTGGGAGTGAATATCCATTCCAATAATTGCCTGGGAGTGAACATCCATTCCAATACTGGCCTGGGAGTGAACATCCATTCCAATACTTGCCTGGGAGTGAACATCCATTCCAATACTTGCCTGGGAGTTAATATCCATTCCAATACCTGCCTGGGAGTGAACATCCATTCCAATACTTGCCTGGGAGTGAACATCCATTCCAATACTTGCCTGGGAGTGAATATCCATTCCAATACTTGCCTGGGGGTGAACATCCATTCCAATACTTGCCTGGGAGTGAACATCCATTCCAATACTTGCCTGGGGGTGAACATCCATTCCAATACTTGCGTGGGAGTGAACATCCAAACCAATACTTGCGTGGGTGTGAACATCCATTCCAATACTTGCCTGGGAGTGAACATCCATTCCAATACTTGCCTGGGAGTGAACATCCATTCCAATACTTGCATGGGAGTGAACATCCTTTCCAATACATGCCTGGGAGTGAATATCCGTTCCAATACTTGCCTGGGAGTGAACATCCATTCCAATACTTGCGTGGGAGTGAACATCCATTCCAATACTTGCCTGGGAGTGAACATCCATTCCAATACTTGCGTGGGAGTGAACATCCATTCCAATACTTGCCTGGGAGTGAACATCCATTCCAATACTTGCCTGGGAGTGAACATCCATTCCAATACTTGCGTGGGAGTGAACATCCATTCCAATACTTGCATGGGAGTGAACATCCATTCCAATACTTGCGTGGGAGTGAACATCCATTCCAATACTTGCCTGGGAGTGAACATCCATTCCAATACTTGCCTGGGACTGAACATCCATTCCAATACTTGCGTGGGACTGAACATCCATTCCAATACTTGCCTGGGAGTGAATATCCATTCCAATACTTGCCTGGGAGTGAACCTCCATTCCAATACTTGCGTGGGAGTGAACATCCATTCCAATACTTGCCTGGGAGTGAACATCCATTCCAATACTTGCCTGGGACTGAACATCCATTCCAATACCAGCGTGGGAGTGAACATCCATTCCAATACTTGCCTGGGAGTGAACATCCATTCCAATTCTTGCGTGGGAGTGAACATCCATTCCAATACTTGCCTGGGAGTGAACATCCATTCCAATACTTGCATGGGAGTGAATATCCATTCCAATACTTGCCTGGGAGTGAATATCCATTCCAATACTTGCCTGGGTGTGAACATCCATTCCAGTACTTGCGTGGGAGTTGACATCCATTCCAATACTTGCCTGGGAGTGAACATCCATTCCAATACTTGCGTGGGAGTGAACATCCATTCCAATAATTGCCTGGGAGTGAATATCCATTCCAATACTTGCGTGGGAGTTAACATCCATTCCAATACTTGCCTGGGAGTGAACATCCATTCCAATACTTGCCTGGGAGTGAACATCCATTCCAATACTTGCCTGGGAGTGAACATCCATTCCAATAATTGCGTGGGAGTGAATATCCATTCCAATACTTGCCTGGGAGTGAACATCCATTCCAATACTTGTCTGGGGGTGAACATCCATTCCAATACTTGCCTGGGAGTGAACATCCATTCCAATACTTGCCTGGGAGTGAACATCCATTCCAATACTTGCCTGGGAGTGAACATCCATTCCAATACTTGCGTGGGAGTGAATATTCATTCCAATACTTGCCTGGGAGTGAATATCCATAACAATACTTGCCTGGGTGTGAACATCCATTCCATTACTTGCGTGGGAGTTGACATCCATTCCAATACTTGCCTGGGAGTGAACATCCATTCCAATACTTGCGCGGGAGTGAACATCCATTCCAATACTTGCCTGGGAGTGAACATCCATTCCAATATTTGCCTGGGAGTGAACATCCATTCCAATACTGGCCTGGGAGTGAACATCCATTCCAATACTTGCCTGGGAGTGAACATCCATTCCAATACTTGCCTGGGAGTGAACATCCATTGCAATACTTGCGTGGGAGTGAATATCCATTCCAATAATTGCCTGGGAGTGAACATCCATTCAAATACTTGCCTGGGGGTGAACATCCATTCCAATACTTGCCTGGGAGTGAACATCCATTCCAATACTTGCCTGGGGGTGAGCATCCATTCCAATACTTGCCTGGGAGTGAACATCCATTCCAATACTTGCCTGGGAGTGAACATCCATTCCAATACTTGCGTGGGAGTGAATATCCATTCCAATAATTGCCTGGGAGTGAACATCCATTCCAATACTTGCCTGGGGGTGAACATCCATTCCAATACTTGCCTGGGAGTGAACATCCATTCCAATACTTGCCTGGGACTGAACATCCATTCCAATACTTGCGTGGGAGTGAACATCCATTCCAATACTTGCCTGGGAGTGAACATCCATTCCAATACTTGCATGGGAGTGCATATCCATTCCAATACTTGCCTGGGAGTGAATATCCATTCCAATACTTGCCTGGGTGTGAACATCCATTCCAGTACTTGCGTGGGAGTTGACATCCATTCCAATACTTGCCTGGGAGTGAACATCCATTCCAATACTTGTGTGGGAGTGAACATCCATTCCAATACTTGCCTGGGAGTGAACATCCATTCCAATATTTGCCTGGGAGTGAACATCCATTCCAATACTTGCCTGGGAGTGAACATCCATTCCAATACTTGCCTGGGGGTGAACATCCATTCCAATACTTGCCTGGGAGAGAACATCCATTCCAAGACTTGCGTGGGAGTGAATATCCATTCCAATATTTGCCTGGGAGTGAACATCCATTCCAATACTTGCGTGGGAGTGAATATCCATTCCAATACTTGCCTGGGAGTGAACATCCATTCCAATACTTGCCTGGGGGTGAACATCCATTCCAATACTTGCCTGGGAGTGAACATCCATTCCAATACTTGCCTGGGAGTGAACATCCATTCCAATACTTGCCTGGGAGTGAGCATCCATTCCAATACTTGCGTTGGAGTGAATATTCATTCCAATACTTGCCTGGGAGTGAACATCCATTCCAATACTTGCCTGGGAGTGAACATCCAATCCAATACTTGCCTGGGAGTGAACATCTATTCCAATATTTGCCTGGGAGTGAACATCCATTCCAATGCTTGCCTGGGGGTGAACATCCATTCCAATAGTTGCCTGGGAGTGAACATCCATTCCAATACTGGCCTGGGAGTGAACATCCATTCCAATACTTGCCTGGGTGTGAACATCCATTCCAATACTTACCTGGGATTGAAACATCCATTCCAATACTTGCCTGGGAGTGAACATCCATTCCAATACTTGCCTGGGAGTGAACATCCATTCCAATACTTGCCTGGGGGTGGACATCCATTCCAATACATGCCTGGGAGTGAACATCCATTCCAATAGTTGCCTGGGAGTGAACATCCATTCCAATACTGGCCTGGGAGTGAACATCCATTCCAATTCTTGCCTGGGAGTGAACATCCATTCCAATACTGGCCTGGGAGTGAACATCCATTCCAATTCTTGCCTGGGAGTGAATATCCATTCCAATAATTGCCTGGGAGTGAACATCCATTCCAATACTGGCCTGGGAGTGAACATCCACTCCAATTCTTGCCTGGGAGTGAACATCCATTCCAATTCTTGCCTGGGAGTGAATATCCGTTCCAATACTTGCCTGGGAGTGAACATCTATTCCAATACTGGCCTGGGAGTGAACATCCATTCCAATTCTTGCCTGGGAGTGAACATCCATTCCAATACTGGCCTGGGAGTGAACATCCATTCCAATTCTTGCCTGGGAGTGAACATCCATTCCAATACTGGCCTGGGAGTGAACATCCATTCCAATTCTTGCCTGGGAGTGAATATCCATTCCAATAATTGCCTGGGAGTGAACATCCATTCCAATACTGGCCTGGGAGTGAACATCCACTCCAATACTTGCCTGGGGGTGAACATCCATTCCAATACTTGCCTGGGAGTGAACATCCATTCCAATACTTGCGTTGGAGTGAATATTCATTCCAATACTTGCCTGGGAGTGAACATCCATTCCAATACTTGCCTGGGAGTGAACATCCAATCCAATACTTGCCTGGGAGTGAACATCTATTCCAATATTTGCCTGGGAGTGAACATCCATTCCAATGCTTGCCTGGGGGTGAACATCCATTCCAATACATGCCTGGGAGTGAACATCCATTCCAATAGTTGCCTGGGAGTGAACATCCATTCCAATACTGGCCTGGGAGTGAACATCCATTCCAATTCTTGCCTGGGAGTGAACATCCATTCCAATACTGGCCTGGGAGTGAACATCCATTCCAATTCTTGCCTGGGTGTGAATATCCATTCCAATAATTGCCTGGGAGTGAACATCCATTCCAATACTGGCCTGGGAGTGAACATCCACTCCAATTCTTGCCTGGGAGTGAACATCCATTCTAATTCTTGCCTGGGAGTGAATATCCGTTCCAATACTTGCCTGGGAGTGAACATCTATTCCAATACTGGCCTGGGAGTGAACATCCATTCCAATTCTTGCCTGGGAGTGAACATCCATTCCAATACTGGCCTGGGAGTGACCATCCATTCCAATTCATGCCTGGGACTGAATATCCATTCCAATACTTGCGTGGGAGTGAACATCCATTCCAATACTGGCCTGGGAGTGAACATCCATTCCAATACTTGCCTGGGAGTGAACATCCATTCCAATACTTGCGTGGGAGTGAATATCCATTCCAATACTTGCCTGGGAGTGAACATTTTTTCCAATACTTGCCTGGGAGTGAACATCCATTCCAATTCTTGCCTGGGATTGAACATCCATTCCAATACTTGCGTGGGAGTGAATATCCATTCCAATACTTGCCTGGGAGTGAACATGCATTCCAATACTTGCGTGGGAGTGAACATCCATTCCAATACTTGCCTGGGGGTGAGCATCCATTCCAATACTTGCCTGGGGGTGAACATCCATTCCAATACTTGCCGGGGGTGAACATCCATTCCAATATTTGCCTGGGGGTGAGCATCCATTCCAATACTTGCCTGGGAGTGAACATCCATTCCAATACTTGCCTGGGAGTGAATATCCATTCCAATACTTGCCTGGGAGTGAATATCCATTCCAATACTTGCCTGGGAGTGAACATCCATTCCAATACTTGCCTGGGAGTGAACATCCATTCCAATACTTGCCTGGGAGTGAACATCCAATCCAATACTTGCCTGGGGGTGAGCATCCATTCCAATACTTGCCTGGGAGTGAACATCCATTCCAATACTTGCGTGGGAGTGAACATCCATTCCAATACTTGCCTGGGAGTGAACATCCAATCCAATACTTGCCTGGGAGTGAACATCTATTCCAATATTTGCCTGGGAGTGAACATCCATTCCAATGCTTGCCTGGGGGTGAACATCCATTCCAATACATGCCTGGGAGTGAACATCCATTCCAATAGTTGCCTGGGAGTGAACATCCATTCCAATACTGGCCTGGGAGTGAACATCCATTCCAATTCTTGCCTGGGAGTGAACATCCATTCCAATACTGGCCTGGGAGTGAACATCCGTTCCAATTCTTGCCTGGGTGTGAATATCCATTCCAATAATTGCCTGGGAGTGAACATCCATTCCAATACTGGCCTGGGAGTGAACATCCACTCCAATTCTTGCCTGGGAGTGAACATCCATTCTAATTCTTGCCTGGGAGTGAATATCCGTTCCAATACTTGCCTGGGAGTGAACATCTATTCCAATACTGGCCTGGGAGTGAACATCCATTCCAATTCTTGCCTGGGAGTGAACATCCATTCCAATACTGGCCTGGGAGTGACCATCCATTCCAATTCATGCCTGGGACTGAATATCCATTCCAATACTTGCGTGGGAGTGAACATCCATTCCAATACTGGCCTGGGAGTGAACATCCATTCCAATACTTGCCTGGGAGTGAACATCCATTCCAATACTTGCGTGGGAGTGAATATCCATTCCAATACTTGCCTGGGAGTGAACATTTTTTCCAATACTTGCCTGGGAGTGAACATCCATTCCAATTCTTGCCTGGGATTGAACATCCATTCCAATACTTGCGTGGGAGTGAATATCCATTCCAATACTTGCCTGGGAGTGAACATGCATTCCAATACTTGCGTGGGAGTGAACATCCATTCCAATACTTGCCTGGGGGTGAGCATCCATTCCAATACTTGCCTGGGAGTGAACATCCATTCCAATACTTGCCGGGGGTGAACATCCATTCCAATATTTGCCTGGGGGTGAGCATCCATTCCAATACTTGCCTGGGAGTGAACATCCATTCCAATACTTGCCTGGGAGTGAATATCCATTCCAATACTTGCCTGGGAGTGAATATCCATTCCAATACTTGCCTGGGAGTGAACATCCATTCCAATACTTGCCTGGGAGTGAACATCCATTCCAATACTTGCCTGGGAGTGAACATCCAATCCAATACTTGCCTGGGGGTGAGCATCCATTCCAATACTTGCCTGGGAGTGAACATCCATTCCAATACTTGCGTGGGAGTGAACATCCATTCCAATACTTGCCTGGGGGTGAACATTCATTCCAATACTTGCCTGGGAGTGAACATCCATTCCAATACTTGCGTGGGAGTGAACATCCATTCCAATACTTGCCTGGGGGTGAACATCCACTCCAATACTTGCGTGGGAGTGAACATCCATTCCAATACTGGCCTGGGAGTGAACATCCATTCCAATACTTGCCTGGGGGTGAACATCCATTCCAATACTTGCCTGGGAGTGAACATCCATTCCAATACTTGCCTGGGAGTGACAATCCATTCCAATACTTGCCTGGGAGTGAACATCCATTCCAATACTTGCCTGGGAGTGAACATCCATTCCAATACTTGCCTGGGGGTGAACATCCATTCCAATACTTGCCTGGGAGTAAACATCCATTCCAATAGTTGCCTGGGAGTGAACATCCATTCCAATACTGGCCTGGGGGTGAACATCCATTCCAATTCTTGCCTGGGAGTGAACATCCATTCCAATACTGGCCTGGAAGTGAACATGAATTCCAATTCCTGCCTGGGAGTGAATATCCATTCCAATACTTGCCTGGGAGTGAACATCCATTCCAATACTGGCCTGGGAGTGAACATCCACTCCAATTCCTGCCTGGGAGTGAACATCCATTCCAATTCTTGCCTGGGAGTGAATATCCGTTCCAATACTTGCCTGGGAGTGAACATCTATTCCAATACTGGCCTGGGAGTGAACATCCATTCCAATTCTTGCCTGGGAGTGAACATCCATTCCAATACTGGCCTGGGAGTGAACATCCATTCCAATTCTTGCCTGGGAGTGAACATCCATTCCAATACTGGCCTGGGAGTGACCATCCATTCCAATTCCTGCCTGGGACTGAATATCCATTCCAATACTTGCGTGGGAGTGAACATCCATTCCAATACTGGCCTGGGAGTGAACATCCATTCCAATACTGGCCTGGGAGTGAACATCCATTCCAATACTTGCGTGGAAGTGAATATCCATTCCAATACTTGCCTGGGAGTGAACATCCTTTCCAATACTTGCCTGGGAGTGAACATCCATTCCAATACTTGCCTGGGATTGAACATCCATTCCAATACTTGCGTGGGAGTGAATATCCATTCCAATACTTGCCTGGGAGCGAACATGCATTCCTATACTTGCGTGGGAGTGAATATCCATTCCAATACTTGTCTGGGAGTGAACATCCATTCCAATACTTGCCTGGGGGTGAGCATCCATTCCAATACTTGCCTGGGAGTGAACATCCATTCCAATACTTGCCTGGGGGTGAACATCCATTCGAATACTTGCCTGGGGGTGAGCATCCATTCCAATACTTGCCTGGGAGTGAACATCCATTCCAATACTTGCCTGGGAGTGAATATCCATTCCAATACTTGCCTGGGAGTGAACATCCATTCCAATACTTGCCTGGGAGTGAACATCCATTCCAATACTTGCCTGGGAGTGAACATCCATTCCAATACTTGCCTGGGGGTGAGCATCCATTCCAATACTTGCCTGGGAGTGAACATCCATTCCAATACTTGCGTGGGAGTGAACATCCATTCCAATACTTGCCTGGGAGTGAACATCCATTCCAATACTTGCCTGGGGGTGAGCATCCATTCCAATACTTGCCTGGGAGTGAACATCCATTCCAATACTTGCGTGGGAGTGAACATCCATTCCAATACTTGCCTGGGAGTGAACATCCATTCCAATACTTGCGTGCGAGTGAACATCCATTCCAATACTTGCCTGGGGGTGAACATCCATTCCAATACTTGCGTGGGAGTGAACATCCATTCCAACATTTACCTGGGAGTGAACATCCATTCCAATACTTGCCTGGGAGTGAACATCCATTCCAATACTTGCCTGGGAGTGAACATCCATTCCAATACATGCCTGGGAGTGAACATCCATTCCAATACTTGCCAGGGAGTGAACATCCACTCCAATACTTGCCTGGGAGTGAACATCCATTCCAATGATTGCCTGGGAGTGAACATCCATTCCAATACTTGCCTGGGAGTGAACATCCATTCCAATACTTGCCTGGGGGTGAACATCCATTCCAATACTTGCCTGGGAGTGAACATCCATTCCAATACTTGCCTGGGAGTGAACATCCATTCCAATACTTGCCTGGGAGTGAACAACCATTCCAAAACTTGCCTGGGGGTGAACATCCATTCCAATACTTGCCTGGGAGTGAACATCCATTCCACTACTTGCGTGGGAGTGAACATCCATTCCAATACTTGCCTGGGAGTGAACATCCATTCCAATACTTGGGTGGGAGTGAACATCCATTCCAATACTTGCCTGGGAGTGAACATCCATTCCAATACTTGCCTGGGAGTGAATATCCATTCCAATACTTGCCTGGGAGCGAACATCCATTCCAATACTTGCGTGGGAGAGAACATCCCTTCCAATACTTGCCTGGGAGTGAACATCCATTCCAATACTGGCCTGGGGGTGAGCATCCATTGCAATACTTGCCTGGGAGTGAACATCCATTCCAATACTTGCCTGGGGGTGAACATCCATTCCAATACTTGCCTGGGAGTGAACATCCATTCCAATACTTGCCAGGGAGTGAACATCCATTCCAATACATGCCTGGGGGTGAACATCCATTCCAATACTTGCCTGGGAGTGAACATCCATTCCAATACTTGCCTGGGAGTGAACATCCATTCCAATACTTGCCTGGGGGTGAACATCCATTCCAATACTTGCCTGGGAGAGAACATCCATTCCAAAACTTGCCTGGGGGTGAACATACATTCCAATACTTGCCTGGGGGTGAACATCCATTCCAATACTTGCCTGGGAGTGAACATCCATTCCAATACTTGCCTGGGGGTGAACATCCATTCCAATACTTGCCTGGGAGTGAGCATCCATTCCAATACTTGCCTGGGGGTGAACATCCATTCCAATACTTGCCTGGGGGTGAACATCCATTCCAATAATTGCCTGGGAGTGAACATCCATTCCAATACTTGCCTGGGAGTGAACATCCATTCCAATACTTGCCTGGGGGTGAACATCCATTCCAATACTTGCCTGGGAGTGAACATCATTCCAATACTTGCCTGGGAGTGAACATCCATTCCAATACTTGCCTGGGGGTGAACATCCATTCCAATACTTGCATGGGAGTGAACATCCATTCCAATACTTGCCTGGGAGTGAACGTCCTTTCCAATACTTGCCTGGGGGTGAACATCCATTCCAATAATTGCCTGGGAGTGAACATCCTTTCCAATACTTGCCTGGGGGTGAACATCCATTCCAATAATTGCCTGGGGGTGAACATCCATTCCAATAATTGCCTGGGGGTGTGCATCCATTCCAATACTTGCCTGGGGGTGAACATCCATTCCAATACTTGCGTGGGAGTGAACATCCATTCCAATACTTGCCTGGGAGTGAATATCCATTCCAATATTTGCCTGGGAGTGAACATCCATTCCAATACTTGCGTGGGAGTGGACATCCATTCCAATACTTGCCTGGGGGTGAACATCCATTCCAATACTTGCCTGGGAGTGAACATCCATTCCAATACTTGCGTGGGAGTGAACATCCATTCCAATAGTTGCCTGGGAGTGAACATCCATTCCAATACTTGCCTGGGAGTGAACATCCATTCCAATACTTGCGTGGGAGTGAACATACATTCCTATACTTGCCTGGGAGTTAACATCCATTCCAATACTTGCCTGGGGGTGAGCATCCATTCCAATACTTGCCTGGGAGTGAACATCCATTCCAATACTTGCCTGGGGGTGAACATCCATTCCAATACTTGCCTGGGAGTGAACATCCATTCCAATACTTGCCAGGGAGCGAACATCCATTCCAATACTTGCCTGGGGGTGAACATCCATTCCAATACTTGCCTGGGAGTGAACATCCATTCCAATACTTGCCTGGGAGTGAACATCCATTCCAATACTTGCCTGGGGGTGAACATCCATTCCAATACTTGCCTGGGAGTGAACATCCATTCCAATACTTGCCTGGGGGTGAACATCCATTCCAATACTTTACTGGGGGTGAACATCCATTCCAATAATTGCCTGGGAGTGAACATCCATTCCAACACTTGCCTGGGGGTGAACATCCATTCCAATACTTGCCTGGGAGTGAACATCCATTCCAATACTTGCCTGGGGGTGAACATCCATTCCAATACTTGCCTGGGAGTGAACATCCATTCCAATACTTGCCTGGGAGTGAACATCCATTCCAATACTTGCCTGGGGGTGAACATCCATTCCAATACTTGCCTGGGGGTGAACATCCATTCCAATAATTGTCTGGGAGTGAACATCCATTCCAATACTTGCCTGGGAGGGAACATCCATTCCAATACTTGCCTGGGGGTGAACATCCATTCCAATACTTGCCTGTGGGTGAACATCCATTCCAATAATTGCCTGGGAGTGAACATCCATTCCAATACTTGCCTGGGAGTGAACATCCATTCCAATACTTGCCTGGGAGTGAACATCCAATCCAATACTTGCCTGGGGGTGAGCATCCATTCCAATACTTGCCTGGGAGTGAACATCCATTCCAATACTTGCGTGGGAGTGAACATCCATTCCAATACTTGCCTGGGGGTGAACATTCATTCCAATACTTGCCTGGGAGTGAACATCCATTCCAATACTTGCGTGGGAGTGAACATCCATTCCAATACTTGCCTGGGGGTGAACATCCACTCCAATACTTGCGTGGGAGTGAACATCCATTCCAATACTGGCCTGGGAGTGAACATCCATTCCAATACTTGCCTGGGGGTGAACATCCATTCCAATACTTGCCTGGGAGTGAACATCCATTCCAATACTTGCCTGGGAGTGACAATCCATTCCAATACTTGCCTGGGAGTGAACATCCATTCCAATACTTGCCTGGGAGTGAACATCCATTCCAATACTTGCCTGGGGGTGAACATCCATTCCAATACTTGCCTGGGAGTGAACATCCATTCCAATAGTTGCCTGGGAGTGAACATCCATTCCAATACTGGCCTGGGGGTGAACATCCATTCCAATTCTTGCCTGGGAGTGAACATCCATTCCAATACTGGCCTGGGAGTGAACATAAATTCCAATTCCTGCCTGGGAGTGAATATCCATTCCAATACTTGCCTGGGAGTGAACATCCATTCCAATACTGGCCTGGGAGTGAACATCCACTCCAATTCCTGCCTGGGAGTGAACATCCATTCCAATTCTTGCCTGGGAGTGAATATCCGTTCCAATACTTGCCTGGGAGTGAACATCTATTCCAATACTGGGCTGGGAGTGAACATCCATTCCAATTCTTGCCTGGGAGTGAACATCCATTCCAATACTGGCCTGGGAGTGAACATCCATTCCAATTCTTGCCTGGGAGTGAACATCCATTCCAATACTGGCCTGGGAGTGACCATCCATTCCAATTCCTGCCTGGGACTGAATATCCATTCCAATACTTGCGTGGGAGTGAACATCCATTCCAATACTGGCCTGGGAGTGAACATCCATTCCAATACTGGCCTGGGAGTGAACATCCATTCCAATACTTGCGTGGGAGTGAATATCCATTCCAATACTTGCCTGGGAGTGAACATCCTTTCCAATACTTGCCTGGGAGTGAACATCCATTCCAATACTTGCCTGGGATTGAACATCCATTCCAATACTTGCGTGGGAGTGAATATCCATTCCAATACTTGCCTGGGAGCGAACATGCATTCCTATACTTGCGTGGGAGTGAATATCCATTCCAATACTTGTCTGGGAGTGAACATCCATTCCAATACTTGCCTGGGGGTGAGCATCCATTCCAATACTTGCCTGGGAGTGAACATCCATTCCAATACTTGCCTGGGGGTGAACATCCATTCCAATACTTGCCTGGGGGTGAGCATCCATTCCAATACTTGCCTGGGAGTGAACATCCATTCCAATACTTGCCTGGGAGTGAATATCCATTCCAATACTTGCCTGGGAGTGAACATCCATTCCAATACTTGCCTGGGAGTGAACATCCATTCCAATACTTGCCTGGGAGTGAACATCCATTCCAATACTTGCCTGGGAGTGAACATCCATTCCAATACTTGCCTGGGGGTGAGCATCCATTCCAATACTTGCCTGGGAGTGAACATCCATTCCAATACTTGCGTGGGAGTGAACATCCATTCCAATACTTGCCTGGGAGTGAACATCCATTCCAATACTTGCCTGGGGGTGAGCATCCATTCCAATACTTGCCTGGGAGTGAACATCCATTCCAATACTTGCGTGGGAGTGAACATCCATTCCAATACTTGCCTGGGAGTGAACATCCATTCCAATACTTGCGTGCGAGTGAACATCCATTCCAATACTTGCCTGGGGGTGAACATCCATTCCAATACTTGCGTGGGAGTGAACATCCATTCCAACATTTACCTGGGAGTGAACATCCATTCCAATACTTGCCTGGGAGTGAACATCCATTCCAATACTTGCCTGGGAGTGAACATCCATTCCAATACATGCCTGGGAGTGAACATCCATTCCAATACTTGCCAGGGAGTGAACATCCATTCCAATACTTGCCTGGGAGTGAACATCCATTCCAATGATTGCCTGGGAGTGAACATCCATTCCAATACTTGCCTGGGAGTGAACATCCATTCCAATACTTGCCTGGGGGTGAACATCCATTCCAATACTTGCCTGGGAGTGAACATCCATTCCAATACTTGCCTGGGAGTGAACATCCATTCCAATACTTGCCTGGGAGTGAACAACCATTCCAAAACTTGCCTGGGGGTGAACATCCATTCCAATACTTGCCTGGGAGTGAACATCCATTCCAATACTTGCGTGGGAGTGAACATCCATTCCAATACTTGCCTGGGAGTGAACATCCATTCCAATACTTGGGTGGGAGTGAACATCCATTCCAATACTTGCCTGGGAGTGAACATCCATTCCAATACTTGCCTGGGAGTGAATATCCATTCCAATACTTGCCTGGGAGCGAACATCCATTCCAATACTTGCGTGGGAGAGAACATCCCTTCCAATACTTGCCTGGGAGTGAACATCCATTCCAATACTGGCCTGGGGGTGAGCATCCATTGCAATACTTGCCTGGGAGTGAACATCCATTCCAATACTTGCCTGGGGGTGAACATCCATTCCAATACTTGCCTGGGAGTGAACATCCATTCCAATACTTGCCAGGGAGTGAACATCCATTCCAATACATGCCTGGGGGTGAACATCCATTCCAATACTTGCCTGGGAGTGAACATCCATTCCAATACTTGCCTGGGAGTGAACATCCATTCCAATACTTGCCTGGGGGTGAACATCCATTCCAATACTTGCCTGGGAGAGAACATCCATTCCAAAACTTGCCTGGGGGTGAACATACATTCCAATACTTGCCTGGGGGTGAACATCCATTCCAATACTTGCCTGGGAGTGAACATCCATTCCAATACTTGCCTGGGGGTGAACATCCATTCCAATACTTGCCTGGGAGTGAGCATCCATTCCAATACTTGCCTGGGGGTGAACATCCATTCCAATACTTGCCTGGGGGTGAACATCCATTCCAATAATTGCCTGGGAGCGAACATCCATTCCAATACTTGCCTGGGAGTGAACATCCATTCCAATACTTGCCTGGGGGTGAACATCCATTCCAATACTTGCCTGGGAGTGAACATCATTCCAATACTTGCCTGGGAGTGAACATCCATTCCAATACTTGCCTGGGGGTGAACATCCATTCCAATACTTGCATGGGAGTGAATATCCATTCCAATACTTGCCTGGGAGTGAACGTCCTTTCCAATACTTGCCTGGGGGTGAACATCCATTCCAATAATTGCCTGGGAGTGAACATCCTTTCCAATACTTGCCTGGGGGTGAACATCCATTCCAATAATTGCCTGGGGGTGAACATCCATTCCAATAATTGCCTGGGGGTGTGCATCCATTCCAATACTTGCCTGGGGGTGAACATCCATTCCAATACTTGCGTGGGAGTGAACATCCATTCCAATACTTGCCTGGGAGTGAATATCCATTCCAATATTTGCCTGGGAGTGAACATCCATTCCAATACTTGCGTGGGAGTGGACATCCATTCCAATACTTGCCTGGGGGTGAACATCCATTCCAATACTTGCCTGGGAGTGAACATCCATTCCAATACTTGCCTGGGAGTGAACATCCATTCCAATAGTTGCCTGGGAGTGAACATCCATTCCAATACTTGCCTGGGAGTGAACATCCATTCCAGTACTTGCGTGGGAGTGAACATACATTCCTATACTTGCCTGGGAGTTAACATCCATTCCAATACTTGCCTGGGGGTGAGCATCCATTCCAATACTTGCCTGGGAGTGAACATCCATTCCAATACTTGCCTGGGGGTGAACATCCATTCCAATACTTGCCTGGGAGTGAACATCCATTCCAATACTTGCCAGGGAGCGAACATCCATTCCAATACTTGCCTGGGGGTGAACATCCATTCCAATACTTGCCTGGGAGTGAACATCCATTCCAATACTTGCCTGGGAGTGAACATCCATTCCAATACTTGCCTGGGGGTGAACATCCATTCCAATACTTGCCTGGGAGTGAACATCCATTCCAATACTTGCCTGGGGGTGAACATCCATTCCAATACTTTACTGGGGGTGAACATCCATTCCAATAATTGCCTGGGAGTGAACATCCATTCCAACACTTGCCTGGGGGTGAACATCCATTCCAATACTTGCCTGGGAGTGAACATCCATTCCAATACTTGCCTGGGGGTGAACATCCATTCCAATACTTGCCTGGGAGTGAACATCCATTCCAATACTTGCCTGGGAGTGAACATCCATTCCAATACTTGCCTGGGGGTGAACATCCATTCCAATACTTGCCTGGGGGTGAACATCCATTCCAATAATTGTCTGGGAGTGAACATCCATTCCAATACTTGCCTGGGAGGGAACATCCATTCCAATACTTGCCTGGGGGTGAACATCCATTCCAATACTTGCCTGTGGGTGAACATCCATTCCAATAATTGCCTGGGAGTGAACATCCATTCCAATACTTGCCTGGGAGTGAACATCCATTCCAATACTTGCCTGGGGGTGAACATCCATTCCAATACTTGCGTGGGAGTGGACATCCATTCCAATACTTGCCTGGGTTTGGACATCCATTCCAATACTTGCCTGGGGGTGAACATCCATTCCAATACTTGCGTGGGAGTGAATATCCATTCCAATACTTGCCTGGGGGTGAACATCCATTCCAATACTTGCCTGGGAGAGAACATCCATTCCAATACTTGCGTGGGAGTGGACATCCATTCCAATACTTGCCTGGGGGTGAACATCCATTCCAATACTTGCCTGGGAGTGAACATCCATTCCAATACTTGCGTGGGAGTGAACATCCATTCCAATAGTTGCCTGGGAGTGAACATCCATTCCAATACTTGCCTGGGAGTGAACATCCATTCCAATACTTGCGTGGGAGTGAACATACATTCCTATACTTGCCTGGGAGTTAACATCCATTCCAATACTTGCCTGGGGGTGAGCATCCATTCCAATACTTGCCTGTGAGTGAACATCCATTCCAATACTTGCCTGGGGGTGAACATCCATTCCAATACTTGCCTGGGAGTGAACATCCATTCCAATACTTGCCAGGGAGCGAACATCCATTCCAATACTTGCCTGGGGGTGAACATCCATTCCAATACTTGCCTGGGAGTGAACATCCATTCCAATACTTGCCTGGGAGTGAACATCCATTCCAATACTTGCCTGGGGGTGCACATCCATTCCAATACTTGCCTGGGAGTGAACATCCATTCCAATACTTGCCTGGGGGTGAACATCCATTCCAATACTTTACTGGGGGTGAACATCCATTCCAATAATTGCCTGGGAGTGAACATCCATTCCAACACTTGACTGGGGGTGAACATCCATTCCAATACTTGCCTGGGAGTGAACATCCATTCCAATACTTGCCTGGGGGTGAACATCCATTCCAATACTTGCCTGGGAGTGAACAACCATTCCAATACTTGCCTGGGAGTGAACATCCATTCCAATACTTGCCTGGGGGTGAACATCCATTCCAATACTTGCCTGGGGGTGAACATCCATTCCAATAATTGTCTGGGAGTGAACATCCATTCCAATACTTGCCTGGGAGGGAACATCCATTCCAATACTTGCCTGGGGGTGAACATCCATTCCAATACTTGCCTGTGGGTGAACATCCATTCCAATAATTGCCTGGGAGTGAACATCCATTCCAATACTTGCCTGGGGGTGAACATCCATTGCAATACTTGCCTGGGAGTGAACATCCATTCCAATACTTGCCTGGGGGTGAACATCCATTCCAATACTTGCGTGGGAGTGGACATCCATTCCAATACTTGCCTGGGAGTGGACATCCATTCCAATACTTGCCTGGGGGTGAACATCCATTCCAATACTTGCGTGGGAGTGAATATCCATTCCAATACTTGCCTGGGAGTGAACATCCATTCCAATACTTGCCAGGGAGCGAACATCCATTCCAATACTTGCCTGGGGGTGAACATCCATTCCAATACTTGCCTGGGAGTGAACATCCATTCCAATACTTGCCTGGGAGTGAACATCCATTCCAATACTTGCCTGGGTGTGAACATCCATTCCAATACTTGCCTGGGAGTGAACATCCATTCCAATACTTGCCTGGGGGTGAACATCCATTCCAATACTTTACTGGGGGTGAACATCCATTCCAATAATTGCCTGGGAGTGAACATCCATTCCAACCCTTGCCTGGGGGTGAACATCCATTCCAATACTTGCCTGGGAGTGAACATCCATTCCAATACTTGCCTGGGGGTGAACATCCATTCCAATACTTGGCTGGGAGTGAACATCCATTCCAATAATTGCCTGGGAGTGAACATCCATTCCAATACTTGCCTGGGGGTGAACATCCATTCCAATACTTGCCTGGGGGTGAACATCCATTCCAATAATTGTCTGGGAGTGAACATCCATTCCAATACTTGCCTGGGAGTGAACATCCATTCCAATACTTGCCTGGGGGTGAACATCCATTCCAATACTTGCCTGTGGGTGAACATCCATTCCAATAATTGCCTGGGAGTGAACATCCATTCCAATACTTGCCTGGGGGTGAACCTCCATTGCAATACTTGCCTGGGAGTGAACATCCATTCCAATACTTGCCTGGGGGTGAACATCCATTCCAATACTTGCGTGGGAGTGAACATCCATTCCAATACTTGCCTGGGAGTGGACATCCATTCCAATACTTGCCTGGGGGTGAACATCCATTCCAATACTTGCGTGGGAGTGAATATCCATTCCAATACTTGCCTGGGGGTGAACATCCATTCCAATACTTGCGTGGGAGTGGACATCCATTCCAATACTTGCCTGGGAGTGGACATTCATTCCAATACTTGCCTGGGGGTGAACATCCATTCCAATACTTGCGTGGGAGTGAATATCCATTCCAATACTTGCCTGGGGGTGAACATCCATTCCAATACTTGCCTGGGAGTGAACATCCATTCCAATACTTGCCAGGGAGCGAACATCCATTCCAATACTTGCCTGGGGGTGAACATCCATTCCAATACTTGCCTGGGAGTGAACATCCATTCCAATACTTGCCTGGGAGTGAACATCCATTCCAATACTTGCCTGGGTGTGAAGATCCATTCCAATACTTGCCTGGGAGTGAACATCCATTCCAATACTTGCCTGGGGGTGAACATCCATTCCAATACTTTACTGGGGGTGAACATCCATTCCAATAATTGCCTGGGAGTGAACATCCATTCCAACACTTGCCTGGGGGTGAACATCCATTCCAATACTTGCCTGGGAGTGAACATCCATTCCAATACTTGCCTGGGGGTGAACATCCATTCCAATACTTGCGTGGGAGTGAACATCCATTCCAATACTTGCCTGGGAGTGAACATCCATTCCAATACTTGCCTGGGGGTGAACATCCATTCCAATACTTGCCTGGGGGTGTACATCCATTCCAATAATTGTCTGGGAGTGAACATCCATTCCAATACTTGCCTGGGAGTGAACATCCATTCCAATACTTGCCTGGGGGTGAACATCCATTCCAATACTTGCCTGTGGGTGAACATCCATTCCAATAATTGCCTGGGAGTGAACATCCATTCCAATACTTGCCTGGGGGTGAACATCCATTGCAATACTTGCCTGGGAGTGAACATCCATTCCAATACTTGCCTGGGGGTGAACATCCATTCCAATACTTGCGTGGGAGTGAACATCCATTCCAATACTTGCCTGGGATTGGACATCCATTCCAATACTTGCCTGGGGGTGAACATCCATTCCAATACTTGCGTGGGAGTGAATATCCATTCCAATACTTGCCTGGGGGTGAACATCCATTCCAATACTTGCCTGGGAGTGAACATCCTTTCCAATACTTGCCTGGGGGTGAACATCCATTCCAATAATTGCCTGGGGGTGAACATCCATTCCAATAATTGCCTGGGAGTGAATTTCCAATCCAGTATTTGCCTGGGAGTGAACATCCATTCCAATACTTGCGTGGGAGTGGACATCCATTCCAATACTTGCCTGGGGGTGAACATACATTCCAATAATTGCCAGGGGGTGAACATCCATTCCAATACTTGCCTGGGAGTGAATATCCATTCCAATATTTGCCTGGGAGTGAACATCCATTCCAATACTTGCGTGGGAGTGGACATCCATTCCAATACTTGCCTGGGGGTGAACATCCATTCCAATACTTGCCTGGGAGTGAACATCCATTCCAATACTTGCCTGGGGGTGAACATCCATTCCAATACTTGCGTGGGAGTGAACATCCATTCCAATACTTGCCTGGGAGTGGGCATCCATTCCAATACTTGCCTGGGGGTGAACATCCATTCCAATACTTGCGTGGGAGTGAATATCCATTCCAATACTTGCCTGGGGGTGAACATCCATTCCAATACTTGCCTGGGAGTGAACATCCTTTCCAATACTTGCCTGGGGGTGAACATCCATTCCACTAATTGCCTGGGGGTGAACATCCATTCCAATAATTGCCTGGGAGTGAATTTCCAATCCAATATTTGCCAGGGAGTGAACATCCATTCCAATGCTTGCGTGGGAGTGAACATCCATTCCAATACTTGCCTGGGGGTGAACATACATTCCAATAATGGCCAGGGGGTGAACATCCATTCCAATACTTGCCTGGGAGTGAATATCCATCCCAATATTTGCCTGGGAGTGAACATCCATTCCAATACTTGCGTGGGAGTGGACATCCATTCCAATACTTGCCTGGGGGTGAACATCCATTCCAATAATTGCCTGGGGGTGAACATCCATTCCAATACTTTCCTAGGGGTGAACATCCATTCCAATAATTGCCTGGAAGTGAACATCCATTCCAATACTTGCGTGGGAGTGAACATCCATTCCAATGCTTGCCTGGGAGTGAATATCCATTCCAATATTTGACTGGGGGTGAACATCCATTCCAATACTTGCGTGAGAGTGGACATCCATTCCAATAATTGCCTGGGAGTGAACATCCATTCCAATATTTGCCTGGGAGTGAACATCCATTCCAATACTTGCGTGGGAGTGGACATCCATTCCAATAGTTGCCTGGGAGTGAACATCCATTCCAAAATTTGCCTGGGAGTGAACATCTATTCCAATACTTGCGTGGGAGTGAACATCCATTCCAATACTTGCCTGGGGGTGAACATCCATTCCAATAATTGCCTGGGAGTGAACATCCATTCCAATACTTGCGTGGGAGTGGACATCCATTCCAATACTTGCCTGGGGGTCAACATCCTTTCCAATATTTGCCTGGGAGTGAACATCCATTCCAATACTTGTGTTGGAGTGAACATCCATTCCAATACTTGCATGGGGGTGAATATCCATTCCAATACTGGCCTGGGAGTGAACATCCATTCCAATACTTGCCTGGGTGTGAGCATCCATTCCAATACTTGCCTGGGAGTGAACATCCATTCCAATACTTGCCTGGGGGGGAACATCCATTCCAATACTTGCCTGGGGGTGAACATCCATTCCATTACTGGCCTGGGAGTGAACATCCATTCCAATACTTGCCTGGGGTTGAACATCCATTCCAATACTTGCCTGGGAGTGAACATCCATTCCAATACTTGCCTGGGGGTGAACATCCATTCCAATACTTGCCTGGGAGTGAACATCCATTCCAATACTTGCCTGGGAGTGAACATCCATTCCAGTACTTGCCTGGGAGTGAACATCCATTCCAATACTTGCCTGGGAGTGAACATCCATTCCAATAATTGCATGGGAGTGAATATCCATTCCAATACTTGCCTGGGAGTGAACATCCATTCCAATACTTGCCTGGGAGTGAACATCCATTCCAATACTGGCCTGGGGGTGAACATCCATTCCTATACTGGCCTAGGGGTGAACATCCATTCCAATACTTGCCTGGGAGTGAACATCCATTCCAATACTTGCCTGGGAGTGAACATCCATTCCAATACTTGCCTGGGGTTGAACATCCATTCCAATACTTGCTAGGGGGTGAACATCCATTCCAATACTTGCCTGGGAGTGAACATCCATTCCAATACTTGCCTGGGAGTGAACATCCATTCCAATACTTGCCTGGGGGTGAACATCCATTCCAATACTTGCCTGGGGTTGAACATCCATTCCAATACTTGCCTGGGGTTGAACATCCATTCCAATACTTGCCTGGGAGTGAATATCCATTCCAATACTTGCCTGGGAGTGAACATCCATTCCAATACTTGCCTGGGAGTGAACATCCATTCCAATACTGGCCTGGGGGTGAACATCCATTCCAATACTTGCCTGGGGGTGAACATCCATTCCTATACTGGCCTGGGGGTGAACATCCATTCCAATACTTGCCTGGGAGTGAACATCCATTACAATACTTGCCTGGGAGTGAACATCCATTCCAATACTTGCCTGGGGTTGAACATCCATTCCAATACTTGCCTGGGGGTGAGCATCCATTCCAATACCTGCCTGGGGGTGAACATCCATTCCAATACTTGCGTGGGAGTGAACATCCATTCCAATACTTGCCTGGGAGTGAACATACTTTCCAATAATTGCCTGGGGGTGAACATCCATTCCAATAATTGCCTGGGAGTGAACATCCTTTCCAATACTTGCCTGGGGGTGAACATCCATTCCAATAATTGCCTGGGGGTGAACATCCATTCCAATAATTGCCTGGGAGTGAATATCCATTCCAATATTTGCCTGGGAGTGAACATCCATTCCAATACTTGCGTGGGAGTGGACATCCATTCCAATACTTGCCTGGGGGTGAACATCCATTCCAATAATTGCCAGGGGGTGAACATCCATTCCAATACTTGCCTGGGAGTGAATATCCATTCCAATATTTGCCTGGGAGTGAACATCCATTCCAATACTTGCGTGGGAGTGGACATCCATTCCAATACTTGCCTGGGGGTGAACATCCATTCCAATAATTGCCTGGGGGTGAACATCCATTCCAATACATTCCTAGGGGTGAACATCCATTCCAATAATTGCCTGGAAGTGAACATCCATTCCAATACTTGCGTGGGAGTGAACATCCATTCCAATGCTTGCCTGGGAGTGAATATCCAATCCAATATTTGCCTGGGGGTGAACATCCATTCCAATACTTGCGTGGGAGTGGACATCCATTCCAATAATTGCCTGGGAGTGAACATCCATTCCAATATTTGCCTGGGAGTGGACATCCATTCCAATACTTGCCTGGGGGTGAACATCCATTCCAATAATTGCCTGGGGGTGAACATCCATTCCAATACTTGCGTGGGAGTGGACATCCATTCCAATAGTTGCCTGGGAGTGAACATCCATTCCAATATTTGCCTGGGAGTGAACATCTATTCCAATACTTGCGTGGGAGTGAACATCCATTCCAATACTTGCCTGGGGGTGAACATCCATTCCAATAATTGCCTGGGAGTGAACATCCATTCCAATACTTGCGTGGGAGTGGACATCCATTCCAATACTTGCCTGGGGGTGAACATCCTTTCCAATATTTGCCTGGGAGTGAACATCCATTCCAATACTTGTGTTGGAGTGAACATCCATTCCAATACTTGCATGGGGGTGAATATCCATTCCAATACTGGCCTGGGAGTGAACATCCATTCCAATACTTGCCTGGGGGTGAGCATCCATTCCAATACTTGCCTGGGAGTGAACATCCATTCCAATACTTGCCTGGGAGTGAACATCCATTCCAATATTTGCCTGGGGATGAACATCCATTCCAATACTTGCCTGGGAGTGAACATCCATTCCAATACTTGCCTGGGAGTGAACATCCATTCCAATACTTGCCTGGGAGTGAACATCCATTCCTATACTGGCCTGGGGGTGAACATCCATTCTAATACTTGCCTGGAAGTGAACATCCATTCCAATACTTGCCTGGGAGTGAACATCCATTCCAATACTTGCCTGGGGTTGAACATCCATTCCTATACTTGCCTGGGGGTGATCATCCATTCCAATACCTGCCTGGGAGTGAACATCCATTCCAATACTTGCCTGGGAGTGAACATCCATTCCAATACTTGCCTGGGGTTGAACATCCATTCCAATACTTGCCTGGGGTTGAACATCCATTCCAATACATTCCTGGGAGTGAATATCCATTCCAATACTTGCCTGGGAGTGAACATCCATTCCAATACTTGCCTGGGAGTGAATATCCATTCCAATACTTGCCTGGGAGTGAACATCCATTCCAATACTTGCCTGGGAGTGAACATCCATTCCAATAATTGCCTGGGAGTGAACATCCATTCCAATACTTGCGTGGGAGTGAACATCCATTCCAATAGTTGCCTGGGAGTGAATATCCATTCCAATACTTGCCTGGGAGTGAACATCCATTCCAATACTTGCGTGGGAGTGAACATACATTCCAATACTTGCCGGGGAGTTAACATCCATTCCAATACTTGCCTGGGGGTGAGCATCCATTCCAATATTTGCCTGGGAGTGAACATCCATTCCAATACTTGCCTGGGGGTGAACATCCATTCCAATACTTGCCTGGGAGTGAACATCCATTCCAATACTTGCCAGGGAGTGAACATCCATTCCAATACTTGCCTGGGGGTGAACATCCATTCCAATACTTGCCTGGGAGTGAACATCCATTCCAATACTTGCCTGGGAGTGAACATCCATTCCAATACTTGCCTGGGGGTGAACATCCATTCCAATACTTGCCTGGGAGCGAACATCCATTCCAATACTTGCCTGGGGGTGAACATCCATTCCAATACTTGACTGGGGGTGAACATCCATTCCAATAATTGCCTGGGAGTGAACATCCATTCCAATACTTGCCTGGGGGTGAACATCCATTCCAATACTTGCCTGGGAGTGAACATCCATTCCAATACTTGCCTGGGAGTGAACATCCATTCCAATACTTGCCTGGGGGTGAACATCCATTCCAATACTTGCCTGGGGGTGAACATCCATTCCAATAATTGTCTGGGAGTGAACATCCATTCCAATACTTGCCTGGGAGTGAACATCCATTCCAATACTTGCCTGGGGGTGATCATCCATTCCAATACTTGCCTAGGGGTGAACATCCATTCCAATAATTGCCTGGGAGTGAACATCCATTCCAATACTTGCCTGGGGGTGAACATCCATTCCAATACTTGCCTGGGAGTGAACATCCATTCCAATACTTGCCTGGGCGTGAACATCCATTCCAATACTTGCCTGGGGGTGAACATCCTTTCCAATACTTGCGTGGGAGTGAACATCCATTCCAATACTTGCCTGGGAGTGAACATCCTTTCCAATACTTGCCTGGGGGTGAACATCCATTCCAATACTTGCCTGGAAGTGAACATCCATTCCAATACTTGCCTGGGAGTGAACATCCATTCCAATACTTGCCTGGGGTTGAATATCCATTCCTATACTTGCCTGGGGGTGATCATCCATTCCAATACCTGCCTGGGAGTGAACATCCATTCCAATACTTGCCTGGGAGTGAACATCCATTCCAATACTTGCCTGGGGTTGAACATCCATTCCAATACTTGCCTGGGGTAGAACATCCATTCCAATACATTCCTGGGAGTGAATATCCATTCCAATACTTGCCTGGGAGTGAACATCCATTCCAATACTTGCCTGGGAGTGAATATCCATTCCAATACTTGCCTGGGAGTGAACATCCATTCCAATACTTGCCTGGGAGTGAACATCCATTCCAATAATTGCCTGGGAGTGAACATCCATTCCAATACTTGCGTGGGAGTGAACATCCATTCCAATAGTTGCCTGGGAGTGAATATCCATTCCAATACTTGCCTGGGAGTGAACATCCATTCCAATACTTGCATGGGAGTGAACATACATTCCAATACTTGCCGGGGAGGTAACATCCATTCCAATACTTGCCTGGGGGTGAGCATCCATTCCAATATTTGCCTGGGAGTGAACATCCATTCCAATACTTGCCTGGGGGTGAACATCCATTCCAATACTTGCCTGGGAGTGAACATCCATTCCAATACTTGCCAGGGAGTGAACATCCATTCCAATACTTGCCTGGGGGTGAACATCCATTCCAATACTTGCCTGGGAGTGAACATCCATTCCAATACTTGCCTGGGGGTGAACATCCATTCCAATACTTGCCTGGGAGCGAACATCCATTCCAATACTTGCCTGGGGGTGAACATCCATTCCAATACTTGACTGGGGGTGAACATCCATTCCAATAATTGCCTGGGAGTGAACATCCATTCCAATACTTGCCTGGGGGTGAACATCCATTCCAATACTTGCCTGGGAGTGAACATCCATTCCAATACTTGCCTGGGAGTGAACATCCATTCCAATACTTGCCTGGGAGTGAACATCCATTCCAATACTTGCCTGGGGGTGAACATCCATTCCAATACTTGCCTGGGGGTGAACATCCATTCCAATAATTGTCTGGGAGTGAACATCCATTCCAATACTTGCCTGGGAGTGAACATCCATTCCAATACTTGCCTGGGGGTGATCATCCATTCCAATACTTGCCTAGGGGTGAACATCCATTCCAATAATTGCCTGGGAGTGAACATCCATTCCAATACTTGCCTGGGGGTGAACATCCATTCCAATACTTGCCTGGGAGTGAACATCCATTCCAATACTTGCCTGGGCGTGAACATCCATTCCAATACTTGCCTGGGGGTGAACATCCTTTCCAATACTTGCGTGGGAGTGATCATCCATTCCAATACTTGCCTGGGAGTGAACATCCTTTCCAATACTTGCCTGGGGGTGATCATCCATTCCAGTAATTGCCTGGGAGTGAACATCCTTTCCAATACTTGCCTGGGGGTGATCATCCATTCCAATAATTGCCTGGGGGTGAACATCCATTCCAATAATTGCCTGGGAGTGAATATCCATTCCAATATTTGCCTGGGAGTGAACATCCATTCCAATACTTGCGTGGGAGTGAATATCCATTCCAATATTTGCCTGGGAGTGAACATCCATTCCAATACTTGCGTGGGAGTGGACATCCATTCCAATACTTGCCTGGGGGTGAACATCCATTCCAATAATTGCCTGGGGGTGAGCATCCATTCCAATACTTTCCTGGGGGTGAACATCCATTCCAATAATTGCCTGGAAGTGAACATCCATTCCAATACTTGCGTGGGAGTGAAAATCCATTCCAATGCTTGCCTGGGAGTGAATATCCATTCCAATATTTGCCTGGGGGTGAACATCCATTCCAATACTTGCGTGGGAGTGGACATCCATTCCAATAATTGCCTGGGAGTGAACATCCATTCCAATATTTGCCTGGGAGTGAACATCCATTCCAATACTTGCGTGGGAGTGGATATCCATTCCAATAATTGCCTGGGAGTGAACATCCATTCCAATATTTGCCTGGGAGTGGACATCCATTCCAATAATTGCCTGGGAGTGAACATCCATTCCAATATTTGCCTGGGAGTGAACATCCATTCCAATACTTGCCTGGGGGTGAACATCCATTCCAATACTTGCCTGGGGGTGAACATCCATTCCAATAATTGCCTGGGGGTGAACATCCATTCCAATACTTGCGTCGGAGTGGACATCCATTCCAATAGTTGCCTGGGAGTGAACATCCATTCCAATATTTGCCTGGGAGTGAACATCCATTCCAATACTTGCCTGGGGTTGAACATCCATTCCAATACTTGCCTGGGAGTGAATATCCATTCCAATACTTGCCTGGGAGTGAACATCCATTCCAATACTTGCCTGGGAGTGAACATCCAATTCCAATACTCGCCTGGGAGTGAATATCCATTCCAATACTTGCCTGGGATTGAACACCCATTCCAATACTTGCCTGGGAGTGAACATCCATTCCAATACTTGCCTGGGAGTGAACATCCATTCCAATACTTGCCTGGGGATGAACATCCATTCCAATACTTGCCTGGGAGTGAACATCCATTCCAGTAATTGCCTGGGAGTGAATATCCATTCCAATACTTGCCTGGGGGTGAACATCCATTCCAATACTTGCCTGGGAGTGAATATCCATTCCAATACTTGCCTGGGAGTGAACATCCATTCCAATACTTGCCTGGGAGTGAACATCCATTCCAATACTGGCCTGGGGGTGAACATCCATTCCAATACTTGCCTGGGGGTGAACATCCATTCCTATACTGGCCTGGGGGTGAACATCCATTCTAATACTTGCCTGGAAGTGAACATCCATTCCAATACTTGCCTGGGAGTGAACATCCATTCCAATACTTGCCTGGGGTTGAACATCCATTCCTATACTTGCCTGGGGGTGATCATCCATTCCAATACCTGCCTGGGAGTGAACATCCATTCCAATACTTGCCTGGGAGTGAACATCCATTCCAATACTTGCCTGGGGGTGAACATCCATTCCAATACTTGCCTGGGGTTGAACATCCATTCCAATACTTTCCTGGGAGTGAATATCCATTCCAATACTTGCCTGGGAGTGAACATCCATTCCAATACTTGCCTGGGAGTGAATATCCATTCCAATACTTGCCTGGGAGTGAACATCCATTCCAATACTTGCCTGGGAGTGAACATCCATTCCAATAATTGCCTGGGAGTGAACATCCATTCCAATACTTGCGTGGGAGTGAACATCCATTCCAATAGTTGCCTGGGAGTGAATATCCATTCCAATACTTGCCTGGGAGTGAACATCCATTCCAATACTTGCTTAGGAGTGAACATACATTCCAATACTTGCCGGGGAGTTAACATCCATTCCAATACTTGCCTGGGGGTGAGCATCCATTCCAATACTTGCCTGGGAGTGAACATCCATTCCAATACTTGCCTGGGGGTGAACATCCATTCCAATACTTGCCTGGGAGTGAACATCCATTCCAATACTTGCCAGGGAGTGAACATCCATTCCAATACTTGCCTGGGGGTGAACATCCATTCCAATACTTGCCTGGGAGTGAACATCCATTCCAATACTTGCGTGGGAGTGAACATACATTCCAATACTTGCCGGGGAGTTAACATCCATTCCAATACTTGCCTGGGGGTGAGCATCCATTCCAATACTTGCCTGGGGGTGAACATCCATTCCAATAATTGTCTGGGAGTGAACATCCATTCCAATACTTGCCTGGGAGTGAACATCCATTCCAATACTTGCCTGGGGGTGAACATCCATTCCAATACTTGCCTGGGAGTGAACATCCATTCCAATACTTGCCTGGGCGTGAACATCCATTCCAATACTTGCCTGGGGGTGAACATCCTTTCCAATACTTGCGTGGGAGTGAACATCCATTCCAATACTTGCCTGGGAGTGAACATCCTTTCCAATACTTGCCTGGGGGTGAACATCCATTCCAATAATTGCCTGGGAGTGAACATCCTTTCCAATACTTGCCTGGGGGTGAACATCCATTCCAATAATTGCCTGGGAGTGAACATCCTTTCCAATACTTGCCTGGGGGTGAACATCCATTCCAATAATTGCCTGGGAGTGAACATCCTTTCCAATACTTGCCTGGGGGTGAACATCCATTCCAATAATTGCCTGGGAGTGAACATCCTTTCCAATACTTGCCTGGGGGTGATCATCCATTCCAATAATTGCCTGGGAGTGAACATCCATTCCAATACTTGCCTGGGCGAGAACATCCATTCCAATACTTGCCTGGGGGTGAACATCCTTTCCAATACTTCCGTGGGAGTGAACATCCATTCCAATACTTGCCTGGGAGTGAACATCCTTTCCAATACTTGCCTGGGGGTGAACATCCATTCCAATACTTGCCTGGGAGTGAACATCCATTCCAATACTTGCGTGGGAGTGAACATACATTCCAATACTTGCCGGGGAGTTAACATCCATTCCAATACTTGCCTGGGGGTGAGCATCCATTCCAATACTTGCCTGGGAGTGAACATCCATTCCAATACTTGCCTGGGGGTGAACATCCATTCCAATACTTGCCTGGGAGTGAACATCCATTCCAATACTTGCCTGGGAGTGAACATCCATTCCAATACTTGCCTGCGGGGTGAACATCCATTCCAATACTTGCCTGGGAGCGAACATCCATTCCAATACTTGCCTGGGGGTGAACATCCATTCCAATACTTGACTGGGGGTGAACATCCATTCCAATAATTGCCTGGGAGTGAACATCCATTCCAATACTTGCCTGGGGGTGAACATCCATTCCAATACGTGCCTGGGAGTGAACATCCATTCCAATACTTGCCTGGGAGTGAACATCCATTCCAATACTTGCCTGGGGGTGAACATCCATTCCAATACTTGACTGGGGGTGAACATCCATTCCAATAATTGCCTGGGAGTGAACATCCATTCCAATACTTGCCTGGGGGTGAACATCCATTCCAATACGTGCCTGGGAGTGAACATCCATTCCAATACTTGCCTGGGAGTGAACATAAAATATACAAACTGGGTGGTTTTATTTTAATAAAAAAAAGTCAACAGATGAAACTCTCCGCCGAACAAAGGCGGTGGAGGGGTGCCACCACCCGGTAAACGCCACCTGGAACAAGCAGAGATCAGCAGCCGCCAGCCTCTCAATCCGGTGCCGGATTACTTGCAGATACTTGCCTGGGGGTGAACATCCATTCCAATACTTGCCTGGTGGTGAACATCCATTCCAATAATTGTCTGGGAGTGAACATCCATTCCAATACTTGCCTGGGAGTGAACATCCATTCCAATACTTGCCTGGGGGTGAACATCCATTCCAATACTTGCCTGGGAGTGAACATCCATTCCAATACTTGCCTGGGCGTGAACATCCATTCCAATACTTGCCTGGGGGTGAACATCCTTTCCAATACTTGCGTGGGAGTGAACATCCATTCCAATACTTGCCTGGGAGTGAACATCCTTTCCAATACTTGCCTGGGGGTGAACATCCATTCCAATAATTGCCTGGGAGTGAACATCCTTTCCAATACTTGCCTGGGGGTGAACATCCATTCCAATAATTGCCTGGGAGTGAACATCCTTTCCAATACTTGCCTGGGGGTGAACATCCATTCCAATAATTGCCTGGGAGTGAACATCCTTTCCAATACTTGCCTGGGGGTGAACATCCATTCCAATAATTGCCTGGGAGTGAACATCCTTTCCAATACTTGCCTGGGGGTGATCATCCATTCCAATAATTGCCTGGGAGTGAACATCCATTCCAATACTTGCCTGGGCGAGAACATCCATTCCAATACTTGCCTGGGGGTGAACATCCTTTCCAATACTTCCGTGGGAGTGAACATCCATTCCAATACTTGCCTGGGAGTGAACATCCTTTCCAATACTTGCCTGGGGGTGAACATCCATTCCAATAATTGCCTGGGAGTGAACATCCATTCCAATACTTGCCTGGGGGTGAACATCCATTCCAATACTTGCCTAGGGGTGAACATCCATTCCAATAATTGCCTGGGAGTGAACATCCATTCCAATACTTGCCTGGGGGTGAACATCCATTCCAATACTTGCCTGGGAGTGAACATCCATTCCAATACTTGCCTGGGCGTGAACATCCATTCCAATACTTGCCTGGGGGTCAACATCCTTTCCAATACTTGCGTGGGAGTGAACATCCATTCCAATACTTGCCTGGGAGTGAACATCCTTTCCAATACTTGCCTGGGGGTGAACATCCATTCCAATAATGGCCTGGGAGTGAACATCCTTTCCAATACTTGCCTGGGGGTGAACATCCATTCCAATAATTGCCTGGGAGTGAACATCCTTTCCAATACTTGCCTGGGGGTGAAAATCCATTCCAATAATTGCCTGGGAGTGAACATCCTTTCCAATACTTGCCTGGGGGTGATCATCCATTCCAATAATTGCCTGGGAGTGAACATCCATTCCAATACTTGCCTGGGGGTGAACATCCATTCCAATACTTGCCTGGGGGTGAACATCCTTTCCAATACTTGCCTGGGGGTGAACATCCTTTCCAATACTTCCGTGGGAGTGAACATCCATTCCAATACTTGCCTGGGAGTGAACATCCTTTCCAATACTTCCGTGGGAGTGAACATCCATTCCAATACTTGCCTGGGAGTGAACATCCTTTCCAATACTTGCCTGGGGGTGAACATCCTTTCCAATACTTCCGTGGGAGTGAACATCCATTCCAATACTTGCCTGGGAGTGAACATCCTTTCCAATACTTGCCTGGGGGTGAACATCCATTCCAATAATTGCCTGGGAGTGAGCATCCTTTCCAATACTTGCCTGGGGGTGATCATCCATTCCAATAATTGCCTGGGAGTGAACATCCATTCCAATACTTGCGTGGGAGTGAATATCCATTCCAATACTTGCCTGGGAGTGAACATCCATTCCAATACTTGCGTGGGAGTGGACATCCATTCCAATACTTGCCTGGGGGTGAACATCCATTCCAATAATTGCCTGGGGGTGAACATCCATTCCAATACTTTCCTGGGGGTGAACATCCATTCCAATAATTGCCTGGAAGTGAACATCCATTCCAATATTTGCCTGGGGGTGAACATCCATTCCAATACTTGCGTGGGAGTGAACATCCATTCCAATGCTTGCCTGGGAGTGAATATCCATTCCAATATTTGCCTGGGGGTGAACATCCATTCCAATACTTGCGTGGGAGTGGACATCCATTCCAATAATTGCCTGGGAGTGAACATCCATTCCAATACTTGCGTGGGAGTGAACATCCATTCCAATGCTTGCCTGGGAGTGAATATCCATTCCAATATTTGCCTGGGGGTGAACATCCATTCCAATACTTGCGTGGGAGTGTACATCCATTCCAATAATTGCCTGGGAGTGAACATCCATTCCAATATTTGCCTGGGAGTGGATATCCATTCCAATACTTGCCTGTGGGTGAACATCCATTCCAATAATTGCCTGGGGGTGAACATCCAATCCAATACTTGCGTCGGAGTGGACATCCATTCCAATAGTTGCCTGGGAGTGAACATCCATTCCAATATTTGCCTGGGAGTGATCATCCATTCCAATACTTGCGTGGGAGTGAACATCCATTCCAGTAATTGCCTGGGAGTGAACATCCATTCCAATACTTGCGTGGGAGTGGACATCCATTCCAATACTTGCCTGGGGGTGAACATCCTTTCCAATATTTGCCTGGGAGTGAACATCCATTCCAATACTTGTGTTGGAGTGAACATCCATTCCAATACTTGCATGGGGGTGAATAACCATTCCAATACTGGCCTGGGAGTGAACATCCATTCCAATACTTGCCTGGGGGTGAACATCCATTCCAATACTTGCCTGGGAGTGAACATCCATTCCAATACTTACCTGGGGGGGAACATCCATTCCAATACTTGCCTGGGGGTGAACATCCATTCCAATACTGGCCTGGGAGTGAACATCCATTCCAATACTTGCCTGGGGGTGAAAATCCATTCCAATACTTGCCTGGGATTGAACATCCATTCCAATACTTGCCTGGGGGTGAACATCCATTCCAATACTTGCCTGGGAGTGAACATCCATTCCAATACCTGCCTGGGAGTGAACATCCATTCCAATACTTGCCTGGGAGTGAACATCCATTCCAATACTTGTCTGGGAGTGAACATCCATTCCAATACTTGCATGGGAGTGAATATCTATTCCAATACTTGCCTGGGAGTGAACATCCATTCCAATACTTGCCTGGGAGTGAACATCCATTCCAATACTTGCCTGGGGGTGAACATCCATTCCAATACTTGCCTGGGGGTGAACATCCATTCCAATACTGGCCGGGGGGTGAACATCCATTCCAATACTTGCCTGGGGGTGAACATCCATTCCTATACTGGCCTGGGGGTGAACATCCATTCCAATACTTGCCTGGGAGTGAACATCCATTCCAATACTTGCCTGGGAGTGAACATCCATTCCAATACTTGCCTGGGGTTGAACATCTATTCCAATACTTGCCTGGGGGTGAACATCCATTCCAATACTTGCCTGGGAGTGAAAATCCATTCCAATACTTGCCTGGGAGTGAACATCCATTCCAATACTTGCCTGGGGTTGTACATCCATTCCAATACTTGCCTGGGGTTGAACATCCATTCCAATACTTGCCTGGGAGTGAACATCCAATTCCAATACTTGCCTGGGAGTGAACACCCATTCCACTACTTGCCTGGGGATGAACATCCATTCCAATACTTGCCTGGGTGTGAACATCCATTCCAATACTTGCCTGGGAGTGAACATCCATTCCAATACTTGCCTGGGAGTGAACATCCATTCCAATACTTGCCTGGGGGTGAACATCCATTCCAATACTTGCCTGGGAGTGAATATCCATTCCAATACTTGCCTGGGAGTGAACATCCATTCCAATACTGGCCTGGGGGTGAACATCCATTCCAATACTTGCCTGGGGGTGAACATCCATTCCTATACTGGCCTGGGGGTGAACATCCATTCCAATACTTGCCTGGGAGTGAACATCCATTCCAATACTTGCCTGGGAGTGAACATCCATTCCAATACTTGCCTGGGGTTGAACATCCATTCCAATACTTGCCTGGGGGTGATCATCCATTCCAATACTTGCCTGGGGATGAACATCCATTCCAATACTTGCCTGGGAGTGAACATCCATTCCAATACTTGCCTGGGAGTGAACATCCATTCCAATACTTGCCAGGGAGTGAACATCCATTCCAATACTTGCCTGGGAGTGAACATCCATTCCAATACTTGCCTGGGAGTGAACATCCATTCCAATACTTGCCAGGGAGTGAACATCCATTCCAATACTAGCCTGGGGGTGATCGTCCTTTCCAATACTTGCCTGGGGGTGAACATCTATTCCAATAATTGCCTGGGAGTGAACATCCATTCCAATACTTGCCTGGGGTTGAACATCCATTCCAATACTTGCCTGGGGGTGATCATCTATTCCAATACTTGCCTGGGGTTGAACATCTATTCCAATACTTGCCTGGGGTTGAACATCTATTCCAATACTTGCCTGGGGGTGAACATCCATTCCAATACTTGCCTGGGAGTGAACATCCATTCCAATACTTGCCTGGGAGTGAACATCCATTCCAATACTTGCCTGGGGTTGAACATCCATTCCAATACTTGCCTGGGGTTGAACATCCATTCCAATACTTGCCTGGGAGTGAATATCCATTCCAATACTTGCCTGGGAGTGAACATCCATTCCAATACTTGCCTGGGGTTGAACATCCATTCCAATACTTGCCTGGGGTTGAACATCCATTCCAATACTTGCCTGGGAGTGAACATCCATTCCAATACTTGCCTGGGAGTGAACATCCATTCCAATACTTGCCTGGGGTTGAACATCCATTCCAATACTTGCCTGGGGTTGAACATCCATTCCAATACTTGCCTGGGAGTGAACATCCATTCCAATACTTGCCTGGGAGTCAACATCCAATTCCAATACTTGCCTGGGAGTGAATATCCATTACAATACTTGCCTGGCAGTGAACACCCATTCCACTACTTGCCTGGGGATGAACATCCATTTCAATACTTGCCTGGGTGTGAACATCCATTCCAATACTTGCCTGGGAGTGAACATCCATTCCAATACTTGCCTGGGGGTGAACATCCATTCCAATACTTGCCTGGGAGTGAATATCCATTCCAATACTTGCCTGGGAGTGAACATCCATTCCAATACTTGCCTGGGAGTGAACATCCATTCCAATAATGGCCTGGGGGTGAACATCCATTCCAATACTTGCCTGGGGGTGAACATCCATTCCAATACTTTCCTGGGAGTGAACATCCATTCCAATACTTGCCTGGGGTTGAACATCCATTCCAATACTTGCCTGGGGTTGAACATCCATTCCAATACTTGCCTGGGAGTGAATATCCATTCCAATACTTGCCTGGGAGTGAACATCCAATTCCAATACTTGCCTGGGAGTGAATATCCATTACAATACTTGCCTGGCAGTGAACACCCATTCCACTACTTGCCTGGGGATGAACATCCATTTCAATACTTGCCTGGGTGTGAACATCCATTCCAATACTTGCCTGGGAGTGAACATCCATTCCAATACTTGCCTGGGGGTGAACATCCATTCCAATACTTGCCTGGGAGTGAATATCCATTCCAATACTTTCCTGGGAGTGAACATCCATTCCAATACTTGCCTGGGAGTGAACATCCATTCCAATAATGGCCTGGGGGTGAACATCCATTCCAATACTTGCCTGGGGGTGAACATCCATTCCTATACTGGCCTGGGGGTGAACATCCATTCCAATACTTGCCTGGGAGTGAACATCCATTCCAATACTTGCCTGGGGTTGAACATCCATTCCAATACTTGCCTGGGGGTGATCATCCATTCCAATACTTGCCTGGGGATGAACATCCATTCCAATACTTGCCTGGGAGTGAACATTCATTCCAATACTTGCCTGGGAGTGAACATCCATTCCAATACTTGCCAGGGAGTGAACATCCATTCCAATACTTGTCTGGGAGTGAACATCCATTCCAATACTTGCATGGGAGTGAATATCTATTCCAATACTTGCCTGGGAGTGAACATCCATTCCAATACTTGCCTGGGAATGAACATCCATTCCAATACTGGCCTGGGGGTGAACATCCATTCCAATACTTGCCTGGGGGTGAACATCCATTCCTATACTGGCCTGGGGGTGAACATCCATTCCAATACTTGCCTGGGAGTGAACATCCATTCCAATACTTGCCTGGGGTTGAACATCTATTCCAATAATTGCCTGGGAGTGAACATCCATTCCAATACTTGCCTGGGGTTGAACATCCATTCCAATACTTGCCTGGGGGTGATCATCCATTCCAATACTTGCCTGGGGGTGAACATCCATTCCAATACTTGCCTGGGAGTGAACATCCATTCCAATACTTGCCTGGGGTTGAACATCTATTCCAATAATTGCCTGGGAGTGAACATCCATTCCAATACTTGCCTGGGGTTGAACATCCATTCCAATACTTGCCTGGGAGTGAACATCCATTCCAATACTTGCCTGGGGTTGAACATCCATTCCAATACTTGCCTGGGGTGATCATCCATTCCAATACTTGCCTGGGGGTGAACATCCATTCCAATACTTGCCTGGGAGTGAACATCCATTCCAATACTTGCCTGGGGTTGAACATCTATTCCAATAATTGCCTGGGAGTGAACATCCATTCCAATACTTGCCTGGGGTTGAACATCCATTCCAATACTTGCCTGGGGGTGAACATCCATTCCAATACTTGCCTGGGGGTGATCATCCATTCCAATACTTGCCTGGGGTTGAACATCTATTCCAATACTTGCCTGGGGTTGAACATCTATTCCAATACTTGCCTGGGGGTGAACATCCATTCCAATACTTGCCTGGGAGTGAACATCCATTCCAATACTTGCCTGGGAGTGAACATCCATTCCAATACTTGCCTGGGGTTGAACATCCATTCCAATACTTGCCTGGGGTTGAACATCCATTCCAATACTTGCCTGGGAGTGAATATCCATTCCAATAATTGCCTGGGAGTGAACATCCAATTCCAATACTTGCCTGGGAGTGAATATCCATTCCAATACTTGCCTGGGAGTGAACACCCATTCCACTACTTGCATGGGGATGAACATCCATTCCAATACTTGCCTGGGTGTGAACATCCATTCCAATACTTGCCTGGGAGTGAACATCCATTCCAATACTTGCCTGGGGGTGAACATCCATTCCAATACTTGCCTGGGAGTGAATATCCATTCCAATACTTGCCTGGGAGTGAACATCCATTCCAATACTTGCCTGGGAGTGAACATCCATTCCAATAATGGCCTGGGGGTGAACATCCATTCCAATACTTGCCTGGGGGTGAACATCCATTCCTATACTGGCCTGGGGGTGAACATCCATTCCAATACTTGCCTGGGAGTGAACATCCATTCCAATACTTGCCTGGGGTTGAAATTCCATTCCAATACTTGCCTGGGGGTGATCATCCATTCCAATACTTGCCTGGGGATGAACATCCATTCCAATACTTGCCTGGGAGTGAACATCCATTCCAATACTTGCCTGGGAGTGAACATCCATTCCAATACTTGCAAGGGAGTGAACATCCATTCCAATACTTGTCTGGGAGTGAACATCCATTCCAATACTTGCATGGGAGTGAATATCTATTCCAATACTTGCCTGGGAGTGAACATCCATTCCAATACTTGCCTGGGAGTGAACATCCATTCCAATACTGGCCTGGGGGTGAACATCCATTCCAATACTTGCCTGGGGGTGAACATCCATTCCTATACTGGCCTGGGGGTGAACATCCATTCCAATACTTGCCTAGGAGTGAACATCCATTCCAATACTTGCCTGGGGTTGAACATCTATTCCAATACTTGCCTGGGGGTGAACATCCAATGCAATACTTGCCTGGGAGTGAACATCCATTCCAATACTTGCCTGGGAGTGAACATCCATTCCAATACTTGCCTGGGGTTGAACATCCATTCCAATACTTGCCTGGGGTTGAACATCCATTCCAATACTTGCCTGGGAGTGAATATCCATTCCAATACTTGCCTGGGAGTGAACATCCAATTCCAATACTTGCCTGGGAGTGAATATCCTTTCCAATACTTGCCTGGGAGTGAACACCCATTCCACTACTTGCCTGGGGATGAACATCCATTCCAATACTTGCCTGGGTGTGAACATCCATTCCAATACTTGCCTGGCAGTGAACATCCATTCCACTACTTGCCTGGGGGTGAATATCCATTCCAATACTTGCCTGCGAGTGAACATCCATTCCAATACTTGCCTGGGAATGAACATCCATTCCAATACTGGCCTGGGGGTGAACATCCATTCCAATACTTGCCTGGGGGTGAACATCCATTCCTATACTGGCCTGGGGGTGAACATCCATTCCAATACTTGCCTGGGAGTGAACATCCATTCCAATACTTGCCTGGGAGTGAATATCCATTCCAATACTTGCCTGGGAGTGAACATCCATTCCAATAATTGCCTGGGAGTGAACATCCATTCCAATACTGGCCTGGGGGTGAACATCCATTCCAATACTTGCCTGGGAGTGAATATCCATTCCAATACTTGCCTGGGAGTGAACATCCATTCCAATACTTGCCTGGGAGTGAACATCCATTCCAATACTGGCCTGGGGGTGAACATCCATTCCAATACTTGCCTGGGGGTGAACATCCATTCCTATACTGGCCTGGGGGTGAACATCCATTCCAATACTTGCCTGGGAGTGAACATCCATTCCAATAATTGCCTGGGAGTGAACATCCATTCCAATACTGGCCTGGGGGTGAACATCCATTCCAATACTTGCCTGGGAGTGAATATCCATTCCAATACTTGCCTGGGAGTGAACATCCATTCCAATACTTGCCTGGGGTTGAACATCCATTCCAATACTTGCCTGGGGGTGATCATCCATTCCAATACCTGCCTGGGGATGAACATCCATTCCAATACTTGCCTGGGAGTGAACATCCATTCCAATACTTGCCTGGGAGTGAACATCCATTCCAATACTAGCCAGGGAGTGAACATCCATTCCAATACTTGCCTGGGAGTGAACATCCATTCCAATACTTGCCTGGGAGTTAACATCCATTCCAATACTTGCCAGGGAGTGAACATCCATTCCAATACTAGCCTGGGGGTGATCATCCTTTCCAATACTTACCTGGGAGTGAACATCCTTTCCAATACTTGCCTGGGAGTGAACATCCATTCCAATACTTGCCTGGGGGTGAACATCCATTCCAATACTTGCCTGGGAGTGAACATCCATTCCAATACTTGCCTGGGAGTGAACATCCATTCCAATACTTGCCTGGGGGTGAACATCCATTCCAATACTTGCCTGGGAGTGAACATCCATTCCAATACTTGCCTGGGGGTGAACATCTATTCCAATAATTGCCTGGGAGTGAACATCCATTCCAATACTTGCCTGGGGTTGAACATCCATTCCAATACTTGCCTGGGGGTGATCATCCATTCCAATTCTTGCCTGGGGTTGAACATCCATTCCAATACTTTCCTGGGAGTGAATATCCATTCCAATACTTGCCTGGGAGTGAACATCCATTCCAATACTTGCCTGGGAGTGAATATCCATTCCAATACTTGCCTGGGAGTGAACATCCATTCCAATACTTGCCTGGGAGTGAACATCCATTCCAATAATTGCCTGGGAGTGAACATCCATTCCAATACTTGCGTGGGAGTGAACATCCATTCCAATAGTTGCCTGGGAGTGAATATCCATTCCAATACTTGCCTGGGAGTGAACATCCATTCCAATACTTGCGTGGGAGTGAACATTCATTCCAATACTTGCCTGGGAGTTAACATCCATTCCAATACTTGCCTGGGGGTGAGCATCCATTCCAATACTTGCCTGGGAGTGAAAATCCATTCCAATACTTGCCTGGGGGTGAACATCCATTCCAATACTTGCCTGGGAGTTAACATAAATTCCAATACTTGCCAGGGAGTGAACATCCATTCCAATACTTGCCTGGGGGTGAACATCCATTCCAATACTTGCCTGGGAGTGAACATCCATTCCAATACTTGCCTGGGAGTGAACATCCATTCCAATACTTGCCTGGGGGTGAACATCCATTCCAATACTTGCCTGGGAGTGAACATCCATTCCAATACTTGCCTGGGGGTGAACATCCATTCCAATACTTGCCTGGGGGTGAACATCCATTCCAATAATTGCCTGGGAGTGAACATCCATTCCAATACTTGCCTGGGGGTGAACATCCATTCCACTACTTGCCTGGGAGTGAACATCCATTCCAATACTTGCCTGGGGGTGAACATCCATTCCAATACTTGCCTGGGAGTGAACATCCATTCCAATACTTGCCTGGGAGCGAACATCCATTCCAATACTTGCCTGGGGGTGAACATCCATTCCAATACTTGCCTGGGGGTGAACATCCATTCCAATACTTGCCTGGGGGTGAACATCCATTCCAATAATAGTCTGGGAGTGAACATCCATTCCAATACTTGCCTGGGAGTGAACATCCATTCCAATACTTGCCTAGGGGTGAACATCCATTCCAATAATTGCCTGGGAATGAACATCCATTCCAATACTTGCCTGGGGGTGAACATCCATTCCAATACTTGCCTGGGAGTGAACATCCATTCCAATACTTGCCTGGGCGTGAACATCCATTCCAATACTTGCCTGGGGGTGAACATCCTTTCCAATACTTGCTTGGGAGTGAACATCCATTCCAATACTTGCCTGGGAGTGAACATCCTTTCCAATACTTGCCTGGGGGTGAACATCCATTCCAATAATTGCCTGGGAGTGAACATCCTTTCCAATACTTGCCTGGGGGTGATCATCCATTCCAATAATTGCCTGGGAGTGAATATACATTCCAATATTTGCCTGGGAGTGAACATCCATTCCAATACTTGCGTGGGAGTGAATATCCATTCCAATATTTGCCTGGGAGTGAACATCCATTCCAATACTTGCGTGGGAGTGGACATCCATTCCAATACTTGCCTGGGGGTGAACATCCATTCCAATAATTGCCTGGGGGTGAACATCCATTCCAATACTTTCCTGGGGGTGAACATCCATTCCAATAATTGCCTGGATGTGAACATCCATTCCAATACTTGCGTGGGAGTGAACATCCATTCCAATGCTTGCCTGGGAGTGAACATCCATTCCAATATTTGCCTGGGAGTGAACATCCATTCCAATACTTGCGTGGGAGTGAACATCCATTCCAATACTTGCCTGGGGGTGAACATGCATTCCAATAATTGCCTGGGAGTGAACATCCATTCCAATACTTGCGTGGGAGTGGACATCCATTCCAATACTTGCCTGGGGGTGAACATCCTTTCCAATATTTGCCTGGGAGTGAACATCCATTCCAATACTTGTGCTGGAGTGAACATCCATTCCAATACTTGCCTGGGAGTGAACATCCATTCCAATACTTGCCTGGGCGTGAACATCCATTCCAATACTTGCCTGGGGGTGAACATCCTTTCCAATACTTGCTTAGGAGTGAACATCCATTCCAATACTTGCCTGGGAGTGAACATCCTTTCCAATACTTGCCTGGGGGTGAACATCCATTCCAATAATTGCCTGGGAGTGAACATCCTTTCCAATACTTGCCTGGGGGTGATCATCCATTCCAATAATTGCCTGGGAGTGAATATCCATTCCAATATTTGCCTGGGAGTGAACATCCATTCCAATACTTGCGTGGGAGTGAATATCCATTCCAATATTTGCCTGGGAGTGAACATCCATTCCAATACTTGCGTGGGAGTGGACATCCATTCCAATACTTGCCTGGGGGTGAACATCCATTCCAATAATTGCCTGGGGGTGAACATCCATTCCAATACTTTCCTGGGGGTGAACATCCATTCCAATAATTGCCTGGATGTGAACATCCATTCCAATACTTGCGTGGGAGTGAACATCCATTCCAATGCTTGCCTGGGAGTGAACATCCATTCCAATATTTGCCTGGGAGAGAACATCCATTCCAATACTTGCCTGGGAGTGAACATCCATTCCAATACTTGCGTGGGAGTGAACATCCATTCCAATACTTGCCTGGGGGTGAACATCCATTCCAATAATTGCCTGGGAGTGAACATCCATTCCAATACTTGCGTGGGAGTGGACATCCATTCCAATACTTGCCTGGGGGTGAACATCCTTTCCAATATTTGCCTGGGAGTGAACATCCATTCCAATACTTGTGCTGGAGTGAACATCCATTCCAATACTTGCATGGGGGTGAATATCCATTCCAATACTGGCCTGGGAGTGAACATCCATTCCAATGCTTGCCTGGGGGTGAACATCCATTCCAATACTTGCCTGGGAGTGAACATCCATTCCAATACTTGCCTGGGGGGGAACATCCATTCCAATACTTGCCTGGGGGTGAACATCCATTCCAATACTGGCCTTGGAGTGAACATCCATTCCAATACTTGCCTGGGGCTGAACATCCATTCCAATACTTGCCTGGGAGTGAACATCCATTCCAATACTTGCCTGGGAGTGAACATCCATTCCAATACTTGCGTGGGAGTGAATATCCATTCCAATATTTGCCTGGGAGTGAACATCCATTCCAATACTTGCGTGGGAGTGGACATCCATTCCAATACTTGCCTGGGGGTGAACATCCATTCCAATAATTGCCTGGGGGTGAACATCCATTCCAATACTTTCCTGGGGGTGAACATCCATTCCAATAATTGCCTGGATGTGAACATCCATTCCAATACTTGCGTGGGAGTGAACATCCATTCCAATGCTTGCCTGGGAGTGAATATCCATTCCAATACTTGCCTGGGGGTGAACATCCATTCCAATAATTGCCTGGGAGTGAACATCCATTCCAATACTTGCGTGGGAGTGGACATCCATTCCAATACTTGCCTGGGGGTGAACATCCTTTCCAATATTTGCCTGGGAGTGAACATCCATTCCAATACTTGTGCTGGAGTGAACATCCATTCCAATACTTGCCTGGGAGTGAACATCCATTCCAATACTTGCCTGGGCGTGAACATCCATTCCAATACTTGCCTGGGGGTGAACATCCTTTCCAATACTTGCTTGGGAGTGAACATCCATTCCAATACTTGCCTGGGAGTGAACATCCTTTCCAATACTTGCCTGGGGGTGAACATCCATTCCAATAATTGCCTGGGAGTGAACATCCTTTCCAATACTTGCCTGGGGGTGATCATCCATTCCAATAATTGCCTGGGAGTGAATATCCATTCCAATATTTGCCTGGGAGTGAACATCCATTCCAATACTTGCGTGGGAGTGAATATCCATTCCAATATTTGCCTGGGAGTGAACATCCATTCCAATACTTGCGTGGGAGTGGACATCCATTCCAATACTTGCCTGGGGGTGAACATCCATTCCAATAATTGCCTGGGGGTGAACATCCATTCCAATACTTTCCTGGGGGTGAACATCCATTCCAATACTTGCCTGGATGTGAACATCCATTCCAATACTTGCGTGGGAGTGAACATCCATTGCAATGCTTCCCTGGGAGTGAACATCCATTCCAATATTTGCCTGGGAGTGAACATCCATTCCAATACTTGCGTGGGAGTGAACATCCATTCCAATACTTGCCTGGGGGTGAACATCCATTCCAATAATTGCCTGGGAGTGAACATCCATTCCAATACTTGCGTGGGAGTGGACATCCATTCCAATACTTGCCTGGGGGTGAACATCCTTTCCAATATTTGCCTGGGAGTGAACATCCATTCCAATACTTGTGCTGGAGTGAACATCCATTCCAATACTTGCATGGGGGTGAATATCCATTCCAATACTGGCCTGGGAGTGAACATCCATTCCAATACTTGCCTGGGGGTGAACATCCATTCCAATACTTGCCTGGGAGTGAACATCCATTCCAATACTTGCCTGGGGGGGAACATCCATTCCAATACTTGCCTGGGGGTGAACATCCATTCCAATACTGGCCTTGGAGTGAACATCCATTCCAATACTTGCCTGGGGGTGAACATCCATTCCAATACTTGCCTGGGAGTGAACATCCATTCCAATACTTGCCTGGGAGTGAACATCCATTCCAATACTTGCGTGGGAGTGAATATCCATTCCAATATTTGCCTGGGAGTGAACATCCATTCCAATACTTGCGTGGGAGTGGACATTCATTCCAATACTTGCCTGGGGGTGAACATCCATTCCAATAATTGCCTGGGGGTGAACATCCATTCCAATACTTTCCTGGGGGTGAACATCCATTCCAATAATTGCCTGGATGTGAACATCCATTCCAATACTTGCGTGGGAGTGAACATCCATTCCAATGCTTGCCTGGGAGTGAATATCCATTCCAATATTTGCCTGGGGGTGAACATCCATTCCAACACTTGCGTGGGAGTGGACATCCATTCCAATATTTGCCTGGGAGTGAACATCCATTCCAATATTTGCCTGGGAGTGAACATCCATTCCAATACTTGCGTGGGAGTGAACATCCATTCCAATACTTGCCTGGGGGTGAACATCCATTCCAATAATTGCCTGGGAGTGAACATCCATTCCAATACTTGCGTGGGAGTGGACATCCATTCCAATACTTGCCTGGGGGTGAACATCCTTTCCAATATTTGCCTGGGAGTGAACATCCATTCCAATACTTGTGCTGGAGTGAACATCCATTCCAATACTTGCATGGGGGTGAATATCCATTCCAATACTGGCCTGGGAGTGAACATCCATTCCAATACTTGCCTGGGGGTGAACATCCATTCCAATACTTGCCTGGGAGTGAACATCCATTCCAATACTTGCCTGGGGGGGAACATCCATTCCAATACTTGCCTGGGGGTGAACATCCATTCCAATACTGGCCTTGGAGTGAACATCCATTCCAATACTTGCCTGGGGGTGAACATCCATTCCAATACTTGCCTGGGAGTGAACATCCATTCCAATACTTGCCTGGGAGTGAACATCCATTCCAATACTTGCCTGGGAGTGAACATCCATTCCAATACTTGCCTGGGAGTGAACATCCATTCCAATACTTGCATGGGAGTGAATATCTATTCCAATACTTGCCTGGGAGTGAACATCCATTCCAATACTTGCCTGGGAGTGACCATCCATTCCAATACTGGCCTGGGGGTGAACATCCATTCCAATACTTGCCTGGTGGTGAAAATCCATTCCTATACTGGCCTGGGGGTGAACATCCATTCCAATACTTGCCTGGGAGTGAACATCCATTCCAATACTTGCCTGGGAGTGAACATCCATTCCAATACTTGCCTGGGGTTGAACATCCATTCCAATACTTGCCTGGGGGTGAACATCCATTCCAATACTTGCCTGGGAGTGAACATCCATTCCAATACTTGCCTGGGAGTGAACATCCATTCCAATACTTGCCTGGGGTTGAACATCCATTCCAATACTTGCCTGGGGTTGAACATCCAATTCCAATACTTGCCTGGGAGTGAATATCCATTCCAATACTTGCCTGGGAGTGAACACCCATTCCAATACTTGCCTGGGGATGAACATCCATTCCAATACTTGCCTGGGTGTGAACATCCATTCCAATACTTGCCTGGGAGTGAACATCCATTCCAATACTTGCCTGGGGGTGAACATCCATTCCAATACTTGCCTGGGAGTGAATATCCATTCCAATACTTGCCTGGGAGTGAACATCCATTCCAATACTTGCCTGGGAGTGAACATCCATTCCAATACTGGCCTGGGGGTGAACATCCATTCCAATACTTGCCTGGGGGTGAACATACATTCCTATACTGGCCTGGGGGTGAACATCCATTCCAATACTTCCTGGGAGTGAACATCCATTCCAATACTTGCCTGGGGTTGAACATCCATTCCAATACTTGCCTGGGGGTGATCATCCATTCCAATACTTGCCTGGGGATGAACATCCATTCCAATACTTTCCTGGGAGTGAACATCCATTCCAATACTTGCCTGGGAGTGAACATCCATTCCAATACTTGCCAGGGAGTGAACATCCATTCCAATACTTGCCTGGGAGTGAACATCCATTCCAATACTTGCCTGGGAGTGAACATCCATTCCAATACTTGCCAGGGAGTGAACATCCATTCCAATACTAGCCTGGGGGTGATCATCCTTTCCAATACTTACCTGGGATTGAACATCCTTTCCAATACTTGCCTGGGAGTGAACATCCATTCCAATACATGCGTGGGAGTGAATATCCATTCCAAAACTTGCGTGGGAGTGAACATCCATTCCAATACTTACCTGGGAGTGAACATCCATTCCAATACTTGCCTGGGAGTGAACATCCTTTCCAATACTTGCCTGGGGGTGAATATCCATTCCAATACTTGCGTGGGAGTGAACATCCATTCCAATACTTGCCTGGGAGTGAACATCCATTCCAATACTTGCCTGGGGGTGAACATCCATTCCAATACTTGCCTGGGAGTGAACATCCATTCCAATACTTGCGTGGGAGTGAACATCCATCCCAATACTTGCCTGGGAGTGAACATCCATTCCAATACTTGCCTGGGAGTGAACATCCATTCCAATACTTGCCTGGGAGTGAATATCCATTCCAATACTTGCGTGGGAGTGAACATCCATTCCAATACTTGCCTGGGAGTGAACATCCATTCCAATACTTGCCTGGGGTTGAACATCCATTCCAATACTTGCCTGGGAGTGAATATCCATTCCAATACTTGCCTGGGAGTGAACATCCATTCCAATACTTGCCTGGGAGTGAATATCCATTCCAATACTTGCCTGGGAGTGAACATCCATTCCAATACTTGCCTGGGGGTGAACATCCATTCTAATACTTTCCTGGGAGTGAACATCCATTCCAATACTTGCCTGGGAGTGAACATCCATTCCAATACTTTCCTGAGAGTGAACATCCATTCCAATACTTGCCTGGGAGTGAACATCCATTCCAATACTGAACTGCAGGGAAAGATCGATTACAATAATGGCCCGGGGATAAAACTCCGTTTCAATATTGACCTGGAGGTATCCATCCATTCCAATGCTGGCCTGGAGATAAACATCCATTCCAATACTGGCCTGGGAAAAATATCCATTCCAAATGTCCTCGGGGTAAAGATCCATTTAATACTGGCCTGGAGGTAAACATCCTTTCCAGTACTTGCCTGGAGACAAGCATCCATTCTAATGATGGGTTGGAGGTCAACATCCATTCCAATACTTGCCTGGGAGTGAACATCCATTCCAATACTGAACTGCAGGTAAAGATCCATTACAATAATGGCCCGGGGATAAAAATCTTTTCCAAGACTTGCCTGCAGATAAACATCCTTTCCAATACTGGCCTGGAGACAAGCATCCATTCTGATGTTGGCTTGGAGGTCAACATCCATTCTAATACTGGCCTGGGGGTAAACATCCATTCCAATACTGATCTGGGGGCAAAACATCCATTCCAATACTGACCTGGGGGTAAACATCCATTCCAATATTGGCCTGGAGGTAAACATCCTTTCCAATACTGGCCTGCAGATACACATCCTTTCCCATACTGGCCAGCAGATAATCATCCATTCAAATACTGGCCTGGAGGTAAACATCCTTTCCAATACTGGCCTGCAGATAAACATCCATTCAAATACTGGCCTGCAGATAAACATCCATTCAAATGCTGGCCTGGAGGTAAACATCCTTTCCAATACTGGCCTGGAGGTAAGCATGCATTCTAATACTGGCTTGGGAGCAAACATCCATTCCAATACTTGCCTGGGGGCAAACATCCATTCCAATACTTGCCTGGGAGTGAACATCCATTCCAATACTTGCCTGGGGGTGAACATCCATTCCAATACTAGCCTGGGAGTGCACATCCATTCCAATACTTGCCTGGGAGTGAACATCCATTCCAATACTTGCCTGGGAGTGAACATCCATTCCAATACTTGCCTGGGGGTGAACATCCATTCCAATACTTGCCAGGGAGTGAACATCCATTCCAATACTTGCCTGGGAGTGAACATCCATTCCAATACTTGCCTGGGAGTGAACATCCATTCCAAAACTTGACTGGGAGTGAACATCCATTCCAATGCTTGCCTGGGAGTGAACATCCATTCCAATACTTGCCTGGGAGTGAATATCCATTCCAATACTTGCCTGGGGGTGAACATCCATTCCAATACTTGCCTGGGAGTGAACATCCTTTCCAATAATTGCCTGGGAGTGAACATCCATTCCAATACTTGCCTGGGAGTGAACATCCATTCCAATACTTGCCTGGGAGTGAACATCCATTCCAATACTTGCGTGGGAGTGAATATCCATTCCAATACTTGCCTGGGAGTGAACATCCATTTCAATACTTGCCTGGGGGTGAACATCCATTCCAATACTTGCCTGGGAGTGAACATCCATTCCAATACTTGCCTGGGAGTGAACATCCATTCCAATACTTGCGTGGGAGTGAACATCCATTCCAATACTTGCCTGGGAGTGAACATCCATTCCAATACTTGCCTGGGGGTGAACATCCATTCCAATACTTGCCTGGGAGTGAACATCCATTCCAATACTTGCCTGCGAGTGAACATCCATTCCAATACTTGCCTGGGAGTGAACATCCATTCCAATACTTGCCTGGGAGTGAACATCCATTCCAATACTTGCCTGGGAGAGAACATCCAATCCAATACTTGCCTGGGAGTGAACATCCATTCCAATACTTGCCTGGGAGTGAACATCCATTCCAATACTTGCCTGGGAGTGAATATCCATTCCAATACTTGCCTGGGGGTGAACATCCATTCCAATACTTGCCTGGGAGTGAACATCCATTCCAATACTTGCCTGGGAGTGAACATCCATTCCAATACTTGCCTGGGAGTGAACATCCATTCGAATACTTGCCTGGGAGTGAATATCCATTCCAATACTTGCCTGGGGGTGAACATCCATTCCAATACTTGCCTGGGAGTGAACATCCATTCCAATACTTGCCTGCGAGTGAACATCCATTCCAATACTTGCCTGGGAGTGAACATCCATTCCAATACTTGCCTGGGAGTGAACATCCATTCCAATACTTGCCTGGGAGTGAACATCCATTCCAATACTTGCCTGGGAGTGAGCATCCATTCCAATACTTGCCTGGGTTTGAACATCCATTCCAATACTTGCCTGGGGGTGAACATCCATTCCAATACTTGCCTGGGAGTGAACATCCATTCCAATACTTGCCTGGGAGTGAACATCCATTCCAATACTGGCCTGGGGGTGAACATCCATTCCAATACTTGCCTGGGGGTGAACATCCATTCCAATACTTGCCTGGGAGTGAACATCCATTCCAATACTTGCCTGGGAGTGAACATCCATTCCAATACTTGCCTGGGAGTGAATATCCATTCCAATACTTGCCTGTGGGTGAACATCCATTCCAATACTTGCCTGGGAGTGAACATCCATTCCAATACTTGCCTGCGAGTGAACATCCATTCCAATACTTGCCTGGGAGTGAACATCCATTCCAATACTTGCCTGGGAGAGAACATCCATTCCAATACTTGCCTGGGAGTGAGCATCCATTCCAATACTTGCCTGGGAGTGAACATCCATTGCAATACTTGCCTGGGGGTGAACATCCATTCCAATACTTGCCTGGGGCTGAACATCCATTCCAATACTTGCCTGGGAGTGAACATCCATTCCAATACTTACCTGGGAGTGAACATCCATTCCAATACTTGCCTGGGGGTGAATATCCATTCCAATACTTGCCTGGGAGTGAACATCCATTCCAATACTTGCCTGGGGGTGAATATCCATTCCAATACTTGCCTGGGAGTGAACATCCATTCCAATACTTGCCTGGGAGTGAACATCCATTCCAATACTTGCCTGGGGGTGAACGTCCATTCCAATACTTGCCTGGGAGTGAACATCCATTCCAATACTTGCCTGGGGGTGAACATCCATTCCAATACTTGCCTGGGGGTGAACATCCATTCCAATACTTGCCTGGGAGTGAACATCCATTCCAATACTTGCCTGGGGGTGAACATCCATTCCAATACTTGCCTGGGAGTGAACATCCATTCCAATACTTGCCTGGGAGTGAACATCCATTCCAATACTGAACTGCAGGTAAAGATCGATTACAATAATGGCCCGGGGATAAAAACCTGTTTCAATATTGACCTGGAGGTATCCATCCATTCCAATGCTGGCCTGGAGATGAACATCCATTCCAATACTGGCCTTTGGAAAAATATCCATTCCAACTGTCCTCGGGGTAAAGATCCATTCCAATACTGGCCTGGAGGTAAACATCCTTTCCAATACTGACCTTCAGATAAACATCCTTTCCAATACTGGCCTGGAGACAAACATCCATTCTAATTTTGGCTTGGAGGTCAACATCCATTCCAATACTTGCCTGGGAGTGAACATCCATTCCAATCCTGAACTGCAGGGAAAGATCGATTACAATAATGGCCCGGGGATAAACATCCTTTCCAATACTGGCCTGCAGATAAACATCCTTTCCAAGACTGGCCTGCAGATAAACATCCTTTACAATACTGGCCTGGAGACAAGCATCCATTCTAATGTTGGCTTGGAGGTCAACATCCATTCCAGTACTGGCCTGGAGGTGAACATCCATTCCAATACTGGCCTGGAGGTAATTGTCATTTCCAATACTGGCTTGGGGGCAAACATCCATTCCAATACTTGCCTTGGGAAAACATGCATTCCAATACTGATCTGGGGGTAAACATCCATTCCAATATTGGCCTGGAGGTAAACACCCTTTCCAATACTGGCCTGGAGGTAAACATCCTTTCCAATACTGGCCTGCAGATAAACATCCTTTCCAATACTGGCCTCGAGACAAGCATCCATTCTAATGTTGGCTTGGAGGTCAACATCCATTCCCATGCTTGCCTGGGAGTGAACATCGATTCCAATACTGAACTGCAGGTAAAGATCGATTACAATAATGGCCCGGGGATAAAAAGCCTTTCCAAGACTGGCCTGCAGATAAACATCCTTTCCAATAATGGCCTGGAGACAAGCATCCATTCTAATGTTGGCTGGGATCAACATCCATTCCAATACTTGCCTGGGGGTGAACATCCATTCCAATACTGGCCTGGAGGTAATTGTCCATTCTAATACTGGCCTGTGGGCAAACATCCGTTCTAATACTTGCCTGGATGTAAGCATCCATTCCAATACTTTCCTGGGAGTGAACATCCATTCCAATACTTGCCTGGGGGTGAACATCCATTCCAATACTGGCCTGGAGGTAATTGTCCATTTAATACTGGCCTGGAGGTAAACATCCTTTCCAATACTGGCCTGGAGACAAGCATCCATTCTAATGTTGGCTTGGAGGTCAACATCCATTCCAATACTTGCCTGGGAGTGAACATCCATTCCAATACTTGCCTGGGAGTGAACATCCATTTCAATACTTGCCTGGGGGTGAACATCCATTCCAATACTTGCCTGGGAGTGAACATCCATTCCAATACTTTCCTGGGAGTGAACATCCATTCTAATACTTGCCTGGGATTGAATATCCATTCCAATACTTTCCTGGGAGTGAACATCCATTCCAATACTTGCCTGGGAGTGAACATCCATTCCAATACTTTCCTGGGAGTGAACATCCATTCCAATACTTGCCTGGGAGTGAACATCCATTCCAATACTGAACTGCAGGGAAAGATCGATTACAATATTGGCCCGGGGATAAAACTCCGTTTCAATATTGACCTGGAGGTATCCATCCATTCCAAAGCTGGCCTGGAGATAAACATCCATTCCAATACTGGCCTGTGAAAAATATCCATTCCAAATGTCCTCGGGGTAAAGATCCATTTAATACTGGCCTGGAGGTAAACATCCTTTCCAATACTGGCCTGGAGACAAGCATCCATTCTAATGTTGGCTTGGAGGTCAACATCCATTCCAATACTTGCCTGGGAGTGAACATCCATTCCAATACTGAACTGCAGGTAAAGATCCATTACAATAATGGCCCGGGGATAAAAATCCTTTCCAATACTGGCCTGCAGATAAACATCCTTTCCAATACTGGCCTGGAGACAAGCATCCATTCTGATGTTGGCTTGGAGGTCAACATCCATTCTAATACTGGCTTGGGCGTAAACATCCATTCCAATACTGATCTGGGGGTAAACATCCATTCCAATACAGGCCTGCAAATAAACATCCATTCAAATACTGGCCTGGAGGTAAACATCCTTTCCAATACTGGCCTGTAGATAAACATCCATTCAAATACTGGCCTGCAGATAAACATCCATTCAAATACTGGCCTGCAGATAAACATCCATTCCAATACTGGCCTGGAGGTAAGCATGCATTCTAATACTTACCTGGGAGTGAACATCCATTCCAATACTTGCCTGGGAGTGAATATCCATTCCAATACTTGCCTGGGAGTGAACATCCATTCCAATACTTTCCTGGGAGTGAATATCCATTCCAATACTTGCCTGGGAGTGAACATCCATTCCAATACTTGCCTGGGAGTGAACATCCATTCCAATACTTGCCTGGGGGTGAACATCCATTCCAATACTTGCCTGGGAGTGAACATCCATTCCAATACTTGCCTGCGAGTGAACATCCATTCCAATACTTGCCTGGGAGTGAACATCCATTCCAATACTTGCCTGGGAGAGAACATCCATTCCAATACTTGCCTGGGAGTGAGCATCCATTCCAATACTTGCCTGGGAGTGAACATCCATTCCAATACTTGCCTGGGGGTGAACATCCATTCCAATACTTGCCTGGGGCTGAACATCCATTCCAATACTTGCCTGGGAGTGAACATCCATTCCAATACTTACCTGGGAGTGAACATCCATTCCAATACTTGCCTGGGGGTGAATATCCATTCCAATACTTGCCTGGGAGTGAACATCCATTCCAATACTTGCCTGGGGGTGAATATCCATTCCAATACTTGCCTGGGAGTGAACATCCATTCCAATACTTGCCTGGGAGTGAACATCCATTCCAATACTTGCCTGGGGGTGAACGTCCATTCCAATACTTGCCTGGGAGTGAACATCCATTCCAATACTTGCCTGGGGGTGAACATCCATTCCAATACTTGCCTGGGGGTGAACATCCATTCCAATACTTGCCTGGGAGTGAACATCCATTCCAATACTTGCCTGGGGGAGAACATCCATTCCAATACTTGCCTGGGAGTGAACATCCATTCCAATACTTGCCTGGGAGTGAACATCCATTCCAATACTGAACTGCAGGTAAAGATCGTTTACAATAATGGCCCGGGGATAAAAACCTGTTTCAATATTGACCTGGAGGTATCCATCCATTCCAATGCTGGCCTGGAGATGAACATCCATTCCAATACTGGCCTGGGAAAAATATCCATTCCAACTGTCCTCGGGGTAAAGATCCATTCCAATACTGGCCTGGAGGTAAACATCCTTTCCAATACTGACCTTCAGATAAACATCCTTTCCAATACTGGCCTGGAGACAAACATCCATTCTAATTTTGGCTTGGAGGTCAACATCCATTCCAATACTGGCCTGGAGGTAAACATCCTTTCCAATACTGACCTTCAGATAAACATCCTTTCCAATACTGGCCTGGAGACAAACATCCATTCTAATTTTGGCTTGGAGGTCAACATCCATTCCAATACTTGCCTGGGAGTGAACATCCATTCCAATCCTGAACTGCAGGGAAAGATCGATTACAATAATGGCCCGGGGATAAACATCCTTTCCAATACTGGCCTGCAGATAAACATCCTTTCCAAGACTGGCCTGCAGATAAACATCCTTTACAATACTGGCCTGGAGACAAGCATCCATTCTAATGTTGGCTTGGAGGTCAACATCCATTCCAGTACTGGCCTGGAGGTGAACATCCATTCCAATACTGGCCTGGAGGTAATTGTCATTTCCAATACTGGCTTGGGGGCAAACATCCATTCCAATACTTGCCTTGGGAAAACATGCATTCCAATACTGATCTGGGGGTAAACATCCATTCCAATATTGGCCTGGAGGTAAACATCCTTTCCAATACTGGCCTGGAGGTAAACATCCTTTCCAATACTGGCCTGCAGATAAACATCCTTTCCAATACTGGCCTCGAGACAACCATCCATTCTAATGTTGGCTTGGAGGTCAACATCCATTCCCATGCTTGCCTGGGAGTGAACATCGATTCCAATACTGAACTGCAGGTAAAGATCGATTACAATAATGGCCCGGGGATAAAAAGCCTTTCCAAGACTGGCCTGCAGATAAACATCCTTTCCAATAATGGCCTGGAGACAAGCATCCATTCTAATGTTGGCTGGGATCAACATCCATTCCAATACTTGCCTGGGGGTGAACATCCATTCCAATACTGGCCTGGAGGTAATTGTCCATTCTAATACTGGCCTGTGGGCAAACATCCGTTCTAATACTGGCCTGGATGTAAGCATCCATTCCAATACTTTCCTGGGAGTGAACATCCATTCCAATACTTGCCTGGGGGTGAACATCCATTCCAATACTGGCCTGGAGGTAATTGTCCATTTAATACTGGCCTGGAGGTAAACATCCTTTCCAATACTGGCCTGGAGACAAGCATCCATTCTAATGTTGGCTTGGAGGTCAACATCCATTCCAATACTTGCCTGGGAGTGAACATCCATTCCAATACTTGCCTGGGAGTGAACATCCATTTCAATACTTGCCTGGGGGTGAACATCCATTCCAATACTTGCCTGGGAGTGAACATCCATTCCAATACTTTCCTGGGAGTGAACATCCATTCTAATACTTGCCTGGGATTGAATATCCATTCCAATACTTTCCTGGGAGTGAACATCCATTCCAATACTTGCCTGGGAGTGAACATCCATTCCAATACTGAACTGCAGGGAAAGATCGATTACAATAATGGCCCGGGGATAAAACTCCGTTTCAATATTGACCTGGAGGTATCCATCCATTCCAAAGCTGGCCTGGAGATAAATATCCATTCCAATACTGGCCTGTGAAAAATATCCATTCCAAATGTCCTCGGGGTAAAGATCCATTTAATACTGGCCTGCAGGTTAACATCCTTTCCAATACTGGCCTGGAGACAAGCATCCATTCTAATGTTGGCTTGGAGGTCAACATCCATTCCAATACTTGCCTGGGAGTGAACAACCATTCCAATACTGAACTGCAGGTAAAGATCGATTACAATAATGGCCCGGGGATAAAAATCCTTTCCAATACTGGCCTGCAGATAAACATCCTTTCCAATACTGGCCTGGAGACAAGCATCCATTCTGATGTTGGCTTGGAGGTCAACATCCATTCCAATACTGATCTGGGGGTAAACATCCATTCCAATACAGGCCTGCAAATAAACATCCATTCAAATACTGGCCTGGAGGTAAACATCCTTTCCAATACTGGCCTGCAGATAAACATCCATTCAAATACTGGCCTGCAGATAAACATCCATTCAAATACTGGCCTGCAGATAAACATCCATTCCAATACTGGCCTGGAGGTAAGCATGCATTCTAATACTGGCTTGGGGGCAAACATCCATTCCAATACTTGCCTGGGGGTGAACATCCATTCCAATACTTGCCTGGGAGTGAATATCCATTCCAATACTTGCCTGGGAGTGAACATCCATTCCAATACTTGCCTGGGAGTGAATATCCATTCCAATACTTGCCTGGGAGTGAACATCCATTCCAATACTTGCCTGGGAGTGAACATCCATTCCAATACTTGCCTGGGGGTGAACATCCATTCCAATACTTGCCTGGGAGTGAACATCCATTCCAATACTTGCCGGGGAGTTAACATCCATTCCAATACTTGCCTGGGAGTGAACATCCATTCCAATAATTGCCTGGGAGTGAACATCCATTCCAATACTTGCCTGGGGGAAATTGTCCATTCTAATACTGGCTTGGGGGCTAACATCCATTCCAATATTTGCCTGGGAGTGAACATCCATTCCGATACTTGCCTGGGAGTGAACATCCATTCCGATACTTGCCTGGGAGTGAACATCCATTCCAATACTTGCCTGGGAGTGAACATCCATTTCAATACGTGTCAGGGAGTGAACATCCATTCCAATAATTGCCTGGGATTGAACATCCATTCCAATACTTTCCTGGGAGTGAACATCCATTCCAATACTTGCCTGGGGGTAATTGTCCATTCTCATACTGGCTTGGGGGCTAACATCCATTCTAATACTTTCGTGGGAGTGAACATCCATTCCAATACTTGCCTGGGAGTGAACATCCATTCCAATACTTTCGTGGGAGTGAACATCCATTCCAATACTTTCCTGGGAGTGAACATCCATTCCAATACTTGCCAGGGAGTGAACATCCATTCCAATACTTGCCAGGGAGTGAACATCCATTCTAATACTTGCCTGGGAGTGAACATCCATTCCAATACTTGCCTGGGAGTGAACATCCATTCCAATACTTGCCAGGGAGTGAACATCCATTGCAATACTTGCCTGGGAGTGAACATCCATTCCAATACTTGCCTGGGAGTGAACATCCATTCCAATACTTGCCAGGGAGTGAACATCCATTCCAATACTTGCCAGGGAGTGAACATCCATTCCAATACTGAACTGCAGGTAAAGATCGATTACAATAATGGCCCTGGGATAAACATCCGTTTCAATATTGGCCTGGAGGTATCCATCCATTCCAATGCTGGCCTTTAGATAAACATCCATTCGAATGTTGGCTTGGTGATAAACATCCATTCCAATAGTGGCCTGGGAAAAATATCCATTCCAACTGTCCTCGGGGTAAAGATCCATTCCAATTCTGGCCTGGGAAAAATATCCATTCCAACTTTCCTCGGGGTCAACATCCTTTCCAATACTGGCCTGGAGACAACCATCCATTCTAATGTTGGCTTGGAGGTCAAGATCCATTCCAATGCTTGCCTGGGAGTGAACATCCATTCCAATACTTGCCTGGGAGTGAACATCCATTCCAATACTGAACTGCAGGTAAAGATCGATTACAATAATGGCCCAGGGATAAAAATCCTTTCCAATACTGGCCTGCAGATAAACATCCTTTCCAATTCTGGCCTGCAGACAAGCATCCATTCTAATGTTGGCTTGGAGGTCAACATCCATTCCAGTACTGGCCTGTGGGTAAACATCCATTCTAATGCTTGCCTTGTGTGAACATCCATTCCAATAATGGCCTGGAGGTAAAAATCTATTCTAATACTGGCCTGGAGGTAAACATTGATTCTCAGTCTTGCCTGGAGGTGAACATCCATTCCAATGTTGGCCTGGAGATGAACATGCATTCCAATATGGCCTGGAGATAAACATCTATTCGAATTTTGGCTTGGTGATAAACATCCATTCCAATATTGCTGCTAGTTTAGCGACTGATTGAAAGTGAGACGAGCACAGTGTTGATCCTCAATTTCATAAATCCGAATGTCCCATGCCATCTTGAAACATTCGTGAACTTTGTGGCCTGGTATTATCGTTCACCATTCTCTTATCTGTCACGTAGCAATAAATCATAACTATGCCTAGGGTAATGAGTGTTCATGGAATCTAAATGATTGCAAAGCTGTAGTCTGCCATTGCTCTGGGTGAACCACGTAATGCTGCAATCACGCAACGATCCAATTCCTCGAAAACATCCCGCCTTTGGGAAACCGGAAAAACACCTCTACCTAATTATATTACCTCACAGGCCATCAGATCCACCGCGGCAGATTGCAAAATATTCCTCCACAACTCAGTGACGCACACAGGTTCCCTCACTCGCACACAAACAGAGTCAATTCACATGCACACACATACTGTCTCTCTCACACACGCACTCACACATAAACACAGACAAACAAATGCAACTCACACACACACAGTCAATGTCTCTCACACACGGCGTCAATTCACACATCATGCAGACTTTTGTTCTCGCATTCACACACACGAACAGGCACAATTCAAAAACATAGATTTACTCAAACACACAGACTCAGTCTCACAGAGATTCAGTGTAACACACACAAGCACACAGACTCACTCACAGATAGTCTCTCTCTCACACACACTCTTAAATAGACTCAATTTACACGCTCACAGACTCACTCACGGACACAGCATGAGTTATTATTATTGTTGGTAATGTTCATTACTGTTGGTATCGTTTGTAGTAACAGGGTTTATTTTTTGTACCAAGGTTTATCACTAAAATACAGAGGAATGCAAGGATGCCCCAACCGCTGTGTTGTGTGGGAGCTCCAGGACTCTACCCGTGTCCTGGATAAGCATATGTGCAGTAAATGTCGTCGGTTGCAGCAGCTGGAGCTACGGGTTTCAGAACTTGAGCAACAGTTGGAGTCACTGCGGTGCATCCCTGTGGTCGAGTGCTTCTTGGGTAGCACGTTCCCAGTTTTGGTCACCACACAGCTTATGTGTATACAGGAAGAGAGGGAATTGGTGACAACCAGGCAGCCTAGAAGAATCAGAAAAGTAGGGCAGGGAGCCCGAAAATGTATCTCACACTCCAACCTTTATTTAATTTTGAATACTGAGGAAAGGGATAGTTCTTCTTCCGAGTGCAGCTGGAGTGAACGTCACTGCAACACAGTTGGTGCAGTTGCACAGGAGGGTTTTAGGACGACTGGAAGACTGATGGTGATACGAGATTCGGTAATCATGGCCACAGACGTTAATCCAGGATACGGTGCTGCCTAGCTGGTACTCTAAGACCCTCTCTTTGGTCTGAAGATCTGGTCTTTTCTCCCGGCATCCATGACAAACAACAATGTGAACATTGTTCCTCTCGATGTGGCACAACGTTAGTTATGCTACTAAGCAATAGCAGAACGTTGTACAGGGGTGGACTCTCTGATCAGTTACGCCCTCGACGTCCCTTCTTCCGCAGTTTTCAGTGGTTGACTAGTCCACTCTGGCTGAAGCCCCGGACATTAGTTGCTGTGCCACTTGAAGTCCAATTTCTGTTCGTTTCCAGCTCTCCGAGGATTCCATCCAGACTGTCACAGAATAAGAGTCCGACAACCATGAGTCCTCATATAATCCTTTTCAACCTGCTGAGGGAAGATGAAAAGCCAGTAGTATTCGTCCACTTTCTGCCAACGACGTAGGTAGGGAGAGGGATGTGGTCCTGCAGAAAGAGCTTAGAGAGCTAGATAAGAAATTAGCACGCAGGACCTCAAAAGCTGAAATCTCCAAATTACTGCCAGTGTGACCCATGAGTATAGAAATGGGAGGATATTAGAAATGAATGTGCAGCTGGAAGGATGGTGCATGAGGGAGGAATTTAGATCCCTGGGACACTGGGACCAGTTCCGGCGAAGGTGGGACCTGTGCAGGGCAGCGGAGTTGCACGTCAGCAGTGTAGTGGAAACGTATTATTGGGGACGGTTTAAACTAACTTCACAGGGACTTGGGAATCAGGACAGAGCACAAGAGAGGAACACCAAGGTACATAGGTACACACAGATTTGAAAGAGGCATATAGCACTAGAGTGGAATATGGTAAAGTGTTAGAAGTGTCAGAGTGAAAGTATGACACAGTACTAAAGAATGGACTAGCTCTGGATTAGATGGGATTGGACTGAGAAGGACTATGATGAATTGAAATACAGGATTGCAATGCACGAAAGTAAACTCGCAAAGTATGATGAATAAGGTTGCTATTGGCAAGCACATATAACAGTTTAGGAACATGATGTATTGGCAATAATGGAGACGTGGCTTAAAATGGCGAGGTCTGGGCGCTTAATAGAAAGGTAAAAAGTGTTCGGAATAGATGGAGAAGGGGAAAAGGGAGGTGGGGTGGCAGTCGTGATTGGGGAAGATATTTCAGTGCTGGAAAGGGAGGAGGTCCTTGAAGGGGAAAAGGCAGAATCCATTTGGTTATATTTGAGGAGCAAAAAGGTTATTATTACAGTACTCGGCGTTTTCTTTTGGCCTCCAAGTAGTGAGGAAGAGGTGGGCAGCAAATCTGCTGGGAAATCACAGAGGTGGGCAAGAGCTATAGACTGGTCGCATGGGGACGTTTAATTATCCAAATATCAATTGTGATAATTTTAGAGTAAAGGGAGAAATGTGTTCTGGAGAATCTCCTTGATCATTATGTTCTGAACACAACTGAAAACAGAGGCACTGCTGGATCTGGTGATGGGAAATGGAGTGGGTCAAGTGGAGCAAGTGTCTGTGGGGGAGCACTTGGGTAAAAATGATCATCGTATCATAATGTTTCGATTAGTATTGCAGAAAGTCAAGGAACGATATAAGGTTGAATGCCTAGATTGGAAGAACGCTAATTTCAACACAATCAGAAGGGAGCTAGCCAGGGTAGAACTTAACCAAACACTGACAGAAGAGCTGTATTAGAACAAAGGGTTGTCATTAAAGAAGAGATGTTTGAGGTACAGGCAACGAACAATCTAACAAGGGGAAAAGATAGGAAAACCAAGTATGGGGCCCCTTGGATGACAAGGGTGATAGAATGATGGTGAGACAAAACGACTTATGAAATATGCCAGGTGAACTCATCAAGTGAGAACAGGTCATATTCAGTAAGTTGAGAGGCAGGTGACGAGGAATTCAGATGGCAAAGAGAGCATTTGGGAAGAAATTGTTGTCAACATAACAGATCGGCTGTCAGCATGTACATAGCAAACATGTAATAATAGGTGGAATGGGGCTTGTAAGGGGAAAAAAGTGAAATATATGCTCAGAGGCGCAGGGCAAGGCAAGTGTACTTAATTAATACTTTATATCAATGTTCACTAAGGAAATGGAGGCTGACAAAATATCAGTAAAAACAGAGAGACAGAGAAAGAGAGAGAGAGAGAATAGAGGCAATGGATGGGTAAGAATTGATAAGCGGGAGGTATTGTGAAGGTTGGCTATGCGTAGGTAGATAAGTCACCTTGTCCACATTCTGCATCCCAGGTTGCTAAATGATGTGGGGATGGAGACGTTGGAAGGCCTTTCCATAATTTTCCAATCTTCCCTGGATAGTGCACGGACTAAGAGATACAAATCGATGGCTTTTGGCAAAAGGAATATGGGGAACTACTTTTTCTGCAGTGGGTGGTAATGACCTGGAACTTGCTGCCTACAAGCAGGTTGAAAGCGGAGACAATCAATGACTTCAATAAGAAGTTGGATGGCCACTTGAGAGAAATAGACTTTCACGGCTACGATGATCGAGCAGGTGAGTGGGACTGAATGCGTAGCTCCATGGAGAGCCAGAATGGACTCGATGGGCTGAATGTCCTCTTTCTGTGCTGTAAATGACTCTATGACCTCTTCCTGACCAGTGAATGACTGTCGCTCAAGAATCTCACCATCAATAAGTCCTCCCCCCACCTCTGCAGTACTATATTGTGCATAACACAGCAGAACCGGATAATACATGCACACCTTGCTGGGGATACTGACCCTGGATCCGTTGATGCAGTGAAACACCATCTTCAGCAGTGCTATGACCTGTTCAGTAGTCTATCAGGTGGAGCCATAGCAAGTTTTCCTCCACTGCATTTCTAGGCTTCCTCATAGGTGTGAGAAGCCACATCTCAAGGTGTAGCACTCGTCCCGGGAAGGTATACCTGAAGGCGAGCTGCTGCCTTAAAAGCTGTGGAACTTTGGTCTGCCAAGTATGAAGGCACTGAAGCTGCTATGGAAGTGGGAAAACACCTGCAAGGAAACGTTGTTGATGGGCGCAGACCAGTTGAACGTGATTAAATGGAAGCCTTTCCTGTTGGTGAAGGCTGGATGATCTGTTGGACCTTTGATGACCACATGGATGCAATCTATCACACCCTACACCAGGGAAACTCTGGCTGTGGCCTGAGTCTGATGGCCACCTCGGCCTGGCTTCCAGGGTTGGTCTGTTAATGCACATAGTCGCCAGTCGTCGACCATCTTGAATAGGAAATTGTTCAACACCTTAATGCAGTATTGGTCTGCTGCCTGTGAGACCCCACACATGTCACTGCAACATCCTTGGAAAGCTCTAGACTGGTGAAAGTTTAGTGCAACTGTGATCGTCAGGGCCACGGGCATAGGGTAAATCCAAAATCCCATAGGTCACAACTCATCCTACAGCATGGCGCAAAGGATGGTGATGGTTTCCCTGAAGAGCCACAATCTTCGCTGACAATGCTGCTTGGGCATTTGGTGGCCGCTTATTAGAAACCAGTAGACTGTCAGACCCAGGTGCATCCTTACCATGGCCAGTTACTGTCACTCTCATGTGGACATTTATGGGTAGATGCAACTGGCGCTTGTAACTCCCTCTGTCAGCGGCACAGCATCATGCAAAACAGGTCCAAAAAGACAGCATGTATGAGAACCATGGAATGTGACAGGCGGGCTTCCAGGGACGACCCTTCCATGGCAATCGAGGTTTTTCTACTTCCCCCAGAAGAATCCCTGATAGCCCGCAGTGCCCATCCTTGCTGATGGTCAACCGTTTCCTCCAGTGGTATTGGGAAAGGCACAGCACACCACGGAATGTTCAACTTGTATGGCCACCTAAATCCAAGATGCCAGCTGTGCAGAGCACGTGACTCCCAAATCCCCCTTACAGACACCCTGAGATCCCAACCCCATTGCAGAGCTCACTGGACCCCAATTCGTCTTGCAGAGTGCACAGAACTAGTCAGAAAATGGGCTCTAAAACCTCCCCACCTCTCCCCCGATGGAGTGTTGGTCATTGCTGCCTCCCTGTCGTGGCAATGAAGCTTTGCCTCTGGGCTACTAGCATTGAAATATCATGCACCCAAAGGCACGCCGCCCAGTTAATCACAAGCTCCCCATTATATCATGACAAATTAGAAGCTAATCGAATGAAAGTATTTTTTCTAGAATTTCATAGACATTTCCGTCACGTTGTGGCGTCAATTCACGTTGATGCTTTCTTACCTCTCACTGATCAAAACTGTCATCGCAACACCAGATTCTGGGAGGATGTTTCCGATGCGATTCTCGACCCACCACCCCGCCCCGCATCCGCACATCCGCCCGTCCCCCCCATGCCACCATTCCGAATTCAAAAGGCCGTTAAAAAATCTGTCTCAAGTTGGTGAAGGAGACAGACAGATGAAGAGTATGTATGTGTAAGAGATAGATGAGAGAGAGTGAACGAGGAAGTGACAGTGAGACCGACAGGGAATGATAGAGGGGGGAGATGGAGTGAGAGCGGGAAATACAGAGCATGAGAGAGAGAGAGAGACAAACAGGGAATGCAATTGATACAGAGAGAGAAACAGACAAAAGGGTGAGAGTGTCAGATACAGAAAGAGAGAGAAACAGACAGACAGAGAGAGTGTGAGAGAGAGAGAGCGAGAGAGAGAGAGAGAAAGAGAAAGAGAAAAATAATGAGAGAGTGACAGTGGAATACAACGTGACAGGCAGTCGGACAGGGATTGAAATAGAGAGAAACAGAGATGGAGTCAGAGTACACAGGCAGCCCACGAAGGAGAGAGAGAGAGAGACAAACAGGGGATAAGACTGAAAGAGTGAGAGAGACAGATGGACAGGGAGAGTGGGAGAAAAATCTATAGAGAGAGATTGAGATGGAGCATGAGAGACAGACTTCAAGGAAATGGAGTGAGAGTGAGACAGACGGAGCATGAAAGAGGGAGATATGAGAGTGATAGAGTGAGAGAGACAGAGATATGCAGAGTGTGAAAACCAGGCCCAGAGAGGGAGAGAGAAACAGAGATGGAGAATGAGATTGATAGAGTGAGACAGACAGATGGACAAGGACAGACAGAGTGAGTGAGTGGGTGTGAGCACATGCGCGAGAGAGATAGAGAGAGAGTGTTGTGACTGCAGCGGGAGCAATGCACTGTTAATTCAGTCAAGTCACTCCCCAGGTCACAGCCTATTATTACACTTCCGCCCCCAATTGGAAAACAGCCAAATTAATAAACGAAACCAAACCTGGTATTTTTAGGCAACGGCAAATTACCTATTTATTAAAACTAAATCTTAAATAGTATCAAGATAACCTCTGTCTAAATATCGTATAACTTCTTATTTAAACTTCACTGCCCCTACTCACACACTTACATTCAAAGCTAGCAGTAGTAAAGCAGTTTTTAAAATGTTATCTGTGTCTCAGGAATACAAAATTCAAGGCTATGTGGATTACGCTCCTGGTTGATGAGGTAGTCTAATGTGGAAATAGTCAAAGACCGCCCGAAGTCTTCACGTGGATTTCATGCAGCCATTGTTTCTTCATAGGCATTCAATTCTTTGGCTGCAGTTAGCGTTAAACAGTTCTTTGAACGATGAGCACAGCAACGAGTCAACTTGAATTTTAAAACTATCTCAATTGAAACTTTACTTTGAATTCCAGCAACATCAATTAGTCCGGAGAGGTTCAGTCTTGAATTAAATACTTTCTGGCATGGAAGTAAAAAAGATGTGTTCAGCAATGCAAACAGTCTCTTAAACGAAAAGGTTTTTTTTTCTTTCCTTATTGGACTAATCAGGCATGTAGCTCCTTGTAGAATTTCCTGCTGAGAGAGAAAAAAAAGCTGCTTTCTCTTCAGTACGTTTCGCTGGTGAGTCTGCTTCAACATTAAATGGTTCATCCTGTCTTTTGCCAGTTTTACACACAGTCAATTCGAAACATCATACCATGTGACCTTTTTCTCTCCTCTTATCGCCTAGGTAACAACATACAGCTGCTGGTACACTATATCTTAGAAATTCCAACACTTTCTTTACCTTAACGGTGCATTGCTCAAATAAAGTCTTGAAGGCATACACTGTTTTTAATCCGAGGAGAAAAATATGTGTGGGACTTCCACCTCCACCTTTCCTGAAATGTGTTTCATTCCAATTCAAAAACAAAACAACACAGAAGCTGGGAAAAACACTTCTTCAAATTCACACTTCATTCACTCTACTGATAATTTACAGCATTTTCTTTGTGCTACTGCCATCCATATGAATTAACATGGTGCAAATTCGTAACAAAGCGTCAGTGATAACACTGTTTTACACTGCAATATGTACAATTTACAAATGATAAGGCTGTTATAACAAACTCCAACCAGAATTTCGGTGTTTAATTTTTCTACAAACGTTAATGGGTTATGGTCAGTATTAGCGTTTATTTATAGTCTTGGCGGGCATATATTTTGAAATGTTTGAGAGCCAGCAAATGTCTTAATGTTTCTTTTTTGATGGCAGTTTAGGTTTCTTGAAAAGTACCTTACTAGCTTCTCTATGCCCAATTTGTCATCCTACAATAGGACTGCACCAACACCCAGGTCCCAAGCATCAATTGCTACTTTAAATGTTTCAGCAAAATTTGGAGCACCCAATACTGATTCAATAGTTAACATTACCTTTAATTTTTCAAAAGCTGCCTGGAAATCGTCTGACCATGCTACTTTGTTTTTCTTTTTCTGGCAGCAAGTTAGTTGATCGAGGAGCCATGATGCTGAAGTCCCACACATATTTGCTGTAAACAATACACATCACATGTTGGAAAAAAATCAATGTTGATAACGTGAGTACTGCTAAAGTGTTTTCTTTCTAAGGACTTTGAATTGCAGTGGGTAGAACAAGGCACCGGGTATAATTGGTACTTTTTTAACTAAGGCAGTAACCAATTAATCGAAGGGTAATTCAAGGCAAGAGAGCTCAGCCCCGTGACATGCTCCACCTGTGCTATGTGGGAAATCAGGGACGCTTTCAGTGTCTCTGGTCACCATGTGTGCAGGAAGTGTATCCATCTGCAGCTACTGGCGACCCACATTACGGAGCTGGAGCTGCGGGTGGATTCACTGTGGAGCATCCGCGATGCTGAGCAAGTCGTGGATAGCACGTTTAGTGAGGTGGTCACACCGCAGGTAGGGGCTGCACAGGCAGAAAAGGGACGGGTGAACACCAGACGGAGTAGTAGTGGCAGGCAGATAGAGCAGAGTCCCCTGTGGCCATCCCCCACTCAAACAGATATACCACTTTGGATACTGCTGGGGAGGTGACCTGCCAAGAGAAAGAAGCAACAGCCAAGTTCGTAGCATCACGGTGGGTTCTGCTGCACAGCAGGGGAGGAAAAGGTTTGGAAGAGCTATAGTGATAGGGGATTCTATCGTAAGGGGTGCAGATAGGTGTTTCTGCGGCCACATACGAGACTCCAGGATGGCATGTTGCTTCCTGGTGCTCAGGTCAAGGATGTCTCAGAGCGGCTGCAGGGCATTCTGAGAGAGGAGGGTGAGCAGCCAGAGGTCGTGGTCGATATTGATACGAACGGCAGTGGGAGGAAGAGAGATGATGTCCTGCAAAGTGAATATAGGGAGTTTGCCAGAAGGTTAAAAAGCAGGACCTCTAGGGTTGTAATCACAGGGTTACTCCCTGAGTCACGTGCTAGTGAGGGTAGGAAAAGGAGGATGAAGCAAATTAATGCGTGGCTGAAGAGATGGTGTAGGAGCGAAGGTTTCAGCTACTTGGATCATTGGCATCTCTTCTGGTGCAGAGGAGACTGTTGCAGAGGAAGGACGGGTTGCATCTAAACGGGAGGGGGACCAATATTCTTGCGGGGAGGTTTGCTAGTACTACTCGGGAGTGTTAAACTCGTCTTGCAGGGGGTTGGGACCCAAAGTAGTCGTCTCGCAGATGATATTGTTGAGGCAACTGTCGAGGTTAATGCAAACAAGTCCAGTAGGCAGGCCGGGCAGGGGCAGAACAGGGAGCGTGGATGGTCTGGTAAGCTAAACTGCATTTACGTTATTGCAAGAAGCCTTACAGGTCAGGCAGGTGAACTCAGAGCATGGATCGGTACAAGGGATTGTGATATTATAACTATTACGGAAACGTGATTGGGGGATGGGCAGGACTGGCAGCTCAATGTTCCGGGGTTCCGATCCTTCCGACGTGTCAGAGGTGGAGGTACGAGTGGAGAGGGAGCTGCACTATTGATTAGGGAGGACATCACGGCAGTACTTAGAGAGGACATCCCGGGGTAATGTCCAGCGAGGCCATTTGGGTAGAACTTCGAGATAGGAAAGGGGTGATCACTTTGATGGGATTATTCTCTTGGCCCACCAATAGTCAGAGGGAAGTGGAGGAGCGTATAGGGAAATCACAGATAGGTGTAGGAATTATAGGGTTGGAGTAGTAGGTGATTTTAACTTCCCTAATATTGACGAGGACTGCGTTCGTGCTGATGGATCAGATGGGGAAGAATTTATTAAGTGTGTCCAGGATATTTTTCTGAAGCAGCATGTGGATGGCCCTAATAGAAAAGGGGCTACACTCGACCCCCTGTTAGGAAATGAGGATGGACAGGTGCTTGATGTGTCAGTGGGGGAGCATTCTCGTGCCAGTGACCATAACTCTATTAGATTCAAGATAGGTGTGGAAAAGGGTAGGACTGGTCCTCAGGTTGAAGTCCTAAATTGGCGGAAGGCTAATTTTGATGGCATCAGACAGGAACTCTCAAAGGTTGGATGGTAGAGGCTGTTTACAGTTAAAGGGATGTCTGGCAAGTGGGAGACTTTTAAAAGTGAGATAGGAAGAGATCAGGGCCGGCACGTTCCTGTTAGATGAAAGAGCAAAGCTGGCAAGTTTAGGGAACCTTGGTTGACGAGGGATATTGAGGGTCTGGTCAGAGCAAAGAAGGAGGTACATGTTAGATAGTCAGCTGGGATCGGGCAAGTCCCTCGAGGAGTATAGGGGATGCAGGAATACACTTAAGAAGGAAATTAGGAGGGCGAAAAGGGGCCATGAGATTTCCCTGGCAGATAAGATAAAGGAGGATCCTGAAAGATTCTATTGGTATATTAAGATAAAAGGGTACCTAGGGAGAGAGCAGGTTCCCTTAAGGAGCAGTGTGGGAAACTACATGTGGAGCCACGGGAAATGGGCGAGATCTGAAATGAATACTTCTCATCTGTACTTTCCGTGGAGAAGGTCATGGAAGCTCGTGAGTTCAAGGGAGGGAACCGCGATATCCTGGAGCATATCAGCATTACACAAGAGGAGAGGTGACCGTTGTGAAGCGCATTAAGGTGGATCAATCCCCAAGGCCTGACCAGGTATATCCTAAGATGCTATGGGAAGCAAGGGAGGAGATTGCTGGGGCCCTGGCAGAGATTTTTGTATCATTGCTAGCCAGAGATGAGGTACTGGAAGACTGGAGGATAGAAAATATTGTGCTTTTATTTAAGAAGGGCAGCAGCAATAAGCTGGGGAACTAGAGGTCGGTGAGCCTTACACCAGTGGTGGTAAAATTATTGGAAGGGATTCTGAGAGACAGGATGTATATGCATTTGGAAAGGCAAGATCTGATTCAGGGTAGTCAGCATGGATTTGTGCGTGGGAAATCATGCCTCATGAATTTAATTGAGGTGGTTACCAAGAGGATTGACGAGGACAGGGCAATGGACGTTGTCTGCATGGACTTTAGCAAGGCCTTTGACAAGGTCCCGCATGGTAGGCTGGTGCGGGATCCAGGGTGAGCTAGCCAATTGGATACAAAATTGGCTTGGTGATAGGAGGCAAAGGGTGGTTATGGAGGGTTGCTTTTCAGATTGGAGACCGGTGACCAGTGGTATGCCACAGGGATCGGTGCTGCACCCTCTGTTGTTTGTCATATATATTAGTGACTTGGATGAGTATGCAGGGGGCATGATTACCAAGTTGGCAGATGACACGAAAATTGGTGGTACAGTGGACAGTAAAGAACGTTGTCTAAGGTTATAACAGGATATAGATCAACTGAGGACGTGGGCAAGGGATTGGCAAATGGAATGTCACGCAGACAAGTGCGACGTGATGCATTTTGGGAAGTTAAATAAGGGTAGGACAAATGAAGTGAATGGCAAGGCCCTGGGGAGTGTTGTTGAGCAGAGAGACATTGGGGTGCAAGTGCATAGTTCCCTGAAAGTGGCAACACAGGTAGACAGGGTGGTGAAGAAGGCGTATGGCATGCTTGCCTTCATTGGCCGAGGTATTGAGCACAAGTGTTGGGACGTCATGTTACAGTTTCACATGACGTAGGCTAGGCCGCACTTGGAGTACTGTGTGCAGTTCTGGCGGCCGAACTCCAGGAAAGATGTGATTAAGCTAGAGAGGATGCAAAAACGATTCACAAGTATGTTGCCTGGTTTGGAGGGCTTGAGTTATGAAGAGAGATTGGGTAGGCTGGGTCTGTTTCTCCTTGAGCGAAGGACGCGAAGAGGAGACATGATAGAGGTATATAAAATTATGAGAGGCATAGATAGGGTAGATAGCCAGAGTCTGTTTCCCATGGTAGGGGTGACTAAAGCTAGAGGCATAGATTTAAGGTAAGAGGGAGGAGGTTTAAAGGGGATCAAAGGGGTACATTTTTCACACCTTCTGTGTGACATCTGGAATGAGCTGCCAGAGGAGGTGTTGGAGGCAGTAACAGTAGCAACATTTAAGAGGTATCTGGACAGGTGCTTGAATGAGCAAGCCATAGAGGGATATGGAATTAATAATGCAGGCAGGTGGGATTAGTACAGACAGGCATTATGGTTGGCATGGACACGGTGGGCCAAAGGGCCTGCTTCTATGCTGTACGACTCTATGACTCTATGTCTGTGCATCATTTCCAGTCCTCACTGGATGCAGGTGTGGTGCCAGAGGATTGGAGAACTGCTAATGTTGTACTTCTGTTTAAACAGGAACCAATGGATAGACCGAATTATTACAGGCCAATCAGTCTAACTTCAGTAGTGGGGAAATTATTGGAATCTATGCTGAGAGACATATTTAACTGCCACTTAGAAGGGCACAAGTTAATCAAGGATAGTCAGCATGGGCTTGTTAAGAGAAGATCTTGGTTGACCAACTTGGATCGAATTATTGGAAGAAATAACAAGGAAGATAGATGAAAGTAGTGCAGTTGATAGGTTTTATCAAGGCTTTTGATCAGTTCCCACATGGCAATCTGGTTAAAAAAGAAACATTAAATCACATGGGATCCAGGTTAATGCAGCAAGCTGGATACAAAATTGGGTCAGTGGCAGGAAACCAAGGGCAATTGTTGACGGGTGTTTTTGCGAATAGAGGACTGTTTCCTGTGGTGCTCCGCAGGGCTCAGTACTAGGTCCCCTGTTTTCTTATGGTATATATTAACAATTTGGACGTAGATGTAGGGGCATGATTACGAAGTTTTCGGACGACTCAAAGATTGGCCATGTGCGAGATAGCGAGGATGATAGCTGTAAGCTGCAGGAAGACATTGAGGTGATGCATTTGGGGAGGGTAAATAAGGTAAAGGAGGGCACGATTAATCGGAAAATACCGAGAAGTATGGAGGAGGTTTGGAACCTTGGACTAAATGTTCACAGATCCCTGAACGTGGCAGGACAGGTCGATAAGGGATTAAGGAGGTATATTAAATCCTTGCCTTTGTTAGCCGAGGTGTAGAACATAACAGCAGGGAGATCATTGCTGGAACTGTATAACACATTGGTGAGGCTATAACTTGAGTACTGTGTTCAGTTCTGGTCACCTCATTACGGAAAGGATGTCATTGCACTAGAGAAGGTACAGAGGAGATTTACTAGGATGTTGCCAGTACTGGAAAAATGCAGCTGTGAGGAAGGATTGGATAGGGTGGGGTTTTTGTCCTTGGAACAGCGAAGGCAAAGGGGAGATTTAATTGAAGTGTACATCATTTTTAGGGGCCTGGATAAAGTGGAGGAAAAGTCCTATTCACCATAGCAGAGAGGTCAGTGAGGAGGGGCATCGATTTAAAGTGATGGGTAGAAATATTAGGGGAGAGATGAGGAGAAACATTTTTTGAACCAGAAGCCTTGTGTTCCCCAACATTTCTGGTGAGATATTCGTGTCCTCCTTTGTGAAGACAGAACCAAAGTATGCATTTAGTTGCTCAGCCATTTCCTTGTTCATCATAATACATTCTCCTGCTCCTGGCTGTAAGGGACCTACATAAGTCTTTACCAATCTTTCTCTCTTCACCTACCTACAGAAACTTTTACAGTCAGCTTTTTATGTTACCCGCATGCTTGATCTAGTACTCTATTTTCCTCCTCTTAATCAATCCCTTGGTCCTCCTTTGATGAATTCTAAGCGACTCCCTATCCTCAGGTTCATTATTTTTGTTTCACAAATGTATATGCCTCTTCCTTGGATCTAACACGTTCTCTAATTTCCCTTGTAAGCCATGGTTTTATTTTCCCGTTTTGCTTTTGCATCATACAGGGAAAAACAATGTTTTCAGTTCATCCATGTGCTCATTAAATGTTTGCCATTGCCTATCCACCGGCATCCCTTTAAGTAACGTTTCCCAATCCGTCATAGCGAACTTGCGCCTCATACCTTTGTAGTTTTCTTGACTAAGATTCAGGACCCTAGTCTCAGAATCAAGTATGCCACTCTCCATCTTGATAAATAATTCTATCATATTATGGTCGCTTATCCCCAAGGGGTCTCGCACATCAAGATTGTCAATTATTCCTCCCTCATTCCACAATACCCAGTCTAATATGGCCTGTTCTCTAGTTGGTTCCGCACTGTATTGGTCCAGAATACCGTCCCGTATACACTCCAAGAATTCCTCCTCTACGGTATTGTGACGAATTTCATTTGCCCAATCTATATGCAGATTAAAGTCAGCCATAATTACTGATGTTCCTTTATCGCATGCGGCTCTAATTTCCAGGTTAATGCCATTCCCAATATCACCATTACGGTTTGGGGGTCTATATGCCTGCCCCACCCACTAACGTTTTTTTGCCCCTTCGTGTTTGGCAGGCCTACCCAGACAGATTCCACATCGTCAGAGCTAATATCTTTGCTCAATATTGCGTTAATTTCCTCTTTAAACAGCAATGCAACTCCACCACCTTCTGCTTTTTGAATCTCCATCCACAGGAGAGGTACCAGAGTACTGGAGGACAGCGAATGTGGTACCATTATTCAAGAAAGGTAGCAGGGACAGTCCAGGTAATTTCAGGCCGGTGAGTCGACTGTCAGTGGTTGGGAAACTATTGGAAAAATTCTGGGGGACAGGATTAATTGGCACATGGAGAGGTAAGGATTAATCAGGGAAGGTCAGCATGGCTTTGTTGGGGGGAGATCGGGTCTAACGAACTTGACTGAATTTTTCGAGGCGGTGATTAGATATGTAGATGAGGATAAAGCAGTGTATGCAGTCTACATGTATTTCATTAAGACTTCTGATAAGGTCTCGCGTGGAAGAAGGTAAGAACCCATGGGATCCAGGGCCATTTGGCAAATGGGATCCAAAATTAGCTTAGTGGCAGGAGGCAGAGCATAATGGTCGAGGGATAATTTTGCGAGTGTAAGTCTGTGACCAGTGGTGTACCACAGCGATCGGTGCTGGGACGCGTGCGGTTTGTGGTATACATTAATGATTTAGAAGTTACAATAGGAGGTTTGATCAATAAGTTCGGCGATGACACGAAAATTAATGGAGTTGCTAATTGTGAGGAGGGAAGATGGGCTGGTAAGATGGGGGGAACGCTGGCAAATGGAACTTAATCCTGAGAAGTGTGAGGTGATGCATTTTGGGATGACTAACAAGGCAAAGGAATATACAATGGATGATAGAACCCTAGGAAGTACAGAGGATCAGTGGGAGCTTGGTTTCCTTGTCCATAGATCACTTGAAGGCAGCAGCACAGATAGATAAGGTGGTTAGGAAGACATACGGGACACTTGCTGTTATTAGCCACGGCATTGAATATAAGAGCAGGGAGGATTTGATTGAACTGTACAAAATGCGAGCTGGCCACAGCTGGAGTACTCTGTACAGTTCTATACACCACACTATAGAAGGATGTGATTGTACTAGAGAGGTTGCAGAGGAGATTCAACAGGATGTTGACTGGGCTGGAGCATTTCAGCTATGAAGAGAAACTGAAAAGGATTGGGTTATTTTCCTTGGAGCAGAGAAGGCTGATTGAAGTGCACATAATTATGAGGGACATTGATAGGTTAGATAGGAAGAAGGGTTTTCAATTAATGGAGGTGTCAATAACCAGGGGGCATAGTTTTAAGGTAAGGGGTATCAGGTTCAGAGGGGATTTGAGGAAATACTGTTCACCTGGAGGGTGGTTGGAATCTGGAATGCACTGCCTGAACAGATGGTAGAGGCAGGAACCCTCATAACATTTAAGATGTATTTAGATGAGCATTTGAAACGCCATAGCATTCGGGCAAAATGCTGGAAAATGAGATGAGAATAGTTCGGTGCTTGACAACCGGCGCAGACATGATGGGCCGAAGGGCCTGTTTCTGTGCTGTATATCTCTATGACTCTATGACTCTAGTTTGTTTCTACTGTGCCTACCCACTTTTCTTTTTCATATTTGTGCTTGGGGCCAGGCTGTTCATTTTTCTGTCAATTAACACACGCTCTGCACCAATGCTTTGTCTTTCACGACATCATTAATGTACCGTTTGTCTTTGTTCCATGACCTCTGGTTAGTTATTCTCTGTGGCCTTGTCCTATCAACACCTTTTCTTTAGTTATGTCTTGTCCCACCCCCGCTTTACTTATTTAAAACCTATTACATTTCTAATATTTGCTAGTTCTGGTGAAGGGTTACTGACCTGAAACGTTAACACTGCTTCTCTCTCCACAGATGCTACCAGACCAGCTGAGTATTTCCTGCATTTCTTGTTTTTTATTTCGGATTTCCAGCATCTTTGCTTGTATTGTACGAAAGGGAACAGGCCCCGACACCATTCCCGCATCGCCACTGGCATCAAGCTCCGCCCCCACTTCCCGACACCTTGGGAAACAGGTCACGCCCTCACCCCACCATCAGCGTGGGAAGCAGGTCTCGCCCCCACGACCCCATAACGATCGGGAATAGACCACCCTCCCACTCCCTGTTCACCATGGGAAACAGGCCCCGCCACCACTCTGCATCACCCTGGGAAACAGGCGTCTCGCCCACTCCCCATCACCACAAGGAACAGATCCCAACCCCACTCCCGTCACCCTGGGAAACAGGCCCCACATCGCACTCTCCATCGCACGAGACCCCGCCCCGTTCACTCCATAGCGACATGCTCTGCCCCCGCTCTGTCTCCCGATTGATGGGCCTGGCCTCGCTCTGACGCCAGAGTGACAGGCAACGTCCCCGTTCTGTCGCCAAAGCGACAGGCCTCGCCCTCCAGCTGCTGGAAATAGTCAGTTATTCAGCTCCGCTCATCATTGAATGAATTTAACAATTCCAATAAAGGGATATTTCAGCACATTCTTGAACTGCTCTCTAAACTGAGTCTGGGTCACAGCATAAATCACAGTGTTTGTGCAGCAACTCAGGAGCTGCAACATGAAGCCCAAATCCTGCAGAAACAGAGGTAGAGAAACAGACACAGGCCCCAAATTCCACATCCGCTTCCATATCCAAAACACCGTTAACACTGCCCATAACAAGATGAAGTTCCCCGTGATAACTAACAGCAAAATGATGGATTTCTTCCGACTCACCATCTCTGGGTCTCTGCGACTCTCCCCACTTCTGTGAGCTCGGAGTCTCCTGCGTCCTCTGCTACTCACTAAAACGTGTCTGACAGTGAGAGCATTGAGTAGCAGAATCACCACAAATGGTAGAGTCGGGGTTAGAATGTTGTGGAAGAACTCGATTGTTACCCAGACTCGAGAGAATGTAACAGCTGGTGGTACCAAACAAAATGAGGGTTGGTTCACCAGCCAATAACGACCTGTTAGCATAAAATACCAGATGATGTTCTTTAAACAGCTCAGCATAGTCACTGTTCCCAGAACCACAGCTGCCGTTTTGTCGCTACAATATTTATTTTTCAGCTTCCGGCAACAAATGGCCACGAATCGATCAAAAGTGAAAGTGACGGTGAACCAGATGGAACAGTCTGTGGCTGCGTAAAGCAGGACTGCGTGGATATTACACACGGGGATGGACCACAGGAACCGAAACTGTTCCTTAAAAACAATGGGAATGTGTCTCAATATCAGGTCCAGGATAATGACCAGTAGATCCGCCGCTGACATGGCCACCAGGTAGCGAGTGACACTTTTGGAGAGACCGCACTTTCTCCGGGACAGGATCCCAATCGTCAGCAAGTTTACTGTGAGGAAAGGAAATAAATAGGGAAATTATACATCAGGCTGGGAGCAAAGTTATCAGTTTGATTGAGGACGTATTGAGATGTATAAATGTGTTCCTGTATCCAGTGATGTGTGGAAATGATTGGACTGGAATGAACAAATGGGAAGGTCTGTGTTACGGCGGAAGGCAGGAGAGATTAAATAACAGAGGGATGTTACTGAAATTATGAAATTCAATGTTCATCATAATCCTCCCCTTTCCCTGTCTGATTTCAAAACTGTTGCATCTCTAGTCTCTCCCACTTTTTATGTTGGGTCACCGACTTGAAACATTAACTCGATTCCTCTCTCCACCGATTGTGTCAAACCTGTTGAATATTTCCAGCATTTGCTGTTTTTATTTCAGATTCCCAGCATTGGCAGTACTTTGCTCTTGTCTCGAAAGTATGATGTTACTGTGACTGAGAGATTCTGTCTCAATGCTTGTCGTGTGATCTGCGTATGTGTGAGTGCATGTATCAGGCTCAAAGTCTATGGTATAATGTGTGTGTGTGTATGTGTGCTTGTGTGTGTGTATGTCTGGCTCAGTGCCGAGGTATGATGTGTGTGTGTGTATCTGGCTCAGTGCCTAGGGTGTGCTGTGTGTTTGTATGTACCTACTTCAGTGCATGCGGGGTCGTTTGGGTGTCAGATTCTGTCTCAATGCTTGTCGTGTGATCTGCGTATTTGTGAGTGCATGTATCAGGCTCAAAGTCTGTGGTATAATGTGTGCGTGTGTCTGTGTGTATGTGGCTTAGTGAGAGGGATGTGTTGTGTGTTTGTATGTAACTACTTCAGTACCTGCGGTGTGCTTTCTGTGTGCTTGTTCCTGTTGTGCTCAGTGCCTAGGGTGGGACCTTTGTGTATGTGACTGTTTCTGGTTCAGTGCCTGGCGTGTGCTGTGATGTGTGTGTATGTTTGTGTGATGTGTGTCTATGTTTGTGTGTGGGTCTTTGTGTGTGCATGTTTGTCTGGCTCAGTGCCTAGTCTATGATGTTTGTGTGAGGGTTGAATGTGTGTGCTTCTGTGTGTGTGTGTCCGTTTGTTGGTGTGTGCATCTGGTTCTGAGCCTGGGGTGTGATGCATGTCTGCATGTGTGTTTGTTTGTGTGTCATAGTCTGGCTGTGCTATGTGTCTATTTGTGTTTCTGTGACTCCGTGCGTGCGTGCGTGTGTGTGTTCTTCTCAGTGCTTCTGTTCTGCGCGTGCATGCGTCTGTCTGTGTCTCAGGGCCTGAGTTTTGCCGTATGTTTGTGTGTGTCTGTGCTTGTGTATGTATGGGTGTGCATCAGGGCCTGCGTTGTGTGGTGTGCTGTGTGTGCGTATGTCAGTGCTTCGGTTGTGTTTTGTGTGTCTGTGTGTGCCTCAGGGACTCGGGTGTGCTGTGTGTGCGTGTGTGTGTGTCTCACGCACTGGCTTGTGCTCTGTTTGTGTGCATGTGTTTTTATGTGTGTGTGTTTAAGAATACTTGCATCTGTGTATGTGGGCGCATGTGTAGGTGTGTGTATGCAGGTGTGTGGGTGCCTGTGCCTGTGTGTGTGTACCTGGCTCAGTAACGGGGTTCTGGCAAGTGAATGTATGTGTTTGTCTCAGGGCCTGGACTGCGGTGTGTGTATGTGATGTGTTCGTTTGTGCATGTGTGTGTTTGTATGTGCGTCTGTGCCTCATGCCCTGGGTTGTGCTATGTGTGTGTGTGTGTGTATGTGTCTGTGTGCTTGTGTCAGTGCTTCTGTTGAGCTTTGCGTGCATGTGTATGTCTGTGTCTCAGTGCCTGGCTTGTGCTGTGTGTGTGTGTGTGTGTGTGCACGCGTGTGTGTGCATGCGTGTGTGTGTATGCGATTGCCTATGTGTTTAAGAATAGCTGTATCTGTGTGCGTGGGCGCATCTGTAGGTGTGTGTATGCGTGTGTGGAGGTGCTTGTATTTGTGCGTGCGTGTGTGAGCGTATGTGTATCTGGCTCAGTAACTGGGGTCTGGCCAGTGAATGTGTGTGTTTGCTTCAGGGCCTGGGCTGTGGTGTGTGTGTGATGTGTGGGTTTGTGCATTTGTGTGTTTTTGTATGTTCGTGCGTGCCTCAGGCCCTGGGTTGTGCTATGTGCTTGTGTGTGTGTGTGTGTGTGAGATGTGTGTGTGTGTGTGTGTGTGTGTGTGTGTGTGTGTGTCTCAGGGCCTGGATTGTGCTTCCTGTATTTGTGTGTGTTTGTGTGCACGTGTGTGTGTGTCTGCGTTTGTGTGTCTGTGTGTTAATTTGTGGATTTGCCTCAGGGAATGGCTCCTGCTGTATGCTTGCATGCGAGTCTGCTTTATGTCTCAGGGCCTCGGCTGTGCTCCGTGTGTGTGTGCATGTATGTGTGTGTGCTTGGGTCTGATTGTATTTGCATTTGTTTGTAGGTGGGCAAGGCGAGTGTGTGAGTGTAAGGGCCTGGGTCGTGCTGTTTGTGTGTCTCAGGGTCTGGGCTGTGCTGTGTGTGCGTATCTTTATGTAGGTTTGTCTCAGGGTATCGGTTGTGCTGTGTGCCTTCACATGTGTCCGTGTGTGAGTTTGTGTGTGTGTGTGTGTGTGTGTGTGTATGTGTGTCTTTAGGCCTGGGTTGTGCTTTGTGTCTTCATGTATGTGCGTGTTTTTGTTAGTCTTTGTGTGGATTTTTTCTCAGGGCCTGTGCTGTGCTATGCTGTGTGTGTGTGTCTCAGTGCTTCTGTTGTGCTTTGCATGCGTGTTTGTGTCACAGGTCTTGGGCTTTGTGTGTGTGTGCCATAGAGTCCGAGAGTTATACAACACAGAAACAGGACCTTCCTCCCATCGAGTCTGTGCCAGACATCAAACACCCATCTATTCTAATACCATTTCCAGCACTTGGCCCGTAGCCTGTGTGTCTTTGTATGTGAGCTAGCATGAATTTGTATTAGTATTTGTGTGTGTGTGTATAGCTCATGGACTAGTTTGTGCTGAGTGTCTATTTGTCATTCTGTGTCTTTGTATGTGTCTCTCGAGGCCTGTGTTTTGCTCTGTGTGTGTGTGTGTCTGTGTGTGTTTGGGTGCTTATGTCAGTGCCTCCGTTGCTATGTGTGTCTCAGTGTGTGTATGTGTATGCATCAGGTCCTCTGTTGTGTCGTTTGCTCTGTGTGTGTCTCTCAGAAACACAGAAACATAGAAAATAGGAGCACGAGTAGGCCATTCGACCCTTCGAGCCTGCTCCGCCATACATTATGATCATGGCTGATCATCCAACTCAGTAACCTGTTCCCGCTTTTGCCCCATTCCTTTGGATCCTGCCATCCCTGCTCCTGTACTCGAATCTTCTCGCTGTGTAGACCAATATCCCATTTGAGTTTTTTTTTACCTCCTGTTAGGCCTGCATGCTTACCTTCAGCGACTGGTGTACGAGAACAGCAGGGCTCGTTGCATATACCCCTCTCTCAGTTTATAGCCGTTCAGATAATAATCTGCCTTCCTGTTTTTGCTACCAAAGTGAGTAACCTCACATTTATCCACATTATACAGCATCTTCCAACTCAGTCAACTGGTCCAAATCACCCTGAAGCCTCGCTGCATCCTCCTCACTAGTCACCCTCCCACCCAGTTTTGTGTCATCTGCAAACTTGGAGATATTACATTTAGTTCCCTCATCTAAATCATTAATATATACTGTGAATAGCTGGGGTCCTAGCACCGATTCCTGTGGTACCCCACTAGTCACTCCCTGTCATTTGGAAAAAGACCAATTTATCCCTACTCTTTGTGTCCTGTCTGCCAACTAATTTTCTATCCATCGCAATACACTAACTCTAATCCCATGCGCTTTAATTTTACACGCTAATCTCTTATGTGGGTCTTTGTCGAAAGCCTTCTGAAAGTCCAAATAAACCACATCCACTGGATCCCCCTCATCAACTCTACTAGTTGCATCCTCGAAGAATTCTATAGCTTTGTCAAGCATGATTTCCCGTTCGTAAATCCATGCTCACTCGATCCAATGCTCCCAAGTGCTCTGCCATAAAATCTTTGATAATGGATTCTAGAATTTTCCCCACTACGACGTCAGCTTGACTGGTCCATTATTCCCTGTTTTCTCTCTACGTCCCTTTTTAAATAGCGATGTTACATTCGCTACCCTCCAATCTGTAGGAACTATTCCAGAGTGTATAGAATTTTGGAAGATGACCACCAATGCATCCACTATTTCGAGGGCCACTTCCTTAAATACTCTGGGATGCAGAGCATCAGCCCCTGGGGATTTATTGGTGTTCAATCCCATCAATTTCGCCAACACCATTTCTCTACCAATACTGATTTTATTTAGTTTTTCTCTCTCATTAAACCCTGTGTTTCCTAACATTTCTGGTATGATATTTGTGCCCTCCTTTCGTGTGTTTGCGTGCGTGTGTGTGTGTAAATCTCCATGTGTGCATATGCATACGTATGTTTGTGTACGTTTGTGGGTGTGCGTGTGCACAGGCACACACATGCTTGTACATGTATGTTTGTGCCTCCAAGTGCAGATTGTGCTTTTGTGTGTTTATGTTGCGTGTACCTCAGGGTTGTGCTGCTTGTGTGTGTGTGCGTTTGTGTGTTGGTGTGTGCGCGTGTGTCAGGGTCTGGGTTCTGCTGCGTGCCTGTCATAGTTTCATAGAGCACAGAAACATGCCGTTCGGCCCACTGTGTCTGTCCCGGCCATCAAGCACCTAACTATTCTAGTCCCGTTTTCCAGAACTTGACCCGTAGCCTTGTGTACTTTGGCGTTTCAAGTACTCATCTAAATACTTCTTAAATGTCGTGAAATGTTGCCTCTTCACATCTTTAGGCAGTGTATTTCTGATTGCAACTACCCTCTGGAAGAAAAAGCTTTCCAAAATCCCCGCGAAACCTCCTGCCCCTTACCTTAGATCTATGGCTCCTGGTTATTGACCCCTCCACGATGGGAATAAAGTCTCTTCGTATCTATCCTATCAATGCCCTTCATAATTTAGTATACCTCAATCAGGTCCCCGCTCATCCTTCTCTGTTCTAAAGAAAACAACCCCAGTCTTTTCAGTCTCTCTTCATAGCTGAAATGCTCCAACCCAGGTAACACACTGGTGAATCTCCTCTGCACCCTTTCCAGTGCAATCACATCCTTGCTATCGTGTTGTGCCCTGAACCGTCCACAGTACTACAGCTGTGGCCAAATAAGCGTTTTATTGAGCCTGCTTGTGTATGTTTGTGTGTGTCAATCTGTGTGTCTTTATGCCATGGCCTGCCATGTGCTGTGTGCCTATGTGTGTGTTTTTAAAAGTTTATTCATGTGATGTGGGTGTCACTGGCAAGGCCACATTTATTGTCCATCCCTAATTGCCCTTGAAAAGGTGTGATGAGCTGCATTCTTGAACTACTGCAGTCCATGTTGGGTAGGTACACCCGCAGTGCTATTAGGAAGAGAGTTCCAGGATTTTGACCCAGCAACAGTGAAGGAACGGCGATATAGTCCCAAGTCAGGATGTTGTGTGGCTTGGTGGTGAACTTGGAGGTGGTGGTGTTTCCAATCATCTGCTGCCCTTGTCCTTCTACCAAGAAGAGTTTGCGGGTTTGGAAGGTGCTCTCCAATGACACTTGCTGCGTTGTTGCAGTGGATATTGTAGATGGTAAACACAGCTGCCATAGTGCGCCGGTGGTGGAGGGAGGGAATGTTTGTGGATGTGCTGACAATCAAGCGGGATACTTTGTACTGGATGGTGTTGAGCTTCTTGAGTGTTGTTGATGCCGCACCCATCCAGGCAGGTATTCCATCATACTCGTGACTTGTGCCTTGCAGGTGGTGGGCAGGCATTGGGGCTTCAGGAGGTGATTTACTCGCCACAGGAGCTAACTGTGGCTGTGTGTTTGTGTGTGTATCTCTGTATGTCTGTGTGAATGTCTGGCTTGGTGTCTGGTGTGAGATCTGTGTGTGTGTGTTTGTGTGTGTGTTTGTGTGTTTGTGTGTGTGTGTGTGTGTGTTTATCTCAGTACCTGCGCTGTGACTTTTGTCTGCATGTATGTGTGTGCCTGAGTGACTGGATTGTAATCTCTGTGTCTGTGTCGCTGGCTCTGTGCCTGGGTTGTGATAAGTGTGTGTGTGTGTGTGTGTGTGTGTGTGTGTGTGTGTGTGTGTGTGTGTGTGTGTGTGTGTGTAGGTTTGGCTCAGTCCCTGGGGTATGATCACAGAATCACAAAATTGTTGCAGCGCAGGAGGCCATTTGGCCCATCTTGACCGCACTGGCTCTCTGGAAGAGAAATTCCCTTAGATGTATTCCCCTGCGTTCTCCCCAAAATCCGACACATTATTTCTTTTCATATAACGGTCGAATTGAATTTTGAATACTTCAATTAAACCTGCCTCCATCACATTCTCCAGTGCATTCCAGACATTAACCACTCTTTGCAGGAAAACATTTGTCCGCATGTCATTTTTGCTTCTCTTACCAATTACATTAAATCTGTGCCCTCTCGTTCTCGACCCTTTCACGAGTCGGAACAATTTCTCACTACTCTGTCCAAGATCCCTCATGATTTTGAATAAATCTAACAAATCACTTCTCAGCCTTCTCTTTTCCAAGGTAAACAGTCCTAACTTCTCCAATCTAACTTCATCACTGAAATTGTCATGTCTGGAACCATTCTCGTGAATCTATTCTGTACTTTCTCCAATGCCCTCACGTCTTTCCTCAAGTGAAGCGTCCAGAACTGTACGCAATACTGAGGTCTTATATCAGCTATGGGGATTGAGCGGGGGACAGGTACTGACTTGAATGTTCCACAGAGAGCTGGCACTGAGGGGCCAAATGGCTCCCTTCTGTGTCGTAAATGACTCTACGACTCCATCAATCTCGACAAATCTATGTTGGATGCGGTGCTCCTGTCTACAAAGATACAGATACATAAACGTTCAATGAAGCTGAGACATTAACGGCCGATGGCAGCAACGTCCTGACCATGGTGTAAGGCTCCAGGTCGTGTTACAGGAGGTCACACAGTTCTGTGACCACCTCCTTATTCAATCAGAGTCGCCTAACGGTCTGGGTTAGCTGTAGGTAGGAAATGTGCGATTGGTAAATGCGCAGTGGGGAGAGCAGAACCCCCTCCGCTTCTCTCTTGAGAGAGCTACTCGTTTCTGCAGCCTCTGCTCCATTTTATGGTCATATTACAGACCCAGTGACATTGTGACTACATTCCCCATACCTCGTCTAGAGTTGGGTTACCAAATCCTCTGACCGCCCAGAATGTCTGCATCAGCTCACAATACAACCTCCAGAAAAGCATCTACAGCACCTCCACTGACTTTACAATAGCAGAAGTACGTCAAATGCCCGTCTCTTGCAAGTTGGATGCCTGGTCATTTTAAGTAACACTGGAGGGGGTTCCAGGTGCTGCTGAATGTATGTTCAGCTGAGAGTGACAAACACAGGCAGACATTGGACATGCACAGACCAGGTTTCAAAGACGTACATGAAAGCTGCCGGAATGGTGATTGACGTTATATTCAGCTCCCTCCTCACCCTACAGACACACACACGTTACTCACACAATAGCACCCCGGCAAGCCTGGGTGTCCTGCACAATGTGCTGGATGTGACTGGCAGTGCAGCTCAGACCATTTAATGGATCCAAACTTCAGCAGCCCCAGTGGAGCTGGAGCCATGAAATAAATGGTCAGGGAGAGACAGAGGGAAAAAATTCACTTTAAAGAGGGAATTTAAAAAAGGCTTTAAGGCGAACAAGTTGCAGGAATATTAAAAATAGACAGGGGATTGTAATAATGAGAGGGGTAAATCCATGGAGGGATTTGATCACGCGAGTGAGAATATTAAAATTGAGGTAATACTGGACCAAGGGTCACGTAGGTCAGTGAGCACAGGGATGTTGGGTGAACAAAATTTGATGTCAACTAGAAGATGGTAGCAGTGTTGTGGATGCCCACAAGGCTACATAGAGTGTGTTAGAATAGTCAAGTCTTGAGGTAACAAAGGCATGGATGAGGTTTTCAGCAGCAGATGCGCTGAGCTGTCTCTCTCCCTTTTTCTCTGAATCCTAGATGTTTCGATCAAGACACCTTTTCCTCTTCTAAACTGCAGCGGATATAAGACTCGCCTGTCCAGCCTTTCCTCATAAGACAACACACCCATTCCAAGTATTGGTCTGGTAAACCTTCTCTGAACTGTTTCCAACGCATGTTCATCCTTCCTTAAATAAGGAGACCAGTACTGTACACAGAACTCCAGATATGTTATCACCAATGCCCTGTATAGCTGAAACTTAACCTCCCTATATTTGCATTAAATTTCCCTTGCAATAATCAATAACATTCTAGTAGCTCTCCTATTTACTTGCTGAACCCGCATACTACCATTTTGCGATTTCTGCACGAGGGCATCCTGTCCCACTGCATCTCAGAGCTCTGCAATCTCTCACCAATCTTCTTTTTTTATTCTTCCTGCCCAAATGGTCAATTTCACACTTTCCCACATTATACTCCATTTGCCAGATCTTTGTCCATTCACTTAAAAGATCTATATCCCTTTTGTAGCCTCCTTATGTCCTCTACACAACTTATTTTCCTACCTATCTTTGTGTCATCAGCACTTTTAGCAACACTTCAGTCCTTTCATCCAAGTCATTTATATAAATTGTAAACAGTTGAAGCCCCGCGCTGATCCCTGCAGGACACCAGTTGTTACATCTGGCCAACCAGAAAATGATCCAGTTATGCCTATTCTGTGTTTCCTGTTAGCTACCCAAACTTCTAACCTTGCCAGCATGTTAACCCCTGCACCATTAGCTTTTATTTTTCTCAATGACTGCAATGTGGCACCTTATCCAATGCCTTCTGGAAATCTAAGTACAGTGCATCCACCGGTTCCCCTTTATCCACAGTACATATTGCTTCTTCGAAGAACTCCAGTGTATTGGTTAAACATGATTTCTCTTTCATAAAACCATGTTGACTCTGCCTGATCACCTTGAATGTTTCCACGTGCCCTGCTATAACGTCCTTAACAATAGCTTCTAACATCTACTGTGCAGCCAGAAAGCCTTTCTCATCTGTTCCAGGTCATGTCTACCAATTCTATTTTGATTTTGTGCTGTACTTGAACTGTCACTCTACAATAAACTGCTTGTGAGCCTTTGACCTCCTTTGGGTAATCTGTGACCCTTGATCAGATCTTATAGTGGTGTAGGAGAGGGATGCCAGAGATCTGGATTATAGGCTTGGTTTACTTTGTTTTCAGAAATGACCATCTCAGTTGAGCGATCCTTGCAAGGAATGGATCGGAGATTGGGAGAGATTACATCGGTCAAGTGCTTGTGGTTATTGCTTAGACTGGGTAGAAATCAGTGACAAAGAGAGAGAGGGATTGGGGGGTGGGAGAGAGAGAGGGAGAGAGAGAGATAATATTTTTTTCATTCACGGGATGTGGGCGTCGCTGGCCAGGCCAGCATTTGTTGCCCATCCCTAATTTCCCTTGAGAAGGTGGTGGTGAGCTGCCTTCTTGAACCGCTGCAGTCCATTTGGGGTAGGTACACACACAATGCTGTTCGGAAGGGAGTTCCAGGATTTTGAGCAAGCGACAGTGAAGGAACTGCGATACAGTTCCAAGTCAGGATGGTGTGTGACTTGGAGGGGAACTTGCAGATGATGGTGTTCCCATGTATTTGCTGCCCTTGTCCTTCTAGTTGGTAGAGGTCGCGGGTTTGGAAGGTGCTGTCTAAGGAGACTTGGTGCATTGCTGCAGTGCATCTTGTAGATGGTACACACTGCTGCCACTGTGCATCGGTCGTGGAGGGAGTGAATGTTTGTAGATGGGGTGCCAATCAAGCGGGCTGCTTTGTCCTGGATGGTGTCGAGCTTCTTGAGTGTTGTTGGAGCTGCACCCATCCAGGCAAGTGGACAGTATTCAATCACACTCCTGCCTTGTGCCTTGTCGATTGTGGACAGGCTTTGGGGAGTCAGGAGGTGAGTTACTCGCTTCAGGATTCCTAGCCTCTGACCTGCTCTTGCAGCCATGGTATTTATATGGCTACTCAAGTTCAGTTTTCGGTCAATGGTACCGCCTAGGATGTTGATAGTGGGGGACTCAGCGACGGTAATGCCAATGTCAAGAGGAGATGGTTAGATTCTCTCTTGTTGGAGATGGCGCTTGTGTGGCGCTAATGTTACTTGCCACTTATCAGCACAAGCCTGGATATTGTCCGCGTCCAGCTGCATTTCTACACAGTCTGCTTCAGTATCTGAGGAGTCGCGAATGGTGCTGAACATTGTGCAATCATCAGCGAACATCCCGACTTCTGACCTTATGATTGAAGGAAGGTCATTGATGAAGCAGCTGAAGATGGTTGGGCCTCGGACACTACCCTGAGGTACTCCTGCAGCGATGTCCTGGAGCTCAGATGATTGACCTCCAACAACCACAACCATCCTCCTTTGCGCTAGGTATGACTCCAGCCAGCGGAGGGTTTTCCCCCTGATTCCCATTGACCTCAGTTTTGCTAGGGCTCCTTGATGCCATACTCGGTCAAATGCTGCCTTGATGTCAAGGGCAGTCACTCTCACCTCACCTCACCTCTTCAGTTCAGCTCTTTTGTCCATGTTTGAACCAAGGCACACTAGTACACAAAAATATTTGACAGTACACAGGCAATGGCTAGTGTTTATAGAATACCACATGGTCAGAGCAGATATATATTCCTCGAAGGCATAAGCACTCAATGGTAATGTCGAATCAACCGTTGCTAAAAGAAAGATCAAAGAGAATATGAATGCAGACCAGCGAAACACATAATGGCGGACTGTAAATGCTTCTTTAGATATTTGAAAAAAAAACCTCACACAAATGTGGGCCCATTTCTGGTGGAGACAGGAGAATTTAAGTGGAGAACAGGGAAATGGTGGAGAAAATAAGCAATTATCCTATGCCGGTCTTCATGAAAAAAGGATACAGAAAATGTCCACAAAATACAAGGCAACCAAGGGACTTGTGAAAGTGAGGAACTGAAAGAAATTGATATCAGTAAAGAGGTAGTACTTGAAAATGTAACTGGATCGAAGGTTGATAAATCCCCTGGACCAGATGAGCTACATCCCAGAGTGTTGAAGGAGGCGGCTACAGAAAGTGTCGATGCATTGGTGGGTATCTTTCAAAATTCTATAGATTCTGTACGAATGCCTGAAGACTGGGAAGTAGCAAATTTAACCCCACTAAGGAGAGGGATGATGTAGACATTGTAATTGAAGAGTAGGAGTGTGAATCATCATAATGAGAGAGGAAGTACTAGAGGGTCTGACATCCTTGAAAGTGGATAAATTGCCAGGGCCGGATGAATTGTATCCCAGGCTGTTAAAGGAAGCCCGGGAGAAAATAAAGGATGCTATGAACATCAACTTCAAATCCTGACTAGATACAGGCGAGGTACCAGACGATTGGAGGTCTGTGAACGTTGTACTAATGTTTAAAATTTGTGTGAAGGATAGGCCAAACAATTATAGGATAGGCCAAACAATTGTAGGCCGACCAATCTGACCTCGGTGGGCAAATTTTTGGAATCAATTCTGAGGGCTAGGACAAACTGTCACTTAGTAAGACCATGATTAATCAGCGATAGTCATCATGGATTTGTTAAGGGAAAGTCTTGTCTGACTAAATTAATTGAATTATTTGAGGAAGTAACAAGGAGGATTGATGAGGTTAATGCTGTGGATATGGTCTACATGGATCTTGGTAAGGCATTTGACAAGGTTCCACACGGCAGACTTGTCATCAAAGTAAAAGCCCACAGAAATCAAGGGAATGTGGCAAGTTGGATCCAAAACTGGCTCACTGACTGGAAACAAAGGGTAATGATCGACTGATGTATTTGCGAATGGAATCCAGTTTCGAGTGGCATTCCACAGGGCTCAGTGTTTGTGGAATATATTAATGATTTGGACTTAAATGTGGGAGGCATGATTGTTAAATTGGCAAATGACACGAACATTGGCTGTGTAGCTGATGGTGAAGAGGATAGCTGTGGACTCGATAATGATATCAACGGTTTGGTTGAGTGGCAGAAATGTGGCAAATGGAATTAAATCTGGAGAAGTTCGAGGTAATGCATTTGGGGAGGGAAAACAAGGCAAGGGAATAGGTTAACATTGTGGGGGGAAGAAGAAATGAGAGACCTTGGACTGCATGACCACAGGTCCCTGAAGCTGGCAGGACATGTAGATAGTGTTGTGAGCAAGACATATGGAACGCTTTCCTTTATTGGCCGAGGTATAAAATATAAAAGCAAGGATACAGTGCTGGAGCTGTCTAACATGCTGGTTACGCCACAGCTGGAGTATTGTGCATAGTTCTGGTCACCACATTACAGGAAGGACATAATTGCTCTGGAGAGAGTACAGAGGAGATTCACAAGAATGTTGCCAGTGCTGGAAAATTGCAGCTATGAGGAAAGATTGGATAGGCTACGGTTGTTTTATCTAAACAGGGGAGACTGAGGGATGACTTAATTGAGATGCACAAAATTCTGAGGGGCCTACCTAGAGTAGACAGTGAGAACCTGTTTCCCCGAGTGAAGAGGCAAATTAACAGAGGCACAGATTTAAGGTGATTGATGGATGGATTCGAGGGAGCATGAGGAAATATTATTTCACCCAGAGGGTGGTGGGTGTCTGCAATTCCACGGTGGTGGAGGCAGAAGCCCTCAACTCATTTAAAAGGTACCGGCATATACACATAAAGTGGTGTAACCTGTAAGGCAACAAACTAGGTGCTGGACGGTGGGATTAGTTTGAGCAGTTAGTTTTGTTTTCAGCCAGCATAGCAACGACGGGCTGAACAGCCTCATCCTGTGCTGTAACCTTTCCATTGTTGGGATGTGGAATTCTCTGTCTGAAAATATGGTGGAAGCAGATTCAGTAATATCTTTCAAATGGGAATTTAAAAAATAGATTACAAGGGGGTAAGAAAGCAGGAGCCTGGGGAAAGAGAAGGGGAGTAGAACTAATTAGATAGCTCTTTCAAAGAGACACATCTACACAATGGCCCGCATAGCCTCCTACTGTGCTGCATCAATCTCTAACTCTATGAGCAGGAGACAGAAAAAGTGAAGAGAGAGAAAGAGTGAGAAAGCGTGAAAGAGAGAAAGGGCAAGAAAGACAGAGCGAAACAGAAGTTTGCACCAGTTTTCAGGCGTAGGGATTGTGATTGCGATAAGACCATGCCCGTTCCTGTTGAGGCAGGTGACACACAAACTTTCTGCTGCCTTCTCATTTCCATGAATGCTACGTGTCGCCCTGGGTGACCCGAGCTTCTGTCTGCCTTCACGATTAACAGGGGCCCAACTGTGAGTGAGGCTGGCACGTGCTTCAGATAGGATTCAGTTCTTAAAGGCAGTCTTTCCCTCTTAAAGTGATGCTGCACTGAATCATAGGTGGCTGCTGCAGCTGACAGTGAATGCTGCAATTGGAGACAAGGTAAATGAAATACTAGGACAGAGAGAGGATTCTGCGTTCACAGATGTGGTGCTGGAGACTTTAGTCATGGAGGTTGACAGGAGGAGAGAGGCCATGTTTCCGTGGGGTGGGGTGGAGACACTTAAGGAACGCCCTACGAAGTGAATGGGAGCAGGTGACCAGGGAGGTCAATACAAGATGTCTGGCTCCGAGGACTTGGCAGCAGAGCCAGAAGAAGTTTAATGAGCTCACACGGGTGGTCAATGTCAGGGAATTCATCTCCACATGGCATCTCCTACCCCCGACGCCAAGAGCCTCTCACACTGCTCAATGTGTGCATTGTGCAATGTATCAGTGTGCACTGACTGGAGGCCAGTGTCCAGTGGCGCACCACAGAGATCTATGCTGGGTCCCCTTTTGTTTGTCATTTATATAAACGACATAGATGACTATGTGGGGAGTAGGATCAGTAAGTTCGCGGATGACGCAAAGATTGACCGAGTGGTTAACAGTGAGGTGGAGTGGCTTAGGTTACAGGAAGATATATACGGGATGCTCAGTCAAATGGGCAGACAAGTGGCAGATGGAATTTAATGCTGAAAAGTGTGAGGTGATACACTTTGGAAGGAGTAATGGGACATGGAAGTATTCAATGAATGGCCTGACACTGGGAAGTTCCGAGGAACAAAGGGACCTTGGAATGTTTGTACATAGATCTCTGAAGGCAGAAGGGCAGGTTAACAGGGTGGTGAAAAAAGCAGATGGGACACTTGCCTTTATCAATCGAGGCATAGATTACAAAATAAGGGAGGTCATGTTGGAGTTGACCAGAACTTTGGTAAGGCCACAGCTGGAGTACTGTGTGCAATTCTGGTCGCCACACTATAGGAAGGATGTGATTGCATTGGAGGGGTTGCAGAGACGATTCACCAGGATGTTGCCTGGGATGGAACATTTAAGCTATGAAGAGGGTTGGATAGGCTTGAGTTGTTTTCGCTGGAGCAGAGAAGACTGAGGGGTGACCTGATAGAGGTGTACAAGGTTATGAGGGGCATGGACAGGGTAGATAGGGAACAGCTGTTCCCCTTAGTTGAAGGGCCAGTTACGAGGGGTCACAAATTTAAGGTGAAGGGCAGGAAGTTTAAGGGGGATTTGAGGAAGACACTTTTTACCCAGAGGGTCATGATGGTCTGGAATTCCCTGACTGGGACGGTGGTAGAGGCTGGTTGCCTCACATCCTTTAAAAAGTACCTGGATGAGCACTTGGCACGTCACAACATTCAAGGCTATGGGCTAAGTGCTGGCAAATGGGATTAGGTAAACATGTCAGGTGTCTTTAATGCATCGGTGCAGACTCGATGGGCCGAAGGGCCTCTTCTGCACTGTATTACTCTGTGATTCTGTGAATATACCACACCCCCGTCACTCACCCATCAGCAGTCCCTCACACTCAGAGCTCACACCTAACATTCACATAATCCACTTCACCCACACACAGCTGTCACTGATACCAACCTCACACCCACCTCTCGCTGCATCCTCCAGTTATTCAGCTATGGCAGGCACATCACTCTAAAGAAGTGCAACACAATCACTGACATTCTGCTCTGTCTCTTCCAGGACAAGGTGGCCCATAAGCACAGGGAGCAGCAGTGAACTGGCGGGGGCCAGGCATACTTCATCCCCTGAGCCTGAGGGAGGAGATAGTTCTGCAGATCATGGGAACAGCTGGGACACTGCTCATAGCATGCGGCATCACCAAGAGTATTCAGAATGATGCCATATTCCTGCCTAATGTCCCTTTTTAACTCCCACCTCCCCCTCATCCTGCTGTCTGGGATAATGTACAAGCTGCAGATGGTGGGACAATGGACCTCCTGCTTTCCATCCTCTCCCCAATCCCTCACCTCAACCGTCCCCTTCTGATTTTATACTTTCCAATGATAACCCAAACCTGCCAGTCTCCCAGTCACAGCATTTCCCACAGTCACACAGAGAGAGAACAGCAGCACAGAACTGATGGTGAAGCCCCATCACTTGGTCTGGTAATCACAGGAACCAGATCAAACACTGACACTGCGTGTACCTTAGAGGCTAGTATAGAGTCGGAATCTGCACGTGGCGAGTCACCGAGCATGAGTGAGCTGCAGCCAGGCCAGGGGGAAAGGATTGTCCATGTGTCAGCTCATCGGGCATTGAGATTACAAACGAGTTACAATGCACAGGAATCAGAAGAGAACTTTGCTGGAACAGTATACAGAAGTATGTTGACGGACATGTACACTGAAATACTTTGTCCATCGCCAGGCTTGTCAGACAGTCTGTCGTCACTCTCAAGGAACATGGAGGAGTCTGGCTCCAACATGGCATAGGACATTGCACAGAGCTTGAAGCCCATTCTTTCCCCTGTAGAAGTGGTCACGATCTTCATGACAGCATTCGTGGACCCAGCCGTGCTACAGCGTATGGTGACCATTGCCTCAGCTTCCACTGCAGTACAGGTGGCAGACACCCAAATTCTCAGTGCTGCATTGGAAGCTCAGACTGACGTCATGAGATCCATGCTTGCTGCCGTACAGGATCAGACTTCTGCCATCATGGCTGTGGATCTCAGTGCTCAAAGGGGTTTGCAGGCTCTCACAGCTGTGCAGTAATCTGTGATCAAGTAGATTACTAGGATTTTTGAGGTGTCGCTCCGTGGGAATGGCAGTGTCTCAGTGGAGCATGAACCTGCTGTCCTTTTTCAGGATGTCAGTATTTGCTTTCCCTTCACTGCCGCTCTGTCCGTTGTTGTTAACCATCAGCCAACCACGGCTGCTGCTGCCCATGTCGAGTTGGTGCAATCTGAATCTGAGCCCTCAAGGCAGAGAGCTGCTCGAGGACGTCCTGCAAGGCCATCTGCAGTCTCCCTCAGTAAAAGTCAGCAGCCTTCCACCAACCAAGCTGCAGCCACTGGGGAAGAACAGTGTAGGAGCACTTGGCACGTCGGGGAACCCATAAGACAGGCACTAAGGGAATACATAAGGCTGAATAGTTCAGTTTTGTTTGTACAATTAGGTGTGTTGTTCGAGAAAGATGTTGATAAAAATGTTTTTGTTACTGTTTTTATTGCAGGATGGTGAGCAAGGGCGTGCTGTAATGCAGCGTCTTAGATGGGGGTTTTGGTGGAGAATGGGGAATACTTGGTGGTAAAGGAAAGTTGCCCTATGGGAACCAGAATATTAGCAGCTGCTCGCTGACAGCCTTTCCGGGCGTCAGGCATCCAGGAAATATCCTCCCTGCCTCCTCCTCCTCCTCCACAGGTGGTCTCCAGATTTCTGGTGCCAATGCCTGTTTGGTCATGATGGTGATGGCATGAAGAGTTCAGCAGAAGACCATGAACTTGGACACCTGCTGCAGCGTGTACTGAAGGGCTCCCCCTATCGGTTCAGACATCGGAAGCGTTGCTTCATTTCACTGGTGGTCTGTTCCACGATGTTCCTGGTGGCTCCATTGCTTACATCATTCACGTGCGTTGTTGGTAGCGGGGGTTGGTATTGATGGTGTCTGGGTGAAGAATAAGGAGCAATCTATAGGGGGGGAGGGGCTTGGTAGTCATTGCCTCTGAGGAACCACATTTGGTTTCTCCGTGGAGGCCGAAAGAGGGTGTGAACAGATAACTGCTTCAGAATGAAGGAATCGTTGCTGCCGCTCGGATAGTGGTCATACACCAACATGATGTACTGGGCATGCTCACAACCAACTGTACATTAATGAAGTGAGCGTTCTTTCAGAGTCTGCACCTCTGCCGTTGACATGGGCGGCTCGCAGAGCCAATTACACCATCTGGAAACTTGCTATCCCGACAAAGCCACGGGGCCTCTCATCCTGCTTTTCCCTGCTGAGTGTGAAAATGATGTATTCATCTCACCTCATAGATGGCCACACTCATCTCCCAGATAGGTCGACACAGAACACACAGTTCTTGCAACTGTCGGCCAGTGAGTTTAACATCGTTGGTTTGTCATACATAGGGGGGCAGGAGAGTGATGGGAGGGATGAGCCGTCACATGGACAGGTTTGATTAATTAGGGATAGTTAGCACGGATTTGTTAACCTCAGATCATGCTTGACCAATCTAACGGAAATATTTCATGAAGTAAAATAGAAGACTGATGAATGGAATGCATTGGACTTCGAATACATGGATTTTAAGAAAACTACCCCATAAAAGATTGGTTAACAAAATTGAGTCTCGTGGAACTAGAGGGTCATTGTCCAACTGGATCAGATATTGGATTAAGGACAGATAACAGCGAATCGTGATAAATGGTTGTTTTTCAGACTGGGGGATGTTAGACAGTGGGCGTTTCATAAGTGTTAGTGCTGCGACCACTGCTTTGTTTGTTTTATATCAATGGTTTGGATCTTGGAATACAGAGTAGAATTTCAATATTTTGCGATGATACCAAGATTGGAGGAATGGCAAAGAGTGAGGATGACAGAAACTGCCAGCAACAGGACACAGATAGGCGAACAAAATGGACAGACACGTGGCAGGTGGATTATAATACTGTCAAGTGTGAGGTGATGGATTTTGTTTAAATGACTAGGAGCGATAATATCTATATTGTAACAGGGGTTTCAACTTGGGAATCCACATTTTATAACTGAAAATTCTGAGCTTTGTGGTTGTATTTAAAATAAGTTACCTGACGTTTCCTGCTTTTGGCGAGTAAACAATTACTGGAGAGCATGTGGTTTCAAGTAAACACAGAGGGATGTTCTAACCAGAGGGGGCAGATGTCTGCAAGGAAATGATAGACCACGATTTACAGCGGTCTCAGGATTGCTGCTGGACAGTTTTGTTTCACATTGAACTGTTAAAAATCCAGTTGGTTTTGGCCAAGGGGCAGAACGGAGTTTGCCTCCTGACCTGCCTGCAGAACAGAAGATGACCCTGTTTATCTTTCGCTTGAAAAGAAAAATCCTGCATCAAGTTGTACTATTACCTCTCTTTGAAGACATTTTGCATCTTTGAAGGAACTTTGCATCAATTATGTGAGAATTGAAGCATTTGTTGCTGCACATCAAATGTCAGACCTATGTGAAACCTTCTGCAGCTGCATCTCTTGAAAGCCTACCCAGACTGTTCACCAACATCACCTGCAAAGAGCTGTTCTAGGAAGATTCATTTGGCAGTCACCTATCCGTCTTTGGGAGACCTCACCAAAACAAAGCACTTCCATATTTTCTCTTCAATCTAACGTATTTTTATTCCTTCAATATTTTTGTAACAACTGTTAAAAAAAAAATCAATGTTTTCCCAGTTAACCAGTTGTGTATCTGAATGTGTGTGTGAGGGCTAGGATAATTTCTAATTCACGCCTGTGCATTACTTCATTTTTGGTTAAGACTTTGGTGATGCTAAATAGATAATTAGGTTGCTTATTAAATAAATAAATTGTATGTTTTAGTCTGGGGACAAATAGTGCATCTGATTGATTATTTCAGTAAGTGGGAAAATATAAATATATTCATTTAATGATACAGTACAGAAACAGGCCCTTTGGCCCACTGAGTCTGTACCAACGAACAACCACCCACTTATACAAATCCTACATTAACCCACATTCCCTAACTCATCCCCAACATTCCCCTACCTACACTAGGGCCAATTTACATGTCAATCTGCAAGCCTTTGGCTGTGGGACGAAACCCATGGAGTCACAGGGAGAACTTGCAAACTCCACACAGGCAGTACCCAGAAACGAATCCAGGTCGCTGGAGCTGTGAGGCTGCGGTGCTAACCACTGCGCCACTGTGCTGCCCAGTGACGAAGTTTTGACCTGTGGCGAAGTGGGACTGAATTAGCCATGCACGCCTCTCGCCTCCGTCGTAAGAACATATAATGGCACAGTTAGAAAGTGTACCGAGAAACAGAGGGGCCTGAGGGTGCACGGGCATTGATCTTTGAATGCGGCAAGACATATTGAGAGATTGGTTAGTCAAGAATATGGGATCTTGTTGCAATGAGGGCAAAAGCAGGGAAGTTATATTGAACCTTTAAAAAGCTCTGGTGAGGCCCCTGCTGGAGTGTTGAGTCCAGGTCTGGTTCACCACACGTCAGGAAGGATTCGAGGGCCCTTGAGAGGGTGTGGAGAAACTTTGCCTGAATGATTCCAAGGATGGGGGGTTTTAGTTACAGGGTTAGATTGGAAGCGCTGGGATTGTTCTCCCAGGAACAAAAAAGACCGAAGCAAATTTGATAAAAGTGTACAAGATTATGACAGGCTTATGTTAGTTAGACAGGCAAAAAAAAAACACTTTTACCGTTAACTAATGGACGAAGTACTCGGGGCACAGTTGAAAGTCTTGGGGAAGAACTGCAGGGCGAATATGAGGAAGAACATTTTAAGCATCAAGTGGTAATTACCTGGAACTTTCGATACACATGGGTGTGGAAGTGGAGACGATCAGTAATTTCAAGAGGAAACTGGATGGGCACGTGAAGGAAATGAACTTGCAGGGATAATGGGATCAAGCAGGGATTGGCACTGAATGGACAGCTCTGCACGGAGCCGGCATGGGCTCGAAAGGCCAAATTTCCTGCTTCTGTGCACTAAATGCCTCACCCACTCCTGCCTGCAAAGATCCAGATACATAGATAACCAATGAAACTGTGACGTTAACAGCCACTGAAAGCTCCATCCTTACCCTGGTGTGAGGTTCCAGCTTGTGTTGCAGGAAGTGGCACAGTTTTGTGAGCACTTCCTGACTGATGAGAGTCGTCCCACGCACTGCTCTTCGGTTAGGTGCAGGTAGGAAAAATGCTGTTGGAAAACCTGGGTGAGTAGGGTCGAGCCCCCACCCTCACCCTATCCTCCTTCTTTTCAGAGCGTTCTCACTCTTCAGCTTCTGTTCCATTTGTTAGTCATGTGACTGACCGAGAGATGCTGTAACTACATTCCCTATACCTGGTCCAGTGTTGGGTCACCAAATCCTCTGGCCTCCCTGAATGCAAGCAGCAGCTCAAAACATAAGTCACAGAAAACCATCCACAGCACGTCCACTAACGTTACAAGAGCAGACGTAAGTCAAAGCCTCTGTAAGTTGTGGGCCTTTTCCTTCTAAATAACATAGGAGGGGGTTTCTTGTGCAGCTGTATGCATGATCAGCTGAAAGAAACTAACACACGTGGGCAGTGGACATGCACAGAGCAAGATTCAAAGACACGTGTCAATCCTGCCAGACCACCCTGCTCAGCATGGGACACCACTATAGAGAAGCCACAAACGGCCCCCACGATGTTAAAGCTTCTAGGCGTCCTAGCCTTGGCACTGGTAGCTCAACGGAGCGCAAAACTGCACCCACGAAATGGTAGAGAGGCAGAAATAAATTATTTTTAAAGGTGAATTGGATACATCCTCTAAGGGAAACAAATTCCCTGAATAAGGGGATCGGACAGCGGAATGGGACTAATTGGAGGGGGAGGGGTCATGGAGGGCTCTGAACGCAAGAAAAGGCAGATTACAATTGTGCTGTTCCAAGACCAGGAACCATTGTCGGTCAGTGAACACAAAGGTGAGGGATGATCAGGAATTGATGCGAGTTAGGATATGGAGAGCAAATATTTCGATGGGCTGTGGTTTATGAAGGCTTGCAACTGACAGGATTGTCAGGATAGCATTAAGATATTCGATTTTGGATTTAACAAAGAGATAGATAGTGGTTTAAGGAGCAGATGGCCTAAGACAGAGGATGATACAACGGATGTGATAGTAGACAGGATTGGTGATAGGCAGGATACAGTATTGGAACTCAGCTCACGGTCAATTATTATCATTCAGAAAGTAAAGAGTCTGTTTCAGGCTCATATATTAGTGAATTCATTGGATAGAAAATAGAATTTGTGTTGGGTGTGGAAAACAATGGCTTCAATTTCCCAAAACCTAAAGAACAAGGGCAGCAATGCATTGAATCGTGCTTTACACAAATAATATTTGGATAGAGAAATTTTCCAGGGGCACCAACAGTAGTAAATATGAGACAGTAAATTAAAAGATCAATAATGCAGTTAGCAATGGCTTATAGGGTTAATAGCTGGAGATAGAGATTTTCCAGGAATGACATCAGTAGCAAGGATAGCAGAGTAAATGACAAGATCAGTAATACAGTTAAGCATGGGTTCCAGGACGAATAACTGGACAGAGAGACTTACCAGGGAGACCAACAATAGCCAGGATGGGATAGTAAATGTGTTGAATCATTCTAAGGGCCCAAATGATCCGCCAATCTAATGTTATCCAATCATAATCTGCAGTTAACTTGTCAAACCAATCGGATAAACTCCTGGCAATTGTTGCAACATCCAAATCAATTGTTCTCAGATTCTGACCCATTGTTGCAGCATTCCAATCTATTGTTCTCAGATTCTGATTCATTGTTGTAAAATTCCAATCTATTGTTCTCAGATTCTGACCCATTATTGTAACATTACAATCCATTGTTCTCAGATCCTTATCTATCGTTTCCCTCTACTGGAGCCTCTGATCCCTGCCAGTGCCAGAGCTGGTGCTCTAGCCAACACTGTGGGATAACACACTGAAAGGAGTCACTTATTAATAGAAGAGGGACACCCTCCAGTGACACAATTAGGGTCCATGGAGACTGACAATAATTGCAGTCACTGCACAAACAGTTTCAATTAACGCCTTTCAATCCAACACTTTTTGGACCACAGTAACAAACCACATTTACCCGGTCGAGGTGGGATGTATGAGATTTGCTGATGGGCATAATGGTGGAAATAGCAGAGGCAATGGCGAGCATCTTCCAATCATTCCAGGATAGAGGGGTGGTGACAGATGACTGCAGATGTACCAATGTTAAACACTATATATAAAAAAAAGAAAAGGAGAGATGGGCAAACTCTGTAATTACATTTCCAACAGTCAAAGGACGGGAAATATTTAGAGTCTATAATCTGGGATAAATCAGTTGTGCCTTGAAAAAACATGAGTTTGTAAATAACACCAGCCTGGATATGTTAATGACAATCATGGCGGACAAACTTGATTGAGTTCTTCAAAGAAGTAACAGAGCGACTTGTTGAAGGCAGTATGGTTGATGTTATTGAAATGGACTATTCAAATGTCACGTGATCAAGTGCCAGGGGTGGCAGTGGCATAGTGGTATATTGTCACTGGGCTAGTAACCTAGAGACACAGGGTATTGCTCAGGGGCATGGGTTCGAATCCCACGACAGCAGAAAGTGGAATTTGAATTCAATTAATAAATCTGGAAGCAAAAAATCTAGTCTAATGATGGCCATTAAACCATTGTCGATTGTTGTAAATACCCATCTGCTTCATTAATGTCCTTTAGGGAAGGAAATCTGCAGTCCTTACCTAGTTTGGCCTGCAAGTGACTCCAGATCTACAGCAATGTGGTTGACTCTTACATGCCCTCTGACATGGCCTAACAAGCCACTCAGTTGTACCTAACCACTACGAAGTCATTAAAAAGGAATTAAACTGGACGGATCACCCAGCATCGAGCTAGGCACCGGAAACCACACGGCAAACCCAGCCCTGTCGACGCTCCAAAGTCCTCCTTACTAACATATGGGGGATTGTGCCAAAGTTAGGAGAGCTGTCCCACAGACCAGTCAAGCAACAGCCTGAAATAGTCATACTCACGGAATTATCCCTGACAGACAATGTCCCAGAAACTGCCATCACAATACCCAGGTATGTTCTGTCCCCCAGGCAGCATAGACTGGCCAGAGGTGGCGGCACAGTGGTATACGGTCGGGAGGGAATTGCACTGGGAGTCCTCAACATCGACTCTGGACCCCATGAAGTCTCATGGCATCAGGTCAAACATGGGCAAGGAAACATCCTGCTGATTACCACCTACCGCCCTCCCTCAGCTGATGACTCAATACTCCTCCATGTTGAAGAGCACTTGGAGGAAGCCCTGAGGGTGGCACGGGCATAGAATGTACCCTGGGTGGGGGACACAATTTCCATCACCAAGAGTGGCTCGGTTGCACCACTACTGACCGAGCTGGCTGAGTCCTAAACTATGTACCTGCTAGACTGGGTATGCAGCAGGTGGTGAGGGAACCAACGGAAAACATACTTGACCTCGTCCTCACCAATCTGCCTGCCACAGATGCAGCTGTCCATGACAGTATTGGTAAGAGTGACCACCGCACAGTCCTTGGACGAAATCCCACCTTCACATTGAGGATACCCTCCTTCGTGGTGTGTGGCACCACCGCCGTGCTAAATTGGATAGATTTTGAACAGATCTAGCAATGCAAAATTGGGCATCCGTGACGCGCTGTGGGCCATCAGCAGCAGCAGAATTGCACTCAACCACAATCTATAACCTCATGGCCCGGCATATTCCCCAATCTACCATTGCCATCAAGCCAGGAAACCCGGTTCACTGAATACTGCAGGAGGGCATGCCAGGAGCAGCACCAGGGTTACCTCCAAATGAGGTGACAACCTGGTGAAGCTACAACACAGGACTACGTGCGTGCCAAACTGCGTAAGCAGCATGCGACAGTCAGAGCTAAGCGATTCCATAACCAACGGATAAGATCTCACCTCTGCAGTCCTGGCACATCCTGACATGAATGGTGGTGAACAATTAAACAACTAACTGGAGGAGGTGGCTCCACAAGTATCTGTATCCTCAATGATGGGGAGCCCAGCACATCAGTGCGGAAGATAAGGCTGAAGCATTTGCAACAATCTTCAACCAGAAGTGTCGATTTGGTGGTCCATCTCGGCCTCCTCCTGAGGTCCCCAGCATCACAGATGCCAGACTTTAGCGAATTCAATTCACTCCGCCTGATATAAAGAAACGATTGAAAGCACTGGATACTGCAAAGGCTATGGGCCCTGACAATATTCCTTGAATAGTACTGAAGACTTGAGATCCAGAACTTGCCGTTCCCCTAGCCTTGCTGATCCAGTGCAGCGACAACACTGGCTTCTACCATGCAATGTGGAAAATTGCCCAGGTATGTCCTGTACTTAAAAAGCAGGCCAAGTCCAAACCGGTCAATTACCATCCCATCAGTCTATTTTCAATCATCAGTAAAGTGATGGAAGGTGTCATTAACAGTGCCATCAAGCAGCACTTGCTGAGCAATAACCTGCTCAGTGACGCTCAGTTGGGTTCCGCCAGGGCCACTCAGACCCTGACCTCATGTTGACCTTGTTACAAACATGGACAAAATAGCTGAACTCAAGAGGTGAGGTGAGAGTGACTACCCTTGACATCAAGGTAGTATTTGCCTGAGTATGGCATCAAGGAACACTAGCAAAACTGAGGTCAGTGGGAATCAGGGGAAACCCTCCGCTGGCTGGAGTCATACCTAACGCAAAGGAATATGGATGTGGTTGCAGGAGGTCAATCATGTGAACTCCAGGACATCACTGCAGGGGTTCCTCACCGTACTGTCATCGGCCCAAGCATCTTCAGCTACTTCATCAATGGCCTTCCTTCAATCATAAGGTCAGAAGTGGGGATGTTCGCTGGTGATTGCACAATATTCAGCACCATTCGTTACTCCTCCGATACTGAAGCAGTCCGTGTAGAAATTCACAGTATCCAGGCTTGGGCTGATAAGTGGCAAGTAACATTCGCGCCACACAAGTGCCAGATAATGACCATCTCCAACAAGAGAGAATCTAGCCAGCTCCCCTTGACATTCAATGGCATTACCGTCGCTGAATCCCCCACTATCAACATCCTTGGGGCTACTATTGACCAGAAACTGCACTGGAGTAGCCTTATACATACCGTGGCTACAACAACAGGTCAGAGACTGGGAAGCCTGCGGCGACTAACTCACCTTCTGACTCCCCAAAGCCTGCCCACCATCTACAAGACACAAGTCAGGAGTGTAATGGAATACTGTCCACTTGCCTGGATGGGTGCAGCTCCAACAACACTCAAAAGGCTCGACACCATCCAGGACAAAGCAGCCGGCTTGATTGGCACCCTATCTGCAAACAGTCGCTCCCTGCAGCACAGACGCACACTGGCAGCTGTGTGTTACATCTACAAGATGCATTGCAGCAACGCACCAAGGCTCCTTCGAAAGCACATTCCAAACGTGCGACCTCAACCAACTGGAAGGACAAGGGAGCAAATGCAAGGGAGCACCACCACCTGCAAGTTCCCGTCCAAATCACACACCATCCTGATTTGGAACTATATCACCGTTCCTTCACTGTCGCTGGGTCAAAATCCTGGAACTCCCTTCCTAACAGCACTGTGGGTGTACCTACCCCACATGGACTACAGCGATTCAAGAATGCAGCTCACCACCACCATCTCAAGGGCAATTAGGGATGGGCAATAACCGCTGGCCTGGCCAGCGACGCCCACATCCCATTCATGAATAAAAAATTAATAAGTAAAGGACTTGCTCAGAAAACTGCACCCCATGGGCTAAAGGGGAAGTGGCAGTGTGGATTATGACAGTGGTTAAGAAACAGAAAGCAGAGAGAAATTGTGAACGGTTGTTCAGACTGGATGGGGGTATACAGAAGTGCTCCCCATGGTCACTATTTGTATATATTGATGAGATAGACGTATTTATAAACTGGCATAATTTCAAAATTTATAGATGACGTGGAGTTGGGAAATGTGAATTCTGAGATGGTTAGCAGTAGGTTTCAGGAGCCAATGTAGGTCAGTGAGCACAGGCATGATGAATTTGTTGTGCATTAGGATACAGGTAGCAGAATTTTAGATGGGCTGAAGTTAATGGGGGGACAAGGGGGATATAAGCGTTGAGAGAGTTGGAACAGTTGAGTCTGGAGCTAACACAATAATGGATTAGGGATTCAGCAGCAGATGAGCTGAAACAGAAATAGAGACGGATAATAATATGGAGGTGGACGTAAGTGGTCTGGGTGATGGAGTTGGGAGCTCGGCTAAGACTTCAGTCAGAAGCCAAGGTTGCAAACCGGCTGATTCTGGGAGACACTGGCTGGGGAGTGGGATGGAGTCGGCAGATCGGGTCACTTGAGGGAGGTTATGTTGGCAAACGGCAGTGACTACATTCTGCAGTTCAACAGCAATATTCAGCAATGTCCAATGAAACAGCTACTTGTGGAACCCAGACCCAATCAATAGACAGCAATAGAAATAGTTTAATAATAACAGGACAGCTCAGAACAAAAACACTGTCACAGAGATTAATGCTCAGGAACATCAGGCATGTAAAATATCAACTATGTTAGCTTAATACGTTCCAAGGGCAGGCACTTCATGGGGTTAGATAAAAAGTAAAGCACACTTTGCAGTGTCCCATCAAACACTCCCAGGACATGTACAAAGCGGGGTTAGATACAAAATAAAGATCCCTCTGCACTGTCCTATCAAACACTCCCAGGACAGGTACAGCACTGGGATTGGCTGCTCTCTGATTTGGGAGCCTGAGTGCATCAACGAGGTGCAGCTGACAGTGCTGGTGGCAGTTGGAGGTTGCAGAGGTGGAGAGAGGAGCGACACTGAGCAAGGGAGAGCTTCTACAAACAAGCAGAGGAAAACTCCAACAACAATCACCTTTAAAAGAGAAGAAAGTGACATTCTTTTTTTGTTGGAAACAAGGCTTTGTCTGGAGGTGGGTGCTGAACACCAGTAATTTACTTTGGACTGTTGGGGGAGGAACAAGTGGCTGGAACAACAAGGGGTGGGGCTGCCAATTCAACAGGAGTCTGTGCTGCTGCAAAAGCACACAGGGAAGCTCCCTCCCCACCCCAATTGCCAAGCCTGGGTCAGCTGAAGCTGCCCAGCTAAACAGACGGAAGGGGATAGATAGTGCCTGGGCGGCTTCAGCTGACCCAGGTGAAGACGACTCCCCCAACCAGAAGACCGGAAGACCAACTTCAAAGACTGTTTGTTTTAAGTGTACTGTGAGCACCACCTCCAGAAAGCAAATCATCCCTTCCAGCCTGCCTTTGCCTCTCCTCTCTTACCTCAGCCTCTCCACTAACCTGTTGTTTGTTTGTTTGTCTTTTCAAATTTTTCTGTGAATCTGTTATTTAGTGTGCAAGTCCACAATTTGGGGTGGGTTTAGCTCTTGGACCCATGGCAAGCCCTTCATCACCGGTGGCGGGGCCCTCTACTACCGACGCAGCTGCAGCTTCTGTGGCTGCCCACGTGGCCCCGTCACCCTTTAAATTATTGACATGCAGCCATGGGGTGAAGAGCTATCCCCACCCCAACATGTCTATTGAGGCCTGCGTTAAGGCAATGGCCGTGGTTGTCGGCCCCTCGGCCATTGTTGCGGCCTCAAAGATGGATGGGAAGGCTGTGTTCTTTTTGAAGACCGAGCGGGCGGTGTCCCTGGCCCTGAGTAAAGGGCTCACTGTGGGGGGGACCTTCCTGCCAGTGGACCCTCTGGGGGCCACTGCGCATCGGATAATGTTGTCCAACGTCCCACCCTTCATTCCCAGTGAGCTCCTCCTCCCCCACCTGCACCATCTGGGGGAGGTGAGGTCGGGGATCACCCCAGTCCGGCTTGGTCTTCGGGAGCACAGCCTCCAACATGTCTACTCCTTCCGCCGCCAGTTATTTATGCAGCTGGCGCGGGAGGAGGACACGGAGGGCCAATTTAATGTGGAGTTCCAGGGGACGGCCTACCGCGTCTTTTGGACCTCGGACGGGGCGCGGTGCCACGTCTGCAAGGGGGTGGGGCATGTTCGGAAGAACTGCCCCAACCTCCCGGCCGCCAGCTCCACCTCGGCGGCCCAGAGTGGTTCCACAGCACCTCCTCCCACTCCCCCCGCACATCCAACAGACACCGCTCAGTCGGTTCCGGAGGCTGTGGTTTTCACAGCCTCTGGCGGGGAGGGGAGCGTCCGTCCGAGCGGAAGGAAGACGCGGGGAAAAAAGAAACATCGTGAGGCGCGTCCCCTGGACACTTTGACTCAACCCGAGCCTGAGCTCAGCCCAAAGCCCATTTCCATGGAATCCACCTGTCCCAGGGCTGGGCTCAGGCCCAGGGTGACTAAAAAAGGAAAAAAGGGTGCGGAGGCGGAGGCCTCTGATGACATGGAGGTCTCTGAGTCTCCGCGCCCAAGTGCGAAAAAGAGGAGAAGGCACCCCTCCACAGAAATAACACAGGGCCCTGAGGTGCAGGGCCCATCTGTTGGAGGGGAGCTGCCTCCTGTTTCTGGTCCTCAGGTGCCCCCTACCGCCACCACCAAGGCTGCAAAGTCCGGGCAGGTGCTCCCTATTCCTCAGGATGGAGGGGAGGGGATGGCCCCGGTACGTGAGGCCCCTCCTGAAGGAGTAAGTGGGGCCCTGCTTGTGGTGGGGGAGCCTGGGGAAACCGCCCATTCTGCCACTGCTACTGGGTCGGGTGTCCTGAATGAAGGGGAGGGCGAGGCCCCAGAGGGTCGGGCCTCCCAGCCGGAGTCCACCACCAACCAGGAGACACCCGACCCAGTTATAACTGAGAATGCTGCCCCATCTGCTGGGCCTGTGGGTGCTGGCGGAGCGGGAGATGGCCTCCTCTCGCCGCCTCCAGTCTCGGCTCCGGCTGGTTTCCCGGAGTCCGGAACTTCTGTCTCACCTGGACCAGTCATTGGCCTGGGGATGGAGGTGGAGGGGGGTCCTGAACCGCTGGTGCCGACAGGCTCCAGTTTCACAATAGAACCCAGAGAGGACTCCTCCGCCATCGATCCTGGGGGTGGGATCGTGACGGAGGCGGGACCAGCTGGCGCGGCCGGGGCGTCCGCCCCACAGTTTGTGGTGGATGTGTCGGCCGCTGGCGGTGACGACCCGGAGGAGGATGGGGATTCGGTGCGGGGCACGGAGGATGATCTTGATTCCATCGCCAGTGAGGTGGTGGAGTCCCTCGTGCCTCCCACCGAATCTCCTCTCATCCCCACGGCGGAACTCCGGGATTTCCTCGCGGCTTGCAGAGGTTGCCGCAATAAAGTTCAGCTGGCCCTCGACCGTTGGTCGAATCTGGCGCTGATCATCCAGTCCGTCCGTGCCGCCCTTAAGATAGCGGGCAAGCGCGCGGACGTGAAACTGGTTGAGAGGCGCCGTTTTAATGTGTTCCTCAATGGGTTGCTGGGGGAGTGGAGGGCCAGGTGCACTTCCACTCCCTCCTCACAGTGAGCTGTTGGTGACGTGTTTTGCGTACCTTTGACATGAAGATAACCATAGCCAGCCTCAACATCAACGGCAGCAGAGGGGCTCACCGCAGATTTCACAATCTCTCAGTCCTTAGGGAAGGGAGATACGCGGTGAGCTTTCTGCAGGAAACCCACACCGTTCCGGGAGACGAAGCCACCTGGCTCCTGGAGTGGCAGGGTGGGGTCTACATGAGTCACCTCACCCCTATTTCTAGTGGGGTGGCTATCTTGTTGGCCCCGATTTTTCAGCCGGAGATCTTGGGGGTCAAGGAGCTAGTGCCGGGCCGCTTGCTCCACCTCGCCGTTCGCCTGGGTAGCGTGCCGCTCCACTTTGTGAACGTGTACGCGCCCAGGCCCGGCGCGTTGCAAGCGCGCTTCTTTGAAGAAGTGTCCGCTCTCTTGAGCTCCATCGATAGCGGCGAGTGCATCATCCTCGGGGGGGATTTTAACTGCACCCTCGAGGTGGGGGATCGCTCCGGTCCCCAGCGCGGCCAAGCGTCGGTGGAGAAGTTGAGGGGACTGATCAGCTCCCTTAACTTGGTGGACGTCTGGCGGAATCTCCATCCCGACTCCAGCGCCTTCACGTGGAGGTCTGGAGGAGGGGGGTCGCGAATCGACCGCCTCTACATTTCGCAGGCGTACGTCTCCCGTGTCTCGGCGGCCTCCATGCGGCTGGTGCCGTGCTCGGACCACCGCCTGGTGTGGGCGGAGTTCACTCCGCTCCGCACGCGGGCGGGGTCTGCGTACTGGCACTTTAACAACCGGCTGCTGGAGGACGTGCGATTTCGGGACTCGTTCTGTCGATTCTGGGCCGACTGGAGAAGGAAGCAGGGGGGCTTCCCCTCCTTGAGGCTATGGTGGGATGTGGGCAAGACTCACATCCGCGTCTTCTGTCAGGAGTACGCGAAGGGGTCGACCAAGAGGCGGGAAGCCGAGGTCGGGCGCCTTGAGAGGGAGGTGCTCGACTTGGAGTCCCGCCTCGGTCATGCCGTCGCGGACCCGGCCCTGTGGCAGGCGTACAAAGAGAAGAAGGGCGCGCTGAGGAACCTGCAGCTCATAGGGTCCCGAGGCGCGTACGTGAGGTCGCGGATCCAGATCCTGGAAGATTTGGACCGCGCCTCACCCTTCTTCTACTCGCTGGAAAAATGGCGGGGGGTCCGTAAGCAGCTCGTCGAGCTGCTGGCCGACGACGGATCCTCCATCACGGATCCGGAGGGAATGGGCCTCCTGGTCCGGACGTATTACAGTGCGTTGTTCTCTCCGGATCCGTCCAGCGAGGATGCGCGCAGAGTTTTGTGGGAGGACCTGCCGCAGGTCAGCCCGGAGGGCGCCGAAGGATTGGAGGCTCCGCTCACGTTGGCGGAGCTGACTGGCGCCCTCCACCAGCTCTCGAGGGGCAAATCCCCAGGGCTGGATGGGTTGACCGTGGAGTTCCTCAGGGCGTTCTGGGACGTCCTGGGGGACGATTACGCGCGGGTCCTGGGGGAAAGCCTGGCGACCGGGGAGATGCCCCTCTCGTGGCGCAGGGCGGTCATCGTCCTGCTGCCGAAGAGGGGCGATCTCCGCCTGCTTAAAAACTGGCGTCCGGTCTCCCTCCTCAGCACGGATTATAAGATCTTTGCCCGGGCTATGTCTACCCGCCTGGGCTCCGTGCTGGCCCACATGATCCACCCCGACCAGTCCTACACGGTCCCGGGCCGGTCCATCCAGGACAACATCCACCTGGTCCGGGACCTGATCCATCTTTCCCAGAGGACTGGTCAGTCGGTCGCCTTTCTCTCCCTCGATCAGGAGAAGGCGCTCGACAGGGTGGATCACGATTACCTTTTCGGGACTCTGCGCGCTTTCGGACTCGGGCCGCATTTCGTGGCCCGGGTCCGACTTTTATACGCCGCCGCAGAGTGTCTAGTCAAAGTTAACGGGTCCTTGACGGCGCCCCTTCGATTTGGGAGAGGAGTGCGTCAGGGGTGCCCCATGTCCGGCCAATTGTATACCATCTGCGTGGAGCCCTTCCTGTGCCTGCTTCGCAGGAGTTTGACGGGATTGGCTCTGCGCGAGCCGGCCATGCGGGTCGTCCTCTCGGCTTACGCCGACGACGTGCTCCTCGCAATCACAGATCCCGTTGACTTGCGGAGGATGCGCGACTGCCAGCAGACCTTTTCTGCCGCGTCCTCCGCGAGGATCAATTGGGAGAAATGTTCCGGACTCCTGGTTGGTCAGTGGCGGGTGGACTCCCTGCCGGAGGAGATGACACCTTTTGCGTGGAGCACCACGCACCTCCTCTATCTGGGAGTCCACCTTAGCCCCGCTGAGGAAGCCTGGCCGGCAAACTGGCAGGAGTTGGAGGCGAAAGTCACCGCTCGGCTGGGGCGCTGGACAGGACTGCTCCGAGTGCTTTCCTACAGGGGCCGAGCGTTGGTCATAAACCAACTGGTGGCCTCCATGCTGTGGTACCGGTTGGTCACTTTGGCCCCGCCCCCTGTATTTGCCACCAAGATCCAGAAGAAACTCGTCGATTTCTTCTGGGGCAAGAGGAAACACTGGGTCTCTGCCGCGGTCCTGAGTCTCCCGATCGAGGAGGGCGGTCAGTCGCTGGTGTGCGTCCGCACCCAGGCTGCGACTCTCCGCCTTCGGACCCTGCAGAGATACCTGTACGTCGAGCGTCCTCCCAGATGGTGTGCGCTGGCGACGTATTTTTTCCGCCAGTGTCACTGCCTTCAAGACGACACGCAGCTCCCGGTGGAGTCCGTTAGCCGCGCCTCTCTGAGGGAGTTGCCTGTCTTTTACCGGGATCTTTTCCGAGTCTGGAACATGGTCGCCTCCAGTCAGGGCGCTCCCCCGCCGGCGGAGGAGAGCGCCTCGGCTGTCCGGGCGGCCGACTCCGGGGACGGTCCGGCGGGCGGAGGAGTAGCCGGAACCCCCGGGACGCCCCTCACTGCGGGTGGCGAGGGGGCTCGGGGGTGCGGAGCGATCCCGGCCGAGCTGACCCCCGCTCGGCCGGAACTGCTCATCGGACCCAGGCCCCGAAACCCTCCTCGGGAGCCGGTCCCGCACAACCCGAGCCGCCTCTCGGAAATGCCCTCCGTGCCATTCCAATCGGCGCGGAGGGGTTTCCTGTACGGGCTGCTCCTGCACACTCTCCACTTCCTCGCCCTCGTCAGCCGGCCGGACACGCCCTGGCGGTCCGCGTTGCCATCTGGCGGCGAGGGGAAACCCCGATGGAGGTCTCTCTACGCGGGAGTCTTCCCCCTTTACATCGGGGACCTGGGGTGGAGGGTGCTGCACAGAGCAGTCCCGTGCAATAGGCTTTTAAGTAGGTTCACGGACTCACAGGCCAGCTGTACTTTCTGCGGCCTGGACGAGTCCGTGTTCCACATTTATATGGAGTGTGCGAGGTTGCAGCCCCTATTTGAGTATCTGAAGGGGCTGCTCCTCAAATTCTGGCTGCACTTCAGTCCCACGCTCCTGATCTTTGGGCACCCGGTGCGGAGGGGCTTGGGCCGGGAGGAGGATCTCCTCGTCGGTCTGCTCCTGGGCCTGGCCAAGGTGGCAATTCACAGGTCCAGGTTGCGGGCCGTCGGGGGTTCCGTCCTCCCCGATTGCCTGCCCCTCTTCCGCGGTTACGTTCGCGCCCGGGTGTCCCTGGAAAAGGAGCATGCGGTGTCCGCCGGTACACTTGAGGCCTTCCGCGACCGGTGGGCACCGCAGGGACTGGAGTGCATCGTCGACGCCGAGAATGGCATTTTAATTTGAGTTTTTTGTTTATTTATCTGTTTTAATAAAGTTATTTTAAAACTGTAAATATGTACATAAAGGGGGCCTGAGGGATAAAGGCCCCTTCGATGTGAAAAATATAAAAGGGGCCTGGGGTATAAAGGTCACCTTGTAAAAAAAAAACAAAAAAAACGGGGGTTTAGATACAAAAAAAAAAAACGGGGGTTAGATACAGAGTAAAGCTCCCTCTACACTGTCCCCATCAAACACTCCCAGGACAGGTACAGTACGGGGGTTAGAAAAAAAAAACAAAAAAAAAAAAAAAAAAAAAAAAAACGGGGTTGGCTGTTCTCTGATTGGGAAGCCTGAGAGTTGAGTGCCTCAACGAGGTGCAGCTGAAAAAAAAAAAAAAAAAAACGGGTTTGATTGCTGCCTAATTGGATTGCTGAGAGCTGATTGCAGCAACAAGATTTAGCTGACAGTGCTGCAGTCAGTCTGGGGAGAGGAGCTGCCGCAGGCGCAGCAAGAGCTACAGATTTTCAACAACTTTTACTGCAAAAGTCTTTGTAATCAGGCTGGGGTTGGAGATGGGTGAGAAGTGCCTGAAGGTTCTTTTGTAATAGAATGTTGTGGAGGAGGCAAAGGCACAGTGGCGCAGTAGTTAGCACTGCAGCCTCACAGTTCCAACGACCCGGGTTCAATTCTGGGTACCGCCTGCATCTGCGTGGGTTTTCTCCAGGTGCTCCGGTTTCAACCCACAGTTCAAAAGACTGCAGGTTGGTAGGTAAATTGGTCATTATAAATTACTCCTACTATAGGTGGGAATGTGTTAGGAATATGGGATTAGTGTGGGATTAGTATATATGGGTGGTTGATTATTGGCACAGACTCGGTGGGCCTGGTTCAGTGCTGTATCTCGAAACTAAACAAAGGGTGGGGTGGCCAATCGTTCATTTTTCACCAAGAGCACAGGAAGCTGGCGCCCCACCCCCAATTGCCCAGCCTCGGTCAGCAAAGCTGCCTGGCCAAGGAAAGTACGGAAGAAAGCTAACCTAGGTGAAGATGCCTCCTCTAAGCGGAAGAAAAGAAGACCAGAAGACAAGGAATTTTTCAGAGATTTCTTTTCTGTGCTGACCACAATATTATAGTCAAGTCATCACTCTCAGCCTGTCTCTTGTTTTTCTTATACTCCATCAGCCTCTACCCTAATTTATTACTTAGTTATTTATATTTGCTTTGTTTTGTTTTTGCTGTCCGTTCTCCCTCCTCAGCACAGATTAGAAGATCTTTGCCCAGGCTATGTCTACCCGCCTGGGCTCCATGCCAGCCCAGATGATCCACTCTGACCAGTCCTACATGGTCGCGGGCAGATCCATCCACGACAACATCCACCCGGTCCTGGATCAATTTCAACTTTCCCAGAGACATGTCTGTCGGTCACTTTTCTCTCCCTGAATCAGGAGAGGTTCTTTCACAGGATGGATCACGAATACCTTTTTGGGACTCTGCATGCATTCAGACTAAGGCTGCATTTCTGTCCCAGGTCCGATTTTTATAAGATGCTGCAGTATCTGGTTAAAGTTAACGGGTCCTTGATGGCACGCCTTCGCTTTGGGACAGGAGTAGGTCAAGGATAATCCGTGCCCAGCCAATTGTATACCATCTGTGTGGAGCCGTTTCTGTGCCTGCTTCACAGGAGGTTGACGGAATTGGCTGTGCGCGACCCGGCAAGGCGGATCATCCTCTCGGCCTACGCTGATGATGTAGTTCTCACATTCACAGATCCCATAGACGTCTGGATGATATGTGACTGCCAGCAGACCTTTTCTTCCATGTCCTCCGCAAGGATCAATTGGGAGAAATGTTCCAGATTCCTGTTGGGTCAGTGGCGGGTAAACTCCCTACCAGAGGAGTTAACACCTTTTGCGTGGAGCACCACGCCCCTCCTCTATCTAGGAGTCCACCTTAGCCCCGCTGCGGAATCCTGGCCTGCAAACAGGCTGGGTTTGGAGGCGAAAATAACCACTGGAAGGACTTCTCCGAGTGCTTTCCTGTAGGGGCCGAGCGCTGCTCATAAGACAACTGGTAGCCTGGATGCTGTAGTGCCGTTTGGTCACTTTGGCCCCGCCTCCTGCTTGTGTCACCAACATCCAGAAGAAGCTCGTCGATTTCTTCTGGGCAAGAGGTGACACTGGGTAACTGCCCTGGTCCTGATTCTCCCGACCGACGAGGGCGGCCTGTCGCTGGTGTGCGTCCACACCCAGGCTGTGACTTTCTGCCTTTGGACCCAGCAGAGAAACCTATACATCGAGTGTCCTCCCAGATGGTGTGCTGGCGACGTATTTCCTTGCTCCGGGGCACTGCCTTCAAGATGCCACGCCACTCACAGAGGGAGTTGCCTGTCTTTTACTGCGATCTATTCAGAGTCTGGAACATGTTCGCCTCCAGTTAGCGTGCTCACCTACCAGCGGAGAAGAGTGCCTTGGCTGTCGAGGCGGCCCGCTCTGGGGATGGCCCATCGAGTGGAGGAGTAGCCGAAGCCACAGGTACGCCTTTTGCTGTGATGATCAGAGGGCTCAGGAGTGCAGAGCGCACCCGGGCGAAGTGACCCCCGCTCGGTGGAAATGCTCATCAGACCAAAGCTCCAAATCCCTCCTCAGGAGCCGGTCCTGCATAACTTGAGATGTTTCACGGAGATGCCGTTCATGCCATTGGACACGGCGCGGAGGGGTTTCCTGTGCAGGCTGCTCCTGCATACTCTCCACTTGCTCGCTCTCGTCTGCCACCAAGACACGCCTTGGCGATCGTGTTGCCAGCTGATGGCGAGGGGAATCCCCGGTGGAGGTCTCTGTACGCGGGAGTTCTCCCCCTTTACATCGGGGTTTAGGGTGGAGGCTGCTGCACAGACAGTCCCTGCAATAGACCTTTAAGTAGGTTGACGGACGCTTCTAATCTGTGCGGCCTGGCTGAGTCCGTGTTTCATCTTTTTATGGAATGTGTGAGGTTGCAGCACCTGTTAGAGTATTTGAATGGCCTGCTCCTCAGGTTTTAGTTGCACTTCAGGCCCACACTCCTGCACTTTGGGCTCCTGCTGCGGAGCGGACTGGACTGGGAGGAGGATCTCCTCGTCGGCCTGCTCCTGGGCCTGGTTAACGTGGCAGTTCACAGGTCCATGCTGTGGGCCGTCGGGGAGTGTGGGTGTTGCGGGTGTGGTGCCCATCCACGCTGATTGTCTGTCCCTCTTCCAAGGTTCAGATTGCGCCAGGGTGTGCCCGGAGAAGGAAGTTGTGGTGACCGCGGTTACACTTGAGGCCTTCCGTGACCAGTGGACCTCGCAGGGCTAGAGTGCATCATTGCTGCCGAGAATTGTATTTTAATAAAGGACCCCTCAAACAAAATGAAAGGGGCCTGAGGTATACAGTTAAGCTTATATAAAAAGGGGTTAGATACTGAGTAAATCTTGCTCTACACTGTGAAAAAATAAATCGGTGTCAGATATAAAGTAAAACTGCCTCTGCATGCCCCATGTAACACTCCCTCAATAAGGTAGAAGTTGAGCTTGCATCTCTTCCGATTAATCCTGGGCTCCAAATGGCTCAAATCCTGCTACTGTTCCCCTTCCTTTAACAGCACTGAGGTAAACCGAGCCCATAACTATTAGAGCTCAGGGAGGTTGGTTACTGGGCAATTCAGTCGTGTCGTAAAGCAGCAGCATTCAGCCCAGCTGAACCACTCCTTGTTACTTTGAAGGTGGAGAACGGGGACATCCTCTTTCAAAGCACATTGCATTCTGTTCATTCTGAGAATTCCAGGGTGGAGAGCTGGGACATCCTGTCTCCAAAAATATCCCTCCCCGTCCATCCAAAAATCCTAAGGTGGAGAGCTGGGACATACTGTCTCAAATCACAACCCGCCCCGTCCATCCTGAGAATCCCAGGGGAAAAACAAAGACCCAGAGTGTGGAAGAAAGCCAAGGGATGAAAGAGGAGGAGATAACAGAAGGTAACTCAAGGAATAGGAGCTGAGGAACACCGGGCTTCAGTTTTGCAGCCTATCCACTGAAGACCGGGATCACTAGTTTTGGATCCAGGGACAGAATATGGAGCAGGTGGGGAGACTGGTGTGGATTCCAGCACAGTGAGGATGTAGAGGAAAGGAGCCTATGGAGGGTGGGGTATTAGGGGTGTAGGAGGGACAAGATGGGAAAGATCAGAGGAGCAATTACTGCAGCAGTGTCCATAAATAGTGAAAGAGAGAGGGTGGAGTTCGAGTGGATCATTGACACACTGTTAAACTTTCCACTGTGACCAGTTTTCCGTCTGTTAAAGGTAGTTTGCAGGAGACCAGTGGCGCAACCAGCGCATCACATCCCTTTGGCCTGGTGAAGTCTCCGTTGTGAAGCAACTAATGTTGTTTAAGCTTTTCATTCTGACACACTCACAGTGTGAAATGAGTTGCAGAACTGCCGACACCATCAACTTTAAGGAAACGTTTCCCTTTGGAGATGGGAGTGCTGATCGAGTTTGATCAGGGGGATATTGGACAGGAAGCACACAGCACGGGCATTACACTTCAGCTAGGGCATGTGAGAGTGTTACAGTGAGGCTTTCAGGCACTTTATTAAACATACGCACAGCAGAAGCACATTATTCTGATAGGAGATCACTTACACATGAGCAGCCAACGGGTGTGGAGCATCCTGAGAGTCCAGTCTCTTTACAGCCACTATTTACAGGAGCTGGGACACGGAAAAGAATCTCAGTAAAATCAGAGATAGACTTTTTCACACAAACCAGCCTCCCAAAACTACGAGTTATTTCTCCTTCAGTTACAGACACTCTGACTGCCCAGGTGATTGACATGATCTCCAGCAATAGGAAAAGCACTGGAGCTTGATGATCAAGCAGGAGGTTAATCCTTCAACAGCTCGGAGTATGGGATGGGTCCTGAGGCACCAAATGAGCCGGGCTGAGCCCGGATGTCCCTCTTTGGCGGAAATTCTGCATCAATTTGAAAGCTGATTTCTCTCAAACTTCAAGAGTAAACTGACCCTTTATGTTCTGATAGTACAGGTTGAAAGCACTGTTGATGAAGCATACAGCATCCTAGGATTTATTAATAGACTCATAAAATGGAAAAGCACGGAACATGTTAAACGTGCATAGAACACTGGCTCGGCCTGAACTGGTGTATTGCGTCCAGTTATGGCTGCAACACTATTGGAAAGATGTGAAGGCCTCAGAGAGAGTGCAGAACAGATACATGAGAATGTTTTCAGGGATGCAGAACTTCAGTTATATTTATAGATTGGAGAGGTTGGGATTATTTTCCTTCAAGAAGAAAAGTTTGAGAGCAGATTTGATAGAGGTATTCAAAATCATAAGGAACCTGGACTGTTCCCATTGGTGGAACGATTGAGAGCAGGAGGGCACAGATTTAAGGTAATTGGCAAAGGAAGCCATGGCGACATGAGGAAAAAACTTATTCATGCCGCAAGTGGTGAGAATCTGGAATGCAACAGCTGAGAGTGTGGTGGAGGTAGATTCAATCAAGGTATTCAAGAGGGAATTGGATTATCATCTAAAAGGAAGAATGTGCAGGGAACATAGGAGCAGAAATATGCCATTCAGCCCGTCCAGCCTGCTCTGTCATTGAATTAGATTGTGGCTGACCACCTACCTCAATTCCACTTTCCCGTGCAGTAACCATAACCCTTGGCGTCATTGGTATGCAGATTTCTGTTGATTTTTGTCCTGAACATGCTCAATGGTTGAGCTTCCACAGCTCTGTGGGGCAGAGAATGTTTAATCACCCTCTAAGTGACAAAATCCCTCCTCATCTCTGTCATAAATGGCCTACCCTTTATTCCGAGACTTTTTACCTGGTTCGAGAGTCACCAGTCAGATGAAACATCCTATCCACATCTCCCCTGTCACTCCCTGTAAGAATTTAGTAGCCTCCAATGAATTCACCACTTATTCCTCGAAACACGAGAGATGACAGGCCCAGTTTCCTCAATCTCTCCCATAAGAAAATCCCATCATCCCAAGGATTAGTCTGTTGAAACTTTATTGCACTCCCTTTACGTCAAGTATAACCTTCCTTAGATAAATAGACCAAAACTGTCTACAGGGAGAAGGCAGGAGAGTGGCACTAGATAAATTGCTCCCTCAGCAATCGATAAGGTGCCACGTAAAAGGTTACTACACAATATAGGAGCTCATGGTGTCGGCAGTAATTTATTAGCATGGCTACAGGATTGGCTAACTAACAAAAAGCAGAGAGTCGGGATAAATGGGCATTTTCAGGTGAGCAAACTGTAACAAGTGGAATGTCACAAGCATCAGTGTTGAGGCCTCAACTATTTATGAACAATATTATTGACATAGATGAAGGGACGGAATAAAATATAGCAGAATTTGCTGATGATACAAAGATAGGTAGGAAAGTAAGTTGTGAGGAGGATATAAAAAGTCTGCCAGGGATACAGATAGATAATTGAGTGGGCAAAAGTTTGGCAGATGGAGTATAATGTGGGAAAAAGTGAGGTTGTTCACTTTGGTGAAAAGAATAGAAAAGCAGAATGTTATTTAACTTGAGAGAGTGCAGAATACTGCAGTACAAAGGAATATGAGTATCCTTGTACAGGAATCACAAAATGTTAGCATGTAGGCACAGCAAGTAATTAGGAAGGCCAATGGAATATTGCCCTTTATTGCAAGGGTCATTGAGTATAAAATTAGGGAACATTGGCTAGACTGTACAGGGCATTGGTGAGACCGTGTCTAGAGTATTGTGTACAGTTTTGGTCTACTTACATGAGGAGGGATATACTTGCGTTGGAAGAAATTTAGAGAAGGTTAATTGATCTGATTCACGGGATGAAAAGGTTGAACAGGTTGGGCCTATACTCATTGGAGTTTAGAAGAATGAGAGATGGTCTCATTGAAGCATATAAGATTATGTGGGGGCCTGACAGGATAGATGCAGAGAAGATGTTTCTCCCAGTGGGTATAACTGGAACTGGGGCACAGATTAAAAATCAGGGGTCTCACATTTAAGATGGAGATCAGGAAGAATTTATTTTCTCAGAATGTTAATCTTTGGAATTCTCTTCCCCAGAGAACAGCGGAGGCTGGGTGATTGAATATATTCACTGCTGTTAGATTTTGGATCTACAGAGGAGTCAAGGGTTATGAGAGGTAGGCACGAAAGTGGACCTAAGGCCACAATTAGATCAGTCGTGATCTTAATGAACGGTGGAGCTTGTTCAAGGGATCGAATGGCCATTCCTGCTTGTATTTCTTATGATCTTCACAGGACCGAGGATGGATTAATGCTCGGGGTTACAGGACCCGGGGGTAGATTAATGCTCGGATTCACAGGGCCCAGGGTTGGATTAAAGAAAGGTCTGTCTCTAAGTAAACTTAATTTCCTTTTGTTTTCGGTGGAGACCAGGGGGCTGCTGGGTAAGTAGAACCCTATATATTTGGTCCGTTTCTGAACCCGAGACACTACACCTGTAGAGTCTCCCACCCGCCCTCCTCCTCTAACCAAAAATAAGGACTCGGTGGTGTGTAGATAAGGTAAAGCTTTTTCTATTGCTCTTTTTTGTTTTATCGTGTGATTGGTTAAAAACTTTTCGTTCCTTTTTCATTTAACTAAGTTTAAGCTTAAGATTAAAAATGGCAGGAGATCTCAGACCCGTGACATGCTCCTCTTGCACAATGTGGGAGCTCAGGAACATGGCTGATGTCCCTGACTCCTTCACGTGCAGGAAGTGTGTCCAGCTGCAGCTCTTGTTAGACCGCATGACCGCTCTGGAGCTGCGGATGGACACACTTTGGAGCATCCGCGATGCTGAGGAGGTCGTGGATAGCACGTTTAGCGAATTGGTCACACCGCAGATTAGGATTGCTGAGGGAGAAAGGGAATGGGTGACCAAAAGGCAGAGAAAGAGCAGGAAGGCAGCGCAGTTGTCCCCTGCGGTCATCTCCCTCCACAACAGGTATACCGTTTTGGATACTGTTGAGGGAGATGGCTCACCAGGGGAAGGCAGCAGTAGCCAGGTTCATGGCACCGTGGCTGGCTCTGCTGTTCAGAAGGGCGGGAAAAGAGTGCAAGGGCTATAGTCATAGGGGATTCGATTGTAAGGGGAGTAGATAGGCGGTTGTGTGGTCGAAAACGAGACTCCCGAATGGTATGTTGCCTCCCAGGTGCACGGGTCAGGGATGTCTCAGATCGGCTGCAGAACATTCTGAAGGGGGAGGATGAACAGCCAGTTGTCGTTGTGCACATAGGCACCAATGATATAGGTAAAAAAGGGATGAGGTCATACAAGCAGAATTTAGGGAGTTAGGAGCCAAGTTAAAAAGTAGGACCTCAGAGGTAGTAATCTCAGGATTGCTACCAGTGCCACGTGATAGTCAGAGTAGAAATGAAAGAATAGTCAGGATGAATGCGTGGCTTGAGAGATTGTGCAGGAGGGAGGGGTTCAGATTTTTGCGACATTGGGACCGGTTCTGGGGGAGGTGGGATTATTACAAATTGGATGGTCTACACCTGGGCCGGACTGGAACTAATGTCCTTGGGGGTGCTTTTGCGAACGCTGTTGGGGAGGGTTTAAACTAATGTGGCAGGGGGATGGGAACCAAAGGAGGTCAGTGGAGAGTAAGGATGTAGTAACTAAAGCCTGTAAGGAACTAGATAATGAAGTCAGCATGACTAAGGGAAAGAGTAGGCAGGGAGCAGATGATGAAAGCAAAGGGACTGGTGGTCTGAGGTGTATTTGTTTTGATGTAAGAAGTGTAATAGGTAAGGCAGATGAAGGTAGGGCTTGGATTAGTACCTGGGAGTATGATGTTATTGCTATTACTGAGACTTGGTTAAGGGAAGGGCATGATTGGCAACTAAATATCCCAGGATACCGATGCTTCATGCGGGATAGAGAGGGAGGTAAAAACGGTGGAGGAGTTGCATAACTGGTCAAAGAGGATATCACAGCTGTGCTGAAGGAAGGCACTATGGAGGACTCGAGCTGTGAGGCAATATGGGACAAACTCAGAAATAGGAAGGGTGCGGTAACAATGTTGGGGCTGTACTACAGGCCTCCCAACAGCGAGCGTGAGATAGAGGTGCAAATATGTGAACAGATTATGGAAAGATGTCGGAGCAACAGGGTGGTGGTGATAGGAGATTTTAATTTTCCCAACATTGACTGGGTTTTCCCTTAGTGTTAGAGGTCTAGATGAAGCAGAATTTGTAAGGAGCATCCAGGAGGGCTTTCTAGAGCCCAACTCGGAAAGGGGCCGTACTGGACCTGGTGTTGGGGAATGAGCCGGGCCAGGTGGTTGACATTTCAGTAGGGGACTACTTTGGGAATAGTGATCACAATTCCAGAAGTTTTAGAATACTCATGGACAAAGATAAGAGTGGTCCGAAAGGAAGAGTGCTAAATTGGGGGAAGGCCAACTATACCAAAATTCGGCAGGAGCTGGGGAATGTAGATTGGGAGCAGCTGTTTGAAGGTAAATCCACATTTGATATGTGGGAGGCTTTTAAAGAGAGTTTGATTAGCGTGCAGGAGAGACATGTTCCTGTGAAAATGATGGGTAGAAATGGCAAGATTAGGGAACCATGGATGACAGGTGAAATTGTGAGACTAGCTAAGAGGAAAAAGGAAGCATACATAAGGTCTAGGCGGCTGAAGAAAGACGAAGCTTTGAAAGAATATCGGGATTGTAGGCGCAATCTGAAATGAGGAATTAAGAGGGCTAAAAGGGGTCATGAAATATCTTTAGCAAACAGGGTTAAGGGAAATCCCAAAGCCTTTTATTCATATATAAGGAGCAAGAGGGTAACTAGAGAAAGGATTGGCCCACTCAAGGACAAAGGAGGAAAGTTATGCGTGGAGTCAGAGAAAATGGGTGAGATTCCATGTGAGTACTTTGCATCGGTATTCACCGAGGAGAGGGACATGACGGATGTTGAGGTTAGGGACAGATGTTTGATTACTCTAGGTCACTCGGCATAAGGAGGGAGGAAGTGTTGGGTATTCTAAAAGGCATTAAGGTGGACAAGTCCCCAGGTCCGGATGGGATCTATCCCAGGTGACTGTGGGAAGCGAGAGAGGAAATAGTTGGGGCCTTAACAGATATCTTTGCAACATCCTTAAACACGGGTGAGGTCCCGGAGGACTGGAGAATTGCTAATGTTGTCCCCTTGTTTAAGAAGGGTAGCAGGGATAATCCAGGTAATTATAGACTGGTGAGCCTGACGTCAGTGGTAGGGAAGCTGCTGGAGAAGATACTGAGGGATAGGATCTATTCCCATTTGGAGGAAAATGGGCTTATCGGTGATAGGCAACATGATTTTGTGCAGGTAAGGCCATGTCTTACCAACTTAATAGAATTCTTTGAGGAAGTGACAAAGTTGATTGATGAGGGAAGGGCTGTAGATGTCGTATACATGGACTTCAGTAAGGCGTTTGATAAGGTTCCCCATGGTAGGCTGATGGAGAAAGTGAAGGCGCATGGGGTCCAAGGTGTACTAGCTAGATGGATAAAGAACTGGCTGGGCAACAGGAGACAGAAAGTAGCAGGGGAAGGGAGTTTCTCAAAATGGAGACGTGTGACCAGTGGTGTTCCACAGGGATCCGTGCTGGGACCACTGTTGTTTGTGATATACTTAAATGATTTGGAGGAAAGTATAGGTGGTCTGATTAGCAAGTTTGCAGACGACACTAAGATTGTTGGGGTAGCAGATAGTGAAGGGGACTGTCAGAGAATACAGCAGAATATAGATCGACTGGAGAGTTGGGCAGAGAAATGGCAGATGGAGTTCAATCAGGGCAAATGCGAGGTGATGCATTTTGGAAGATCCAATTCAAGAGTGAACTATGCAGTAGATGGAAAAGTCCTGGGGCAAATTGATGTACAGAGAGATTTGGGTGTTCAGGTCCATTGTTCCCTGAAGGTGGCAACGCAGGTCAATAGAGTGGTAAAGAAGGCATACGGCATGCTTTCCTTCATCGGACGGGGTATTGAGTCCAAGAGTTGGCAGGTCATGTTACAGTTGTATAGGACTTTGGTTCGGCCACATTTGGAATACTGCGTGCAGTTCTGGCCGCCACATTACCAAAAGGATGTAGATGCTTTGGAGAGGGTGCAGAGGAGGTTCACCAGGGTGTTGCCTGGTATGAAGGGCGCTAACTATGAAGAGAGGTTGAGTAGATTAGGATTATTTTCATTAGAAAGACGGAGGTTGAGGGGGGACCTGATTGAGGTGTACACAATCATGAGAGGGATAGACAGGTTGGATAGCAAGAAGCTTTTTCCCAGAGTGGTGGATTCAATTACATGGGGACACGAGTTCAAAGTGAAAGGGGAAATGTTTAGGGGGGATATGCGTGGAAAGTTCTATATGCAGAGGGTGGTGGGTGCCTGGAACGCGTTGCCAGCGGAGGTGGTAGACGCGGGCACGATAGCGTCTTTTGAGATGTATCTAGACAGATACATTAATGGGCAGGAAGTAAAGAGATACAGACCCTTAGAAAATAGGCGACAGGTTTAGATAGAGGATTTGGATCGGCGTAGGCTTGGAGGGTCGAAGGGCCTGTTCCTGTGCTGTAATTTTCTTTGTTCAAGTATAGAAGATTATGACAGGCTTCGATAAGTTAGATAAGTTGAACAAGGAAAAACTGTTCCCATTAACAAATGGTACAAGGACTGGGGGACACAGATTGAACGTTTTGGGCCAAATATTCAGGGAGAATACAAGGAAGAACATTTTACGCAATGGGGGGTAATGACCTGGAACTCGCTGCCCACAAGTGTGGTGGAAGTGGAGATAATCAGTTACTTTAAGAAGAAGTTGAATGGCTTCCTGAGATAAGTAGACTCTCAGAGCTACGGAAATTGAGCCGGTGAGTGGGACTGACAGAATAGCTCCACGCAGAGATGGCACTGACTCGTTTGCATGAATGGCCTCCTTCCGTGTTATAAGTGACTCTATGACTATCTCATTTGTCCGGACCCCTCTTGATTTTGAATAGCTCTATCATATCTCCTCCCATCCTTCTCTTCAGCGAGGAAAACTGTCCCAACCTCTGTAAGTAATCCACGCAAGTGACATTTATCATCTGTGGAACCATTGTCGTGAATCTTTTCTGATGTTGTCACATCTTTCCTAAAGTGTGGCGCCCAGAACTGGGCACAATACTCCAGTTGAGACCAAATCAGTGTTTTATATAAGTTTAGCATGACATCCTTGCTTTAATGCTTTGTACCCGATTATTGAAACCCAGTTTACCGTATGTTCTATTGACCACACGCTCAACCTTTCCTGCCACATTCAATAATTTATGTGCACATATGCCCAGGTCCCTCTGCTCTCTGCACCCCACTTTAAAATTCCATTCTTTATTTCATATTTCCTATCCTCGTTCTTACGACCAAAGCGAATCAGTTCACAATTCTCGACATTAAATTTCGGCTGCCACTTGTCCACCCATTCCACCAACCTGGCCATGTCTTTTTGAAATTCTGCTTTATCCTCCTCACAGTTCACAATGTATCCAATATTCGTACCATCCACAATTTTCCAAATTGCGCCAAGGCCTACGTTATTAATACATACCAAGAAAAACAAGGGTCCGAACACCGACCTGTGGGGAACTGCATTACAAACTTACCTGCAGTCTGGAAAACACCCATTAACCACTACTCTCTCTCTCTCTCTGTCTGTCTGTAACTCAGCCAATTTTGCATCCATGTTGCTACAGTTCCTTTTATTCAATGTGATATAAATTTGCTCACAAGTATTTTGTGTGGTACTTTATCAAATGATTAATTTGGCACTCTTTGCTAACAACATCAGCATCATTGTCCTTACCAACCATCTCTGTGTTCTCATCAAAATACTCCAGCAATTTGGTTCGACATGATTTGCCTTTGACAAATCCATGCTGCTTTTCGTTAATTAACCTGCATTTGTCCAAATGAATATTAATATGATAGGCCTGATCGGCAACCACTTAAACAGGACCAGAGTCATTTGATCATCATTCTGATGTAGGACGATTCAAAGGTATCCTGCGTGACAGTGGATACCCTGATCAGATCATTTCTCACTGTATATCGTGTTACAACCAAGTTCCACCTCTCCACAAGTCACAGCATATCAGTACATTTTCCCATTTACCAAAACAGCCAATTCCGTAATCTATTTGACTTCAGAATCAAACACACCAATCATTTTTTAAAAAATCAGCAGCAAAATTCTGTGTTTATTATTATAAAACCATGTCATAACTAATAATGATGTAAATCTATATACTGTTATGACCAAGGCAGGAGTAATGCATTGTTAATTCAGTCCCAATACTCCACAGGCCATAGCATATCAAATAATGCTTCCCACCTCTCGAAGAATAGCCTAAAGTAAACACTTCATTTATCCCCCAGAATAAATCACATCAAGCTAGGTTTCTTTAAGCAACAACAACACTAACTATTTATTAGAAAAAGATAATAGATTTTAACTTCTCACGAGATATATCGATGTATAAAACCCCTTATTTCCTTAACCCCCATGCACACACACATTAAAAAATAATGGTTAACCGGGGGGAAATATTTTTTGTTTGGCAGCTGATTCCTAGGAATAGAAGGAACAGTAAAAATAATTGCGTTTATCACGTGCTGGTCTGATGTTTTTGGTATGGTGAGTTGTCCCGGAGTCGAATAGTCAGATGCCAGTCTCTCCAGCCGAGATTGATGAACAGTCTGTAATGGGTAGGTGTTCCTGGTAAGTTAACTGCAGCAGGTGACACTTTGGTCTTCCATCAGGGGTGTAACAACAGATTTGTTTGGGTTTTGAAGCAGCAGTCTAGCAGTCAAAGAATTCTTTAGCTTTCAGTATTTCGGAGACACAGGAGGCAGCAGGAATCTCACTGGAGGTAGGAATTATTCACAGACTGGAGGCAACAGGAATCTGCCACCTTTCAAATGCAGGATTCCTTTTCAAGAGATGCAAGTCTGCTCCACAGAGAGAGGCCACACTTTTCTGGGCGTTTTCTCTCTTGCTCCAGGCAGGTCAAAGCAAAGATTTCAAAAGCCTTCCCTGGTCCAATTCACAGGCTTTTTAAAGGGTCCAAGGTGAAAAATAACCTTCCTGAACACGGTCACATGCCCAGACAAGTGGGCTGAAATACGCTTTTAAAGTTGCATTTAGCGGCCGCCACTGAGCTCCCGCGATATTATATGCGGGTGCTATTTGCATCACTGCACGGAGCACGGCCCCTGTATTTCGTGTGGAGAGGTATCTTTTTGACAGCTGTGCAGAGGGTTATGTTGTCCTATTTAAAGCGATCAAACACCTGCTTCCTGACAGCTGTAAAAGAAATACTTACCTCTCTATTGAAGTGTGGGGCTGCTGTCAATCTGGCCGCAAACCAGAAAATGCTGGAGAAGCACAGCAGGTCAGGCAGCATCGGTGTAGAGAAAAACAGAGTTAATTTAACCAAGTTCACAGACCTGAAAGTTAACTCCGCTTTTCTCTCCACAGATGCTGCCTGACCTGTTGAATTTCCCCAGCACTTTCTGATTAGCTGCCACATATTTACCTTGCTGTGTCCCAGTGTCCTGTGAATTTGCAATCCTGTCCTTCCACTTAAGTGTGACATTGCTTCTTGTTGGTCTGCCACACCTGGGTGAACAATCTTAATTTCGCACATTCCAGGACTTGAGACTTAAATGTACCATAAAAGGAGTTTACACAACAGAAATAAAACCATAACTGAAGAATATGTACATACTATGGGCGTCTAATCATCTTACTGTATAGAAAACCGAAGACTAATATGCATTTGGAATCCGTTTACATTAATATGCTAACTGTGATGTGAAACTACATGTAACCGTAATTAAAAAACATTTGTAAAACAAAAGGGAAATATGTTCATATTCTAGCTGCATTCCGAACTAGAAATTTTACACCAATAAATATGATCAGCTGCTGCAGAAGCAAAGTCTTCATGAACATGTGTCGATGTGTAATCGTTGAAAAACTATAACAGCACAGATTTCCTCACTGGGCCTGCATTGGTTTTCAAACATGTGCAAAATGAATCTTGCAGCCAGGCGTTCCAGCAGTCACACTGTGGAGCCACCTTTGCATTTAGAGGAACACACCAAAATCCTAAGATGGCAGAGAGGTGCTCTGGGGTGGCCCTACAGTGCAGCGAAGGCTCCCTTCTCACTCTTCTCCAGGCTGTGTGGGCAAGGCGGGAGGCCATTTACACCAGAAATGGTAAGAATAGGACCTCCCTCCTGAGCAAGGCGATCTGGCTGGAGATGGCAGGGGAGGTGAATAGCCGTGGGGCAAGCCACCGTCAAAGGGTCCACTCCTGGAAAGGTATGAACGAGCACTCCTCCAGCCAGCCTCGGCCCGCTAGGCTTCGTGTGCACAGGGTATGGGTGCCAAAGCCATCCAAAGCCAAAGGGAAATCAGATCTGCAGCCTTCCTCTAGTCAGGCTTCTAGTGCAGAGGTTGCAGCAAGAAGTGGCTCCCTCTCCATTTACAGAGAACACGCTGACACAAATGGGAATACACGGGTGTCACAGCAATGTAAATATGCCTTTCACTAAATGTTCCTCACCAACATGTGTGTCCCTTTCTCTGAACGAATGATATGTGCCAGCAGATAGCGTCAATGTCACATCTCTCTGCACCGTTTGCCCTCAGGGGAGTTAATGTATGCAATTACATCATTACCATGCGCCGTTACTCATGAGCGTCTCTACGGATGCAGTGAAATAGACATTGGCTCAGTCAGCTGATGCCTCTAATGGTTTACACTGGGATGCTGCAGATGTGTACTGGTGCACCGCAGGTGAGCGAAGGTGATATGCAGCTTGCAGAACTCTTGTCGGTCACTATGGAGTCGACAGCCTTTGACTTGTGAGCCACTGCCGTATATCCCTAGCTCACTGTTAGCCTTGCACGTAGAGCCGACGCACCATCTGCCCTCCCATGCTTCATTCGTGTTGTAGGTCATCAGAATCCTCATAGTCTGAGCAGGAATCCTGTTGACGTCTCTCCTCATCATACCAGGCCTGGCCTCTATTGGATGTGTAGTTGCACAGAGCAGCAAGGAAAGGAGCTGGCCTTTTCGGCCTCTAGTACAGGGTATTACCCTATCCATACAGGCATTGGAAGCACTCTTTCAGCATGCCTATCTCCTGCTCAATCAACTCAATGTGCTCTTGTAGCTCAGTGGCTGGCGTTGTAGCTCTCCTCTGCAGCGGTGGTGAGGTCTCTCACTGGTGACGAGAGCCATGTTTGCAAAGGATACCCCGTATCTCCAAGAAGCCACACCTCCTTTTTACCTAGTTCTGTGTACAGCAGGGACTGGTGGAGACCCCAAGTGTCATGCCAGCTGCCTGAGAAGCGGTCACAGATGTGTCTGACAAATCTGCAGTGATCACATACCAGCTTCACCTAGATTGAGAGGATTCCTATATTGGTGACGTTTGCAGGTGGTAGCCTGGTGGAAGGCCTGATGGCCACATGAATGCAGTCAATGAACATGAAAACCTATGGTTCTCTGGCAATGGTGCAAGGAACTGATGGCCCTCTTGGTATGGCTGTGAGAGTTCATCCTGAAGCGAACATATTCACTGGCCCTCTGGTACAGGTCATTGGTGACCTCCCTAATGCAGCCCTGCACTGCTGACTATGTCATTTCACAACTGTCTCTGGTGGGCTCCTGAAATGCTGCATCGGCGTCAAGTTGAGAACCGCTGCCACTATGAGGAACAAAGGCACAGTATGTCCATCGAAGCCCAGGTCATCTTTCAGCAGGGCACAGAGACGTGGCACCACCATCTCTACATGAGCAGTCCCCTCTGACCCTGATGCTCTGAGATCCGATGGCTTGTCAATTGGGTCCTGTAGATGCATTGCAATCATAACGGAAGCTCCCCTTGGCGATTGCTGCTCACGATAGGGGGCCTCGACATGGATCACACCTGCCTGCTGATTTCACCTCTGGTACATACAGATCCTCAGGATCAGAGAATCACACAATGTAGGATGAGCCATACCTATTTCCATATGATAAATAAGGTTTAACCCTTCATGTATTTGAAGCTTCCTAGCAGGGCAGGGATTGGAGGTGACTGGTGCATCAGCTGCTTTTATTGATTAACTATGTGACGCACCATGGCATTGCCCATCTTGGCCAACACTCAGGGTGGCGCAGCAAGACCACATCAATATCCTACGAGCTGAATCGATTTCCTCCACGATCCATACAATCTTAATAAATTCAAAATACTGCAGATGCTGGAAATCCAAAATAAAAATAAGAACCAGTTCTGATGAAGGGTCACTAACCTGAAAGGTTAACTCTGCTTCTTTCTCCACAGTTGCTGTCAGATCTGCTGAGTATTTTCAGCATTTCATGTATTTAATCCATATAACCTTAATTTTCATACCCCTTCTGGCTCCCTCCCCACACACAGGGTGACTAGAGTGCCATTGCTCTGTCACAAAAACAAACAAACACAGAGTGTACAGTTTAGTACCGTTTACAATATGTTAATTGGGGTTCCACCGCCCAGCGAGCGAGGGCCGCACTGAGATCCCCTTGCCACCGATAATATGCGGCTGCCCCTTCTTGAAGTCGCACGTCGAAGCGGGCCTCTCCTCACCGAATTTTACCGGCACCCGCGCTGTGACCCAGGTCGTCAAGGGTTTGGTACAATTTAGCCCAGAGAGCTGGAAACAATGAGACTAGAGTGGATAGATGTCCAGGCATACTGGAGCTTGAAACAAAGTGAACAGTGACATTACTGGAAAGCTGCAAGTTGATTGGTTGGTGAGAAAATGCTGTTTGAGAGTATCAGTTAACACCTGGGTTCGTCCACGACTCTTCGGGTGCATGTGGACAGCTGGATTGCAGCGTCACAATAACTGGCAGACTAAAAAAAAGAGTGCAAATTAAATATTTACAATCAGGGACAAATAACTAGCTGGTGAGTATTTCAGAGTAAGGTTTATTTTAACTAGTGAACCGTATTGACTTTTAGCAGCATTCATTAGAACTAGTAAATTTGTATTAATAAATCTATGGTTTGTATTGGTAAGTTTTTATCAGCCAACTAATAAATAAAGAATGGCTGGGATGCTTCAACCTCGAGAGTGCACCTCTTGTGCTATATGGCAACTGCAGGATGCTTCCCGTATCCTGGAGAACCATTTGTGCAGCAAGTTTTGTCAATTGTGGCAGCTTGAGCTCTGGGTTTTTGAACTTGGGCGGCAGCTGGCGACACTGTGGTGCATTGGTGAAGATGAGAGCTTTGTGGAAAGCACGTTTATAGATGTGGTCACTCACAAATTAAGAGTATGCAGGGAAAGAGGGAATGGGTGACAACCAGGCAATCAAAAATAATCTGTCAGGCAGTACAGGAAACCACTGAGTGCATACACTCTGCAACAGGTATGTTGTTCTGAATACTGAGGACAGTGATGCTTCATCTGGGGAGTGTAGCCAAGTCAATGGCACCACTGGTGGCTCAGCTGCACAGGGTATTACAGGGAAGACTGCAAGAGCCATAATGATATGTGATCCAATCGTCAGGGGAACATATAGTCGTTTCTGTGGCTGCAAACATGAATCCAGGATGTTGTGTTGCCTCCATGGTGCCTGGGTCAAGGGTGTCATTGAGCGGCTGCAGAGCATTCTGAAGGGGGAGGGCGAACAGGCAGAAGTCGTGGTCCACATCTGAACCAACGACATTGGTAGAAAAAGGGATGTGATCTTGCAGTCAGAATGTAGGGAGTTAGATAAGAAATTAGCAAGCAGGACCTCGGAAGTAATCATCCCCTTATTATTCCAAGTGCTATGTGCAAGTGAGAATATCCTCTTTCCCTTAACATACTTATAAAACGCCTTGGAATTTTCCTTTATCTTGTTTGCCAGTGATTTTTCATATACTCTGTTCGCTCTGCTAATTACTTTTTTATGTACTCCCCTGCACTTTATATACACCTCTAAGGGCTCCGCTACCTTCAGCAATCTGAATCTGCCATAAGCCTCTTTTTTGTCCAATCCTTTACATCCCTTGAAATCCAGGGTTCCCTGTTTATGTTGGTCCTACCATTCACCTTAACGGGAACATGTTGGGCCTGAAGCCTCACTATTTCCTTCCTGAATGACTCCCACTGGTCTGATGCACACTTTCATATAACAACATTCTCCCAGTCCACTTTGGCCAGATCCTGTTCCATCATATTGAAATCTACATTCCCCAATTCAGTACTTTTGTTTCCGGTCTCTCTATGTCCTTTTCTATAAATACCTTAAATCTTACGGAGTTGGGGTCACTATCCCCGAAATGCTCTCCCACTGCCACTTCTACCACTTTTCCAGCTTCATTCTCCAGGATTAAGTCAAGTACCACTCCTCCTCTTGCAGGACACTCTATGTGCAGTCTCAAAAAGCTCTCCTGAATGCACATGAATAATTCATCCCCCTTTAAGTTTTTTTACATGAATACTACCCCCTCTAATATATGGATGTTGAAATCCCCTACTATTACCCTATTATTTTTGCACCTCTCTGAGATTTGCATACATATCTGCTCCTCTATCTCTCCCTGACTGTTTGGAGGCCAGTTGTACATGCTCAGCCAAGTGATTCCACCATCCCCCCACACCCCCCACCCCCCCACCCACCCCCCCCCCCCCCCCGCCTTTTTAGGTTCTACCCATCTGGCCTCATTAGAGGAACTTCGAAAATATCATCCCTCCTTACTGCAGTAATTGACTCCTTAATCAACAGTGCACTTCCACATCCTTTTTTTACCCTCTCCCCTATCACGTCTGCCGATTCTATACCCTGGGATATTAAGCTGCCCTTCTCTCAGTGATAGCAATATTATCATAATCCCATGTGTTAATCAGCGCCCTCAAGTCATCTGCCTTACTAATAAGACTCCTTGCATTAAAATAGATGCAATAGGGCCTTGCATTATTTGCTTGAGCCGTAACAGGTCGACATTCACTCTGCCCTCCATATTGACTTCGCATCACTTCCATATTTGAATGTACATCAGCCCTTACTGTTCTTCCACTCTGTATCCCATCCCCCTGCCAAATTAGTTTAATCCCCCAATCCAACAGCACTAGCAAACCTCTCAGCAAGCATGTTGGTACCGTTCTGGTTCAGGTGCAATCCGTCCATCTTGCACCGATCCAGCTTCTCCAGAAATAGGTGGATCGTTTTTGGCCGGCACAGACATGTGCTTTAAGATTTCTATACTTCTATGATTTCTATGACTACAGGCGACCATGTTCCAATCTCTGAATAGATCCCAATAAAAGAAAGGAAATTCCCTCAGATAGGCGTGACTAACATTCTTTGCCACGAGCTGCGTATCATCTTGAATGTCTCCCTGTCACAAAAAAATACATCGCCAGCGCACACCATCTGAGAGGACGCTCGACCTATGACGTAGGTTTCTCTGCAGGGTCCAAAGGCAGAGAGTTGCAGCCTGGGTGCAGATGCACACTAGCCATTGACCACCCTCCTCAATTGGGAGACTCAGGACCATGGCAGAGACCAAGTGTTTCCTCTTACCCAGAAGAAATCGACGAGATATGGCATATGCAGGGGGCGGGGTCAAAGTGACCAACCGGTGCCAGAGCATCAAGGCCACCGGTTGGGGTTATGACCAGTGCTCGCCCTGCACGAAAGCACTTGGAGCAGCCCTGTCCAACGCCCTAGCCGAGTGGTGACTTTCACCTCCACTCCTGCCATTTTGCCGGTCAGGCTTCCTCAACAGGGTTAAGATGGACTCCCAGATAGAGGAGGTGCGTGGTGCTCCACGCAAAAGGTGGTAACTGCTCCGGCAGGGAGTCCACTCGCCACTTACCAACCAGGAGGCTGGGAGATTGTTCCCAATTGATCCTTGTGGAGGACGCAGCAGAAAAGGTCTGCTGGCACTCGCGCTTTCTCCGCAAGTCAATGGGATCGTTGACCATGAGAAGCACATCAGCGGCGTAAGCTGAGAGGATGGCCCACATGCACGGCCCACGCAGAGCCAAACCCGCTAACATCCTGCAAAGCAGGCACAGGAATAGCTCCACGCAGATGGTCAATAATTCGACATACATGGGGCTTCCCTGACCTACTCCTCTCCCAAAGAGAAGGGGGCCTTCAAGGACCCATTACATTCAAAGAGACACACTGTGAACCTGGGCCACAAAATTCTGACTGAGTCTGAATGCTGGCAGAGTCCCAAAAAGATATTTGTGATCCACCCTGTGTTTTCCTTATCGAGGAAAGGAAAGGTGACCGACAAAACCGTCATCTGGGAAAAATAGATCAGGTCCCGGAACATGTGAATGTTGTACTGGATGAACTGACCCAGGACCATGAAGGACCGGTCGGGATGGAACATGTGGACCAGCATGGAGACCAGCCGAGTAGACATAGGCCGGGCAAAGATCTTATAATCCGTGCTGAGGAGGAAGACGGGACACAGTTTTTAAGCAAGCAGAGATCGCCCCTCGTCAGCAGCAGGATTATGTCCACCCTACAGCAAGAGAGGGGCATCTCCTCGGTCGCCAGGCTCTCCACCAGGACCCGCGCGTTATCGTCCTGCAGGATGTCCCAGAACGCTCTGAGGAACTCCATGGTCAGCCCGTCCAGCCCCAGGAATTTTCCCCTTGGCAGATGGTGGAGGCCGCTGGTTATCTCTGCCAAGGCGAGTGAGCCGCCAATCCTGTGGGCTGACCTTCGGTATGTCCTCCACAAAACTTTGCATAGATCCGCAGAGAACATGCACTGCAATAGGTATGGACCAGCAGACCCATTCACTCTGGACCTGTGATAGAGGATCCGTTGTCGGCCAGCAGCCGCCATTTGTGCAGGGAGCAGAAGAAAGTTGAGGTGCGTTCCAAATCTGCCAAGATCTGGATCTGCGACCTGATATCCGGGCCTCGGGGCCTATGAGCCACAGGTCCCACAGCGCACACTGCCCTTTTTCTGCCTGCCACAGGGCTGGATCTGCGTCGACCTGACTGTGATAGGACACCACGTCAAACACCTTCCTCTCTCGGCACCCGAATTCTGCTTCCCGCCTCTCGATCGACCCCTTCGCATACTCCTGACAGAAGACACGGATGTGAGTCTTGCCCACATCCCACCATATCTTCAAGGAGGGGTAGCCATCCCTGCTTCCTACTCCTGTCGGTCCAGCATCGACGGAACAAGTCCCAGAATCGTTCGTACTCCAGCAGCCAGTTGTTAAAGTGCTAGAATGCAGAGCCCAGCTACATGCGAAGCGGAGTGAACTGTGCCCACACCAGTTGGTGGGCCAAGCACGGCACCAGCCACATGGAGGCCGCCGAGACACAGGTGATGTATGCCTGTGAAATCTGGAGACTGTCGATTAGGGCCCTCCTCTTCCAGACCTCCATATGAAGGCGCTGGAGTCGGGATGAAGATTCCACCAGACGTCCACCAAATTGAGGGAGCTGATCAGTTCCCTCAACATCGCCGCTGGTGCTTGGCTGCGCTGGGGACTGGAGCGATCTCGCACCTCGAGGGTACAGACAAAATAGCCCCTGAGGATGATGCACTTGCTGATATTGATAGAGCTCAAGAAAATGGAGACGTCTTCAAAGAAGCGAGCTTGCAACACGCTGGGCCTGGGTGCGTACTCATTGACAAAGTGAAGCAGCGCACTAACCAGGCGAGCGTTGAGGTGGGGCAAGTGACCTGGCACAAGCTCCTTGATCCCCAAGATATTCAGCTGAAACGTCGGGGCCAACAAGACGGCCACCCACTAGAAATAGGGGTGAGATTACTCATCTAGGCCCCATCCTACCACTCTAGGGGACAGATGACTTAGTCTCCCAGAATGGTGTGGGTTTCTGCAGAAAGCTCATAGCATATCTGCCTTCCCTGAGGACTAAGAGATTGTTTAATCTGTGGTGAGGCACCCTGCTGTCGTTGCTCTTGAGGATGGCTATGGCTATCTTCATGTCAAAAGTACTTTGATCCCATCACTGACACTTTCCGGTGAGGAGGGCCTGGAAGCACACCGCACCTTCCACTCCCCCAGATGAACATTAAAGATCCATATCCAGGGAATATTCTGCGCCCTTGCCACCCTCAGTGCTTCCTCCGAGTGGTTTTGAACATGGAGGAGTACTGATTAATCAGCTGAGGAGGGGGGCAGTATGCAGTAATTTGCGGGATGTTTCATAGACCATGGTCGGCCTGATGCCATGAGACTTCATGGGGTCCAGAATATAAGCTGTGTACTCGCAGGGCAACGTCCTCCCGCCACCTCTGGTGAGTCTGTCCTGCTGGTGTTTGGGACATTGTCTGTAAGGTATGATTTAGTGAGTATGACTATGTCAGTCGGCTGCTTCCCTAGTCTGTGGGATAGCTGGCCCAACTTTGGCAAAAGCCCCCCGATGTTATAAAGGATGATCTTGCATGTTTGATCGGGCTGTGTTTGCCGATGCCGAGTTGTCTGTCCAGTTTCATTCCTTATTGACTTTGTAGCGGTTAGATACAGCTAAGTGGCTTGCAAGGCCATTTCAGAGGGCATTTTTGAATCAACCACATTGTTGTGTGCCTGAAGTCATATGTAGGCCAGACCAAGGAAGGGCACCAGATTTCCGTCCCGAAAGGGCATTAATGAAGAAGATGTGCTTTTACAACAGTCGACAATGTTTTCATGGCCATCATTCGACCAGTTTTTTTTAAAATTCCAGATTGTGAAAGTTGAATTTAAATTCCACCTTCTGCCCTGATGAGATTCGGAACTACGTCACCACAGCAATAGGCATCTGGGTTACTAGTCCAGTGACAGTACCACTACACCACTGCCTCCACTTTATTGGTAAATCCCAGGTAAACTGGAGAAACAATTTAAATTCACATTCACGTATGAGGACCTGAGTTACCCCTGGACATATCTACCACCAGGATTCCACAATGACCCCACTATTATCTACCAACTTATGGCCGGGCCTTTATGAGCTTTTTACAGCCTTCCTGCTTGCTGTAATATGTCGATGATCTCCTCCTCATCACCATAGACCATGTCCACACATTTAACAATTTTACAGGAACTACTGCAGCTACTTTGGGAGCTGGACTAAAAGAACATCCACCTAAGGCCCAGCTGGTGGAAGATCGTATCACCTTTCTAGGTGCCCAGATTGGATCGCCCAGCATCAACCCAGAGCAACATCATGTCGAGAGCATCCAGTGTCTACCCCTGTCCATCTCAAAGTCTGCCCTCTGAGCTATCCTCAGGCTGGTGGCGTGTCAGCGGACCCTCACCACTCGATTTGCAGAGACTGAGGCTCCTCTTTATGAACTACCTAATGATGATGATAACCATGTTTATCCAGATTCGACTGAAGACGGCACGGAATCAGTAACACAACTAAAGAACGCTGTCGCCCAGACATCGTGTCTTCTCTCACCTGACCATGACAAGTCTTTCCTCATGGAGGTGGGGCACACAGAGACAAGCCTGGTTGCTGTCCTATGGAGAGAAAACCAGGAGCAATATTCCCCATTGTGAATGACTCCCAAATTGTGTGTGAGGCTGAACTGATTTACTCTGTTTGTGAAGGAAATTTGTTAACCACGTTCTGGGGCATCAAACATTTCACTTACATGACGGGGTTCAACAGTATGATACTGCGCAGACCATTCTGAACTTTCCAAGCATAGGGAAGACAAAGAGTCGTAGAGTGAGAGCCATTTCGGCACAGAATGAGACCATTCGTCACATCGAGTCCATCCTAGCTCTTGACAGATAAATCCAGTCAGTCACACTCTCCAGCTCTGTTTCATATTCCTGCAAGTTTATTTCCCTCAAGTGTTCATCCAATATCCTTTTGAAATCATTCACCATCTCTGCTTCCACCACCCTCGTAGGCAGTGATTTCAGGCCATTAGCTTTCGCTGTGTAAAAAGAGTTGTTCCTCACATCCCCCTGTATCTCTTGCCCACAATCTTATCTCTAGTCCTTGTGCCATTAGCTAATGAGAACGTATTTTCTAGCCTACCTTATCCAAACATGTCATCATCTTGTATACCTCAATCAAATCTCCCCTCAATCTCCTTTGTTCCAAAGAAAACAATCCAGGTTTTTCCAGATTCACCTTGCAGTTAATATCTTCCATCCCGAGAGCCATTTTTGTAAATCTCCTCTACACCCTGTGACTGATTCTTACAGACTCTCTAGAGTGTGCTTAACACAACTGGACACAATGTTCCAATCGAGGCCTAGCTGGAGCTTTATAAAAGTTCAGCATAACTTTCCTTCTTCTGTGCTCACTACACCTACTTGTGAAGCTCAAGATCCCATATGCTTTACTAACGACTCTCTTTATATGTCCTGCAACCTTCAAGGAGCTATGCACATGAACCCAATGTCCCTCTGCCCCTGCACACACTTTCTAACTGTGCCATTAAGTACATATTACCTCTCCCGATTACTTATGTCAAAATGCATCACCTCCCACTTGTTTGTATAGAATTCTATCTGTTTCTTGTCTGCCCATTCTGCTGGTCGATCCATTTCCTGCTGCATTGATTGGTATCCTCCTCACTGTCTGCTCAGCCTCTAAGTTCGGTAACATCAGTACATTATGAAATTTTGCTTTGTTTCACAATTTCCAAACCATTTATTCATATCAGAAAAAAATGGCCCCAAGCACTGAGACTTGTGAAACACCTTCCTCCAGTCTGATAAACAACTATTTACCACAACTCATTCTGCCATTTTTTTAAATCCAAGCTGACACTGACAAATGTGAGGTAATTCATTTTGGAAGGTCTCATGGAGGTGGGAAGTATACAGTAAATGGCAGAACCCTTAGGAGTATTGACAGGCAGAGAGAACTGGGCATACAGGTCCACACGTCACTGAAAGTGGCAACGCAGGTGGATAAGGTAGTCAAGAAGGCATACGGCATGCTTGCTTTCATCATTCAGGGCATAGAGTATAAAAATAGGCAAGTCATGCTGCAGCTGGACAGAACTTTAGTTAGCCAAACTTAGAATATTGCGTGCAATTCTGGTCGCCACACTACCAGAAGGACGTGGAGGCTTTGGAGAGGGTACAGAAGAGATTTACCAGGATGTTGCCTGGTCTGAAGGGCATTAGCTACGAGGAGAGGTTGGATAAGCTCGGCTTGTTTTCACTGGAACGACGGAGGTGGAGGGGCGACATGATAGAGGTTTACAAAGTTATGAGCGACATGGACACAGTGGATAGTCAGAAGCTTTTTCCCAGGGTGGAAGAGTCAGTTACTGGGGGACATAGGTTTAAGTTGAGAGGGGCTAAGTTTAGAGGGGATGTGCGAGGCAAGCTCTTTACACAGATGGTGGTGAGTGCCTGGAACTTGTTGCCGGGGGAGGTGGTGGAAGCAGGTACCATAGAGACGTTTCAAATGCATCTTGACAAATGCATGAATAGGATTGGAATTGAGGGATACGGACCCCGGAAGTGCAGAAGTTTTTAGTTTAGGCAGGGATCAAGATCGGCACAGGCTTGGAGAGCCGAATGGCCTGTTCCTGTGCTGTGCTGCTCTTTGTTCTTTGACCCTCCTATGCCATAAGCATGAATTAATTATCCAGCTGACGTAAGCAGCTGCACAGCGGCACAGTGACGAGCACCGCAACCTCACAGCTCCAGGAACCCGGGTTCAATTCTGGGTACTGCCTGTGCAGAGTTTGCAATGTCTCCCTGTGACCGCGTGGGTTTTCACTGGGTGCTCCGGTTTCCTCCCACAGCCAAAGACTTGCAGGTGATAGGTAAATTGCCCATTGTAAATTGCCCCGAGTGTAAGTAGGAAGTATAGGATTACAGTAGGGTGAGTACAAAAGGGTGGCTGTTGGTCAACTGAGACACGGTGGGCCGAAGGGCCTGTTTCAGTGCTGTATCTCTAAACAAAAGAACTATAGACGAAACTACAAGTTCATGTTAAAGTCAATTTAAATGCAAAAAATAACTAAATTTTTGAAAGACATCAACTCTTGGATCTCTTAAATTGTTTTGTCTACAAATTCATTGTCCACTGCAGACAGATCAGTTGCATTTAAAACAGAAACTCTATTTGGTACTTTGTTTCAGCAGCACTCCTTAAAACTGGACTCTGTGCAACCTAGTCTATTTTGTGTTTAGGGAGGGAATTCCAGAACTTAGGGATGATCACAGAAAATGCCAAATCTACTCAGCAGTTCTGGCAGCATCTGTGTCCGGGGAAACACAGTTAGCGTTTCAGGTCTGTGAATCTTCATCTGAACTGGCAAAAGTTAGAAATGTAACTATCTTTGAGCAAATGAAAGAGGAGAAGGGGGACGAAGAACAAGAAGAAAGGACAGAGATGGAACAGAGAGGGGCGGGATTAAATGACAGACAGTTACAATTCTAATGTTTACCAGTTTTACTAGAATTTGACCAGGAATGAGGGATTCCAAACAGAATGATATGCAGGAGCAACCATTGCCAAGGCTTATTTCTATCCCCAGTGTCACGCCTACGTTCTAGATTGTATCAGATTCTTTGCATCCAGCGTTTGGAGAACTAAATTTATATTTTTTATTCAAGAAATAAAAAAAAAACAGATAAGATAACGTTGCTGGCAGCTTAAGATCGCAACCTACATTGCAACACGGTATCCAACATTCATTCTCTTTCTGTCGCTCTCTCTCTCTCTCTCATTCACCCTGTCTCTCTCTCTGTCTCTACTTTATACTTCGAGAGGGAGCTCCCTCCATTTTATTCGGATAGAGGGTGCTCCCTCCACTTTATACATAGAGAGGGTGCACCTTCCACTTTAGACATAGAGACGGTGCTCCCTGACCATGGTCTCGAATCAGATACTCAACGTTCACATTTTAACTGGAAATAGGCAGTAACAGAGTGAAACGGGAATGTTTTGTCTACAAATTCAATGTCCACTGCAGTCAGATCAGTTGCATTTAAAACAGAAATGCCAAGAATGAACAAGGTCAATACAATAATATGGAAATTGTACATGATGCCACTCATAATTGTAGCCTTCCTCCACTATGAGTACAGATTTCAGGTTTATTCCCGAGAGAGGTCTTACTCAGAAAATGTCATTGACATTGAAATGATTGTGTTTTATCCACCACATTATTTACATCGGAGTCAGAGCTGCTGATGTAATGTGTTTGTTCAGGTGAGTGTAACCAATAGCAATTATCAGGGGTATAACCGTGTCAGTGGAAAATTATCCCCTGTATAAATCAGGACCCATTGGAATGGATCAGCTCAGAGTGCCTGTTGGAGCTGTGGATTCCAGGCTAACAGAAGTGTCTACTCCTCGCAGAAATGGGATATCCTCCAATGTATCATATAGAACGCATTTATTATCCTGTACTTGCAGCATTTGGAGTTACTGGTAAGCCAGTATCTCAGCTGAGGATGGTGTAATCGATGTTAACTGTGCTGCTGTACTCGGTATTATTTCTCACTGTGGGTGTTGCACAGCGACTTGCTCTTTTCCTACAATATACTGATGGAATCTCTTCATTGTCTATTATTTCAGTCTGGCAGTTGCCGAATTATGTATTTAATTGTATTGTTTTAAACGACTGTGGCATTGTTACTGGATTATTCTGTGTATTGAATGTATTTCAATGCGTGGTTTCGGTTAGGATCAAGAATAAGACCATCAGGATCTTTTAACAGTTCCATGATCTGAATCTAACCGGTCCTGGAATATCTTTATGATATTTTTTTCAGTGGTAATGAGATTTCTCACGGTCTCAGTGTTACAAAGGGACAGCACAACATCCTCCCTCCCCAAAAACATGGCTAAGTTTAACTGGGATTCAAATGTCTTTACTGGTTATGACTGTTATCAAATGTTATTTCATTATGTATGTATTTGACGCTGATTCTCAAGGCTGGCTACTGAACTGAGTTTGTTGCTGACACTCACTTCTCCTCTGCTTCACCGTGGAACCTTCACTGTCACTGGACTACATTGTAAAATAGAAAGTATTGATGTGATGTTCTATTGGTTTACAATCTATCAGTTGCAATCAAGAGTCTTTCAATTTATCTGTAGATTATCAGCTGCAGCGCTCATATTGGTGTTTTATTAATTAAACATTCCCACATTCTAGCGGATTACTTTATAATTCCAGGAGAAGGCATTTCAATGATTGCAAGATTTCTCTGGAAGAAGCTTTCAATTCTGTTTATTCCATGATTTGTAGATGAAGTGATGAGTGTAGGCGAACAGGTTATGAATTGGGTACTCTGTAGATACTTTAAATTATTCACAGATGTTTCAGCATTGAGCAAGTTGACTCTGAAAACAGAATCATTAAACCTGGTGCTGGTTAAAAGAACACAGGCGCAGAGCGTTAGGAATAAATCATATTTGAAAAGAAGCATGAAGTAACAGTTTCCAGGGTGCGAATACTCCAGAGACATGGGGAAGGAAAGAAAGTAGCAGGGAGAACGAAACCGATAGAAAGAGATAAGCAGAAGTAAAGAGAAAGAGAAAGAAGCAGCAGTGTGAATAATTCCCTGTCATAAAGTGTTGGAATTGCCAGAAGAATTAGAGAGAAAAACTGTGAGTTGAAGTTGCCTGTTGTCTGATTGTGTTCAATTTTCCTGTTGGACCTGATCCTCTGTGTTTATTTCTGTCAGGTCCTCATTTTGTTTTGTAGGAAGTTCCTATTCCTTACTTAGTTACTGAATAAACAGAACAGAATCAGTCCTTCACTGATGGTAATTCATTATTTAAATACTGCACTTTAAAATCTCTGTAACTGCTGAATTCTGTAAAGAGCGAGTGTGATATCAGAAATATATTTAAATTTATATCTAATTTTCTGTACAAACTAAATATATTGAATATATTGCATAAACAATGTACTGTTCTCCAACACCCATAACCACAGGGATTATTGTTTGAATGTATTAACTGAGTTGTATTACTGCGATCTATAGATTAGATTTCCTTTGACACTCTGCTGCAGTCTCTCCCTGTGAATCTCAGCCTCTCTCACTGTATTGAATCCTCAGTCTCCTGATACACTGCGTCAGTTTATCCACTTTCCAAAACCATCCACTCCAGTCTCCCCTGCTGCTTCAACATGTCCTTTTCCTTCGATGCCTCCCAATCTCACTCACTGGCTCCACCTCCAGCTGCATCGTCCAACTTGATAGGAATACAGGAACCTAGGAGCAGGAGGAGGCCATTCAACCCTTCCAGCCTGCTCCGCTATTCCAGATCATGGCTGATACTCAAACTCAGCGTTACAGTTTTCTGCCTTTTCCCATTTGGTAACAGTCCCTGACGATTCGCCGAACCCAGAGGAACAACCCAGATACCCATCCTGCTCTCTCCAAACCTTCCCAACCAACAGTTTGGAGACACGTTCCCAACTAACCCATTGGATTCCATCACTGTAAATCCCTTGTCAGTCCCCTACTGGCACAGCATCCTCACTCAGTACTTCCAGTAGATCCGGTGCTGACTTTATTCACTTTCTGTATCAATTTTCCAATTCATTACAAATAATTGTGTTTTCATACATTTCACTGTGGCAAAGCACTACCCTGGTCAATGAATCAGTTTTCACTGCTCGATGCAGCAACAAACCGAGCATTTTCAGTCCAGATCCTGTCAAAGTGTTGCGTTGTCTCCAGGTCTGTAATCAGTAATTTATCTGCTTCCTTTTCTCTCTCTTCCAGTCAACTTGGTGGCGATTGTGATCCTGTCCCGAGGAAAGTGTGGTCTCTCCAAATGTATCACTGTCTACCTGGTGGGAATGGCAGTGGCTGATCTCCTGGTCGTTATCACTGGTCCCATATTGAACTGGATTATTTCAATTTATTTCCCATATTCATTCCTGAGAATTACCCCTGTGTGTTCTCTCATTACTGTCCTGCTTTTTGCAGCCACAGTTGTTTCTGTCTGGCTCACAGTCACGTTCACCTTTGATCGATTTGTGGCCATTTGTTGTGAGAAGCTGAAAACAAAATATTGCAGCGAGAAAACGGCGGCTGTGGTTGTGGGAACAGTGAGTGTGCTGGGCTGTTTGGAATGTCTCCCCTGGTACTTTACACAGGAACAATATTACTTTATTGAGAATGTTCCCATGGATTGTGATTATAAATTGAGCTTCTATACTTCGCACACATGGGGGGCATTTGAATTGTTTCACCTCAGTTTAACCCCTTGTGTCCCGATCTTTCTGATTTTGCTGCTCAATGTTCTAACTGTCAGACGGATTTTATTCTCCAGTAAATTCCGCAGGGGATTCCGGCGCCACAGCAATGCAGAGAATCACAAGGACCCAGAGATGGAGAATCGCAGGAAATCAATTATTTTACTCTTCAGTATATCCGGCAGTTTTATACTGTTATGGATGACACTGGTTGTGTTTATCATATATGTGCGAATAGCAGATATTCAGTATCACTCTTCCTACACTGACCCTCTCTTTATAACAGATCACGCATCAGTGATGCTGCAGCTTCTCAGTTGCTGCACCAACACATGTATTTACACTGTGTCCCAGACGAAGTTCAGACAGGAGCTGAAGAATGCGGTGAAATACCCACTCAATCTCATTGTTAGATTAGTGAAATCATAGAAAGAGCTAAAGGGTTTCAAACACTGGAACTAAATCCCATTTCATATTCCATTCCCTGCACTTTCCCCAGGACAGAAAGTACATTTTATATTCGCAGCACTGTGCCCTGAAATGATTTTAAATCTGATTCTGAGACTATATATTATTGTTAATCTAACCTATTGAGGCGGGACTTGCTCTGCAGAAGATTCAGGAATTGTATCTCCAAAAGGGCGTATTTGCAAAACTCAGCTGGATTAAACTAAACCCACCAGAGTAAAATGGACAACGCTGCAAATCACAGCAGATGCAGATGGTGAGATGGGGAAGTTCTGCAGTGAGAAAGAGGCACTAACAGATGGGAGATGCTGAGCCATTGCTGATGGTCGATTCTGTGTTACTGAGAGTTTGACAATTTCCACAATTTTGAGGAACTTACTTTCTATAAATTTGAGATGCTGAATAAAATAACGTCAACACAATTGTGTTAAATGGCTAATGCCAAACTATGTAAACAGTTGTAACGTTAAACTGGCTCAGTTTGGAGAATTATTTTGAGTGATTAAAGTTAATGCATAAATAATACAACAGCATCAAATTAAACTCAAACTATTATTTACAAATGAAAACTCTATGAATAAGTTGCGTTGAGTTCTTCATCACGAACGTTATGACATCTCTCTCTCTCTCTCTCACTTCTCTTTCTCTGCTGGTATCTTCTTTACTAGAACAAGAGTAATTGAATTTTTGATCCAATTATCTTTTGAAAATTAATATTGAATCTGCTTTCAGAAACCTGTCAGACAGTGAATTCCAGACCAGAACAACTCCCTGCCTGTTTGTTTCTGCCCTCTGCTCGTGGAAAAAGTCTCTCCTCATGTCTACAAACTGAGGGAAAGATTTTGAATACAATTAATTTCTCCAGGACAGCAGCTACAGAGGGGCTGGATCCTCCTGAATGTGGACAAGTGATGAACAAAAATCATCTCTGAATCCCGCAGGAGAGCAGAGGAAAGAAACAATCAGGAAGCAAATGGAAACAAGTGACATTTTATTACAGCTGCAAAAACACTTTGTCAGAATGTGGAGGTCGATATCGCTGAACTTTATATAAAATGGAGGTGAAAAGTGGAAGATCTTTTATATCATTTGTGTGAAATGAACGTTTACCAGTTACATTTTTAACGTAACATTAAAGTGGTAAATGTTAAGAAAGTTGTATTCCAGCAAAAACAGGCTAATACATAAATAAAGCAGAATCAAATAAAGTACAAAGAATCATTGACAAATATAATTGTAAATATGGGTCAAAATTGTTGTGTGAAATGTCACCATTTGTAGAAGTTCTCATGGCTGCATCGAAGAACAAAGAACAAAGAACAGTACAGCACAGGAACAGGCCATTCGGCCCTCCAAGCCTGCGCCGATCTTGATGCCTGCCTAAACTAAAACCTTCTGCACTTCCGGGGACCGTATCCCTCGATATCCTAAATAAAAAGAAGAAATGCTGGAACTACTCAGCAGGTCTGGCAGCATCTGTGAAAAGAGAAGCAGAGTTAACGTTTCGGGTCAGTTACCCTTCTTCGGAACTGACAAATAGTTGTCAGTTCCGAAGAAGGTTCACTGACCCGAAACGTTAACTCTGTTTCTCTTTTCACAGATGCTGCCAGACCTGCTGAGTAGTTCCAGCATTTCTTTCTTTTATTTCAGATTTCCAGCACCCGCAGTATTTTGCTTTTATCCCTCTATTCCTATCCTGTTCATATATTTGTCAAGATGTCTCTTAAACGTCGCTATCATATCTGCTTCCACCACCTCCCCTGGCAGCAAGTTCCAGGCACTCACCACCCTCTGTGTAAAAAGATTGCCTCGCACATCCCCTCTAAAGTTTGCCCCTCGCACCTTAAACCTATGTCCCCTAGTAACTGACTCTTCAACCCCATGAAAATGCTTCTGTCCATCCACTCTTCCCAGGCCGGTCATAACTTTGTAAACCTCTATCATGTCGCCCCTGCACCTCCGTCGTTCCAGTGAAAACAATCCGAGTTTTTCCAACCTCTCCTCATAGCTAATGCCCTCCAGACCAGGCAACATCCTGGTAAACCTCTTCTGCACCCTCTCCAAAGCCTCCACGTCCTTCTGGTAGTGTGGCGACTAGAATTGCACGCAGTATTCTAAGTGCGGCCTAACTAAGGTTCTGTACAGCTGCAACATGACTTGCCAATTTTTATACTCTATGCCCCGACCGATGAAGGCAAGCATGCCGTATGCCTTCTTGACGACCTCATCCACCTGCGTTGCCATATTCAGTGACCTGTGGAACTGTACGCCAAGATTTCTCTGCCTGTCAATACTCCTAAGGGTTATTCCATTTACTGTATACCTTCCACCTGCATTAGACCTTCCAAAATGCATTACCTCACATTTGTCCAGATTAAACTCCATCTGCCATTACTCTGCCCAAGCTTCCAACCGATATATATCCTGCTGTATCCTTGGACCTTCAGAAGGCTTTCGACAAAGTCCCACATAAGAGATTAGCATGCAAAATTAAAGCTCATGGGATTGGACAGCATGGGTTTGTGCAGGGCAGGTCGTGTCTTACTCATTTGATTGAGTTTTTTGAGGAAGTGACGAAGATGATTGATGAGGGAAGGGCGGTGGATGTTGTCAATATGGACTTCAGTAAAGCCTTTGACACGGTCCCTCATGGCAGACTGGTGCAAATGGTGAAGTCACACGGGATCAGAGGTGAGCTGGCAAGATGGATACAGAACTGGCTCAGTCACAGAAGACAGAGGGTAACAGTGGATACTCGGTACATCCTCGAATAATTCCAGTAGATTTGTCAACCATGATTTCCCTTGCTTAAATCCATGTTGACCCTGCCCAATTCTACCACTGTTCTCCAAGTGCTCTGCTATAAAATCTTTGACAATGGATACTAGAATGTTCCCCACTACCGACGTCCGGCTGACTGGTCTATAATTCCCTGCTTTCTCTCTAGCTCCTTTTTCAAATAGTGGGGTTACATTAGCTACCCTCCAATCTGTCGGAAATGCTCCAGAGTCTATAGGATCTCGGAAGATGACCACCAATGCATCCACTTCCTTAACTACTCTAGGATGCATACGATTAGGCCCTGGGGATTAATCAGCCTTCAATCCCTTCAATTTACACAACACCATTTCTCTACTAATACTGATTTCTTTCAGTTTCTCTCTCTCACTAAGCCCTGTGTTCCCCAACATTTCTGGTCTTACAGCCTTGGTTCAAACATGGACAAAAGGGCTGAAATCAAGAGGTGAGGTGAGAATGACTCCCTTGACATCAAGGCAGCATTTGACCGAGTATGGCATCAAGGAGCCCAAGCAAAACTGCTGTCAATGAGAATCAGAGGGAAAACCCTCCGCTGGCTGGAATCACACCTAGCGCAAAGGAAGATGGTTGTGGTTTTTGGAGGTCAATGATCTGAGCTCCAGGACATCACTTTAGGAGTTCCAACCATCTTCAGCTGCATCATCAACGAACTTCCTTCAATCAATAGGTCAGAAGTGGGGATGTTTGCGGATGATTGCACAATGTTCAGCACCATTCGTGACTCCTCAGATACTGAAGCAGTCCGTGTAGAAATGCAGCAACACCTGGACAATATCCAGGCTTGGGCTGATAAGTGGCAAGTAACATTTGCGCCACACAAGTGCCAGGCAATGAACATCTCCAACAAGAGAGAATCTCACCATCTCCCCTTCACGTTCAACAGCATTACCATCGCTGAATCCTCCACTCTCAACATCCGAGGGGCAACCATTGACCAAAAACTGAAGTGGAGTAGCCATTTAAATACCATGGCTACAAGAGCAGGCCAGTGGCTAGGAATCCTGAGGCGAGTAACTCACCTCCTGACTCCCCAAAGCCTGTCCAACATCTACAAGGCACAAGTCTATAGTGTGATGGAATATTCTCCACTTGCCTGGATGGGTGCAGCTCCAACAACACGCATGTAGCTCGACACCATCCAGGACAAAGCAGCCCGCATGATTGCCACCCCATCTACAAACATTCACTCCCTCCACCGCCGATGCACAGTGGCAGCAGTGTGTACTATCGACAAGATGCACTGCAGCAATGCACCAAGGCTCCTTAGACAGCACCTTACAAACCTACGACCTCTACCAACTGGAAGGACAAGGGCAGCAAATACATGGGAAAACCACCACCTGCAAGTTCCCCTCCAAGTCACACACCTTCCTGACTTGGAACAATATCGCCGTTCCTTCACTGTCGCTGGGCCAAAATCCTGGAAATCCCTTCCTAAGAGCACTGTGGGTATACCTACCCCAAATGGACTGCAGCGGTTCAGGAAGGCAGCTCACCACCACCTTCTTAAAGGGCAATTAGGGATGGGCAATAAATGCTGGCCTGGTCAGCGTCGCCCACATCCCATGAATGAATTAAAAAAATGATATTTGTATCCTCCTTTCTGAAGACACAACCAAAGTATGCATTTAGTTGGTCAGCCATTTCTTTATTTCACTTAATATATACCTTGTTTCTCATTGTCAGGGACATACACTTGTCTTCACCAATCTTTTCTCTTTACATACCTATAGAAACTTTTACAGTCAGTTTTTATGTGCCCGGCAAGCTTGCTCTTGTATTGTATTTTCCCCTTCTTCATCAATTCCTTGGTCCTCCTTTGCTCAATTCTAAACTGCTCCCAATCCTCAGGTTTGTTGTTTTTTCCTGGCAAATTGATATGCCTCTTCCTTGGATCTAATGCTATATCTAATTTCCCTTGTAAGTTTGGTTTGGCAACCTTTCCCATTTTACTTTTGCGCCAGAGAGGGATAAACAATGGTTGCAGTTCATGCATACGCTCTTTAACTGTTTGCCATTGACTATCCACCGTCATCCCTTGAAATAACGGTTCCCAATCCGTCATGGCCAACTCGCGCCTCATACCTTCCTAGTTTCCTTTACTTAGATACAGGACCATGCCTCAGAATCAGCTACGTCACTCGACATCTTGATGAATAATTCTATCAGATTATGGTCGCTTGTTCCCAAGGGGTCTCACACCACTAGATTTTCAATTATTCCTCTCTCATTACACAATACCTCGTCTAGGATGGCCTGTTCTCTGGTTGGTTCCTCAACGTATTGGTCCAGCAAACCATCCCGTATACATTGCAAGAATTCCTCCTCTACGGTATTGTTTCTAATTTGATTTGCCCAATCTATATGCAGATTAAATTCACCCATAATTACAGATGTTCCTTTACCGCATACATCTCTAAATCCCTGTTTAATGCCATTCCCCACAGTTTGCGGGTCTATATATAACTCCCGCGAACGTTGTTTGTCCCTTATTCTTTCTCGGCTCTACCCATACCGATCCCACATCGGCAGAGCAAATATTTTTCCTCACTAGTGAGTTAATTTCCTCTTTATCCAGCAATGTAACTCCACTGCCTTTTGCTTTTTGTCTGCACTTCCTAAATACTGAATATCCCTGAATGTTCATTTCCCATCCCTGGTCACTTTGCAGCCATGTCTCCGTAATCCTGAGTCCATAATACACGTTTGGATCTATTTGCGCGATTACTGCATCCACTTTATTGCGAATGCTCCGCGCATTAAGGCACCAAATCTTAAGGCTTGTCTTTTTAACATTACTTGTCCTCTTCCCAACATTTTTCACTGTGTCTCTGTTTGACTCTGGCCCTTGATTTCTCTGCCTATCACTTTTCTTATTCCCCTGACCGTCTTTTCCCGGATACACATCGAATGAAAGAGTAATAAGAAAACTTGATGATGGAGCAGAAGCAGAACGTTAAACTTTGGGAATGAACTTTCCTGATAGATTAATTATGTAAGACATAGTTCGGGCAGATGGAGCTTAAAGTGAGGGATCATCTGAGTAACAACAACAACTTATATTCATAGAATGCTTTTAACGTAACAAAACGTTAGAAGGTGCTTCACTGGAGAATTATAAAACAAAGTACGACACTGAGCCTCATAAATAATTAATAGGACAGATGACCAAAGGCTTGGTCAAAGAGGCAGGTGGTAAGGAGTGTCTTTGAGGTAGAAATCAAGGTAGGGAAGCAGACAGATGTCGGGAGGGCATTCCAGAGATTGGAGCCTGGACAACTGAAGGTGTGGCCACCAATGGTGAAACGATAAAAATCAGGTATGGGCAAGATACCAGAATTAGAAAGTGCTGTTATCTCTGAGGTTTGTGGAGCTGGAGGAGATTACAGAGACAGGGAGGGGTGAGTAAATGGTGGATTTTGACAACAAGGAGAATTTTAAAATCAAGACAATGCTTGACCGGGAGCCAGGGTCGGCCAGCGAGCACAGGGGTGATAGGGGTAAAAAGGACTTTCTGCAAAGTTAAGACATGGGCAGCAGAATTTTGGATCATTTCAAGTTTATGGAGCAAAGAATGTGGCAGAGGAGCCAGGAGTGTGTTTGTATATTATGGCCATGCCCCTGCCATTACCTGTTAGTTCGTGAGCATGCCTGAGTGTTCATATTCCTGACCTCATTATTCATGTGTCTATAGAGTATTTTATTATTTCTCGTTATGACGTCTTGTTCAGATAGTTTCACTCGATCAGTCCACTCCATCCATCAAACATCTTAAATACCTCAATGATATCACACTTGAAACTTCCATGCCAAAAGGTCTGATCAAAGCACTTGAGGTGCATAAGTGTCCTTTACATTCTCTGAAATAGCCTGAGCCTAACTTACCCTTTCTGAAACTTCCTGAGCGGTTCGTTACGCTCTTTGGTAAAAGCTGAGCACGCTGCACCTTCCCCAATAACTCCTGAACGTCCCTTCTGGTCTCTGAGACAACCTGTGCATCCACTAACCCAGATGATGCCTTTCAGTGTTCCTTACCGTGTCTGCTACCCCGAAAGCGTCTCGACACTCTCTGATACCTCCTGATGTTCCTTATCCCTTCCAATACCCACTGAGAAGTGCCTGGCATGCGTTCATTCTCCTGAAGATCATTATCTTCTCAACCACACTTTGTTTCTTACCTCTCCGACATCATGTGAAACTCCCTTACTCTTTTGGTACCCCCATCCGCCGACCACACGCCCATGACCCACCCAACTTGCATCCTCAAATCCACTTGATAACTCATTAACCCATTATACTCCCTCACAGCTAGTGCGGAACCCCTCCCTTTGGAGTTCACTGAGAAACCCTGATAACATGAGCAACGTATCTTTGGAGAGCCATGCTTCAGGCTAATGTGCGTGGGAACGCCGGAACGAACACTGCTTGTAAGAAAGTGAAGAGTGAACATCTGTCTCAGAAGAGCTGAGAAAAGGTATGTCGGAGCTGTGCACCTGAGGCAGCTTTTGTGTTTTCAGTGATACTGTTGTTGTGAAAGCAGAAATTTAAAAACAGAAAAATGATGAAAACTTTGGTGAAATCAAGCAGCATCTGTGCAGAGATATTTCTTTTACCAGGATGTCATTGGTCACTTGGAATGAGAATTCAGGCAGCTCAGATCTTCCACGATCAACACGTCCGTGCAGGAACAGTTTGGGTGGAAATTATGATAGTGCTGATTTGGGCAAAAAGATTTAGACAGCTCTGCAAAGCACCTGCACTGCAGCTTGTGGAAGGATGGGACTCAGATGTTAGACTTTTGGATTTGTCAAAGAAAGGGAAAAACACATCTATTCTGAAATACAATAATAATGATGGTTGAATTTTGAGCCATGCGTTCTGAGAGTAATGGATTCGCTGTTTTAACCTCCGTGAACGCAGCTCACAATGTTCTCTTATTTCCTTCTTTCTCTCTGCAATCATTCCACTAACAGGATAAACAGCAGGTATAACAGATATCAACTACCAGTCTACAGCATCAACACTGAGTTAGGCCTGGCGTGCTGGCGGGACTGAGCAGCCAAAGGTGTTGGCTTGTGGTTAGAGTCTCTGTCAAGCTCAAATCCCATCACTGCAGTTATTGTCCTTATTTATATTTTTTTTATTTAGAGATACAGCACTGAAACAGGCCCTTCGGCCCACCGAGTCTGTGCCGACCAACAACCACCCATTTATACTAATCCTACAGTAATCCCATATTCCCTATCACCTACCTGCACTGGGGGCAATTTACAGTGGCTAATTTACCTATCAACCTGCAAGTCTTTGGCTGTGGGAGGAAACCGGAGCACCCGACGAAAACCCACGCGGTCACAGGGAGAACTTGCAAACTCCGCACAGGCAGTACCCAGAATCGAACCCGGGTCCCTGGAGCTGTGAGGCTGCGGTGCTAACCACTGTGCCACTGTGCCACCCCATTGTATTGTCCTTGTATTGTCAGAAAAAACTGCTGAGAAGGGAAACCCGAAATAAAAGCAGTTGAATGCGGAAATCTGAGCAGAGTAGGCAGCTTTTTTTGAGAGATGCTCTTTAGCAAATATATCTTCCTTACACCAGCAGTGCAGTGGACTATGTAAGACGACCACATCGGATTTTTGGATGCTTTCACTGGACAATGGTTAATACTCTGCGCAAAAACGTCAATTCAAATCTGTAACAAGGTTTACCTTGCTTTTTGTCTTAAACATCTGCCACACCTGCTAATAGATCTGCAACAAGAAACCAAAAATTACTCCATGTAAATGCGTTTGTTCTTGATGGTCAAAACCCATTGTTTTCCTTTTACATCCCCGCACTTACACATGTCTGTAGTTCACTCTCCATCATGCAAACCTACCCCTTCCCCCAGCTTATTCTCCTGTCCAGTTTTAATACTGATCTGCTTCCATTTCATTGACATTTTACGACGGCCGAGCCGACTCTAACTTTCATTGTCATGAGGTTACATCGTTTACCTAGATCTGCTGCAACAGCTGCTCCAGGAGGGAGATGTTCCATTCACATCAATCCTGCTTTGTGCCTTGAACTCAGTCATTATTCTGAGTGCCTTCACAATCGATACGCTCTGCAAAAGGAGGGATGGCTTTTGGAAGGAGAGCGGCCAGTTTGTTCACAAAATGTTCCTGGAGAATCTTCTGATCCAGGGGATGCTAACAGAAGAACTGGGTTTTGTTTACAGGGAGTTGGCGCTTTTCTCTGAGCAGTCGATGTGAGTGAGGGAAGGGGAACGTTACATATCAACCTGGAGAAGTGCCTTGATGGTTTAGCCTGGTTTTCTTAAATCAGCAAATCCATGAGAGATTTGGCAGACGTTTTTCAAATCACGAATTGTTTCTCCAGTGTCAACTCTTTCCTGGCAGAAGCGAAGGTAACCAGAGGAGAGATGTTGAAGATTATTGGCACAGGCTCTATGTATTGGATACCTACTGTACTAAATACTTCTTGCAGTGCATTCGATTGTTTGTGTCTAGTTTTGCCTGTTATTAACACGTCCGAGTTTAACATGCTCTGCCTGCGTCTCATTTCCTGTCAGCATTATTTAAGGTGAATAACAGAGCATTTCCGTTACCTTTCTCCTCAAACAGAAGGTCTGCCTCTAACATATCATGACCATCATTGCTCGCTGCTCATTTGGTGTATGAATATTAATTAATTCTGGCTCATTACTCATTACAAAGTTTAGTTTAGCCTGCTGTCCTGTCATTTCTCCAGCAGGTTATTTCGGAAAACTGTTCTCTCTTCACTCTAGAAATGAACGGTCTTGAGAGAAATGGCCAGTACCTGCAATCAGTTTTGAAATAGCTGGTTTCTGTCTTGAACGGGAAATGCAGTCTGACTTTTGATGTAAAGGGGCTGTTGTTCTCATGTGATTCTGATAGCCCGGGTCACTGAGAAAATGTCTCTGTTTATGCTTTTACAAAAGTCGCTGCCAGTGCACGAAGCTGAAAACATGTCCTTTATGAGAGTATCCATCCCAAACTCTAAATCCAATTCAAATCACATTTCCACGGAGACATTTGATATAATAACATCTCCCGTTTGGTGAATTAACTGCCGCTTTGAACAGGGACAATTGAGAGTATATTTGATTGAGATGTCTCAAATCAGCAATTGTTTTCACAGAGTGACTAAGAGGACACTATTTCCAGTGACAAATAGCCACTAGCTGGAGGACACAGATGTAAAGGTACCAGACACGACATGACAAAACTGTTTTTAACAATCTGAGTTCGTGTGCTCTTCAATGCAGTGTTTGAAATTCTGGTGGAGCTCTATCTCAGACATACCATCTCATTCATTTTAATTTTCTAGCTGTCCAGGTAAGAAGTTATTGGAAGGGACCTGCACAATAGAGCAAGAAATTTATTTACATTGGTCGTCATAATCACACTGCTGATGCACCAATTAATTTCTCCACCTATTCTGGATTTCTAGAACCCCAGTAGATATTTGGAACACCAGCAGAATTTTCTGCCTCGACTAATTTCTCGAACACAATGAAATTCTTCATTACAACGGATTTCTCCTGATCCAATTGCTTTATGTAAACCTCATTGGTTTCACCCATCCAAGCGGATTTCTAGAAACACATTTTTTTCTGTCCAATAATTGTGGATCTCAATCGATTTCTTACATTCCAATAGACATAGCTCAGTGCTATTTTCTCTGTATATATCTGGCACCTCAATGATATTCTTTTCCCCTGACCCATTTGATTTCTGGAAAAGCAAATGATCTCTACCGTTTCAACCAACATTTAGAATCCTGATGGGTCTAGTCCTGTCCTCATAGGTTCTGGAATATCAATGCATTTCTCCCATTGCAATAGATTTCTGCATCACCATTTCTTTTTTCCTATCGCAGTTTATTTCCCTACAATTCTTCCAAGGGATGGCAGACATGGACCATTGACCATCAAATTCTCATGTGGGTATGTTACTGTTTGTTCCAGTTCATTGTATGATATAACGTGTGAGGCAGAATGGGCTGTTAAGTGTCCTTGAAACATTCATATGCGCCCGAGGGTATAGGTGATAGAAACTTAACGTGTTCCTCATTTTCAATCCATCTTTGCAATAAATGAACACGTTTAATGCAATCAGACTTGCAAAAAGTGTTTAAGAAAAGACAAGATTGGAATTAACTCAGGGAATGGATTGGATTGAGTAAATTAATCCTTGCAATGTGAACTTCTGTCGAGAGAATATTGTGCTGATTTTGTAATACTAAAATTTTTAACACAGAGAATGCAGTGCATTGAATGAAATATTGACATCTGTTTAAAGTAAATGGACTGAAGTTTAGTATTTTGTTGGAATGCGCTGAAAGAGGTCATTTTGTGTCGAATATGTAATTGGAGCTGTTATTTCAAAGGTTAGACATAAAACTGGGCTGAGACAGAGAGTGCTTATAATCCAGTGTTTAGTTGACATCCCATCAATCACCATCTTTAGTATGCAATTCGAATCAGAAATAAAATATGGTGTGAAAACAGAGAAAAGTACAGTTCAGGAACACAGAAGAATGGATAAGAATACATTCTGATTGATTACACAAGATTGAAGCTCACTAGTAACGTTATATTGTATATAGCAGCAGGTGAAACTGCTGTAGTAAATGTGAGAAGGGTCATTTACAAAACTCATCCTATACGTATTACCTTTTGAATTGACATAAAACCAAGAAGTGTATTGCCCAGAACAGATATTCACCTGACTGCTTGTTCCATCTGTTGATTCTCAGACAGCTAACACGTACATTCTCCAGGCTCATTATAAGGTGTTAATAAAAGCAAAATACTGCGGATGCTGGAAATCTGAAATAAAAACAAGAAATGCTGGAATCACTCAGCACGTCTGGCAGCACTGTGGAAGGAGAAGCAGAGTCAACGTTTCGGGTCAGAACCGAAGAAGGGTCACTGACCCGAAACGTTAACTCTGCTTCTCTTTCCACAGATGCTGCCAGACCTGCTGAGTGATTCCAGCATTTCTTGTTTTTATTTCATTATAAGGTGTTGTCTGAAAAGGATATATCGTCATTGCACTCTGTGGGTTAAATTCACTTCCCGCAGTGGCCTTTACCTTCTCTTGTCATCTCTGTCCGTCTCACATTGTCTCTGTCGCTGTGAGTATATTTTGCTTGATCGGACTTTTTTTTCTGGACGTTTTTCTGTCCATCACCAGGAGCAGTACGTGGATGAGAAAAAGAAGGGGGCCATGAATAGATCCTTGCTGCGCACAAGGGGTAAAGTTGCGGGAAGTGGAAGAGAAGCCTTTGCAGGTGATCCACTGGCTATGATTAGCTGGATAAGAATGGAACCAGTTGACAGTAGACCCAGCCAGCTGTATGACAGTGGAGAGGCATTGCAGGAGGATGCTGTGGTTAACCATGTCAAACACCGTAACAGCCTCCACAATGCTGCCAGGATTTTATTGACACTGAATGCCCACCCCCATCACTCAATGGATGTGGTCGGATTCAGGAGACAGATGCCACCTCGCCACGCCATTTACCTTGGAGAGGGATAGTGCAACAATGTCCTTCCCAGGCAGAGGCCAATTAGGAACCCTATGTTGCCTATTGGCATGGCCTCCATCAGCCATGACATCACCTAATGATGTGAGGCACCCTCCCTGCAGGCTTTGGGGACCCTCCTCTGTGGGATATCTGCGGCTAATGGAGGAAATCCACCAGCAAAGCTCGGCATTCCTGTACTTCCCTCGCTTGAACTTAATTTCCACCGCACCACTCCCTGCAGCTGCCCTCACCCCCCACATTGGGGCCAGACAGACTTGCCCCAGAAACACCACCTCAATTACCAGATGTCTGGGTCTCCAATGCTGGGCCTTCTCAAAGGTCTGTGCAGTACCAGCATTTACCACTGCTCCGACAAGTGGGGTGGGTGTGGGGGCGTTGGGGGAGGGGGCGTGTTTCTGGGCATTGGTGGATGTCTCGGGGAGGAGAGGGCTCGGAACGGCCTACTTGGTGTTCCCGCTGCTTTTTCTGCCTGGCACCGCAATAAGTGCCAACAAATTCCAGCCCTTCAGAGTCCATTATTCGTCTGAAGTATTCAGATATATTTCCATGTAACAAGAGGCTGTAAACATGTAACTTAAAGAAAAAGAATAATTGCTTTGTGTAGCAAACAATGCCCGCCTCTTTCTTGGTTTTGAGGTGTTAATATTTCTCTCCTTCATGCTCCTGTTGTGCTGAACTGCACTTCTCTTTGTTTGATTTCTTATTTTCACATTTATTTGCTCTGTTCTCTCCCTTTGTAATTTTCCTTCACTTGTCTCTGCGAGGCATTCTGACTTGTTGCCTATTTTCATGTCTGATTTTCACTCGGTTTCCTTATTCATGCCTTTAATTTCCTGGGTGTCTCACTCACCCTCCATCGTATATTATTTATTCTTTCATGGGACGTTTGTTGCCCATCCCCTAATTGTCCTTGATAACCTAGTGTCTTGCTCGGCCATTTCAGACTGCAGCTAAATCAACCAGATTGCTGTCAGTCAGGATTCACATGTAATCCGGATTGGATAAGTACTACAACTTTCCTAACTTGAAGGGCATTAGACAACCAAATGGGTTTGTTCCGACAATTGGCGATAATATCTTGGCAGCATTACTGAGTTCAGCTTACAATTTCAGATTTTTTTTGAATTACTTGAATTTGAATTTCATCAGCAGCTATGTGGTGATTTGAACCCGTGTTCCCAAGACATTAGCATGGGCCTCTGGATTATTAGCTTTGTGACATTACCAGTACACCACCCTGTCACTCTGTTATCAAGCCAACGGAACAAACTTTTATTGAGAGCTGCTTCAGTTGATGTCCAGCTGTACTCTTCAACACCGTCATTTTTGAGAAACAATTCTTTTGTTTTCTGCAAAGATAACCAGACTCGTTAGGTCCGATGTTTAATCAAATATTACAAAATCAAATTTACAATCATCTCAGAGTTTGGTGATGTGAATAGAAAATCTATCACCATGTCGTGAGTTTGGGCTGTGGAGTCGAATAGATTTTAGTACTAGAACACGGAAACCTTCACTTTTCTATGATTTCACTAATTTAACAATTAGATTGAGTGGGTATTTCACGACCTTCTTCATCTCCTCTCTGAATTTAGTCTGGTTCACAGCGTAAATACACATGTTGGTGCAGGAACTGAGAAGCTGCAGCATTGCTGCTGTGTGATCTGTGACATAAAGAGGGTCATTGGCGGAGGAAGGATATTGTTTTGTAATTCGCTGATAGATGTAAAATACAAGCTGCGTCACCCATCACAGTACAAAACTGCCAGATATACTAAACAGTAAAATGATGGATTTCTTTCGATTCTCCATCTCTGGGTCATTGTGATTCTCTCCACTGCTGAGGCCCAGGAGTCCCCTGCGGTCTCTACTGGCCACTAAAATACGTCTGACCTTCAGAACATTGAGCAGCACAATCAGAAAGAATGGAAAACAGGGAGATAAAATGCAATGGAACAACTCAAACGCAGTCCATGGCGGGGAAGTTTTAAACCTCTGTTTAATGATACAGTACCTGGGAACGTTATCAATTATATATACAGGTTCATATATAAAGTGCCAGGGAAAACTTTCTAAACAGCACAGCACACTCACTGTTCCGATAACCACAGCCACTGTTCTCTCAGTGCAATAGTGCGGTGGCACAGTGGTGCAAAGTTTAACACCGCAGCTTCACAACTCTAACAACCCGGGCTCAATTCTGGGTACTGCCTGTGTGGAGTTTGCAAGTTTTCCCTGTGTCTGCGTGGGTTTTCTCCAGGTGCTCCAGTTTCCTCCCACAGCCAAAAGGCTTGCAGGTTGATAGGTAAATTGGCCATTAAAAATTGCTCCTAGTGTAGGTAGGTGGTAGTCCAATATAGGGACAGGTGAGGATGTGATAGGAATATGGGATTAGTGCAGATTTAGTATAAATGAGTGGTTAACAGTTGGCACAGACTCGGTGGGCCGAAGGGCCTGTTTCAGTGCTGTATCTATAAATCTAATATTTTGACTTCAACTTCTCACAACAAATGGTCACAAATCGATCAAAGCTGAAAGCGACTGTCAACCAGACAGAAACCATTGTGGCTGCAAACATCAGGAATTGAACAGAACTTCAGATGGGCGTAATGAACAGGAATGAATATGGAAAATAAATCCTCAGAATCCGCCTCAATATGGGATCAGTGATAACGACCAGGAGATCAGCCACTGCCATTTCCACCAGGGTAGTGAGTGATGCATTTGGATAGACCGCACTTTCCACATGACAGGATTAGAATCGCCACCAGGTTGGATTAGAATCGCCACTATGCAGTCTCATGGCATCAGGTCAAACATGGGCAAGGTAACCTCCTGCTGATTACCACCTACCGCCCTCCCACAGCTAATGACTCAGTACTCCACCATGTTGAACACCACTTGGAAGAAGCACTGAGGGTGGCACGGGCACAAAATGTACTCTGGGTGGGGTACTTCAATGTCCATCACCAAGCGTGGCTCGTCAGCACCACTAATGACCGAGCTGGCCGAGTCCCAAAGGACGTGGCTGCTAGATTGGTTCTGCAGCAGGTGGTGGGGGAAGCAACACGAGGGAAAACCATACTTGACCTCGTCCTCACCAATCTGCCTGCTGCAGATGCTTCTATCCATGACTGTATTGGTAGGAGTGACCACCGCACAGTCCTTGTGGAAACGAAGTCCCGCCTTCACATTGAGGATACAGTGCATCGTGTTGTGTGGCACGATCACCGTGTTAAATGGGATAGATTTCGAACAGATATAGCAATGCAAAACTGGGCATCCATGAGGCGCTGTGGGCCATCAGCAGCAGCAGAATTGTACTCAACCACAATCTCTAACCTCATGGCCCGGCATATACCCCACTCTACCATTACCATAAAGCCAGGAGACCAACCCTGGTTCAATGAAGCATGCAAGAGGGCATGCCAGGAGCAGCACCAGGCATACCTCAAAATAAGGGTTGAACTTGGTGAAGCTACAACACAGGACTATTTGCGTGCCAAACTGCGTAAGCAGCATGCAATAGACAGAGCTAAGCGATCCCATAACCAACGGATCAGATCTAAGCTCTGCAGTCCTGCCACATACAGCCGCGAATGGTAGTGGACAATTTAACAACTAACTGAAGGAGGTGGCTCCACAAATATCCCCATCCTCAATGATGGGGGATCCCAGCACATCAGTGCAAAAGATAAGGCTGAAGCATTTGCAACAATCTTCATCCAGAAGTGCCGAGTTGATGATCCATCTCGGCCTCCTCTTCAAGTCACCAGCATCGGAGCTGCCAGACATCATCCAATTCGATTTACTCTGTGTGATATCAAGAAACGACTGAAGGGACTGGATACTGTAAAAGCCATGGGCCCTGACAATATTCCGGCAAAAGTACTGAAGACCTGTGCTCCAGAATTTGCCACGCCCATAGCCAAGCTGTTCCAGTACAGCTACAACACTGGCTTCTACCCTGCAATGTGTAAAATTGCCCAGATTTGTGCTGTACACGAAAAGCAGGATAAATCCAACCCAGCCAATTGCCGCCCCATCATCCCACTCTCTATAATCAGTAAAGTGATGGAAGCTGTCATCAACAGTGCCATCAAGCAGCACTTGCTTAGCAATAGCCTGCTCAGTGACGCTCAGTTTGGGCTCCGCCAGGGCCACTCAGTTCCTGACATCATTACAGCCTTGGTTCAAACATGGGCAAAAGGGCTGAACTCAAGAGATGAGGTGACAGTGACTTCCATTGACATCAAATGCAGCATTTGACCTTTATGGCATCAAGGAGTCCTAGAAGAACTGAGGTCAATGGGCATCAGGGGGGAAACCGTCCGCTGTCTGGAGTCATACCTAGAGCAAAAGAAGATGGTTGTGGTTGTTGGAGGTCAATCATCTCAGCTCCAGGACATCACTGCAGGAGTTCCTCAGGGTAGTGTCCAAGACCCAACCATCATTAGCTGCTTCCTCAATGACCTTCCTTCAATCATAAGGTAAGAAGTGTGGATGTTCGTGGATGATTGCACAATGTTCAGCACCATTCGTGACTCTTCAGATACTGAAGCAGTCCGTGTAAAAATGCAGCAAGACCTGGACAATATCGAGGCTTGGGCTGATAAGTGGCAAGTAACATTCGCGCCACACAAGTGCCAGGCAATGACCATCTCCAACAAGAAAAAATCTAATCATCTCCCCTTGACATTCAACAGCATTACCATCGCTGAATCCCCCACTATTAACATTAAATGGGGTTACCATTGACCAGAAACTGAACTGGAGTACCATATTAATACCGTTACTACAAGAGCAGGTCAGAGGCTAGGATTCCTGAGGGGACTAACTCACCTCCTGACTCCCCAAAGCCTGTCCACCATCTGCAAGGCACAAGTCAGGAGTGTGATGGAATACTCTCCAGCTACCTAGGTGCAGCTCCAACAACACTCAACAAGCTCGACACCATCCAGGACAAAGCAGCCCGCTTGATTGGCACCCAATATACAAACATTCACTCCCTCCACCACAGACGCACAGTGGCAGCAGTGTGTACCATCTACAAAATACACTGCAGCAATGCACCAAGGCTCCTTAGACAGCACATTCCAAACCCACGACCTCTACAACCTAGAGGCAAAAGGGCAGAAAATATATGGGAACATCACCACCTGCAAATTCCCCTCCAAGTCACACACCATCCTGACTTGGATCTATATCGCCGTTCCTTTACTGTCGCTGGGTCAAAATCCTGCAACTCCATTGCTAACAGCACAGTGGGTATACCTACGCCAAATGTACTGCAGCGGTTCAAGAAGGCAGCTCACCACCACCTTTTCATGGGCAATTAGGGATGGGTAATAAATGCTGGCCTGACAGGCGTCGCCCACATCCCAAGGTTCTTGCTAAACTATTCCTTTTCAAATGCATAAAGCATTAAGTTTTCCAACGAGCTTACATTCTAGATTTCTTTTCCCTTTCCCAATTAGTTTATTCGTTCTCCTTTGTTGGTTTCTAAATTGTTCCCAATCCTCGGGCTTGCCACGTTTCCTGGCGATCTTACAAGGCTTTCACTTTTGACCTAATGCAATCTTTAACTTATTTTGTAAGCCACGGTTGATTCATCTTTCCTGTTGGATTTCTGTTTCTTCGAGGAATGTACATTTCATGTCAACCGTGAATTACCTTTTGTAACTACTAGCCATTGCCTGGCTACTGTCAGATCGTTTAATGCATTTTCCCAGTACACCACAGGCAACTTGCCCTTCATATCTTCATAGCTTCCTTTGTTCAGATTTGAGAGCCTCGTTTCAGAATGAACTATTTCTTTTTTTTTCAAATGTAAAATTCTATCATATTGCTTTCACGATTTCATAATGGCTCCTTTACAGCAAGGTTATTAATTAGCCCTTTCTCTTTACAAAATACTAAATCTGAAATAGCTCAATCCCTAGTTGGTTCTTCAACATACTGCTCCAGGCATCCATCTCGTACACATACTGGGAATTCATCCTCCACAGAATTAGTGCTAATTAAGATGAGGCAATCTATCTGTAAATTGAAGATTCCCATTGTTACTGTATTGTCCATGTTACATGCAGCTGTAATTTCCTGATGTTTACCGTGTCCAACATTACCGCTGTAGTTTGGTGGTCTACAAAACATCTCCCACCAATGTTTGCTGCCCCTTGCTGTTTCTTAGCTCCACCCAAACTGATTCTACATCTTGCTCCTTTGATCTAAGATACTGTCTCACTAATGTACTGATCTCGTCCTGCATTAACAGCGCTATCGCACCTCCTTTTCCCCTCCACCTATCCTTCCTAAATGACTACATCGAGGATTAACATGTTCGTGCCGTAATGACGGGCCAGGACTAAGTTAACCAAAAACTTTAATCCATTTTAATAATCAAGGACCACAATCCAACAGGCGCATGTTGAAATGAGGGATCAAAAGCCAGACAGAAATGCAGGTAGACACATTGAATCCTGCCTCTGGGTGAAGGACACTGTCCAAGGCGGATGGACAGCCTGTCCAATAATATTCCTCATCACAAAAGCCTCTCATCTCTTCACGTGTTGTCATTATAGTTTTCAAAGTAAAACAAATGCCCCCAGGAGCAGTGAAGTAAAGTAAATTAAATTGGATAAATCAAAGTAAAATATCCTCAAGAATAGGTGCAGCAAGATCCCAAAACTGTTGTCTCTCAGTTGTACTGACAATCTCTCAGTAACATTCCGATTCAAAGTAATGCTGGTTGGAAAGCAAAAAATCAAAAGTGATATCGATTGAGCCAATGACACCACACAACCCATACACACCAGACTGAGAGAAAGATTTGAACTGGGATTCCTTTCCAACCAGACGCAACCCAGCTCAGCAGTTTGCTTCACCAGTGAATATGTTACACGTTGGGATGTTGCTCAATATGTTCCTCGGGGTCCTGCCCATTGACAGATTAATTCAGCACGATCGAGGACAGAACCAGTTTGACCACGGCAGCTGTTTTGTTGATGTAAAATCTTTAACTCTAAGCCCTTGTCGGAAACATTACTGCAGTTTGAAAATGTCTGATCCCCCTTACAGGCCCCACAGATTGGAGAGTCTTCGGGATGCAGTGAAATATGCCAATTCCAACCGCAGCTCACAACTCACGTTGAACAAATACAGCTCCATCTTCCTGTCTTTCTCTCAGTGTCTGTCTGTCTCTCTCTCTCTCCCTCACTCTCATTGTCTGTCTCGCTCTATCAGTCTCACTCGCTGTCTGTATCTCTCCCCTGCTCTGTCTGCCCGTCTCTCGCTCCCCCTCTCTCTCACTCATTCTATATCTGTCTCTCTCTATGTCCGTTTCGCTCTCTCATTCCATGTCAGCCTCTCTTTCCTTATTTCATGCTCTACCTCTCCTTTTTTCGTTCACCCTCTTTCTCTCCCTCTAATTCTCTCTCTATCTCTCTCTCTCTTTCTCATTTTCCTTGCCAACCTGCCTCTCTTATACCACCACTCTCACTCCCTATCGGTCTGTCTCATTCTATGTCAGCCCCTCTCTTTCTCTGTCTCATTCTCTCTCACTCGCCTTCTCTGTCTCTCCAGCTCTCTCTCTATCAATCTCTCTCGCTGTCCATCTATCTATCTCTCTATCTTTCTATCTATCATTCTATCTATCTATCTATCTCCTGGTTTTGTACTCTTTCTGACTCACTCCCACTTCCGTTCTCGTTGTTTCTCTCTCACACACTCATTCCCTGTCCATCTCTCGTACACATTCCGTCTGTCTATCTGTTTTTTTCATTCCTCTCTCCACGTCTCTACCTCACTCTGTTTGGTGCTCTGTAGTTTTCTTCTCTCTCTCTCTCTCTCTGAAATCCCCTCTCTTATTCCCGGTCAGTATTTCTGTAGCAATCTGTCTGCTTCCCTTTTCGCACTCTCTGTCACCCTGTCTCTTTCGTTCCTGCCGTCTGTCACCCGTTTCATTCGTTCATACGGTCTGGCAACACTTCTCTTTCGTTCGTACGGTCTGTCACTCCGCCTCTTTCATGTGTACGGTCTGGCACACCGTCTCATCGTTCGTATGGTCTGGCACCCCATCTCTTTCGTTCAGACGGTCTGGTACCCCGTCTCTTGCGTTCATACGGTCTTTCCCTCCGTCTCTTTCGTTCATACGGTGTGGCACCCCATCTTTTTCGTCTCTCTCTCTCCTTTTTTGTTCTCCATACATTACCACATTGTCGATCTGCCTTTTCTCTGGGCTAGAGAGAGGAACTTCCATTGTACAATGCATACAGTAGAATTTTATCATTCACCTTTTGGAACTGCGTGTTTCGTGGGCCAGAGAGAGCAGTTTGCAAAATGAAGTGGAATTTTGGGATATGTGCATTCCCACATTGCGAAAATGCCTGGTTACTGGACAAGAGAGAGATAGAGCGAGAAGCTGGGGTTGATCATTGGAGATGGGGGAGTTATAAGTTGTTCATTTCAGAATTGTGGAACTGTCTGTTATCTGGGCCATGGAGAGGAGCTGGAACTGATTATTGGAATTCGATGCTACATTTATTGTAGCAAAGCTATTATTCTGGCTGGAGGGCTTAATATTAACAGGGGAACGTCAGTTCTTGGCTAATTGACGTTGAAACATAGAAATAGAATCATAGAAATTTTAAGGCACAGGAAGAGGCCACTTGGCCCATTGTGTCTGTGCCTGCCGAAAACTGATCCACCTAGTCTAATCCCACTTTCCAGCATTTGGTTCGGAGCCCTGCAGATTACGTCACTTGAGGTGCATATCCAGACTCTTTTTGAATGAGTTGAGTGTCTCTGCCTCAACTATCCTTTCAGGCAGCGAGTTTCAGACCCACATCAGCCTCTGGGTGAAAACGTTTTTCCTCATCTCCACTCTGATTTGTTTGACAATCACTTTAAATTTATTCCTCCCAGTCACTGACCTCTCTGCTAAGGACAGTAGAACCTTCACCTCCACTCTATCCAGGCCCCTCAAAATTGTGCACATTTCAATCAGATCTTTTCCAAGGAGAACAACCTCACCCTATCCAATCTTTCCTCATAGCTGCATTTTTCCAGACCAGGCAACATCACCGTAAATTTACTCTGTACTCTTTCCAGTGCAATTACATCTTTTCTGTACTGAGGTGACTAGAAATGCACACAGTACTCAAGTTGTGGCTAAACTAATGAATTATACAGTTCCAGCAAAACCTCCCTGCTCTTATATTCTATACCTCGTCTAACAAAGGAAAGGATTCCATATGTCTTCTTAACCACCTTATCCACCTGACGTGCGACCTTCAGAGATGTATCGATATTCACTCCAAGGTCCCGCACTTCCTCTATACATCTCAGTATTTCCCCATTAATCGTGCATTCAGTTGTCTTGTTTGACCTCCTCAAATGCATCACCTCGCAATTATCTGAGTTGAACTCCATTTGCCACTTTTCTGCCCATCTTACCAGATCATCAATATCTTCTTGCAGCCTACAACTACAGTCCACGCTATCTACTACAAGGCCAATCTTTGTCTTGTCTGCAAACTTCTTGATTATTCCCCCTACATTTCGTCCAAAGCGGTAATATATACCTTAAAAAGCAGGGGACCCAGTACTGAGCCCTGCAGAAGGCCACTGTAAACAGCCGTCTAGTCGCTAAAACGCCTGTCAACAATTACCCTTTGTGTACTGCCACTGAGACACTATGCTACCCACATTCTGCATTTAACTGGATGCCATGCGATTTTAATATTTTTAAACAATCTGTCAAGTAGGACCTTGTCAAAAGCCTTGCTAAAATCCTTGTCGACCCTCAACTGCACTACCCTCATTCATCTTTCTTGTTATTTCTTGAAAAAATTCAAACAAGTTGGTCAAACAAGATCTTCCATTAATGAATCAATCCTGAATATCCGTGATTAACCTCTGTCTTTCTAAGTGACAGTTTATCCTGTCTCTCAGAAAATATTCCAATAATTTGCCCATAACTGAGGTTGGACTGACTGGCTTGTAATTATTCGGTCTATCCTTTGCTCCTTTTTTAAACAGAGATACAATGTGAGCAGTTCTCCAGTCCTCCAGCAGCACACCTGTATCAGTTGAGCACTGGAAAATTACGGTCAGACCTCCTGCAAGTTCCTCTCTTACTTCTTTTAAAAGCCTAGGGTAAATTTCATCTGGCCCTGGTGATCTATCAACTTTCAAGGATGCTCATCCCATTAATACTTCCTCTCCCCATATGTTTTTCACATCCAATACTTCACACTCCTCCTCCTTAACTGCAATATCTGCATCATCTCCCTCTTTTGTGAAGACAGACGCAGAGTATTCATTAAGAACCACACCAACATATTATGCCCGACACATCGGTTACCTTTTGGTCTTTTATGGGCCCTACTCTCTCCTTAGATACCTCTTACTCTTAATGTATTGCTGAGACATCTTTGGCTTCACCTTGATTTTGCTTGCCAATATTTTTTCATTCCCTCTCTTTGCTTTCCTAATTTCCTTTTTTATTTCACCCCTCCATTTTTTAAGCTTCACTCGGCTTTCTGTAGTATTGAGTTCTCTGTGCCAGACATAAGCTTTCCTTTTCTACCTTGTCTTACCCTGTAGGCTCCTTGACATCCATGGGGCTCTTGACTTGTCTTTTGCTTTCATGAGAACCTTTACTCAGAGCCCCTTGAATCTCCCCTTTGAATGCCTCGCACTGTTTTGACATGGCTTTACCTTCAAGTAGCTGCTTCCAGTCCACTTTCGCTAACTCATTCCTCAGATTGGCTTTGCCCCAATTGAAAACTCTAACTCCTAACTCCATCTCTGTCCTTTTCCATAATTATGTTAAAACTGACTGAATTATGATCATGGCCTCCAAAATCCTCTCCTACTGCCACTCTATCCACCTGCCTAGCTTAATTTCCTAAAACTAAGTCTGAAACATTATCCTCTCTTGTTGGATATGCGACAGACCGGGCAAAAATGTTCTACTGAATGCACATCAAGAATTCTGCTCCCACAATTCCTTTCACACTAAAATTATCTCCTTTAATATTAGGGTAGTTAAAATCCCTTTCTAATACTGCCTTATTTTTCTTGCACTTCTCAGAGATTTGCCTCCATATCTGCTCTTGTATCTCCCTCTGACTGTTTGGGTGGCTATAATACACTCCGAGCCGTGTGATTGCCCGTTTTCTGTTCCTTAGCACAATCCATATGGCCTCATTCGATGAGCCTTCTAACATGGGCGGCACAGTGGAGCAGCGCAGCTCCAGCGACCCGGGTTCAATTCTGGGTACTGCCTGTGTGGAGTTTGCAAGTTCTCCCTGTGCCTGCGTGGGTTTGCTCCGGGTGCTCCGGTTTCCTCCCACAGCCAAAAGACTTGCAAGTTGATAGGTAAATTGGTAGCTATAAATTGCCCCTAGTATAGGTCGGTGGTAGGGAAATATAGGGACAGGTGAGGATATGGTAGGAGTATGGGGTTAAGTGTCGGATTCGTATAAATGGGTGGTTAATGGTCGGCACAGACTCGGTGGGCCGATGGGCCTGTTTCAGTGCTGTATCTCTAAATCTAAAAATCTAAAAATATCATCCCTCCTCAGTGCTGTAATAATTTCCTAGACCATAATTGCCACCCACCCCCGCCCCTCTTTCTTAACCTGCTCCTTATCACGTCTGGAAACCCTGTAACCAGGAATGCTGAGCTGCCATTTTTGTCCCTGCTTTAGCCATATCTCTGTAATTGCTATGGTATCATGCTGCCACGTGTCTATCTGTGCCCTCAGCTCATTTGTTTTATTTGTTGTACGCCTGACATTGAAATAGGTACCTTTGAACAATAGCAAACTCTTTTTTTCTAACATTTGTTTCCTCTGTCTTCCAGACTCATCCATCAATATTCTGCCTTCCATTTTCATTTCTAATTTTGTCCCAACTGAGTCTACCCTCCGGTCCGCATCCACTACGAATCTAGTTTAACCCTCCACCAACAGCACCAGAAGAACGTGCAGTAGGAAACTTACTCCCCGCTCTATTCTGTTGCAACCCGTCCGGCCTGCACAGGTCCCATCTCCGCCAGAGCTATTCCTCATCTCCCAGGAATCTAAAGCACTCCATCCTGCACCATCTTTCAAGCCACGCATTCATCTGTTTTATCCTTCCATTTATATACTCACTTGCGCACGGAACTAAGATTAATCCAGAGATTACTGCTTTTGGGACCCTGCTTGCTAAGTTCTTACCGAGCACCCTAAATACTGACAGCAACACCACATCCCTCTTTCTACCTGTGTAATTGGTTCCGATGTGGACCACGACTGCTACCTGTATACCCTCCACCCCTTCAGGATGATTTGCAGCCGCTGACTAACATCCTTGTCCATGGCACCAGGGAGGCAACACACTATCCTGGATTCTTGCCTGCGGTTAGCGAAAAGCCTGTCCGATCCCCTGACTATTGAATCACCTGTCACGGTAGTTGTCACAGTCTTCCCTCTATTCCCCTGCGCAGCTGCGCCACCCATGGTGCCATGGACTTGGCTCTGACTTCACTCCCCAGGTGAAGCATCACTTTCTGCAGTATTCAGAACTGAATACATGTTGGAGAGTGCAATGCACTTAGGGGTATCCTGAACTACCTGCTTGCTTATTTGTGACTGCCAGGTGGTCACCCATTCCCTCTCTCCCTACGTAATATTTAGCTGTGGGGTGACTACATCTATAAACGTGCTATCCACGTAGCTCTCATCCTCATGAATTCACCGCAGTGTCGGAAGCTGCCACTCAAGTTCCAATACCCAGACTCAAGATACCGCAACTGACACCACTTCCTGTACAAATGATTCTCCAGGGTACGGGAAGTATCTTGGAGCTCCCAAATAGCTCAGCAGTGCACTCTCGAGGTTGAAGCACCCCTGCCGTTCCTTCATTTAATAGGTGACCTTTTGTTACTGCTCCAAAAGAAGCCTTACTAATGCTATCACTCCACAAAATTATTAATAAAACCTTACTAGTTCTGATAAATCCTACTAAAAATTAATACAGTTCACGAGTTAAAATAAACTCTACTCAAAAAAAATTCTCACCAGCTACTCATTTGTTCAAAATACTCACCAGCTACTTACTTGCTCGAATACAAAGAACGCAGAACATAGAACATAGAACAGTACAGCACAGTACAGACCCTTCGGCCCACGATGTTGTGCCGAACCTTTAATCTACTCTAAGATCTAAGTAACTACCTACCCTTCATTCTACGATCATCCATGTACCTATCCAAGAGTCGCTTAAATGCCCCTAATGTATCTGCTTCTACTACCACCGCTGGCAGCGCATTCCACGCACCCACCACGCTCTGTGTAAAGAACCGACCTCTGACATCTGCCCGAAACCTTCCTCCAATCACCTTAAAATTATGCCCCCTGGTGATAGCACTTTCCAACCTGGGAAAAAGTCTCTGACTATCCACTCTATCTGTGCCTCTCATCACCTCCTCTCATCCTTCTTCGCTCCAATGAGAAAAGCCCTAGCTCCCTCAATCTTTCTTCGTAGGACATGCCCTCCAGTCCAGGCAGCATCCTGGTAAATCTCCTCTGCACCCTCTCTAAAGCTTCCACATCCTTCCTAAAATGAGGCGACCAGAACTGAACACAATATTCCAAGTGTGGTCGACCCAGGGCCTTAGAGAGCTGCAGCATAACCTCATGGCTCTTAAACTCAATCCCCCTGTTAATGAAAGCCAACACACCATAAGCCTTCTTAACAACCCTATCAACTTGGGTAGCAACTTTGAGCGTTCTATGGACATGGACCCCAAGATCCCTCTGTTCCTCCACACTACCAAGAATCCTGTCTTTAAGCCTGTATTCTGCATTCAAATTCGACCTTCCAAAATTAATCACTTCACACTTTTCCAGGTTGAACTCCATCTGCCACTTCTCAGCCCAGCTCTGCATCCTGTCAATGTCCCGTTGCAACCTACAACAGCCTTCCACACTATCCACAACTCCAGCAACATTCGTGTCATCGCCAAACATGCTAACCCAGCCTTCCACTTCCTCATCCAAGTCATTAATAAAAATCACAAAGAGCAGAGGTCCCAGAACAGATCCTTGTGGAACACCACTGTTCACTGAGCTCCATGCTGAATACTTTCCATCTACTACCACCCTCTGACTTCTATGGGCCAGACAATTTTGCATCCAGACAGCCAACTTTCCCTGAATCACATGCCTCCTTACTTTCTGAATGAGCCCTACCATGGGGAACCTTATCAGACGCCTTGCTAAAATCCATATACACCACATCCACTACTCTTTCTTCATCAATGTGTTTTATCACATCTTCAAAGAATTCAATAAGGCTTGTGAGGCATGACTAGCCCCTCACAAAGCCATGCTGACTGTCTCTAATCAAACCATGCTTTTCCAAATAATCATAAATCCTGTCTCTCAGAGTCCTCACCAATAATTTGCCCACTACCTACGTAAGACTGACTGGTCTATAATTCCCAGGGTAATCCCTATTCCCTTTCTTGAACAAGGGAACAACATTTGCCACCCTCCAATCATCCGGTCCTACTCCAGTGGACAGTGAGGACGCAAAGATCATCGCCAAAGGCGCAGCAATCTCTTCCCTCGCTTCCCGTAATATCCTTGGGTATATCCCGTCTGGCCCCGGGGACTTATCTGTCCTCATATCATTCAAACTTTCCAGCACATCCTCCCTCTTAACCTTAACCTGTTCGAGCATATCAGCCTGTTCCACGCTGTCCTCACAAACGACCAGGTCCCTCTCACTAGTGAATACTGAAGCAAAGTATTCATTTAGGACCTCCCCTACCTCCTCCGACTCCAGGCACAAGTTCCCTCCACTATCCCTGATCGGCCCTACCCTCACTCTGGCCATCCTCTTGTTCCTTACATAACTGTTGAACGCCTTCGGATTTTCCTTAATCCTACCCACCAAGACTTTTTCATGTCCCTTTTTACCTCTCCTAAGTCCATTCTTCAGTTACTTCCTGGCTACATTGTAACCCTCTCGAGCCCTGCCTGATCCTTGCTTCCTCAACCTTAAGTAAGCTTCCTTCTCCCTCTTGACTAGCTGTTCCCCATCTCTTGTCATTCCAGGTTCCTTCACCCTACCATACCTTCCCTGCCTCATCGGGACAAACCTATCCTGCAGTCGCAGCAAGTGCTCCCGAAACAACCTCCACATTTCTGTCGTGCATTTCCCTGAGAACATCTGTTCCCAATTTGTGCTCCCCAGTTCCTGCCGAATAGCATTGTAATTCTCCCTCCCCAATTAAATATTTTCCCATTCCGTCTGCTCCTGTCCCTCTCCATGACTCTAGGAAAGGTCCGGGAGTTGTGATCACTATTACCGAAATGCTCTCCCACCGAAAGATCTGCCACCTGGCCTGGTTCGCTGCCAAGCACCAAGTCCAACATAGTCTCCCCTCTAGTCGGACTATCTACATACTGAGTCAGGAAACCTTCCTGGACACACCTGACAAAAACTGCTCCATCCAAACTATTTGCACTAAGGATGTTCCAATCAATTTTAGGGAAGTTGAAGTCACTCATGACAACAACCCTGTTACTTCTGCACCTTTCCAAAATCTGCCACCCAATCTGTTCCTACATGTCTCTGTTGCTATTGGGGGGGTCTATAGAAAACTCCCAACAAAGTGACTGCTCCTGTTCTGTTTCTGACTTCCACCCACAATGACCCAGTAGACAAACCCTCCTCGACGACCTCCCTTTCTACAGCTGTGATACTATCCCTGATTAACAATGCCACTCCCCCACCTCTTTCACCTCCCTCCCTATTCCTTTTGAAACATCTAAACCCCGGAACATCCAACATCCATTCCTGCCCCTTTGATATCCACGTCTCCGTAATGGCCACAACATCGTAGCTCCAAGTACTGATCCATGCTCTAAGTTCATCACCCTTATTCCTGACACTTCTTGCGTTAAAATAGACACACTTCAACCCATCATACTGGCTGCGACTTTGCCCTGTCAACTGTCTAACCCTCCAGACAGACTCTCTGCATTCTGTATCGGCCTGTTCAACAGCTACCCCATCCCTTGATCCGTGGCAACGGTTCCCTTTTCTCCCGACTGTGGGGCAGGATTCCATGGTAATCTTCCCCTTGTCCTCTGGAACACTCCTGTTTGCAGGCATTTGTGCAGATTCTTCTGCACTCGCCTGTGACACCTCCACTGTGTGAGGCACCACCCTCACGTTTCTCTGCCCTCTTGAGGACTTTCCTTGTCTCTTCAGTCTCCTGGAAATTCTATTAGCAACTCTGGTCGGGTACTTCTAGTGTTTGCATTTGCATAGGAGGATGTGGTGTCTAACTTTTCAAATACTTCGGGAATGGCGGACTGGAGAGTAGGGGTTTCCATCCGGGATTGCTCCCGGAATTCCTTTAACCTGCTCTCTTGGTCCCTTTTACCCCTTGCCTTTCTAACATTTTGGAGCCTTTGCCTGCCTGTCCCTTTTGTTCTCAGAGGAGGGCCCTTACAGTTCACCAGCCCTCTGCTGGAGTGACCTCCAGACAATGATACAGGAATTCGGGCTCTAGATTTCACTGTCGGTTGGGGTTTCCTCTCAACCTGGCATATGTAGCAACTCCTACAGTACTCCACCACATCTTTGTAGCGTTTTGGCCAGCCAAATAGCTGTCTTATGCAGGTTTTGGTCTTTCATATACCAGCATGTGCAGCCAATGTAATATCGTGGGCCCTTCTTAATATTTCTCCTCGGTACCTCTGTGGCACCACTAACTGGTAAACCACTGCCCACTCCTTGCTCTCAGGTCTGTGAGGAGAACTCCATTTCCTCATCAGTACCTCATTCTTTAAACAGTAGCAATCACGATTTCCCTCTTCTTCAATTTCAGACTGGAGAACTTGTGCCAGCTCTCCACTACTGAGTTGGCTCGCTGAGCCTCAGCTAGGGAAAATCCATTTAATTCATTGCCTGGGTCTTCCTACTTTGCAAAGAAAGTCTCAGACAGACAGACCTGGTCATCTGCCTGCAGTGCCAATTCATTGTCTTCTGGGGGAGCTGGTTTGATCATGGCCTCATTCATTGGACAATCAGGGAAACTGCAGAGGAATGTCTGCTGGAACTGCCCTTTCTCTCTGAACTCCTGCGTCTCTCTTCCACTACTGGGAGGGCTACCATCTTCACCCCCGCCTAATCATTACACAAGAGCAGGTCAATTAGATCCACAGGCAGACTAGGGACAATCCCTACTGTCACCAATCCCGAAACTCGGTCGCACTCCAATTCGCCGGGTGCAAAGGTATCGGCATACACTGCCCTCCAATACCATTCACCACCATTCTGGTGTTTCCTGCACTCTCTGGGGGAACGGTCAGGCCTTTTCCCAGTAAAAAGGATCTAGTGGCCTCTGTGTCCCTGATAATTACTATGGGCTTGCATTTCCACTCGAGGGATATGGGGTTATTTTCCCTTCAGACATATAACGCTGATAATCCTCAGGAATGCAATTAACGATTCCTGCACTTGTAGCCGTATGCTTCCTGGGTCTCACTCTTACTGCAGCTTGTTCTGCGAAGCTTTCCAACTGGGCCACTTCTTCACTGAGCGGGTGTGCCCTGATCATCCCTGCAGGTTTTACCTTTAGTTCCCAGCAGTCAGATCTTAAACACCCTTCTTTATAATAATGGAAACACACATGTATCTTGCTCACAGCACCTTTGTTTTTGGTTGGAGGTGGGCGGCCTTGTTTCTCCTGTTTTTCTTTCGCTCCCAGGACTGCTTGGGTTTCTATCACCTTCCCATCCTTTGTCCTTTTTCATATACGTGGAGGTGATGAGGAAAGATTTTCCCCTGGGAAACCGACTTATAAATGACAGCAAACTCATCGGCCAGCACTGTGGCTTGCCGGGCTCTATCAACCTTCGATTCCTCTACATGTATCTTTGTGGAGAGTGGGCGAGAGTTTATAAATTCCTCGAGCAAGATTGCCTCTCTGAGATTCTCATAGCTGAGCTTTACTTTAAGAGCCCTCATTCAGTGGGCAAAATCCTGCTTATTTCTCTCAGACTTCAGATAAGTTTGATCAGCTTGCTTCTTTAGGGTTCCAAACATTTGGCGATAGGCTTCTGGTAATAACTCATATGCCCCGAGGATAACATTTTTTGTCAGCTCATAACTTGATTAACTCTCATCTGGCAACATGTAATAAACCTTATGGGCTTTTTGGGTTAGCTTACTTTGTAGCCGGACGGTCCAAGCCTCACCTGGTCACTTTAACAGCCCTGCCAGTCTTTCAAAGGCACAAAAACACTCCCACGTCTACCTCATTGAATTTTGGGATCAGTTGGGAAAGTTTTAACAATTCTGTACCCAGCCCTGAATTATGCTCCTCAATATGGGCCAGATGGGATTTATCCCAGGATTCTCTGGGAAGCCAGGCAGCAGATGGCAGAGCCTTTGTCCTTGATCTTTCTGTCGTCATTGTCGACAGGAATAGTGCCGGAAGACTGGAGGATAGCAAATGTTGTCCCCTTGTTCATGAAGGGGAGTAGAGACAGCCCTGGTAATTATAGACCTGTAAGCCTTACTTCGGTTGTGGGTAAAATGTTGGAAAAGGTTATAAGAGATAGGATTAATAATCATCTTGAAAAGAATAAGTTCATTAGAGATAATCAGCACGGTTTTGTGAAGGGTAGGTCGTGCCTCACAAATCTTATTCAGTTTTTTGAGAAGGTGACCAAACAGGTGGATGAGGGTAAAGCCATGGATGTGGTGTATATGGATTTCAGTAAGGCGTTTGATAAGGTTCCCCACGGTCGGCTATTGCAGAAAATACAGAAGTATGGGATTGAAGGTGATTTAGTGCTTTGGATCAGAAATTGGCTAGCTGAAAGAAGACAGAGGGTGGTGGTTGATTGCAAATGTTCATCCTGGAGTTTAGTTACTAGTGGTGTACCGCAAGGATCTGTTTTGGGGACACTGCTGTTTGTCATTTTTATAAATGACCTGGATGAGGGTGTGGAAGGGTGGGTTAGTAAATTTGCGGATGACACTAAGGTCGGTGGAGTTGTGGATAGTGCCGAAAGATGTTGTAGGTTACAGAGGGACATAGATAGCCTGCAGAGCTGCGCTGAGAAATGGCAAATGGAGTTTAATGCGGAAAAAGTGTGAGGTGATTCACTTTGGAAGGAGTAACAGGAATGCAGAGTACTGGGCTAATGGGAAGATTCTTGGTAGTGTAGATGAGCAGAGAGATCTTGGTGTCCAGGTACATAAGTCCCTGAAAGTTGCCACCCAGGTTAATAGGGCTGTTAAGAAGGCATATGGTGTGTTAGAGTTTATTAGTAGGGGGATCGAGTTTCGGAGCCACGAGGTCATGCTGCAGCTGTACAAAACTCTGGTGCGGCCGCACCTGGAGTATTGCGTGCAGTTCTGGTCACCGCATTATAGGAAGGATGCGGAAGCTTTGGAAAGGGTGCAGAGGAGATTTACTAGGATGTTGGCTGGTATGGAGGGAAGGTCTATGAGGAAAGGCTGAGGGACTTGAGGTTGTTTTCGTTGAGAGAAGGAGGAGGAGAGGTGACTTAATAGAGACATAAAAGATAATCAGAGTGTTAGATAGGATGGATAGTGAGAGTCTTTTTCCTTGGATGGTGATGGCAAACACGAGGGGACATAGCTTTAAGTTGAGGGGCGATAGATATAGGACAGATGGCAGAGATAGTTTCTTTACTCAGAGAGTAGTAGGGTCGTGGAACGCCCTGCCTGCAACAGTAGTAGACTCGCCAACTTTAAGGGCATTGATGTGGTCATTGGATACACATATGGATGAAAATGGCCTTGTTCAGGTCAGGTGGTTTCACAGGTCGGCGCAACATCGAGGGCCGAAGTTGCGCTATAATGCTCTATGTTCTATGTTCTATGTTCTACACAGAGAGTGGTGGGTGCGTGGAATGTGCTGCCAGCGGTGATAGTAGAAGCAGATACATCAGGGACATTTAAGCGACTCTTGGATAGGTACATGGATGATAGTAGAATTAAGGGTATGTTGGTAGTTTGATCTTCGAGTAGGTTAAAGTTTCGGCACAACATCGTGGGCCGAAGGGCCTGTACTGTGCTGTACAGTTCTATGTTCTATATTGGCCATGCTTTCACTGGTGTTACTCTGTCGCCCCTAGTAAACTCTCTTTCTTCACATTCTTTCTGGAAGGTTTTTTTTCTCTTTCTCTCTCCTCCCTCTCATTTTTCTTTCTCCTGTCTTTCTTTTTCTCCAAGTTCCTTCTGGAAGTCTCTTTTCTTCTCTCTGTCCTCTCTCCCTCTTGCTCACTTTCCTCACTTACTTTCTCTCTCTCTTTCTTGTTCTTCTAATTCAGGTTTCCTCTGTTCGAATTGTACGTTTGCTGGTAGTACCCTGTCGGAGTCTACTTCTAAGTCTATTTCTGCTTCTTCAGATACAAGGGAAAAATGGTTGGCCACTAGTCTTAGGTTTTCAGACTTCCAAACTTTGCCACGTACTGTGATCCCACTCTGCTCACACATTTTCCTCAACTCCTCCATCGACAGTGTTTTTATCTTATCCAAATTTACTTCAACCTGTCTGGGGGAGCTACTCTCTTCCGTCACAGAAATACAGAAATGTTAGTATTCGTGCACACACAACCACAGGAAAACCTGTACTGAGATATTTTCTCTTTTTTTTTTGAGTTGGGTCAATTTGACTTCCGACTTCCAATTTCTCGATTGTCAATGGTCAAATCCAGGTTGCTGGCTCCAGATTTCTGTGACGGCCAGGTGAGAAAGGGATCTGGGGTTTCCCTCTCAACCTTTGCCTGGTTGAACAGTCACAGGGCTTAATTTTTAACAACACTGCGTTTTAGATCCCCCTCAGTGAATCCTTGTTCACCTCTTTCCAATTGTAAGGGAAATAAGTCAGTTAGACAGTTTTATTAGATTTGAACAAGAAAGTTGGAAGTTTATTAATCTTAAACTCTAATTTGGTTAATGACAATGAATATGCGACACGACCACGCTAGCATGCATCTGTGATGAACACAAACGCAGATAGAGACAGAGAAAGTGGAAAATAATAAAGGGGAAAAGTTTAAGGCAATAGACAGATTGTAGTTACAGTCATTTGAGTTTGATGTTGAATCTTTGGTTGCTGGTAAGACCTGCTGTTCGTTGGGGCCCAGTGCACACGTTCACTTGTTTCTATGATACGGTTGTTAAGAAAGCGTATGGGGTGTTGGCTTTCATTGACAGGGGGATTGAGTTTAAGAGCCACGAGGTTATGCTGCAGCTCTAGAAAGTCCTGGTTAGACCACACTTGGAATATTGTGTTCAGTTCTAGTCGCCTCATTTTAGGAAGGATGTCGAAGCTTTCGAGAGGGTGCAGAGGAGATTCACCAGCATGCTGCCTGGACTGCAGGGCATGTCTTACGAAGAAAGATTGAAGGAACTAGGGCTTTTCTCATTGGAGCGAAGAAGGATGAGAGGTGACTTGATAGAGGGATACAAGATGATGAGAGGCATAGATAGAGTGGATAGCCAGAGACTTTTTCCCAGGGCGGAAAGGGCTATCACCAGGGGGCATAATTTTAAGGTGATTGGAGGAAGATTTCGGGGAGATGTCAGAGGTAGGTTCTTTACACAGAGAGTGGTGGCTGCGTGGAATGCACTGCCAGCGGTGCTAGTAGAAGCAGATACATTAGGGACATTTAAGCGACTCTTGGATAGATACATGGATGATAGTAGTATGGAGGGTATGTAGGTAGTTTAATCCTAGAGTATGTTAAAGGTTCGGCACAACATCGTGGGCCAAAGGGCCTGTACTGTGCAGTACTGTTCTATGTTCTAATCTCGGAGTCTTTTCTCTCTTCAGGTTTACGTGTCTTTAGTGGGTCCGGGGGCTTGCAAGAAAGTGAGAGATAGCCAGCCAGGAGAGAGGCTGTCTTGTTCCAGGTTCAGTTGCAAAACTGCAGTTTGACCAAAACTATCCTGTGAGCACAATTCAAAACTCCAAGATGGCCAGCAGGTTAGTCATGTGACTAAGATTTTTTTCAACAAACTCTTGTGTTTGTGGATTTGAGATTTCTGAGTGCGGTGGGGAAGTGGGAGCGGGGCGCGGTGCGTGGGCCGGGGTGGGTATAATACTGTCTCTTACACCTACAAGATGTAGATCACCATTGCCCAGCCCTATCTATGTTTATTGAATCAGTGAGCAATTATTTTTTCTCTCCAAGCACTATCTTTTAGTATGCAAATGTTCTTCCAGCCACTACTGGTCTCCTGAAACAGGTCAGCTCTTCAATCCAGGAACAGTTCAAAATTGATGTTCATATGGAAACATTAATATGCCTCATTCTTGCCAAGTGAGGGTCTTCATGACACATCCTTGATTAACAGTGCTACTCCTCCACCTCTACCTAGCTTCCTATTCTTATTGAATGTCATATACCGTGCAATATTTAGGACCCGGATGCCTGCTCCTTTTAAATGAAGCGAGAGATTTTTCCTCGTGCTGAGAGTGACCAACAGTGAACATGCACAGACCAAGTTTCTAAGAAGAGCGCCAAAGTTGTCAGAGTGGCTGATTGACGTCACTTCAACCCCCCCCCCCCCCTTATACTAACAGCACATACATGGTATGACTGGGCTAGATCCCTGCCCAGCATGGGGCACTGTGCAGACCACACAAGAGTCCTGCACTCCATGGGGCACTGTACTGAGAACACTAGAGCCCCGTCGAGCATGGGGCACTGTGCTGACCACAGTAGAGTCATGCCCAGCATGGGGCACTATACTGACCACACTAGGGTCCTGGCCAGCATGGAACACTGTGCTGATTACACTAAAGCCCTGTGCAGCATGGGCCACTGTGCTGACCACAGTAAAGTCATGCCCAGCATGGGGCACTATGCTCTCCACACTAGAGTCCTGTCCAGCATTGGGTACTGTGCTGACCACAGTCGAAGTGGCCGGTTGTGCAGTTCACAGCATTTTACAGATCCAGGCTTCTGTAACATTGGCACCAATGTCACCACAGAGTAAAAATAACACCAAAGAGATAGAGAGGGAAAGGAACTCACTTGAAAAAGGGAATTGGAAAGCGACTCAAAACCATAGGATTTTCAAGAATATGTTAATGGACCGGGTAATGGACGAATTGGAGGGGGTGAAGCCATGGAGGGATTCAAACACAAGAATGAGAGTACTAATATTAAGGTGCTGCCAGACCGGGAGCCAATGTAGATCAGTGAGCACAGGAGTGATGGGTGACAAGGATTTGCTATGAGTTAGGATACAGCCAGCAGAGTTCTGGATGGGCTGTGGTTTGTGGAGGTTTACAACTGGAAGGGTGACCAGGACAGAATTGTAATAGTCAATTGTGGATTCAACAAAGGCAGGGATGAGGGTTTATGCAGCAGATGGGCTGAGGCAGAGGCAGAGAGGGTGATATTACAGAGGTGGTAGTATGCAGGGTTGGCGATGGAGAGAATATGGAGATGAACTCAGCTCAGGTTTAAATAGAAAACAAAGGTTGCAATCAGTATGTTTCTGCCTCTGACATTGTCCAGCCTATTGAACACAGACAGTGGATAAGGAACGGAGTTTGTGACAGAGTTTGAAGTCAATGGCTTCACTATTCCCAAGATGTACATGACAAGAACACTAAATCAGGGAAATATGGTTCATAGATCAAATAGTTGGAAACAGAGACTTACCAGGGGCACCAATAATAGCGAGGTTGGGAGAGTAAATAGTTTGAATCATCTTCACTGCAAAATAGATCCGCTCATCCAATGTCAGCCAAAAGCAATCTGCAGTAACCAGCCCAAACCAATGAGAGAAACCCCTGCTTCTCATTGTTGTAACGTTCCAATCTATTGCTCTCAGATTCTGATCCATTATTGTAACATTCCGATCTATTGTTCTCAGATTCTGATCTAACTTTGAAGCCTCTGATCCCTCTTTGTGCCGGGGAAAATGCTGCCGCTGACAATATGTGATAACATATTGAAAGGAGCTCCTTATTAATATAAGATGGAAACCCTCCTGTGACACAATTAGGGTCCACGGAGACTGACATTAATTACAATCACTGAACAAAGAGGTTCACTTAACCACTTTAATTCCAACACTTTTTGTACCATAATAAAGTGGAACGTTTACCCAGTCTGGATGGGATGTATGGGGGTTGCTGAGGGGAGGAATGGTGGAAAGCGCAGAGGCACAGTCCAGAATATTTCAATCATCCTTGGATAAAGGGAGTGATGACAGAGGATCGGAGGGTTGTAGATGTCACACCCTATTTGCAGAAGAAGAGATTGGATAAACCGTGTAACTACTGACCACTCAGTCCAATGTCGGTGGTTGGAAATTTCTCGAGGTCATAACCCAACACAAAAATATATTTTTCTTGCAAAAACCATGAGTTAATAAATGACAAGCAGCACAGATAGGTCAATGGAAAACCATTGCTGATAATAGTGATCGAATTCGTTGAGGACGTAACTGTGAGTATTGATGAGGATAGCATGTTTTGTTTTATGTATATGGACTTTCAAACGGCCGGTGATCAAATGATATTTCATAGACTTGGTAGGAAAAATGGAACACATTGATTAATGTGACAGTGATAGTGTGGATATGGCACTAACTTATGGGGCAGAAAACAGAGAGAAGTGGTGAATAGTCATTGTTCAGACTGGGGAAGGAGGGGGAGTATGCAGTGCTGTTTCTCAGGGGTTGGTATTAGAACCAGTTCTGTTCCTGTCATATAGATAGATAAATAAGTGACAGAGACGTACATTAAAAAAAATCAGCTCTTGCAGATGACATGAAACCCATAAATAACGTTGTCAAAAGTGAAGACCATGGAAATATCCAACGTCACAGACTGTTTTTTTTATTTATTCTGGACTTTAATCCAACACAAATCTACTTCCCACTCTGTAATTTATTTGTGTGTGATACTCATATGAGTGTGTGCATGAATGTGGAGCGTATATCTTTATTATTTTATTTTGATACAGTTTAGATTGTTACGTATAATAAACCCATCTAAACTCAAGAAAACCTGTCCGATTGGTTCTTTCACGAACACAACAAAAGGAAAAGGTGTAATACTCACTGAGGTGGTCAGCACGTTCACTGCTAAAAAGGAATAAACGCTGTTCTGGTCACATAAGAGATGGGACAAGAGGGGAGCCTGGGACTCCTCCTTACCTTGCTGGATCAGAAATGTGGAGATTCGAGTTATCATAACCTAACAATAAACAAGAAATTGGAAGTTGGAAAAACAATTGATCCTGAGAAAAAAAAATGTCAATGCTGGTTTTATTGTGGTTTTCACTGCTACAACACTAAAATGTCCACATTCGAAGCCAGGACCTTCCTAAGCTACAACATACGAACATATGAACATACGAATTAGGAGCAGTGGTAGGTCACTCGGCTCCTCGAGCCTGCTCCGCCATTCAATAAGATCATGGCTGATCTGATTGTAACCTCAACTCCACATTCCTGCCTACCCCCAATAACCTTTCGCCACCTTACCTATCAAGAATCTATCTATCTCTGCCTGACAAATATTTAAAGGCTCTGCTTCCACTGCCTTTTGAGGAAGAGAATTCCAGAGTCAACTCACTGATAAAAAAAAATCTCTGTTTGAAATGCTGTTTTAATCCCTTACTTTTAACCAGTGACCACTAATTGTAGATTCTCCCAGAAGGGGAAACATCCTTTTCACATCCACCCTGTCAAGACCCCTCAGGATCTAATATATTTCAATCAAGTTGCCTCGTACTCTTCCAAGCTCCAGTGGATACAAGCCGAGCCTGTTTCCTCATAAGAGAACCCGCCCATTCCAGGTACTGGTCTGGTAAACATTCTCTCTAATGCCTCCAACGCATTTACATCCTTCCTTAAATAAGGAGACCAGTACTGTACACAATACTCCAGATATCGTCTCATCAATGCCCTGTACAACTGAAGCATGACCTCCCTTACCTTTGTATTCAATTCCTCTTGAAAGAAACGATAACATTCTATGAGCTTTCCTAATTACTGACTGTATCTGCAGACTAACCTTCTGTGATTCATGCACTAAGACACCCAGATCCCTCTGCATCTGAAATCTCTCACCATTTAGGTAATATGCTTATTTTCTTGTTCTTCTTGCCAAAGTGGACAATTTCACACTTTCCCACATTATACACCATTTGGCAGGTCTTTTACCACTCACTTTATCTATCTATATTCCGGTGTAGGCCCCTATGCCCTTTTCACAACTTAATTTCCTATCTATCTTTGTGTCATCAGCAAATGTAGCAACTATACATTCGGTCCCTTCATCGAAGTCATTTATTTAAATCGCAACAAGTTGTGGTCCCTGCACTGATCCCGAAGGCACACCACTCATTTCATCTTGCCAAAGACAAAAGGACTCATTTATGCTTACACTCTGTTTCCTATTAGCTATTCAATCTTCTATCCATGCCAATGTGTTAACACTGACCCCATGAGCTTTTATTTTCCGCAATAACCTTTGATGTGGCACTTCAGCAAATACATTCTGTAAATCTCTGCATAATACATCCACCAGTTTCCCTTTATCCCCGGCACATGTTACTTCTTCAAAGAACTCCGATAAATTGGTTAAGCATGATTTCCCTTTCGTAAAACCATGTTGACTCTGCCGGATTACCTTGATTTTTTTTCGAAGTGTTGGCTATACCGTCTTTAAGAATACCTTCTATCATTTTACCTAAGGCAGATGTGAAGCTAACTGGCCTGTGGTTTCCTGCTTTCTGTCTCACCTCGTTTTGAATAAAAGAGTGGCATTCGCAATAAAAGAGTTAAATACAGAGTGAAGTGATTTGGGAAAGGTTAAAATCCCTGTCTGTTGAAAAGTTGAGTAATCTAGCTGGGTAGTTAGGGATGACTCTCCGTCCAAAAGCTAAGAAACCCGAAATCCTAAGCCTTGAGGCCAACCATTTTTCACTTGAAGCTGAAAACTAAACAGGTATAAAATCACTAACAGATAGAATAATGCTAGCTAAGGTAAAATTAAAACAGAAGAGACTAGAATTAGAATTCCAGAGTGAGAGAAAGACCAGAGTGAGTGCCAGGAAAGGGAAAAAGAAGGAGCGTTCCAGAAGAAGAAGGTGGAAAAGGAGGTAAGGCGATTCAAACAACTAGAGGAAGACCCAGTACACCCAGTGAAGGCACAGCTCGTGAGGGAGCTAACATAGCTCAGGACCATGTGATGAGTTCTTAAAGTTCTCCCAGTTCATTCCAATGTTCAATGAGGGAGATGTGGCAGCATTTATCCTCACATTTTAAAACTTGCAAAGCAGCTGAAATGGCCAGCAGAGAGCTGGACGCTGTTTTTACATATCAAACTAACAGGAAAAGCCCATTAGGTTTATTTACTGTTGCCAGATGAAAAGTCCTCAGATTATGAGATGACTAAAAATGCTATCCTGGACGCGTATGAGATAGTAATGGAGGCATAGCGCCAACAAATACAGAACTCTCTGAAAGCAGCCTGACCAAACTTACCTCGAGTCTGAAAGAGTTAAGCATCTTCATAATATAGAAGCAGGAGTAGGCCATTCAGCCCATCGAGTCTGCTCGACCATTCAATAAGATCATGGCTCCATTCAGTCCATCAAGTCTGCTCGACCATTCAATAAGATCATGGCTGATCATCCACTTCAATGCCTTTTTTCCCCACAATATCCCCATTTCCCATTATGCCACTGGTATATAGAAATTTGTAAAATTCTGCTTTAAACATGCTCAATGACTGAGCTTCCACAGCCCTCTTGGGTATAGAGATTCAAAGATTAACAACCTTCTGAGTAAGGAACGTTCCCCTCATCTCTGTCATAAGTGGTTGCTCTCTTATTTTGAAATTGTCTCCCCTGGTTCCAGACTCCCCAACCAGGAGAAACATCTTACCTGCATCTACCCTGTCTATCCTTTTAAGTATTTTGTAGGTTTCAATTAGATCACCTCTCATTCTTCGAAACTCTAGTGAATACAGGATCAGTTTCCTTAATCTCTCTTCAACGGACAGTCCCGCCCTCCCGGGACCATGTCTGGTGAATCTTCATTGAACTCCCTTCATGGCAATGATATCTTTCCTAAGGTAAGGGGACCAAAGGTCCGCACAGCACTCCAGGTGCGGCCTAACCAAGGTTCTGTACAATTGCAGTAAGCCTTCACTACTCATGTACTCAAATCCTCTTGCAATAAAGGCTAACATACCATTAGCCTTCCTAATTGCTTGCTGCATCTGTCTGTTCGCTTTCAGGGACTTATTGACGAGGACACCCATGTCTCTTTTTACATTTACACTTTCGAATCTCTTGCCATTTAAGAAATGCTCTTCACATCTCTGCCTCCTACCAAAATGGATAACCTCACATATATCCATATTATATTCATCTACCATTCACTAAGTCGGTCCAAATCCTCTTAAAGTGGTTTTGCATCTTCCTCACAACACACATTTCCAGCAAGTTTTGCGTCATCCACAATCTTGGAAATATTACTTTGGTCCCCACATCAAAATAATTGATATAAATAGTGAAGATCTAGGGCCCAAGCACTCATCCCTGTGGTACCCTATTAGTCACAGCTTGCCAATGCAAGAATGGCCTGTTTATTCCTACTCTCTACTTTATGCCTGTTAATCAATCCTTAATCCATGTCAGCATATTACCTCCTATCCCATGTGCTTCAATTTTGCTAACCGACCTCCTGTGGGGGAATTTAACAAAGTTTTGCTGAAAATCCAAGTATACTACATCCACCGACTCCCCTTTATCAACTCTGTTAGTAACATCCTCAAAACCTCCAAACGATTCGTCAAAATGATTTTCCATTCATACATCCATGTTGACTATGCCCGACCAGCTCATTATTATCCAAGTGTCCATTTATCACATCCCTTAGAATAGATTCTAGCATTTTTGCAACGACTGATGTAAGGATAACAGGTCTGTAATTCCCTGTTTTCTCTCTCTTCCCCACTTCTTAAATAGTGGGGTGACTTGTGTAACCGTCTAATCAGCAGGGACAGCTCCAGAAACTATAGAACGTTGGAAGATAATCACCAATGCATCTATTATCTCCATAGATACCTCTTTCAACACTCTGGGATGTAGAATATCAGTTTCTAGGGAATTATCAACCTTCAGTCCGATAAAGTTGTCCAATACAACCTTCTTATGAATGCTAATTTCCTACACTTTCTCAATCTCCTAGTCCCTTGGATTTCTAATTCTGGGAGACTTCTTGTGTCTTCCTCAGTGAAGACAGGCACAACGTTATCATTTGGCTTCTCTGCCATGTCTCTATTCCCCATTATAAATTCTCAAAACTCTGCCTGTAATGCACCCACATTGAACGGAGCCAAACGTTTCCTTTTTACATATCTATTTTACAGTCCGTTTTTACGATTGCCGTTTACCAGTGGATGCGGACACTCAAGATACAGCCCACATATGTAAACCTCAGAGTGGTGATCCTTCTCGATGAGTTCAAAAACTCGTCCCCCCCCCACCTTCCCAGTAAACCCACATAGAGGAACACAAGGTTCAAAGAGCCTGGAAGGTTGCAATTCTGGATGATGAATTTTTCCTTGTAAACAAGGCGTTACCCCAAAGGAAACACGTTCGCGAGTTAGCCCCAAAGACCCAAGAATAAAACGTGGGAGGGTTATAGGAGCCCTACAGCCCTGCGCAAGAAGGAAAAGCGGGACACATAAGGGCCCTTTGTCAGGCCAAACATGACGATGCTGAGAGCTTTAGTTTCCACCGTAATAAGGCAGGTCACCATCGAGCTGAATGCTGGAAGTGATGGGGAATACCTGTAGGATAAATCACGGTCCACCAGTAGATGGAACGATCAGGCTGCGCCTTTAACTGCGGCAGTCAGGCACAGTAAACCTGCGTCTGGGCATACGGGAAAACTTGACAAAATCCATGAGAGTTCCCACGAATTTGTATCCCAAGGAAAAGTGACCCCATACCCCTCCAGTGAGGCAAGAAAGACCTTAGTCATACTCAGGGATATATAGGGGCCACACAGTCCCTTCTGCTGGGAAAATGCATGGCCGTTGCTCCAGAGAGTGCAGTGAATGCTAGAGTGTTAGTGAATGGTATCAGAAGATAGTATATGCACCTTTAAATCGGGTGCACTTTGAGTCCGACCTAGTTTGAGGGCTGCTTACCATGGGATTATACCTAGTTGATCGGTGAATGGATCAACCTGCTCCTGGATAATGATCTGGCGGGGGAAAAGGTGGCAACTTCCCCATCGGTTCTAGAGAGACCAGAAGAGGTCAGGAAGACAGAGCAGTTACAGGAGAAGGTCGCTGGCATTCTCCCTGATTGTGTGGTGACTCGGTCCATGGCCAAACAATTTCCACCAGAGGCTGCTGAACTGACACTGCAGACGTATGATCCTACTATCTGTTTGACTGAAATCTTCTTTGGGAAGTTAGAGGATCCAAAATATGTGTTAAAAAGATCTACCTTAGTTGAGGCACAACGACCCGACCCAGTGTTAAAAAAGCACAGACTGTCCAGACCAAACCTGAAGCAGAGGCAGTTCCAGAGTGCGACTATTTAAAGAATGAGGTGCTGTTGAGGAAGTCGAAACCTTCTCACAGACCTGCGGATGAAGATTCGACAGCAATTCACCAGATAGTGGTGCCGCTGAGGTAGCTTCAAGAAATATTAAGATTGGCTCACGCACTTCCAATGCCTGGACATGTTGGTGCATGAAAAATCGAAGCCCACATAAGACATCATTTCCTCTGACCACAACTCCACAAAGATGTGGGGGAGGACTGTCAAACTGGTCACGTATGCCAGATATTGGGAAGGCCCCAACCCGCAATTAAGCTTGCGCTCCTAATTCCTATACCAGCTTTTGGGGAACCCTTCAGCCGAGTGCTGGTGGATTGTATGGGACCCCTACCGAAAACAAAAGAAAACAAAAAATGGATGCGGTGACCCAATTCCCAGAGGCCATTCCCCGAAGAACTATCTCTGCCAATGGAAGTGGTACAGGGGCTAACCCAGTTCTTCACCTAATATCGGCTGTCTGCCGAGTTCCAGATGGATCAGGCAACACATTTTATGCCCAGTATTTTTGAAAAAGTCATGGGGAATCTGGACATAATCCAGCTAAAGTCCTCAGCCTACCATCCACAGTCACAAAGGCATTTGGAGCTGTACCAGCAGACCAGTGATCAGGCCATGCTGCTATGAGTAAACCCAAGACTGGGACAAAGGGTGGGGTTTATCCTGTATCCAATAATTCCACTGGCTTTAGTCCCATTGAATTAGTTTATGGACACGAGGTGAGTGGCCCCTTTAAACTAATCAAGGAGAGGTTTTTGGGACACAGGGATGGGTCTTCCATGTTAAACTACATTTCCATGTCCTGGAAACGGCTCACGATATCCTTTCCAATGGCTCAGGAACATCTAAAGACGTTCCAGGCAGCTGTGAAAAGGTAAGCAGACAGGAATGCCAAGGCAAGAACATTTCAGCCGAGAGACCATGTATTGCTACTAAACCCAATTCAGGGGAAAACTCTGGAAGCCCGGTTCAGTGGACCATATCGATTGGCAAATGGAATAGCCAGGTAAAGTATTTAATTGACACCCCATTCAAAAGGAATAAAAAAGTAAAGGCTGTGGACGGGACAGAAAAGCACAGGTCTGTCAGATAGTCAGGAGGGGAGGATTGAAAAGGACAGTGAGGACAGGTTAGAGGAGGGCCAGGAGGCTTCCCAACTGGAATGTCCCACTCTCAGATTACCCAACGCTGAAATGCAGGCCAAAGAGGCACCGTAAAAAGCTGCCATCAACATTTACAGAAAGCTGCAAAGAGAAGGAAAGTTACCAAAAGGACAAGCCAATGGTGAGGGACATGCCTCACCTAGATGATGTGCTTCATGGGAGTGTAGTTAAAGCTGGACAGACCCCTATGAGCAGCAATGTTCCAGAGAACATAGGGCAGATTAGAAAATAATATCCGCCCAGTAGTGAAGGGAAAAATGAAGGAAAAATACCCTCAAGTAAACAGCACTTGTGTACCTCACCAGAAAGCTATAAGTAAGGTCAGTGTGAATCTACCCACTGAAGAACCCAATGTTCAGGCACCAAATCCAAAGCTAGTAAAACCAAAGATTTTCAAAGCACAACTTAGCAAGAACAAAGGCCCGGAGGAATTTCTTTTCTCTTTACATATCTATCGAATCTCTTACTGTCTGGCTTTATATTTCTCGCCTTGAACGCTAATGTGTTCCTCCTTATTAATCTTTTAATTGTTCTTTGCTGTTTGTTATATTCTGTGCAATCTTATGATCTGTCACCTATCTTTGCGACATCATATACTTTTTCCTTAAGTTGGATACTGTCTTTAACTGTTTTAGTTAATCACGGATGGTGGATCCTGTCAGTCATTACGTGTAATAGTTTTCCCAGTACCTTTTCTTTGGTGTGGGTGATTGTTTTAATTTCCTCCCTCACTTTTCTTTTATTTAGGTATCTTTGGATGTTTTCTAAGTCTTCTGCAGTGCAAACAGACACAAAATACCTGTTCAACCCCTCGCTATGTCCTTGTTTCTCACTATTAATTCCGCAGACTCACTCTCTGGAGGACTAACACTAACCTTAGTTACTGGATTCCTATTTAAATACTTGAAGAAACTCTTACTCTTTGCTTTTATATTACTAGTTAGCATTCTCCGACACGCTACTTTTTCCCTCTTCTGTTTTTTCGTCATTCTTTGCTCGTTCTTAAAATCTGTCCAATCTTCCGACCTACCACTAATATTATCAGATTTGTACAGTGTTTCTTTCAATTTTTTTATCCTTAACGTCTTTATTTAGCCATGTAAGATCCAACCTTCTCCAAGAGTCTTTTTTACTCACTCACGTAAATCTTTGCTGAGAGTTATCAAACATCTTCTTAAAAATCTTCTACTGAATCTCTATTGTCCAAACATTTAACCTAGTTCCCCAGTTCACTTTACCGAGCTCAGCTTTTATACTCTTAGACATGCCTTTATTTAGGTTTTTAAAAAAATAGTCTTAGATCCACATTTTTCCCTTCAGTCAGAACGCTGAAACTCTATCATGCTATTATCACTGCCGCCGAGAGGTTCCTGCACCAAGATTAATCCTGTCTCATTGCGCATTACCAGTTTTAGGATAGCCTGCTCTCTGGTCGGCTCTATAATGCACTGCTCTAAGGAACACTCCCCAATAAACTCTATGAGCTGATTTTCCAGGTTACGTTTGCCAATCTGATTTGCCCAAGGTACATGCAGATTAAAATCACCCGTGATTATAATGGTAACTTCCTGGCACACCCCATCTATTTCTTCCTGCACAATCTGCCTTACAGAAACCAATGTAGGACACTGAGCACAGGGATGTTGGGTGAACGAGAATTAGTGTGAGTTAGGATACGGACAGCAGAGTGTTGTATAGACTGTGGTTTATGGTGGTTTGTAATAGGGAGGGTGAGAAGGACAGCATGGGAATACTCAAGTCTAGATTTAGCTAAGGCAAAGATCAGGGTTTATGCAGCAAATGGGCTCACATGGAGGAAGATATTCTGGAAGTGGTAGTTGGTAAGAAAAGTCATGCAACTAATCATGGTTTACAGAATTAATAGATGGAAAGAGAGACTTCCCAGGGGCAACAACAATAACCAGGATGGGATAATAGATGTTTTTAATCATCTTCAGTACATAATAGATCCGATCCGCTAATATTATCCAATAATAATCCGCAGTAGGACGGTCAAACCAAGAGGATAAACTCCTGCCCGTTGTTGTAACATTCCAAGCGATTGTTCTCATATTCTGACCCATTGTTGTAACATTCCAATCTATTGTTCTCAGATTCTGATCTATCTTCCCCCTCTCTCTGGAGCCGCTGAACCCTGTTAGTATGATGCTCCCACTGACACTATGTGATGACACATTGAAAGGATTCCATTTTAATAGAAGAAAGAAACCCTCCAGTAACACAATTAGGGTCCATGGAGAACGGCATTCATTACAGTCACTGAACAGACAGGTTCAGTTAACCACTTTCAGTCTCACACTTTTTGTACCAAAGTAAAGAGGAACATTTACCCAGTCTGGGAGAGATGTAGGAGGATTACTGAGCGAAGTAATGGTGTAAATAGCAGAGGCATTGGCCAGAAGCTTCCAATCCTCCTTTGATATGGGAGTGATGACAGAGGGCTGTAAATATTACACCCTGTTTAAAGAAAAGGAGAGATGGAGCAAACGCTGTATTTACTGACCAGCCAGACTAACGTCACTACTGGGAAAATTTCTAGACATCACAACCAGGAGAAAACTATTCATTGCTCGTAAAAACGTGGGTTAATAATAGGCCAGCAGCTCGAATATGCGAATGAAAAAACATGTTTTCTAGATAATTGAAGTTGCAGCCTCCAGTGGTGGAGTAACTACAATCAGGGACACACAAGAGGCCTGAACGAGAGGAGTGCAGATATCTTTAAGAGTTGTGGGGTTGGCAGTTATTCCAGATATAGAGTGGGCTCGATCTCATGGAGGGAAAACAAGGTGGAGAATTTTAAAATAAAGACATTGCTTAATCAGGAGTCACTGTAGGTCAGTGAAAGGTGAACAGGGAATTCGGACATGGACAGCAGAGTTCTGGAGGATCTCATGTTTACAGAGAGTAGAATGTGGGAGATCAGCTATTAGTGAGCTGGAATAGTCACATCTAGAGGTGAGGAAGGCATGAATGAGGTTTCAGCAGCAGATGGTCTGAGACAGGGGTGAAGTTGGGCGCTGCCACTGAGGTGGAAATAGGCGGTTGTAATGATCCCCTGAAAATAAGGTTGGAAGCTCATTTTATAGTCAGATATGACGCCAAGATGTAAAACACGCTGTCTGAATCTCAGACTGCTACCAGGGAGAGGGATGGAATCAATCGTAATAGAACAGTGTTGGAGTGGGTAGTGAAAATAATGGCTTCAGTCTTCCCAATATTTAATTGGAGGAAATCTTTGCTCATCCAGTACTGGATGTCGGATAATCAGTCTAATAATTTAACAACAGTGGAGGAGTGGAGAGAGGTGGTGGTGAGGTAAACTTGATGGAGCTCTTTGATAAAACAATGGAGACGGTTGATGAGGGTGGTGTGATTGAAGCTACATATATGGACTTTCAAAAGGCATTTGATCAAGTGTCAATCAATAGTTAGGTTAGGAAAATTGAACCCTGTGCACTAAAGGGACAGTGACAGTGTGGATATAACATTGGCTAAGGAAAAGTAAACAGAGAGAAGTGGTGAAAGGTTGTTGTTCAGACTCGATAGCAGTATCCAGTGTGTGTTCCCCTGGGCTCGCTTTTGGGAGCACTGCTCTTTTGCTGTTGGAAAGCCTGGGGTGGGTAGGCCAGAGCCCCCTCCTCCACCCTCTTTACATAGCTTCCCTCTCTGCAGCCTCTACTCCGTTTGTTGGTCATGTTACAGGCCCCTAGACACTGTAACTACAGTCCCCATACCTTGTCCACAGTTTGTCACCAAGTCCTCTGTATTTCCTGACTGTCTGCAGCAGCTCACGACATAAACTCCAGAAAGCCATCCACAGCACATCCACTAACTTAACAATCGTAGGAGTAAGTCAAAGGCCCTTCACCTGCACGTTGGATGCCTGGTCCTTTTAAATAACACTAGAGGGAATTCCTCGCGCTGCTGAATGTGTGTTCAGCTGAGAGTGACTAACACAGGTGGTCAGTGAACATGCACAGACCAAGTTTCAAAGACGTACATCAAAGGTGCCGGATAGACTGATTGACACCATATTGACACCCATCCTCATGCTGCAGACACACACACGTTACACCCACGCTAGCACCCCGGCCATCCTGGGTGGCCTGCACTAATGTGCTGGATGTAACCGACAGGGCAGTGCACACCATTTTATGGATCCAAAATTTCACAGCACCAGCGGAGCTGAAGAGATGAAATGTGTGGTCAGGGCGAGAGACGGAGGGAAATAAAATCACTTTAAATAGGGAATTAGAAAAAGACTTTAAGATGAACAAATTGCAGCAATATTAAAATGGACAGGATTGGGTTAATCAGGGAGGGGAGGCCATGCAGAGATTTGATCACACGAGTAAGAATATTAAAAAGGATGAGTTACTGGACCAAGAGCCAATGTAGGTCAGTGAGCACAGGGATGTTATTTAGAACATTACAGCGCAGTACAGGCCCTTCAGCCCTCGATGTTGCGCCGACCTGTGAAACCATCTGACCTACACTATTCCATTTTCATCCATATGTCTATCCAATGACCATTTAAATACCCTTATATTTGGCGAGTCTACTACTGTTGCAGGCAGGGCGTTCCACGCCCCTACTACTCTCTGAGTAAAGAAACTACCTCTGACATCTGTCCTATATCTTTCACCCCTCAACTTAAAGCTATGTCCCCTCGTGTTTGCCATCACCATCCGAGGAAAAAGACTCTCACTATCCACCCTATCTAACCCTCTGATTATTTTATATGTCTCTATTAAGTCACCTCTCCTCCTCCTTCTCTCCAATGAAAACAACCTCAAGTCCCTCAGCCTTTCCTCGAAAGACTTCCCTCCATACCAGGCAACATCCGAGTAAATCTCCTCTGCACCTTTTCCAAAGCTTGCACATCCTTCCTAGAATGCGGTGACCAGAACAGCACGCAAAACTCCAGGTGCGGTCTCACCAGGGTTTTGACCTCGTGGCTCCGAAACTCGATCCCCCTACTAATAAAAGCAAACACACCATATGCCTTCTTAACAGCCCTATTAACCTGGGTGGCAACTTTCAGGGATTTATGTACCTGGACACCAAGATCTCTCTGTTCATCTATAATACCAAGAATCTTCCCATTAGCCCAGTACTCTGCATTCCTGTTACTCCTTCCAAAGTGAATCACTTCACACTTTTCCGCATTAAACTCCATTTGCCATCTCTCAGCCCAGCTCCGCAGCCTATCTATGTCCCTCTGTACCCTACAACATCCTTCGGCACTATCCACAACTCCACCGACCTTAGTGTCATCCGCAAATTTACTAACCCACCCTTCTACACCCTCTTCCAGGTCATTTATAAAAATGACAAACAGCAGTGGCCCCAAAACAGATCCTTGCTGTACACCACTAGTAACTAAACTCCAGGATGAACATTTGCCATCAAGCACCACCCTCTGTCTTCTTTCAGTTGGCCAATTTCTGATCCAAATCTCTAAATCACCTTCAACCCGATACTTCCGTATTTTCTGCAATAGCCTACCGTGGGGAACCTTATCAAACGCCTTACTGAAATCCATAGACACCACATCCACTGCTTTACCCTCAGCCACCTGTTTGGTGACATTCTCGAAAATCTCAATAAGGTTTGTGAGGCACGACCTACCCTTCACAAAACCGTGCTGGCTATCGCTAATGAACTTATTCTTTTGAAGATGATTATAAATCCTGTCTCTTATAACCTTTTCCAACATTTTACCCACAACTGAAGTAAGGCTCACAGGTCTCTCATTACCAGGGCTGTCTCTACTCCCCTTCTTGAACAAGGGGACAACATTTGCTATCCTCCAGTCTTCCGGCACTATTCCTGTCGACAATGACGACATAAAGATCAAGGACAAAGGCTCTGCAATCTCCTCCCTGGCTTCCCAGAGAATCCTAGGATAAATCCCATCTGGCCAAGGGGCCTTATCTATTTTCACACTTTCCAAAATTGCTAACACCTCCTCCATGTGAACCTCAATCCCACCTAGCCTAGTAGTCTGAATCTCAGTATTCTCCTCGACAACATTTTCTTGTTGGGTGAACAGAATTTGGTATTAATTAGGAAATAGCAACAGAGTTTTCGATGCCCACAACGTTACAGAGAGTAGAATGTGGGTGACCAGCAAGGAATGTGTTAGAATAATCATGTCTCCAGGTAACGATCAAGTCTTCCTGCCAAAATAGACAATTCACATTTTCCCAAATTATACTCTGTTTGTCAGATCTTTGCCCACCCACTTAACCTATCTATATCCCTTTGTATTCTCCTTATCCCCTCTTCACAAGTTACCTTCTGAACTGTCTTTGTGTCATCAGCAAATTTAGCAACCATACCTTTTGTCCCTTCATCCAAATCTTTTACATAAATTGTAAAATTTTGAGGCTCCAGCACTGGGCCCTTTGACACAGCACTCGTTGCAACTTATCAACCAGAACATTACTCATTTATGCCGACTCTCGATTTCCTGTTAACGAGAAAATATTGTATCCATGCCAATTTGTTACCCACTACACCATGAGCTTTTATTTCCAGCAATAACCTTTGATGTGGCACCTTATCAAATGCCTTCTAGTAATCTATGTATACTGCACCCACTGGCTCCCCTTTATCCACAGTACATGTTACTTCTTCAATGAACACCAATAAATTAGTTAAACATGATTTCCCTTTCACAAAAACATGTTGATTCTGCCTGATCACCTTGTATTTTACTACACGCCCCGCTGTAACGTCTTTGATAACAGCTTCTGACATCTGATCCATGGCCAGAAAGCCTTTCTCACCTGTCACAGGTCGTATGTCTGCTATGTCGATTCTGATTGTGTGCTGTATTTGCACTCTCAATCATCAGTAAACTGCTGGTGACCCTTTGACCTCCTTTTATGTAATCTGTGACCCTAGATCAGATCTTCCAGCGGTGTGGGAGAGCGATTACAGAGATCAGGATCATAGGCTTGGTTTACTTGCTTTCTGAGAAAGGAGAAACGCAGTTGAGCAAAAATTGCAGGGAATGGGGAGGAGATTTGGAGACAGAGAGGGATTACAAACGACAAAACGCTTGTGGTTATTGCAAAAACTAGGTAAGAATTTGTGAAGAAAAAGAGAGAGAATGTACACTTAAACATGTGTGATCAGGGTGAGACTGGTTAGGAAATATTGTGATAGAGAGAGAGTTTACACTCGATCAAACGTGCACATTAGAGTCATAGAGAGATATAGCACTGAAACAGGCCCTTCGGCCCACCGAGTATGTGTCGACCATCAACCACCCACTAAAACCAATCCCACATTAATCCCATATTCCCTGCCACACCCGCTCCAACATTAATCCCATATTCCCTACCATTCTCCTACCGACAACAGGGGCAATTTATAATGGCCAATTTATCTGTCAACATGCAAGTTTTTGGCGGTGGGAGGAAACCGGAGCACCCGATGGAAACTCACGCGGTCGCAGGGAGAAATTGCAAACTGCACAGAGACAGTATCCATAATTGAACGCGGGTCGCTGGAGTTGGGAGGCTGCGGTGCTCACCACTGCGCCACTATTCCGCCCCTGTTTAGTGTGTTCATCACTAAGAGTGGGTTGGGGCGGCGGGGGGTGCGGGGGGGTGGGGGGGAGGTGGGTTGTTGGTGATGGGGACTGTAAGAGAGCTTTGAATAAATAAAGCCATGAAGTACAATGTCATTAGCATATCACAGGAAATAATCAATTGAAAATCTGGCACAGAGAGAAAAAACAAACAGGCACACCTGGGAAGACGGACGTCCTATGGATTTTCGAGGAGTATGATGGGAATTACGATTTCATTCTCAATACTATATCTGTGGATGTCCATAATTGCAAATTTAAGATAAAAATAGGGCTGAGATAAGTTGGTCAATGGGGCACATCTGTGCACCTGACGGTTAAATAAAAGATGCAAAGAATTGAAGGAGCAGATGGGCAATTTGCAGATGGAAAATTCAGTTTGGCAGGACAACATTGGCATCCTGTACAATCAGTTAATCTGGGATCAGGAGACACATGACGGAGTATATTATCCACAGAGAAAATTAGAACAAATACTAGACCAAAACACTGAGTTACAGATAGAAGCCCACAGCCTAGGTAAGGAGTTAGAAGATGGGAGTAGGGGCTTTGAGGGAATTAGATCCGTGTTAAATCACTGCCTCCCCTGCAGCTGACCACGCCCTGTGTTTGGATAAAATCCGACAGCCTCAGAAAAAATCAGTCAACAGTGGGCAGCAGTGGCTGCTGTATCCAAACACAAAGCTGGATATCCATGTTCTTGTTGGAACAACATATTTGCGAGCCACCTCCATACAAGGACGACAAAATAGCTAGAAAATACCATGGTGTGTGGTAAGCTGGTCCCAAAATGCAGGTCAGCCAAAGAACAAGATTGACATAGATGGGGTCAGTGAGCAACCATCCGCAATCACTGACAGTGAGGGAGATGACACGACCACAACCACACAGAGGCCCCTTCCCCACATTGAGGCTACAGCTCGAAAGCAGGACTGGGAATTTTGGTTATGAGCAGCAGCCCCCTCGAACTCATTGCTCTGTATTCCAGTATCCAAATCATTTATCATCTTCTTCTTCTTCTTCTTCCTCTTTGGCCTCCTTGTCTCCAGAGACAATGGGTAAGCGACTGGAGGTGGTCAGTGGTTTGTGTTGCAGCGCCTGGAGTGGCTACAAAGACCAATTCTAGAGGGACAGACTCTTCCACAGGTGCTGCAGATATAATTGGTTTTCGGGCTGACTCACAGTTGGCTCTCTCCTTGCGCTTCTGTCTTTTTTCCTGCCAACTGCTAAGTCTGTTTGACTCGCCACACTTCAGCCCCGCCAGCTCTGACTATCACTGGCAACTAACTCGCACGACTTATGATCAATGACACAGGACTTCATGTCACGTTTGCAGACGTCTTTAAAGCAGAGACATGGACGGCCGGTGGGTCTGATACCAATGGCGAGCTCGCTCTACAATGTGCCCTTGGGGATCCTGCCATCTTCCATGCGGCTCACATGGCCAAGCCATCTCAAGCGCCTTTGGCTCAGTAGGGTGTATAAGCTGGGGATGTTGACCGCCTCGAGGATTACTATGTTGGAGATTTGGTCCTGCCACCTGATGCCAAGGATTCTCCGGAGGCAGCGAAGATGGAATGGGTTGAGACGTCGCTCTTGGCTGACATACGTTGTCCAGGCCTTGCTGCCGTAGAGCAAGGTACTGAGGACACAGGCTTGATACACTCGGACTTTTGTGTTCCATGTCAGTGCGCCATTTTCCCATACTCTCTTCACCAATCTGCACATATTAGTGGAAGCCTTTCCCCTGCGCTTGTTGATTTCTGCATCGAAAGTCAGTTTACTGGTGATAGTTGAGCGTAGGTCGATGAACCCTTGAGCCACTTCCAAAGCGTGGTCGCCGATATTGATGGTTGGAGCATTTCTGACGTCCTGTCCCATGATGTTCGTTTTCTTGAGGCTGATGGTTAAGCCAAATGGGTTGCAGGCAGCCGCAAACCTGTCGATGATACTCTGCAGATACTCTTCAGTGTGAGATGTTAATGCAGCACCGTCAGCAAAGAGGAGTTCCCTGATGAGGACTTTCCGTACTTTGGTCTTCGCTCTTAGACGGGCAAGGTTGAACAACCTGCCACCTGATCTTGTGTGGAGGAAAATTCCTTCTTTTGAAGACTTGAACGCATGTGAGAGCAGCAGGAAAAATAAGATCTCAAACAGTGTGGGTGCGCCACTCAGGATAGGAAAGGAGTCTGATGAGGCGCCGCTGTGCTGAATTGTGCCTTTCATATTGTCATGGAATGAGTTAATGATATTTAGTAGCTTTGGTGGACATCCGATCTTTTCTAACAGGAAATGCTGGGAATATTAAGCAGGTCTGGCAGCATCTGTGGAGAGAGAAGCAGAGTTAACGTTTCAGGTCAGTGACCCTTCTTCAGAACTGAAACTGGACTCTGTGCAATTTACCGTATTTAGGGTTTAGGGAGAGAATTCCAGAGCTTAGGGATGAGAACAGCAAGCGCCATAAATAATCAGCAGATCTGGCAGCATCTGTGTAGAGAGAAACAGAGTTAAAATTTCAGATCCCTTCATCAGAAATCGCAAAGGTTAGAATTGTAATGGTCTCTGAGCAAGTGAAATAGGGGAAGGGGAAAGAAGAACAAGAAGGAAGGACTGTGATGGGACGGAGAGGGAAGGGATTAAATGGCGCTCTATTACATTTCGAACGATTACCAATTCTGATGAAAAGGCACAGTCCTGAAACCTTAACTTTGTTACTCTCAACACAGATGCTGCCAGACCTGCTGACTATTTCCAGCACTTTCTGTTCTCATTTCAGAGTTCCAGCATCCGCAGTATTTCACTTTCATTTTAGTGATTAATTCACTGCCACTTCTCTTCTTGGAATGCCTACCTTGAAGAAGTTCTTCTCTTCTCTCCCTTAGCTTAGGGCCTCGGCACCTGAAGGAACGGCCACCAATGGTAGAGCAATTAAACTCGGGGATGCTCAAGAGGCCAGAATGAGATGAGTACAGATATCTCGAAGGGTTGCAGGGATGGAGGAGATAGGGAGAGGTGAGGCAAGGAGGGACTTGGAAAGAAGGCTGAGAGTTTTAAAATTGAGGTGTTGCTGACCAGGATCCAATGTAGGTCAGTGAGCAGGGGGTGACGGGTGAACAGGATTGGTGTGAGTTTGTACATGCGCAGCAGTGTTTTGGATCACCTCAAACTTTTGAAGGGAGATGTTGGAGACCAGCCAATGGCTGGGGTGGCGCGGTGGTGGGGCGGCACAGTGGCGCAGTGGTTCGCACCGCGGCCTCACATTTCCAGCAACCCGGGTTCAGTTTTGGGTCCTGCCTGTGCGGAGTTTGCAATTTCTCCCTGTGACCGCGTGCGCTTCCCCCCGCAGCCAAAGACTTGTAGGTTGATAGGTAAATCGGCCATTTTAAATTGCCCCTAGTGTCGGTAGGTAGTAGGAGAATGGTGGGGATGTGGGATTAATGTACGATTAATTTAAATGTGTGGTAGTTGGTCGGCACAGACTCGGTGGACCGAAGGGCCTGTTTCAGTGCTGTATCTCTAAATAAAAAAAATAATAGTAATAAATAAAGTTAGTGTGCTGGAATGGTAAAATTTACCGATAACACAGGCAAGGGGGAGTATTTCATTAGCAGAAGAGCTGAGATAGGGGCCAAGTTGGCTGTTGATAGGGTGGAGGAAATAGGCGGTTTTAGTGAGAGCATGAATATTTGGTAGGAAGCTCGTCTCATGGTTAACTGTGACACCAGGTTGTGACTAATTCGATTTTGTCTGAGGCAGTTGCCAAGGAGAGGGATTGAATCTGTAGCTCGGAAACGTTTGATGTGGGGTTTGTAAACAACGGCTTCAGTCTTCCTAATATTTAATTGGCATGGCAGATGTGTGAGGTGATACATTGTGGGCAGATTTTATTTATATTATTTATTCATGGGATGCGGGTGTTGCCGGCTGGGCCAGCAATTATTAACCGTCCCTAATTGTCATTGAGAAGGTGATGGTGAGCTGTATGTGGATGAATGAGGAGTGATAATACAAGTTTAACTACATTAAATTTAGTGAGAAAAACAGAGAGACCTAGGTGCTCGTGTGCAATTCTTTTAAGGTTAGCTGGATAGGTGAACAAAGAGTTAACAAAGCAAATATGTTCCTAGGCTTTATTAATAGAGACACAGAGTAGAATAGTCAGGATGTTAAGCTGTACCTATGGAAAAGACTCGTTCGGCTCCACCTGGAGTATTGTGTTCAATACTGGAAATCACACTTTAGGAAGGACATGAAATCTTTGGAGAGGGGACAGAAGAGTTGAACTGAAACATTTCCACGGATTAGGGATTACAGTTATATAGCTGGGATCGTTCTCCTTAGAGCAGGGTAATTGAAATGGAGATCTTATAGAGGTGATTTGTGACATCCGGTGGACATTAAAAGCGCTATAGAAATGCATTTCATTTTATTTTTAATGCCAGCAAAACTCGGAAATTAGCTCAGTGACAGAAATCAGTGAGCAGTGGAGAATTACAGTTATTCAGTCCGGAGGGGACTACACAGTTGGGCTTCCCAGTGACGCTGTTGGGATCACTGTTAGAAACGAGAAGCAGGAGTAGGCCATTCGAGCTCGCTCTGCCATTCATTATGATCATGGCTGATCATCCGACTCTCTAACCTGTTCCTGCTTTACACAATGTCATGGAGTGATGCAACACGGAAATAGGCCCTTCGGCCCACCGAGTGCACGCTGACCATCAACCACCCATTTATACTAATCATACATTAATCTCATTTACCCTCTTACATTTCCACCTTCTGTCAATTCTCCTACGCCGATCTACACTAGCGACAATTCCCTTTTTATAGTGACCAATTTATCTATCAACCCGCAAGTCTTTGGCAGGTGGGAAGAAGCTGGAGCACCCAGAGGAAACCCACAGCGGTCACAGGGAAAACTTGCAAACTCCACACAGAAAGTTCCCAGAACCGAACCCGGATCGCTGGAATTGTGAGATTGCTGCGCTAGCCACTGCGCCCCTTTCGATCCAAGTGCGACAGCTAACTCCTTCTTGAAAACATACAATGTTTCGGCCTCAACTGCTTTCTGTGGTAGCGAATTCCACAGGCTCACTACTCTATGGGTGAAGAAATTTCTTCTCATCTCAGTTCTGAAAGTTTTACCCCGTATCGTTAGACTATGAGCCCTGGTTCTGGACTCCCCCACCATCGGGAACATCCTTCCTGCATCTACCCTGTGAAGTCCTGTTAGATTTTTATAGGTTTTTATCAGATCCCCCTCACTCTTCTGAACTCCAGCGAATGTAATCCAAACAAACTCAATCTCTCGCCGTATGTTAGCCTCGCCATCCCAAGAATCAGTCTGCTAAACCTTCACTGCACTCCCTCTATAGCAAGAACATCCTTCCTCAGATAAGGAGACTAAAACTGCATATAATATTCCAGGTGTGGCCTGAACAAGGCCCTGTATAAATACAAAACATCCCCGTTCCTGCACTCTAATCCTCTCGCTATGAAAGCCATCATACCATTTGTCTTGTTACCGCCTGTTGCACCTGCATGCTTGCCTTCAGTGACTGGTGTATCAGAACAACCAGTTGTATATTCTCTTCTCTCAGTTTATAGCCGTTCAGATAATAAACTGCATTCCTGGTTTGGCTGCAAAAGTGGGTAACCTCATATTTATTCACATTATACTGCATCTGCCATGCATTTGCCCACTCACTCAACGTGCCCAAATCACTCTGAAGCCTACTCTGCATCCTTCCCATAACTCAGTTTTGCGTCATCTACAAATTTGGAGATATTACATCATCTAAATCATTAATATATATTGTGAATAGTTGGGTTCCTAGCACGATCCCTGTAGTAGTCCACAAGTCACTGCCTGCCATTCATAAAAATACTTCTTTATTCCGACTCTTTGTTTCCTGTCTGCCAACCAATTTTCTATCCATTGCAATACAGTACCCCCAATCCCATGCGCTTTAATTTTACACGCTAATCTCACATTTGGGACTTTGTTGAAAACCTTCTGAAAGTCCAGATAAACCACATCCACTGGCTTCCCCTCAACAAATCTACGAGTTGCACCCTCGAAGAATTCTATTAGATTTGTCAAGCATGATTTCCCTTTCGTAAATCCATGCTGACTCTGTCAGATTCTACCACTGTTCTCCAAGTGCTTTGCGATAAAATCTTTGATAATGGACTCTCGAATTTTCCCCACTGCTGAAGTCAGGTTGACTGGTCCATAATTTCCTGGTTTCTCTCTACCTCCCTTTTTAAACTGCGGGGTTACATTAGCAACCTTCCAATCTGTAGAAACTGCTCCAGAGTCTATAGAAACTGGGAACATGACCACCAATGCATCCACTCTGTCCAGGGTCACTTGCTTAATTTCTCTGGGATGTAGATTATCAGGCACTGCGGCTTATCGGACTTCAATCCCATCAATACCCCAACTCCATTTCTCAACAATACTGATTTCCTTCTGTTCCTCTCTCTACTAAACCCTATGTTCCCCAACTTTTCTGCTATGATATTTTTGTCCTCCTTTGTGAAGACAGAACCAAAGTATGCATTTAGTTGCTCAGCCATTTATTTATTCCCCAGAATAAATTACCCTGTTTCTGACTGCAAGAGACCTACATTTGTCTTCACCGTACTTTTCTCGCTTCACATACCTTTAGAAACATTTACAGTCAGGTTTTTTGATGTTCCCCGCAAGCTTAGGCTCTTACTCTACTTTCCCCTTTTAATCAATCCCTTGGTCCTCCTTTGCTGAATTCTAAACTGCTCCCAATCCTCAGGTCTGTTGTTTTCTTCCTGACGAATTTGTATGCCTCTTCCTTGGAAATAATACCATCTCTAATTTCCCTTGCAAGCCATGATTTGGCTAACTTTCCTGTTTTAATTTTGCATCAGTCAGGAATAAACAATTGTTGCTGTTTATCCATGCACTCTTCAAATGTTTGCCATTGCCTATCCACCGTTATCCCTTTAAGTAACGTTTTCCAATCCATCATCGCCAACGCGCGCCTCATCATCATAGCCAAGTTGTGCTCATACTTTCGTAGTTTCCTTTATTAAGATTCAGGACCCTAGCCTCAGTATCAACTATGTCACCCTCTATCGTGGTGAAGAAATTTATCATGTTATGGTCGCTCATCCTCAATGGGTCTCGCACCACTAGATTGTAAATTATTCCTCTCATTACACATACCTCGTCTCGGATGGCCGGTTCTCTAATTGTTTCCTCAATGGATTGGTCCTGAAAACCATCCATTATACACTCTATAAATTCCTCCTCTATGGTATTGTGACTGATTCGATTTGCCCAATCTTTCTGCAGATTAAAGTCTACCACAATTACAGATGTTCCTTTGTCGCATGAGTCTCTAATTTCCTTTTCAATGCCATTTCCAAGATTACCACTACAGTTTCGGGGTCTATATACAACACCCCACTATAATGTTTTGCCCCTTAGTGATTCTGAGCGCTACCCATACAGACGCCACCTCGTCAGAGCTAATATCCTTCCTCACAATTGCGTTAATTTCCTCTTTAACCAGGAATGTAACTCCACCACCTTTTACTTTTAGTCTGTCCTTCCTAAATACTGAATATCCCTGGATGTTCATTTCCCATCCCTGGTCACCCTGCAGCCATGTCTCCATAATCCCGACTATATCATACCCGTTTACATCTATTTGCGTGATTAATTCATCCACTTCATTGCGAATGCTCCACGTGCTAAGGCATAAAGCCTTCAGGTTCGTCTTTTTAACATTACATGTCCCTTCCCACGATGTCTCACTGTGGGCCTGCTTGATTCTTGCCCTTGATTTCTCTACCTATTGCTTTTCTTTCTCCCCTTACAGTCTTTTGTTCTTGTCTTTGATACCCCATCCTCTGACTCCTTGCAAAGGCTCCCATCGTCCTGCTATTTTAGTTTAAACCTTCCCCAACCACTCTGGCAAATACTCCCCGAGGACATCAGTCCCGGTCCTGCCCAGTTGCAACCCATCCAGTTTGTACTGTTTCGACCTCCCCCAGAACCGGTCCCAATGTCCCAGGAATCGAAAACCCTCCCCCTCACAGCATCTCTTCAGCCACATATTCATCCCATATATCCTACTATTTCTACTCTGACTAGCACCTGCAACCAGTTGTAATCCTGAGATCACGACCTTTTACGTCCTGATTTTCAACTTACTTCCTAACTCCCTATCTTCTCCCTTCAGAATCGCATCCTTTTTTACCTATGTTTTTTGTACCAATGTGTACCACGACCATTGGCTGTTTACCTTACCCCTTCAGAATGTCCTTGAACCGTTCTGAGACATCCTTGACCCTAGCACCAGGGAGGCAACATACCATCCTGGAGTCTCTTTTGTGGCCACAGAAACGCCTATCTATTCCTCTTGCAATTGAATCTCCTCGAACAATTGCATTCCCACACTTTTTACTCCACCCCTGTGCAGCAGGGCGAACCGTGGTGCAAGGAATTGGGCTGTAGCTGCTTTCCCCTGAGTGGCCATTCCTCCAACAGTATCCAAAGCAGTGTATCTGTTTTATCGGGAAATAGCCACAGGAGATTCCTACACTGCCTGCCAAATCCTCTTGCTCTGCCTGGTGGTCACCCATTCGCTGCCTGCCTTTGGGGTCTGAGCCTGCGGTGTGACCACCTCTCTATACGATCTATCCACGATACTCCCCGCCTCGTGGAGGCTCCACAGTGTCCCCAGCTGCCGCTCCGAAACCCGGGCTTCCAGGAGCTGCAACTGGAGACACTTCCTGCACACGTGCTGATCTTGGGCACTGTAATTGTTCCTGGCTTCCCACATCGAGCACGAGGATCACACCACGTCTTTGATCTCTCCTGCCATGAATTAACCCTTTAAATTAAACCTCTTTGGAAGATCTTACTATCAAATAATGTCAAGTACTCTCGGGCCCTACTTCCCTGGTCCTCGTTACTACAGAACTCCCTAAAAAACACTGCTTACTCTATATGAAAATCAACTGCAAACCTTTATTAACTGAGACTCTTACCCAGCTATTTAGAGTTATTCCCTAACAGCAGTGACTCACCAACCAATCACCTTGCAGCTTTCGTGTGACGTCATTGTTGGCTTTTTTTTCAAAACTTTGGAGCGCTTGAAGAGGTCCGACTGCTCTTCGCTCCTGAAGGTAAGTGAAGGTCCCGAGCTCGCGCTGGATTTATCCTCTGCAAGTTCTGTTTTTTTCCACACAGGTCCGACTGCTCGCTGCTCCTGAAGGTAAGACCCTCTGCTAATTTCTGTCTTGCTTCTTTCAAAAGCTTATGATACATCTGACTAAGGGGAAGAGCAGGCAGGGAGCAGATGATGAATATAAAGGGTCTGGTGGTCTGAGGTGCATTTGTTTTAATGCAAGAAGTGTAGTAGGTAAGGCAGATGAACTTAGGGCTTGGATTAGTACCTGGGAGTATGATGTTATTGCTATTACTGAGACTTGGTTGAGGGAAGGGCATGATTGGCAACTAAATATCCCAGGATATCGATGCTTCAGGCGGGATAGAGAGGGAGGTAAAAGGGGTGGAGGAGTTGCATTACTGGTCAAAGAGGATATCACAGCTGTGCTGAAGGAGGGCACTATGGAGGACTCGAGCAGTGAGGCAATATGGACAGAACTCAGAAATAGGAAGGGTGCGGTAACAATGTTGGGGCTGTACTACAGGCCTCCCAACAGCGAGCGTGAGATAGAGGTACAAATATGTAAACAGATTATGGAAAGATGTAGGAGCAACAGGGTGGTGGTGATAGGAGATTTCAATTTTCCCAACATTGACTGGGATTCGCTTAGTGTTAGAGGTCCAGATGGAGCAGAATTTGTAAGGAGCATCCAGGAGGGTTTTCTAGAGCAGTATGTAAATAGTCCAACTCGGGAAGGGGCCATACTGGACCTGGTGATTGGGGAATGAGCTCGGCCAGGTTGTTGAAGTTTCAGTAGGGGACTACTTTGGGAATAGTGATCACAATTCCGTAAGCTTTAAAATACTCATGGACAAAGACGAGAGTGGTCCAAAAGGGAGAGTGCTAAATTGGGGGAAGGCCAACTACACCAAAATTCGGCAGGAGCTGGGAAATGTAGATTGGGAGCAGCTGTTTGAAGGTAAATCCACATGTGATATGTGGGAGGCTTTTAAAGAGAGGTTGATTAGCGTGCAGGAGAGACATGTTCCTGTGAAAATGAGGGATGGAAATGGCAAGATTAGGGAACCATGGATGACAGGTGAAATTGTGAGACTAGCTAAGAGGAAAAAGGAAGCATACATAAGGTCTAGGCGGCTGATGAAAGACGAAGCTTTGAAAGAATATCGGGAATGTAGGACCAATCTGAAACGAGGAATTAAGAGGGCTAAAAGGGGTCATGAAATATCTTTAGCAAACAGGGTTAAGGAAAATCCCAAAGCCTTTTATTCATATATAAGGAGAAAGAGGGTAACTAGAGAAAGGATTGGCCCACTAAAGGACAAAGGAGGAATGTTATGCTTGGACTCAGAGCAAATGGGTGAGATTCTAAACGAGTACTTTGCATCGGTATTCACCGAGGAGAGGGACATGACGGATGTTGAGGTTAGGAACAGATGTTTGATTACTCTAGGTCAAGTCGGCATAAGGAGGGAGGAAGTGTTGGGTATTCTAAAGGGCATTAAGGTGGACAAGTCCCCAGGTCCGGATGGGATCTATCCCAGGTTACTGAGGGAAGCGAGAGAGGAAATAGCTGGGGCCTTAATAGATATCTTTGCAGCATCCTTAAACACGGGTGAGGTCCCGGAGGACTGGAGAATTGCTAATGTTGTCCCCTTGTTTAAGAAGGGTAGCAGGGATAATCCAGGTAATTATAGACCGGTGAGCCTGACGTCAGTGGTAGGGAAGCTGCTGGAGAAGATACTGAGGGATAGGATCTATTCCCATTTGGAAGAAAATGGGCTCATCAGTGATAGGCAACATGGTTTTGTGCAGGGAAGGTCATGTCTTCCCAACTTAATAGAATTCTTTGAGGAAGTGACAAAGTTGATTGATGAGGGAAGGGCTGTCGATGTCATATACATGGACTTCAGTAAGGCGTTTGATAAGGTTCCCCATGGCAGGCTGATGGAGAAAGTGAAGGCGCTTGGGGTCCAAGGTGTACTAGCTAGATGGATAAAGAACTGGCTGGGCAACAGGAGACAGAGAGTAGCAGTAGAAGGGAGTTTCTCAAAATGGAGACGTGTGACCAGTGGTGTTCCACAGGGATCCGTGCTGGGACCACTGTTGTTTGTGATATACATTAATGATTTGGAGGAAAGTATAGGTGGACTGATTACCAAATTTGCAGACGACACTAAGATTGGTGGAGTAGCAGATAGTGAAGGGGACTGTCAGAGAATACAGCAGAATATAGATAGATTGGAGAGTTGGGCAGAGAAATGGCAGATGGAGTTCAATCAGGGCAAATGCGAGGTGATGCATTTTGGAAGATCCAATTCAAGAGTGAACTATACAGTAAATGGAAAAGTCCTGGGGAAAATTGATGTCCAGAGAGATTTGGGTGTTCAGGTCCACTGTTCCCTGAAGGTGGCAACGCAGGTAAATAGAGTGGTCAAGAAGGCATACGGCATGCTTTCCTTCATCGGACGGGGCATTGAGTACAAGAGTTGGCAGGTCATGTTGCAGTTGTATAGGACTTTGGTTCGGCCACATTTGGAATACTGCGTACAGTTCTGGTCGCCACATTATCAAAAGGATGTGGATGCTTTGGAGAGGGTGCAGAGGAGGTTCACCAGGATGTTGCCTGGTATGGAGGGCGCTAGCTACGAAGAGAGGTTGAGCAGATTAGGATTATTTTCATTAGAAAGACGGAGGTTGAGGGGGGACCTGATTGAGGTGTACAAAATCATGAGAGGTATAGACAGGGTGGATAGCAAGAAGCTTTTTCCCAGAGTGGGGGTTTCAATTACTAGAGGACACGAGTTCAAAGTGAAAGGGGAAAAGTTTAGGGGGGATATGCGTGGAAAGTTCTTTATGCAGAGGGTGGTGGGCACCTGGAACGCATTGCCAGCGGAGGTGGTAGATGCGGGCACGATGGAGTCTTTTAAGATGTATCTGGACAGATACATGAATGGGCAGGAAGAAAAGAGATACAGAAGCTTAGAAAATAGGCGACATGTTTAGAGAGAGGATCTGGATCGGCGCAGGCTTGGAGGGCCGAAGGGCCTGTTCCTGTGCTGTAATTATCTTTGTTCTTTGTTCTTTGTTCTTATTTCCTCTGGCCCTGGTGATCTATCAACTTTCAAGGATGCTTATCCCATTAATACTTCCTCTCTCCCTATGTTAATCACGTCCAAAACTTTACACTCTTCTTCCTTACCAACAATATCTGCATCGTTCCACTATTTTTTTGAAGGCAGTAGCAACGTATTCATAAGAACCATACAATGTCTTCTGCTCCCAAACATAGGTTACCTTTTTTGATATTTTATGGGCCCTACTCTCTCCGTAGTTATCCTCTTACTCCTAATGTATTGCTAAAACATCTTTGGGTTCACCTTAATTTTTTTGCTTGCTAATATTCTTTCATGCCCTCTCTATTATTTTCTAACTTCCTTTTGATTTCGCCCTTCCATTTTCGATACTCCTCTCGGCTCTCTGTCATATTGAGTTCTCAGTGTCGGACAGAAGCTTACCTTTTCTGCCTTATCTTACCCTGCAGGCTCCTTGGCATTCATGGGGCTCTAGATTTGATCGCCTCACCCTTTTTCTTTGTGGGAACATGGTTACTCTGAACCCCTTGAATCTCCACTTTGAATGCCTTCCACTTCACTGACACTGATGTACCATCAAATAGCCGTTTCCAATCCACTTTCACTAAATCACTCCTCAGTTTAGTAAAAATTGCTTTGCCCCAGTTGAGAATGCTGAAACAAAAACAAGAAATGCTATATTCACTCAGCAGGTCTGGCAGCATCTGTGGAAAGAGAAGCAGAGTTGTCGTTTCGGGTCAGTGACCCTTCTTCGGAACTGAGAATGCTGACCCTTGCTCTATCTCTGGCCTTTTCCACAATTATGTTAAAATTGACTGAATTATGATCACTACCACCAAAATGCTCTCCCACTGTCATTCCTTCCATCTGCCCAATTTCATTTCCAAAAACCAAGTCTAAAACCGCGCCCTCTCTTGTTGGACCTGCCACATACTGGGCAAAAAGCTTCTCCTTAATGCACCTCAAGAATTCTGCTCCCTCAATTCCTTTCACACTGAAACTATCCCAGTTAATATGAGGGTAATTAAAATTCCCTACTTTTACTGCCCTATTGTTCTTGCACTTCTGAGAGATTTGCCTACCTATCTGCTCTTCTATCTCCCCCTGACTGTTTGGGGGTTATAGTACACTCCCAATTGTGTGATTGCCCCTATTTTTGTTCCTTCACTCAATGTTTCTGGCCTCATTTGATAAACCGTCCAACCTGTCATCACTCCTCACAGCTGTTATGGTTTCCTTGACCAAAATTGCCACTCCATTCCCCCTACTTTCTTAACCCCCTCCGTATTGCTTCTGAAAACCCTGTAACCAGAAACATTGAGCTGCCATTCCTGTCCCTCCTTAAGCCATGTTTCTGTAATAGTTACGATATCATACAGGCACGTGTCTATCTGTGCCCTCAGCTCATCTGCTTTATTTGCTATACTCCTGGCATTGAAATAGATACCCGTGAACACTGTCCAAATTTTTTTCTAATTTTCTAACCTCGTTTCCGCTGTCTTCCAGACACATCCAATAATTTTCCAACTTTCATTTTAATTTCGGATTTTATCCCACCTGAGACTACCCTCAGATCCCCATCCCGCTGCCAAACTAATTTATATCTACCCCAAAAGTACGAACACTACGTTCTGCAAGGAAGGCAGTCCCAGCTCTGTTCAGGTGCAACCTGCCCGGCCTGTTCAGGTCCCATCTCCCCCAGAGCCTGTCCCAATGTCCCAGGAATCTGAAGCCCTCCCTCTTGCACCATCGTTCCAGCCACGCATTCATCTGTCCAGTCCTTCTATTTCTATACTCACCTGCACGTGGCACTGGAAGACATTTGGAGATTACTGATTTTGAGGTTGCTAATTTCTTACCTAGCTCCCTAAATTCTGACTGCAAAATCACATCTCTCTTTCTGCCTATGTCGTTGGTTCTGATAAGGGTGGAGGATAAGGGAGACCTGTGGCGTACACACACAGATATTTGAAGGTCACAGTACAAGTTGAGAAGGCTGTCAAAAATAACTGCGTCTTTGGCATTACAGAGGCAAAGAGTAACAAATGCCGCGAGGAAATGCTCATATGTATACGTCTTTGGTTAGGTCTCAGCTGGAGAACTGTGTTTATTTCTAAGCACCACACCATAGCAAGGATGTCAATGACTTAGTGAAGATACAGAGGTGATTTGATGGAATGGTCCCATGGACATGGGGATTCAGTTGCATGGGGAGATCGGAAAAGCTGGAATTGTTCTTCTTGGGGCAGTGAAGGGTAATGTGAGCTTTAAGGTAAAAGTGCAAAATAACGAAGAGTTCTGATGGAGTAATTGAGATGAAACTACTTCCAGTGTCGGAACGTTCATTATTGAGAAGACACGGATGGAAAGTAATGGGCAAAGAGGTGAAATGAGGAGAACATTCTTGTGCAGCGATTTGTTGCGATCTGGATTTCAATGCCTGATGCAATAATATATTTCCAAACGGAATTTAACAAATACATGATAAGGACAAGAAATGCCAGAGTCTGGGGAAAGAGGAGGGAAGTGTATCTAATTAGATAGCTCCTTCAAACAGATAGCACTGACACAATGGGGCGAGTCGCCTCATTTTGTGTGGCAGCGATCTCGGATTCTATAAGCAAGAGAAAGAGAGAGAAAGTGTGAACGAGGTAAAGGAATATCGGGACAGCAAGAAAGACAGGTTTGTGCTGCTGTTTTGGGTTTAAAAATTGTGATTACTGATCTGCCCATGCCCGTTCCTGTTTAGGCAGGTGACACACAAACTTAATGCTGCCTCCTCATTTCCATGGATTCTTCGTGCACCCAGGGTGAATAGTGTTGTTGTCTGTCTGCACACGTAACAGAGGCCGAACTTTGTGTGAGTCTACCTCGCGTTGCAGCCAGGATCCAGCTCTTAAAGGCAGTATGCCCCTCTTAAAGAGAAACTGCACTGAATCAGAGGAGGCTGCTGCTGAATGTGAATGCAGTAAATGGAATAAAGGTTAATGGAATACAAGGACAGAGAGAGGACTGTGCAGTTATGGATGTGGTGCCGTAGGTCTTAGGAATGTAGGTTGAGAGGAGGAGAGAGGTCATATTTCCGTGGAGTGCGGTGGGGTGGAGACCCTCCAGGATCGGCCTCCGAAGGGAATGGGAGCAGGAGCCAGGGATGTCAGTATGAGACGTGTGGTCCCGAAGACCTGGCAGCAATGCCAGGAGAAATTTAATGAGCTCTCACGGGTGGTCAATGTCAGTGACTTCATCTCCACATGGCATCTCCTACCCCCAAGACCACCAATGTCTCACACTGCTCAATGTACCACACCCCCATCACTCACCCATCAGCAGTCCCTAACACTCAGGACTCACACCTAACATTCACATACTCCACCTCATCCTCACACACCTTCCACTGATACCAGCCTCACACCCATCTCTCCCTGCCTCCACATACCTCCAGCTATTCAGCTATGTCAGGCACATTACCCAAACACAATGCAATACAAGCACTGATATTCTGCCCTCTCTCTTACAAGAAAAAGGTTGTCCATAATCACAGGAAGCAGCAGTGAACAGGCGGGCGCCAGGCATACCTTCATCCCCTGAGCCTGAGGGAGGAGATGGTTCTCCACATCATGGGACCGACTGCGACAGAGCCCAGCAGCCCCGACAGCATTTAGGATTATGCTATGTTCCTGCCTTATGACCCTTCTTAACTCCCACCTCCGCCTCATCCTGCTGTCTGGAATGATGTACAAGCGATAGATGGTGGGACCATGGGCCGCCTGCTTTCCATCCCACCCCCAATCCCTCACCCCAACCCTCCCCTTCTGATTTCATACTTTCCAATGATAACCCCAAACTGCTAGCTTCCCAGTTACAGCAGCTCCAGGAGACAGACAGAGAGAGCAGCAACACAACACTGATGAAGAAGCCCCATCACTTGGCCTGATACTCACAGCCACCAGCTCAAATGCTTGCACTGTGTCTACCTTAGAGGCTGAAAGAGAGTCGGAAACTGCACGTGGTGAGTCACAGTATGGATTGATTCATTTTGGTAGGATCATCACGAAAAGGCATTAGAAAATAAAGGATACAATTCTAATGTGTATGCAGGAGCAGAGAGACATGGTGGGATATGCAATCATATGATTGGAGGTGGCAGAGTAGGTTGAGAAAGCAATGAGTAAGGCATGTGGAATACTGGGATTTATATATAGAGACCTAGAACCGAAAAGCATTAGGTAGGAACATAGCATCATCCTGAATGCTCTCGGTGATGCCAGATGCTACGGGTTCTGTCACAGCCAGTCCCATGATGAGGGGAACCATGTCCTCCCTCAGGCTCAGTGGATGAAGGTATGCTTGACCTCCGCCGGTTCACTGCTGCTCCCTATGATCATGGGCCCCTTTATCCTGAAAGAGTGATTGCCACTAATTGCACGGCACTGTATTTGGGTGGTGTGTCTGCCATAGATGAATAGCTGAAGGTATGTAGAGGCATTGAGCGGTGGCTGTGTGGCTGGCATCAATGGAAGCTCAATTATAGGATGGATTGTAGCAGCACAGAAGGAGGCGATTCGGCTCATTATCTCCTTGCTGGATGCCTGCAAAAGCCACTCAGCACGTCCCACTCCCCGGTCCTTTCCCCACAGATCTGTACGATTGTTTTCTCATCAGATAATTATCCAATTCCCTTTTGAAAATTAGGTTTGAATCTGCCTCCACCGCACTCTCTGGCATTTCATTCCAGATTCCAACTGCTCACAGCCTAAACAAGTTCTTCCTCATATTGTCTTTGGTTCTTTTGCCAATCAATTTAAATCCTCAGGTCTTAATACTTCCACCAATGGGAACAGTTGTTCCCCATCCACCCTGTGCAGCCCCCTCAGAGTGTTAAACACTTCTATCAAAACTCCTCTCGCCCTTCCCTTTGCCACAGAGAACAGCTCAATTTTCTCCAACCTATCCACATGACTGGAGACTCTCTTCCTGGAACCATTCTCCTTAATTCTTTGCTGCACCCTCTCCAATACCTTGACAACCTTCCTGAACTGTGGTGCCCAGGGCTGAACACAATGCTCCAGTTGAGACGGAGGTACTGTTTTATAAAGCTTCACCAAAAGTTTCTTACTGTTGGATTCCATTATAACACCTCGGATCCTGCATGCTTTACTAATTGCTTTCCCAACATGCCCTGCCACCTCCAACAATATGATCACTTTTACCGCCCCCCCCCCCCACCCCCAGGTCTCCCTGCTCCTGCATACACTTTATTGTATACTTTATCCTCCATTGCCTCTTCGCGATCTTCCAACCAAAATGAATCACTTCAGACTTCCCTGCATTAAATTTCATCTGCCATGTGTTCAACTATTCCATCAGCCTGTTTCTGCCTTCTTGAAAATTGGTACTATTCTCCTCTATGTTCACAATAGTGCCAAGTCTATTGTCGTCTGCAATTTTTGAAATAGTGCCCTGCAGAATTAAATACATATCATTGACATAGACCAAACAAAACAGTGGCTCTATCACCAACCCAAGGGGAAACCCACTGTCTACCTTTATCCAGCCTGCGAATCAACCGTTTACCACTGCGCTCTCTTTCCTGTTACTCAACCAATTTCATATCCCAGCTGCCATATCTCCTTTTATTCCAAGAGTGATAACATTGCTGATTGGCCTGATATTTGGCACTTTTACAAATTCCTTTTGGAAGTTTATATACTCTCATCAAAGCGCTTTGTTAACACATCACAAAGCTCAGTCACGTTAGTTAAACACGATTTCCCTTGAAGAAATCCATTCCCGATTTTTTCAATCTATCCATATTTCTCCAAGTGGCTTTTCATTTTATCCTGGAGTTACTGCACACGAGTGGGCCAGCGGGAAAATGATAGGCCATATGTCTAATCACTGGAGGGTTGAGGTCAAACACGACTTATGTTGCACGGGTATCAAATAAGAAATGTAATGGGTCAGCATACAGGAAAACGCTGATGGGCATGCACACTGAGATGTGCTGTCCATTGGCAGGCCTGTGAGATAGACTGTTGGCACTGTAAAGGAACATGGAGGAGTCCAGCCCCAACGTGGCACAGGACATTTCACAGAGCTTGAAGACCATTATTTCCCCCAGCGGAAGTGGTCACTAACTCCATGACAGTACTAGTGGACCGAGCCATGATACAGTATCTGGTGACCATTGTCGCAGCTTCCACTGCATCACAGGTGGCAGACACCCAACGACTCAGTGTTGCAGTGGAAGCTCAGACTGAGGTCATGAGGTCCATGCTTGCTGCCATGCAGGATCAGACTGCCGCCGTCATGGCTGTGGATATCGATGCTCAAAGGGGTTTGCAGGCTCCCACAGCAGTCCAGCAATCTGTCATCCAGTACATTATTAGGATTGCTGAGGTATCGCCCCTTAGGAGTGGCTGTGGCTCCGTGGAGCATGAACCTGCTGTCGTCTCTCAGGATGACAGTATTTGTTCTCCCTTCACTGCCACTACACTAGAGTCCTTGCTGTTGCCCTTCAGCCAGCTGCTGCTGCTGCACGTGTCAAGGTCGTGCAGTCGAATCCGAGGCCTCAAGGCCCACAGCTGCTCGCGGGCATCCTGCAAGGTCATCTGCAGACTTCCCCAATGAAAATCAACAGCCTGCCACCAGCCATATTACAGCCACTAAGGAATCACAGTGGAGGAGCACTCGGAAATTCGATGGAACCCACAAGACAGGCACGAAGGAATACACAAGGGTGAACGGTTCAGTTTTGTTTGTATAATTAAATGTGTTGCTGGATAAAGATGTTAATGAAAAGACTTTTGTTGGCGATTTTTATGTCAGGATAGTGACCAAGAGGACGCTGTGATGGAACGTCTCTGATGCGGGTAATGGTGGAAAATGGGAGATCCATGTTGGTGAAGGGAAGTTGTCCTTTGGGTACTGGAATATTAGCCGGGACTCTCTAATGGCTTGCCGGGGTCGAAAACATTCAGGAAATATCCTCCCTGCCTCCTCCTCCAACTCCTGAGGTGGCTTCCGAATTGCTGATGCCGATGCCAGTATCTACATGATGTTGCTGATATGAAGGGTGCAGCAGAACACCATGAACTTGGACACCTGCTCCAGTGTATGCTGGAGAGCTCCCCCCGAGCGGTTCTGATATCGGAAGCATTGCTTCATCACACCAATGATCTGTTCCACTATGTTTCCTGTGGATCCATTGCTCTCGTTAGACAAATGTTTTTACACCTGGTTGTTTGGTAGCTGGGTGGAGGTTGACGGTGTCTGGGGGAAGAGTCATGAGCCATGTATAAAGGGGGAAGGCGTTGTCTTCGTGAAGCCACATTCTGGTTATCCGCAGGGACCTGAAATGATGGAAACAGCTGACTGCTTCAGAATGAAGGTGTTGTGGCTGCTGTCAGGATAGTGGACATTCACCAAAATGATGTAGTGGGCATGATCACACACCAACTGTATATTAATGGAGTGAGAGGTCTTTCAGTTCCCGTACCTCTTCCCGTTGACATTGGTTTCCCGAAGAACCACCCACATCTTCCGGAATCCCGCTATCCCGACAAAGCCACGGGACCTCCCATCCTGCAAGTATTCAGCAAGTATTAGAGAGGTTTCATGTGATTGTTGATAGTCAGCACGGATTTGGCAAAGGCACATCATGCTTGACTAAACTAAGTGAAATTTTTGATGTACTAACAGAGAAGCTTGATGAAAAAGAAAGCAGTGGATATTGTCTACATCGACATTAAGAAAGCATTTGATAAAGTACCACTTAAACGGTTGGTTAACACAATTAAGACTCATGGAATAGGAGGGCCAACGTCCAATTGGATCAAATGTTGGCTTCAGGACAGAACGGAGCGAATCATGGTAAATTATCGTTTTTCTGACTGGATGATGTCAGACAGCGGGTGCTTCCCAAGTGTCAGTGCTGGGATGACCGTTCTTTTTTTTTATATGCAAATGAATTGAATCTTGGAATACAGAGCAGAATTTCAAAACATTCCGCTGATACCAATCTTGCAGAAGTGGCAAACAGTGAGGATGATCTGAACTGTCTGCAACAGGATGTAGATTGGATAAAAAAAATGGCCAGACAAATGGCAGAGGGAATTTAACACTGACAAGCATGGGGTGATGCATTTTGGCAGAAGGGATAGTCGAAGTGATTTCTAATTAATGGCGCAGTTCAAAAGAGTGTTCAGGAATACAGGGAACTGGGGATGCATGTACATCGATCTTTCAATGTGAGGCATTTTGAGCAATGTGTAAATAAAGCATATGGAATCTTGAGGCGTTGAGTACGAACGCAGGGAAGTTATGCTTGACGTTCATACAGCTCTGGATATAGCCCAACTGGAGTATTGAGCACAGTTCTGTTCACCACACTTCAGGAAGGCTGAGAGGTTCTTTGAGAGGGTGCAGAGAAGATTTACTAGAATTGTCCCAGGGATGGGGCGTTTTGTTTATAAGGTTAGGTTCGAAAAGCTGGGACTTTTCCACATTGAGCAAAGGAGATTGAAGGGAGGGTTTGATAAAATGTACTTGATTATGACAGGCTTTGATAATTTAGAGAAAGAAAACTGCTCTCAATAAATAATGGAATAGCACTGGGGGCACGGATTGAAAGTTTTGTGCAAGAGATGCAGGTGGAATATGAGGAATAATTGCTTTAACACAGCGGATAGCATTGACCTGGAACTCGCTGTACACAGGGGTGGTAAAAGTGGAGACAAATCAATGATTTCAAAAGGGAACTGTATGTGCACTTGGAAGAATTGAACTTGCAGCGCTGCAGGAATCAAGCGGGGCATAGGGCCTGACTGAACTACGACACGCTGTGCCAGCATGGCCTCGATAAGCCGCATGGCCGCCTTCTTTACAGTAAATGACACGATGACTCTCTATGTCCCTTTCACTCTCTATGACTCTGTTTTGGATATATCTTCTGCTCCTACCTGGAAAGATCCAGATACTTAGAAGTTCAATGAAGTGTGACCTAAATAGCCACTGGCAGCTCCGACCTCGCCCTGGTTTGAGGCTCCTGGTCGTATTGCAGGAGGTTACACAACTCTATGTCCACTTCCTTATTGAATCAGATTCACCTTACACACTGTTCCTGGGTTAGGTGCAGGTAAGAGTAGTGCACTTGGAAAACCAGGGATGCGTTGGGCAGAGCCCCCTCCTCCTTCTCTCGCTGTACAGAGCGTCCGCTCTCTGCAGCCTAGGCTCCATTTTTTCGTCATGTTACAGACCCAGAGACAATGTAACTACAGTCCCCACACCTCGTCCAGTGTTGGGTCACCAGATCCTCTGTCCTTCCTGAATGTCTGCAGCAGCTCACAACACAACCTCCAGAAAACCATCCACAGCACCTCCACTAACTTTACACTTGCAGAAGTAAGTAAAACGCCCCTCAACTGTAAGCTGGATTCCTGGGCCTTTAAATAACACTCGAGGGTGTTCCTCGTGCTGCTGAATGTATATTCAGCTGAGAGTGACTAACACAGGCGGTCAGTCGACATGCACAGACCAAGTTTCAAACAAGTATATCAAAGCTGCAGGAATAGCTGACTGACGTTACATTCAGACTAATCATGATACCAGTGCACATAATGTGCACGGAGGCTGGAGCCATGCATAGAATATTACACAGTGCAGGCCACACCGGAAGTTGCTGGTAGCTCTGCTCGGACCATTTTATGAATGCAGCTTCGGCAACAATGGAGCGACACAACTGGAAATCACAAGCGGGGAGAGACACAAAGGGAAATAAATTCACTTTAAAAGGGGACATGGAGATAGGCTTGAAGGCAAAAGGTTTGCAGGAATATGGGGGGGTTGAGAGGAGAATGGGATTAATTGGAGGGGTGAGACCATGGAGGGATTCCAACACAAGAATGAGTATATTAAAATTATGGTACCGCCAGTTCGGGAGCCATGGTGGATCAGTGAGCACAGGGGTGATGGGTGATCGGGATTTGGTGTGAGATAGGATACAGGCAGCAGAGTTCTGGATGGGCTGTGGTTCATGGAGGTTTATAACTGGGAGGGTGACCAGGATAAACTTGGAGTAGTCAAGTGTGGTTTAACAAAGGCACAGATGAGTGTTTATGCAGCAAATGGGCTGAGACTGAGTTGGAGACGGGTAACATTACTAATGTGGTCGGAGGCATGGTTGGTGATGGAGATAATTTGGAGATGAATTCAGCTCAGGTTTAAATAGATATTACAGGGGCTGGAATGGATGTTGGATGTTCCGGGGTTCAGATGTTTCAAAAGGAATAGGGGGGAGATAAAAGAGGTGGGGGAGTGGCATTGCTAATCAGGGATAGTATCACAGCTGCAGAAAGGGAGATAATCGAGGAGGGTTTGTCTACTGAGTCATTATGGGTGGAAGTCAGAAACAGGAAAGGAGCAATCACGTTGTTGGGAGTTTTCTATAGACCCCCCCAATAGCAACAGAGACACGGAGGAACAGATTGGGAGGCAGATTTTGGAAATGTGCAGAAGTAACAGGGTTGTTGTCATGGGTGACTTCAACTTCCCTAATATTGATTGGAACCTCCTTAGTGCAAATAGTTTGGATGGAGCAGTTTTTGTCAGGTGTGTCCAGGAAGGTTTCTTGACTCAATATGTAGATGGTCCGACTAGAGGGGAGACTATGTTGTACTTGGTGCTTGGCAACGAACCAGGCCAGGTGGCAGATCTCTCGGTGGGAGAGCACTTTGGTGGAAGTGATCACAAATCCCTGACATTTACCATAGTCATGGAGGTGGATAGGGGCAGACGGGATCGGAAATATTTAATTGGGGGATGGGGAATTACAATGCTATTAGGCAGGAACTGGGGAGCATAAATTGGAAACAGATGTTCTCAGGGAAATGCACGACAGAAAAGTGGAGATTGTTTCGGGAGCACTTGTTGCGACTGCTGGATAGGTTTGTCCCGATGAGGCAGGGAAGGGATGTTAGGGCGAAGGAACCTTGAAAGACAAGAGATGTGGAGCAGCTAGTCAAGAGGAAGAAGGAAGCTTACTTCAGATTGAAGAAGCAAGTATCAGACAGGGCTCTAGAGGATTACAAGGTAGCCAGGAAGGAACTGAAGAATGGACTTAGGAGAGCTAGATGGGAACATGAAAAAATCTTGGCAGGTAGGATTAAGGAAAATCCCAAGGCGTTCTACACTTATCCGAGGAACAAGCGATGGCCAGAGTGAGGGTAGGGTCGATCAGGGATCGCGGAGGGAACTTGTGGCTGGAGTCGGAGGAGGTAGGGGAGGTCCTATATGAATACTTTGCTTCAGTATTCACCAGTGAGAGGAACCTGGTCGTTTGTGAGGGCAGCGTGGAACAGGCTGATATGATCGAACAGGTTGACGTAAAGAGGGAGGATGTGCTGGAAATTTTGAATGGTATGAGGACAGATAAGTCCCCGGGGCCAGACGGGATTTACCCAAGGATATTACGGGAAGCCAGGGAAGAGATTGCTGCGCCTTTGGCGATGGTCTTTGCGACTTCACTGTCCGCTGGAGTAGTGCCGTATGATTGGAGGGTGGCAAATGTTGTCCCCTTGTTCAAGAAAGGGAATAGGGATAACCCTGGGAATTATAGACCAGTCAGTCTTACGTCGGTAGTGGGCAAATTATTGGAGAGGATTCGGAGAGACAGGATTTATGATTATTTGGAAAAGCATGGTTTGATTAGAGACAGCCAGCATGGCTTTGTAAGGGGCAGGTCATGCCTCACAAGCCATATTGAATTCTTTGTAGAGGTGACAAAACACATTGATGAAGAAAGAGCAGTGGATGCGGTGCATAGGGATTTTAGAAAAGCGTTTGATAAGGTTCCCCATGGTAGGCTCATTCAGAAAGTAAGGAGGCATGGGATTCAGGGAAAGTTGGCTGTCTGCTAAAAAAATGGCTGGCCCATAGAAGTCAGAGGGTGATAGTAGATGGAAAGTATTGCGCATGGAGCTCGGTGACCAGTTGTGTTCCACAAGGATCTGTTCTGGGACCTCTGCTCTTTGTGATTTTTATAAATGACTTGGATGAAGAAGTGGAAGGCTGGGTTAGCAAGTTTGCCGATGACACGAAGGTTGCTGGAGTTGTGGATAGTGTGGAAGGTTGTTGTAAGTTGCAACGGGACATTGACAGGGTGAAGAGCTGGATAAGAAGTGGCAGATGGAGTTCAACGTGGAAATGTGTGAAGTGATTCATTTTGGAAGGTCGAATTTGAATGCAGAATACAGTCTGAAAGACAGGATTCTTGGTAGTGTGGAGAAACAGAGGGATCTTGGGGTCCATGTCAATAGATCGCTCAAAGTTGCCACCCAAGTTGATACGGTTGTTAAGAAGGCATATGGTGTGTTGGCTTTCATTAACAGGGGGATTGAGTTTCAGAGTGGCGAGGTTATGCTGCAGCTCTATAAGGCCCTGGTTCGACCACACTTGGAATATTGTGTTCAGTTCTGGTCGCCTCATTATAGGAAGGATGTAGAAGCTTTAGAGAGGGTGCAGAGGCGATTTACCAGGATGCTGACTGGACTGGAGGGCATGTCCTGCAAAAAAAGATTGAGGAAGCTGGGGCTTTTCTCATTGGAGCGAAGAAGGATGAGAGGTGACTTGATAGAGGGGTACAAGATGATGAGAGGCATCGATAGAGTGGATAGCCAGAGACTTTTTCCCAGGGTGGAAAGGGCTATCACCAGGTGGCATAATTCTAAGGTGATTGGAGGAAGGTTTCGAGGAGATGTCAGAAGTAGTTTCTTTCCACAGTGAGTGGTGGGTGCATGGAATGCACTGCCAGCGGTGGTTGTAGAAGCAGATACATTAGGGGCATTTAAGCGACTCTTGGATAGGTACATGGATGATAGTAGAATGAAGGGTAGGTAGTTAGTTTGATCTTAGAGTAGGTTAAAGGTTCAGCACAACATCGTGGACCGAAGGGCCTGTACTGTGCTGTACTGTTCTGTGTTCTTCCTGTTTCCCTGTTGACCATGTCTAACGTTAAACGACAGTGGGGTGGACTAAAACAGGCAACTGGAATTTGAGATGGACCTGCCAGGAAATCAGAAGAAGAACCAAACAAATATCAACTCTGTAAAGAATGCTTGCTCATAAAAAAAAATCAAAAGATTGTCTGAAGTGGTATTGTTGTCTCCTGTATTGAAGAAAGCCTTTATTGCTATATCGCTGCCGCATGAGCCAAGAAGACACTTGTGCTGCATAACTGATGGAAGACCTATATGATGCCTGCTGCAGGTGAACTCCTTTGAATGTCTACCAAAACAAACTGTTCATCAACATCATCTGGGGAATTCCTCGTGGCAACCAACTATTAGGCTTTGATGCACCTCACCAAAAGCCAGGACTTTCATCTCTTCTCTTCTGTGTTTAAAATTTTTTTTTTCTATTTCTTTGTAACATCTGCAAACAAAAATCCAGTTTTCCACTTAACCGGTTTTGGATAACGTTGATTGTGTGTGAGGACTAGGATATAAATAATATTTTCATTTGGATATATTTTCTCTTCAACATTGGCTAAGACTTGTTTTTTCAATAAGTGGATCATTGTGTTTTTTTAACTGGCTGTTGTGCATTATTCAGGGGACAAATAGAGTGACTAATTAGATGTTTCAGACAGTAGGAACATTTATTGATGTGTTTTGACCTTTGGAGACGTCGGACTGAATCAAAAGTGCAGTCCTCCCACTTCGGTATGAGCATATCAATTAGGGGCTCTTATTGGGATTGAACCCAACGCCGTTAACGTTTAATTCAAAGGGGAGTAATACGAATTAGAACTGGGAGATAAAAAAACCAGGCTGCTTGTTAAATGGGTTAAAGCCTACATCACGAGAATGTCTTAAAGAGTTGCTGAGAAAGTTCTGGGGAAGAAGAATGTATCCCTCAGTGACTTGTGTCATGTCAGCTAGGTTAAACTAATAGCATTGGCAGTGGATTTGGGATTTCATTGAACGCTGGAGCTGAAACAAAAACAGAAATAGTTGATGTAACTGCTCAACATTTGAAATTGGAAGACGAATACAGTAATTCAAAGGGTAGTGCCATTGGGTTAGCTACAATTCAACTACAACTGACAAAAAATTAGCAGGAACTTGTATTGGAAACAAAAATTATGCTTCAACGGGAAAAAGAAGAAAAAGAAACAGCAATAGAATTGGCAAACTTAAGATTCAGCAGGAAAAAGAAACAGAATTGGAGCTTGAGTTTCAGAGAGAAAATGAAAACGAAGCAAGGGAATTCGAATTAAGTAAGAGTGCCTAACCCAAATGGATGATCTTTACTGCAGGGAAACCTCGTGTCAGGAAGAATCTGAATCCAGCCCTGGACCCAGCTAATTTATGCAAGTTCAACCTAAGTTTGAGGAAAGGGATGTCGAACCATTTCTCATGCCTTTTGAAAAGATAGCCAAACAATTGAAATGGCCAAAGGAAATTTTGATACTGCTTATGCAAGCAGGTTCATGGGCAGAGATCATGAATCTGATGAGATGTTTTCTGAAGAGGCTTCTGCAGATTAATAGATAGCAAAAATAGCTATTCTTGCTGTGTAGGGGTAAGGGCCTGAAGCTTATCAACTGAGGTTTCTAAATGTCCAGAGATGGGCTGGGCAGATCTTTGTAGAATTTGAGTGGTTAAAACAAATTAATTTTGATTGCTGGACACGGGCATCAAAGATGGACGCCATGTTTGAGAACCAAAGAGAGCTCATCCGCCTGGAAGAATTTAAAAATTCACTCCCTCCAGTAGTGAGACCTCATGTACAGAAAGAAAAGGTTTCAAGAGCAGGACAAGCAACAAAATTCGCTGATGGTTTTGAGTCACTGCATAAGTCCAAATTCTTCGCCCATCACACCCACAAACCCGAGAAGAATGGAAGGTGGGAGAGTGCAAGGACGGTAAATAGCTGGGGACAAAAAGGAACAGCCAATGTAGATCAGTGAGCAGACGGGTGATGGGTGATCGGGATTTGGTGTGAGTTAGGTTACAGGCAGCAGAGTTCTAGATGGATTTATGGAGTGTTGTAACTGGGAGGGTGACCCGGATAGAATTGGAATAGTCAAGTGTGGATTCATGTGCACCCCATGGGCTCTTACCTTCTTAACCAATTTCCCATGCGGGACAAAAGCTTACTGAAGTCCATGTAGACTACATCAACTGCTTTACCCTCATCTGCACATCTAGTCACCGCCTCGAAATGTTCAATTAAGTTAGTTGGACAAGATATCCCCCTGACAAAGACATGCTGACGATTCCTGATTAATCCCTGCCTCTCTAAGTGGAGATTATTCCTGTCCCTCAGAATTTTTTCCAATAGTTTCCCAACTACTGATGTTACACTCACTGGGCTGTAATTTACTAGTTTAGCCTTGCTACCCTTCTTGAATAATGGTACCACAGTCGCTGTCCTCCAGAACTCTGGTACCTCTCCTGTGGCCAGAGATGATTTGAACATTCGTGCCGGAGACCCTGCTATCTCCTCCCTTGCCTCACATAACAGCCTGCGATACGTCTCATCTGGGCCTGGGATTTATTCACTTGTAAGCCCGCGAAAACAGCGAATAGTTCCTGCCATTCAAGACTAATGTGTTCAGGTATATCACAATTCCCCTCCCTGATGTCTGCACCTACATCGTCCTTCTCCGTAGTGAACACAGATGAAAAGTAGTCATTTAAAACCTCACCAACATCCTTCGGCTCCACACACAGATTGGCACTTTGGTGCCTAATGGGACCTACTCTTTCCCTACTTAGCCTCTTGCCCTTAATATACTTGTAAAATGCCTTAGGATTTTCCTTTCTCTTACCTGCCAATGTTTTTTTCATGTCACCTATTCGCTCTCCTAATTAATTTTTTAAAGTTGTTTCTCACTATTTCCTCTTTGAATGCTTCCCAGCGGTCTGATGCCAACATTCCTACACGTAACTGCTCCCAGTCCACTTTGACCAGATCCTGTTTTATCATACTGAAATCGGCCTTCCCCCAATTCAGTACCTTTATATCCGATCCATCTATGTCCGTTTCCATAACTTCCTTAAATCTGACAGAGTTATGGTCACCGTCCACGAAATATTCCCCCACTGACATTTCTACCACTTGTCCAGCTCCATGCCCGAGGGTTAGGTCGAGTACTGCCCCTTCTGTTGTAGGACTTTCTACGTACTGGCTCAACAAGTTCTCCTGTATGCATTTTAAGAATTCTGCCCTTTTTAAGCCTTTTTGCACTAACACGATCCCAGTTGATATTAGGGAAGTTGAAATCCCCGACTATTATTACCCCATTATTTTTCACCTATCTGAGATTTGCCTGCATCTCTGCTCCTTTACCTCTCCCTGACAGTTTGGAGGCCTGTAGTACACTCCCAGCCAAGTGATTGCCCCATTTTGTTTCAATTTCTAACCATATGGCCTCATTTGTGGAATATTCTAAGATGTCATCCCTCCTTGCTGCCAGAATTGATTCCTTGATCAACAGTGCAATACCACCTCCTTTTTATCCCCTCCTCTATCACGCCATAAGATTATATAGCCTGGAATATTGAGCTGCCAGTCCTGCCCCTCCCTCAATCATGTGTCTGTGATAGCCACCTATCTCCCATCTTTGTCTCGAGAGACAATGGGTGAGCGCCTGGAGGTGGTCAGTGGTTTGTTGAGCAGCGCCTGGAGTGGCTATAAAGGCCAATTCTAGAGTGACAGACTCTTCCACAGGTGCTGCAGAAAAGTTTGTTTGTCGGGGCTGTTACACAGTTGGTTCTATCCTTGCGCTTCTGTCTTTTTTCATGCCAACTGCGAAGCGTCTTCGACACGCCACACTTTAGCCCCGCCTTTATGGCTGCCCACCAGCTCTGGCGATCACTGGCAACTGACTCCCACGACCTGTGATCAACGTCATAGGACTTCATGTCGCGTTTGCAGATGTCTTTAAAGCGGAGAGATGGACGGCTGATGGGTCTGATACCAGTGGCGAGCTCGCTGTACAATGTGTCTTTGTGGATCCTGCCATCTTCCGTGTGGCTCACATGGCCAAGCCATCTTAAGCGCCGCTGACCCAGTAGTGTGTATAAGCTGGGGATGTTGGCCGCCTCGAGGACTTCTGTGTTGGAGATACGGTCCTGCCACCTGATGCCAAGGATTCTCCGGAGGCAGCGAAGATGGAATGAATTGAGAAGTCGCTCGTGGCTGATATACGTTGTCCTGGCCTCGCTATCAGAGAGCAAGGTACTGAGGACACAGGCTTGATTCACTCGGACTTTTATGTTCTGTGTCAGTGCGCCATTTTCCGACACTCTCTTGGCCAGTCTGGACATAGCAGTGGAAGCCTGTCCCATGCACTTGTTGATTTCTGCATCTGCAGACAGGTTACTGGTGATAGTTCACCCTAGGCTGGTGAACTCTTGAAACACTTCCAGAGCGTGGTCGCCGATATTAATGGATGGAGCATTTCTGACGTCCTGTCCCATGATGTTCATTTTCTTGAGGCTGATGGTTGGGCCAAGTTCGTTGCAGGCAATAATATCATAATCCCATGTGTTAATCAACGCCCTCAATTCATTTGCCTTACTGGTAAGACTCGTTGCATTAAAATAGATGCAATCCAGCCTTGCATTTTTCACTTGTGCCTCAACATGTCTATATTTGCTCTGCCTGCCAGACTGACTCTGTTTCTCTTCTATATTTGACTGTGCATCACCCCTACTGTACCTCCACTCTGTATCCCATCCCCATGCCAAATTAGTTTCATCCAACCTTCCACCCCCACGCCTGCCCCCCCCCCACCCCCGCCGCAATTCTTTCTCCCCATCCTCTCCCAATTAACAGCACTAGCAAACCTCTCAGCAAGGATGTTGGGCCCGTTCCGGCTCAGGTGCAACCCGTCCAACTTGTACAGGTCCCAACTTTGCCGGAATCACTCCCAGTGATCCAGGAAGCTAAAGCGCTCCTTCGTGCACCATTTCGTCAGCCGCGCATTGATCTGCTCTGTCCTCCTATTCCTATTCTCACTAGCATGTGGCACCGGGAGTAATCCACAGATTACAACCTTTGAGGCCTGCTTTGTGATCTGCTACCTAGCTTCCTAAATTCCTGTTGCCGGACCTCATCCCTCTTTTTACGTATGTCGCTGGTACCAATGTGTACCACGACATCTGCCTGTTCACCCTCCCCCTTCACAATGTCCTGCAGCCGCTGCGTGACATTCTTGACACAAGCACCAGGGAGGCAACATTATATCCTGTAGTCACGTTTACAGCCACAGAAACGCCTATCTGTACCCCGTAGGATAGAATCCCTGAACGTGCTATCCACGATTTTCTCAGACTGGCGGATGCTCCAAAATGTCTCCAGCCGCCGCTCCAGATCCTAAACGCGAATTTCGAGTAGCTGAAGCTGGAGACGCTTCCTGCACACGTGTTCGCCCTGGACACTGGATGCGTTCCTGACTTCTCACATTGCACAGGAGGAGCACTGCATATTCCTGAAATAAAAGCAAAATACTGCGGATGCTGGAAATCTGAAACAAAAACAAGAAATGCTGGAATCACTCAGCAGGTCTGGCAGCATCTGTGGAAAGAGAAGCAGAGTTAAAGTTTCGGGTCCGTGACCTTTCTTCGGAACACTTCCGAAGAAGAGTCACTGACCCAAAACGTTAACTCTGCTTCTCTTTCCACAGATGCTGCCAGACCTGCTGAGTGCTTCCAGCATTTCTTGTTTTTACTGCATATTCCCGAGCTGCCCTGCCATGACGTACCCTTAATGTATCCCCTTAAATTACCCCAGAATTAGATTATTTACACTAGGGACCTCGATTGCCTAAAAAAGCTACCTAATATATTAACAAAAAACTGTAGACCTTTACCTTTACTTTGGTTCCGTACCCAGCTATTTCCAGATATTCCCTAACGGCAGTGACTCGCCAACCAATCACCTTGCAGCTTGCCTGTGACGTCACTGCTGTTTTTTTCAAAACTCTTGAAGTGGTCCAACTGGCTCTTGAATGTAAGTGAAAGCCCAGAGCCTCGCGCAAGAGTTTTCCGCTCCCGGTTCTCGGTGTTTCCACACAGGTCCGACTGCTCTCCGCTCCTGATGGTCACAGGCTCAGGGTAAGGTATCACCCATTTGGGACTGAAATGTGGAGAAATCTCTTCACTGAAAGGGTTGTGACTCTTTGGAATTGTCTATCCCAGGGAACTTTGAATTCTCAGTCATTGGGTCATTTAAAACGGAGATTAATTGTTTTTTGGCTATTAAGGGAATTACGGGATATGGGGATAGTGCAGGAAGGTAAAGTTGAGGTAAAAAGATCATCATGGTCTTCGTGAATGGCAGAGCAGGCTCGCAGGCCAAAATGGCCTCTTTCAGCTCTTATTTCTTTTTTCCATTAAAGCTCAGTCTGGTTTTCTCAAGCTGCTGAGTGAGTGAATTAAATATTTCTTGACAGATCACCAAAATGCCAGACTGTAGGTCATGCCGTAAACATCATTTATTGGTTCCAAATCACAAATTAATTACATCTGGGAACACCGATTCTTTATAAACATATGTATACATGTAATCAGAGTTATCCTGCAGTTGATCACTAATAAGGAGAATATTTCACAAAACAAGTAGTGAATGCAGGGGTAAAAGTGGCCAAAGACCAAAAGGTCTGAACATTAGTGGCCGAAGACAAAAAAGTCTGATTTTATTTTTCTTGACAGGGAGCCAAGTAATTATAGCATTGATATTGAAACAAATTAGTTGAATAATTGTAATTCCATATGATTTTGCATATGCAATGAATAACATTGCACTGTATTCAAAATACAATTTATGAAGACATTCCTGACAGATGATAATTGGTTTTACAGAGCTTCACGTTCTCAATGTCCTGCGTCTGCCTATTTCGAGATTGCTCATGTAAAATATGTTCTTTAAAGATGTGCCAACATTAATGCAAAGCAATATATATAGGGCATTGTTTCTTATTTTGTGCTCTCACATCCATAATCACCTAAATGAGGTGGGACGCAAAACCAGGTCGGGAGGATTGTAATAAAGAACAGAAAGTACTGGAAAAAATTAGCAGGTCTGGCAGCATCTGTGGAGAAAGAAGCAGAGTTAATGGTTCAGGTCAGCGACCCTTCTTCAGAACTGGCAAATATAAGGCATGTAAAAGATTTTAAGCAAAGAAAGCGATGGTGGGGCAAGCGATAACAAAAGAGAAGGTACTGATAGGGCAAGGTCATAGAATAGCTGATCAGAAGGTCAAGGAACAAAGGCAAACAATATGTTAATGGTGTGCTAAACGACAAAGCTTTAATGCAGATAGAGTGTTAATGGACAGAGAAGTGAACAGCCACAAGCACAAACATGAAAAACAACAATGGGTAGGCACAGTGGAAACAAACTGAAGAAACTAAAATAAAATAAACAGAAACATTGAGAGAAAAAAGAACAGAAAATAACGAAAGATAAAAGTAAAATGGGGGCCCATCATGCTCTGAAATTATTGAACTCAATGTTCAGTCCGGCAGGCTGTGGAATGCCTAATCGGCAAATGAGAAGCTGTTCCTCAAACTTGCGTTGATGTTCACTGGAACACTGCAGCAATCCCAGGACAGAGATGTGAGCATGAGAGCAGGGGTGTGTGTTGAAATGGCAGCAACCGAGTAAGGTGTATATGCAGGGGATGTTGGCTCGAGGACTTCTGCGTTGGAGATACGGTCTTACCACCTGATGCCAAGGATTCTCCAGACGTAGCGAAGATGGAATGAGCTGAGACGTCGCTCTTGGCTGACATACATTGTCCAGGCCTCGCTGCCATAGAGCAGGGTACTGAGGACACAGGCTTGATACACTCGGACTTTTGTGATCAATGTCAGTGCGCCATTTTCTCACACCCTCTTGGCCAGTCTGGACATACCAACGGACGCCTTTCCCGTGCGCTTATTGATTTCTGCATCGAGGGACAGGTTACTGGTGATAGTTGAGCTTAGGTAGGTGAACTATTGAACCACTTCCAGAGCGTGGTCGTTGATATTGATGATTGGAGTATTTCTGACGTCCTGTTCCATGACGTTCGTTTTCTTCAGGCTGATGGTTAGGCCCAAATCGTTGCAGGTAGCCGTAATCCTGTCGATGAGACTCTGCAGACACTCTTCTGTGTGGGAAGTTAATGCAGAATCGTCAGCAAAGAAGAGTTCCCTGATGAAGACTTTCCATTCTAAGACGGGCAAGGTTGAACAACCTGCCATCTAATCTGGTGTGGAGGAAAATTCCTTCTTCTGAAGACTTGAACGCATGTGAGAACAGCAGTGGGAAGAAGAACCCAAACAGTGTTGGTGCGAGAACACAGCGCTGTTTCACGCCACTCAGAATAGGAAAGGGGTCTTGTGAGGCGTCGCTATGCTGAATGGTGCCTTTCATATTGTCATGTAATGAGGTGATGATACTTTGTAGCTTTGGTGTACATCCGATATTTGCGAGCAGTCTGAAGAGACAACGTCTGCTGACGAGCTCAAATGGTTTGGTGAGATCTATGAAAGCAACGGAGAGGGACATCTGTTGTTTATAACATCCCTCCTGTAGCCGGCGAAGGGAGAACAGCATGTCAATGGTGGATCTCTCTGTTCGAAAACCGCACTGTGCCTTCGGATAGACACGCTCAGCCAGCTGCTGGAGTCTGTTTAAAGTGACTCGAGCGAAGACTTTCCCCACTATGCTGAGCAGGGAAATTCCACGGTAGTTGTTGCAGTCACTGTGGTCACCCTTATTCTTATAGAGGGAGATGATATTGGCATCGCGCATGTCCGATCGTTTCGCTCCCTCATCACAGCACAGGCAAAGCAATTCATGGAGTGCTGAGAGAAAAGCAGGCTTGGCACACTCGATTATTTCTGGGGTAATGCCGTCCTTTCCAGCGGCTTTTCCACTGGCTAAAGAATCAATGGCATCAATGAGTTCCGATTTTGTTGGCTGTTCGTCTAGCTGATTCATGACTGGCAGAGACTGGAAGGCATTGAGGGTGGTAGCCAAAACTGCACGCAATATTCTATATGTGGTCTCACCAATGTCCTGTATCACGGAAACATCACATCCTGGCCTTTATTTTCAATTACAGTCGTAATAAAGGATAGCATTCCTTTAACCTTCTTTATTGCTTACTGTACCTGAATACTAATCTTTTGTGACTCGTGCACGAGAACACAAAGATCTCTCAGCACCTCAGAATATTGAAGTAATTCTCCGTTTACGAAATACCCTGATTTTTTATTCTTCCTGCCAAAGTGAACAACTTCACATTTTCCCACATGATACTCCATCTGCCATATTTTTTGTCCACTCACTTAACCTATCTATATCAGCCTGCAACCTCCTTATGTCCTCTTTACAAAATACACTCCTACCATCTTCGTGTCATCTGCAAATTTAGCTACCATGCCATCAATCCCTCATCTAAGTCGTTGATATAAATTGTAAAAAGTTGAGGCCCCAGCACAGACCGCTGTGGGAGTCCATTCGGCACATCTGCCGATCTGAAAAGGACCCATTTATGCACACTCTCTGTTTTCTGCCAGCTAGCCAATCTTCTATTCATGCTAATATGGTGCACCCTGCACAATGAGCTCCTACTTTGCACAATAACCTTTTATTTGGTACCTGGTCACATGTTTTCTGTAATTCCAAATACATACATCAACGGGCTCCCCTTTATCCACGACGCATTCTACACCTTTAAAAACGTCCAATAAATTGGGTAAACATGACTTCCCTTTCACACAACCATGCTGACTATTCCTGATGACCTTGAAGATTCTATGTGCCCAGCAACAGCCTCCTTAATGATCGATTCTCACACCTTCCCCAAGGTAGATTTCGTGTTAACTGGCCTATAGTTACCGACCCACCTCCCCACCCCCACGCCCCAACTTGAATAGAGGGGTTATCTTTGCTATTTTCCAGTCTGATGGAACCTTTCCAGACTCGAGCGAATTTTGAAAACTAAACACCAACGCATCTACTACCTCATTAATCACTTCTTTTCAGCCCCTAGTATGAAGCCCATGAGGAGACGGAGACTTGTCACGCCACAGCTCCATCAGTTTGCTCGGTACTGCTTCCATGGTGTTTGGAATTTCACCAGGTTCCTCTCTTCCCTCCACCTCTTCATTTAGATCTATTACTTGAATGCTTTTAGTATCCATTATAGTCAAGACAGAGGCTAAGTATTTGCCCATTTAATCCACCATTTCCTTATTATCTGCTATAAACTCCACATTATTACTCTCTCGAACACCAGCACTCACTTTACTAAGGCTTTCTATAGGTATATCAGGAATAAATGAATGACTAGAGTTAGATTAGGGCCAATCAAGGAGAGTAGTGGGAAGTTGTGTGTGGAATCAGAGGAGGTCGGGGAAGCGTTAAATGAATATTTTGCGTCAGTATTTACAGGAGAGAAAGAAAATGTTGTCGTGGAGAATACTGAGATTCAGGCTACTAGGCTAGATGGGATTGAGGTTCACAAGGAGGAGGTGTTAGCAATTTTGGAAAGTGTGAAAATAGATAAGTCCCTTGGGCCAGATGGGATTTATCCCAGGATTCTCTGGGAAGCTAGGGAGGAGAATGCAGAGCCTTTGCCCTTGATCTTTATGTCATCATTGTCGACAGGAATAGTGCTGGAAGGCTGGAGGACAGCAAATGTTGTCCCCTTGTTCAAGAAGGGGAGTAGAGACAGCCCTGGTAATTATAGACCTGTGAGCCTTACTTCGGTTGTGGGTAAAATGTTGGAAAAGGTTATAAGAGACAGGATTTATAATCATCTAGAAAAGAATAAGTTCATTAGCGATAGTCAGCACGGTTTTGTGAAGGGTAGGTCGTGCCTCACAAACTTTATTGAGTTTTTCGAGAAGGTGGATGAGTGTACAGCAGTGGATGTGGTGTATATGGATTTCAGTAAGGCGTTTGATAAGGTTCCCCACGGTAGGCTATTGCAGAAAATACGGAAGTATCGGGTTGAAGGTGAATTAGAGCATTCGATCAGAAATTGGCTAGCTGAAAGAAGACAGAAGGTGGTGGTTGATGGCAAATGTTCATCCTAGAGTTTAGTTACTAGTGGTGTAACGCAAGGATCTGTTTTGGGGCCACTGCTGTTTGTCAATTTTATAAATGACCTGGAAGAGGGTGTAGAAGGGTGGGTTAGTAAATTTGCGGATGACACGAAGGTCGGTGGAGTTGTGGATAGTGCCGAAGGATGTTGTAGGGTACAGAGGGACATAGATAGGCTGCAGAGCTGGGCTGAGAGATGGCAAATGGAGTTTCATGCGGAAAAGTGTGAGGTGATTCACTTTGGAAGGAGTAACAGGAATGCAGAGTACTGGGCTAATGGGAAGATTCTTGGTAGTGTAGATGAGCAGAGAGATCTTGGTGTCCAGGTGCATAATCCCTGAAGGTTGCTACCCAGCTTAATAGGGCTGTTAAGAAGGCATATGGTGTGTTAGCTTTTATTAGTAGGGGGATCGAGTTTCGGAGTCACGAGGTCATGCTGCTGCTGTGCAAAACTCTGGTGAGACCGCACGTGGAGTACTGCGTGCATTTCTGGTCACCGTATTATAGGAAGGATGTGGAAGCTTTGGAAAGGGTGCAGAGGAGATTTACTAGGATGTTGCCTGGTATGGAGGGAAGGTCTTACGAGGAAAGGCTGAGGGACTTGAGGTTGTTCTCGTTGGAGAGAAGGAGGAGGAGAGGTGACTTAGTAGAGACATATAAGATAATCAGAGGGTTAGATAGGGTGGATAGTGAGAGTCTTTTTCCTCGGATGGTGATGGCAAACACGAGGGGACATAGCTTTAAGATGAGGGGTGATAGATATAGGACAGATGTCAGAGGTAGTTTCTTTACTCAGAGAGTAGTTGGGGCGTGGAACGCCCAGCCTGCAGCAGTAGTAGACTCCCCAACTTTAAGGGCATTTAAGTGGTCATTGGATAGACATATGGATGAAAATGGAATAGTGTAGGTCAGATGGTTTCACAGGTCGGCGCAACATCGAGGGCCGAAGGGCCTGTACTGCGCTGTAATGTTCTAATTCTAATTCTAATTCTAAACTTACATTTTTGTTATCCTTTTGAAATAACTGCAGAAACTCTTGCTATCTGTTTTTTACATTTCCAGCCATCTTCCTCTCATACTCTAATTTCTTTCTCCTGATTTACCTTTCAGTCATTCTCTGGTTTTCCTTATATTCTGACCAATCATATGAACTTCCACCCATCTTTGCACAATGATATGTCATTTCCTTAAGTTTGTTGCTTTCCTTAACTTGTTTATTTTACCACGGATGGTGGGTCCTCCCCTTCCTCGTCATCCTCGAGTCGAAGGACAGCCAGCGATGACATCTACCGCAATAAGTTTGAGGCTCTGTTGCATCATCCCCAAATTAGGCTCAAATGTTTGGTTTTGGCTCTGTGACAATGAAGCGGGAATTTATTTAGACATGGTATTTAATATATAGGTGACTAGTTACTGTCAATTGTGGATTTGTTTTGATAACCAGTGAAGAGCTTGATAATTTTACTGATCATTACTTCATTGGGGGTTGAGCAGCAATATGCTTGGAATGTGGCCGTTAATTGTTCTATTATGTTTGATAACCAGTACACAGGAGTATGATGCTACAATTAAGAGTTATGTTGGGCTACAAAATGAGTACACGGGGAAATAATGTGATGGCTAATTGCTTTATTGAGCTCAATAACCAGTGCACAGGCTAATAATGTTACAGTAATTGTTGTATTGGGTTTCATTACGAGTAAAGAAGGGAATGATCTCACAGTTAACTGTTATATTGAGCATTGATAAGCAACATACAGGGGGATAAATGTATATTAAATTGATAAATCTAGTTTGCTAATCAGTACGCAGTGGGCTACTGTTACAGATAATTTATCTGTTGTCTCTGGATTGTTAGTAATACACAGAAATAAATATGCAATTATTAAATTGTGCTTGATCACAATGAACTGCGGCATTACAGTTTCTATTGGACAAGGTAACAATACATGGGGATAACGGTGTAGTTAATTTTTCAGTGACGAGAATTAATCCATTGCCTAATGCAATTCATTAACTGTTAAATTGATCTGGATTACGATTGTATGGTATCCAGAGCAAGAATTATTTGTTAAATTGAAAATGATAACCAATACACAAGGGAATAAAGCAAAAAAATATTGAATTAGATATGATAATGAATACATAAGGGACTATACTTACACTGAATAACTACGTTAGACAGGCAACAAAAAATAGTTAGTTTTGAAACTGGAGTTCATAAGTGAACAAGACAGAAGCTAATGGTTAGATTGAACTGAAGAGCCAAAACAGATGGGATACAGTCACTGTTAATCTTCAAAGTGGCCTTGATGACAATAACTTTCTTCCCCGTGTATTAATGAATTGTTGATTTGATCTTCACAATGAGTACATAGAGCAGTCACGATGCGGTTATTTTTAAAAAATTAGACATGATCACTAATGCGCAGGCTATAATCTGGTTAATTTTTATATTAGATATCATCCCTAACACACAGGGTTTAATATTCCTGTTAAGTGCAAAATTAGATTATATCCCTAATAACGTTCCAGTCAATAGTTAAATTGGGAATGATAACCAACACACCAGGCAGTAAATTTACCATTTATTGCATTTTTAACATGATAACTTATACAAAAGTGGGTCAAGTTGTCGTTACTTGCTGTATTGGACAAGATAACTAATAAAAAGTTGAAATAAGTAACCAGTGGTTGCAAAAGTGGGCTTTATAACCAATGCATAGGATCATAATGTGACAGATAATTGGAATGTTCGACTTTGTAACCAATGCACAATGGAATAAAGTCACAGTTAATTGTAAAATTAAGTTGCAGTTAATTGTTAAATATCAGTAATACACTACAAGCATCAGCTGTCCCATACATATGCATATTTGTTAGTTTTATCAGCTGAGACCAAACTAATTGCTCTTATTTCTTATTCACACATTTTGCATTTACTGTTGACTCTTGGATTTAAGTTATGGAATCATTAGCATCACAGAATGGTTACAGCACCGAAGGAAGCCATTCGAACCATCATGTCGGTGCGCCTGTCTGCAAGTGAAACTCACCTATGTGCACTCACCTGGATGTTTGCGTCAGATAATGCTGCAATTTTCCTTTGAAGTTTTGAATGAATTTGCCTCTAACATATTTACAGGCTGCACTTGAATCCTAACAACTCGCTGTGCAATGTCGTTTTTCCTTATGTCACTGTATTTTCTTCTGCCAATTCCCTAAATTTGTGTCCACTCATTCTCGACACTTTGGCCAAATGGAAGAGTTCCTTCCCAACTACTCTGCCGAGACAATTCATGATTTTGAATATCTCTATCAAACCTCTTCTTAATTGGCTATTCTCCATGGGGAACACCAAGCCTATGATACTCCCACCTGGTGTGCTACTGGCCATCACACACAGAGTAGTAAAGACCCAGTTCCATTCCCAATCTGTGTTAATCGCACCTGGTGTACTACTGAAATGCACACACTGAGTAGTAAAATCTCAATTCCATCCCAGTCTGTTATATTCCCACCCATTGGCTGGAAATACACACTTCTGTCCTGGGCCTGTGTGAATCCCACCCATTGCAGTACTGAGCCTCACAAAGAGCAAGAAATTCCCAAGTTTGGCCCTGGCCTGTTTTAATCCCACTCGTTGTGGTACTGAGCCCCACACATAGCACAATAAAGATCCAATTCTTTAGGGGTCTGAGTTAATCCTACCTGTTGTGGTGCAGACCACCACACACAGAACAGGGAATGTTGCCTTCTACACTTGCCCTGTGTTATTCTCATCTGCTGTGCTAGTGACACAGAGCAACAGAGACACATTTCTATTCCTGGCTTGTGCCTATCCCAACTGGTGTGGTACAAAGCCCATCCCAGCCTGCAATTGTTCCAAATTCTGACCCAGACGCTATTAATCTCAACTGGTGGAGGATTGAGCTCCACACACAGAACATTTATGGCCTGTGTTAATCTTACCTGATGTGGAACAGTGCTGCATTCACAGAGCAGGAAATTCCCAATTCTCGCCCTGCTTTGCGTTAATCCCACCCAGTGTACCACTGAGCCACATGCACACTGTAGGAAAGGTCCAATTCCATCCCCAGCCTGTGCTAATCCCACCTGATGTGGTATTGAGTCATCACCACGAGCAGGAAATTTTCATTTCTCTCCCTGACCTGTGTTAATCCAACACTGCTTGTTACTCAGCCTCACACAGAGAGCAGGAAATTTCCATTTCTCTCCTTGGGCTGTGTTAATCTAACAAGGTATGTGACTGAGCCTTAAAAAATTGCAAGTAATGATCAGCCTCTGACTCAAATATTGCTGAATATCTAGTGTACACTTCAGGAAAAGTTTCTTTGTTTTCTGTTATCACAGAGTCATGGAAGGTGATCATTTGGTCCATCAGGTCTTTGCCAGATTGTTGAAGGAAGATTCCAATTTCTTCTACTCCACTTCATTTTTGCAATAGCCCTGAAAATCTCCTCTGACACTATTGATCCATTTCAATTTTTGGAAGTTATTATTGAATCTACTTGCACCACTCTTTCAGAACCTTGGTTACTGGCTGTTCTTCCAGCGAAACCAATGTTTTCATCTTTACTCCATCAAAAACCGTTCAATATTTTGCATGTTTCTATCGAATCTCACCTCAATCTTTTCTGCTCCAAAGAGACAATACCAGTTTCATATCAAGGGGAGAAGAGACACAGGGGAGGGGGTCAGCACAGACTCTAAAACAAAACACCATCACCTCCAAAATGCCCTTCTCAAATCCACACCCATCTAGACCTCGACATATGTAATCGTCCCTTCATCGTCACTGGGTTAAAAGCCCGAAATCTTTTCTGCAGCAGTACTGTGGGTGCACCTTCACCACAAGGACTGCATCAGTTCAAGTATGAACGCTCAACATTTTCTCATGGGAAGCAGGGAGAGGGAAGTCATACCGGCCTTGTCAGTATCATCCATATCCTGAGAACAAACAGACATGAAATAAAATATGAACAAAATCAGTGATTTTGTAATTAACTGATTGAAACCAGATGAGGCCTGTGATCAGAGTGGGACATCATTCCCAGTAAACAAATTGTGCACTCAGTTTGCCCCTTGCATTTGCTGCTCTTTTGTTACATTTTTCAAGGTGCAAGTAACAATGATCCACTGGCTGAGAAACTGCTGGACCCAAATTCTATACACGAGGTAACAACATGAAGAATTCTTCAACACCCAATTGTTGAAACACACAGCATGGAATCAATCCATCTGGTCTAACGTCCCTGTGCCTTCTTTGAAAGTGTAATTTCTGTTGTCCCTCTTGCCTGTTCTTTCCCCAAAGCCCTGCAAATATCCCATTTGAGGAAGAAGGATAAGTTGGGCAAGTTTCGGGAACCTTGGATAATGAGGGAGATCGTGAGCCTGGTCAAAAAGAAAAAGGAAGCATTCATAAGGGCTGGAAGGCCAGGAACAGACGAATCCCTTGAGTAATATAAAGACAGTAGGATAAGAAATTAAACAAGGAGTCAGGATGGCTAAATGGGGTCATGAAAAATCATTGGGAAACAGGATTAAGGAAAATCCCAAGGCTTTTTATACATATATAAAGAGCAAGAGGTTATCGAGGGAAAGGGTTGGCCCACTCAAGGACAGAGAAGGGAATCTATGTGTGGAGCCGGAGGAAATGGGTGAGGTACTAAGCGAGTACTCAGTAGTCACCAAAGAGAAGGACGTGGTGGATGATGAGCCCAGGGAAGGGAGTGCAGATAGTCTCAGTCATCTCATTACCAAAAACGAAGAGGTGTTGGGTGTCTTGCAAAGCATTAAAGTGGATAAATCCCCAGGACCTGATCGGATCTCTCCCGGAATACTGAGGGAGGCAACGGAAGAAATTGTTGGGGCCTTGACAGACATCTTTGCATCCTCATTGGCCACAGGTGAAGCCCCAGAGGACTGGAGAATAGCCAATGTTGTTCATTTGTTTAAGAAGGGTAGCAAGGATAATCCAGGAAATTGTAGGCCGGTGAGCCTCACGTCAGTGGTAGGAAAATTATTAGAGAGGATTCTTCGGGACAGGATTTATTCCCATTTGGAAACAAACGAACCTATTAGCGAGAGGCAGCATGGTTTTGTGAAGGGGAGGTCATGCCTCACTAATTTGATTGAGTTTTTTGAGGAAGTGACGAAGATGATTAATGAAGGAAGGGCAGTGGATGTAATTTATATGGACTTCAGTACAGCCTTTGACAAGGTCCCTCGTGGTAGACTGGTACAAAAGGTGAAGTCACACGGGATCAGAGGTGAGCTGGCAAGATGGATACAGAACAGGCTCTGTCATAGAAGCAGAGGGTAGCAGTGGGAGGGTGCTTTTCTGAATGGAGGGCTGTGACTAGTGGTGTTCGGCAGGGATCAGTGCTGGGACCTTTGCTGTTTGTAGTATATATCAATGATTTGGAGGCAAATGTAGCTGGTCTGATTAGTAAGTTTGCAGATGACACAAAAGTAGGTGGAGTTGCAGATAGTGATGAGGATTGTCAGAGGATACAGCATGATATAGATCGGTTGGAGACTTTGGCGGAGAAATGGCAGATGGAGTTTAATCCGGACAAATGTGAGGTAATGCATTTTGGAAGGTCTAATGCAGGTGGGAAGTATACAGTAAATGACAGAACCCGAAGGAGTATTGAAGGGAAAGACATCTGGGCGTACAGGTCCACAGGTCACTGAAAGTGGCAACGCAGGTGGATAAGGTAGTCAAGAAGGCATACGGCATGCTTGCCTTGATCGGTCGGGGCATCGAGTTAACAATTGGCAAGTCATGTTGCAGCTGTACAGAACTATCGTTTGACCACACTTAGAATATTGCGTGCAATTCTGGTCGTCACACTACCAGAAGAACTTGGAGGCTTTGGAGAGGGTATAGAAGACGTTTACCAGAATGTTGCCAGGTCTGGAGGGCATTAGCTATGAGGAGAGGTTGGATAAACTCGGATTGCTTTCACTGGAACGACGGAAGTGGAGGGGCGACATGATAGAGGTTTACAAAGTTATGAGCGGCATGGACAGAGTGGATAGTCAGAAGCTTGTTCCTAGGGTGGAAGAGTCAGTTACCTGGGGACATAGGCTTAAGGTGAGAGGGGTAAACTTTAGAGGGGATGTGCGAGGCAACTTCTTTTCACAGAGGGTGGTGAGTGCCTGGAACCTGCTGCCGGTGGAGGTGGTGTAACGCAGGGACGATAATGACGTTGAAAAGGCATCTTGACAAATACATGAATAGGATGGCAATAGAGGAATATGGTCCCCGGAAGTGCAGAAGATTTTAGTTTAGGCAGGCATCAAGATCGGCCCAGGTTTGGAGGGCCGAATGGCCTGTTCCTCTGCTGTACTGTTCTTTGTACTTTGTTCTTGTTATCCAATTCCCCTTTGAAACTTCCCCGATGAAATTGCTTCCATCGCGTCTTCCAGACTATAACAACTCGCTGCATATATAAAATACATGTTTTTCATATGTCACCTCTGACTCTATTTCAAATTACTTTATGTCTTGTTACCCACCCTTTTTCCAGAGTAAATAGTTCATCCTCACTCTTTGGAAAACCCATAAAATTGTGAACGCCTCATTAAATTCCCCCTTTAACGTACCTGCTGTAGGGAGAACAGTTCCAGATTCTCTAGTACCCCATGTAACTGAAGTCCCTCATTTCTGGACAATTAAAGTAAATTTCATCTGCAGGTTCTCCAAGGCCCTGACATCATTCCGAACATGTAATGCCCAGAATATGCCACAATTCATCTGCTGAGACTTAACAAGTGATTTATAACTTTCAGTTTGCGTCCTTGCATTTGCAATCTATGCCTCTATGTATAAGGCTAAATGCCATGGGTGTTGGGTGGCACAGTGGCGCAGTGGTTAGCACCGCAGCCTCACAGTTTGAGTAACCCGGGTTCAATTATCGGTTCTGCCTGCATGGAGTTTGCAAGTTCTCCCTGTAACCGCGTGGGTTTTCACCGCGCACTCGGGTTTTATCCGACAACCAAAGACTTGCAGGTTGATAGGTCAATTGGCCATTGTAAATTGTCCCGAGTGCAGGTAGATGGTCGGGAATATGGGATTATTGCAGGGTTAGTATAAATGGGTGGTTGTTGGTCGGCACCTGTAAATAATGCCTGAACTCACAAACGTGTCCTGCCACACTCAAAGTCTTCTGTATGTGTATCTGTTCTTGACTTCCTTTAAAATTGCACCAATTATTTTACATTGCTTCTCCTCAGTCTTCATTCCAAATGTCTCCTTCACTCATGTCTGCATGAAATTTCATCTACCTCATTTCCTCATTTCAGGAATCCTCCTGAAGCCTTCGAATATCATCTTAATTTTTTACCTTTCTCAGTTTATGTTGTCTGAGAACATTGAAAGTATGCCTTATGTACATATGTCTATGCTGTTTATATTCATCAAAAAAGCCAGGGTCCTCATACTGATCGATGGGGGTGGGGGTGGAGGTGGCGGGGGAGTTCTCCCTTCCAGTCTGAACAGCAGCTTTTCACCACTTCTCACTTTATCCTGTCCCTTAGCAGCGTCATATCCACAGTGTTACTGTCTCGTTCGTCCATGAGGCTCAGACCTCCTAACAAATATAATAAATGGTGTTTGATTTCACGGATTTTGACAGACAATATACAGAGCATCAACTGTGATATCCTCATCAAATCTCTCCAATACTTCATCAAAGGACGAGATCAAGTTTGTCAGAAATGATTTGTTATTAACACATTTCTGCTGCTTGTCATTTATAAACTCATGTTTTTTTTTTTCAAACCACAATGATATTGCCCCAGATTATGCACTATAAATGTTTCTCCGGCATTTCAACAAGGTGAGGCTGAGGGGCCTGTAGTTACAGTGTTTACCCTATCTCTGCTGCTTTAAACAGGGTTTAACATTGACAACTCTTCAGTCCTCTGGCACCACTCCCATATCCAAGGAGGATAAAAGATTCTGGACTGTGCCGACACTATTTCCAGCATTGCTCCCATCAGCAACCCTCATACATCGCATCCAGACCGGGTAAATATTCCACTTTATGGTGGTTCAAAACGTGTTGGATTGAAAGGGGTTAATTGAATCTGTTTGTTCAGTAACTGTAATTAATGTCACTCTCCATGGTCCCTAATTGTGTCACTGGAGGGTTTCCATCATCTATTAGTAAAGGACACCTTTCACCGTGATATCCCATTGTGACCGCAGGAGCATCAACCCCGGTACTCATAGGGATCAGCGGCACCATAGAGAGGGATAGGATAGATCAGATCTGAGAATAATGGATTGGAATGTTATATCAATGGGTCACAATCAGACAACAATAGATTTGAATGTTGCAATAATGGACAGGAGTTTATCCTATTGGGTTGATGGTCTTTCCACATATTATGATCAGCTATCTTTGGACTTTCGAATCTATTGCGTACTTCTGATTATTCAATACATTTACGATCCAATCCTCGCTATTGTTGGCAGCCCAGGTAAGTCTCTTCATCCAGCTCTGATTTTTATAAAGCATTTTTAACTGCATTATTGCTCTTGTCATTTACACTGCCCCCCTTGATGCTCTTGTTATTCCTGGTGAATCTCTGCATGCACCTGTTAACTCTACAAATCAGTGAAAACTGTATTATTGTTCTTTCAATATCCTCTTCTAATATACTCTCTTAACCACTGCTGCTGTTGGTGTCCCTGGTAAGTATCTATGTACCGCTATGAGATCTGTATACCTTGATTCATTATATTAATAATAATTAATAATAATAACCACATTTCAATGAATTACTGTTCTTCTCATTTAGTTCTCGTGTCATAGAGTCATAGCTATTTACAGCACAGATAAACGGCCTTTCGGCCCATCTTGTCTGTGCTGCCCATCAAACACCGTTCTAATCTAATCCCATATTTCAGTACTTGGCCCGTAGCCTTGTATGCTATCGCGTTTCAAGTGCCTATCTAAATACTTCTTAAATGTTGTGAGAGTTCCTGCCTCGACTATCCATTCAGGTAGTGTGTTCCAGTTTAAGCCTCATGTAGACCAAAGCTAGTGTCTTCGCTATTGATCTTGAACTCAGTTCGCTATTGACCGATTCCATTTCCTGAACAGGCCAATGGTTGTGGCTGAACCAGACTGTTCACAACCTCGGCGATCCCCTTTGACTCTGAGCTGATTTCCAACACCATATCGTATCCAATACCAATCCTGTATTCTACCTCCTCCCTAATATCACACGATTCCACCTCTGCCCAAGGCCATCTTCTGCATAAACCCTCATTCATCAATTTGTTTAATCCAGATTCCCAATGTTTCCCTTGTCACCTGTCCAGCTAAACACTTTCATAAATTACAGTCCATCCAAAACTCTGCTGTACATATCCTAACTCACAGTAAATCTGATTACCCATCACCCCTGTGTTCACTGACCTACACTGGCTTCCATTCCGGAAGAACATCAATTATAGAATGCTCCTTGTGTTTGAATCCCTCCATGGCCTCTCCCTTCGAATTTATCCCATTCCCCGGTCCATATCGCATATTCCTACAATTTCTTCACCATTAAGCATTTATCCATTTCTCTTTGTAAACGGAATTTATTTCCCTCTATATCTCTCCCTGGCCATCATTTAGTGTTCAGTGGCGACAGTGATGCTGGTGCACCAAACACAGAAACCGCAAAATGCGTGGGATATGCTGCCAGCCACTTGTGCTGTGTCCCGTGTTTTGTTCCATATTGGGCAGGACAACAGGCATTTTTGATGCACGTCATTAAGTCATGTCCACAGATCGTCTGTGTTAGTTACTCTTCGCTGAACATACATTCAGCAGCATGAGGAACCCCGTCGAGTGTTATTTAAAAGGACCAGATATCCAACTTGCAAGTGACAGGCTTTTGACTTAGGTCTGATGCTGTAAAGTTAGCGGAGGTGCTGGAGATAGATTTCTGGAGGTTGTGTTGTGAGCTGCTGCAAACATTCAGGGAGCCCAGAGGATTTGGTGACCCATCTCTTGATGAGGTACGGGGACTGTAGTTATAGTGTCTCTGGGTCTGTAACATGACCAACAAATGGAGCAGAGGCTGAAGAGAAGGGAAGCGAAGGGGACTCTGCCCTAAAAACGCCGGGTTTTCCAAGAGCAATTTTCCTTCCTACACCTGAACCAGGAGCAGTGTGTAAGATGACCATGATTCAATAAGGTGGTGGTAACTGTGCTGTGCCACCTCCAGCAGCTCGACCTGTGTGTGGGGAGCAGTGCCAGTGGCTGTTAATGTAACAGTTTCATTGACCCTCTTTGTATCTGGATTTTTCCAGGCAGGAGTAGGCAACGTATCTCCCAGTATGCTTTCCATTGATGTATCTGGTAGGTGAAGGAGGGTATCTATGCCGGGTGAGGTACATACATCATTTTCTCCATCAGCAGTGAGAAGCAGGTTGAGAGGTCCCGTGGATTTGTCAGAATAGTGAAATTGACGATGATGTACGAGGCTCTGCGCGCACCCATGTCAACGGGGTGAGGTCAGGAATTGTTAAAAAAAACCTCTTACTCCATTTGTGAACAGTTGGTGTGTAATAATTTACAGTACATCATACGAACATATGAATTAGGAGCAAGAGTAGGCCACTCTGCCCCTCGGCCCTGCTCTGCCATTCAACAAGATCATGGTTGATCTGATTGTAAACACAACTCTGCATTCCTACCTACCCCCCATAACCTTGCACCCCCTTTGCTGATCAAGTAGTTATCTATCTCTGCCGTAAAAATAGGTTTCTGCTTCCACCACCTTTTGAGGAAGAAAATTCCAAAGACTCACAACCGTCTGAGAGAAAAGTAAAAATCTCCTTATCTCCATCTTAAATGGGCAACCCTTTATTTTTAAGCAGTGACTCCTGATTCGAGATTCTCAAACAACAAGAAACATGCTTTCAACATACACCATGTCAAGACCCCTGAGGATCTTAAGTTTCAATCAAGTCGACTTGTATTCTTCTTTATTCCAGCAGATACAAGCCTAGTGTGTCCAGCCTTTCCTCATAAGACAATATTCCAGCTATTAGTGTAATAAACCATCTCGGTTCTGCTTCCAATGCATTTACTGCCTTCCTAAAATAAGAAGACCAGTACTGTACATAAGATTCCAGATGTGTTCTCACGAATGACCTCGAGAACTGAAGCATAACCTCCCTACTTGTGCATTCAGCCTCCCTCGCAATAAATAACATTCTATTAGTTTGCCTAAAAACTTGCTGGACCTGCATACTAACCTTTTGTGGTTGATACTGAAAGACATCCAGTTTTCTCTGCATTCCAGAGTGCTGCAGTCTCTCACCATTTAGATAATATGCTTCTTTTTCATTTCTCCTGCGAAAATGGACAATTTCACATTATCGTACGTTTACTCCATTTGCCATATCTTTACCCACTCAGTTAACCTATTTGTATCATTTGTAGCTTTCTATGCCCTCTTCACAACTTACCTTCCAAGTCACCTTCGTGTCATCAGGAAATCTAATATTCATGCATTCAGTCCTTTTATCTAAGTCATTAATATAAATTGTAAAAAGTTGATGACACAGCACTGATGCCTGTGGCATTCCACTCCTGACATCTTGCCAACCAGAAAATGGCCCATTTAAGCCATTGTTAGCCAAACAGTCTTCAATCCATGCCAACATGTTACCGTTTACCTGATGAGCTTTTATTTTCCATATTAATTATTGTGCTGGCACCTTAACAAATGGCTTCTAGAAATCTAAGTACAGTACATCCCCCTTTATCCAGAACACATGTTACTTCTTCAAAGAACTCCAATAAATTGGTTTAGTATGACTTCCATTCACAAAACAGTACTAACGCTGCCTGATTACCTTGAATACTCGAAGTGTGCTCCATAAAATCTTTAATAATAGTTTCTAACATTTTTCATAAGACAGATGTTGGAAAAGGTTAGAAGAGATAGGATTTATAATCATCTTGAAAATAATAAGTTCATTAGCGATAGTCAGCACGGTTTTGTGAAGGGTAGGTCGTGCATCACAAACCTTATTGAGTTTTTTGAGAAGGTGACCAAACAGGTGGATGGGGGTAAAGCCGTGGATGTGGTGTATATGGATTTCAGTAAGACGTTTGATAAGGTTCCCCACGGTAGGCAATTGCAGAAAATACGGAAGTATGGGATTGAAGGTGATTTAGTGCTTTGGATCAGAAATTGGCGAGCTGAAAGAAGACAGAGGGTGGTGGTTGATGGCAAATGTTCATCCTAGAGTTTAGTTACTCGTGGTGTACCGCAAGGATCTGTTTTGGGGCCACTGCTGTTTGTCATTTTTAAGAATGACCTTGGTGAGGGTGCAGAAGGGTGAGTTAGTAAATTTGCGGATGACACGAAGGTCGGTGGAGTTGTGGATAGTGCCGAAGGATGTTGTAGGTTACAGAGGGACATAGATAGGCTGCAGAGCTGGGCTGAGAGATGGCAAATGGAGTACAATGCGGAAAAGTGTGAGGTGATTCACTTTGGAGGGAGTAACAGGAATGCAGAGTACTGGGCTAATGGGAGGATTCTTGGTAGTGTAGATGAGCAGAGAGATCTTGGTGTCCAGGTACATAAATCCCTGAAAGTTGCCACCCAGGTTAATAGGGCTGTTAAGAAGGCATATGGTGTGTTCGCTTTTATTAGTAGGGGAATGGAGTTTCGGAGCCACGAGGTCATGCTGCAGCTGTACAAAACTCTGGTGCGGCCGCACCTTGAGTATTGCGTGCAGTTCTGGTCACCGCATTATAGGAAGGATGTGGAAGCTTTGGAAAGGGTGCAGAGGAGATTTACTAGGATGTTGCCTGGTATGGAGGGAAGGTCTTACGAGGAAAGGCTGAGGGACTTGAGGTTGTTTTCGTTCGAGAGAAGGAGGAGGAGAGGTGGCTTAATAGAGACATATAAGATAATCAGAGGGTTAGATAGGGTGGATAGTGAGAGTCTTTTTCCTCGCATGGTGATGGCAAACACGAGGGGACATAGCTTTAAGTTGAGGGGTGATATATATAGGACAGATGTCAGAGGTAGTTTCTTTACTCAGAGAGTAGTCGGGGCGTGGAACGCCCTGCCTGCAACAGTAGTAGACTCGCCAACTTTAAGGGCATTTAAGTGGTCATTGGATAGACATATGGATGACAATGGAATAGTTTAGGTCCGATGGTTTCACAGGTCGGCGCAACATCGAGGGCCGAAAGGCCTGTACTGCGCTGTATTGTTCTATGTTCTAACTGGCTATAGCTTCTTGCTTTCTGTCTCCCTTGCCTGTTGAATAAATTGGCTATTTTCCAATGTAATCTGATGGACCTTACCCAAGTCTGGGGAATGTTGGAAAATTAAAACCAACACATCAACTATCTCACAAGCCATTATTTTAAGACCCTAGGGAATTTGTCAGGCCACGGTTCCAGCAAGATGCTCAATACCACTTCCCCAGTGATTGTGCTTTTCTTGAGTTCTTCCCTCCCTTCTATTTCCTGACTTACAGCTATATCTGGGATGTTACATGTATCATCCATGGTGACGACCGATGCAAAATACCTGTTCAATTAATATGCCATTTTCTTGTTCTCCATTATTAATTCGCCAGACTCATGTTCGATAGGAGCAACGCTCACCTTATCAACTCGTTTGCTGAAGTAGCTATGGAAACTCTTACTATCTGTGTTTTTTAATATTTCTAGTCAGCCTTCTCTCGTGCTCTAGCTTCCTCTCCTTATTAATCTTTTAGGCACTCTTTGCTATTTTCAAATGTTGTCAAAACTTCTGACCTGGCACCCGTCTTTGTGGAATTATATGTCTTTTCCCCTTAACTTTGATATTTTCTTTAACTTTTCTAGTTAACCATGGATGTTGGGTCCCATCCTTGGAATTTTTCTTTCTTGTTGAAATGTATCTACTCTGTGTATTCTGACATATCTCCTTAAAGGTCTGCCACTGCATTTCCATCGACCTATCCTTCAAACTAATTTGGCAGTAAATTTTAGATAGTTCTGCTTTCATGCACGCATAATTTCCCTTGCTTACATTTAAAATTCTAGACTTGGACCCACTCTTCTCTCCCTCAAACTGAATGTAAAATTAAAGCATATTATGATTACTAGTGCCTAGAGGCTCCTTCACGATTAGGTCACTGACGAATCCTATCTCGTTGCACAATACCAGGTCGATTATAGCCCGCTCTCTGGTTGGCTCCAGAGCGTGCTGGTTGCTGAATATCCACTATGCTGGCAGCAGGTACAATACCTTCATTATGAAGCAGTCAGCAATTCCAACAATCTTCGGGCCTCCACAGACAAACGGAGTATGGCTATTAAAGAGACAATGGTTACCCCTCTATGCAGAGCTCAGATTGTAAGGTAGCAAATCTGGCAACAGGAAGTAGAAAATTAGAAAGCGAAATTATTTATTTTTAATTTATTTCATTTAGAGATGCAGCACTGATACAGGCCCTTCGGCCCACCAAGTCTGCGCCGACCATCAACTACCCATTTATACTAATGCTGCACTAATTCCATATTCCAACCACATCCCACCTGTCCCTATATTTCCCTCCCACCTACCTATACTCGGAGCAATTTCACAATGGCCAATTAACCTATCAACCTGCAAGTCTTTGGCATTTGGGAGAAAACCGGAGCACGCGGAGAAAACCCACGCAGACACAAGGAGAACTTGCAAACTCCACACAGGCAGCACCCAAAATTGAACGCGGGTCGCTGGAGTTCTGGGACTGCAGTGCTAACCACTGCACTACTGGAAGGCAAGCGAAACAAAGGCGATTATCAACTTAGCTTAGAATGCAGAATAATGCCAAAAAGACAAAGTTGAGGGGACATCTACCTGAATGCCCGTAGAATTCTCAACAAGGTAGATGAGTTACATGCCAAAAAGAGGTGTTTGCGAATGATCTAATTTCCATGATGGAAACGTGACTACAGGGTGACCAAGATCGTGGGGAGGAACAGATTGGGAGGCAGATTTTAGAAAGTTGCAGAAGTAGAAGGGTTGTTGTCATGGGTGACTTCAACTTCCCTAATATTGATTGGAACCTCCTTAGTGCAAATAGTTTGGATGAAGCAGTTTTTGTCGGGTGTGTCCAGGAGGGTTTCCTGACTCAATATGTAGATAGGCCGACTAGAGGGGAGGCTATGTTGGACTTGGTGCTTGGCAACGAACCAGGCCAGGTGGCAGATCTCTCGGTGGGAGAGCATTTCGCTGATAGTGATCACAACTCCCTGACCTTTGCGATAGTCATGGAGAGGGATAGGAGCAGACGGGTTGGGAAAATATTTAATTGGGGGAGGGGGAATTACAATGCGATTAGGCAGGAACTGGGGAGCTTAAATTGGGAACAGATGTTCTCAGGGAAATGCACGACAGAAATGTGGAGGTTGTTTAGGGAGCACTTGCTGCGACTGCTGGATAGGTTTGTCCCGATAAGGCAAGGAAGGGATGCTCGGGTGAAGGAACTTTGGATGACAAGAGATGTGGAACAGCTGGTCAAAAGGAAGAAGGAAGCTTACTTAAGGTTGAGGAAGCAAGGATCAGAAAGGGCTCCAGAGGGTTACAAGGTAGCAAGGAAGGAACTGAAGAACGGACTTGGGAGAGCTCGAAGGGGACATGAAAAAGTCTTGGCGGGTAGGATTAAGGAAAATCCCAAGGCGTTCTACACTTATTGCGGAACAAGAGGATGGCCAGAGTGAGGGTAAGGCCGATCAGGGATAGTGGAGGAAACATGTGCCTGGAGTCGGAGGAGGTAGGGAGGTCCTTAATGAATACTTTGCTACAGTTTTCACTAGTGAGAGGGACCTGGTCGTCAGTGAGGACAGCGTGAAACAGGCTGATATGCTCGAACAGGTTGATGTTAAGAAGGAGGATTTGCTGGAAATTTTGAAAGACATGAGGACAGATAAGTCCCCGGGGCCAGACGGGATATACCCAAGGTTTCAACGGGAAGCGAGGGAAGAGATTGCCGCGCCTTTGGCGATGATCTTTGCGTCTTCACTGTCCACTGGAGTAGTGCCAGATGATAGGATGGTGGCAATTGTTATTCCCTTGTTCAAGAAAGGGAATACGGATAACCCTGGGAATTACAAACCAGTCAGTCTTCCGTCGGTGGTGGGCAAATTATTGGAGAGGATTCTGAGAGACAGGATCTATGATTATTTGGAAAAGCATGGTTTGATCAGAGATAGTCAGCATGGCTTTGTGAGGGGCAGGTCATGCCTCACAAGGCTTATTGAATTCTTTGAGGATGTGACAAAACACATTGATGAAGAAGACAGTGGATGTGGTGTATATGGATTTTAGCAAGGCGTTTGATAAGGCTCCCCAAGGTAGGCTCATTCAGAAAGAAAGGAGGCACGGGATACAGGGAAATTTGGCTGTCTGGATACAGAATTAGCTGGCCCATAGAAGACAGAGAATGCTAGTAGATGGAAAGTATTCAGCCTGGAGCTCGGTGACCAGTGGCGTTCCGCAGGGATCTGTTCTGGGACCTCTGCTCTTTGTGATTTTTATAAATGACTTGGATGAGGAAGTGGAAGGCTGGGTTAGTTAGTTTGCCGATGACACGAAGGTTGCTGGAGTTGTGGATAGTGTGGAGTAGGTTCCAATGGGACTTGAACGGCATGCAGAGCTGGACTGAGAAGTGGCAGATGGAGTTCAACCTGGAAAAGTGCGAAGTGATTAATTTTGGAAGGTCGAATTTGAATGCAGAATACAGGCTTAAAGACAGGATTCTTGGCAGTGTGGAGGAACAGAGGGATCTTGTGGTCCACGTCCATAGATCCAATAAAGGTTGCCACCCAAGTTGATAGGGGTGTTAAGAAGGCGTTGGCTTTCATTAACAGGGGGATTGAGTTTAAGAGCCACGAGGTTATGCTGCAGCTCTATAAAACCCTGGTTAGACCGCACTTGGAATATTTTGTTCAGTTCTGATCGCCTCATTATAGGAAGGATGTGGAAGCTTTAGAGAGAGTGCAGAGGAGATTTACCGGGATGCTGCCTGGACTGGAGGGCATGACTTATGAACAAGGGATGAGGGAGCTAGGGCTTTTCTCATTGGAGCGAAGAAGGATGAGAGGTGACTTGATAGAGGTGTACAAGATGATGAGAGGCATCGATAGAGTCGATAGAAAGGGACATTTTCCCAAGGCAGAAAGGGCTATCACCAGGGGGCATTATTCTAAGGTGATTGGAGGAAGGTTTCGGGGAGATGTCAGAGGTATGTTCTTTACACAGAGAGAGGATGCGTGGAATGCACTGCCAGCGGTGATAGTTGAAGCGGACACACTCGGGACATTTAAGCGACTCTTGGATAGGTACATGGATGACAGTAGAATGAAGGGTATGTAGGTAGTTTGATCTTCGAGTAGGTTAAAGGTTCGGCACAACATCGTGGGTCGAAGGGCCTGTACTGCGCTCTACTGTTCTGTGTTCTTCCTGTGTCCCTGTTGACCATGGATACAGGAAGTGTATCCAGCTGCAGCTACTGGCTACGCATTACGGAGCTGGAGCTGCGGGTGGATTCACTGTGGAGCATCCGAGATGCTGAGGGCGTCATGGATAGCACGTTTCGTGAGGTGGTCACACCGCAGGTATTGGCTGCACAAGCAGAGATGGGATGGGTGACCACCAGACGGAAAAATAGGCGCAGGCAGGTAGTGCATAAGTCCCGTGTGGCCGTCCCCCTCTCAAACTGATAGAGCACTTTGGATTCTGTTTTGATGGATGATCTCGCAGGGGAAAGCAGCAAAAGCCAGGTCCGTGGCACCACGGAGGGCTCTGCTGCACAGCAGGGGAGGAAACGGGATGGAAGAGCTATCGTGATAGGGGATTCTATCGTCAGGGGTGCAGTTAGATGTTTAAGTGGCCGCAAACGATACTCCAAGATGTTATGCTGCCTACCCGGTGCTAGGGTCAACGATATCTCGGAGCGGCTGCAGGACATTCTGAAAGGGGAGGATGATCAGCCAGAGGTTGTGATCCATATTGGTTCTAATTGGCAGAAACAACAGCAACAACAATATCTATATTGCGTCTTTAATGTATTAAAGCATCCCAATGTGCTTCTCAGGTGCAGAAGGTTTTAGTTCAGGCAGGCAGCAAGATCGGCGCAGGCTTGGAGGGCCGAATGGCCTGTTCCTGTGCTGTACTGTTCTTTGTTCTTTGTTCTTTAGTGTTGCCCCTTTTCTCGTCGGGCCATCCACACATTGATTGAAAAAACTATCCTGCACACACTTAAAAAAATCTTCCCCATCTGATCCCTTACACTAAGGCATTCCCAGTCAATATTAGGGAAGTTAAAATCACCTACTATTACAAACATATAATTCCTACACCTATCTCTGATTTCCCGACATTTCGGCTCCTCCACTTCCCTCGGACTTTTGGGGGGCCTATAGTATAATCCCACCAAAATGATCACCCCTTTCTTATATCTAAGTTCTACCCATATAGCCTCGCTGGACGTCCCCCCGTGATATTCTCTCTGTGTACTGCTGTGATGTCCTCCCGAATCAATAGTACAACTCCTCCTACTCACTTACCTCCACCTCTGTCAAGTCAGAAGCATCGGTACCCCGGCACATTGAGCTGCCAGTACTGCCCAACCCTCAACCACGATCCATGCTCTGAATTCATCTGCCTTACCTGTAAGGCTTTTTGCATGAAAGTAAATGCAGTTCAGCTTACCAGACATTCCCCGCTGCCTGTGCTACCCCCTGCCCGGCTTGCTTACTGGACTTGCTTGCTTCAATCCCTAAATTTGCCTCAACTATCTCATCAGAGAGACTACTACTTTGGGTCTCACACCTCTGCAAGACTAGTTTAAGCCCTCCTGAGAATGACTAGCAAACTTCCCCGCAAGGATATTAATCCCCTTCCAGTTCAGATGCAACCCATCACTCTTGTACAGGTCACCTCTGCACCAGAAGAGATCCCAATGTTCCAAGTAGCTGAAACCCTCCCGCCTACACCAGCTTTTCAGCCACCCATCCATTCGTCTTATCCTCCTATTCCGACCCTCACTAGCACGTGGCACAGAGAGTAATCCTGTGATGACAACCCGAGAGGTCCTGCTTTTTAACCTTCTGCCTAATTCCTTATATTCACTTTGCAGGACCTCATCTCTCTTCCTGCCTATGTCCTTAGGCAGATTCCCATTGTTTATGAGGAACAGTTTCAGTTCCTGGAGTCCATCCCCGTGTGTAATATCCACGCTGTCCTGCTTTATGCAGCCACAGACTGTTCTGTCTGGTTCACCGTCACTTTCACCTTTGATCGATTTGTAGCCATTTGTTGCCAGAATCTGAAAAGTAAATATTGCAGTGAGAAAACGGCGGCTGTGGTTTTGGGAACAGTGACTGTGCTGAGCTGTTTAAAGAACATCTTCTGGTATTTTATGTTAACACGTCGGTATGAGATGAACAACATCCCCTGGTTTTGTACTGTAATGTGGCAGGATCAGCAATCGTTGGCCTGGGTATCAATCGAGTTCCTCCATCACATTATAACCCCGGCGATCCCATTTGTGGTGATTCTGCTGCTCAATTCTCTCACCATCAGACACATTTTAGTGAGCAACAGAACACGCAGGAGACTCCGAGCTCACAGCCGTGGGGTAAGTCACAGAGATCCAGAGATGGAGAGCAGAAGGAAATCCGTCATTTTACTGTTAGTTATTTCAGCCAATTTCATCCTTTTATGGACAATATTTATGGCGAATTCGATATGTTGGCGTCTTTATTGGTTTCAGTTTTTGAGTGGATCTGTAACCGTATCTCTACCTCCTTTTCTGCGGGAATTGGGCTTCATGCTGCAGCTACTGAGTTGCTGCACAAACACTGCGATTTATGCCGTGACCCAGACACACTTTGGAGAGCAGTTGAAGAATGTGCTGAAATATCCCTTTACAACAATGATACCATCATTAAATGAGGAGAGGAACTGACTATTTCCCACAGCCAGAGGCATGGCTTCTCGCAGTGGTGACAGATCAGGGGCGGGGCCTGCCACTATGGTGACAGATCAGGAGCTTGGCATGCCACTATGGTGCTAGACCTGTGATGGAATGCGTTCCCCAGGGTGACAGAGGATTGGAGTTAAAGCCTGTTCTCCATGGGTACCGTGGACTGGGGCATGGCGTGTTGTCATGGTGACGGGGTCGTGGGGCGATGCCTGTTCTTCTAGGTGACAGGAGAGTGGGGGTGGGGCCAGTTCACCATGGTAAAAGCAAAATGCTGCAGATGCTGGAAATCTGAAATAAAAACGGAATGTGCTTCAAATATTCAACAGGTCAGGCAGCATTTGTGGAGAGTGAAACCTGAAACGTTAGCTCTGCTTCTGGCTCTGCAGATACTGCCTAACCTGTTGAGTACTTGCAGAACGTTCTGTTTTTATTTCTGTTCACCATGGTGATGGGGGAGGTGGTGTGGGGCCTGCTACCCAGGGTGCAGTGAGTAGCAGTGCAACCTGTTTCCCATTGTGACAGGGATGTGGAAGCGGAGCCTGTTCCCAGGGTGGCGACAGCAGCAAAGGCCGAATTATGCCCCCCGTTCTGCATTCATCCTCACAGAGATACCGACAATGCTGGCAGTGCAGGAAAGGCCTTTTCAATCCCCCGTTTGTATTACACCATACCGAGAGATGCTGAGAGACATAAACTGAGCAGGAATGTTCTAGTTATATATCTGATCTCTACTGAGACTTCTGAGATACACAAATGAAGTAGAAACTGCCTAATTCGGTCGGGAATGTGCTGGTAACTCACAAAAGAATACTGAGAAGCACAAACAGGGCAGGAATCGCCGACTCCTACCTCGGATTGTATTAAACCACAGAAACCACAGAGTGATGTTGAGACATTCAGACAGATCTGGGAAGACCTATTTCTATGCTTGGTCTGTATTAAGCCACACACAGAGATACTAAGACACCTACAGTGAGCAGAGAATGGTGAATTATATTCATAATATGTATCAAACCACACCGAGTGAATACTAAAAAAGACAAACAGATGGCGAAGACCTATTGCTATTCCTGGTCTGTATTAAACTCCACAGAGAGGTACTGAGGCACATAAACAGAGCAGGAAAGGTCTAATTTAATTATTAGGCATAATTAAACCACAAAACGAGATGCTGTGATGCACAAACAGAACGGAGAAGCTGAATTACAAACCCAGATAATATTCAACCACACAGAGGTACTGTGACACACAAATAGTGCAGGACAGGCCGATTACTATCTCCGGGCTGCATTAAACTATACAGAGAGATACTGAGACACAGAGTCAGAGCAGGAAAAGCCTAATTCTATCCCTAGTCTGTATTCTACCACACCGAAAGATACTGTGACAGGCGCACAGAGCAGGAAAGGCCTAATTCTAGACCGCTCTGTAATAAATCACAGTGAAATACTGAGACACAGCAGGGGAGCAGGAAAGGTCTAATTCAATTCTCGGTCTGAATTAAACCACACTAAGAGACACCGAGACCCAGAAACAGAAAAGGAAGTGTCTAATTATATCAACAGACTGTATTAAACCAGAGCGAGAGAGGGAGACTGAGATACACAAATGGAGGCTGAGATAGACAAATGGAGAATAAAGTGTCTAATTCTAAACCCAGTATGCATGAACACACACTGGGTGAAAGCTGAGAAACACAAAAGGAGAGGAAAGGCTTAATTCTAGTCCCGCACAGAATTAAAACACAGAGAGATACTGCGAAGGACAAACAGAGCAGGAGAAGCTTAATTCTATCCCCCGATCTCTATTATACCACCCTCAGAGATTCTGAGATACACAAATTGCAAAGAACGTGTATAATTCTATCCACAATATATATTAAAACTGAAAGATACTGAGACACACAAGCACAACTGGATAGGTTTAATTCTATCACCTGTCTGCATTAAACCACACAGAGAGATACTGTGACCCAGAAACATAGAAGAAAATGTCTAATTACATCCACAGACTGCATTAAGGAGGGATGATATAATAAAACACACAACATTTTAAAAGTATTTAGATGAGCACTTGGAACGCCATACATACAAGGCTGCGGGCCAAGTGCTGGAAAATAGGATTAGGATAGTTAGGTGCTTGATAGCCGGCACAGACAAGATGGGCCGAAGGGTCTGTCTCTGTGCTGCATAACTTTATGACTTTAAGATTCCTCAAATAAGGCCATTTGGGCAGAAAATAAAAACAAAAAGGGGGCAATCACTTGGCTGGGAGTGTACTACAGGCCTCCAAACAGTCAGGGAGAGATAGAGGAGCAGATATGTAAGCAAATCTCAGAGAGCTGTAAAAATAATAGGGTAATAATAGCAGGAGATTTCAACTCCGCCAATTTCAACTGGGATAGTCTTAGTGCAAAAGGCTTAAAGAGGGCAGAATTCTTCAAATGCATACAGGAGAGCTTTTCGAGCCAGTACCTGGATAGTCCGACAACATAAGGGGCAGGACTGGACCGAATCCAAGGGAATGAAAGCGTACAAGTGGCAAAAGTGTCAGTGGGGGAACCTTTCGGGGATAGTGACCATAACTCTGTAAGATTGAAGGCAGTTATGGAAAAGGACAAAGACGGACCGAAAATAAAGGTACTGAATTGAGGGAAGACTGATTTTAAGGTGATAAAACAGGATCTGGCCAATGTGGATAGGATGCTTCATCCGGATACTGAGTCTGGAACCAGGGAACACAGTCTGAGAATAAAGGACAAGCCATTTAAGACTGAGATGTGGAAGAATGTCTTCACTCAGAGGATGGTGCATCTTTGGAATTCTCTACGCCAGGGAGTTGTGGAAACTCAATCACTGAGCATGTTTAAGGCAGAAATCGATGGAAATCTGGATACTAATGACATCAATGCATTTGGGGAGAGCACGAGAAAGTGGCATTGAGGTAGATGATCAGCCACGATCTTATTGAATGACAGAGCAGGCTTGACAGACTGGATGGCATAGTCCTGATTCTTTGTTCCCCCTTGAATACCTCGTTTGCATCTGACTCCATCACACCTTCAGACATTGCATCCCAATCCGAAGGACGTGCTGTGTGGAAAAGTTTTTCCTCATGTCACCATTTCTTCTGTTTGCTCATTGCCTTAAATTTATGCCCTCCTCCTGTCAATCCTTCGACCAATGGGAACAGTTATTTTCATACCAATTCTGTCTAGACCCCTCATGATTTTGAAAACCTCTATCAAACCACTTCTCAACCTTCTCTTCACCAAGCCAAACACTCCCAAACTCTAATATCTACCCATTTTACTGAAGTTCCCAATCCCTAGAACCATTCATGTATACCTGTTCTGCGCTCTCTCTAAGGCATTCAAAGCATAGCTAAAATGTGACACCCAGAACTGGATGAGGCCGAACCAGTGGTCTATACAAGTATAATATAACATCCATGCATTTGTACTCTATGCCTCAATTAATAAATCCTATGATACTGTATGCTTTATTAACTGGGCTCTCAACCCTTCCTGCTTCAAGAGAAAGGGTCAGTCTGCACCTGGAGTTTGACAAAAATCAGCTTTCAAAATGATGCAGAGATTCATCCAATGATGGAGATCTGGACTCAGCCCCTCCCACGCGGTGCCTCAAATCCCAACCATCACTCTGGTTGTAGGATCAACCTTCTGCTTGGTCCTCCAGCCACATCCCTTCTTCAAAGGAGGTCATATCAATCACCTGGTCTCTCAGTGTCTCTGTAACTGAAGGAAAAATCACTCAGTAGTTTTGGGAGGTTGGTTTGTGTGAAAAAATATGCCGCTGATTTTACTGAGGCCCTTTTCCGTGTCCCAGCTCCTGTAAATGCTGGCAGTAAGGGGAGCGTAATCACAGGAGGTTCCACATCACTGGCCGCTCGTCGGTAAGGGAGCTCCTAACAGTTTAATATGCTTCTGCTATGTGAGTGTTTAATAAAGTGCCTGAAAGACTCACTGTAACACTCACATATTCCAACTGCAATGTAATGTCAGTGCTGTGCGTGTGTTTGATAAGATGTTTGCAGGCCTCACTGTAACACTCTCAAATGTCCCAGCTGCAGTGTAATGTGTGTGCTGTGTGTGTCTTTAATAAAGTGCCTGAAAGTCGGACTGTAAGACAGTCACATATCCCAGCTCCAGTGTAATGTCCGTGCTCTGTTTGTGTTTAATAAAGAGCCTGCACGCCTCACTGTAACACTGTGGCAAATCCCAGCTGCACTCAGTGTTGTGTGCCTCCTGTCCAATATCCTCCGATCAAACGCAATGAACAATCGCGTCTCCAAAGGGAAACGTCTAGATGAAGCTGATGGTTTCGGCGGTGTGGCAGCACATTTCCCATTGTGAGTGTGCCAGAATGAATAGCTTCAACGACAGTCAAAATAAGCCCTTACCAGACCAAAGATCATTGGTGGAGTTTAATGGGCTGTTTGTATCACTGGGCTAGAGGAGGCTATTTTTAACCGAAGGAAAACTGGTCACAGAAAACAGACAGTTTAACAAACTGTCCATGGTCCACTGTAACCCCCACCCACTCTCACTGTTTATGGACACTGCCACAGTAATTGCTTCTCTGACCTTAGATCTTTTGGCCCACCTAAACACGTAACACACATCCCGACACAATCTCCCTCGCGCTACATCCTCACTATGCTGGAATCCACACGATTCTCCCCATTTACCCCTTGTTATCTCCCTGGATCCTACAACTACTGAAGTCAGTCTTCACCTCCTGACGTCTACACGCTCTAAAGGTGAAGCCTGGAGTCCCTAAGTCTCCACTCCTCGATTTAGCTCCTGTTGCCTCTTCCTCTTCCCCCCCCCTTGCATTTGTTCTACACTCTGGGCCTTGGCCCTTGCCCTGGAATTCTCAGTATGAACAGGGTGGGATGTGTTTTGAGGCAGGATGTCCCAGCTCTCCACCTTGGGATTCTCAGTATGAACATGGTGAGATGTGTTTTGACACGGACGTTCCAGTTTTCCACCTTAAAAGGGACAAGGAGTGGAGCAGCTGGGCTGAATGCTGCTGCTTTATGATATCACTGCGCTGTCCAGTAACCAACCTCCCTGAGCACTGCCTCTTACTGGCCAGGTTTATCTCAGTGCTGTTACAGGATGGGAAACAGGAGCAGGAAGTGAGCATTGTGGAGCACACGATTAATGGGGAGATACAGGAGTAATTTCTACCAGGTAGATGGAGTGCTTGATGGGGCAGTAGAGAGACAGATTTACTCTGTATATAACCCGTGCTATACCTGGACGGGGAGTGTTTGAATGGGCATTGTCGAAAGAGCTTTACTCTGTATCTTACCCCGTTTCTCTGATCCCCTTCTTGTTTTATATAAGGTGGCCTTTGTTCCCCAGGCCCCAGTTATATACATTTTAAATACATAATTCCATTAAAAACAGGTAACTAAAACAAAGCACAAATTCAAACGCCATTCTCAGCGTCGATGATGCACCCCAACCCCTGCAGTGCCCACCAGTCACGGAAGGCCTCAAGCGTGCCAGCAGACACTGCATGCTACTTGTTCAGTGACATCCGAGTGCAAATGTAACCATGGAAGATGTGCAGGCAATCAGGGAGGGCAGCCCCCCGACGGCCCGCAGCCTGGACCTGTGAATTGCCACCTTGATCAGGCCCAGGAGCAGACTAACAAGGAGATCCTCCTCCCAGCCCAACCCACCCCCTCCGCACCGGGTGCCCAAAGATCAGGAGCATAGTCATGAAGAGCAGACAGAACATGAGAAGCAGCGCCTTTAAATGTTCAAAGAGGGGCTGCAACCTCACACAATCCATATAAACATGGAAGACAGACTCTTACAGGCCACAGAAATTACTGGGGGCCTGGGAGTCTGTGAACCTACTTAATCGTGATAGTAAGGGACTGCCCTGTACAGCACAATCGACTCCAGGTCCCGATGTAAACGAGGAGGACTGCCACATGGAGAGATATCCACCAGGGATTCTCATCACCACCAGATAGCAAAACGGGCCGCCACACTGCGCCCAGGTGGCATATGAGGGCGTGGAAGTGGAGAGTGTGCAGGAGCAGCCCGTACTGGAATCACCTCTGTGCCGATTGGAATGGCACGGAGGGCATTACCGAGAGGCTGCTTGGGTTGTACGGGAGAGGCTCCTGAGGAGGGTGTCGGAGATTCTGTCTGATGGACAGTTCAGACCGATCGGGGGTCAGCTCAGCCGGCAGCACTCCACACTTCTGAGCTCCCTCGTCACCCGTAGAGAGGTGGATCTCAAAGGCTTCAGCTACTCCTCCACTCATCAGTCTGTTCACGAAGCCGGCCTCCCAGACAGCCGAGGTGCTCTCCTCCGCCGAAGGAGGAGCACCCTGACTGGAGGTGACCATGTTCTAGACTCTGTATAGATGCCAATAAAAGACCAGCAACTCCATCGGAGAGGCGTGCATTTGGTTCTCCACCAGTTGCTGCTTGTCGCCATGAAGTCAGTACAACTGGTGGAAAAAATATGTCGCCAGCAATCCATCTGGGAGGACATTCAACGTGCAGATATCTCTACAGGGTCCGAAGATGGAGAGTCGCAGCCTTGGTGCAGACGTACACGTGTGAGGACTGGCCGTCCTTCTCAATCAGGAGACTCAATACTGTGGCAGAGACGCAGTGTGTGCTCTTGCAACAGAAGAAATCCAGAATCTTCTTCTGGATTGTGTTGTCAAATGCATGGGGCAGTGCAAAAGTGACCAGCCGCTGCCACAACATCGATGCCAACAGTTGGTATACGACCAGCACTCGATCCCTGTAGGAAAGCACTCGGAGCAGTCCTGTCCAACGCCCCAGCTGAGTGATGACTTTCACTGCTAACTCCTGCCAGTTTGTTGGCCAGGGTTCCTGAGCGGGGCTAAGGTCAACTCCCAGACAGAGGAGGTGTGTGGTGCTCCATGCAAAAGGTGGCAACACTTCCGGCAGGGGGTTCAGCCACCACTGACTCACCAGGAGTCCAGAACATTTCTCCCAATTGCTCCTCGCGGAAGACATGGCAGAAATGTTTTGATGAAGGTCACGCATCCTGCGCAACTCAACGGGATCTGTGACCATGAGGAACACGTCATAGGCTTAAGCCAACAGGAGAACCTACATGGCTGGTCCGCCCACAGCCAATGCCATCAATGCCCTGCGAATGCAGATGGTATACAATTGGGCACACATAGGCATGCCTGAGGCACTCCTCTCCCAAAGTGAAGCGGCGCCATAAAGGTACCATTAACCGTGAACAGACCCTCTGTGGTGGTGTACAAAAGTTGGACCTGTGTCACAAACTGTGGCCCAAGTCCGAACGCGCGCAGAGTCCAAAAAATATATTCATGATCCACCCTGTCGAATGCCTTCTCCTGATCGAGGGAGAGAAAGACGACCAACAGACCAGTCCTCTGGAAAGGATGGATCAGGTCCCAGACCTGAATCGACCAGACCGGGACCTTGTAGGAGTGGTCCTGTGGATCATGTTGGCCAGTTCTGTGTCCAGGCAGGTAGACATAGCCCGTGCAAAGATATTGTAATCCATGCTGTGGAACGAGTCCGGACGCCAGTTCTTAAGCAGGCAGAGATTGCCCCTCTTCGCCAGCAGGACAATGAATATCCTGCACCACGAGTGGGTGATGTCCCTGGTCACCAGGCTTTCTCCCAAGACCGGCGTGTAATCGTCCTCCCGGACGTTTCAGGTAGCCCTGAGGATCTTTTCGGTCAGCCCGTCCAGCCCCAGGGTTTTGCCCCTCGAGAACTGGTGTAGGGCGCCGGTCAGCTCCGCCAATGTAAGCAGAGTCTGCAAACATTCAGTGGCCTCCAGGCTCACCTTCATCAGTTCCTCCTACAAAGCTCTGGGCGCATCTATGCTGGACGGATCTGGACAGAACAATGCATTGCAACAGGTACGGACCAAAAGGCCTACTCCCTCCTGATTCGTGACGGAGGATCCATCGTTGGCCAACAGCTTGATGAGCAGCTTGCCCACACCCGCCATATTTCCAGCGAGTAGAAGAAGGGTGAGGTGTGGTCCAAATCCACCAGCATCTGGTTCTGCGGCCTCGCATATGTGCCTTGGGACCCGACAAGCTCCATGTCCCTCAAGGCGCCCTTCATCTCTTTGCACGCCGACCACAGGGCCGGATCCGCGATCGCCTGACTGAGACGGGAGTCCAAGTCGACCACCTCCTTTTCTAGTTGCCCGATCTCGGCTTCCCGCCTCTTGTTCGACCTCTTTGCGTATTCCTGTTAAAATACACGAATGTGTTTAGTTTAGTTTAGTTTAGTTCAGAGATACAGCACTGAAACAGGTCCTTCGTCCCACCGAGTCTGTGCCGACCATCAGCCACCCATTTATACTAATCCTACACTAATCCCATATTCCTACCACATCTCCACCTGTCCCTACATTTGCCTACCACCTACCTACACTGATGGACAATTGCTAATGGCCAATTTACCTATCAACCTGCAAGTCTTTGGCATATGGGAGGAAACCGGAGGACCTGGAGAAAACCCACGCAGACACAGGGAGAACTTGCAAACTCCACACAACCAGTACCCAGAATTGAACCCGGGTCGCTGGAACTGTCAGGCTGCGGTGCTAACCACTGCGCCACTGTGCTCGCGCACAGCCCACCATTGTCTCAAACAGGGGAGCCCCCTAATTCCTGCTCCAGAAGGCCCAGGATGGATGGAACGAGTTCTGGAATCGCTCGTCCTCCAGCAGCTGGATATTAATGTGCCAAATTTCGGAAACCATCCACGTGTGGAGCAGACTGAACTTCACATACACACGATGATGGTCCGAGCACAGCATCAATCGCATGGAGTCCGCCGAGATGCGGGAGACGTACGCCTGTGAATTGCAATGGCGGTCCATTGAGCACCCTCCTCCTCCAGACCTCCAGGTGAAGGCACTGCAGTTGGGAAGTAGATTCCGCCAGATGTCCACCAGGTTGAGGGAGATGATCAGTTCTAAACTGATGCTTGGCCATACTGGGAACCGAAGCAATCTCTCACCTCGAGGGTACAGTTGCAATCCCCCCACCCCCCACCCCCTGCCCCGAGGATAATGCATGATGCACTCGCCGCTATCGATAGACCTCAAGAGAGTGGACACTTCTTGAATGAAACGAGCTTGCACCTGGCCCTTGCACGAACATGTTCACAAAGTGGAGTGGCATGCTACCCAGGCGAAGGGCGAGGTGGAGCAAGGGTCCTGGCACAATCTTCGTCACCCCCAGAACTCGGGCAGAAATGTCGGGGTAACAAAATAGCCACCCCACTAGAAATTGGGGTGAGATGACTTATGTAGATCCCTCCCTGCCACTCCAGGAGCCAGGTGTCTTCATCCCCCGGAGCGTTGCTGGCTTCTTGCCAAAAGCTTACAGCATATGTTCCTTCCCTAAGGACTGAGAGATTGTGAAATCTGTGGTAAGATCCCTGCTGCTGTTGATGTTGAAGCTGGCTATGTCAACAGTACTTAGTAACCCGTCACCAGCACCTCACTGTGAGGTGGGAGTGGAAGTGCTCTTAGCTCTCAACTCCCCCAACTACATATTGAGGAACGATTTAAACAAAGCCTCTCAACCAGTTTCATGCCTGTGCCCTTCCCTATCTTCTTGAGGGCGGCACAGAAAGACTGCATAATTTGCACCAGAATCGACGACCGGCCGAGAGCCAGCTCATTGGGAGGCACGGAGGAGACCAGCAGCTCACTGGCAATGGATTAAAGATTATCTTCTGTGCCCCACACTGAGACCCCATCCTCCTCCGGGTCGTCACCGTCAGTGGCCGATGCACCCATCAAACACTGTGGGCTGGGCGTCTGTACCGCGCCAGCTAGTCCAGCCTCTGTCACTATCTCACACCCAGGATCGATGGTGGGAGAGTTTACTCTGGGTTCTTGAATGTAACTGGAGCCCAAAGCGGTCATCAGTTCAGGAAACCCCTCTACCTCCATCCCCAGGCCAGTGGGTGGTCCAGGGGAGACAGTAGTTGCCGACCCCAGAATTCCAGCCAGAGCCGGGACTGGAGGCGGAGAAAAGAGGCTACATCCAGGGCGAAGACTCGGAGGGCGGAGTTCCGGACCTGTAAGTATAAAAAACTTACCTCGGGGATTCGTGGCCTACATCCAGGCAGAAGACTCGGAGGGCAGAGTCCGGACCTGCAAGTATAAAAAACTTACCTCGGGGATTCGTGGCCTACATCCAGGCAGAAGACTCGGAGGGCGGAGTTCCAGACCTGTAAGTATAAAAAACTTACATCTGGTAAAATAACTGAAAAAAACTGAAAGTGACGCCAGAGAAAAGCTGTGACCTGATTGGCTGGTAGTGGATCTGCACTGAATTTGAAAATAAAACATTGATAAAAGTTGATTAAAACCATAATTAACTAATTAATAAGTAGAGCAACTAAACCCGAGGGAGGAAATTACTGTATTTAGTTAGCATTTAATATTTATTGTACAAATCTGGCACGAGGGACCATACAGTTAATTGTAACATAATTTGGTAAGGGTTTAATAAGTATTTATTTATTTTAAATTAATGTATTAATTAGTGCTAGAAATGCCAGTTCGAGTGGCAAAGTGTTTCACCTGTGAGATGTGGGAGGTCCATGACACTTGCAGCATTCCGGACGATTACATCTGCAGGAAGTGCACCCAGTTGCAGCTCCTCACAGACCGCATGGATTGGTGAGAGCAGCAATTGGATGCACTTAGGAGCATGCAGGTGGCAGAAGGCATCATAGACAGAAGCTTTTGAGACGTGATTACACCCAAGGTGCAGGCAGGGAGATGGGTGACCGCTAGAAGGGGCAGGCAATCAGTGCAGGATTCTCCTGTGGCTAACCCCCTCTCTAACAAGTATACTGTTTTGGACACTGTTGGGGGGGATGGCCAATCAGGGGAAATCAACAGCAGCAGCCAAAGCAGTGGCACGACGGCTGGCTCTGTTGTTCAGCAGACAGGGACAAAGAGCAGAAGAGCAATAGTTATAGGGGGCTCTATAGTCAGGGGCACAGATAGGCGCTTCTGTGGACGTGAAAGAGACTCCAGGATGGTATGCTGCCTCCCTGGTGCCAGCGCAAAGGTTGTCTCTGAACGGGCAAGGGGCAGTCTGAAGGGGAAGGGTGAACAGCCAGAGGTTGCGGTGCACATCGGTACTAACGGCATAGGCAGGAACAGTGACGAGGTCCTTCAGGGGGAGTTTAGGGAGTCACGTAGAAAGTTAAAAGACAGGACCTCCAGGGTTATAATCTTGGGATTACTCCCGGTGCCGCATGCCAGTGAGGGTGGAAACAGGAATATAGTTTAGCTAACCACGTGGCTTAATAGCGAGTGTAGGAGGGAGGGTTTCAGATATCTGTATCATTGGGATCTCTTCCGAGACAGGTGGGACTTGTACAAGAAGGACGGGTTGCATCTAACCTGGAGGGGCACAAATATCCTTGCTGCGAGGTTTGCTACTGTCACTCCAGAGGGATTAAACGAGTGTGGTAGGGGACTGGGAACCAGAGCAGTAGGACAGCAGGTGAAATAACTGTGGGGGAACTTGTAATTAAGGCCAGTAAGACTAAGAAGAAGAGCAGGCAGGGAGATGTTGCTAAGCACAATGCGACTGGTGGTCTGAAGTACATTTGTTTCATTGCAAGAAGTATAACAGGTAAGGCAGATGAATTTAGAGCTTGGATTAGTACTTGGAACTATGATGTTGTTGCTATTACAGAGACTTGGCTGATGGATGGACAGGATTGGCAGCTAAATGTTCCAGGATTTAGAAGCTTCAGGTGGGATGGAGGGGGATGTAAAAGGGGTGGGGTCGTTGCATTGCTGGTTAAGATGAATATCACAGCTGTGTGGGGGAGGACACCACGGAGGGGACATGCAGCGAGGCAATATGGGTAGAGCACAGGAATAGGAAGGGTGCAGTCACGATGTTGGGAGTTTACTACATGCCTCCCAACAGCCAGAGGGAGGTAGAGGAGCAGATACGTCGACAGATATAGGAAAGATGTAAAAGTAAGTGGTGTAGTGGTGGGTGATTTTAACTTCCCCTATATTGACTGGGACTCACTTAGTGCTAGGGGCTTGGATTGGGCAGAATTTGTAAGGAGCATCCAGGAGAGCTTCTTGAAACAATAGGTAGATAGTCCAACTAGGAAAGCAGCCGTGCTGTACCTTGTATTGGGGAATGAGCCCGGCGAGGCGGTCTAAGTCTCAGTAGGGGAGCATGTGTATAAGGATAAGAGCAGTCTTCGGGTGGAGGTGCTAAATTAGGGGAAGGCTAATTATAACAATATCAGGCAGGAACTGAAGAATTTAGATTGTTAGCGGCTGTTTGAGGCTAAGTCAGCATCTGACATGTGTGAGCCCTTTAAACGTCAGATGATTACAATCCAGGAGCGGCATGTTCCTGTGAGGAAGAAGGATAAGTCTAGCAAGTTTCGGGAAGCTTGGATAACGAGGGATATTGTGAGCCTAGTCAAAAAAGAAAAAAGGAAGCATTCGTAAGGGCTAGAAGGTTGGGAACAGATGAAGCCCTTGAGGAATATAAAGAGAGTAGGAAGGAATTTAAGCAAGGAGTCAGGAGGCCTAAAAGGGGTCATGAAAAGCCATTGGCAAACAGAATAAAGGAAAATCCCAAGGCTTTTATACGTATATAAAGAGCAAGAGGGTAACCAGCGAAAGGTTTAGCCCACTCAAGGACAGAGGAGGGAGTGTATGTGTGGAGCCAGAGGAAATGGGCGAGGTACCAAATGAGTACTTTGCATCAGTATTCACGAAAGAGAAGGACTTGGTGGATGTTGAGTCCAGGGAAGGGAGTGTAGATGGTCTGGGTCATGTCGTTATCAAAAAGGAGGAGGCTTTGGGTGTCTTGCAAAGCATTAAGGGAGATAAGTCCCCAGGGCCTGATGGGATCCACCCCAGAATACTGAGGGAGGCAAGAGAGGAAATTGCTGAGGCCTTGACAGAAATCTTTGTATCCTCATTGGCTACAGATGAGGTCCCAGAGGACTGGAGGTTAGCCTTTGGTTAAGAAAGGTAGCACGGATAATCCAGGAAATTATAGGCTGGTGAGCCTTACGCCAGTGGTAGGGAAATTATTAGAGAGGATACTTCGGGACAGGATTTACTCCCATTTACTCCTATTTGCGAGAGGCAGCATGGTTTTCTGAAGAGGAGGTCGTGTCTCACTAACTTTATTGAATTTTTTGAGGAAGTGACGCTGGTGATTGATGACGGAACGGCAGTGGAAGTTTTCTATATGGACTTCCGTAAAGCCTTTCACAAGGTGCCTCGTGGCAGACTGGTACAAAAGGTGAAGTCACACGGGATCAGAGGTGAGCTGGCAAGATGGATACAGAACTGGCTCGGTCATAGAAGACAGAGGGTAGCAGTAAAAGGCTGCTTTTCTGAATGGAGGGCTGTGATACAGACGTGTTCCGCAGGGATCAGTGCTGGGACTTTTGTTGTTCGTCGTCTATATAAATGATTTGGAGGAAAATGTAGCTGGTCTGATTAGTGAGTTTGCAGGTGACACAAAGTTTGGTGGATTTGCGGATAGTGGTGAGGATTGTCAAAGGATACAGCAGGATATAGATTGGTTGGAGACTTGGGTGGAGAAATGGCAGATGGAGTTTAATCCGGACAAATGTGAGGTAATGCATTTTGGAAGGTCTAATAAAGGTGGGAAGTATACAGTCAATGGCAGAGCCCTTAGGTGTTTTGACAGGCAGAGAGATCTGGCCGTACAGGTCCACAGGTCACTGAAAGTGACAACACATGTGGATGAGGTAGTCAAGAAGGCATACGGCTTCATCGGTTGGGGCATAGAGTATAAAAATTGGCAAGTCATGCTGTAGCTGCACAGATCCTTATTTGGGCCACACTTAGAATATTGCGTGCAATTCTGGTCGCCACACTACCAGCAGGACGTGGAGGCTTTGGAGAGGGTACAGAAGAGGTTTACCAGGATGTTGCCTGGTCTGGAGGGTATTAGCTATGAGGATAGGTTGGATAAATTTGGATTCTTTTCCATGGAACGACGGGTTGGAGGGGCGACATGATAGAGGGTTACAAAGTTATGAGCGGCATGGACAGAGTGGATAGTCAGAATTTTTTTCCCAGGGTGGAAGAGTCAGTTACTAGGGGACATAGTTTTATGGTGCGAGAGGCAAAGTTTAGAGCGGTTGTGTGAGTCACGTTTTTTACACAGAGGGTGGTGAGTGCCTGCAACTTGCTGCCGGGGGAGGTGGTGGAAGCAAGTCCGATAGCGACGTTTAAGAGGTATCTTGACAAATACATGAATAGGATGGGAATAGAGGAATACGGTCCCCGGAAGTGCAGAAGGTTTTATTTAAACAGGCATCAAGATCGGCACAGGCTTGGAGGGGCGAATGGCCTGTTCCTGTGCTGTAGTCTTCTTTGCTCTTTGTTCTATAACCGCTGCATTTCCTGATACTAATGAGATGGTACTAGTGTTCTCCACCGTGAAAACTGAAGCAAAATGCTGATTTAGTGTCTCTGCCTTTTCTGTATTCATCTATATTCGCTCCGCAGTCTCATCCTCCAATGGAACAACATTCACTTTTGCTGCTCTCTTCCCTTTTCTGTGCAAAGAGAAGCTTTTGCTATCGTTTTTTTTAGATTTAGCGCTAGTTTTCTTTCATAATTTACCTTAGCAATTTGTATTACTTTTTTAGTAACCCTTTGTTGATCTTTAAAAGTTTCCCAATCTTCCAGCCTCCCACTAGCCTTTGCAATATGGTCTGCCTTAGTTTTTGTCATAATGCTATCCTTAACTTCCTTGCCATGATTTGGATGTTTTGTTTACCACTTCCTAGAATCTTTCTTCCTCTCTTGAATATATTTTAGTTGGGATAAACTGAATATTTCTTTAAACTTCCGCCACTGCTTTTCAACTGTCCTACCTTGTAGTCTTCCTGCCTGGTCCACTCGGATCAAATCTGTCCTCATGCCTATACAATTACATTTTTTTAACCCCTGAATGCTCTTGTGGGACTCCAGCTTCTCGCCATCAAACTGAATTTGAAATTATAGCATGTTTTGATCAATTTCCCTGCAGGATCCTCGAGGGAAATGTCATCACAGCATGCAAGAATTTCAAATTCAGCTTCTTTAGGTTAAAGACGCAGCCAAGTGTACTTTTACAACGGGTGACATTTCGCACTGCATTTCTGACCCATATTTACTGTTATATTTGTCACTGACTGTTTGTTCTTTATCTGATGCTGCAGTGTGTATGTATTAGCCTGCAATTATTCGATAGACAACGTTAACATTTATCACTTTACTATTACAAGAGTTTATCAAACAGGAAAATGACCATTTAGCACAAATTGTATTAATGATCTTCCACTTTTCACCTCCAGTTTATAAAAAGCTCAGCAATCAAGACCTCCACATTCTGACAAAGAGTTTTTGCAGCTGTAATAAAGTGTCACTTATTTCCCTTTGCTTCCTGACTGTTTCTTTCCACTGCTCTCCTGGGGGATTCAGAATGATTTTTGTTCATCACTTGTCCCAGTTCAGGATGTTCTAGCTCCTCTGCAGCTGCTGTCCTGGAGAAATGAATTGAATTCAGAATCTTTCCTTCAGTTTGGAGACATGAGGAGAGACTGTTTACACTAGCAGAGGTGTGAAACAAATAGGCAGGGCGTTGTTCTCGTCTGGAGTTCACTCTCTGACAGGTTTCTGAAAGCAGATTTAATATTAACCCACAAACGACAGTTGGATCAAAACTTCAATTAATCTTAATTATAGTAGATGCCAGCATAGAAAGAGAATTGAGACGAAGGGATGTCATAACGTTAGTGATGAAGAACTCAACACCACATATATAGAATGTTTTATTTATAAATGATTGTTTTAGCTTTAGTTGATCCTATTGTTTTATTTATGCATTACCTTTAATCACACAAAATACATTTCCAAACAGGAACGGCTCTTCCCCCTCATCCCCCACCAGGATGGTTTGAGGGCTCTCTGCTTCTTCCTGGAACAGAGGCCCAACCGGTCCCCATCCACCACCACCCTCCTCCGCCTGGCTGAACTTGTTCTCACATTGAACAACTTCTCCTTCAACTCCACGCACCTCCTTCAAGTAAACTGTGTCGCTATGGGTACCCGCATGGGTCCCAGTTATGCCTGTCTTTTTGTGGGATATGCCGAGCATTCTTTGTTCCAGACATGCTCAGGCCCCCTCCCCCAACTCTTTTTCCGGTACATTGATGACCGTATCGGTGCCGTTTCCTGCTCCCGCCCCGAACTAGAACTCTTTATCAACTTTGCTTCCAATTTCCAGCCTTCTCTCACCTTTACATGGTCCATCTCTGACACTTTCCTTCCCTTCCTCGACTTCTCTGTCTCCATCCCTGGGGATAGGTTCTCTACTAATATCCATTATAAGCCCACCGACTCCCACAGCTACCTCGACTACACTTCTTCACACCCTGCCTCCTGTAAGGACTTCATTCCATTCTCCCACTTTCTCCGTCTTCGATGCATCTGCTCTGATGAAGCCACCTTCCATGAATGTGCTTCTGGTATGGCCTCCTGTTTCCTCAACCAAGGATTCCACCCCCACCCCCACTGTTGTTGACAGTGCCCTCAACTGTGTTCGGCCCATTTCCCGTACCTCTGCCCTCAACCCTTCCCCTCCTTCACAGAACCGTGACAGGGTTCCTCTTGTCCTATCTTTTCACCCCATCAGCCTCAATATCCAAAGGATCATCCTCCGCAATTTCCACCACCTCCAGCGTGATGCCACTCCCAAAAGCATCTTCCCCTCCCTTTCCCTGTCAGCATTCCGAAGGGATTATTCACTGCGTGACACCCTGGTCCACTCCTTCATTGCCCCCACCACCTCGTCCCCATCCCATGGCACTTTCCCCTGCAATCGCAGGAGGTGTAATACCTGCCCATTTACCTCCTCTCTCCTCACTATCTCAGGCCCCAAACACTCCTTTCAGGTGAAGCAGCGATTTACTTGCATTTCTTGCAATGTCGTGTGCTGTATTCGCTGCTCACAATGTGGTCTCCTCTACATTGGGGAGACCAAGAGCCGACTGGGTGACCATTTTGCGGAACACCTCCGCTCGGTCTGCAAGCAGGACCCAGAGCTTCCGGTTGCTGGCCATTTCAGCACTCCCCCCTGCTCTCATGCTCGCATCTCTGTCCTGGGATTGCTGCAGTGTTCCAGTGAACATCAACGCAAGCTCGAGGAACAGCATCTCATCTACCGATTAGGCACACTACAGCCTGCCGGACTGAACATTGAGTTCAATAATTTCAGAGCATGACAGCCCCCCATTTTACTTTCATTTTTAGTTGTTTTTTCTTTTTTACATTTTTTGCAACCATTGTTTGCATTTATTTCATTTCATCTTAGTTTGTTCAGTTTGCTTACCCACTGCTATTTTCATGTTTGCACTTGCTGCTGTTCAATAGTCAGTCCGTTAACACCTATTCTGTACTAATGCTTTGTCTTTCAACACACTATGCTCCATGACCTTTTGGTTAGCCATGTGGCCTTGTCAAAGCTGCAACTTCTCCTTTGTTATCTCTTGCCCCATCCCCAACTCACTTACTTGTAACCTGTGACATTTTTAATATTTGTCAGTTCCGAAGAAGGGTCACTGACCCGAAAAGTTAACTCTGCTTCTCTTTCTACAGATTCTGCCAGACCTGCTGAGTGGTTCCAGCATTTCTTGCTTTTATTTCAGATTTCCAGCAACCGTGGTATTTTGCTTTTATTTTAATAGAACATAGAACATAGAACATAGAACATACAGCACAGAACAGGCCCTTCGGCCCACAATGTTGTGCCGATCCTTTGTCCTCTGTCAAGGACAATTTAATCTATACCCCATCATTCTCCTTTATCCATATACCTATCCAAAAGCCTTTTGAAAGTCCCTAAAGTTTCTGACTCAACAACTTCCCCGGGCAAGGCATTCCATGCCTCGACCACTCTCTGGGTAAAGAACCTTTCCCTGACATCCCCCTTATATCTCCCACCCTTCACCTTAAATTTATGACCCCTTGTAACGCTTTGCTCCACCCGGGGAAAAAGTTTCTGACTGTCTACCCTATCTATTCCCCTGATCATCTTATAAACCTCTATCATGTCACCCCTCATCCTTCTCCTTTCTAATGAGAAGAGGCCTAGAATGTTCAGCCTTTCCTCGTAAGACTTATTCTCCATTCCAGGCAACATCCTGGTAAATCTCCTCTGCACCCTCTCCAAGGCTTCCACATCCTTCCTAAAATGAGGCGACCAGAACTGCACACAGTACTCCAAATGAGGCCTTACCAAGGTCCTGTACAGCTGCATCATCACCTCACGGCTCTTAAATTCAATCCCTCTGCTAATGAACGCTAACACCCCATATGCCTTCTTCACAGCCCTATCCACTTGAGTTGCAACTTTCAATGATCTATGCACATAGACCCCAAGGTCTCTCTGCTCCTCCACATGCCCAAGAACCCTACCGTTAACCCAGTATTTTGCATTCATGTTTGTCCTTCCAAAATGGACGACCTCACACTTTTCAGGGTTAAACTCCATCTGCCACTTTTCAGCCCAGCACTGCAACCTATCCAAGTCCCCCTGCAGACGACAAGTGTTCACATAGTAGAAAAATAGCCTTTTAGCAAAAGGTTCACTGAAATTGTTTCAATCAGCATCTCAAGTTAACATAAAGTAAATTCCACAAACTTGTGGAAACTTTCAACGTCACATTCACACAGAATCTCAAATCAGCAATGGCTCAGCAACTACATCTGCTGGTGTCTCTGCCTCACTGCAGTTAATGGCCCTCTCACCATCTCCATCTGCCGGTGTTCATGCCTCACTGCAGTTTCTGCCCCTACTGGCCATCTCCATCTGCTGGTGACCCTGTCTCACTGCAGTTACTGTGCCCCTCTCACACTCTCCATCTGCAGGTGTCCCTGTCTCACTTTAGTTACTGTCCCCCTCTCACCATCTCCATCTGCTGGTGTCACTGCAGTTTCTGCCCCCTCTCACTGACTCACAATCACTGTCATTTGCAGCTTTCTCCACAGCCTGCATTTGTCGAAAACGCAAGCACTAGGTGGCGCTGTGCTGATACATGCGCAAATGTAGCCTGTTCCACTTCAACGTCCTGGTCTGCCAGGTTCAGGCAGCTGCCATGAAAAAAAAGATGGCGCCGGTCAAATAATCACAACAGCGGGTGGGGGGAGGGTGGTGGAGCGGGGCGGGGGCAGCATGGGATTTAATTCCAGTGTTTGAAACCCTTCAGCTCTTTCTATGATTTCACTAATTTAGCAATGAGATTGAAAGGGTATTTCACCGCCTTCTTCAGCTCCTGTCTGAATATAGTGTGAGTCACAGTGTAAATACATGTGTTGGCGCAGGAACTGAGAAGATGCAGCATCTTTGATGTATGATCTGTGATATAGAGAGGGTCAGTGCAGGAGGCATAATCCTGAATATCTACAATTCGCCTATAAATTTATTTTAGTTTAGATTAGAGATACAGCACTGAAACAGGCCCTTCGGCCCACCGAGTCTGTGCCGACCATCAACCACCCATTTATACTAATCCTACACTAATCCCATATTCCTACCACATCCCCACCTGTCCCTATATTTACCTACCACCTACCTATACTAGGGGCAATTTATAATGGCCAATTTACCTACCAACCTGCAAGTCTTTTGCCTTGTGGGAGGAAACCGGAGCACCCGGAGGAAACCCACGCAGACACAGGGAGAACTTGCAAACTCCACACAGGCAGTGCCCAGAATTGAACCCGGGTCACTGGAGCTGTGAGACTGCGGTGCTAACCACTGCGCCACTGTGCTGCCCTATGTTAAACACAACACCGGTCACCCATAACCGTACAAAACTGCCAGATATACTGAAGAGTAAAGTAATTGATTTCCTGCGATTCTCCATCTCTGGGTCTTTGTAATTCTCTCCATTCATGTGGCGCCGGAATACCCTGCGGAATTAACTGGAGAATAAAATCCGTCTGACAGTCAGAACATTGAGCAGCACAATCAGAAAGACCGGAATACAAGGGTTTAAAATGAGGACAAACAATTCAAATGCCCTCCATTTGGGGGAGGTTAAGACGCTCAGTTTAAAATCACAACGCTTGGGAACATTATCAACAATGTACTCTTGCTGCAGTGTAAATTACCAGGGGAGAGACTCTAAACAGCCCAGCCCACTCACTGTTCCTACAACCACAGCCGCAGTTTTCTCACTGCAATATTTTGTTTTCAGCTTCTCACAACAAATGGCCACAAATCGATCAAAGGTGAAAGTGACTGTGATCCAGACAGAAACAACTGTGGTTGCAGAACGCAGAACGCTAACGAGAGAACATACAGGAGTAATGTTCAGAAATAAATATGGGAAATAAATTAAAACATTCCAGTACAATATTGGATCAGTGATATCAACCAGGAGATCAGACACTGCCATTCCCATCAGGTAGACAGTGATACATTTGGAGAGACTGCACTTTCCTCGGGACAGGATCACAATCGCCACCAGGTTAACTGGAAGAGAAAGAAAAGGAAGCAGAGAAATTACTGATCAGAACTGGAGACAAAGCAGCAGTTTGACAGGATCTGGGCTGAAATTTCCAGCTTTGTTGCTGCATCGAGCAATGAAAACTGATTCATTGACCTGGGCAGTGCTTTGTCACAGTGAAATGTTTGGAAACACAATTATTAATAATGAATTGGGAAATCGATACAGAAAGTGAATAAAGTCAGCACAGGATCTACTGGAAGTACTGAGTAAGGATGCAGTGCCCGTGGGGAAATGAGAAGGGGTTTTACAGATTTGGAATCCAATGGGTTAATTGAGAATTTGTCTCCAGACTGCTGTTTGGGAAGGTTTGGGGAGAGCGGGATGTGTAGCTGGATTGTTGCTCTGGGTGCGGAGAACTGATAGGGAATGTGACCAAATGGGAAAAGGCTGAAAACTGTCGCGCTGAGTTTGAATATCAGCCATGATCTAGAATGGTGGAGCAGGCTCGAAGGGCTGAATGGACTCCTCCTGCTCCTTTGTTCCTGTATTCCTATCAGGTTGGTCAAGGCAGCTGGAGGTGGAGGCAGTGAGTGAGTGAAGGAAAAGGACATGTTGGAGCTGGAGGGGAGACTGGAGCAGATGATTTGGGAAAGTGGATAAACTGAAGCAATGGATGAGGAGACTGAGGATTCAAGACAATGAGAGGAGAAGCTGAGATTCACAGGGAGAGACTGCAGCAGGGTGTTAGAGGAAATCTAATCTCTGGATCCCAGTAAAACAACTCAATTCACACGTTCAAACAATGATCCCTGTGGATATTGGTATTGGAGAACATTTCATTGTTTATACAATATAGTCAATGTATTTAGTTTGCACAGGCAATTAAACACACATTTAAATATATTTCTGACATCAGCCTCGTTCTTTATTGAATTCAGCAGTCACAGAGATTTTAAAGTGCAGTATTTAAATAATGAATTACCACCAGTGAAGAACTGATTCTATTCTGTTATTCTGTCACTAAGTAAGGAATAGTAACTTTCTACAAAACAAAATGAGGACCTGACAGAAATGAACATAGAGGATCAAGTCCAAAATGAAAATGAACACAATCTGACAACAGACAACTTCAACTCCCAGTTTCTCTCACATATTGTTCTGGACATTCCAGCACTTTATGATTGCTGAAGTGTATTCCCATGGCAGGGGCGCCTGCAATACAGATTATACGAATAACAAATAACAGATAATTCCAGCTAGCAATGAAATGTTTGCAAGGCACCATGGGACTTAGCTAACCAACTTGACTACGTTCCTTATAAAGGCTGATTTACGCAGATTCAGACAGAAAGGGGCTGATTAAGCGGAATATCTCTAATCAAGCCACCTCTAGCAGATGCCTTTATGGAATGCTGACAAAGATACCAGCTTGTAACAAGGTTAAGATAAGATGTTCTGTGTACATCATACCCAAGGACGGTAAATAAGGGGATTTGGAAGACATCATGAGTTCATGAGTAATCCCCTAGCTGTCCTTATGCTGGTCACGCAGTCCCCCAATGGCTAGTAACCAACTTCATTGGTTCCAGTAATCAATGTATGTAATCTCTAATCACTATGATTGGACGGTGTCCAGCCAGAATGGGGTGAGTAACTGTTTGAAACTGTATAAATATTGATGATTTTCCTTTGTCCGGTGGAGAGGAATCTGGATTGCCCAGTGACCTGCGCCTTGCTGGCGTAAGCCAATAAACTGTTTGACGTTTCGAGCAGACCCGAGTGTCGAGTGATACTTTTAGATTCATTCCCGCTAACGTGACAATGAATTCATCACACTGCTGTTTCTTTCTCTTTCTCTTTACTTCTCCTTACCTTTTTTCCTCGGTTTCGTTCTCCCTGCTCCTTTTCTCCTTCTCTCACTCTCTGGAGCACTCACACTCTGCAAACTGTTACTTGATGCTACTTTTCACACACAATTTATTCCTAACATTCTGCACCTGTGTTCTGTTCACCAACCCCAGGTTCAATGATTCGATTTTCAGTCAGTTTGTTCAATGGTGAAACCTCTGTGAATAATTTAATGCATCTACAGAACACCTAAGTCTCCACCTGTTCACCTCCACACTTCACTTCATCTACAAGGCTTGGAATAAACTGGATCGAAAGCTTCTTCCAGACAAACCTTACAATCATTGAAATAATTCCTTCTCCTGGAATTATAAAGTAATCCGTTAGAATGTGGGATTGTTTTATGAATGAAACACCAATATCAGCGCCGCAGCTGATAATCTGCAGATAAATGCAAAGACTCTTGATTCCAACTGATAGAGTGTAAACCAATAAAACATCACATCAATACTTTCTATTTTACAATGCAATGCAGTGACAGTGAAGGCTCCACAGTGAAGCAGAGAAGGAGATGTGAAAGTGTCAGGAGCAAACTCACAGACACAATCATACACACCCACACACACTGAGACCCTGAAACATAACCGCTCACACACCTTCACACATACACACAAACATATACCCAGATACCCACACACACAAACTAGTGTGAATGTTGCTGCGTGAGAACAGATTTTTGCTGAATTATTATTCATATATGGAGGGGAAAAATAATGGGAGAAAATATGGAGGAAGCAATGTCAGCATTAGTCTGATAATTCTGGATGGTAAGAACATCTATGGTGAGAAAATTCTTTGCTACTTTAATGACACTGCGTAAAGGCAAAATTAGGGGCTTTCACCTCATACAGCATTTGCAATCGTTGCAGATCTCTTCATGTTAAATGCGTTGCCTCTTTGCACTGCTGCTGAGGCAGCACACAGTCTATATAAATATTGAAGTTGCCCGAGTGAAGATTAGACAATCTGCAATGTTTGCTTGTATTTTAGTTGGCGCGGGGTGGGGTTGAATTCCCTCAGAAAATGAGTAATCCAGTGAAGCCTACAAAGTGCTGAAAGTATCCCCCGATTTCCATTGCTTCATCATTGGTGACAACGCTTTGAGCTGCCTGGACTGTAAGATGTCTAGTTGCCCCCCTAAACCTTTCCACCTCTCTCCCTCCGCCTTTAAGATGCCTGTCTGATCACTTTTTCACTCCCCTTACGTGGCTCATTTCAAATTTCTGTCCGATTTATGCTCCTGTTCAGAGCTGCGGGACGTTTTACAATTTTGAAGGCAATAGATCAATGCAAACTGTTATTGTTAAGTGTAATTCTTATGCACCCACCCCTGACATTAATTCTTCAAGCTCACTATTAAACAGCAGACCACAAGAGGCCATGCAGCCCATCGAAGCTCTCGTATCATTAAATGAGATCACGACAGCCCTGCATCAAAATTCTATCCACTTGCTCGGTATGGCCTAACAACCCCGGTGAGCAACATACTACCAAACTCAGATTTAACATTATTATTTGAAGTCGCCATTCTGTGGAATTTAAATCCACAGATACAGTGCTGTTAGGATGGGATGTTGACGCAGCGACAGTGAAGGAACAGCAATATCGTTCCAAGTCATGATGATGTGTGACTTGGAAGGGAACTTGCAGGTGCCCATGTCCTTCTAGGTGGTAGAGTTTGTGCATTTGGAAGATGCTGTCGGAGGATTCTTGGTGAGTGAATGCAATGCATCTTGTAGATGGTACACACTGCTGCCACTGAGCGTCGGTGGTGCAGTGAGTGAATGTTGAAGGTGGTTGATGCGGAGCCAAGTGTGCGGGCTGCTTTGTCCTGAATGATGTCGAGCTTCTTTAGTGCTGTTGGAGCTGGTGCCATCCAGGCAAGTGCAAAGTATTCCCTCACACTTCTGCCTTGTGCCTTGTAGATGGACAGGCATTGGGGAGAGAGGACGTGAGTTACTCGTTTCAGGATTGCCAGCCTCAGACCTGCTCTGTAACCACATTATTTCTGTGGTTGCTCCAGTTCATTTTCTGGTCAAAGGTAAACTCCAGGATGTAGGTAGTGTGATATTCAGCGATGTTAATGCCATTGAACATCAAGGCGAGTTGGTTACATTCTCTTCATTTGAGATGGCCATTGCCTTGCACTTGTGTGGTCCAATTGTTATTTGCCACTTATCAGACCAAGACTGGCTCTTGTCCAGATCTTGCTGCAAATGAACATGGGATGATTCAGTATCTGAAGCGTCACACATGGTGCTGAACATTGTGCAATCATCAGCGAATATCCCCACTATTTACATTATGATGGCGTTCCAAGATTTTTTATAAGATAAGGGCGTTTTATACCCCCTTCTACATTGGGACCAGAATTGGCATCACAGAACTTGTTGTGAATCGCCTTGATGGAGATAAAGGTAAGGTAAAACTTGTTAAGTTCTCAGATAAACTATTAGTAACAAACATAGGCAGAGATTAACAGTCTAACACAGATACTACGCATGCTAGTTGGGCCGCACAGTGGCGCAGTAGTTAGCACCACAGCACTGCAACTCCAAGGACCCGAGTTTAATTCTGGGTACCGCGTGTGTGGAGTTTGTAAGTTCTCACTATGATTGTGTGGGTCTTCGCCAGATACTCCAGTTTCCTCTCACCGCAGAAAACTTGCAGGTGATAGCGAAGTTGGCAATTGTAAATTGCTCCTAGTGGTGGTAGGGAATGTGGGATTACTGTCGGGTTAATATAGATGGGTGGTTATTGGTCAGCACGGACTCGAAGGGCCTGTTTCAGCGCTGTATCGCTAAATGAATAGCTGGACGCTGGAGCGCACGACTAGTCTCTTTTTCAGATTGCGGGTCCACAAGCTTCTCATGTTTCCTCTCTCTCTCTCTGTCTCAGTATCTCTTGTTTCTCTGTGTTGTTGTCCACCATGCAGAAGCTGCTCACACAAGCCAACGTATTCTGGCAGCCTTAAAGATAACCCTCCCCTCATACCAATTAGTGATCATACTTGTACAAACGATGTCTTTCTTAACCAACCAATGATTGTTTTGTGATGATTGCTAACCTTCTGCATCTACCAAAAAAGTACATAGAAAGAGTCTTTGTGTTAACTCCCTTACTCAATCCTTGCAGTTTTCCGAGGATGCCTTATCTCACTGCAAGACAAATCTATGCAGAGGTTGCCATTGTCTGCTCTCAAGGTCTGACCTTTTTATTACTGCAAGTAAGCAATTTAATACTTGACATAAGACAGAATCTCTCTGTCTTGACATCTTGTCCAACTGGGCCCTGTTTCCTAAGCTTCTCCACTTTATCATACTACAAAGAAGGATTATTGTAAAGCTAAATGGTAGGTCATAATAATAAATCATTCGTTAGTCATAGCTTGATTTTGACAATTAGTCTGCTGGTTAGTTAGTTTAAGCGACCGAGGAATCTTGCAGAGTGAGGGTCACTGATGAAGCAGCTGATGGTGGTTGGGCCTAGGCCACTACCTTGAACAATACCTTCAGTGATGTCTTGGGACTACGATGATCGACCGCAAACAATTACAACCGTATTTCCTTAAGCCACGTTGACTCCAGCCAGCGTAGAGATTCCCCCCTGATTACCATTTACTCCAGTTTAGCTAGGGCCTCGAGATGCCATACACAGTCAAATGCTGCCTTGATGTCAAGTGCAGTCACTCTTACCTCACCTTTGGAGTTCAGCTCTATTGTCCATGGTTGGACAAAGGCTGTAATGAGTTCAGGAGCTGAGCCATCCTGGCGGAACCCAAACAGAGCGTCAGTAAGCAGGTTATTGTTATGCAAGTGCTACTTGATAACAATGTTGAAAAGCGTTCCATCACTTCGTTGAAGATCGAGAGCAGACGCACATGGCGGTAATTCGCTGTGTTTCTTTCCTGCTTCTTGTGTGCAGGACATACGTGGTCAATTTTCCACATTGCAAGGTAGATTCCAGTGTTGTAGCTGTACTGGAACAGCTTGGCAAGGGGTGTGGCTAGTTCTGGAGCACAAGTCTTCAGTGCTATTGTTGGAATGTTTCATAATCGATAGCCGTTGCAGCCAGTGCATTCAGCCATTTTTGCTATCAGGTGGAGTTAATCGGATTGGCTGAAGACTGGCATCTGTGATGCAGGCAACCTCAGTAGGAGGCCGAGATTGATCATCAACTCGGTACTTCTGCCTGCAGATGGATGGAAATACTTCAGCCTTGTCTTTTTCTCTGATGTGCTGGACTCACCAGTCGTTGAAAATGCGGACATTTATAAAGCCTTCTCCTCCTGTTAGCTGTGAATCACTACAATTCACGACTGAAAGTTACATTACTGCAGAGCTTAGATGTGATCCGTTTGCTGTGGGATCACTTAGCTATCTCTGTCACATGCTGCTTCCACTCTTTGGAATGCATATAGTCCTGTGTTGCTGCATCACCAGGCTGACACCTCATTTTTAGGGATGCCTAGTGCTGCTCCTGGCTTACCCTCCTGTCCACATTATTGAACCAGTGTTGAACCCCGGTTTTTTTAGTAATGGTGGAAAGGAAGATTATTTTATCATTCATTACTGGTATGTGGACAACGCTGGCTAGGCCGGCATTTATTGCCCATTGGTAATTGCCCTGGGAAAGTTGGTGGTGAGTTTCCTTCATGTGGGGTAGGTACACCCACAGTTCTGTTGGGAAGGGAGTTCCAGGATTTTGATTCATAGATGCAATAAGGTTACAGATAGAGTTTTTTCACAATTCTGCTGCTGATGGACCACAGCCGCTCAAGCATACCCAGTTCTGAGCTGCTCGATCTGTTTGAAATCTATCCCATTTGGTCCAGTGGTTGTGCCACACAACCCGATGGTGGGTACCCTAAATGAGAAGACGGAACTTTGTTTCCACAAGGACTGTGCGGTGGTCACTCCCACCAATGCTGTCATGGGCAGATGCATCTCTGACAGGTATATTGGTGAGGACAAGGCCAAGTAGTTTATGTATTTCTTTCTATTTTTTCCCTCACCATCTGCCACAGACATAGTCTAGGAGCTATGTATTTTAGGACTCAGCCAGGTTGGTCAGAAGTGATGTTGCTAAGCCACTCTTGGTGACGAACATCGAAGCCCCCACCCAGAGTACATTCTGTGCGCTTAATATCCTCAGTGCTTCTTCAAACAGGTGTTCAACATGTTGTAGCACTGATTCATCAGCCAAAGGGAGGGGGCAGTAGGTAGCTATCAGCAGGAGGTTTCTTTGCCCATGTTCGATCTGGTGCTATGAAACTTCATGTGGTCCACACTTAATGTTGAGGACTGCCAGGTCAACTCCCTCCCGACTGTATACCATTGTGCCGCTATCTCTGATTCATCTGTCCTGGAAGTGGGGCAGGCCATCCCCATGGCGTGTTGATAGTGTAGTCTGGGACATTGTCTGTAAGGCATGATATGATAAATATGATTCGTTCAGGCTATTGCTTGAATAATCTATGGGACAAATCTCCACGTTTTAGCACAGTCCCAAGATGTTAGTAAGGAGGACATGGCAGGTTCGACAGGGCTGTCTTTTCCATTGTGGCTTCTGGTGCCGAGGTCATTGCCGGGTGATCCATCCAGTTTAATTTCTTTTCTCAGACCTTGTCTTGGTTTGATACAACTGAGTGACTTGCCAGGCTATTTCAGAGGGCATTTCAGAGTCAACCATATTGCTGTGAGTTTGGAGTCACATGCAGGCCAGACTATGTAAGGACGGCAGATTTTCTTCCCTAATGGACATTCGTGAACTAGATGGGGTTTTACAACAATCGACAATGGTTTCATGCTTCATGTTAGACTACATTTCACCAGGCTTATTGTGAAGAATTGTTTCCTCATAACTCTTCTGTAAGACCTGGCTCTGATTTTAAGGTTAGGTCCCGCCGACCTGGACTCCGAACTCGGCGGGAAATACATTTTTCTCTCGAACTGACACTCTTAATTTATTTCAAAATCCTGATGAAACAATCAAATTACCCCTCAGTTCTATATGCCAGGAAATGCAAGACTGGTTTGTGTAATATTTCTACATACTCTCATCCTGGCAATGCAGATTACATTCTGCTGAATCTGCACCACTCCATTCAAGGTCAAGATTTGCTTACGATTATACCGTAGCCAGAATGATGCACTGTTCCAGATGTGGTCTAATCGCAGGCTTGAAGGATTAAATAGCCTATCCAATCTTCCTATGTTTTTAGCTGACTCTGATAAACATATGGGCCACACATTACCAAACTGGAGTGAATCATTCCTTTTAGCCGCTGTAAACTGTACATGCTCTGCTCCACTGCAGCCCAATACAGCACATCAACCTCTCTCCAAAACGGTCCTTGGTCAGTTCCAGCATGGTTAAATACAGAGTAAATCTCCAGCTACACTGTCCCGTCAAACATTACCAGTTTAGGTGCAGCAACGGTTAAATACAGAGTACAGCTCCGTGTATGAGATCCATTCAAACAGACCCAGGACAGGTTCAGCACGGGTTAGATATTTTTTCACCGTATGGTAGTTTCCATCTACCCTCCCTTGCTCAGTCCCTCCCTTTCCTTCTCATGCGCCCTCACTCTGTCTCTCTATCTCTCGCTCTGGCTACTCCCTCTTGAACTTTGTCTCGCTCACTATCTCGCTGTCTCTCTCTCCAACTCTGTCTCTATCACACCTACTACTCTCCCTATCACTATCTTCCACTCTCGCCATCTATCTCTCCCTCGGTCTACCTCTCCCAGCAGGCCACTTGCGTTCCAGATTGTAGCTGCTCCAGCATATTATCTTTCTGTGATAGATGCACAAGTCACCCAAATCCCTCTGAACACTTGAAAACATATTCTGTTTTTCTCTTACTCATACCAAAGCCTCACATTTCTCCACATTGTGTTCCATTTTCAACTTTCTTGCCCACTCACTTCATTTTGCCATTTTGCATCCTTCTCACAGCTTACTGTCCCACCTAACTTTATTGTCAGCCTTTCTGGATACAGTAAACTTGTTCCCTTCAACTAACTTTTTTACATAGCTTGCAAATAGCTGCGATACTGACATCCTTGTTGTACTGCACTGCTACCAGCCTTGTAACCTAGACATGACCAACTTATTCCTGCTATGATTTGGTAGCAACCTGAATGCACACAAGTTTAATGTACCATTTTCAGGCAGTAATTTGAACAGCGGAATTATGAGACAAAACGTTACATTTTCTGAATCTATGATCCATAGACTCACATTCCACACTTCGATTGGGTCACTGAATGTTAATAGTTATCGAAGACAGCCACATTCCAGAGTGCGGGAGAACAGTCCTGAGAGGGAAACTCTAAGATTTAAAATGTCATTACTGCATAGGCAGGGTAGGGGGAAGGTCAGTTAGGAACAAATATCAGATGTACAGGTCGGGCCTTTGGTTCTGTCACTAGAGGGAGTTAACCATTGTTGTAAACGGTTAGTTCACATTTTTACCTAGAAAACAAGGTTCAGCAATGTTGCAATTTCAATCTCCCCGTGATGATCCCACAGGGTATAAATGATAGGCTCTGGTAATGTATCTTCCTGGATTACTAGATAGAAAACAAAAACAAGAAATGCTGGATTCACTCAGCAGGTCTGGCAGCATCTGTGGAAAGAGAAGCAGAGTTAACGTTTCGGGTCAGTGACCCTTCTTCGGAACTGACAAATATTAGAAAAGTCACAGATTATAAACAAGTGAGGTGGGGGTTGGGCAAGAGATAACAAAGGAGAAGGTGCAGATTGGACCAGGCCACATAGCTGACCAAAAGGTCACAGAGCAAAGGCAAACAATATGTTAATGGTGTTTTGAAAGACAAAGCATTAGTACAGATTAGGTGTGAATATACTGAATATAGAACATCAGCAAGTGCAAACCTGAAGAAAAACAACCTGAAAAAAACAGTGGGTAAGCAAACTGAACAAACTAAGATGAAATGAAATAAATGCAAAAAATGTAAAAAGGAATGCAAAAAAAAGGAAGAAAAAATAACTAAAAATGAAAGTAAAGTGGGGGGCTGTCATGCTCTGAAATTATTGAACTCAATGTTCAGTCCGGCAGTCTGTAGTGTGCCTAATCGGTAGATGAGATGCTGTTCCTCGAGCTTGCGTTGATGTTCACTGGAACACTGCAGCAATCCCAGGACAGAGATGTGAGCATGAGAGCAGGGGGGAGTGTTGAAATGGCAAGCAACCGGAAGCTCAGGGTCCTGCTTGCGGACTGAGCGGAGATGTTCCGCAAAGCGGTCACCCAGTCTGCGCTTGGTCTCCCCAATGTAGAGGAGACCACACTGTGAGCAGCGAATACAGTATACTACATTGAAAGAAGTACAAGTAAATCGCTGCTTCACCTGAAAGGAGTGTTTGGGGCCTGGGATAGTGAGGAGAGAGGAGGTAAATGGGCAGGTATTACACCTCCTGCGATTGCAAGGGAAGGTGCCCTGGGACGGGGACGAGGTGGTGGGGGTAATGGAGGAGTGGACCAGGGTGTCGCGGAGGGAACGATCCCTTCGGAATGCTGACAGGGGAAGGGAGGGGAAGATGCGACTGGTAGTGGCATCACGCTGGAGGTGGCGAAAATGGCGGAAGATGATCCTTTGGATATGGAGGCTGGTGGGATGAAAAGTGAGCACAAGGGGAACCCTGTCACGGTTCTGGGAGGGAGGGGAAGGGGTGAGGGTAGAGGTGCGGGGAATGGGTCGGACACGGTTGAGGGCCCTGTCAACCACAGTGGGGGGAAATCCTCGGTTGAGGAAAAAGGAGGTCATATCAGAAGCACCGTCATGGAAGGTAGCATCATCAGAGCAGATGCGTCGGAGACGGAGAAACTGGGAGAATGGAATGGAGTCCTTACAGGAGGTAGGGTGTGAAGAAGTGTAGTCGAGGTAGCTGTGGGAGTCAGTGGGCTTATAATGGATATTGGTAGACAACCTATCCCCAGAGATGGAGACAGAGAAGTCGAGGAAGGGAAGGGAAGTGTCAGAGATGGACCATGTAAAGGTGAGAGAAGGGTGGAAATTGGAAGCAAAGTTGATAAAGTTTTCGAGTTCGGGGCGGGAGCAGGAAACGGCACCGATACAGTCATCAATGTACCGGAAAAAGAGTTGGGGGAGGGGACCTGAGTAGGACTGGAACAAAGAATGCTCGACATATCCCACAAAAAGACAGGCATAACTGGGACCCATGCGGGTACCCATAGCGACACCTTTTACTTGAAGGAAGTGCGTGGAGTTGAAGGAGAAGTTGTTCAATGTGAGAACAAGTTCAGCCAGGCGGAGGAGGGTGGTGGTGGATGGGGACTGGTTGGGCCTCTGTTCCAGGAAGAAGCGGAGAGCCCTCAAACCATCCTGGTGGGGGATGGAGGTGTAGAGCGATTGGACGTCCATAGTGAAGAGGAGGCAGTTGGGACCAGGAAACTGGAAATTGTCAAAATGACGTAGGGCGTCAGAAGAGTCACGGATGTAGGTGGGAAGAGACTGCACCAGCGGAGAAAAGATAGAGTCTAGATAGGAAGAAATAAGTTCAGTTGGGCAGGAGCAGGCTGACACAATGGGTCTGCCGGGACAGTCCCGTTTGTGGATTTTGGGAAGGAGATAGAAGCGGGCTGTCCGGGGTTGCGGGACTATGAGGTTGGAAGCTAGATAGAAAAATTGTCTGCAGCATGAAGGGGTAGATCACTTTACACAGAAAATGCATCTATCAATTGCCAGGATGGAGAAAATATATTTGCTGATCCTTGTCATAAATGGTGCTCCTGGTCAGTGACTATAGCCATTGAAGTTGTGTAAATCTGGATGTGAGCTGATCTCCAGTTCTACTCTCTGTCTGGTAATTTTCCATGCTTATCTAGTTGTCACCGATATACAGGCACCTGATTAGCGATATCATTTCAATGAATAGGAGATGGGAAAACCAACTACTGTTGCAACTTTCTGTATAAGTCTAATGGTCAAGTTAAATTACGAGATTTCCTGCAATTTCATATAATCTTCTCCCCACACTCAGTTCCGATAATTATCCTGGATATTTGTACTGCGAGCCTTCTCAATGTAGAATTCGACTGAGGGTGGAAAATTTATCAGAATGGAACACCTGAACCCAGTCACAATGTATTATTGGGAGTATCTGTCACTGTAGAATCGTACTGAGTGTGGGTCACGAATTAGAATGAGCAAGCCATTTCTTTATTAAAATTGCTGTTTTACTTGGCTGGACTCTGCATTCCATGGATCTGTATCTATGTTTAACGAATAGAATATGTAACAAATGGGAAGATCATTCCTCTTGGCTGAAGATGTTCGATTATGTGTACAAAGTGAAATGCATTGATTGCTGTTTTCTATCGCACTGCTCCTAGAGAAACAAATCTTTCCTATTTAGACGGTTAAAAAGCAGGATAGCACTGTAACAGCATTCAAATGCTCTGTGTAAGAACTCATTCTTACCCTGAGTATCGTTCATGTAAGCACTATAGTTATTCTAGTATTAACTAATCTTCTGTCAACAAGACAGTGCTCAGAAAATGTGGACCATGAGTTTTGAATTTTATTCTTTTGCTATTACACAGGATGAATATTGGCTGTGGTAATTGCGTCGCGCACTTCTGTAATGGATGAAGGTTTGACCGATTATTTGCTTTCAATGATTCAGCGTCTCGACACATGTAGCATGTAACAATCCCTGCCCTTAACTCAGCGAGGTGTGTCCTTGTGAGGAGATGCACCTATAACTGAGGAACGCATATGTCAGGTTTTCATAATACAGAGATCAGACCAGGGCAGTAAATAATAACATTAGTAAACTGTTAAGGATGATATAAATGGTGCACTTCTCTCAGTTTTGGTATCATCCTGGTTAAAATAATTGTGCCTGGTATATTGCATCAATTTCCTTTTTGTAATATGAACACCAAAACAATAGACAGTGTGCAAAGTGTTGGATAACTGAGGTTCTACACTAGTTTAATATGAGCCCCTTGCTTTCTCAATTCTATTCCTCTGGAAATGAACTGCAGTGCTTTGTTTGCATTTTTCGGGTCATGGTCTTCTCTGTTGCGAATTCAAATGATTTGAGAGTCTTCCCCCTTAATCTTTGTCCTCTCCATACCATTCAAACTATTATTTTCAAAAGATTATTCGGGAATCTTGTCCTTCAGACCAAAATTTCGCTCCTCACACTTCGCTGTACTGAAGGTAATTCGATATTTAAATGCCCATTGTGCAAGTTTATTCCTAAGTATTAATAATATTTTCAGGTATTTTGTTGCATTCTTCATCTGTATTAACTGTTTTCTCAATTTGGAATTGGCGGCAGATTTTGAAAAAGTACTCTACTTCCCGAGTTAATATCCTTTAGGCAAATTGAAGACCTTTAGAAAATCATAACACGTTACAGCTACTTATCCACTCTTTCTGAGATTATTTAAAAAACACTAAGGCTGGTCAATTATGACCTTCCTTTTGGAATATGTGCTGGCTACTCTTCATTATATAACGTGTTTCTGAATATTTTTTCTGTTCCATATTTGAATAAGGTTTGTATTAATTTTCCAACCATTGACGTTATGATATCTGGTCTATACTCAATTCGACCTGTTCTACACACTGGTTTAAATACAAAAATCATATCAGCTGTCCGTCAATCATCTGGCACTGCTCCCTGTTCTTAGGATTATTAATGCTATCTGTTCCTTTTATTTTCTTAGCCTCTGTGGATGCAAACCATCCAAACGAGAGGGCATAACCTCTCTTTGATCACTTTTTCAAATATTGCTCCACTTTCTACCTGAAATATCTTGAAGTTTTTCATTGTATCTATTCACTATTATTTGACAGTATAGTTCCTTCCATCAGAGATCTTTCTCCCTGCATCAGTCTGTGAGCCCTGATCCATTGGGTCATTCATGCCCGACCATCCCACAACAAGGCTGGCGCGCTTTCGATACTTTTCCACTCGCTCTTGATGTCACACTGTTTTAACCTGCTCTATTATGTCTTCTGATATGTCTCTTTGGATGTGTGTAGCGCTTTGTTCATGTAAGTTGTCATGGTTTTGGTCAACAACCATTTCCGTGCAGGTCACCGGTTTCTTGCCATTCCACACTCTACGGTCTGGGTTCAGCCACTTCTTTCCTCATTGCAGTGGAAAGTATGTTGGCAAAGTGCATACCCAAAGGAAGAGAGGAACCATCAGATGTCGAGTGATCCAGGGCAGCTGCTCTATAACTGCTGGAGCCTGCTTAGATTGGAGAACCTGTCCAATGGGATTTGTGTCTTATAGTTTTTTCTGTATATATACTAATATGATTTGATGCAATTGCTTTAATATTATTGCCATGCCCAGTAGAACCATGTCAAATTCATATCTTTCAACGTAGAATTTCACTGAGTGTGTAGCATTTTGTAACTGACTTTTCTTTTAAAATGTACCATACGAGCCGCAAATGATGGTCACCAAAGGTCATCTGACCGGATCAGTGAATTTCTAAACAGCCTAACTGTCTCGAAAGGACAAAATGATACATTCCAGATTAAGAAGTGGCAACTCTCTGCATCATGAAACAATGCAAGAGGCAACGTTTAACTGAATGGTTCTTTATGAAAAAAGACCATAATCAAGCAATAAGCCAGATAGTGAATAATCGCCCTAATTCCAACATCCTATTTGGGAACGGGAACAGAGATAATGCACATGGTGTGGTCGCCATTTTGGTTTCTTTTTATTCTTTAAGTGCTTTCTGAAGAAACACACGACAGCAGCAGCAGAAAGGGCAGCAAAATCAATGCCTTAATAATTGGAGACTGTATCATGGTGAGGTTATGTTTCTTATAAGCTGTAATAGTGCACTTTTCAACAGCACTTTTCTTAAGTGCGTTTGTGTATGTCACTGTGTGAGTGAGTGCTGTAGCGTGAGATTTCAGGGTGAGTGTTGAATGAACAATGCAGAGGGTATGCATTCATGCAATACAGGACATGTGAAGAGCAGTTCTGGTCTTCAAGGAGGAGCTGGAATGCTCACATGTCGCGTTGAGATTCGAACAGGAACCACAAGAAAAATATAAATGTACAATGGACACATTGATGGACTGATAACAAAATGCTGTTAATGAGCCAAAGTTGCAAATGATTTGTCAATTGAATAAGCATACCTGTATGCTCTAATTGTGATTAAGAGCAGCTGATACTAATTGTGGAAAGATCAGGGTACATCTGGAAGAACCAGTTTCCACCTGGGTGGTGGAACGGGGGAGCTGGACTGGAGAAGGGAAATGTAGTCTGCAATTATGCTATATGGAGTATTGTGAATAGGCCTATGTGGAAGTAAGACCAGCTCTTGCTTTGCCCTTTGACAGATGCATGTTTACCAAATTTGCTAAATCATGGACCTACATTTTGCACCTTCCCAGGATCAGATCTTATAATTGGGATGTTTCATGCTCCTTTGTTGACCTCTGTCAGGGCGTGGTATTTGCATGATTTCAGGCCAGTGCAGGGCACGTGAACGAAATATTCTATGAGGCTATCAGTCCCTCCCTCAGGATAATTCAAACCAACAAGGAACCCACTCACCACAAAGTAAAAATCTGCAATAATTGCAATTTATGTGAGGGAGAGGCAGAGGGACGTGGACATGCTTTAAATGGCAAATTTGCCTTGAGGATTTTTTGAGGATTTGTTGAATGCCATGTTAGTAAGTGTAGAACTGATCCATCCTGATATTGTGTGAAATCGAACATGAAATCACATAAATGTTTGGGAACAAAATGAAAAACTAGGAGGAAAAATAAACCTTCAGGAGAAAGGAAACGGAATTATTGAAATTGGAAAATGTTTTTGCTGACAAAGGATTGAATTTGATTCACCAAAGAGTCTGTGTTTTTGGCTTCTGTTTGTCACAAATGGGAAATCTGTGCCAGCTTTGCCTTTACTGCCAACTGGCATATTCCTCGGGGTTAGAGTTTTCTTGCTGCTGTATTTAGATAACCCAGAAGATACAATGATATCCTGGGGCCAGAATTGTATGACTTACTTTCCAGGCCAGCAGACGCATGTAAATATGTACACCTGAAAGTTCCCTCCAAGCCACAGACATCCTGAGTTTGAACGACATCGCCATTTCTTCATCATTGCCGGGTCAAAATCCTGGAACTTCCTTTCTAATTGTACTGCGGGTGTAGCTAAAGCAGATAGCATCCAGTGTTTCAAGAAGGTGGCGCTCCACCACGTTCCCAAGGGAAAAAAGAAGGATAAGAAATCCCAGCCTGGCCAGTAATGCCCACATCCAAGGAGCAAAAGGGAGCAGCCTTCATCTTGCTACCCAAATGTGTGGTACATTGGTGTCCTGCCCGGCTATGAGCTCAGCACATTCTCCACCGTTTGTGAATAAGCAGTCTCCGAATTAAAATTGTGATAACGAAGAATTTCTTATCTTGAAAGTTCCATCGCATTTAGAATTCACTTACCCGGACGTAAGCGGAGTCTGGGTCATTGAATATATTCAAGCATGGTTTAGACTGACTTTTCATTTACGAGGGAGTGATGATTTAATGCTGTCTGGCGGGAAATTGGAATTATGGCCACGGTCAGATCAGCCATTATGGTATTGAAGGGCAAAACATGATCCAGGGGCTGAATGGCCTACCCCTACTTCTATTTCTAATTACCTTATGATCATAGGTGAAAGGAAATCTGTTGCAACTCTTGCACTTGCATAGAAAAGAGCTGTGGGCAAGCAAATCAGATCTTGGCTGTGACGGAAGTGTGAAAAAATATATTTTGTTCGCGATTTTAGTTGGACATGTTGGAAATGGAGGAGGATGATGTGTTGAAGGTAAAGGCGGTTGCAATGGAAAGTGAGAATAAGTGAACTAATATCATGGTTCTGGAAGATAGGGAAGGAGGTGAGGACAGAAACTGGGGTTATGAAACAGATAAAGCTGAGGCCTCTGCAAAACTAATGTGAGAAATGAAAGCAAAATATTGCGGATGCTGGGAATCTGAAATAAAAGCAAGAAATGCTGGAATCACTCAGCAGGTATGGAAGCATCTGTGGAAAGAGAAGCAGAGTTAACGTTTCGGAAGAAGGGTCACTGACCCGAAACGTTAACTGTGCTTCTCTTTCCACAGATGCTGCCAGACCTGCTGAGTGGTTCCAGCATTTCTTGTTAATGTTAGAAAAGCACGGATAACGTGAATTGAAGAGACTGCAGAAGCTCTATTATGGAAGATGGCATCGTTGCGCCAAACAGAAGGCGATGAGGAAACTGAGAGAATGGAAGTTATTATTTACGCAAAGTGGAGTTTGAGGAGGTGTGGTCAAAATAACTGTGGAAGTTGGTGGATTATAATAAATATTGATGCAGAGTCTGTCCACTTAAATGGAGAGAGGGAATTCGTGGAAGAGAAGTGAAGAGTCACAGATAGACCATTTTCCGGCGAGGGAGGTGCAGATATTTAAATGCAAATCTGTTTAAATTTTCGAGCTCGATGCGAAAGAAGGGTTTGACACAAAAAAAAAATTGTCGATGCGTTGGATAAAGAGGTTGAAAAGGGAAACGGAATAACTCGGACTGTGTGAGGGATAGAACGATATTGACAATCCTGCCATTGTGTCCAGTACTTGGCACCACACTTTGAGGAACAATGTTTCGGCTTTATAGAGGGTGTAGAAAATGTTCAAGAGAAAATTGCAGAGGTGACAGATGTTTTATGCCGACAGGTTAGAAAAGGTGTTGTTCTCCTTAAAGATGAAATTGAGAGAAAGTTTGATAGAGTTGTTCCAAACCATTCACGGTTTAAAGTGCTCTCATTGACAGACATGGCAAAAACCAACAGACACAGGATTAAGGGATTGGCAGTGGAATCAATGGCGACATGAGGTAAACGTATTTTTACACAGCACGTGTTTAGGATATGAAATGAACTGTCTGAGAGTGTGGTGAAGCCAGGTTCAGTCAGAAGCGAATTGAATAAACAACTGAAGAGAAAAACAATGCAGGTCAGTGATGAGGAGATGTGGGAGTGAGATTAGCTGAACTGCCCGTGCAGAGAGCTGACACGGACAAGACAGACCAAATGGCCAACTGATGTGTTGCAACCATTCTATGTTCCTTTTTGTTTGAACATATGAATTGTTGAACGGAATTGCACAGATAAGTATAGACGAACATCCCTTAGAGGCTTCTCTGACGTTAGGAATTTAATTTCTGAATAGCCATGCAGAGTGAAGGCCATCAACAAAACAACATGAGATCTACAGATGGGACTCGTGATTTTTGTCGGACTTCCTTGATTTCTGCTGAACACAGCTTCCAGTTATGATTAGTTGTTTATTATGATCAGATTTGTCCAGTCTTGGGGGTGGGCCCATTTCAATTTTATTGCAAAATATATTCCATCAACAGGGAATTAACACAGCTGTCCTAATCTGTTTGTTCAATGATTAAGAAAAAACTGTTTCAACAATTTTGCAACCTCAGTAGCCCCATGGAGATCCGGTAGGAAATAAAGTAAATACAATGGGAATGTTTCACCTCAGAATGTATTTCAGAGATATTACCTGCAGCACGAACAGACCGATCACTCCAAGCAGAAAATGCACCAACCAATTCAATGGGTGAGGAACATATTCTACGTGATGCTTGCTATAATTGGCGTTCCTGGTAAGTATCTATAACCAATGAAGTTTTGTAAATCTGTGTATGAGCTGGTTTCTTCCATTGCCATGGGAATAATAATATTACATGAGATCGAATAGTTACAGTTACACAGACACATATTCAATAATATAATTGCATTAATTTCCTGAATTTTCTGTGCAGTTTTAATCTGTTGTCTCAACTGTTTCTACTTCAAGGCACTCTGCATTGTAAAGTTATTGAATTCTGTGGAATGTTGTGTTTTGTAGATTCATAGCTCAAAGCAGGAAAATCGCAGAGGGGAAGTGTTACTGGAATTATCTGTTAACGTAGAATTATACAGCATGTGTGCACTTACTGGAGTGGAGCACCTGACCTAAGCGATCATGTATAACTGGGAGTCTCTGTCACTCCAGAATTGCACTGATTGTGTCTGACTAACTGGTGTGGACAACGTAACACTCGGGACCACGCATTTCCTGGAGGATCTGTCATTGTATTCAATGCGGGTCCCCATCTTACTCTTACACGAAGTAGAGTTGTTGACAACACTATCAGGTGCTGATTAATTTCGTTCCCGAGCACAGTCCTGAGAAGCGTTTGGTGATAAGTGCACTGAAATAATAAATAATCCTCTTCAAAATTACGAAATAACACTGATGACTGTGACTTGTTAATAGACAAGTTACTGATTTTACAGCACAGAAACTGGGCATTCGGTACAACTAGATTAGGACAGTCTTCCTGCTCTGCAGGAGCCTCTCTTCATTCCAGCTCATCTAATCCTGTCTGTATATCCTTCCAATCCTGTCTCCCTCATGTACTAAAATAAAAGCAAAATACTGCCGATGCTGGAAATCTGAAATAAAAACAAGAAGTGCTGAACCACTCAGCAGGTCTGGCTGCATCTGTGGAAAGAGACGCAGAGTTAAAGTTTCGGGTCAGTGAGTTCCAAAGAAGGGTCACTGACCCGAAACGTTAACTCTGCTTCTCTTTCTATAGATGCTGCCAGACCTGCTGAGTGGTTCCAACATTTCTTTTTTTTATCCCTCATGTACTAACCTCGCTTCTGCATATATTGTTTTCCCATTTCAACTACTCCAAAAGCTCTCCATTCCATGTTCTCAGTACTCCGAGTAAATCGGTTTCTCTTGAATTCCATGGTGCATTTATTGATGACCGTCTTATTTTGAGGAAATGCCGAACTGGTCATCAGTAAAGGTGGAAATATCAGGTCCACGTTATCCCCTTCTAACCCCTATATATTTTTAAATGTCTCTATTAGTTCAGCACTCATCCTTCTCTTATCGACAGAACAGAGCCACAACATATCCTGAAAATTATAATCTCTCAGTTATGGTATTATTTCTGTGAAGAATATGTGACCCTGCTGGTTATTTGTTATCATGTGTAGTCCAGAAGAGTGCACATTATTTATGTAATCCATAACCACCGTTATAATAGGTTATTATGACACTTTTCTTTTTATGATCTTCCTGTAGAAATGAAATCTCGTGCTGTGATCACATTTACATTAACTCAGTAAATTCCCCTTTCAATTTAACTCATTTAGACATCAGAGGGAGTGGTCCAAGATGTATGTGTGCCTCCAATCCGAGGGACTGGTTCGAGACAGGGAGGAGTTTCTTCGGCCCCAGGGAGAGATTCGAGTCCGGGATGGGTTCTTAAAGTGAGAGTGGTTGGAGACCGGGTACAATTCTCCTGTCTGCCCGTGTGTTTGGCTCCTCATTACTATATTTAACTGGTTGACCAACGTTCGGTGAGCTGGGCGCTGTACCTCCCCGTCCAGGATTTGTTAAATCTGGAAGTGCTGGGGTTGGAGGCAGGTTGGGGTCATGGCCCCGTTCTGACCCGATCCCAACCCACACGGATTTCGTTCCAAAATGCTTCCTGCCTAGGTTGAGAAGCGCCTGATGGGATCTACGCCAGAACACTGATGGAGGCAAGGAAGGAAATTGCTCGGGCCATGGCAGAAATATTTGTATCCTCATTGGCTACAGGTGAGGTCCCATAGGACTGGAGAATAGCCAATGTTGTTCCTTTGTTTAAGATGGGTTGCAAGGATAATCCAGGAAATTATAGGCCATTGAACTTTACGTCAATGGTAGGGAAATTATTAGAGAGGATTCTTCGGGATAGGATTTACTCCCATTTGCAAACAAATTTATTTATCAGCGAGAGGCAGCATGGTTTTGTGAAGGGGAGGTCGTGTCTCACTAACTTGATTGAACATTTTAAGGAAGTGATGAAGGTGATTGATGAAGGAAGGGAAGTGGATGTTGTCTGTGTGGACTTCCTTGAAGCCTTTGACAAGTTCCCTCATGGCAGACTGGTACAAAAGGTGAAGTCACACGGGATCAAAGGTGAGCTGGCAAGATGCAAACAGAACTGGCTCGGTCATAGAAGACAGAAGGTATCAGTAGAAGTGTATTCTTCCGAGTGGAGGGCTGTGACTAATGGTGTTCCGCAATGATCAGTGTTGGGACCTTTGCTGTTTGTAGTATATATAAATTATTTGGAGGAAAATGTAGGTAGTCTGATTAGTAAGTTTGCAGACGACACTAATGTCAGTGGAGTTGCGGATAGTGATGAGGATTGTCAGAGGATACAGCAGGATATAGATCGGTCGGAGACTTGGGCGGAGAAATGGCAGATGGAGTGTAATCCGGACAAATGTGAGGTAATGAATTTTGAAAGATCTAATACAGGTGGGAGGTATACAGTAAATGGCAGAACCCTTAGGAGTATTGACAGGCAGAGAGAGCTGGGCGTACAGGTCCACAGGTCACTGAAAGTGGCAACACATGTGGATAAGCTAGTAAAGAAGGCAGACGGCATGCTTGCCTTCATCGGTCGAGGCATAAAGTATGAAAATTTGCAAGTCATGTTGCAGCTGTAGTGAATCTTAGTTAGGCCACACTTGGAATATTGCATGCAATTCTGGTCGCCACACTACCAGAAGGACGTGGAGTCTTTGGAGCGGGTACAGAAGAGGTTTACCAGGATGGTGCCGGGTCTGGAGGGCATTAGCTATGAGGAGAGGTTGGATAAACTCAGACTGTTTTGACTGGAACGACGGAGGTGGAGGGGTGACATGATAGAGGTTTACAAAATTATGAGTGGCATGGACAGAGTGGATAGTCAGAAGCTTTTTCTCAGGGCGGAAGAGTCAGTTACTAGGGGACATAGGATTAAGGTGCGAGGGGCAAAGTTTAGAGAGGATGTGCGAGGCAAGTTCTTTACACAGAGGATGGTGAGTGCCTGGAACTTGCTGCCTATGCTATTCTATGCCCCGACCGATAAAGGCCTGCATGCTGTATGCCTTCTTGACTACCTTGTCCACCTGCGTTGCCAATTTCAGTGACCTGTGGACCTGTACGTCCACATCTCTCTGCCTGTCAATACTCCTCAGGGCTCACTGCAGTTACTGCCCCTACTGACCATCTCCATCTGCTGGTGTCCCTGTCCCACTGCAGTTACTGTCAACTCTCACCATTTCCATCTGCTGGCGTCCCTGTCTGGCTGCAGTTACTGTCTCCCATCTCACCATCTCCATCTGCTGCTGTCCCTGTCTCACTGCGTTTACTGTCCACTCTCACCATCCCCATCTACTGGTGCACCTGGCGCACTGCAGTTACTGCCCCGCTCACCATCTCCATCTGCTGGTGTCCCTGTCTCACTGCATTTATTGCCCCTACTGACCGTCTCCATCTGCTGGTGACACTCTGTCTCACTGCAGTTACTGTCACTGTCTCAGCATCTCCATCTGCTGGTGGCCCTGTCTCACTGCATTTACTGCCCCCCTCTCACCATCTCCATTTGCTGGTGTCCCTCTATCACTGCAGTCACTGCCCCATCTCACTATCTCCATCTGTAGGTGTCCCTGTCTCACTGCAGTTACTGTCTCCCTCTCACCTCCTCACAATTCCTGTGATTTGCAGCTGCATTTGTTGGCAACACAACCACTAGGTGGCGCTGTACTGGCACATGCGCAAATGCAGCCTGTTCCACTTAAACGTCATGGTCTGCCAGGTTCAGGCAGCTGCCAGGACTAAAGATGGTGCTGGTTAATTAATCACAAAAGCGGGTGAGGGGGATGTTGGGGGTGGGGTGGTGGGGCTTGGTGGCGGAAGGCGATTTAGTTCCAGTGTTTGGAACCCTTCAGCTCTTTCCATGATTTCGCGAATTTAACAATGAGATTGAGAAGGTATTTCACCGCCTTCTTCAGCTCCTGTCTGAATTTAGTCTGGGTCACAGTGTAAATACATGTGTTGGTGCAGGAACTGAGAAGCTGCAGCATCTTTGATGTTTGTTGTGTGATAAAGAGAGGGTCAGTGTTGCAGGAATAATACTGAACATCTGCAATTCGTCTATAAATGAGAAACATAACCCGGGTCACCCATAACAGTATAAAACAGCCGGATATACTGAAGAGTAAAATAATTGAGTTCCAGCGATTCTCCATCTCTGGGTCCTTGTGATTCCCTGCATTGCTGTGGCCCTGGAATCCCCTGCGTACTTTACTGGAGAATAAAATCCGTCTGACAGTCAGATCATTGAGCAGCAAAATCAGAAAGACCGGGACACAAGGAGTTAAAATGAGGTCAAACAATTCAAATGCCCCCCATGTGGGGGAAGTCATGAAGATCAGTTTATAAACACAACCGATGGGAACATTCTCAATAATGTAACGTTCTTCAAGTATAAAGTACCAGGGGAGAGACTCTAAACAGCCCAGCACACTCACTGTTCCTATAACCACTGCCGCCGTTTTCTCACTGCAATATTGTGTTTTCAGCTTCTCACAACAAATGGCCACAAATCGATCAAAGGTGAAAGTGACTGTGAGCCAGACAGAAACAACTGTGGCTGCAGAAAGCAGAACGTTAATGAGAGAACACACAGGAGTAATGTTCAGGAATGAATATGGAAAATAAATTAAAACAATCCATTTCAATATGGGTTCAGTGATCACGACCAGGAGATCAGACACTGCCATTCCCACCAGGTAGACAGTGATACATTTGGAGAGACCGCACTTTGCTCGGGACAGGATCACAATCGCCACCAAGTTAACTGGAAGAGAGAGAAAAGGAAGCAGAGAAATTACTGATCAGACCTGGAGACAAAGCAGCAGTTTGACAGGATCTGGGCTGAAATTTCCAACTTTGTTGCTGCATCGAGCAGTGAAAACTAATTCACTGACCTGGGCAGTGCTTTGACACAGTGAAATGTTTGAAAACACAATTATTATTAATGAATGGGAAATTGATACAGAAAGTGAATTAAGTCAGCACCGGATCTACTGGAAGTACTGAGTGAGCATGCAGTGCCAGTGGGGAAATGAGAAAGGGGCTTGACATAGATGGAGTCCAATGGGTTAATTGGGAATTTGTCTCCAGAATGTTGGTTGGGAAGGTTTGGGGAGAGCGGGATGTGTAGCTGGTTTGTTGTTCTGGTCTTTGTGAACCGAAAGGGGCTGTCACCAAATGTGAAAAGGCTGAAAACTGCAGCATTGAGTTTGAGTCTCAGTCATGATCTAGACTGGACGAGCAGGCTCGAAGGGCTGAAGGTCCTCTTTCTGCTCCTATGTTCGCGTATTGTTATCAGTTTTGACAAGGCAGCTGAAGGTGGAGCCAGTGAGTGAGATTGGGAGAGAGAGAAGCAAAAGGACATGTTGGAGCAGGAGTGGAGACTGTCGCAGATGGTTTGGGAACGTGAATAAACTGAAGCAGTGGATGAGGAGACTTAGGGATCAATATAGTCAGAGGAGAGGCTGAGATTCACAGGGAGAGACTGCATCAGAGCGTTAGAGGAAATCTAATCTATAGATTCCGGTAATACAGCTCAATTCATAATTCAAACAATAATTGCTGTGGTTATTGGTGTTGGAGAACAGTTCATTGTTTATACAATATAGTTAATATATTTAGCTTGTGCAGGCAATTAAATATAAATTTAAATATATTTCTGATATCAGCCACACTCTTTATTGAATTCAGCAGCCACTGAGATTTTCAGATGAAGTATTTAAATAATGAATTACTATGCATAAAATTGCAGCAAGAAATGGACAATATCCAGGCTTGGGCTGATAAGTGGAAAGTAACATGTGCGCCACACAAGTGCAAGGCAATGGCCATCTTCAACAGGAGAGAATCAAACAATCTTCCCTTGACATTCAATGCCATTACCCACTATCAACATCCTGAGGGCTGCCATTTACTAGAAACTGAACTGGAGTAGCCATATAAATACCGTGGCTGCAAGAGCAGGTCAGAGGCTAGGAATCGTGAGACGAGAAACGCACCTCCCGACTTCCCAAAGCCTGTCCACCATCGACAAGGCACAAGTGAGGAGCGTGATGGAATACTCTCCACTTGCCTGGATGGGTGCAGCTCCAACAATACTCAAGAAGCTCGACAAAATCCAAAACAAAGCAGCCCACTTGATTGGCACACCATCCACAAACATTTACTCCCTCCCCCACCGACGCACAGTGGCAGCAGTGTGCACTGCAGAAACGCACCATGGCACCTTCGACAGCACCTTCCAAAGCCGCGACCTCCACCACCTCGATGGACAAGAGCAGCAGAAGCATGGAAACAGCACCACCTGCAAGTTCCCGTCCAAGTCATACACCATCCTGACTTGGATCTATATCGCTGTTCCGTCACAGTCGCTGGGTCAAAATACTGGAACTCACTTTCTAAGAGCATTGTGAGTGTACCTGCCCCACAAGGACTGCAGTGGTGCAAGAAGGAGGCTCAGCACCACCTTCTCAATGGTAATTGGGGATGAGCAATAATTGCTGGCCGAGCCAGTGACACCCACATCCCATGAATGAACAACAAAAACAGTGAAGAACTGACTCTATTCTGTTTATTCAGTCACTAGGTAAGGAATAGGAACTTTATCTCAAACAAAATGAGGACCTGACAGAAATCCACACAGAGGATCAAGTCCAACAGGAAAATGAACACAATTTGACAACAGAGAAATTCAACCCCAAGTTTCTCCCACTAATTGTTCTGGACATTCCAGCACTTTATGACAGTGAATTATTCACACTGCTGCTTCTTTCTCTTTCTACTTATTTCTGCTTATGTATTTCCCTTGGTTTAGTTATCCCTGCTCCTTTTCTCCTACCCGATCTCTCTGGAGTAATCACACTCTGCAAACTGTCACTTGATGCTACTTTTCACATACAATTTATTCCTAACATTCTGCGCCTGTGTTCTGTTCACCAGCATCAGGTTCAATGATTCTATTTTCAGAGTCAGTTTGTTCAATGGTGAAACCTCAGTGAATAATTTAATATATCAACAGATGATCCAGGTCTCCACTGTTCACCTACACTCTTCACTTCATCGACAATGCATGGAATAAACAGGATCGAAAGCTTCTTCCAGACAAACCTTACAATCATTGAAATTCCTTCTCCTGGAATTATAAAGTAATCCGTTAGAATGTGGGATTGTTTAATTAATTAATAAAACACCAAGATCAGCGCTGCAGCTGATAATCCACATATAAATGGAAAACTCTTGATTCCAACTGATAGAGTGTAAACCAATAAAACATTACATCAGTACTTTCTATTTTACAATGTAGTCCAGTGACAGTGAAGGCTCCACAGTGAAGCAGAGAAGGTGATGTGAAAGTGTCAGCAGCAAACTCTGTTCAGCATCCAGACCTCTGAAGCAGCATCAGACACACACAAATGAAATAATATTTGATAACAGTGATAACCAATAGATACATTGAAATCCCCGTTATACTGAGCCATGTTATTGGGGAGGGAGAATATTGTAACACTGAGACCATGAGATGTCTCATTATCAATCACTGAAAATAATTCATAGATATATTCCAGGACCAATTAGATCCACATCATGAAACTGTTAAAACTCCTGATGGTCTGATTCTTGATCCGAACTGAAACATCTCATTCAAATGATAATAATCCAGTACCAATGCTACGGTTAGTGGAACCCATAACATTGAAGACATAATACAACTGCTGCAAGACTGAAAGAGTAGACAATGCGAAGGTTCCATCAGTAAATTGCTGGAAAAGAACAGGTGGCTGTGTAACACACACAGTGACAAATAATAACGAGTACAGCAGCACAGTTAACATCGATTTACACCTTGAACAGGTGAGATACCAGCTTACCAGGAACTCCAATTGCTGCAAGTACAGGGTAATAAATGTCTTCGATCTGATACATTACTGAATATCCCATTTCTGTGAGAAGCAGAGTCTTCTGTTAGCCTGGAATCCACAGTTCCACCAGGCACTCTGAGAGGCTCCATTCCAATGGGTCCTGATTTATGCTGGGGATAACTCTCCACTGATATGGTTATACCCCTGATCATTGTTATGACTTACACTCACCTGAACAAACACATTACATCAGCAGCTTTGACTCTGATGTAAATATTGTGGTGGATAAAACACAATCATTTCACGGTCAATGACATTTTCTGAGGAAGACGTCTCTCGGGAATAAACCTGAAATCGGTACTCATTTGGGATAGATGTTACAATTGTGAGTGGTGTCAGTTACATTTTCCATACTATTGCACAGAACATAGAGCAAAGAACATGGAATAGTACAGCACATTACAGGCCCTTCGGCCCACGATGTTGTGCCGACCCTTTAACATACTCTAAGATCAAACTACATACATACCCTTCATTCTACTATCATCCATGTCCCTATCCAAGAGTCGCTTAAATGTCCCAATGTATCTGTTTCTAATATCACCGCTGGCAGTGCAGTCCACGCACCCACAACTCTCTGTGCAAAGAACCTACCTCCAACATCTCCCTGAAACCTTCCTCCAATCAACTTAAAATTATGCCCCCTGGTGATAGCCCTTTCCTCCCTCGGAAAAAGTCTCTGGCTATCCTCTCTATCTATGCCTCGTATCGTCTCGTACACCTCTATCAAGTCACTTCTCATCCCTCTTCACTCCAATGAGAAAAGCCCCAACTCCCTCAAACTTTCTTCATAAGACATGCCCTCCAGTCCAGGCAGCATCCTGGGAAATCTGATCTGCACCCTCTCTAAAGCTTCCACATCCTTCCGATAATGATGCGATCAGAGCTGAACACAATATTCCAAGTGTGGTCTAACCAGGGCTTTATTGAGCAGCAGCATAACGTCGCGACTCTTAAACTCAATCCCCTTGTTAATGAAAGCCAATACCCCATATGCCTTCTTAACAACCCGATCAACTTGGGTGGTAACTTTGTGGGATCTATGGACGTGGACCGCAAAATCCCTCTTTTCCTCCACACTGCCAAGAATCCTGTCTTTAAGCCTGTATTCTGCATTCCAATTCGACCTTCCAAAATGAATCACTTCACACTTTATCACGTTGAACTCCATCTGCCACTTCTCAGCCCAGCTATGCATACTGTCAATGTCCCGTTACAACCTACAACAGCCCTCCACACTATCCACAACTCTAGCAACCTTTGTGTCATCGGCAAACTTGCTAACCCTTTCTTCCACTTCCTCATCCAAGTCATTTATAAAAATCATAAAGAGCAGAGGTCCCAGAACAGATCCCTATGGAACACCGCTGGTCACCGCGCTCCAGGCTGAATACTTACCATCTACTACCACCCTCTGTCTTCTATGGGACAGCCAATTCTGTATCCAGACAGCCAAATTTCCCTGTATCCAATGCCTCCTTACTTTCTGAATGAGCCTACCATGGGGAACCTTATCAAACGCCTTGCTAAAATCCATATCCACCACATCCACTACTCTTCCTTTGTCAATGTGTTTTGTCACATCCTCAAAGAATTCAATAAGGCTTGTGAGGCATGACCTGCCCCTCACAAAGCCATGCTGACTATCTCTAATCAAACTATGCTTTTCCAAATAATCATAAATCCTGTCTCAGAATCCTCTCCAATAATTTGTCCACCACTGACATAAGACTGACTGGTCTGTAATTCCCAGGGTTATCCCTATTCCCTTTCTTGAACAAGGGAATAACATTTGCCACCCTCCAATCATCTAGTACTACCCCAGTGGACAGTGAGGACGCAAATATCATCGCCAAAGGCGTCACAATCTCTTCCCTCGCTTCCCGTAATATCCTTGGGTATATCCCGTCTGGCCCCGGGGACTTATCTATCCTCATGTCTTTCAAAATTTCCAGCACATCCTCCTTCTTACCATCAACCTGTTCGAGCATATCAGCCTGTTTCACGCTGTCCTCACAAACGACCAGGTCCCTCTCACGAGTGAACACTGAAGCAAATTATTCATTTAGGACCTTCCCTATCTCCTCTGTCTCCAGGCACAAGTTCCCTCCACTATCCCTGATCGGCCCTACCATCACTCTGGCCATCGTCATGTTCCTGACATAAGTGCAGAACGCCTTGGGACTTCCCTTAATCCTACCCGCCAAGACTTTTCATGTCCCCTTCTAGCTGTCCTATGTCCATTCTGCAGTTCCTTCCTGGCTTCCTTGTAACCCTCTAGAGCACTGTCTGATCCTTGCATCCTCAACCTTGAGTAAGCATTCTTCTTCCTCTTGACTAGCTGGTCCACATCTCTTGTCATCCCTTCCTTGCCTCATCGGGACAAATCTATCCAGCAGTCGCAGCAAGTGCTCCCTAAACAACCTCCACATTTCTGTCGTGCATTTCCCTGAGAACATCTGTCCCCAATTTAAGCTCCCCAGTTCCTGCCGAATAGCATTGCAATTCCCCCACCCCCAATTAAATATTTTCCCATCCCGTCTGCTCCTATCCCTCTCCATGACGATAGTAAAGGTCAGGGAGTTGTGATCACTATCACCGAAATGCTCACACACCGAGAGATCTGCCACCTGGCCTGGTTCGTTGCCAAGCATCAAATCCAACATAACCTCCGCTCTAGTCGGCCTGTCTACATATTGAGTCAGGAAACCTTCCTGGACACACCTGACAAAATCTGCGGCATCCAAACTATTTGCACCAAGGAGGTTGCAATCAATATTAGGGAAGTTGAAGTCACCCATGACAACAACCCTGTTAATTCTGCACCTTTCCAAAATCTGCATCCCAATCTGTTCCTCCGTGTCTCTGTTGCTATTGGGGGGTCTTTCGAAAACTCCCAACAAAATGACTGCTCCTTTCCTGTTTCTAACTTCCACCCATCATGACTCAGTCGACAAACCCTCCTCGACGACCTCCCTTTCTGCAGCTGTGAAATTATCCTTGATTAGCAATGCCACTCCCCCACCTTTTACCTCCCTCCCTATTCCTTTTGAAACATCTAAACCCCGGAACATCCAACATCCATTCGTGCCCCTGTGATATCCAAGTCTCCGTAATTGCCACAACATCGTGACCTTGTTGATTCTTGGCGTTTCGATTGTAAATGTAACTGATCTGTTTGCAGTGGACACAGAATCCGGGGAAAAAGCAATCCCCTTTCACTCTGTTCCTGCCTTTTCCCATTTAATATGTGAATTTTGAGGATCTGATTTGGGACCATGTTCAGGGTTACAGCCTAGAAACTACTGTGGGTCAAATTGGGGGACATGCACTGTTCACGGCCATTAGGGAGGCAGACACACAGTGATAATATCACTGGCTAAGTAACCAGAGACCCAATCTAATGCTCCGGCGACAAGGGTTCAAATCCCACCATGACAGCTGTATAAAATAGAATGAGCTACCTCTCTATGTATAAAGTGGAGGGAGCTCACCCTCGATGTATAAAGGGGAGGGAGCGCCCTCTCTATGTATAATGTGGAGGGAGCTCCATCTCTAGACATAAAGTGGAGGGATCTCCCTCTCTATGTATAAAGTGGTGTGAGCTCCCTCTCTGTGTATAAAGTGGAGGGAGCTCCCTCTCTGTGCATAAAGTGGAGTGAGCTCCCTCTCTGTGTCTTAAGTGGAGGGAGCACCCTCTCTCTGTATAAAGTGGAGGGCGCTCTCCCTCTCTGTATAAAGTGAAGGAAAGAGGAGAGAGGGTAATGAAAACAAATGGGGATATGTGGAGAGGGCCAAAGTGGAAGACAGTGAGATACAGAAGAGATAGCGAAATGAGACCTTGACAGAACCCCAGTAGCAACCCCCATTGTCTACCCAGTCAGGTATTAGGGGTTTCGTGTCAGTGTTTTAGCAATGAGTGTTGGATATTTTCAAACTGCATTGACATAGAGGAAGAGAGAGAGAAGGAGAGAGAGAGAGAGAGGGAGAGAGAGACAGAGGTAGAAGGAGAGATAGAAGGAGAGAGAGCGATAGAGGGACAGGGATATAGAAGGAGAGATAGAAGGAGAGAGAGAGAGAGAGGGAGAGAGATAGAGGGAGAGAGAGATAGAGAGAGAGAGAGAAAGAGGTAGAAGGAGAGATAGTGGGAGAGGGAGAGATAGAGGGAGAGGGAGATAGAGGGAGAGAGAGATAGAAGGAGAGAGAGAGATAGAAGGAGAGAGAGATAGAGGTAGAAGGAGAGATAGAGGGTGAGAGAGAGAGAGATAGAGGGAGAGGGAGATAGAGGGAGAGAGAGAGATGGGAGGAGAGAGAGATAGAGGGTGAGAGAGAGATAGAGGAAGAGAGAGACAGAGAGAGAGGGAGAGACAGAGTGATAGAGGGAGAGGCAGTGGCACAGAAAGAGAGGCTCAGAGAGAGAGAGACAGACAGAAACAGAGAGGCAGAGAGAGAGAGAGAGAGAGGCAGAGAGAAAGGGAGAGATGGTGAAAGAGAGACACAAACAGTCATGACAGAGGTAGCGAAAGTGAGAGGGAGAGAAAGAGATAGAGACAGAGAGAGAGGGGGGGAGAGGGAGACACAGTGAAAGAGAGATAGAGGGAGAGAGACGGAAAGTCAGAGAGGAAGGAAAAGACAGAGAGAGAGAGGGAGACTCAGTGGCCGAGAGAAGAGACGCAGTGAGAGAGCGAGAGAGTAAACACAGCCACACTTCCCAGTCTCTGGCTCTGTGTCAGGGGATGTGTTTTAAAGACGGGGAGTCACTGAGAGATTGTTTCATGTCAGTGAGTGAGAGAAAGATCCCTGGTTTCTTGCAGTGTTTTATTTCTGTTCAAAAATGCTTTACTTTGTTTGAATCAATTTTATTTCTCTTATTGCCAAGGAGAATCTTTTCGGAAGCTGCAGCTGTGATGATGCAGAGGTGGAATATTTTGGCCACGCAGAATTCTCAGGTAAGAGCTTTAACCAGAGAGGAAAATAATAATAAATATGTATGCGTCATTGTCAAATTCATTTCTAGATACAGAAGGAGATACAGTTTTCGGGGCCGAGAGAAAAACAAAGTGCTGGAAATGCTCAGTATTTCCAACACGGTTTTCATTTCAGATTTCCAGCAGCCACGGTATTTTGATTTTGTGCTTTCGGGGGTCTGTGGATTTTTTACCACAAGGGAAGGTGCTCAGAAGGGAATAGTTTGGGAAGCGCTGCTCCTGAACAGTCAATGTAACCCCCTAGATCTCCATCTCTTGCTGCAACATGTTCCCTGCACCTTACTCCTTGTTCCTAGCTCTGTTTCTTCACATCTTTACATCCATACCCCTGTATCACTCATCATCCTTTCTTTCTCTGCCTCTCTCTAGACTTTCACAAGTTTCCATTTTCACTCTAATTTCTGCAACTCTCTGCATCGTTATCTGTCTCTCTGAGTCCATTTCGTCTCTCACTCACTTCCAAATCCCTGAATATTTCCATCTGTGCTCCTCCTTTCCTGCAAGATTATCTCTGCATTCACCCACATCCTCCCAACCCCCATCCCCCGTCCTGGGACACCCCTCTCTATTCTATAAACACATCTTACTTTGAATCTCTGCCCCTCCCCATCTTTCTGTCGCTGCATCTCTCTCTCTGTCTGGGATTTTTCTCAATATCGACATCTCTTTGTGTATGTCTCCATTTCTCTCTCTCTCTCTCTCTCTCTCTCTCTGCCCTGATCGGTATTTCTGCCCTGTGTTCTCAGTTTCTCTCTCAGTGCTTTCGGACTCCCTGCATGTAATTCTCCATCTCCCTTTCCATTTATTTCTCTCTCTCTCTCTTTGTTCTGTCCTAATCCCGGGATCTGTTTTCTGTGTCTCTGTCCCTCTGTCTGGGGGTGGATTTGAACTCGCTGTCTTGGTGTTGTACAGGGTGATTGTTAACCGGGATCCTGTTTTCCATCTCTGCCCAGTTTAGCGACCATTGAGGTAAAAACAGGGGAGAGATGCTGAACGGGCAGCCGATTCACAATCACCCTCCTACCCTCCATCCTGATTTGCACCATTGGCACCAAGTCCGAGTTCAGCCCAGTGTTTCTTTGCCTCTCTGTGTATCTGTTCTCCGACTGTCTCCGCCTGTCTCCTTGTGGCTCAATGCGGGAAGGGACTGATCAGCCATGATCTAACATGGGTGGGACAGGACAAAGGGCTGAATAGCCTCCTCCCGTCCCTGTGCCAGTCAGAGTGTGCGTATTTGTGGTGTGTCTCCCTCTTTGATTTCCTGAAGCTGATGGGGAGAACATGTGAAACACCTTTCTACAGAGAGCGATGTGTCTGGGGCTGGGATCTTCCTGTGCGTTAAAGGCCCAGAATGCCAGTTAGCCTCTGGAGGTCCTTGCTCCATGTCCGGCCCTGTGTTTGGCCGCACATTAGTTAAAGGTGCCGAGGGTCTGGGAGCCAGTTGATGGAATTCCAGTGGCTTATCCAGTCCAGGAATTAAAGTGAATTAAAGATTGTGGGGAGACGGAGCCAAACCCAGGAAAGTGATGGAGGTTGGAATAACATAATAATAATGAGAGGTAGGTGCAGAGACAGAGATTGATACGACAGAGAGAGAGAGAGAGAGAGAGTAACAGAAAGAGACAGAGGAGATTGGATTAGAGTCAATGTTCCCACAAATCTGTGTGCAGCAACGTTGAAGGTATGACACAGTTCGAGATTGGGATTGCGAGGGTCCAGAGGGAGATAGAAATATAGAGAGAAGAGGAGAGAGATAAAAAGAGAGAGAGTAATAGAGAGGGAAACTAGTGATTGAGCAAGAGAGAGGCGAAGACGGAAATGGAAAGAGGTTACCAATAAGATTAGCTCTCCACTTCTCTCTCCACGCCTATATCTCCCTTTATCACTGTTACCCTCTCTCGATCTATAGTTCTCCCTCTTTCCTGATGTTTCACACTCTATGTCTATTTCTTCTACGTCTGTTTACACAGGATTACATAAAATTATGATTGAATTTGACATTTGACATTTCGATCTAACCTAACAACTGACTGCCTCCATAATTATCTCTGCGTGTGTGAACGACGGGATCTTGGAGTGAATGTTCACTGATTCCTGAGGCTGACAGGACAAAAGTTGTCAGGTGGATAAGATGGTTAGGGAGGGATAAGGGAGAATTTCCTTTATTGGCTGATGTACAGTGTACAATCACGGGGTGGGGTGTGGGGGTGGGGGGGGGTAGGGGGTTATGCTAGAAACACTGGCAATACTCAGCCAGTCTGGCAATATCTGTGCACAGAGAAATAGAGTTAATGAATAAGATTGAAGGCCCGGGAAGGGAAGGGAGGTTGAGAGGGAGGGACAGAGAGAGACGGAGAGAGCAATTGGGGGAGACAGAGAGAGAGGGAGAGTCACACAGAGAGAGGGAGAGACAATGGGAGAGGAAGCGGGAGAGACAGAGGGAAGACACAAGAACACAAGAAATAGGAGCAGAAATAGGCCATATGGCCCAGCCAGCCTGCTTCGCCTTTCAATACGATCATGGCTGATCTTGGGCTTCAATTCCACTTTCTCGCCCGCTCCCCATATCTGTTGATTCCCTGAGAAACCAAAAATCAGTCCATCGCAGGCTTAAATGAATTCACTGATGGAGCATACACAACCCTCTGGGGTCGAGAATTTCAAAGATTCACAACCTTTTACGTGAACTAATTTCTCCTCCTCTCAGTCCTGAGTGATTTATGCCTTATCCCGAGACCGTGATGTTTTGCACTCCATGCGTCTCTCCCGTATGTCTGTGTTTACTGCAGTGAAGGATAACATCAAATTATTATGTTTTACATTTGCTCTTTCAATCTAACCAAACAATCTCTCTGTCTAGGAACAGAGGTGTTTGGAGTGAATGTTCACTGATTCTTTGTTTATTCATTCGTGGGATGTGGGCATCACTGGCTATGCCAACATTTATTGCCCATCCTTAATTGCCCTTGAGAAGGTGGTGGTAAGCTGCATTCTTGAACCGCTGCAGTCCATGTGAGGTAGGTACACCCAAAAGTGCTGTTTGGAAGGGAATTCCAGGATTTTGACCCAGCGACAGAGAAGGAACGGCGATATCGTTCCAAGTCAGGATGGTGTGTAATTTGTACTGGAACTTGCATGTGGTGATGTTCCCATGCATCTGCTGCTCTTGTCCTTCGAGGTGGTAGAATTCGCGTGTTTGGAATGTGCTGCCGAAGGAGCCTTGTTGCGTTGCTGCAGTGCATCTTGTAGATGGTACACACTGTTGCTACTGTGCGTCAGTGGTGGAGGGAGTGAATTGTTGTGGATGGTGTGCTAATCAAGTGGGCTGCTATGTTGTGGATAGTGTCGAGCTTCTTGAGTGTTGTTGGAGCTGCACCCATCCAGGCAAGTGGAGAGTATTCCATCACACTCCAGACTTGTGACTTGTAGATGGTGGGCAGGTTTTGGGGGAGTCAGGAGGTATGTTACTCGCCGCAGGATTCCGACCCTCTGACCTGCTCTTACAGCAACAGTATCTATGTCACTGCTCCAGTTCAGTTTTTGGTCAATGGTAGCACCTAGCATGTGGATAGTGGGGGATTCAACGATCGAAATGCCATTGAATTTCGAGGGGAGATGGTTAGATTCTCTCGTGTTGGAGTTGGTCATTGCCTGGCACTTGTGTGCTGCAAATGTTACTTGACTCTTATCAGCCCAAGCATGGATATTTTCCAGGATGTGCTGCATTTCTACACAGACTGCTTCTATATTTGAGGAGTTGTGAATGGTGCAGAACATTGTGCAATCATCAGCGAACATCCCCACTTCTGACCTTATGATTGAAGGAAGGTCATTGATGAAGCAGCTGAAGATGGTTCGGCCGAGGACACTGCCCTGAGGAACTCCTGCAGTGATGTCCTGGAGCTCAGATGTTTGACCTTCAACAACCACAGCCATCTTCCTTTGTGCTAGGTATGACTCCAACCAACAGAAACTTTTCCCCCTCATTCCCATTTACTCCAGTTTTGCTAGAGCTCCTTGAAGCCGTACTCAGTCAAATGCTGCCTTGATGTCAAGGGCAGTCACTCTCACCTCACCTCTTGAGTTCAGTATTTTGTCCATGTTTGAACCAAGGCTGTAATGAGGTCAGGAGCTGACTGACCCTGGCAGAAGGAAACTGAGCATCACTGAGCAGGTTCTTGTTCAGCAAGAGCCACTTGATGGCACTGTTGATGACACCTTCCATCACTTTACTGATGATTGAGAGTAGACTGATGGATTGGCAATTGACCGGGTTGGACCTGTCCTGCTTTTTGTGCACAGGACATACCAAGGCAATTTTCCACATTGCTGGGTAGATGCCAGTGTTGCAGCTATACTGGAACAGTTTGGCTTGGGGTGCGGCACGTTCTGAGCACAGGTCTTCAGTTCCGTTGCTGGAATATTGTCAGCGCCCTTGGCATTTGCAGTATCCAGTGCCTTCAGTCGTTTCTTGATATCACGCATAGTGAATCGAATTGGATGAAGTCTGGCATCTGTAATGCTGCGAACTTCAGGAGGGGGCCGAGATGGATCATCAACTCAGCACTTCTGGCTGAAGATTGTTGTAAATGCTTCTGCCTTATCTTTCGCACTGATGTGCTGGGCTCCCGCATCATTGAGGATGGGGATGTTTGTGGAGCCACCTCCTCCAGTTAGTTGTTTAATTATCCACCGCCATTCACGACTGGATGTGGCAGAAGTGCAAAGCTTTGATCTGATCCGTTGGTTATGGGATCACTTAGCTCTGTTTATTGCATGCTGCTTATGCAGTTTGCCATGCAAGTAGTCCTGGGTTGTAGCTTCACCAGGTTGACAACTCATTTTGAGGTATGCCTGGTGCTGCTTCTGGCATGCCCTCCTGCACTCTTCATTGAACCAGGGTTGGTCTCCTGGCTTGATGGTAATGGTAGAGTTGGGAATATGCCTGGCCATGATGTTACAGATTGTGGTTGAGGACAATTGTGCTGCTGCTGATGGCCTACATCGCCTCATGGATGCCCAGTTTTGCATCGCTGGATCTGTTCAAAATCTATCCCATTTAGCACGGTGATAGTGCCACACAACACGATGGACGGTATCCTCAATGTGAAGGCGGGACTTCGTCTCCACAAGTACTGTGTGGTGGTCACTCCTACCAATACTGTCATGGACAGAAGCACCTGCTGCGGGCAGATTGGTACGAACGAGGTCAAGTATGTTTTTCCCTCGTGTTGGTTCCCCCATCACCTGCCACAGACCCTGTCTAGAAGCTAGGTCCTTTAGGATTCGGCCAGCTCGGCCAGTAGTGGTGCTACTGAGCCACTCTTGATGATGGACATTGAAGTCCCCCACCCGGAGTACATTTTGTGCCCTTGCCATCCTCAGTGGTTCCTCAAATGGTGTTCAACATGGTGGAGTACTGAGTCATCAGCTGATTGAGGGCGGTAGCAAGCAATCAGTAGGAGGTCATAGCGTCCGGAGTCGATATTGAGGATTCCCAGCGCAACTTCCTCCCTACTGTCCTGCCACCTCCGCCTGTTCTGTCCTGCCGTTGGGGCAGGGCATACCCAGGGATAGTGATTGCTGTGTCTGGGACATTGTCTGTAATGTATGATACTGTGAGTATAACTATGTCAGGCTGTTGCCTAACTTATCCCAGGGACAGTTCTCCCAACTTTGGCACAAGCCCCCAGATGTTAGTATGGAGGACTCTGCTGGGTCGACAGGGCTGGCTTTGCCGTTGTCATTTCCGGTGCCGAGTTCGATGCCCGGTGGTCCGTCCAGTTTCATTCCTTTTCATTGACTTCATAGCGGTTAGGTACAACTGAGTGGCTTGCTAGGCCATTTCAGAGGGCATGTAAGAGTTAACCACATTGTGGTGGGTTTGAGTGCAACAGGAAAGATGGATAAGGTGGTTAAGAAGGCTTACGGAATACTTTTCGTTCCTGGCCGATGTATCGAATATAAGGTCAGGGAGGTTATGCTTGAACTGTAAAAAAAACACTGTTTAGACCACAGCTATAATTCTAAGTACAGTTCTGGTCAGTACATTACAGGAAGGATGTGATCACACTAGACAGAGTACAGAGGAGATTTACCGAGGATGTTGTCAGGAATGGAGCATTTTAGCGATGAGGAACGATTTGATAGGCTGGAATTGTATTCTTTGGAACAGAGGAGGCTGCGAGGAGATTTAATTAAGGTGTATAAAATGATGATGGGCCGAGATAGAGTGGATAGGAATGACCCATTTCCCTTAGCAGAGGGGTCAATAACCAAGGGCATAGATTCCAAGATTTCCGCACCAATATCATGAGGGTGTGATGGCTCCCACAGTGGAATAGCTTGCTGACTGCTTACAATTGAGCTTTTTACTTCTGCATCATCAGAACCGGTCGCCTGGGCTCCAATCTCATCCATATTTCTCCCTCTCTACAAATATTTCACTCTACGAACCTATCTTTCTCTGTTTGTGCACATAGGCGAGAAGGATTATGTCAAATTAATATGTGTTACATTATCCCTTTCAATCCAGACCAACAATCTATCTCCCTCCATCGTTGTCCCTCTCTACAGCCCTCGCTCTCTCAGCCTGCATAGCTAACCTTCTCTCCATATGTCTCTGATATGTCTCGTGTCAGAGATAGCAGGAGGGAGAGATAGAGAGTGGAGGACGGAGAAAGACACAAAGAACAACCCCAGCTTCTTCAATCTATCCATGCAACTGAAGTCTCTCATCCCTGATCCTTTCTTGTGAATCTTTTCTGCACCATTTCTAATTCCCCCTCATCCTTCCTAAAGTGTGATGTGCATAATTGTGAAATACTCCAGTTGAGGTGTAACCAGTGATTTACAAAGGACCATCATATATCCCTTGCTTTTGTATTCGATGTCTCTATTTAAAAATTCGCAGGGCTGACCCCTTATGCCTTTTCACCATTTTCTCAACCTGACTTGAGACCTTCAGTGATTGGTGCACAGACACCCCAGATCTGTCTGTTTCTGCAACCCCTGTTAGTATTGTATTCTTTTGTTTTTTTATTTGCCTCACCTCCTTCTTCCTGTCTGTGGAAGTGGAAGATGTGGGCATTGTTCAGAATGAATATATTGCATCTGTCGTCACAACCGAGGGGACGACACAGACATTGTAGTCAAGGAGGAGGAGTTTGAAATATTGGATGGGATAAACATATTGAGAGGAAATATTAAGGGGTTTAGCATCTTTGAAAGCTGATAATTCCCCAGGCTCAGATTGTTAAGAAGAGCAAGGGAGGAAATAGCAGAGGCTCTGACCATCATTGTCCAATCCTCTCTGGTTACAGACGTGGTGCCACAGGACTGGAGGACTGCTAACGTTGCACCATTGATTAAAAGGGAAGAACGGGATAGACTACGTAATTACAGGCCACACAGTCTGAGCTCAGGGGTGGGAAATTATCAGGAAATATTCTGATAAACAGTAGTATTGGTCATTTAGAAAGGTGCAGATTAATCAAGCACAGTCAGAGACAGAGAGGGAGGCAGACATACAGTTAGAGATAGACAGAAGGGGAGAGAGATGGTGGGAAAGAGAAAGATAGGGAGGTCGGGAGAGAAAGAGGGAGGGAGGTGGGGAGAGAGAGGGAGCGAGGGAGGGAGAGAGAGAGGGAGAGGGCAGGAGCGAGGGAGAGAGAGGGAGAGGGATGGAGGGCGGTGGGGAGAGAGAAGGATGGAGGGAGGCAGAGATAGTGAGAGAGGGAGCGAGAAAGGGGGAGGGTGGAAGAAAGAGGGAGGGAGGAGAGAGATGGAATGAGGGTGAGATAGGGCAGGAGGAAAAGAGAGGGTGGGAGGGAGAGCGGGGCAATGATAGAAATTCAGAGGGAGAAGAGAGGGAGAAAGAGAGAGAGAGAGAGAGAGAGAGAGAGAGAGAGAGAGAGAGAGAGAGAGAGAGAGAGAGAGAGAGAGAGAGAGAGAGAGAGAGAGAGAGAGAGAGAGAGAGAGAGGAAGGAAGGGAGAGAGAGGACGCGCAGAGAGAGAGATGGAGGGAGAGAGGGAGACAAAGAGGGAGGGAGAGAGACAGTGGGAAAGAGGTAGAGAGTCAGAGAAGGTGAGGGAGAAAGTGAAGGTGAGAGGGAGGGAGAAAGAGAGACTGAGAGAGGAAGTGAGGGAGAGCCAGAGAGTGGGAGAGAGGAAGGGAGGGAGAGAGAGATATGGAGAGGGAGGGCGAGAGAGAAAGAGAGAGAGGGGGAAGAAGGAAAACAGAGAAGAAGGGAGTTAAATAGAGTTAGCGAGAGATGGAGGGAGAGAATGAGAGACAGGGAAAGAATGAGTGAGAGAGGAAGAAAGAAAGAGGGGAGGGAGAGGCATAGAGGGAGAAACACAGGCGGGAGATATATGGAGAGAGGAAGAGAGAATGGGAGGGAGAGAGACACAGAGGGGTGATGGAGAGAGAGGGTGGGGGAAAGAGAAGGAGGGAGCTCCATCTCCATATCTAAATTCGGGGGAGATACCCTTCGAAGTGTACAATTGGGGGAGATCCCTGTCTATGTAACAATTGGAGGGAGATGCCCCTTTATATATAAAATGCAGGGAGTTCCACCTGGACGTATAAAATTGAGTGGGATCCCAGCGACACATCACACAGTTTAAAACACTTTTTAACCATTTTTATACCAGAGTCATTGCTAAGTATAATACAAACAGAGGGGTTTCAACATGAAATCTTAACTGGTGCAGTGGAGTGTGCGGGAGAGAGAGAGAAAGAGACGGGGCGAAAGAGAGAGATACACATTTAGGTGGGGCAGTATGCTGTGAGGAGGGCACAAAGAGGCTGCAAAGGGAGATGGACGGCTTAGGTGAGTGGGCTAGAAAGTGGCAGCTGGAATATCGTGGAGAAATATGAGGTTCTTCACTTTGGCAGGCAGAATAGAAACGCAGATCATTTTTCACATGGTAAGAAAATATTTAATGCTGGTGTTCAGAGGGATTTGGGAGTCCCTGTACACAAATCACAGAAAGTTAACACGCAGCCACAAACATCAATTAGTAAGGCAAATGGAATGTAGGCGTTTATTTCAAGTGGGTTAGAGTACAGGAGTGAGGAAGTCTTGCTGTAATGGTACATGGTTTGGTGAGACCACACCTGGAGTACTGTGTACAGTCCTGGCCTCAGTACTGAAGGAATAATTATAGCAGAGCAGACTTGAGGGGCCGAATGGCCTAGTCCTGTTATTTCTTATGTTTTTATGACAGGAACGGAGAAAAGAACAAAGTGGTGTTGAAAGAGGGAAAGACACAGCGAGTGAGGGGGAGAGGCAGAGGGTGAGGTGGAGAGGTAGTGAGATGGATCACACAGCTGAATAGCTCACTTGATGTTACACAGAATTCAGAGGCAGATCTCCAGTTTGCAGTCACTGGGATGGCGTGGAGATGGATTTAAACCCTTTATCCACTGATTCGCAACTGAAAATGTTACCACTGTGCAGAAGCATCCTTCCAGGCCATTGGTGCCAATAGACTGATGGCTTTCTGTTTGAAAAAAGGTTGACCAGGCCGGGGTTCTCTCTGGACCCCCCTAAACCCTCCTGCCAGCCTTGTAACAACTCATCGATTCATGTCTCATTTAACTGGTCAATCGTTCTGGTAGAATTTCTCTCTTTGCTGACGGGTTAATAAAGCAGATGGTATCCTGGGCTTTCTAAACAGGTACAGAGTATAAAAGTCAGGATGTGATTCTGAACCATTATAAAATAATAGTTTGTCTTCAGCTGGAGTATTATGTCCAATTCTGGGACCACACTTTAGGAGGGACATGGAGGCTTTGGTGAATGAACAGAAGAGATTGACTGGAACGGTTCCAGGGGTGAGATTATTACAGTTAAGCTGATAGACTGGAGAAGCTGGGCTTGTTCTCCTTCGAGCAGAGAAGATTACAAGGAGATTTGATCGAGGTGATTACACCATGAAAGATGGAGTGAAATAGAGTGAAACAGTTTCCAATGGCTGAAGCATCACTACACAGAGGGCACAGATTTAATGTGATTGGTTAAAGAACCAGAGGCGATATGAGGAAAAACATTTTTTTTTCAAATGTGACGAGTGTTTAGTGTTTGTCAAGCACTGTCTGAAAGGGCGGTGGATACAGATTCAATAGTAGCTTTTAAAAGGGAATTGAAGAAATAATTGAATGGGGAAAAATTACAGAGATGGGGGTAGGAGTGGGATGAACTGGATTGCTCTTCAAAAGAGGCAGTCGAGTCTCTATGGGCGAAATAGTCTCCTACTGCGCTGCATTATTCTATAATTTTATGGTCCTCTTCTGTTCACTGTTATTTACACCAACACTCACTTGCTCCGGTACAGTTTGAGACAAAAAAAACTAATTACCCGCAAATCCTCTCAGCCTTTTCGCTCTGCCCTCTCCAGATGGAGTTGGCTGTAAGACAGCAAGAAACAAACTTGAAACATGGATTTCAGGAGAGAAAGATTTCACCTGATGTTCATGTCGGTGGATTCTCTGTCACGGGAGAGGTCGTCGTAGATCCTACGGAAAGAAACAACTCATTAATATCAGTCAAAGAATTCGAGTAAAAAAGAGACAAGACAGATGAAAGCGATTGAACTACAGGACTATATCCATGCAAGAAGCTGTCGCATTGCAAGTCTATGCTGCACTGAAATGGCTATTGTGCGACAAGTAAATTTTGGTTTGAAAAGGCCTATTGCACTGGACGTGCTATTGCATAGCTTGTGGATTGACATTGTAAATGGCAATTGCACTGATAGAAGCTGTTCCTATGCATGTGGTTATTGCATTGCAAGGGATTACTGCATTCAGACAATCGACTAAGCTGCAAAAAGCTAGTGTAGAGTCAGGCTTCAGTATGCTTAAGTGGCTGCTTTATTGCAAAGTGCTATTGGATTGAAAGACACCATTGCATTGCTGTGGTATATCTTGCTGAAAGGAATATTGCAGTTCAAGACACCATCGTTTTGCAAATAGCTAGAACATTGCAAGCAGATGTTGCAATCCATGTTGTTATTGCATTCTGAGGAGATATTGCATGACAACAAGCTATCGAACAGAGAATGGAAATCGAAATTGAGAGAGTAAAAGAGAGGGGAACAGAGAGACAAAGATGGAGAGAGATTCCCAGGGAAGTGTGGATGTGTTTACTCTCTCTTTCTCTCTCTCTCCCAAGTTTAGGCCGATCCTGTTGAGCCATCCCTCATAAGACAACCCCTTCATCCCAGGAATCAGCCGAGTGAATATCTCCCCTCCAATCTTTCTACACATCCCTTTAAGTCTGTGAACCCGCATCACTGGCCTCTCTGCTCACGTGAATAGACCCTTCACTTTCACTCTATCCTAGTCCCTCACGTTCCAATCAGATCTCTCCTCAGTCTTCTCTGTTCCAAGTAGAACAACCCCAGCCTATCCAATCTTTCCCCACAGCTGCATTTTTCCAGTCCTGGCAACATCCTCGTAAATCTACCGTGCACCCTCTCTCATGTGCAATTACATCCTTTCTGTAATGAGGTGACCAGAACTGCACACGGCTCTCAAGTTGTGGTCTAATCAATGGGTTATACAATTCCAGCATAATCTCCCTGCTCTTATATTCTGCACCTGCCTTGTTGGGAAGGTCACTGCAGTTTGAAAATATCAAACACTAATCCAACACTCACCCGTAAAACAGTCACTCTAAACTCCCAATACAGGACTGTGCAGATAATGAGGATTGTTAGTGATTGTTTCATCTTGTCTCAACCTCTATCTGTCTCTCCCTCTCATGTCTGTCTGTTTCCATCTCTCTCTCTCTCCCTCTATCTCCTTCTCCATCTTTCTCCACCTCAGTCCATGACTGTGACTGTGCCTCTCTCACACCATGTTGCCCTCTCTGTTTCCTTGGACAGAATTGTTTTGATCCATTTCTTGGTTAATTTTGAACCTGCAATTCTTGCCCTTGCTGGGAACGTCACCGCAGTTTAAAAATATCGAACACTGATTAACACTCGCCCCTAAACTCTCACACTAAACACCCAAAACCGGACTGGACAGATAATGGAGATTGTTACTGAGGTTCTGTTAAGGTCCCCTCACGCGCTGTCTACCCTTTCCCCTAATTCTGAAATTTTTCAGCGTTTTATAATATTTTAAAATAATATTAAATGTCACTGCAGATTGAAAATAACAATCACTGATCCAATACTTGCCCGCAAAACACTCAGACTAAACCCCGAATGTTTATTTTCAAATGTAGTTCTTGCACACAGCCAGATTCACTTTCTAATTTTACCTTTTTATTCAATATTATTCGATGTAACGTTTCTCCTATAATCTCGCCCAGTCTCTCTCTCTGTCTGTCTGTTTCCCCCTCTGTCTCTCTCTCTCCCTCTCGCGCTCTCTCTCCCTCTGTGTCTCTGTGCCTTTCTCCCTCTGCATCAGTCTCTCTCCCTCTACATCTGTCTCTCTCCCTCTGTATCTGTCTCCCTCGCTTTCTCCCTGTCTCTTTCCCTCTGCATCTGCCTGCCTCCCGCGCTGTCTCTCTCCCTCTGTCTCTGTTTCTCTCCTTTTCTCTCTCACTTTCGCTCTGACTCTTCCTCTGTCTCTGTCCCAATTTTTCTGTGTCTATCTCAGTCTGTGTCTCTCTCCTTCCACCTCTCCCTCCCTCTGGACAGAAATGCTTTGAGCCATTTTTTGGTTAATTTTGAACTTGTAGCTCTTGCCCATGCAGCTTGGAAGTATCAAACACTCATCCAACATTCATGCCTAAAACCCTCACAATAAACCCCCAATAACGGACTGGGTAGACAATGGGGGTTGTTACTGGACTGGGGTTCTGTCAAGGTCTCATTTGCTATCTCTTCTGTCTATCATTTTCTTCCACTTTTTCCATCTCTCCATTTCCCCATTTGTTTCCATTTCCCTCTCTCCTCTTTCCTTCATCGCCCTCCATTTATAAATAGAGAGGGTGCACCCTCCACTTTATACATGGAGAGGGCGCTCCCTCCACGTTATACATAGGGGGGTGCGCTCCCTCCAATTTATACATCGTGAGAGTGCTCCCTCCACTTTATACGCAGATGGGAGCTGCCTGTACTTTATACATAGATAGGTAGCTCACTCTATTTTGTACAGCTGTCATGGTGGGATTTGAACCCCTGTCGCCAGAGCATTAGATTGGACCTCTGGATTACTTGAACAGTGATATTATCACTGTGTGACTGCCGCCCCAATGGACATGAATAGTGTCTGGCCCCCATTTTTACCCACAGTAGTTTCTGGGCTGTAACGCTGAACATGGTCCCAAATCAGATCCTCAAAATTCACATTTTATCTGTGAAAAGGCAGGAACAGAGTGAAAAGGGATTGCTTTGGTCCCCGGATTCAGGGTCCACTGCAGACAGATCAGTTATATTTTCAACAGAAACGCAGGAGTGAAAAAGGTCAATACAATAATATGGAAAATGTAAATGACTCCACTCATAATTGCAGCATCCATCCAGTATGAGTACAGATTTCAGATTCCCGAGAGAGGTCTTACTCAGAAAATGTCATTGACAGCTAAATGATTGTGTTTTATTCACCACATTATCTACATCAGAGTCAAAGCTGATGATGTAATGTATTTGTTCAGGTGAGTGGAACAAAAACAATGATCAGGGGTAGAACAGTGTTAGTGGAGAGTTATCCCCTGTATAAATCAGGACCCATTGGAATGGATCCCCGCAGAGTGCCTGGTGGAGCTGTGGATTCCAGGCCAACAGAAGACTCTGCTTCTCACAGAAATGGGATATCCAGTAATGTATCAGATTGAAGACATTTACTATCCTGTACTTGCAGCAATTGGAGTTCCTTGTAAGCCAGTATCTCATCTGTTAATGGTGTAAATCGATGTCAACTGTGCTGCTGTACTCAGAGTTAATTCTCACTGTGTGTGTTACACAGCCACCTGTTCTTTTCCAGCAATTTACTGATGGAATAACCTCATGGTCTACTCTTTCACTCTTGCAGAAGTTGTATTATGTCTTTAATGTTCACTAACCGTTGCATTGATACTGGATTATTATCATTTGAATGAGATGTTTCAATTAGGATCAATAATCAGGCCATCAGGAGTTTTAACAGTTTCATGATGTGGATCTAATTGGTCCTGGAATAATTTTTATGAATTTTTTTCTGTGATTGATAATGAGACATCTCACGGTCTCAATGTAACAATATCTTCCCTCCCCAATAAGATGGCTCAGGAGAACGGCGCTTTCAATGTATTTATTGGTTATCACTGTTATCAAGTATTATTTTATTGTGTGTATGTCTGACACTGCTTCAGAGGTCTGCCTACTGAACTGAGTTTGCTGCTGACTCTTTCACATCTCCTTCTCTGCTTTACTGCGGAGCCTTCACTGTCACTGGACTACATTGTAAAATAGAAAGTATTGATGTGATGTTTTATTGGTTTACACTCTATCAGTTGGAATTAGCAGTATTTCCATTTATCTGTAGATTATCAGCTCCAGCGCTGATGTTAGTATTGTATGAATTAAACAATCCCACATTCTAATGGATTACTTTATAATTCCAGGAGAAAGAATTGCAATGATTGTGTGGGAGAAGCTTTCGAACCTGTTTATTCCATGCATTGTCGATGAAATGAAGAGAGTAGGTGACCAGGTGGAGATTTGAGTGTTCTTAAGATCGAGTAAATTGTGCACAGAGGTTTCACCATTGATCAAACTGACTCTGAGAATAGAATCCTTGAACCTGGGGCAGGTGAACAGAGCACAGGCGCAGAATTTTAGGAATATATCATATGTGAAAAGTAGCATCGAGGAACATTTTGCAAGGTATGAGTGCTCAAGAGAGATAATGAAGGAGAAAAGGAGCAGGGGGAACGAAACCGAGGGAAAGAGATAGGCAGCAGTAAAGAGAAAGAGAAAGAAGCAGCAGTGTGAATAATTCACTATCATTGTTCGTGGGAATGAATCTGAAAGTATCACTCGAGATTCCGGTCTGCTCCAAACGTAAAACTGCTTATTGGTTTACACCGGCGGGGAGCAGGTCAATAGGCAATCCAGATTCCTCTCCACAGAACAAAGGAAAATCATCAATATTTATACAGTTTCAAACAGTTATTCAGCCCATTCTGGCTGGACACGGACCAATCATAGTGATTAGAGATTACATACATTGATTACTGGAACCAATGAAATTGGTTACTCGCCATTGGGGGACTGCGTGACCAGCACATGGACAGCTAGGGGGTTACTCATGAACTCATGATGTCTTCCAAACCCCCTTATCCACCTTCCTCGGGTCTTTTGTAGACATAACATCTTATCTTAACCTTGTTACAGGCTGGTATCTTTGTCAGCATTCCATAAGGGTATCTGCTGGAGGCTGTTTGATTAGAGATATTCCGCTGAATGAGTCATTTTCTTTCTGAATCTGTGTGAATAAGCCCATACAAGGAATGTAGTCAAGTGAGTAAGCTAAGTCCCATGGTGCCTTGCAAACATTTCATTGCTAGCTAGAATTGTATGTCACTGGTTATTCGTATAATACTTATTGCAGATGCCTCTTCCCTGAGAATACACTTCAGCAATCATAAAGTGCGGGAATGTCCAGAACAATTAGTGAGAGAAACTGGGAGTTGAAGTTGTCTGTTGTCAGATTATGTTCATTTTCCTGTTGGACTTGATCCTCTGTGTTGATTTCTGTCAGCTCCTCATTTTTTTGTAGAAAGTTTATGTTCCTTACTTAGTGACTGAATAAACAGAATAAAATCAGTTCTTCACTGATGGGAATTCATTATTTAATGCTGAATTCAATAAGGAGCGAGTTTGAGAACAGAAATATATTTAAATGTATATTTAATTTCCTGTGCAAACTAAATATATTGACTAAATTGTATAAACAATGAACTGTTCTCCAACACCAATAACCACTTGGATTATTGTTTGAATGTATTAATTGAGTTGTATTACTGGGATCTATAGATTAGATTTCATCTAACACTCTGCTGCAGTCTCTCCCTGTGAATCTCAGACTCTATCACTGTATTGAATGCTCAGTCTCCTCATCCATTGCTTCAGTTTATCCACTTTCCCAAACCATCTGCTCCTGTTTCCCCTCTTGCTCCAACATGTCCTTTTCCTTCTCTCCCTCCCAATCTCACTCACTGTCTCCACCTCCAGCTGCCTCGTCCAACCTGATAGGAATACAGGAACATAGGAGCAGAAAGAGGCCATTCAGTCCTTCGAGTCTGCTCCACCATTCTGGATCATGGCTAATACTCAAACTCAGCGCTGCAGCTTTCAGTATTTTGACATTTGGTAATAGTCTCTTTCAGTTCCCTGCCCTCAGAGAAACAAACCAGCTACACATCCCGCTCTCCCCAAAACTTCACAATCAACAGTCTGGAGACAAATTCCCAATCAACCCATTGGAGTTCATCTCTGTAAAACCCCTTGTCATTTCCCCACTGCATTGCATCCTCACTCAGTACTTCCAGTAGATCCGGTGCTGACTTTGATTCACTTTCTGTATCAATTTCCCAATTCATTCTTAATAATTGTGTTTTCAAACATTTCAATGTGGCAAAGCACTGCCCAGGTCAATGAATCAGTTTGCACTTTTCGATGCAGCGCCAAACCTGGAACTTTCAGCCCAGATCCTGTCAAACTTCTGCTTTGCTCCAGGTCTGATCAGTAATTTCTCTGCTTCCTTTTCTCTCTCTTCCAGTTAACTTGGTGGCGATTGCGATCCTGTGCCGAGGAAAGTGCGGTCTCTCCAAATGTATCACTGTCTACCTGGTGGGAATGGCAGTGTCTGATCTCCTGGTCGTTATCACTGAACCCATATTGACTTGGATAGTTTCAATTTATTTCTCATATTCATTCCTGAGAATTACCACTGTATGTTCCCTCATTGGCGTTCTGCTTTCTGCAGCCACAGTTGTTTCTGTCTGGCTCACAGTCACGTTCACCTTTGATCGATTTGTGACCATTTGTTGTGAGAAGCTGAAAACAAAATATTGCAGCGAGAACATAGCGGCTGTGGTTGTAGGAACAGTGAGTGTGCTGGGCTGTTTAGAGTCTCTCCCCTGGTACTTTACACAAGAAAAATATTACATTATTGATATAATTGTGTTTATAAACCGAGCTTCTATACTTCCCCCATATGGGTGACATTTGAATTGTTTGACCTCATTTTAACCCCTTGTGTCCCGGTATTTCTGATGTTGCTGCTCAATGTTCTGACTGTCAGACGGATTTTATTCTCCAGTAAAGTCCGCAGAGGATTCCGGCGCCACAGCAATGGAGAGAATCTCAAGGACCCAGAGATGGGGAATCGCAGGAAATCAATAATTTTACTCTTCGGTATATCTGGCAGTTTTGTACTGTTATGGGTGACCGGGGTTGTGTATAACATTTATAGGCGAATTGCAGATATTCAGTATCATTCCTCCGACACTGACACTCTCTATATCACAGATCAAACATCACAGATGCTACAGGTTCTCAGTTCCTGCACCAACACATGTATTTACATTGTGACCCAGACTAAATTCAGACAGGAGCTGAAGAAGGCGATGAAATACCCTCTCCATCTCATTGTTAAATTAGTGAAATCTGAGAAAGAGCAGAAGGGTTTGAAACACTGGAACTAAATCTCATTCCGCCCTTCCGCAACCCTCCCCCACCCGACTTTGTGATAATTTGACCGGCGACATCTTTAGTCTTGGCAGCTGCCTGAACGTGGCAGACTATGACGTTTTCGTGGAACAGGCTGCATTTGCGCATGTGCCAGTACAGCGCCACCTATTGGTTGCGTTGTCAACAAAAGCAGCCCAAGGACAAAGCTGCAAATCACAGTGATTGTGAGGAGGTGAGAGGGGACAGTTACTGCAGTGAGACAGGGACACCAGCTGATGGAGTTGGTGAGAGGGGGCTGAAACTGCAGTGAGGTAGGGACACCAGCAGATGGAGATGGTGTGGGGGCAGAGACTGCAGTGAGACAGCAACACCAACAAATGGAGATGGTGAGAGGGGCAGTAATTGCAGTGAGCCAAGGACACCAGCAGATGGAGATGGTGGGAGGGGGGCAGTAACTGCAGTGAGACAGGGAAACCAGCAGATGGAGATAGTGAGCGGGAAGCCAGTAACTGCAGTGAGATACGGACACCAGCAGATAGTGGTAGTGAGACGGGGCAAGTAACTGTAGTGTGACATAGACACCAGTAGATAGAGATGGTGCGACGGACAAAAAATGTAGTGAGACAGGGGCACCAGCAGATGGAGATGGTGAGAGGTGCAGTAACTGCAGTGAGACAGGGAAACCATTGTATAGATCTGGTGAGAGGGGGTCAGTAATTGCAGTGAGACAGGGACACCAGCAGATGGCGATAGTGAGCGGGAAGACATAACTGCGGTGAGACAGGGAGTCCAGCAGATGGAGATGGTGAGAGGGGGTCAGTAATTGCAGTGAGACAGAGACACCAGCAGATGGCGATGGTGCGACGGGCAGAAACTTTAGTGAGACAGGGACACCAGCAGATGGAGATGGTGAGAGGGGCAGTAACTACAGTGAGCGAGGGACACCAGCAGATGGAGATGGTGAGAGGGAGACAGTAACTGCAGTGAGACAGGGACACCAGCAGATGGAGATAGTGAGCGGGAAGACAGTAACTGCAGTGAGACAGGTACACCAGCAGACGGAGATGGTGAGAGGCGGGACAGTAACTGCAGTGAGACAGGGACACCAGCAGATGGAGATCGTGAGAGAGGACAATAACAGCAGTGAGGCAGGGACACCATCAGATGGAGATGGTGAGAGGGGGACATAAACTGCAGTGTGACAGGGAAACCAGCAGATGGTGTTGATGAGAGGGGGACAGTAACAGCAGTGAGGCAGGGTGCCAGCAGATGGCGATGGTGAGAGGGGGCCAGTAACTGCAGTGAGACATGGACACCAGCAGATGGAGATGGTGAGAGGGGGACAGTAACTGCAGTTGGACAGGGACACCAGCAGAAGGAGATGGTGGGAGGGGGACAGTAACAGCAGTGAGACAGGGACACCGACAGTTGGAGATGGCGAGGGGGGGACAGTAACTGCATTGAGCCAGGGACACCAGCAGATAGAGATGGTGAGAGGGGGCAGAAACTGCAGTGAGATGGGGACACGAGCAGATGGAGATGGTGGGAAGGGCGGAAGCTGCAGTGAGGGAGGGAAACCAGCAGATGGAGATGGTGCGAGGGGCAGAAGCTGCAGTGAGACAGGAACACCAGCAAATGGAGATGGTGAGAGGGGCAGTAATTGCAGTGAGACAGGGACACCAGATGATGGAGATGGTGAGAGGGGGACAGTAACTGCAGTGAGGCAGGGACACCAGCAGATGGAGATGGTGAGAGGGGGACAGTAACTGCAGTGAGACAGGAACAGCAGCAGATGGAGATTGTGAGAGGGGGCAATAACTGCAGTAGGGCAGGGTCACCAGCTGATGGCGATGGTGAGAGGGGACAGTAACTGCAGTGTGACTATGACACCAGCTGATGGAGCTGGTGAGCCATTGCTGATGGGAGATTCCATGTTGCTGAGAGGTTGAAAGTTTCCACAAGTTTGAGGAATTTGCTTTATGTAAACTTGAGAAGCTGATTAAAATAATTTCAGTGCCACTTATGTTGAATGGCTACTTTCCTATTATGTGAACACTTGTAACGTTAAACTCATTCCTGTATGGAAAATTATTTTGTGTGATTAATGGAAATGCATAAATAAAACAACAGGATCAAATAAAACTCAAACAATCATTTATAAACAAAAGCACTCTGGATATGTGGTGTTGTGTTCTTCACCACAAACGTTATGACATCTCTTTGTCTCACTTCTCTTTCTATGCTGATATCTTCTTTATTATAACTATGATTAATTGAAGTTTTGATCCAATTTTCTTTTGAACGTTAATATTGAATCCACTTTCAGAAACCTGTCAGACAGTGAAATTTCGACCAGACCTTTCCTCTCTCATGTCTCTCTTCATGTCTCGAAACTGAGGGAGCGATTTTGAATACAATTCATTTCTCCAGGACAGAAGCGGCAGTGGAGCTGAAACCTCGTGAATTTGGACAAGTGATGAACAGAAATCCCTCTGAACCCCCCAGGAGAGCAGAAGAATGGAACAGTCAGGAAGCAAATGGAAACAAGTGACACTTTATTTCAACAGCAAAAACTCTTTGTCAGAATGTGGAGGTCTTTATCGCTGAGCTTTATATAAACTGAAGCTGAAAGGTAGAAGATCCTTAATACAATGTGTGTTAAATGGCCGCTTTCCTGTTTGTTAAACTCTTGTTATAGTAAATGATAAATGTTAAGAAGGTTTTATCGAATAATTACAGGCTAGTGCATAAATACAGCAGCATCAAATAAAGTACAAACAATCATTGACATATATGAGTGTAAATATGGGTCAGAATCGTTGTGTGAAATGTTACCAGTTGTAAATGTTCGCTTGGCTGCATCCTTCACCTACAGGAGCTGAATTTGAAATTCTAGCATGCTATGATCACTTTTCCCTGGAGCATGATAGAATTTCAAATTCATTTTGATGGCGAGAAGCTGGAGTCCCACAAGAGCGTTCTTGGGTTAAAAAAAAGGTAATTGCACCGGCAGGAGGACAAACTTGACCCTAGTGGATTGGGCAGGAAGACTACAAGGTAGGACAGTTGACAAACAGTGACAGAAGTTTCAGGAGATATGCAGTTTATCCCAACTAAAATATATTAAAGAGAGGAAGAAAGATTCAAGGAGGTGGAAAAAAACATCCAAATCATGGCACGGAAGTTAAGGATAACATAAAGACAAAAGCTAAAGCAAACCATATTGCAAAGGCTAGTGGCAGGTTGGAAGATTGGGAAACTTTTAAAGATCAACAAAGGGTCCCTAAAAAGGTAATACAAATTGCTCAGGTAAATTATGAAAGAAAACTAGCGCAAAATATAAAATAGATAGCAAAAGCTTCTAAATGCATATAAAAGTGAGAAGTAGCTAAAGTGAATGGTGGTCCGTTGGAGGATGAGACTGGGAGCTAATAGAAGGGAACAATGAAATGGCAGAGACATTAAATCAGTAGTTTGCTTCAGTTTTCACGGTGGAGGACACGAGTACCATCTCAGTTGTATCAGGTAATGCGGTGGTTATAGAACAAAGAACAGTACAGCACAGGAACAGGCCATTAGGCCCTCCCAGCCTGCAGCAATCTTGATGACTGTCTTAACTAAAACTTTCAGCACTTCCGCGGACCTCTGTTCCCATCCTATGCATGTCTTTGTCAAGATTTATCTTAAACGTCGCTATTGTACCTGCTTCCAACACCAGCCCGGCCGCAAGTTCCAGGCACTCACCACCCTCTGTGTAAATAACTTGCCTCGCAGATCCCCTCTAAACTTTGCCCCTCTCACCTTAAACCTATGTCCCTAGTAACTGACTCTTTCACCCTGGGAAAAAGCGTCTGACCAACCACTCTGTCCATGCCACTCATAACTTTGTAAACCTCTATCATATCGCCCCTCCACTTCCGTCGTTCCAGTAAAAACTGAGGGAGGCAAGGGAAGAAATTGCTGGTTCCGAGTTTATCCCATCTTTCCTCATAGCTAATACCCTCCAGACCTGGCAACATCCTGGTAAACCTCCTCTGTACCCTCTCCAAAGCCTCCACATCATTCTGTATGTGTGGCGACCAGAATTGCACGCAATATTCTAAGTGTGGCAGAACCATGCTTCTATACAGCTGCAGCATGACTTGCCAATTTTTATACTCTATGCCCCGACCGATCAAGGCAAGTATGCCATATGCCTTCTTGACTAACTTATCCACCTGCGTTGCCACTTTCTGTGACCTGTGGACCTGTACGCCCAGACCTAGCTGCCTGTTAATAATCCAAAGGGTTCTGCCATTTACTGTATACTTCCCACCTGCATTAGACCTTCCAAAATGCATTACCTCACATTTGTCCGGATTAAACACCATCTGCCATTTCTCCACCCAAGTCTCCAACCGATCTGTATCCTGCGGTATCTTCTGACAATCCTGATCATTATCCGCAACTCCACCAACCTTTGTGTCGTCCGCAAACTTACTAATCAGACCAGCTACATTTTCCTCCAAATTATTTATATATACTACAAACAGCAAAGGTCCCAACACTGATCCCTGCGGAACACCACTAGTCACATCCCTCCATTCAGAAAAGCACCCTTCCACTGCTACCCTCTGACGTCTATGACCGAGCCAGTGCTGTATCCATCTTTCTTGCTCCCCTCTGATCCCATGTAACTTCACCTTTTGTATCAGTCTGCCATGAGGGACCTTGTTTCCAAATGGGAGTAAATCCTGTCCCGAAAATTCCACTCTTAATAATTTCCCTACCACTGACATAAGACTCACCGGCCTATAATTTCCTGGATTGCCCTTGCTACCCTTCTTAAACAAAGGAACAACATTGGCTATTCTCCAGTCCTCTGGGACAACATCGGTAATCAATGAGGATGCAAAGATTTCTGTCAAGGCCCCAGCAATTTCTTCCCTTGCCTCCCTCAGTATTCTGGGGTAGATCCCATCAGGCCCTGGGGACTTATCTACCTTAATGCTTTGCAAGACACCCAACACCTCCTCCTTTTTGATAATGAGATGACTGAGACTATCTACATTCCCTTCCCTTGGCTCATCCTCCACCAAGTCCTTCTCCTTGGTGAATACTGATACAAAGTACTCATTCAGTACCTCGCCCATTTCCTCTGGCTCCACACATAGATTCCCTTCTCTGTCCCTACGTCTGTTTCCTTAGCTCCTGGTTGGAACTGTAATGACAACAGATCAGTCAAATGCTTTCGTTGATTCTTGCATAATTATCTGAATTCATTGAGGAATAGATTTCCCCGTGTGGAAAAGGCATAGCAACTGTTAAAGACATTCCATTGGTTTAAACATTACTCTATTGCACAAGAAACCTGGTTCTTTTCTCCCTTCTCCATTTATTGTTACCCCACGTTCGTCATTAGCCATCCGTTTATCCCAGACCAGCCACAATTAAATATGTTACGACTGAGGTGGGAGGAGTGCACTGTTAAGTCAGTCCCACTTCTCCAAATGACACAAAATACTTTATAATGTGAAACAGTCAATCAGATAGACTAAATTCCCCAGAATAGAACACACTAACACGATTTTTTTGCTGAACAGCTAAATTAGCTACATTATAAAAAAGTCTGAATTAATAATGAAGTAAAGCAACATTAGAAATATAATTTTGAAAAAGAATCCGACTGTAATATTAAAAGTCCCTTTTCATCCATAACCAATAGTTAAAGTCGTTCCTTTTTATCTGAGAACCTTCACAATCATAAAGACATGCACATGCCGTTTCACTATATATATATATATATATATATATATATATCAAACTTTGCCCTCCTTCTCTCGAGAGACAAATGGTAAGCGCCTGGAGGTGGTCAGTGGTGTGTGGAGCAGCGCTTGGATTGCCAATTCTAGAGCGACAGGCTCTCCCACAAGTGTTGCAGAAAAATTTGTTTGTCGGGGCTGTTACACAGTTGGCTCTCCCCTTGCGCCTCTGTCTTTTTTCCTACCAACTGCTAAGTCTCTTCGACTCGCCAAACTTTAACCCGCCTTTATGTATGTATATATATATATATACATATAATAATAAGGGATTTTTGGACCAGAACAATATTACATACAACAAAACACCGGGCAGATCAGTTGTCCACCGCTGAAGAAAAATAGGAGATGACACACGCTGCATCAAACTGGCACACAGCCCAACCTCTGAGTACACGCAGACAGTTCACGAGAATCTTCCAGAAACAGTTCTTTTTAGGGGATGTTGATAATTATTTTAGCAAGCTTTCTTCAAATGCAGGAAACAAGATAAATCGACACAGTGGACTTCCCAGGGTCTTCTCTTGTGATTTTCCAAAAAGCGAGCTGGGTTGTATTCTTCTGTTCTTTTTCTGAAAGTTCACCAGCACGTGACTTTATCTCCTTCACGAAGGTGAAATATAAACACATTGAATGACAAGCAAAAAACGTGCCAGTTATTTTCCTCTGGTCGTCCCAGGTCATCTGCTACTACTGGACTTGTCCAATTAAAGGAGCACTTTTCACTTCTCTGCCTTTGTTACCAGGTTTCCACTCCATCCCCAACCCAAGCCATGTGATAACCAGCAACACTGTTGCCAATCCAGCTCCCTCATTATCCTCTAATGGCTTCATAAAAAAAGTGCTTGCCCCAACGTTGAATCAGTTTAACCATACATTCCATTGAAAATATACTTTATTAAAAAAGAAAACAGAATCACTTTCATGACATTTGTTTTGTTGTTTCCTAATGTGATGGTTGGGGCAGGAATTTCATCATCCAGGTTGACGGTTCCCTGATGTACTGGAACGCTGGCAAAGAGGCCTGGAGGCAACGCCCAGAGAATGTACCAAGACAGTAAGGAGTAGAAGGCATTCCCATTACGGTTAGCTTGCAGCTCATCATCAGGTGAGAATTGCTTCCTGAGCTTTTTAACAATTAAAATCTTTTACAAACGTGTCAGAACTTTTGAAGCGTTGAAATAATTCTATAACCTTCCGAAGGCAGATAAGAAATAGTCTAAAAACCTTTTTTAAACAAGCAGCCGTGCATTTGAAAGATTGTGTTCAGATTAACGAAGTGAAATTAGCAGTTAAAAATAAAAACAGTACAGACGAATGAATTCACCGTCTCGGGAAAAGCATGTATATACTTGCTGCCAAAAAAAGGAAAATAGCTGCGCAAAAGGCAGATGGGAGGAAAAAGTGTTTTAATTTTCCCATAAAAGTCTAATTACATTTCTCAATGAGGTGGACATGAAGCATCTCTGGCTTATCGATAGCGATAACTGTAGGGCACCCAGAAAGTGTAGCATGTTGTCAGCAGGCGGTCGTAGAGGCTTCTGACTGTTAACTGCTGTCTTGAACAGACCACAGAATGCTGTCACAAAACATTGAGGGTTTTGACACAATCTGCCAGACTTTGTAGAGTTCTTTGAAAAGTGTCCCTTTAAAGATTCTTGTCAGGTTACTGAAAAATAAAAAAGCTGGTTACGGGTGGGGTGTTCGGGGTCACATTATGTCAAATAGTTGTACAATTCAGTTGGCAATGGAGACGGACCACACTGAGTGCTTGTAAAATTATCTGTACCCCATAGTGTTGAGTTGTGAAATTGGTTTCAGCGCCTTTCTCTTAACTACCTGCTGCTGGGCATGCCTTTGTGTAAAATTTGGTTTGGAAGCCACAGATGACCCAAAAACGAGGATTGAAGCCACAGGCGTATTTCTATAGTAGTTTCTGAAGAGGCAGCAGTTTTAATATGATGATACATAAGCTAAGTACACAGAAAAGACATACGAACAGAACAGGTTGAATGGTTTACCAATCCGAGATTGTACGATGTGAGAGAACAGTGGTGACAGTCTTGCGGACAGGTGAGACAGGAGAGGTGTTGAAGGTCTCTAAGGTCCTCTGTCTTCTTGAGCAAGCCAAAGTGTTAGGCTGCAGATTAACACTCAGATGAAGCTCAGCTTCGGTGCGAAATGCAAGAAATGGCTGTCGAATAACCTCGCAAAACCTGATGAAAATTAACCCTATGGCATGGTTGAGCTCAGCTCCCCTTCTGTGCAAAGAAGACTGAAGATTTCCCTCCCGACCACTTGTTTATATACATAATTTCGAGGGGCTGATCAGTGTCTCTGGTCAATCATTTTTTTAATTCCAATTGTCCAATCACCAAGGGATAGGTAAACAAAGTAAATACACCTCTGCCCATCACTCTGCCCTGAACTCACCCTTCACCTTATCTTGTGTTTGGTACAGCGTGTAAATATCTGCCAGACAGTTGTGTAGAGAGAGTTTGAGTCTCCATCTGAACAGCTTTAGGAATGTCTTGTTCCAGATCCTGTGTTGGAGTTATGCCCTTGGCAGAGATAACATTCTTACATGGTCCTGTGTCTATCAGCCCTGCTGACTGCTGTAGAATCTTTCTTCATGAGATAGATGGATAGATAGACAGACAGACAGACATGGAAAGCTATTTCCAAAATAAAAATAGTTAATTTTCATCAGGTTTTGTGAGGTTATTAGACAGCCATTTCTTGCATTTCGCTCAGGAACAGGGAAGATGCAGGGGGCCGTAGGGTGCCTTTCAATGTTTCCATTCGTGAGATTGACCCTCTGGCATGGTTGAGGGGGAGCGTGATACCGATGGTACGTTGAAGTAATGTCTGTGTTGTGTTATGTATTGATAATTTTTATCATTGAATGATTGTTGTGTTTTTTGAGCCTGTCATTGCAGTAGATCAGCATTAACCTTTTGTCATTCTGAACTATTCCAATTAATTGAATTAACATGAACCGTGAACTATCTTAATTTTACAACAGTTTATTTAGCATAAACTAGCTAATTAATACAAATTGTAATAGTCTGGCACTCAGCAGTTCAGATTTTCAACGTTCAGCAGGTAACTACCTAAAAAGCCATGCAATGAATTTCTGCTACAATAATAAAATGTCACTTGCTTCAATTTCTATCTGTCCTGTTCTGTCATATGATTTCCGGGAAGAGGGAAAGAGATTTTTCCATAATGAATACCCAATTGCATCAAGCTCCAGCTTCTCTCCATCTACCCTGAACAATGTTGAAGGAGCTTTAATCTGTACATAACCCCGTTTATTTTTTAATTAGTATCTAACCCAGTGCTGTACCTGCCCTGGGAGTGTATGCTGGGACAGTGCAGAGGGACCTTTACTCTGTATCTGACCCCCATTTTTTTTACTTTGTACAGAACCACGTTTTTTTTTGGTCGAGGGGGCCTTTAACTTCCAGGCTCCCTTCATTGACATTTTAAAATTCCTTTACTAAAGAAAATCTAAATGAAAGAAAAAAACTCAAATTAAAATGCCATTCCCGGCATCGACGATGCACTCCAGCCCGTACGGTGCCCACCGGTCGCGGAAGGCCTCAAGTGTGCCGGTGGACGCCGCATGCTGCTTCTCCAGGGACACCCGGGCGCGAACTCACCCTCAGAAGAGGGGCAGACATTTAGGGTGGACGGACCCTCCGATGGCCCGCAGCTTGGACCTGTGAGTTGCCACCTTGGCCAGACGCTGGAGCAGTCTGACGAGGAGATCCTTCTCCTGGCCCACGCCCCTCCACATCAGGTACCCAAAGATCAGGAGCGTGGGGCTGAAGTGCAGCCATAACTTGAGGAGCAACCCTTTCAAATACTCAAAGAGGGGCTGCAACCTTGCACCTCCATATTACATGAGCAAAGGTTCGTCCAACCGCAGAAATTGCCAGCAGCCTGGGAGTCCACGAACCGACTTAAAGGTCTGGTGCACGGGACTGCCCTGTGCAGCACCCTCCGCCAGACCCAGATCCCTGATGTAAAAGGGGAGGGCTCTCGCTTGGAGAATCATCCATCCGGGTTTCCCTTCGCTGCCAGATGGCAACATGGACCGCCAGGGCGTGTCCGGCTGGCATACGAGGGCGAAGTAGTGGAGAGTGTGCAGAAGCAGCTCGTAAAGGAAACCCCTCTGCGCTGATTGGAATGGCATGGAGGGCATTTCCAAGAGGTGGCACGGGTTGTGCCGGACCGGGTCCCGAGGAGGGTTTCAGGACCTGGGTCCGATGAACAGTTCCCGCCGAGCGAGGGTCCGCTCATCCGCAGTGAGGGGTGTCCCGGGGGCTTTGGCTACTCCCCTACCCGCTGGTCCAACCCCGCAGTCGGCCGCCCAGAGAGCCGAGGCGTTCTTCTTCGTCGGCGGATGAGTGCCCTGACTGGAGCCAACCATGTTCAAACTCGGAATAGATCCTGGTAAAAGACAGGCAACTGTCTCAGTGAGGCACGGCTTATGGTCTCCGTCGGGAGCTGCGTGTCGTCTTGAAGGCAGTGACACTGGTGGAAAAAAACCTCACCAGTGCACACCATCTGGGAGGATGTTCAATGTTCAGGTGTCTCTGCATGGTCCGAAGGCGGAGGGTAACAGCCTGCGGAGGGTAACAGCCTGGGTGCAGAGGCACACCAGCGTCTGGCCACCCTCCTCGATCAGGAGACTCAAGACCGCAGCAGAGACCCAGTGCTTCCGCTTGCCCCAGAAGAAATCGACGGGTTTCTTCTGGATCTTGGTGACGAGTGCAGGAGCCGGGGCCAAAGTGACCAACTGGTACCACTGCATCGAGACCACGGGTTGGTTTATGACCAGCTCTCAGCCGTTGTCGGAAAGCACCCGGAGCAGCCCTGTCCAGTGCCCCAGCCGAGAGGTGACGTTCGCCTCCAACTGCTGCGAGTTTGCCAGCCAGGCTACCTCAGCGGGATTCTGCTATGTGATTAACATTAAATTGATTTATGATAATTTTATAATCACCCCAACCCTCGAACATAGTTTTACACGAAGATACTGCAGATGTCAGAGGCAGGTTCTTTATACAAAGAGTGGTGGGTGCCTGGAATGCGCTGCCAGAGATGGTAGTAGAAAAATATACATTAGAGGCATTTAAGCGACTCTTGGATAGGTACATGGATGATAATAGAATGAAGAATAGGTAGTTAGTTTGATCTTAGAGTAGGTTAAAGATTCGTCACAACATCGTGGGCCGAAGTGCATGTACTGTGCTGTACTGTTCTATGTTCGATGGAAAGGCTAATGTTCAAGGGTAGTACTTGTGGACGTTTCATTCTCCGATTTGAAATGGAAATGATAAATAGGGTGGTTGAAACTTTAAAGCAGAAAGGCAGGGCGACATCTGGCGAACTATCTGGTAATATAAACCTGGATTGATGAATCACATGAAGCATCATCGGGCCCTGCTCTTCTTTGCAAAAATTGCTCATTCATCAAAGATTATTCATGAAGGGAAAGATCACGCAGTGCATATCTTCTCCATCACAAATCTTCCTGCTGGACAATTCCCCTGCCTCATTCACCTTCAACTCCAAAAACAACTGAGAGGAGCTCGTGAACTTTTCTGTTGCAAAGTTCAAAAACATCCATTCAGTCGCCTCCGCTGCTTCCCTTTCTTCCCCAACCCACCAGGCCTAACCTCCTGTAAGTGTACGCCCCCCATGCCATCATCCTGAATTCGCATTGCTTGTTTCTCTCCTAGAGTCCTTCACGTTCTCTCTGGACTTATGCTGTCGATGAAATCCGCATCTTGCTGTTTACACCCTATTTCTACTAAATATGGAACTGCATGTTTCAATTCCTCAAATCAGATTTCTCGCCACACCACAGTACCAAAACAACTCTTATCAAAGTCACAATATGCATCCAAAGTGATTGTGACAAATGTAAACGACTCCTCTTCCTCCTTCTTGGCTTGTCTGCAGCTTTTGATATGGTTGATCATGGAATTCTGCTCCCAGTCCTCTCGAGTAACACCTGGCTGGGTGAAACTGCACTCTGCTGCTTCCAGTCTTATCTATTCAGTCATCGGCAGAAAGTTGCCTGTAATGGCTTCTGTTCCCGCTTCTGTAAAGTCACCAAAGGATTTATCCTTCGACACCTAATTTCTCATTTACATGCTACCTTTCAGTGATATCCAAAAAGACAGCCTTAGTTTCCACATGTATCTCATAGAACCCAACTATACCTCAAATCCAACACTCTTGATCCCACCACTACCTGGAAACTGTCAGAATTCCAGTCTCACATTCAGTACTGCATTAGCAGAAAATTCCTGCATTTCAGTATTGAAAAGATAGAAGTCATTGTCTTCAGTCCCCATCGCATCTGTTCCCTTGCCACCAACTCAGTTCCTCCCCATGCCAACTGTCTGTGACTAAGCCAGACTGCTTGTAACCTTGGTATTATATTTAACTCCGCGTACATATCCTTACCATCACAAACACTGTCTATTTTTACCTCCATGATATCACCTGACTTTACCCTTATCTATTCTTACCATTGTTTTCTTCCTCTAGACTCGATGATTCGAATGTACTCGTGGCTGTCTTCCCTAGTTACAAACTCTGCAAACTCTGCTGTCTCGACCAAGTGCCAGTCAGCCATCTGGCCTGTGCCCACTGACCAACATTTCCCAGCAATGCGCGATTTTAAAATTCTCATCCTTGTTTTCAAATCCCTTCCTGGCCTCACATCTCCTTTCTTTGCAATCGGCTCCAGTCTGACAGCTCCCAGTTCTGGCTCCTTGAGCATTCCTGATTTTAATTGCGCACCATTGGTGGCCGTGTCTTCAGCAGTGAAGGTCACATGCTCCAGAATTACTTCCTTAAATTTATCTGCCTGTCAACCTATCTTTCCTGCTTTAAGACGCTCCATAACAACTAACTCTTTGACTTAGCTTTTGGTCATCTGACTTAATATATTCTTCGGTGCTCCGTGTCAAACTTCCTTTGATATCACTCCTGTATAGTGTCTTGGGATGTTTTATTACGTTGATGGCGCTAGATAAATGCAAGTCACCAAGTATTCAAGATAAAGGAAATAGGAGATGGCAGTAAATGTCGGACCAAGATAATAAATAAGGGTAACATACATAGACAAGGAACAGATACAGTTACATAACATGAGCATAAATGGACGGTTAAACGTGTGAGCGATTGCCTGTACTACAACGTACACAAGGTTTGAAGCATAAAAGGGGGACTGGAGGCCAGAGCCTGTCAGGGCCAGATGTTGCAGGATAGCTGAAACATTTCTGTGCTTCACATTATATGTAATAGGTATGTGTAGACAGATATTATGTTGTATAGTTTCATTTACCTGTTACATGTGAATTTAGAATGTTTATTTTTAGCTGGTGATGGCACAATGAGTTGGATTGATTGATGAGGTGAATGCCTATTGTGATTAGAATTCTCCTATATTGTTGTCCAACAGACCATTTGCAGTTAGGTTTTCCCGATGGTGGGAGCCTATGTACTGGCCGAGTGGAGATATATTACAATGAGACATGGGGCTCAGTTTGTGATGACTCCTGGGATCTGGTGGAGGCTAACTTGGTTTGCAAGCAGCTGGGTTGTGCAAGAGCATTCGACATGGCACTTCCTGCTTCTTGTGAACCAGGCTCAGGGCCAGTTTGGTTGGATGAACTGAACTGTTTCGGTAACGAAACATTTCTCTGGGAATGTCCTCCAGCATCGTGGGGTAACAACGACTGTTCTCATAAAGAAGATGTGAGGATCATGTGTTCAGGTAAGGGTGCTATGAATATACTCATTTTCTTTGGTGGTTAAAAGGGTATTCACACAGAAGTATTGATATAGAATTGCATGGAATATGTCGTGGACTTGTATCTTTTCTCTCCTCCGGATTTAAAACAGTGTGCACCTTTAAGACTGTTAAAAATAGAGCACCTTTTGGGTGAGAACGTTCTGGAATTTCTAAGGCACAGTGTGCCAGAAGATGCATTCTTGTTACCTGGGCGGCAACAGGAGAGAAAGGTCACATGGTGTAATGTTGCTACTTAACTGTGTGTAAAACTGAAAAAAAAGCGGCTGAAAGCAGACTCACCAGTGAAACGTACTGAAGAGAAAAGAGCTGTTTATTCTGTCTCGGCAAAAATTCAATAGAGAGCTCCAGCCGAATTAATTGCCTGAAGAAGAAATGCCTTCTTTTTTCAAGAAATTGTATTGCTGAAGGAACTGTTGTTGCCGAGCGCAGCCGAAAAGTTTAACGCCTGTTAAGAATAAACCACTGCATCCAATCCTCATGAAGGCTTCGAGTGGCCTTTAACTATTTCTACATAATAATGCCTCATCCACCAGGAATGTAATCCACAGACTTCCTTATTTCATTCCTACTTGAGAAGCAGCTGAATTTCAAACGCACTAATTTTAAAACTAGTTAACTCCTGCTCGTTTAGAATGCTTTTGTGCGAATGTGGGGAGTGAGTTTAAAATAAAAAGGTCTTTAGTCATAGGTTTATCTTAATAGTGTTTAAGATTTTTTAAAAATAAATTGTTAATTTGTTGGTGTCTAAAGGTATTTGGCTTGGTCTCTTTTATTCAGGGGTTACCAGGGTGTTTATTTTGGCTGTTTTCCAATTGGGTGTGAAAGCGTAATAATGGGCTGCAACCTGTGGAGTGACGGGACTAAACTGATAGTGCTGCCAGACCAGCTGATTATTTCCCGCACTTTTTGGTTTTATTTCAGGTTTCTAGCATTTAGCAGTATTTTGGTTTTATTTTGGGCGACCTCACGGCCTTTATCAGGTCACTTGATGTCATTCAGGCTAAAAGAAGTCCCCAACTACTTTTCAATATTTAATGATTCCGGTGTTCCCGACTATGTGGTGTATCTCAATGATGTACGAATATACAGCAACACTTGGCAAGAGCACTTAAACCATCCAGAAATATGGACCAAGTGATAAATCTGGTAAAAATCGAACTGGGAAAAATAAGAGTAACTTAGCTCAGACACATAGCGGGGCAAGGACAGTTATTGCCGATACGGCAAAGGTACAAGCCTTATTCGAAATAATGAAGTTTTTAGGGATGTGCCGTTTTTACAGAAAATATCCAGACTCTTAGTACTGTGGCTGCTCCATTAACCAATTTACTGCAAAAAAGTTAAAACAATGTTGTATGCTCAAATGGATGCCAGACAGCTTTTGAAAAGCTGAAGGAAATCTTGACATAGAGCCAGTGTTAGCTGCTCCGAATTCTGCTGAAGACTTTAAAATAGTAATTGTTGCTAGCGACATGGGGGCTGCTGCAGTACTATTGCAGGATGACGAATCAGGCATAGAGAAGCCAGTAGGGTACTTTTCAAGAAAACTAAATTGTCGTCAAAGAATGTATTCCACTGTGGAAAAAGAAACATTAAGACTTTTGCTGGCTCTCAAACATTTTGAAATATATGTCTGCTAAGACTATAAATAAATACTAATATGTAATATCTTTATAAATGACCTGGAAGAGGGTGTAGAAGGGTGGGTTAGTAAATGTGCGGATGACACTAAGGTCGGTGGAGTTGTGGATAGTGCCGAAGGATGTTGCAGGGTACAGAGGGACATAGATAGGCTGCAGAGCTGGGCTGAGAGATGGCAAATGGAGTTTAATGCTGAAAAGTGCGAAGTGATTCACTTTGGAAGGAGGAACAGGAATGCAGAGTACTGGGCTAATGGGAAGATTCTTGGTAGTGTAGATGAACAGAGAGATCTTGGGGCCCAGGTGCATAAATCCGTGAAGGTTGCTACCCAGGTTAATAGGGCTGTTAAGAAGGCATATGGTGTGTTAGCTTTTATTAGTAGGGGGATCGAGGTTCGGAGCCACGAGGTCATGCTGCAGCTGTACAAAACTCTGGTGAGACCGCACCTGGAGTATTGCGTGCAGTTCTGGTCACCGCATTATAGGAAGGATGTGGAAGCTATGGAAAGGGTGAAGAGGAGATTTACTAGGATGTTGCCGGGTATGGAGGGACGGTCTTACGAGGAAAGGCTGAGGGACTTGAGGTTGTTTTCGGTGGAGGGAAGGAGGAGAAGAGGTGACTTAATAGAGACATATAAAATAATCAGAGGGTTAGATAGGGTGGATAGTGAGAGTCTTTTTCCTCGGATGGTGATGGCAAACACGAGGGGACATGGCTTTAAGTTGAGGGGTGATAGATATAGGGCAGATGTCAGAGGTAGTTTCTTTACTCAGAGAGTAGTAGGGACGTGGAACGCCCTGCCTGCAGCAGTAGTAGACTCACCAACTTTAAGGGCATTTAAGTGGTCATTGGATAGACATATGGATGAAAATGGAATAGTGTAGGTCAGATGGTTTCACAGGTCGGTGAAACATCGAGGGCCGAAGGGCCTGTACTGTGCTGTAATGTTCTAATTCTAATTCTAATTCTAATGACCATAACACATTAACATTCGTGTAAACAAAGACGAAATGTTAGAATATTTAGATGGAGTTTGTTATTACAGCCTAATCATCTAAACATTTTACATATATCGAGGAGAAATAATGCTGTCGTTGACACCTTGTCCCCAATTTGACCATATTAAATTATATGGATTGCGATGGTAAAAAGAGAATTCTGTAAGTTATCAGTAGAAGTAATTGTGTTTCAATACGGCAGAAAATGTTACTTTTATCCCAGTTTCGAATATCTTTTAGTTTTTGCATTGTAATGAATGCATTGCAGGAATGACATTTCATTTCACCATACGGGAAGGTGTTGTTTTTACGTCGGATTAATAACAGTGTATGCCTTTATGTCTCTGTTGAAAATAGTGCCATCGGGATAGAAAGTTCTGGAATTGTATGCCAGCAATTGCATTTCCGTTACAAGTGCAACAGCAGGAGATAAAGTTTACATGGTATGATGTTTCTAGTTACTTGTGTAAAGTTGGCAAATCTGGCTTGAAACCAAACTCTCCAGCGAGGCACTCTGACGAGAAAGAAGCTGTTTATTCTCTCTCAGCAAAGATTCAAGAGGGAACTACGGGCCTAAAGAAGAAAAGCCTCCTTTTTTTCCCAATAAACCGTTTGTATTGCTGACAGAACTGTTGTTGCCTATTAAGAATGGACTACTGCATCAATTCCTTGTGAAGACTTGTAGTAGTCTTTGACTAATTCCCCATTCGAATACCTCATCCATCAGGAACATAATCCACAAATACTTGCTTATTTCATTTATTCTTAAGAAGCAGCTAGTTTTTAACAACATGACTATTAAAACCAATTAACTACAGTTATATTTGAATGTATGCGTGTGCATGGGGAGTTAGAATGAAATTTGGAGTTGTACTGTCTTTCGACACAGGTTTGTCTTCATGGTGTTTAAAATGTATTTCTTCATAAATAGTAAATTTGTTGTTGTCTAAAGATACCTGGTTTGGCCTCTTACATTTCTGAGGTTACCAGTTTGTTTAATTTCGCTGTTATACAATTGGGTGTGAAAGCATAATAATATGTTGCAACCTGTGGACTGAGGGGACTGAATTAAAGTGCGTTGTTCCGGCCGTGGCCACAATAAATGTACAGCACTGAATCAGGACATTCGGCACAACTGGCCGATGTGGTATTTATGCTGCACACGAGTATCACCCCAAATTACTGCATCCAACCCTCTTTGCATGTCCTCCAATTTCTTTGTCCCTCATGTCCTTATCAACCTTCACTTTGAACACATCTGTGCTATTCGCATCCAAGTTCCACATTCGATTCACACCCTCTGTATAAAACGATTCTGCAAAATTTCAGATTTAGTTTTTTGATGACTCTCTTCTAGTTATGACCTCTGGCGTTGGTCTCGAACACGTTATAAGCAATTAGTTTCTCCGTATCCCTAGATCTCTTTGCTCCTCTATATCATTCTCACTCTTATTTTCCAGGTTTGTGCAGGTATCACAATAAACCTGTCAATGTGCGAGTGTCATTCCAAACATTGATGTCTGACACAGTCAGCATGTTTCTTTTCTCCACACAAGCAAAAGTAACTGTGGAGCAGACCCACAGATCAAAGGACCACATTCGAGAATATGGTTGTAAACGTGCACTTTCAACAGACACAACATCCTCTTTATTGTACAAACATTTTTTCTATTCATTCCTGACATGTGGACGTTGCTGGCCAGTCCAGTTTTTATTTCCCATCCCGAATTGCGCTTGAGAAGGTGGTGGTGAGCTGCCTTCTTGAACGGCTGCAGTCCAGGTGATATAGGTACACCCACAGTGCTTTCAGGAACTATCTGACATGTACTCCTGTCTTATACTACATCAATAATAATCATTAATTCCCTTTGACACATTCGGAACAATGGTTGCGCCTGTTTGGAGGTAACAACAACTGCTCTGGGAGAGTGGGGATATCGTGCAATAACAGCTGAGGCGCGGTGTGTGATTACTCCTGGGATATGGCTGATGCCAATGTTGTCTGCAGACAGCTGGGTTGTGTCCACGCTCTACTAGCCTCAGGAGGTGTTACTTTTTCCAGGGTGATGGCGTTATATGGCTGGATCAGGTGAGGTGCACTGGAAGCGAATCTTCTCTGGCCGACTGTCCTTCCTCCTCGCCGGGTCAATCTGACTGCGATCGCAAGGAAGATGCCAGTGTGATGTGTTCCGGTGAGGGTGGCAGGATTTGGAGAGCGGGGTTAGGGTTCTTTGTTTTGTTAAATTGACTCGTTCGGGACATTAAGAACAGTATTTATCCTTTTAATGTAAAGTGCTGAAATTTCATCTTCCTGAACTTTTTGCACAATATCGTCCACAAGGTTCGATGTGCCTCCAATTGCTTTCCCGTCCACATCTGCAGGTACTTACCATTATTAGTATTCCAGCTAGCGTTAAGGTTTGTCTTAGTTTATTGAGTATATTTGCCATTTTCGGAAGATAATATGATACACGTTCTCACTGACTGACTGGAGCACATTTTCCTCACTGCATATTTCCAAACGTTTGGTTGGAGTTCCATTAACCCCAGTTTCTGGCTGTACCTGAACTGTCCTGTACTCAGCAGAAACATGGGGCCACTGTCTCTGTAATATAGACTGGCTCACACGTTCCTCTGGTGCAATGTGCACCACACATACTAGGGAATGTTCAGCTTGACTCATTGTTCTGAAGCAGTGTATATAATTATTAAATACTTATGGCAAATATGTTGTCATGCAAAACGGATTGTGTCTCTGTTAAACCTTTCTGTAATGTTTGCATTAAGAACAGGGATATAAAACTACTTCCATCCTAGTTGCGGACTGCTTCGGAGTCCTGCTAGTCTATGAGTTGATCTCACTGATGGTGGTTATACAGGAAAAGTCATTCAGAAGAGGTGAGCCTTATACCTTACCGCAGAACCAACACAGGATCCCAGATATTGTGGCATATCCTTGCAAGACTGTAGTTCAATGCAGCTTAGCAAGGAATGTCAAGTGGCCTTATTAGAAATAAATCGTAATCGTTTTTGCTGATTTGCTCTGTTCAATGTGCTCTGGAATTCGTAAATTCCGACATTTAAAATATTATCTTCCTTCATCCATTGGTTATAATTCGAGCCATTCAGATTCTATGTATGGCCATCCATTCTCGAACTGTCTAATCGGTTTCCACATTCCAAAACAAAGCTTCCGCTCATATTTCACCCATCCAACTCACTCCCGAATTATTACAAGAAATGGGACTCTTAATAATTGACACCTCTAATAATATATATATAGCTAGGACTAGTGGCAGCACGGTGGCGCAGTGGTTAGCACCGCAGCCTCACAGCTCTAGCAACCCGGGTTGAATTCTGGGTGCTGCCTGTGTGGAGTTTGCAAGTTCTCCCTGTGTCTGCGTGGGTTTCCTCCAGGTGATGCGGTATCCTCCCACATGCCCAAGACTTGCAGGTTGATAGGTAAATTGGCCAATATAAAATTGCCCCTTGTGTAGGTGGCAGTGAAAGATCGGGACAGGTGGGGATGTGGTAGGAATATGGGATTAGTACAAATGGGTGGTTGATGGTCGGCACAGACTCGGTGGGTCGCAGGGCCTGTTTCAGTGCTGTAACACAAACGAACATAGGCCTTTTATCTCTGCCAACGATAGAACCAGCACAGGCTCTGAAATAATACATTCTTAAAGCTGATAAGATGGATCCGAGTATCCTCACTGGACAAGTGCCTAGTAGAAGTTTACAGACGATACCAAGCACGAGATAAGGTGAAAGGTTACGTTGGGGAGCATATTCATGGACAAGGGGGAGGATAAATGTGAGGATATCCACTTTGGTGGAAAAAACGGGAAGGCAGATTATTAACTGAATGGCTATAAACTGAGAGAGGGGAGTATGCAACGGGACCTATACAAGTCACTGTAAATAAGTATGCAGGTGAAACAGGAGGTAAAAGGCAAATGGCATGTTGGCCTTCATAGTGAGAGGGTTCGAGTACAGGAGCACGGATGTCTTTCTGCAAGTATACAGGGCCTTGGTGAGACCACACCTGGAATATTATGCGCAGTTTTGGTCTCTTTACCAGAGGAAGGATGTTCTTGCTATAGAGGGGGTGCAGCGAAAATTTACCAGACTGATTCCTGGAATGGCGAGACGGGCGTATGAAGAGAGATTGGGTCGGTTAGGATTATGTTCGCAGGAGTTCAGAAGAGTGAATGGGGATCTCAAACAATTCTAACAGGACTTGCCAGGGTAGATGCAGGAAGGATGTTCCCGATGGTGGGGGAGTCTAGAACCAGGGGTCATAGTCTAAGGATACGGGGTAAACTTTTCAGGACTGAGAGGAGGAGAAATTACTTCACCCACAGAGTTATGAGTCTGTGGAATTCGCTACCGTAGAAAGCAGTTGAGGCCAAAGCATTGCATGTTTTCAAGAAGGAGATTGATATAGCGAAAGGGTTCAAAGGATATGGGGCAATAGCGGGAACAGGCTACTGAGTTGGATGATCAGCCATGTTCAGAATGAATGGCGGAACAGGGCCGAATGTCCTCCTCCTGCTCCTATTTTCTATGTATCTATGTTTCTATGATGTCGGTATTATGCAATTTGCTCGAACATCCTTTTCAATCTCTCCAATAACCATCCATGTTTGTGTTTAACAGTTACTGATTCCATTGAGTCCCTCAATCAGATTGAATATTACACCAGTCACAGTTTGAGTGACACGGATCCTGGATCAGAAAATCCTGAAGGGAACTCTTCCAGTATTCAGTGTGGGTACATCTTTACTTAATACCATCACTTTTTTAATCCATCACACTGTCTGCTATCTAAAATCAGCAACTAAATATATCAGAACTTAAAATGATGCTGCTGAAAACAAAGAGATTTTCAGAGTGATTTTTGCTTTTAATAATGGAGAAATAATTAGGATTTCTAAAACATCATCCTGATTGCACCCAGTACTATAACGGAATGAAACATTCAATTATTATGTTTTCTGACACTTGTCTGGGCGGTGAAATGTGAAATGTGTGTGCATGTTGGATGGGTGATTCAATGGGATGCATGTGACTTTAAAACGGAGGGCAGAATGTTGTCACACCGTGACGACAGTCTGGGAGGCAAGTTGCTGGTGGATAGCAGTGTGAAGGAATCCCAACGTTTTTTGCTGCTGGGTGATATTCCCAGTGTCGCCCGAGCTGGAGGGTCAAGCCCGCTCTTTAAGACGACGGGCTGGTAACTGAGCCTATAGAACAGGAAATGCAAGGTAATTTACCAAGCTATTCACAATTTAGTGAAATTCGCGCGAAGAAAATGGCGTTTCAGAGCCTGGTCATCTGTGAGGAGGGGGAAGCTCAGTGGAAGGTCAGTTTTCGATGTAAGAATCATCGTGGCAGTATAGGGAGGGTGAGAGATACTGAATCGCGGTATGGACTATCTGGAGGCTGTCCAACCTTGGCGAGCACATCGGAGATATTCAGGTTGAGTTTCCACTCCGGCTTGCAACTTAAGTATAAAGAGTAAAAAGAATGGAGGACTTGCGAAATGAGGGCAACAATTTACAATAGGTCTCATTGACTCCAGTTTTGAGGCCTTCCATTGTGGAGGAAGATCCGAGATGGAGAGAGCTGCAGTCCACAGGAATTCGGCTGCAGCAACCAGAGAGGGAAAAAGATCTTGTGGCTGCAAGAGTGTGTGGATGACCAGGGCGCATACAGCACACAGCCAGTGTCTTGAGTGACGAAGATGCTACCGACCAGAGAGGGTTTACCATTGGAGGTTCTGCTTCCTGCACAAATCAGAGCAGCAGTGTCAGTGAATGTTGTGCCTCTCCAGAGAGGCGGCCACTGAGGTGTGTCCTATGCTGGACGAGGATCTGAACCCAATGAGAAGTGGTAGGCACCCATTTCCTGCGACACTGATACTCACAGTGGCACTGAATTATTACACCTCAGGATCATCACAGAGATCCTCGAGAAACATTTGCGGGATTTCCCTGTCTGTGGCACATCAGTGCATCAAGATGGCCACAAATGCATTGTTCAAGAAGGCGAGCCAATACATGCACTTTCACACTAATCTGGACAGCCAGAGTGAAATTGTTGTGGTATTTGGGGAAATCGTTACATGCAGGGTGCCATCGACTTCATGCATGTGGCCATCAAGACTTCCATAGTCCAGGCAGCAATAGGATGGGCTTCTACTCTCTGTTCGCATGGTTTGGGAACATTGTAAGTTATCCTTATGTGTCTGTGTAAAGTTCCCTGGAAGCTGTCACGATACATTCATTCCAAGGCAGTCTGAGGTGCACGAGAATTTCAGCCCTCCCATGAGAATTCAAGGTTGGATAATGGGTGTGAAGGGCTACCCACTGAAGACATGCCTCATATGCCTGCGCAAAGTCCCAGCGCAAATGCAAAGGAGAGTTGTAACAGCTGTCATGCAACAATTCCAATGATATTTGAGCAGTCCATAAGGCTGCCTCTGCTTCGATTTGATCTGTGAGAGAGAGAGGGCGAGAGGAATGGTGAGAGGGTGCTGCATACATTCTTTGACTACTCATTCTCTGGAACTGCTGGAGCCAATGATGACCACATCAACGCGATGCTTATTGCTCACCAGCATTTGTTTTTCCCTCATCCATTAGGGCACACACTACCTGGTGCTTCCGCATGCAGCTCACCATCTGTGCCATAGGCTGCTCTGCCTCCAGGCCTCCTCGCTGCACAGCCTCTTCCTCCATTGGCATCAGGACTATGAGGTATGGAACGCCACCTCCAGTCCTTCTTCTTTCGTGCACATTACGAACTCAGTTCCCCTACAAGCACACAGATTAACATTGGCATTTACTCGTCATAGGCACGCACCATACCTTTGTTAGTGGAAGCCTCACTGTCCATCATGGCACCTCAACGATGCCTGCTGCATGCAGCCATTCAGTGTTGGAGGTGCAGGGCTCAGCTGTGACTGTCCAGTGTCCTGCACATAGAGGTTAATATACCTCTGGCAGCCAATGCTGCTGCCTGGTCATTGTTGCAGACTCAGTGGGGAGACCCCTTCTCCAGTTTCATTTTCATTTTTCTCTGGCATTTAAGGCTGCCAGCTAATGTTCAGTACCTCACTCACCTTGCCTAAGTACATCATGGCATTGATCCTGTTCCTGCACTGCAGCCTCTTATATGGGACCACCTCACGGCTGCTCACCTCCTGCTCAATCTCCTGCCATGCCCTCCCTGCCTGCCTAGCTGGTCTCCTCCACCTGTCCCAAGCGCAAAGCGCTTCCCTCCTTGCCTTTGCTGCCTGGATGAGCAGTTGCAGCGTGGCAGGAGAAAAGCTGGGCGCCACCCTTGATCTGGCTGCTGCCATCTGCCAAGCACACCAGTTGTCAGTCCTCCCACCCAATGTCCTTCAGAGCTCCTGCCGTTCAATCGATTGCTGGCTGTCTTTTAAACACTTCACCTCCCTAGGAAGACTCAACTACCGCCACATGACATGGTCCTACCTTTCGCTCCCCTCTAATCTTGCTACAGCTGAAGATCACAATCTACCCTGGCCGGCCCAAATAGATTAACATTTAATAATAGCATTCTAAGTATTCAGTGTTACCATTTGATTTCTGTGAAAATCATTATTTCCTCTCAGGTCTGCTTGATTTAAATTCATGTTGTGATTAAAGGAAATTAGAATAAACACAGCTTGACTTATTTTAGAAAAGACATCCTGATGCTATTCTGTGTGCGATATCTCTCTTATTAACACTCCCACTGCAAATCCTTCAAGTGCTCACACTGAACACCCTGATTCAATCAAAGCAGATCCACTTCATCTGCTATCACCCAGTGGAAATATAACAACACGGTGAATGAATCTTGAAAACATTCAAAGGCCAACAAATTCCAGTCCCCTTTATGTTACTGACAAATATATCGATGACCCGCGCTGAACCCGCTTTCAGTCCAATCATTAATCCATATTTTGTTCTCTTCACAGTACACAGCTCTCAGACCCGCAACTAATCCGCTTTCAGTCCAATCATTAATTCTTATTTTTTCTCTCTCCACAATACACAACTCTCAGACCAGCACTGAACCCACTTTCAGTCCAATCATTAATCCATAAACTTTCTCTCCACAGTATAGAGCTTTCAGACCCGAACTGAACCCGCTTTCAGTCCAATCATTAATCCATACTCTTTCTCTCCACAGTATACATCTCTTAAACCCGCACTGAACTCGCTTTCAGTCCAATCATGAATCCATAATCTTTCTCTCCACAGTATACAGCTCTCAGATCCGCCCTGATCCCGGTAAACACTGGTTCCCTCCATTCCTGAAAACAATGAGGAAGTTCACTGTGACACGTTCACAACAGCAGACATTCCACCAACGATGGACAGTGACTGCATCGGTCAATATGTTACATCTCCATCACCCAGGTAAGACCAATGCTTCATTATTTGTTACATGTATTTGTGCTGACAATGTGCAGTCCCGGCTGTTACCGATATTAGTATGATGATTAATGGTGTTTTCAACGGTCATTGATTCCAACATATCAGAGAGAACATTTGCTGTATTTACTGAGGAAATAGGAGGCTTATTGAAGCAGGAATATTCTGAGGAAATCATACACTACATTTGATGTGTTTGTTTGATGGTTAGCATTGCTGTAAAACTTTCAAGTAATTTTCTTTTTCTTTTAAGGTAAAATTCAGTCTCAAATCCTGCATATGATGTTTGCAGGCGGTGGATCACAGACTGGCGGAAAATATTCCATGTTAAACCTGAGAGAATGGCATGAACTTTCCCAACAGTGTGAACATGATGAATGTGCTTTGATTTACTATATAAACATCACTTTGTTTTAATCAACCGTCATTTTACTTTGCGTTGAAATAACTAGATTTGTTTTTTCTCTATATTTTGTCTGACAGTGTGTGTTTTCTGTTTAATTAAAATTCCAAACAGAATTGATTTCGGACCATTTCTCTGTCGATACAAATACTGAGATATATTACTCCACATGCAAATACCAACACTGTTACAGAGATTAAAACTATTGTTTATTAATGAAGAGTTTGTGCAAAGGTCCTTTTGTAACGCCTCACATTTTCATCTCCTATTAAAGAAGGTTTAGAATACATCGGGTGACCAATAACAAATCTGTCTCTTTAATCAGCATTTCTTGTAACTGCTTCCGCCACTGCCATATAGTTAATGTGGACAAATTGCTGCAGTATATAATGTATGTGTTGATGTACAATGGAAATAACGTAAAATAATAATAACACATTTATTCAATGTTTTAGCTGGAATTTGTGCCTTTGTCAATATTAATGCCTAGATTGTATTTCAAGTACTAAATATGCACCAATTCCTCGATACAATATATTGTTGTTTTACTGTGCCACACTATCCCTGTGGATTCCGGAGTACATTGGGAGAGCAGGAGAATCTGATCAGAAATTAAAGTGTTTTTGCACTTTAATTCTAAATATTTCAGTTATTCATCAGCAGAGCATAATCGTTACTCAGTCGGGAGAACGACATGGAGAGCGGACCTGCGTGAGAAGGACAGCGGCGGTGGGAGATAAAAAGCGGCGGCAGAGAATCCCGTCCACCTCTCTCCACCTGTCAGAGCCGAGGTGTGACATCTCAGGAAAACAGGTAGGTGATTGGTGGGTATCTTGACGGTGTCTCTTTTGATTAGTCAAGTGGTTTAAATCAAGAAATTATTGCAGCTGAAGAGTACAGGTAAGAAATTCACTTTTATAATATTTAACATCCAAATTAATTAATTAAATAGAATAGGAATGGCTGGGAAGGCAATGTGTTGCTGTTGCAGCTGTAGTATGTGGGAGTTGGTGGACGCTGGTGCGATCCACGATGACCACATCTGCAGCAGGTGTTAGCTGCTGGAGCTACTTCCGACTCAGATTTGATGAGCTGGAGTCCGAGCTGCCGACAGTGCGACCCATCAGGGAGGGGCAGAGTTACCTGGACACAGTATTTCAGGAGACAGCCACACTCTTAGATTAATTAAATCAAACTTGGACAGTGGTCAGGGACATGAGGGCGTGACTGCGATTGAGGTAGGTATGGTGATCCCGAGTTCAGCTTTGGAGGAGACTTAGCCAGTCCCCTGAGTCAATAGGTAAGAGTTTCTTGTTCTCAGTGTGGACGAGGGCACAGACTGCAGGGAGGATGAATGAACTGAGCACATCACAGTTGTTCAGAGCGCCATTCAAGTGAGGCGTGAGAAGAGAAATATAGTAGTAATAAGGGATAGCATTGTTAGGTTGATAGATATGGTTCTCTGCAGCAAAGACAATGAGTCCTGAAGGCGGCGTTGTCTACCTGGTTCCAATGTTAAGGACATCTCTTCTGGGCTAGAGAGGAACTGGAATGGGAGGGGCAGGATCCAGTAGTTTTTTTTAGATTAGAGATACAGCACTGAAACAGGCCCTTCGGCCCACCGAGTCTGTGCCGACCATCAACCACCCATTTATACGAATCCTACACTAATCCCATATTCCTACCAAACATCCCCACCTGTCCCTATATTTCCCTACCACCTACCTATACTAGTGACAATTTTTATAATGGCCAATTTACCTACCAACCTGCAAGTCTTTTGGCTTGTGGGAGGAAACCGGAGCACCCGGAGAAAACCCACGCAGACACAGGGAGAACTTGCAAACTCCACACAGGCAGTACCCAGAATCAAACCCGGGTCCCTGGAGCTGTGAGACTGCAGTGCTAACCACTGCGCCACTGTGCCGCCCTGTGTAATCCAGTTAGGTACCGACGACATAGGTAGGCCAAGGAAAGAGGTTCTGCTAATGGACTATGTGCATCTCGGGGCTAAATTAAGAAACAGAACAACAAAGGTAATAATACCCGGATTACTACCTGAGCCACATGCATATTGGTATTATGAAAATAAGATTAGAGTGGTAAACACGTGGCTCCAAGATTGCTGTGGGAGAAATAGGTTCTGATTCATGTGACAATGGCACCAGTACTGCGTAAGGTGAGACGTGTTCCGTTAGGATGGGCTTAATTTGAACCAAGCTGGGACCAGTATCCTGGCGAATTGTATAATTCGGATTGTAGATCGGACTTTAAATTTATTAGTTGGGGGGCGGGGGACTGGGGGATTTGGAGGGCGAGGAGGGTTGTGTTCGGGTTCAATTGAAGGGAAGTTTAAATAAGTCAAGGAAGAAGCGAGAGAGCAGAGCTGCAGGGTCATGAGGAAGCGATAAATAATCAAAGTGTGACAGGAAGGGGCAGAAAATATAAGCTGAAGCGTTAAGCGGAAATTAGAACCAGGATGAATAATAATGGTAAAAAGTCAAAGCTTAAGGCTTTTTATCTGAATGCAAACAGCATTTATATAAAGATAGATGATTTGATGGCACATATAGAATTATATGAATATGACATGATAGCTATTATAGAGACGTGGTTGTAGGGTGACCAAGACTAGGAACTCAATATTCAGGAGTATTTGACCTTCTGGAAAAATCGGTAAAACGGAAAAGGAGGTGGAGTAGCTTTGTTAAAAAAAGAAGCTAATAGTACGGTGGTGAGCAGTGATATAGATGCAATTTTGGGTGGAAATAAGGAATAGCAAGGGTAAGACGCCATGCGTGGGGGTCGTCTATCGGCCCCTGAAGAGATGCCTCACTGGAGGACAAATTTTAAATCGGACACAATGGAGGCGTGTAAGAAGGGCGCTACAATTGTCATGGGTGATTTTAATCTGCAGACTGACTGGACAAATCAGATTGGCAGAGGTAAGATGGAGGACGAATTTATAGAGTGCATCAGGGATTGCTAATGAGAGCAATACGTTGCAGAACTTACCTGGGAATAGGCTATTTAAATCTAATAATGTGTAATGAGGTAGGATTAATAAGAGATATCATAGTTAAGGATCATCCGGGGGTAATGAGCACAACATGGAAGAATTTCAAAATCAGTTTGAAGGCGAGCAACTCGGGTCTCAAACTAGTGACCTCAACTTCAACAAAGACAATTATGGAGGTATGAAGAAAGAGTTGTCTAAAGAGGGCTGGAAAAAAAGACTAAGGGGAAGGTCAGGGGATGTGCAGTGGCAGACATTTAAACAGATATTTCATAATGCTCAGCATAAAAAATTATCCAGGTCAAAAAGAAGGACTTGATGAGAAGGATGAATGGCCGGTGGTCAACAAAAGCAGTCAAGGAGAGCAGCCAATCAAAAACGAAGGCATACAAAGCAGCAAAACCTAATGATAGGCCGGAGGATTTGGAACATTTTAGCAACAAGCAGTGGATGACTAAGAAGCTGATAAAGAAGCAGAAAATCCATTATGAAAACAAATTGGCAGGAAATATAAAAACAAACAGCAAGAGCTTCCACGGTTACATAAAAAGAAAGAGAGTAGCTAAAGTGTGTGTGGGACCCTTGGAGGATGCGACTGGAGAGTTGATAACAGAGAACAGAGAAATGGCAGATAATTTAAACCAATATTTTGCATCGGTCTTCACGTTGGAGGACACTATAAGAATCCCACAGATATCGGATAAGCAAGGAGCTAATGGGAAGAAAGAATCACAAGGGCCCAGAGATGGAGAATCGCAGAAAAACAATTATTTTACTCTTCAGTAGACCTGGCAGTTTTATAATGTTTTGAATCACACTGGTTGTGTTTATCATTTACAGCCGAATTGCAGATATTCAGTACTTTTCCTCCAACATTGACCCTCACTTTATCACAAATAAAACATCAATGATGCTGCAGATTGTCAGTTCCTGAACCAACACATGTATTTACGCAGCGACCCAGACTAAATTCAGACTAAATTCGGGCTGAAGAACGCAGTGAATTACTTTCTCAATCTCATTGTTAAATTAGTGAAATCATAGAAAGAGCTGAAGGTTTCGAAGATTGGAACTAAATCCCATTCATATTCCATTCCCTACCCTCCACACATGACCAAAAGCATATTTTATATTCACAGCAATGAGCCCTGAAATGATTTAAATATGATTCTGAGATTATATTTTATCAATAAACTGACATATTTAGGTGGGACTTCACACAAAGGCATCACTGAAAATCTCAGCTGGATTCAACCAAAGCCAGCCTGGACGCAGAGCAAAATGGACATGGCGACAAATCACAGTGATTGTGAGATGATGAAAGGAACAGAAGTTGCAGTGAGACAGGGACACCAGTAGATGGAGATGGTGAGAGTGGGGCAGAAACTGCAGTGAGGCAGGTACTCCAGCAGACGTGGATGCTGAGAAAGACAGGAAGTGCACTGAGGCAGGGCCGCCAGCGGATGGAGATGCTGAGCAATTGCTGATGGGAAATTCTGTGTTCATGAGTTTGGAAGTTTCCACTGGTTTGGGGTATTTACTTTATTTAAACCTGAGATGCTGAATAAAAGAATTGCAATACAATTTGCGTTAAATGGCTATTTTCCCACTATGTAAACACTTGTAACATTAAACTGGCTGATGTTTGTAAAATTATTTTGATTGATTAAAGGTAATGTTTAAATAAAGCAACATTATTAAATAAAACTCATGCAATCATTCACACATAAACACTCTCTAAATAGGTTGTTTTGAGTTCTTCATCACTAAAGTTATGCCATCGGTCTCTCTCACCTATCTTTCCATGCTGGTATCTTTTCTACTATATCTAAGAGTAATTGAAGTTTTGATCCTGTTGGCTTTTGAAAGTTAATATTGAATCTGCTTTGAGAAACCCATCAGATAGTGAATTCCAGAACATAGCAACTCCCTGCCTATTAGTTTCTCCCCTCTGTTATGTAAACAGTTTTTCCTCATCTCTCCAAACAGAGGGAAACATTTTAAATACAGTTGATTTCTCCAGGACAGCAGCTGCAGAGGAGCTGGAACCTCCTGAATTTGGACAAGCGATGAACAAAAATCCCTCTGAATCCCCCAGGAGAGCTGAGGAAAGAAACAGTCAGGAAGCAAAGGGAAACAAGTGACACTTTATTGCAGCAGTAAAAACGCTTTGCCCGAATGTGGAGGTCGTTATCGCTGAGCTTAAAAAGTGAGGAGAAAAGTGGAAGATTGTTAATAAAATTTGTGCTAAATGTCCATTTTCCAGCTTGATAAACCCTTGTAACATTAAAGTGGTAAATGAGAAGGAAGTTTTTCTTTTCCAATGATTACAGGCTAATGTTTAAATTCAGAGACCCGATAAGCAAGACCAGAGCAGCGTCAGCGAGAGCGGCAACAGGGGCGAGGACACGGGGTTAAAAAAAATGAAACAGTGGCTCTGTACTGTGGACCTGCTTGACCAAAAGAATCGAAGTGTGACGCCACAGGAGAGCTGGTAATTGACGGGTGGGTATTTCCTCCGTGTCTCTATTTTTGTTTCACGTTGAGTGTTCACTTAAATAATTATTTTTTAAATACTATGATCCAAATTAATTAATTAAATAGAATAGAGATGGCTGGGCAGATGATCTGTTGCAGCTGCAGTATGTGGGATCTGGTGGACGCCGGTGCGATCCACGGTGATCACATCTGCAGCAAGTGTTGGCTGCTCGAGGGCCTTCGGCTCAGAGTTCATGAGCTGGAGTACCAGCTGCGGACACTGCGACTCATCAGAAATGGGGGGAGTTACCTGGACACTGTTTTCAGGATACAGTCACACCAATTAGATTAATTACATCAAAATTGGACCGTCGGCAGGGACAGGAGTGTGTGACTGCGAGTGAGGCAGGTATAGAGATCCACAATTTAGCTTTGGAGGAGCCTCAGCCAGTCTTTTTTTATTCATTCATGGGATGTGGGCGACGCTGGCCAGGCCAGCATTTATTGCCCATCCCCAATTTCCCTTGAGAAGGTGATGGTGAGGTGCCTTCTTGAACCACTGCAGTCCATTTGGTGTAGGTAGACCCACAGTGCTGTTAGGAAGGGAGTTCCAGGATTTTGACTGCGAGAATGAAGGAACGGCGAAATAGTTCCAATCAAGATGGTGTGTGACTTGGAGGGGGACTTGCAGGTGGTGGTGTTCCCATGTATTTGCTGCCCTTGTCCTTCTAGTTGGTAGAGGTCGTGTGCTTGGAAGGTGCTGTCTAAGGAGCCTTGGTGCATTGCAGCAGTGCATTTTGAAGATGGTACGCACTGCTGCCAGTGTGCGTCGGTGGTGGAGGGAGTGAATGTTTGTCGATGGGGTGCCAATCAAGCGGACTGCTTCGTCCTGGATGGTGTTGAGCTTCTTGAGTGTTGTTGGAGCTGCACCCATCCAGGCAAGTGGAGAGCATTCCATCACACTCCTGACTTGTGCATTGTCGATGGTGGAAAGGCTTTGGGGAGTCAGGAGGTGAGTTACTCGCATGATGATTCCAAGCCTCTGACCTGCTCTTGTAGCCACGGTTTTATATGGCTACTCCAGTTCAGTTTCTGGTCAATGATAGCCCCTTTGATGTTGATAGTGGGGGATTCAGCGATGGTAATGCCATTGACTGTCAAGGGGAGATGGTTAGATTCTCTCTTGTTGGAGATGGTCCTTGCCTGGCACTTGTGTGGCGCGAATGTTACTTGCTACTTATCAGCCCAAGACTGGATATTGTCCCGGTCTTGCTGCATTTCCATTCGGACTGCTTCAGTATCTGAGGAGTCACGAATGATGCTGAACATTGTGCAATCATCAGCGAACATCCCCCACTTCTGACCTTATGATTGAAGGAAGGTCATTGATGAAGCAGCTGAAGATGGTTGGGCCGAGGCCACTACCCTGAGGATCTCTGCAGTGATCTCCTGGAGCTGAGATGATTGACCTCCAACAACCACAACCATCTTCCTTTGCACTCGGTATGACTCCAGCCACCGATGGGATTTCTGCCTGATTCCCAATTGACCGCAGTTTTGCGAGGGATCCTTGATGCCATAATCGCTCAAATGCTGTCTTGATGTCAAGGGCAGTCACTCCCACCTCACCTCTTGAGTTCAGCTCTTTTGTCTATGTTGGAACAAAGGCTGTAATGAGGTAAGGAGCTGAGTGGCCTTGGCGGAACCCAAACTGAGCGTCACTGAGCAGTTTATTGCTAAGCAGGTGCTGTTGATGACATCTTCCATCACTTTACTGATGATTGAGAGTAGGCTGATGGGGCGGTAATTGGCCGGGTTGGACTTGTCATGCTGTTTGTGTACAGGTGAGACCTGGGCAATTTTCCACATTGCAGGGTAGATGCCTGTGTTGTAGCTGTACTGGAACAGCTTGGCTAGGTGTGCGGCAAGTTCTGAAGCACAGGTTTTCCGTCCTGTTGCCGGAATATTCTCAGGGCCCGTAGCTTTTGCAATATCCAGTGCCTTCAGTCATTTCTTGATATCACGCGGAGTGAATCGAATAGGCTGAAGTATGGAATCTGTGATGTTGGGGACTTCAGGAGGAGGCCGAGATCGATCATCAGCTCGGCACTTCTGGCTGAAGATGGTCGCAAGTGCTTCAGCCTTATCTTTCGCACTGATGTACTGGGCTCCCCCATCACTGAGCATGGGGATATTAGTGGAGTCACCTCCTCAAGTTAGTTGTTTAATTGTCCAACTCCATTCACTGCTGGATGTGACAGGACTGCAGAGCTTAGATCTAATCCGTTGGTTATGGGATCGCTTAGCTCTGTCTATCACATGCTGCGTACGCAGTTTGGCATGCAGATAGTCCTGTGTTGTAACTTCACCAGTTTGACACCTCATTTTGAAGTATGCCTGGTGCTGTTCCTGGCATGCCCTCCTGCACGCTTCATTGATCCAGGGTTGGTCTCCTGGCTTGATGGTAATGGTAGAGTGGGGGCTATGCCGGGCCATGAGGTTACAGATTGTGCTGCTGCTGATGGCCCACAGCGCCTCATTGATGCCCAGTTTTGCATTGTTAGATCTGTTGGAAATCTATCCCATTTAGCAAGGTGATAGTGCCACACAACACGATGGACGGTCTCCTCAATGTGAAGGCGTGACTTCATCTCCATAATGACTGTGCTGTGGTCACTCCGACCAATACAAACATGGACAGAAGCATCTGCCGCAGGCAGATTGGTGAGGACAAGGTCAAGCATGTGTTTCCCTCGTGTTGGTTCCCCCACCACATGCCGCAGATCCAGTCTAGCAGTTATGTCCTTTACGACTCGTCAAGATCTGTCAGCAGTGGTGCTGCCGAGCCACGCTTGGTGATGGACATTGAAATCCCCCACCCAGAGTACATTTTCTGCCCTTGCCACCTTAAGTGCTACCTCCAACTGGTGTCCAACACGGTGGAGTGCTGAGCCATCAGCTGAGGGAGGGCGGTAGGTGGTAATCAGTTGGAGGTTACCTTGCCCATGTTTGATCTGATGCCATGAGAATTCATGGGGTCCGCAGTCGATGTTGAGGACTCCCAGGGAAACTCCCTCCCTCCTGTGTACCACTGTCCCGCCACCTCTGGTTCAGTGCGCCATTCAAGTGGGAGGAGAACAGAGAAATGTAGCTGTAATAGGGGATAGCATAGTTAGGGGAATAGATGCAATTCTCCGCAGCAAAATAGAAAATTCCAAAGCCTGTGTTACCTGCCTGGTGCCAAGGTTAAGGACAACTCTTCTGGGCTGGAGAAGAACTTGGAGTGCAAGTGAAGGATCCAGGTGTCATGGTCCACATAGCTATCAACAATATAGGAAGGAGGTTCTCCTGAGGGACTATGAGCAGCTCAGGGCTAAATTAGAAAGCAGAACCACAAAGGTTGCAGATTGCTACTTGAGCCACGTGCAAGTTGGCATTGGGGAAATAAGATTACAGAGGTAGATGCATGGCTCAAAGATTGGTGTGGGAGAAATGGGCCCCTATTATGGGACACTGGCACCATTACTGGGGAAAGAGAGAGCTGTTCCATTGGGATGGGCTTCACTTGAACCATGCTGGGACCAGCATCCTGGAGAATCGTATATGTAGGTTTCTGGAAAAGACTTCAAAGTAAATAGTGGGGGCAGGGTCCAATAGAAGGGAAGTTTAAAAAGTCGAAACGTAACGAGACAGCAGAGGTGCAGGGTAGTGAAAGGGCATACATTAATCGGAATGTGACAGGAAGGGACACAGAATACAAGCATAAGAGTACAGCAGAAATTAGAACCAGAGTACGTAAAAATGGTTTTAAAAAAAAGTCAAAGCTTAAGGCTCTTTATCTGAATGCATGTAACATTTGTAACAAGATGGATGAGCTGATAGCACAAATAGAAATAAATGAATATGATTTGATAGCTATCACAGAGATGTGGTGGCAGAATAACCAATACTGGAACCTCAATGTTCAAGGATATTCGGCGTTCTGGAAGAATACGCAGAAAGTAAAAGTAGGTGGGGTAGCTTTGCTATTAAAGGAAGTGATTAGTCCAGTTTTGAGTAAGGGTATGGGTGCACTAGTTTGTGATGTAGAAACAGTTTGGTTAGAAGTAAGGAATAGCAAGCGAAAGAAATCACGGGTGGCAGTGGTCTATAGGTCTCCAAGGAGTTGCCTCTCTGTAGGACAAAGTATTAATCAAGGAAATGATGGAGGCGTGTGAGAAAAGCACGACAATTATCATGGGTGATTTTAATCTGCATTTCGACTGGACAAATCAAATTGGCAAGGAAGACGAATTTGTAGAATGCATCAGGGATTGTTTCTTAGAACTATACATTGCAGAATCTACCCGGGAACAGACTATTTTAGATTTAGTAATGTGCAATGAGGTAGGATTAAGAAGATATCACGTAGCAAAAAATCGTCTCGGGGGATGTGTTCATAACATGGTACAATTTCAAATGCAGTTGGAGAGTGAGCAACTCGGGTCTCAAACCAGTGTCTTCAACTTAAACAAGGACATTTACAGAGGTATGAAGAAAGAGTTTTCTAATGCGGACTGGTAACATAGACTAAAAGGAAAGACAGCAGATGAACAGTGGCAGACTTTTAAGCAGATATTTCATAACACTCAGCAAACATTTATTCCGGTCAGAAGGAAGGACCCAATGAAAACGATGGACCACCCGTGGATAACAAAAAGGACGTTAAGGAGAGTATCAATTCAAAAACAAAGGCGTACAAAGTGGCGAAAGTTAGTGGCAGGGCAGAGGATTGGGATTTTTTTTTATAAATCAGCGGATGACTTAAAGACTAATGAAGAGGGAGAAAATTGATTCAGAGTAAATTGGCAAGAAATATAAAAGCAAGCACAAAGAGCTTCTACGATGATATAAAAAGAAAGAGAGTAGCTAAAGTAAGTGTGGGACCCTTAGTGGATGAGACTGGGGAATTAATAACAGGGAACAGGGAAATGGCTGCTAATTTAAATCAATATTTTGTATTGGCCTTTACGGTGGAGGACACTAGAAACATCCCAACAATAATAGATGAGCAACGTGTAAATGCGAGGGAGGAACTTGTAACAATCTCTATCACGAGGGAAAAGGTTCTTGACAAACTTATGGGAATAAAGGCAGACACGTCACCGGCACTTGATGGCCTGTATCCAAAGGTTTTAAAAGAAGTGGCTGCAGAGATAGTAAATGCATTGGTCATAACATGCCAAAACTCACTGGATTGCGTAGGGTACCAGCGGTTTGGAAAACCGCTAATGTGACGCCCCGATTCAATAAAGGAGGGATACAGAAAGTACAAATATATAGACCAGTTAGCTTAACATGGGAAAATGCTCGAGTCCATTATTAAGGAAGAAATAGCAGGTCATTTAGAAAAACATAATGCAATCACACACAGTCAAAATAGTTTTATGAAAGGCACATCATGTTCGACTAAATTGTTAAAGTTCTTTGAGGATATAACCAGCAGAGTGGATAAAGGGGAACTGGTAGATGTTGTGTATTTGGATTTTCAGAAGGCTTTCAATAAGGTGCCGCATAAAAGTGTACTGCTGAGGGTATTGGGGGTAATGTGTTGGCACGGATCGAGGATTGTCTAGCACATGGAATGCAGAGAGTCAGGATTAATGTGCCTTCTTCTGGTTGGAAAGCCATAACTAGTGGGATGCCAGATGCATCGGTCCTGGGGCCTCAACTATTTACTATCTATATTAATAACTTGGAGGAAGGGAAAGAGTGTAGTGTCGCCAAATTTGCTGACGATACAAATTTAGGTGAGAAGGCATGCTGTGATGATGACAGAAATAAGCTGCAAAGGGAGATAGATATGTTAAGTGAGTGGACAAAAATATTTGCAGATGGTGTTCATTGTGGGAAAGTGTGAGGTCATCCAATTTGGTAGGAAGAGTAAAAAGGCAGATTATTATTTAGATGGAGAAAGACTACAAAATACTGCAGTACAGAGGGATCTGGGTGTTCTTGTACATTAAACACAAAACAGTTATCATGCAGGTTATCAGCGAGTAATTAGGAAGGTAAGTGGAATTTTGGCCTTTATTGCTAGGGGGTTAGAGTTTAAAAGTATGGAAGTCTTGTTACAACTGTGCAGGATGTTGGTAATGCCACACCTGGAGTACTGCACACAGTGTTGGTCCTCATATTTAAGGAATGATATGCCAGCATTAGAGGCAGTTCATAAAATAATTAAAAGGCTGTTTCCTGGGATGAAGCCTTGTCTTTATCAAGAACAGCTAAACAGATTAGCCCTTTTTTCATTGGAATTAGAATAATTCTTCACCTCCAGGGATCTGTTCATTTGCCTTCCAATTGATTCAAGGCCGCGTTATAAATGAGTTTTTATGATAAAGGAGGAACAGTTTGGATCTTATTGCGCTGAACCAACTTGCCAAAACGGCACATTTCAATCGTCAATTTCACTGGCAACTCTGTCGTCCGTCACCCATACACATCAAAATATTATACAGAAGTGCCAATTATCAGCAATTCATTTCTGTAGCTTAGCATCACCTGTGGCAGAAGGTTCCTCAGGAACATTTCCTGAACAATCCATTCGCTGTGATTTCGCACGTAGGCCTAGCTTTACTTGTGTATCACACAGCACAGAAGGCAGCGCATCGTGATCAATGGGTCTTTTTCAGATGGGAAAGCCGTAAATAATCGGGTGCCACAAGGATCGGTCACTATCTACATCAATGACTTGGAGGAAGGGACAGAGTGTTGTGTATCTAAATTTGCTGATGATTCAAAAATAGGTGGGAAGGCATGTTGTGATGAGGACACAGAATCTGCAAAGGGATAAAGATAGGTCAAGTGAGTGGGGGGAGAAAAGAAAACTTGGCAGATGGAGTTCAATGTGGGAAAGTGTGAGGTCATCCACTTTGGTGGGAAGAATAAAAAGACAGATTATTATTTAGATGGAGAAGGCTACAAAATACTGCAGTACAGAGGGATCTGGGTGCTCTTGTACTTTAAACACATAATGTTCGCATGCAGGTGCAGCAAGTAATTAGGAAGGCAAATGGAATGTTGGCCTTTATTGCCAGGGGCTTGGAGTTTAAAATAGGGAAGTCTTGTTACAGGGTATTGGTGTGGCCACATCTGGAGTACTGTGTTCTATTTTGGTCCCCATATTTAATGAAGGATCTCCTAGCATTGGAGACTGTTCAGGAAAGGTTCACCAGGCTCATTCCTGGGATGAAGGGGTTGTCTTATCATGAACGGCTAAACAGGTTAGGGCTTCATTTATTGGAGTTTAGAAGAATAAGAGGTGACCTTTTTGAAACATATAAGATTTTGAGGGGGCTTTACAGGATAGATGTTAAGACTATATTTCCACGTGTGGGGGAATCTCGAACCCGGGGTCATAATTACAGAATAAGGGTGCACAAATTTAAAACTGAGATGCAAAGGAATTTCTTCTCTTAGAGGGTTGTGATTTTCTACGATTCTGCACCTCAGAGAGTTGTGGAGGCTAGGCCACTAAATATACTTAAGGAGGACGTAGATAGATTTTTGAAATCTCGTGGAGTGGAGGGGTATGCGGAGCTGACTGAAAAGAAGAGTTGGGACCTGGGGAAGCTCATCCATGATCTTATTGAATGGCGGGCAGGCTTGAGGTGCTGAATGGCCTAATACTGCTCCTATTTCTTATGTTCTTATGTAAACCGTCAGGCAGATCTAAATTTCTCAACTGAAGTCACAGAAAAAATGTGTATTGGTGTGAATGGGAGGTGTGCTCCATCACCCCCTGGAACAGCGGGCAAGCAGAGTAAATTTAATGGAGTATGTATTGCAAATGAATATTATATAAGGCAATGTTGCAGGCAAGAAATGGAATGAGGAAAGCAAAAGGTGAACATTGATTGTGGAAGGAAGAGAAAAACCGACATACCACGAAACAAAATACGCCTACCAATAGCAGCAAGAACGAGAACACGTAAAATCCGATTAGCAATATCGTCCTGCGCACATTTCCATGCTCCACCAGATATAAAGCTATTTCTTCTATCTGGGCGAGTCATTTCTCCTGACGACGGGCAGTGTACGCTGCCTGAAACGTTAAGGCTACCCTTTTTTCTCAGAAGTTCTCTCTTTTAAAGTCACACATGTTCCTTTCCGAATCCAAAATGTGCATTGAGGAGCTACATGGGGAAACAATTTTTATCAGCTTGTTGTTGTGGGTTGATGGCACTAGATAAAGGCTGTTAATTTCAGATTGAATATTAACATTCAAAAGAGAATTGCATAAATACCGTAAGGGAAATAAAATTCAGGGTAACAGTAAAGAACGGAGCATGGATATTAATTGAGTTCATTTTCCAAAGAGTCGGAACAGGATCCAAGTATTCAATACGTATTGTACTCATTACTTCTTTGAGTCCCTCCCATCGTTTTTGACTCGTTCTTGCATAGCTAATTTTTCTCACTGCTTGGGGAGATGGTGGCGGAGTAGTGATGGCACTGAGCTAGTAATCCAGATTTCCAGGATAATGCCTTGGAGACACAAGTTCAAGTTCCACCACGACAGCTGGTGGGATTTACATTCAATTAATCAATACAAAAATCCAAACTGATAGTAAAATCTGGAATTGAAAGCTGGTGTCAGTAATGGTGCCATGAAACTATCATTAATTGTAGTAATAACCCAGCTAATGTCCTTTAGGGAAGGAAGTCTGCCGTCCTTACAAGGTCTGGCATACAAGTCACTCCAGACCCACAGAAACGTGGTTGACTCTTAACTTCCCTGTGGAACGGCCTGGTAAACCCTTGGTTGTTAAGGGAAATTATGCTTGGGCAACAAATGCTGGCCCTGCCAGTGACGCCCAAATCCCATGAAAGAATAATCTCGGCTTTAAATACCCAACTTTAAACTCATTCAAACATGCCCACCTCAATTAAGTATTTAATTAAATTGTTAGATGAGGTAAAAGAGAATGTTGATGATGAGAATGCAATGGAGGTTGCTGAAATGGATTTCAAGAAAGTGTTTAACGAAGTCTTAGGCAGTCTCTCGGGAATGAGGATGACTTTCTTCCACTCCAGCTGGGACAAGTTGTGTTTGGTGAGGTGAGTGAATGAGATGCTCGAATTTCCAAATGTTCCTTCTGCTGTTTGCACCTGGTCACTGTCTGAGTATGTCAACGTTGTTCGAACTGGCTGGCACCTTCACGGATGCTTCTTCTCCATTCTGGGCAGGCTGGGGCAAGATATTTCCACGTATCAGTGCAGATGTAATATTTTGTCACGGAGGTTTTAAAGACATTGTTGCATTTCCTCTGCTCTCCTGATAGCCTCTTGCCGTGCCGAAGCGCAGAGTACAAAGCTTATTTTGGGAGTCCTGTGTCAGGCCTGTGAAATTTGTGGCCCTCCCGACATAACTCAGTGACGATGAACAGTGTCTGGATACTGGGGATGTTGGTCTGAGAGAGGGCACTGATATTGGAGCGGCTGTCCTACCACTGAATTGGCAGGATCTTGTGCTGGCACACTGGTGATATCTCTCCCAAGCTGACTCCTGACAACGCGGGAATCTGCTAAGGTCATCAGATCCTCCAAGCTGCGCAAATGCGCAACAAAAGTCTGACCAGGGTAAGGACCAAGTGGTGCATGCGTATGACGTCATTTCGGATCCACTGATGAAGGGTCACTGATCTGAGACGTTAACTGTGCAGCTCCCTCCACAGATGTTGCCAGACCTGCTGAGTACTTCCAGCATTTATTGGTTCATATCAGATTTCAAGAATCTGAAGTATTTTTCTTTTATTTAATTTATTATCATCAGATATCGGCACCTGGGCTATTCTTGAACATGAGCCTGGCCTTCGCGCATGCGTAGTAAAGCGTCATTCTTCTCCAGCATCCCAATTCGGCTGGAGCGTGCGGCTGAATGGGAGACTTTGATGCTGGACGTCGATCCCCGTCACTCGTTCCAACCCCACGAGCTGCTGTCCTCCCTCCCCGGCAACTCGCTGCTGGCCTCAACGCTTCCTCCTCACAGCCGCTCGGTCCAGACTCGCTGCGTACCGACGACCTTCCCCACCCCCCAACACACACACACATCTCTGGCCGATTGTTCACACTCCTGGCTTCGCGCCATCCCACTCTCAGGCTGCCCGCTCCCCGTTACGTTTCCTTCAAACCCCCCGCCGATTCAGGCGTTAGCTCCCGGCCACGCCGCTTCCCTCCTCTCGGCCGCTCGCTCCGAATTCGCCCCGTCACACTTCGTGGCCTGCATCTCTTCTTCGGGCGGCGTGTGGTGAAGCAGCAAACCTGAGGCCTAGAGGCCGAGAAGAAAGAAGTGTGGTCTGCAGCGAGCGGCAGTAACGGGGGTCATGGGAAGCGGGGTGGCGAGAAGCGAGGAAAAATCGGGCAGGGGAGTAAAGGGGAGCAGCGAGGTCAGGAGCGTACGGCTGAGGGCGTGGGGGATGGAAGCGGCCTGTATGCAGGAGAGGAGAAAGCGAGTTGCAGAGGAGGAAAGTGGCTACTTATCCGCTGCAATCGGGTGAAATTAAATCCTGGTCAGTCACATAAACGAATCACAATAACGAATTGGCAGCAGAGATTATACTCTGCCCGATTTTCTTCTCCATCGATCGGGGTGCCAATTCACTATCTCCCAAAAGTATCAGAAAATGTACATTCAATCACGATTGTTTTAGCTTAATAGGGTTACTGGAATATTATATGGATCTGAGGTTTACACTGAGTATCCTATAACTACCTAGTAACATATTACTGGGCTTCCATCCAACTTAATGCAAGGTTAGTTTGTTAGAATTATCTCGCTATAAGCATTTTCTGTGATAAATTGAGCAGCACCATCTTTAAACCGGGCAACTGCCTGAACGTCTCAGATACAGACGTTCCAGCTGAAGAGCCTGAATTTGCCCATGTGCAAGAGCTGCGCCCCCTAGTGGTTACGTTTTCTGCAAACGCAGCCTGCATCTCCAGGGTTTTGAGATGTCTGCATCGCACCATGGATCCGAGGGAGGCCTTGTCACAGCAGCTCTCGTTTAACAGGGTGCCAACGGCTGTTTTAGGGTAAATCAACATCTGACATGTGGGAGACTTTCAAATGTCAGTTGATTAGAATTCAGGACCAGCATGTTCCAGTGAGGAAGAAGGATAAGATTGGCAAGTTTCGGGAACCTTGGATAACGCGGGATATTGAGAGCCTAGTCAGAAAGAAAAAGGAAGCATTCATAAGGGCTGGAAGGCTAGAAACAGACGAATCCCTTGAGGAATATAAAGACAGTAGGAGGAACTTAAGCAAAGATTCAGGAGGGCTAAAATGAGTCATGAAAAATCATTGACAAACATGATTAAGGAAAATCCCAAGTATATACGTATATAAAGAGCAAGAGGGTGATCAGGGAAAGGGTTGACCCACTCAAGGACAGAGAAGGGAATCTAAGTGTGGAGCCAGAGGAAATGGGCGAAGTACCAAATGAGTACTTTGCATCAGTATTCACCAAAGAGAAGGACTTGGTGGATGATGAGCGTGGGGAAGGGAGTGTAGATAGTCTCAGTCATCTCATTATCGAAAAGGCGGAGGTGTTGGTTGTATTGCAAAGCATTAAGGTAGATAAGTCCCCAGAGCCTGATGGGATCTACCCCAGAATACTGAGAGAGGCAAGGGAAGAAATTTCTGGATCCTTGACAGAAATCTTTGCATCCTTATTGGCGACTGGTGAGGTCCCAGTGGACTGGAGAATAGCCAATTTTGTTTCTTTGTTTAAGAAGGGTAGCAAGGATAATCCAGGAAATTATAGGCTGGCGAGCCTTACGTCAGTGGTAGGGAAATTATTAGAGAGGATTCTTCGGGACAGGATTTACTCCCATTTGGAAACAAACGAACTTATTAGCGAGAGGCAGCATGGTTTTGTGAAGGGGAGGTCGTGCCTCACTAATTTGATTGAGTTTTTTGAGGAAGTGACGAAGATGATAGATGAAGGAAGGGTAGTGGATGTTACCTATATGGACTTCAGTAAAGCCTTTGACAAAGTCCCACATGGCAGACTGGTGCAAAAGCTGAAGTCACACCGGATCAGAGGTGAGCTGGCAGGATGGATACAGGGCTGGCTCGGTCATAGAAGACAGAGGGTAGCAGTGGAAGTGTGCTTTTCTGAATGGAGGGATGTGACTAGTGGTGTTCAGCAGGGATCAGTGCTGGGACCTTTGCTCTTTGTAGTACATATAAATGATTTGGAGGAAAATGTAGCTGGTCTGATTCGTAAGCTTGCGGAAGACACAAAGGTTGGTGGAGTTGCAGATAGTGATGAGGATTGTCAGAGGATACCGCAGGATATAGATCGGTTGGAGACGTGGGCGGACAACTGGCAAATGGAGCTTAATCCGGACAAATGTGAGGTAATGTATTTTGGAAGGTCTAATGCAGGTGGGAAGGATACAGTAAATGGTAGAATCCTTAGGAGTATTGATAAGCAGAGAGACCTGGGTGTACAGGTCCACCGGTCATTGAAAATGACAACGCAGGTGGATAAGGTAGTCAAGAAGGCATACAGCATGCTTGCCTTCATCGGTAGCGGCATAGAGTATAAAAATTGGCAAGTCATGCTGCAGCTGTACGGAACTTTCGTTAGGCCACACTTAGAATATTGCGTGCAATTCTGGTTGCCACACTGCCAGAAGGACGTGGAGGCTTTGGAGAGGGTACAGAAAAGGTTTACCAGGATGTAGCCTTGTCTGGAGGGCATTAGCAATGAGGAGAGGTTGGATAAACTCGGAAAAAAAGCAAAATACTGCGGATGCTGGAAATCTGAAATAAAAACAAGAAATGCTGGAACCACTCAGCACGTCTGGCAGCATCTGTGGAAAGAGAAGCAGAGTTAACGTTTCGGGTCAGTGACCAGAAAGTTTGCACTTGCTGCCGTTCAATATTCAATGTACTTACACCTAATCTGTACTAATGCTTTGTCTTTCAAAACACCATTAACCGGCACCGACTGATTCCACGTGGATTCCAACTGCAGTTTCACCCATCATGCTTTGAAACCACCCAGGATCACAGGTATCTCCGAGAAATACAACGTTCCTCGGACTGCTACTCTCGCCGCATCCTGAGATCCACACTCAGTGCTATGCGCCGCCATATGCACACACTGGACTTCTCTCTCCAGCAGCACCGTCTCACCTTATCTCAAGTCTGTTCTACTCCGCAGTTTCATCTCATCTTACGTCTCATCCGACGCATTAACAAAAAACTTTTTTTCTTCCTTTCAGGTGTTAAGGAACGCAAGCTCCAGCAGCTGATGGGGACTAATGCCCCGCCAGATCCTCCTTCCGCTTCACTTCCCTCTGACCCCATCCCTTCTGATCTGACCCCTTGCCGTGTATTCACTATACCCTCTGACATCCCCCTCTCTGATGCTGAGCGTTCTGTACTCAGCAAAGGTCTCAGTTTTATCCCCTTACGCCCCCATCTCAATGAATTTCGCGCTCGGCATGACGTTGAGCTCTTCTTCCATCGCCTCCGCCTCCGGGCTCACTTCTTCGACCAGCAGTCCTCCCCCCGACCAGCAGACCCATTCACCCGCCTCCAGCATTCTCCCTCGACCTGGACCCCTCACCCTGGCCTCTTACCCGCTCTTGATCTCTTCATTGAAAACTGTCGGCGAGACATTGGTCGTCTCAATTTCTCTGCCCCCCTCACTCACTCTAACCTGTCCCCCTCTGAACTTGAGGCACTCCGTTCTCTCAGGTCTAACCCCGACATGGTCATCAAACCTGCAGACAAGGGTGGTGCTGTTGTTGTATGGCGTACCGACCTCTACCTTGCAGAAGCTCAACGCCAAGTCACAGACACCTCTTCCTACCTCCCTCTGGACCATGACCCCACCACCGAACATCAAGCCACCGTCCAAAGGACTGTCACTGACCTCATCTCCTCTGGAGATCTTCCCTCGACAGCTTCCAACCTCATAGTCCCGCAACCCCGGACATCCCGCTTCTACCTCCTTCCCAAAATCCACAAACGGGACTGTCACGGCAGACCCATTGTGTCAGCCTGCTCCTGCACAACTGAACTTATTTCCTCCTATCTAGACTCTATCTTTTCTCCGCGCTGGTCCAGTCTCTTCCCACCTACATCCGTGACTCTTCTGACGCCCTACGTCATTTTGACAATTTCCAGTTTCCTGGTCCCAACCGCCTCCTCTTCACTATGGACGTCCAATCGCTCTGCACCTCCATCCCCCACCAGGATGGTTTGAGGGCTCTCCGCTTCTTCCTGGAACAGAGGCCCAACCAGTCCCCATCCACCAACACCCTCCTCCGCCTGGCTGAACTTGTTCTCACATTGAACAACTTCTCCTTCAACTCCATGCATTTCCTTCAAGTAAAAGGTGTCGCTATGGGTACCCGCATGGGTCCTAGTTATGCCTGTCTTTTTGTGGGATATGTCGAGCATTCTTTGTTCCAGTCCTACTCAGGCCCCCTCCCCCAACTCTTTTTCTGGTACATTGACGACTGTATCAGTGCCGTTTCCTACTCCCGCCCCGAACTAGAAAACTTTATCAACTTTGCTTCCAATTTCCACCCTTCTCTCACCTTTACATGGTCCATCTCTGACACTTCCCTTCCCTTCCTCGACTTCTCTGTCTCCATCTCTGGGGATAGGTTGTCTACCAATATCCATTATAAGCCCACTGACTCCCACAGCTACCTCGACTACACTTCTTCACACCCTACCTCCTGTAAGGACTCCATTCCATTCTCCCAGTTTCTCCGTCTCCGACGCATCTGCTCTGATGATGCTACCTTCCATGACGGTGCTTCTGATATGACCTCCTTTTTCGTCAACCGAGGAATTCCCCCCACTGTGGTTGACAGGGCCCTCAACCGTGTTCGACCCATTCCCCGCACCTCTACCCTCACCCCTTCCCCTCCCTCCCAGAACCGTGACAGTGTTCCCCTTGTCCTCACTTTTCATCCCACCAGCCTCCATATCCAAAGGATCATCCTCCGCCATTTTCGCCACCTCCAGCGTGATGCCACAACTAGTCGCATCTTCACCTCCCTTCCCCTGTCAGCATTCCGAAGGGATCGGTCCCTCCGCGACACCCTGGTCCACTCCTCCATTACCCCCACCACCTCGTCCCCGTCCCAGGGCACCTTCCCTTGCAATCGCAGGAGGTGTAATACCTGCCCATTTACCTCCTCTCTCCTCACTATCCCAAGCCCCAAACACTCCTTTCAGGTGAAGCAGCGATTTACTTGTACTTCTTTCAATGTAGTATACTGTATTCGCTGCTCACAGTGTGGTCTCCTCTACATTGGGGAGAACAAGCGCAGACTGGGTGACCGCTTTGCGGAACATCTCCGCTCAGTTCGCAAGCAGGACCCTGAGCTTCCGGTTGCTTGCCATTTCAACACTCCCCCCTGCTCTCATGCTCACATCTCTGTCCTGGGATTGCTGCAGTGTTCCAGTAAACATCAACGCAAGCTCGAGGAACAGCATCTCATCTACCGATTAGGGACACTGCAGCCTGCCGGACTGAACATTGAGTTCAATAATTTCAGAGCATGACAGCCCCCCACTTTACTTTCTGTTTTAGTCATTTTTAGTTACTTTTTCTTCCTTTTTTTTGCATTCCTTTTTACATTTTTTACAATTTTTTTTGCATTTATTTCATTTCATCTTAGTTTGTTCAGTTTGCTTACCCACTGCTTTTTTCAGGTTGTTCTTCTTCAGGTTTGCACTTGCTGATGTTCAATATTCAGTATATTCACACCTAATCTGTACTAATGCTTTGTCTTTCAACACACCATTAACATATTGTTTGCCTTTGCTCCGTGACCTTTTGGTCAGCTATGTGGCCTGGTCCAATCTGCACCTTCTCCTTTGTTATCTCTTGCACAACCCCCACCTCACTTGTTTATAATCTGTGACTTTTCTAATATTTGTCAGTTCCGAAGAAGGGTCACTGACCCGAAACGTTAACTCTGCTTCTCTTTCCACAGATGCTGCCAGACCTGCTGAGTGAATCCGGCATTTCTTGTTTTTGTCACAGATTTCCAGCATCCGCAGTATGTTGCTTTTATTCCCATATTCCTATCACATCCCTACCTGTCCCTATATATTTCCCTACCACCTAACTATCCCAGGGGAAATTTATGATGGCCAATTAACCCGGTTCCCTGGAGCTGTGAGGCTGCGGTACTAACCACAGCGCCGATGTGCCCCCCGCCCCTCCCCCCCCCCCCCCACCAGTGTGTGCCTGTGTTACTGGGTATCAGTGTATGTCTTTGTTACTTGGTGTCAGTGTATGACTTTGTTACTTGGTGTAAGTGTGTGTCTGTGTTACTGGGTATCAGTGTCTGTCTTTGTTACTTGGTGTAAGTGTGTGACTGTGTTACTGGGTATCAGTGTATGTCTTTGTTACTTGGTGTCAGTGTATGTCTGTGTTACTTGGTGCAAGTGTGTGTCTGTGTTACTTGGTGTAAGTGTGTGTCTTTGTTACTTGTTGTCCGTGTGTGTCTGTGTTACTGGGCGTCAGTGTATGTCTTTATTACTTGGTGTCAGTGTATGTCTATGTTACTTGGTGCAAGTGTGTGTCTGTGTTACTGGGTATCAGTGTATGTCTTTGTGACTTGGTGTAAGTGTGTGTCCGTGTTACTGGGTATCAGTGTATGTCTTTGTTACTTAGTGTCAGTGTATGTCTGTGTTACTTGGTGTAAGTGTGTGTCTGTGTTACTGGGTATCAGTGTATGTCTTTGTGACTTGGTGTCAGTGTATGTCTTTGTTACTGGTTGTCAGTGTGTGTCTTTGTGACTTGGTGTCTGTGTATGTCTTTGTTACTTGGTGTAAGTGTGCGTCTGTGTTACTGGGTATCAATGTATGTCTTTGTTACTGGGTGTCAGTGTATGTCTGTGTTACATGGTGTAAGTGTGTGACTTTGTTACTTTGTGTCAGTGTATGTCTTTGTTACTTGGTGTAATAGTGTGCCTGTGTTACTGGGTATCAGTGTATGTCTTTGTGACTTGGTATCAGTGTATGTCTTTGTTACTGGGTGTCAGTGTGTGTCTGTGTTACTTCGTGTCAGTGTATGTCTTTGTTACTGTGTATCAGTGTTTCTCTGTGTTACTGGGTGTCAGTGTGTGTTTGTTTGTGTTACTGGGTGTCAGTGACACTAGGTGTCAGTAGTTAGTTTAGTTTAGAGATACAGCACTTAAACAGGCCCTTCGGCCCACCGAGTCTGTGCCGACCATCAACCACCCATTTATACTAATCCTACACTAATCCCGTATTCCTATCACATCCCCACCTGTCCCTATATATTTCCCTACCACCTACCTATACGAGGGGCAATTCATAATGGCCAATTAACCTATCAGCCTGCAAGTCTTTGGCATGTGGGAGGAAACCGGAGCATCCGGAGGAAACCCACGCCGACACAGGGAGAACTTGCAAACTCCGCACAGGAGGTACCCAGAATCGAGCCCGGGACCCTGGAGCTGTGAGGCTGCTAACCACTGTGCCAATGTGCCGCCCAGTGTGTGTCTGCGTTACTGGGTATCAGTGTATGTCTTTGTTACTTGGTGTCAGTGTATCTCTGTGTTACATGGTGTAAGTGTGTGTCTGTGTTACTTGGTATCAGCGTATGTCTTTGTTACTTGGTGTAAGTGTGTGTCTGTGTTACTGGGTAACAGTGTATGTCTTTGTTACTTGGTGTCAGTGTATGTTTGTGTTACTTGGTGTAAGTGTGTGTCTTTGTTACTTGGTGTAATTGTATGTCTTTGTTACTTGGTGTCATTGTATGTCTGTGTCACTTGGAGTAAGTGTATGTCTTTGTTACTTGGTGTCAGTGTATGTCTTTGTGACTTGGTGTCAGTGTCTGTCTTTGTTACTGGGTGTCAGTGTCTGTATTTGTTACTGGGTGTCAGTGTCTGTGTTCGTTACTTGGTGTCAGTGTTTGTCTTTGTTACTGTGTGTCAGTGTCTGTCTTTGTGACTTGGTGTCAGTGTATGTCTTTGTTACTTGGTTTCAGTGTATGTCTTTGTTACTTGGTGTAAGTGTGTGTCTGTGTTACTGGGTATCCGTGTATATCTTTGTTACTTGGTGTAAGCGTGTGCTCTGTGTTAATGGGTATCAGTGAATGTCTTTGCTACATGGTGACAGTGTATGTCTGTGTTACTTGGTGTAAGTGTGTGTCTTTGTTACTTGGTGTAATTATATGTCTTTGTTACTTGGTGTCAGTGTATGTCTGTGTTACTTGGTGTAAGTGTATGTCTTTGTTCTTTGTGTCAGTGTATGTCTTTGTTACTTGGTGTAAGTGTGTGTCTGTGTTACCTGGTGTCAGTGTATGTCTTTGTTACTTGGTGTAAGTGTGTGTCTGTGTTACTGGGTATCAGTGTATGTCTTTGTTACTTGGTGTAATTGTCTGTCTTTGTTGCTTGGTGTCAGAGTATGTCTTTGTTACTTGGTGTAATTGTCTGTCTTTGTTACTTGGTATAATTGTCTGTCTTTGTTACTTGGTGTAAGTGTGTGTCTGTGTTACTGGGTATCAGTGTATGTCTTTGTTACTTGGTGTCAGTGTATGTCTTTGTTACTTGGTGTCAGTGTATGTCAAAATACTTGGTGTACGTGTATGTCATTGTTACTTGGTGTAGTTGTCTGTCTTTGTTACTTGGTGTCAGTGCATGCCATTGTTACTTGTTGTCAGTGTATGTCTGTGTTACTGGGTATCAGTGTACGTCTTTGCGACTTGGTATCAGTGTATGTCTTTGTTACTGGGCGTCAGTGTGTGTCTTTGTGACTTGGTGTCAGTGTATGTCATTGTTACTTGGTGTACGTGTGTGTCTCTGTTACTGGGTATCAGTGTATGTCTTTGTTACTTGGTGTCAGTGTATGTCTTTGTTACATGGTGTCAGTGTGTGTCTGTGTTACTGGGTATCAGTGTATGTCTTTACGACTTGGTATCAGTGTATGTCTTTGTTACTGGGTGTAAGTGTATGTCTTTGTTACTTGGTGTAATTGTCTGTCTTTGTTACTTGGTGTAAGTGTGTGTCTTTGTTACTTGGTGTCAGGAAATGTCTTTGTTACTTGGTGTCAGTGTGTGTCTGTGTTCCTGGGTATCAGTGTATGTCTTTGTGACTTGGTATCAGTGTACGTCTTTGTGACTGGGTATCAGTGTATGACTTTGTTACTTGGTGTCAGTGTATGTCTGTGTTACTTGGTGTAAGTATGTGTCTGTGTTACTGGGTGTCAGTGTGTGTCTGTGTTACTTGGTGTAAGTGTGTGTCTTTGTTACTTGGTGTCCGTGTGTGTCTGTGTTACTGTGTGTCAGTGTATGTCTTTGTTACTGGGTGTCAGTGTATGTCATTGTTACTTGGTGTAAGTATGGGACTGTGTTACTGGGTGTCAGTGTATGTCTGTGTTACTTGGTGTAAGTGTGTGTCTGTACTACTGGGTATCAGTGCATGTCTTTGTGACTTGGTGTCAGTGTATGTCTTTGTTACTGGGTGTCTGTGTGTGTCTTTGTGACCAGCTTTCAGTGTATGTCTTTGTTACTTGGTGTCAGTGTATGTCTGTGTTACTGGGTATCAGTGTATGTCTTTGTTACTTGGTGTCAGTGTATGTCTGTGTTACTTGGTGTCAGTGTGTGTCTGTGTTACTTGGTATCAGTGTATGTCTTTGTTACTTGGTGTAAGTGTGTGTCTGTGTTACTGGGTATCAGTGTATGTCTTTGTGACTTGGTATCAGTGTACGTCTTTGTGACTTGGTGTCAGTGTATGTCTTTGTTACTGGGTGTCAGTGTATGTCAAAATACTTGGTGTCAGTGTATGTCTTTGTGACTTGGTGTCATTGTATGTCTTTGTTACTTGGTGTCAGTGTGTGTCTGTGTTACTGGGTATCAGTGTATGTCTTTGTGACTTGGTATCAGTGTACGTCTTTGTGACTTGGTGTCAGTGTATGTCTTTGTTACTGGGTGTCAGTGTGTGTCTGTGTTACTTGGTGTCAGTGTATGTCTTTGTGACTGTTTATCAGTGTTTCTCTGTGTTACTGGGTGTCAGTGTGTGTTTGTTTGTGTTGCTGGGTGTCAGTGTGTATCTGTGACACTAGGTGTCAGTATATAGTTTAGTTTCGAGATGCAGCACTTTCACAGGTCCTTCGGCCCACCGTGTCTGTGCCGACCACCAATCACCCATTTATACTAATCCTACACTAATCCCGTATTCCTATCACATCCCCACCTGTCCCTATATATTTCCCTACCACCTACCTATACTAGGGGCAATTTATAATGGCCAATTAACCTATCAACCTGCAAGTCTTTGGCATGTGGGAGGAAACCGTTGCACCCGGAGGAAACCCACGCTGACACAGGGAGAACTTGCAAACTCCGCACAGGCGGTACCCAGAATCGAGCCCGGCTCCCTGCAGCTGTGAGGCTGCTAACCACTGTGCCAATGTGCCGCCCAGTGTGTGTCTGTGTTACGGGGTATCAGTGTATGTCTTTGTTACTTGGTGTCAGTGTATGTCTGTGTTACTTGGTGTAAGTGTATGTCTGTGTTACTTGGTATCACTGTATGTCTTTGTTACTTGGTGTAAGTGTGTGTCTGTGTTACTGGGTAACAGTGTATGTCTTTGTTACTTGGTGTCAGTGTATGTTTGTGTTACTTGGTGCAAGTGTGTGTCTTTGTTACTTGGTGTCATTGTATGTCTGTGTTACTTGGTGTAAGTGTATGTCTTTGTTACTTGGTGTCAGTGTATGTCTTCGTTACTTGGTGTCAGTGTGTGTCTGTGTTACTGGGTATCAGTGCATGTCTTTGTGACTTGGTGTCAGTGTATGTCTTTGTTACTGGGTGTCAGTGTGTGTCTTTGTGACTTGGTGTCAGTGTATGTCTTTGTTACTTGGTGCAAGTGTGTTTCTTTGTTACTTGGTGTCATTGTATGTCTGTGTTACTTGGTGTAAGTGTATGTCTTTGTTACTTGGTGTCAGTGTATGTCTTCGTTACTTGGTGTCAGTGTGTGTCTGTGTTACTGGGTATCAGTGCATGTCTTTGTGACTTGGTGTCAGTGTATGTCTGTGTTCCTGGGTATCAGTGTATGTCTTTGTGACTTGGTATCAGTGTACGTCTTTGTGACTGGGTATCAGTGTATGACTTTGTTACTTGGTGTCAGTGTATGTCTGTGTTACTTGGTGTAAGTATGTGTCTGTGTTACTGGGTGTCAGTGTGTGTCTGTGTTACTTGGTGTAAGTGTGTGTCTGTGTTACTTGGTGTCCGTGTGTGTCTGTGTTACTGTGTGTCAGTGTATGTCTTTGTTACTGGGTGTCAGTGTATGTCATTGTTACTTGGTGTAAGTATGTGACTGTGTTACTGGGTGTCAGTGTATGTCTGTGTTACTTGGTGTAAGTGTGTGTCTGTACTACTGGGTATCAGTGCATGTCTTTGTGACTTGGTGTCAGTGTATGTCTTTGTTACTGGGTGTCTGTGTGAGTCTTTGTGACTAGCTTTCAGTGTATGTCTTTGTTACTTGGTGTCAGTGTATGTCTGTGTTACTGGGTATCAGTGTATGTCTTTGTTACTTGGTGTCAGTGTATGTCTGTGTTACTTGGTGTCAGTGTGTGTCTGTGTTACTTGGTATCAGTGTATGTCTTTGTTACTTGGTGTAAGTGTGTGTCTGTGTTACTGGGTAACAGTGTATGTCTTTGTTACTTGGTGTCAGTGTATGTCAAAATACTTGGTGTCAGTGTATGTCTTTGTGACTTGGTGTCATTGTATGTCTTTGTTACTTGGTGTCAGTGTGTGTCTGTGTTACTGGGTATCAGTGTATGTCTTTGTGACTTGGTATCAGTGTACGTCTTTGTGACTTGGTGTCAGTGTATGTCTTTGTTACTGGGTGTCAGTGTGTGTCTGTGTTACTTGGTGTCACTGTATGTCTTTGTGACTGTTTATCAGTGTTTCTCTGTGTTACTGGGTGTCAGTGTGTGTTTGTTTGTGTTGCTGGGTGTCAGTGTGTATCTGTGACACTAGGTGTCAGTATATAGTTTAGTTTCGAGATGCAGCACTTTCACAGGCCCTTCGGCCCACCGTGTCTGTGCCGACCACCAATCACCCATTTATACTAATCCTACACTAATCCCGTATTCCTATCACATCCCCACCTGTCCCTATATATTTCCCTACCACCTACCTATACTAGGGGCAATTTATAATGGCCAATTAACCTATCAACCTGCAAGTCTTTGGCATGTGGGAGGAAACCGGAGCACCCGGAGGAAACCCACGCTGACACAGGGAGAACTTGCAAACTCCGCACAGGCGGTACCCAGAATCGAGCCCGGCTCCCTGCAGCTGTGAGGCTGCTAACCACTGTGCCAATGTGCCGCCCAGTGTGTGTCTGTGTTACGGGGTATCAGTGTATGTCTTTGTTACTTGGTGTCAGTGTATGTCTGTGTTACTTGGTGTAAGTGTATGTCTGTGTTACTTGGTATCACTGTATGTCTTTGTTACTTGGTGTAAGTGTGTGTCTGTGTTACTGGGTAACAGTGTATGTCTTTGTTACTTGGTGTCAGTGTATGTTTGTGTTACTTGGTGCAAGTGTGTGTCTTTGTTACTTGGTGTCATTGTATGTCTGTGTTACTTGGTGTCAGTGTATGTCTTTGTTACTTGGTGTCAGTGTATGTCTTCGTTACTTGGTGTCAGTGTGTGTCTGTGTTACTGGGTATCAGTGCATGTCTTTGTGACTTGGTGTCAGTGTATGTCTTTGTTACTGGGTGTCAGTGTGTGTCTTTGTGACTTGGTGTCAGTGTATGTCTTTGTTACTTGGTGTAAGTGTGTGTCTATGTTACTGGGTATCAGTGTATGTCTTTGTTACTTGGTGTCTGTGTGTTTCAAAATACTTGGTGTGAGTGTATGTCTTTGTTACTTGGTGTAATTGTGTGTCTGTGTTACTGGGTATCAGTGTATGTCTTTGTGACTTGGTGTCAGTGTATGTCTTTGTTACTGGGTGTCAGTGTGTGTCTTTGTGACTTGGTGTCAGTGTATGTCTTTGTGACTTGGTGTCAGTGCATGTCTGTGTTACTGGGTATCAGTGCATGTCTTTGTTACTTGGTGTAATTGTGTGTCTGTGTTACTGGGTATCAGTGTATGTCTTTGTGACTTGGTGTCAGTGTATGTCTTTGTTACTTGGTGTAAGTGTGTGTCTGTGTTACTGGGTAACAGTGTATGTCTTTGTTACTTGGTGTCAGTGTATGTCAAAATACTTGGTGTCAGCGTATGTCTTTGTGACTTGGTGTCATTGTATGTCTTTGTTAATTGGTGTCAGTGTGTGTCTGTGTTACTGGGTATCAGTGTATGTCTTTGTGACTTGGTATCAGTGTACGTCTTTGTGACTTGGTATCAGTGTATGTCTTTGTTACTTGGTGTAAGTGTGTGTCTGTGTTACTGGGTATCAGTGTATGTCTTTGTGACTTGGTGTCAGTGTATGTCTTTGTTCCTGGGTGTCAGTGTGTGTCTTTGTGACTTGGTGTCAGTGTATGTCTTTGTGACTTGGTGTCAGTGTATGTCTGTGTTACTGGGTATCAGTGCATGTCTTTGTTACTTGGTGTAATTGTGTGTCTGTGTTACTGGGTATCAGTGTATGTCTTTGTGACTTGGTGTCAGTGTATGTCTTTGTTACTGGGTGTCAGTGTGTGTCTTTGTGACTTGGTGTCAGTGTATGTCTTTGTGACTTGGTGTCAGTGTATGTCTGTGTTACTGGGTATCAGTGTATGTCTTTGTTACTTGGTGTCAGTGTATGTCTGTGTTACTTGGTGTAAGTGTGTGTCTGTGTTACTGGGTATCAGTGTATGTCTTTGTGACTTGGTGTCAGTGTATGTCTTTGTTACTGGGTGTCAGTGTGTGTCTTTGTGACTTGGTGTCTGTGTATGTCTTTGTTACTTGGTGTAAGTGTGCGTCTGTGTTACTGGGTATCAATGTATGTCTTTGTTACTGGGTGTCAGTGTATGTCTGTGTTACATGGTGTAAGTGTGTGACTTTGTTACTTTGTGTCAGTGTATGTCTTTGTTACTTGGTGTAATAGTGTGCCTGTGTTACTGGGTATCAGTGTATGTCTTTGTGACTTGGTATCAGTGTATGTCTTTGTTACTGGGTGTCAGTGTGTGTCAGTGTTACTTCGTGTCAGTGTATGTCTTTGTTACTGTGTATCAGTGTTTCTCTGTGTTACTGGGTGTCAGTGTGTGTTTGTTTGTGTTACTGGGTGTCAGTGACACTAGGTTTCAGTAGTTAGTTTAGTTTAGAGATACAGCACTTAAACAGGCCCTTCGGCCCACCGAGTCTGTGCCGACCATCAACCACCCATTTATACTAATCCTACACTAGTCCCGTATTCCTATCACATCCACACCTGTCCCTATATATTTCCCTACCACCTACCTATACTAGGGGCAATTCATAATGGCCAATTAACTTATCAGCCTGCAAGTCTTTGGCATGTGGGAGGAAACCGGAGCATCCGGAGGAAACCCACGCCGACACAGGGAGAACTTGCAAACTCCGCACAGGAGGTACCCAGAATCGAGCCCGGGACCCTGGAGCTGTGAGGCTGCTAACCACTGTGCCAATGTGCCGCCCAGTGTGTGTCTGCGTTACTGGGTATCAGTGCATGTCTTTGTTACTTGGTGTCAGTGTATCTCTGTGTTACAAGGTGTAAGTGTGTGTCTGTGTTACTTGGTATCAGCGTATGTCTTTGTTACTTGGTGTAAGTGTGTGTCTGTGTTACTGGGTAACAGTGTATGTCTTTGTTACTTGGTGTCAGTGTATGTTTGTGTTACTTGGTGCAAGTGTGTTTCTTTGTTACTTGGTGTAATTGTATGTCTTTGTTACTTGGTGTCATTGTATGTCTGTGTCACTTGGAGTAAGTGTATGTCTTTGTTACTTGGTGTCAGTGCATGTCTGTGTTACTGGGTATCAGTGTACGTCTTTGCGACTTGGTATCAGTGTATGTCTTTGTTACTGGGCGTCAGTGTGTGTCTTTGTGACTTGGTGTCAGTGTATGTCATTGTTACTTGGTGTACGTGTGTGTCTCTGTTACTGGGTATCAGTGTATGTCTTTGTTACTTGGTGTCAGTGTATGTCTTTGTTACTTGGTGTAAGTGTGTGTCTTTGTTACTTGGTGTCAGTAAATGTCTTTGTTACTTGGTGTCAGTGTGTGTCTGTGTTCCTGGGTATCAGTGTATGTCTTTGTGACTTGGTATCAGTGTACGTCTTTGTGACTGGGTATCAGTGTATGACTTTGTTACTTGGTGTCAGTGTATGTCTGTGTTACTTGGTGTAAGTATGTGTCTGTGTTACTGGGTGTCAGTGTGTGTCTGTGTTACTTGGTGTAAGTGTGTGTCTTTGTTACTTGGTGTCCGTGTGTGTCTGTGTTACTGTGTGTCAGTGTATGTCTTTGTTACTGGGTGTCAGTGTATGTCATTGTTACTTGGTGTAAGTATGTGACTGTGTTACTGGGTGTCAGTGTATGTCTGTTACTTGGTGTAAGTGTGTGTCTGTACTACTGGGTATCAGTGCATGTCTTTGTGACTTGGTGTCAGTGTATGTCTTTGTTACTGGGTGTCTGTGTGTGTCTTTGTGACTAGATTTCAGTGTATGTCTTTGTTACTTGGTGTCAGTGTATGTCTGTGTTACTGGGTATCAGTGTATGTCTTTGTTACTTGGTGTCAGTGTATGTCTGTGTTACTTGGTGTCAGTGTGTGTCTGTGTTACTTGGTATCAGTGTATGTCTTTGTTACTTGGTGTAAGTGTGTGTCTGTGTTACTGGGTAACAGTGTATGTCTTTGTTACTTGGTGTCAGTGTATGTCAAAATACTTGGTGTCAGCGTATGTCTTTGTGACTTGGTGTCATTGTATGTCTTTGTTAATTGGTGTCAGTGTGTGTCTGTTTTACTGGGTATCAGTGTATGTCTTTGTGACTTGGTATCAGTGTACGTCTTTGTGACTTGGTGTCAGTGTTTCTCTGTGTTACTGGGTGTCAGTGTGTGTTTGTTTGTGTTGCTGGGTGTCAGTGTGTATCTGTGACACTAGGTGTCAGTATATAGTTTAGTTTCGAGATGCAGCACTTTCACAGTCCCTTCGGCCCACCGTGTCTGTGCCGACCACCAATCACCCATTTATACTAATCCTACACTAATCCCGTATTCCTATCACATCCCCACCTGTCCCTATATATTTCCCTACCACCTACCTATACTAGGGGCAATTTATAATGGCCAATTAACGTATCAACCTGCAAGTCTTTGGCATGTGGGAGGAAACCGGAGCACCCGGAGGAAACCCACGCTGACACAGGGAGAACTTGCAAACTCCGCACAGGCGGTACCCAGAATCGAGCCCGGCTCCCTGCAGCTGTGAGGCTGCTAACCACTGTGCCAATGTGCCGCCCAGTGTGTGTCTGTGTTACGGGGTATCAGTGTATGTCTTTGTTACTTGGTGTCAGTGTATGTCATTGTTACTTGGTGTAAGTGTGTGTCTTTGTTACTTGGTGTAAGTGTGTGTCTGTGTTACTGGGTAACAGTGTATGTCTTTGTTACTTGGTGTCAGTGTATGTTTGTGTTACTTGGTGCAAGTGTGTGTCTTTGTTACTTGGTGTCATTGTATGTCTGTGTTACTTGGTGTAAGTGTATGTCTTTGTTACTTGGTGTCAGTGTATGTCTTCGTTACTTGGTGTCAGTGTGTGTCTGTGTTACTGGGTATCAGTGCATGTCTTTGTGACTTGGTGTCAGTGTATGTCTTTGTTACTGGGTGTCAGTGTGTGTCTTTGTGACTTGGTGTCAGTGTATGTCTTTGTTACTTGGTGTCAGTGTGTGTCTATGTTACTGGGTATCAGTGTATGTCTTTGTTACTTGGTGTCTGTGTGTTTCAAAATACTTGGTGTGAGTGTATGTCTTTGTTACTTGGTGTAATTGTGTGTCTGTGTTACTGGGTATCAGTGTATGTCTTTGTGACTTGGTGTCAGTGTATGTCTTTGTTCCTGGGTGTCAGTGTGTGTCTTTGTGACTTGGTGTCAGTGTATGTCTTTGTGACTTGGTGTCAGTGTATGTCTGTGTTACTGGGTATCAGTGCATGTCTTTGTTACTTGGTGTAATTGTGTGTCTGTGTTACTGGGTATCAGTGTATGTCTTTGTGACTTGGTGTCAGTGTATGTCTTTGTTACTGGGTGTCAGTGTGTGTCTTTGTGACTTGGTGTCAGTGTATGTCTTTGTGACTTGGTGTCAGTGTATGTCTGTGTTACTGGGTATCAGTGTATGTCTTTGTTACTTGGTGTCAGTGTATGTCTGTGTTACTTGGTGTAAGTGTGTGTCTGTGTTACTGGGTATCAGTGTATGTCTTTGTGACTTGGTGTCAGTGTATGTCTTTGTTACTGGGTGTCAGTGTGTGTCTTTGTGACTTGGTGTCTGTGTATGTCTTTGTTACTTGGTGTAAGTGTGCGTCTGTGTTACTGGGTATCAATGTATGTCTTTGTTACTGGGTGTCAGTGTATGTCTGTGTTACATGGTGTAAGTGTGTGACTTTGTTACTTTGTGTCAGTGTATGTCTTTGTTACTTGGTGTAATAGTGTGCCTGTGTTACTGGGTATCAGTGTATGTCTTTGTGACTTGGTATCAGTGTATGTCTTTGTTACTTGGTGTACGTGTGTGTCTCTGTTACTGGGTATCAGTGTATGTCTTTACGACTTGGTATCAGTGTATGTCTTTGTTACTGGTTGTAAGTGTATGTCTTTGTTACTTGGTGTAATTGTCTGTCTTTGTTACTTGGTGTAAGTGTGTGTCTTTGTGACTTGGTGTCATTGTATGTCTTTGTTACTTGGTGTCAGTGTGTGTCTGTGTTCCTGGGTATCAGTGTATGTCTTTGTGAATTGGTATCAGTGTACGTCTTTGTGACTTTGTGTCAGTGTATGTCTTTGTTACTGGGTGTCAGTGTATGTCTTTGTGACTTTGTGTCAGTGTATGTCTTTGTTACTGGGTGTCAGTGTGTATCTGTGACACTAGGTGTCAGTATATAGTTTAGTTCAGAGATACAGCACTTTCACAGGCCCTTCGGCCAACCGAGTCTGTGCCGACCACCAATCACCCATTTATACTAATCCTACACTAATCCCGTATTCCTATCACATCCCCACCTGTCCCTATATATTTCCCTACCACCTACCTATACTAGGGGCAAATTATAATGGCCAATTAACCTATCAACCTGCAAGTCTTTGGCATGTGGGAGGAAAACGGAGCACCCGGAGCAAACCCACGCTGACACAGGGAGAACTTGCAAACTCCGCATAGGCGGTACCCAGAATCGAGCCCGGCTCCCTGCAGCTGTGAGGCTGCTAACCACTGTGCCAATGTGCCGCCCAGTGTGTGTCTGTGTTACGGGGTATCAGTGTATGTCTTTGTTACTTGGTGTCAGTGTATGTCTGTGTTACTTGGTGCAAGTGTGTGTCTGTGTTACTTGGTATCACTGTATGTCTTTGTTACTTGGTGTAAGTGTGTGTCTGTGTTACTGGGTAACAGTGAATGTCTTTGTTACTTGGTGTCAGTGTATGTTTGTGTTACTTGGTGCATGTGTGTGTCTTTGTTACTTGGTGCAATTGTATGTCTTTGTTACTTGGTGTCATTGTATGTCTGTGTTACTTGGTGAAAGTGTAAGTCTTGATGACTTGGTGTCAGTGTCTGTCTTTGTTACTGGGTGTCAGTGTCTGTCTTCGTTAATTGGTGTCAGTGTTTGTCTTTGTTACTGTGTGTCAGTGTCTGTCTTTGTGACTTGCTATCAGTGTATGTCTTTGTTACTTGGTTTCAGTGTATGTCTTTGTTACTTGGTGCAAGTGTATGTCTGTGTTACTGGGTGTCAGTATATATCTTTGTTACTTGGTGTAAGTGTGCGTCTGTGTTACTGGGTATCAGTGAATGTCTTTGCTACATGGTGACAGTGTATTTCTGTGTTACTTGGTGTAAGTGTGTGTCTTTGTTTCTTGGTGCAATTAATTTTCTTTGATACTTGGTGTCAGTGTCTGTCTGTGTTACTTGGTGTAAGTGTATGTCTTTGTTACTTGGTGTAAGTGAGTGTTTGTGTTACTTGGTGTAAGTGTGTGTCTGTGTTACTTGGTATCAGTGTATGTCTTTGTTACTTGGAGTAAGTGTGTGTCTGTGTTACTGGGTAACAGTGTATGTCTTTGTTACTTGGTGTCAGTGTATGTCTGTGTTACTTGGTTTAAATGTGTGTCTTTGTTACTTGGTGTAATTGTATGTCTTTGTTACTTGGTGTCAGTGTATGTCTGTGTTACTTGGTGTAAGTGAATGGCTTTGTTACTGGGTATCAGTGTATGTCTTTGTTACTTGGTGTCAGTGTGTATCTGTGTTACTTGGTGTCAGTGTATGTATTTGTTACTTGGTGTAAGTGTGTGTCTGTGTTACTTGGTGTAAGTGTGTGTCTGTGTTCCTGGGTATCAGTGGATGTCTTTGTTACTTGGTGTCAGTGTATGTCAAAATACTTGGTCTAAGTGTATGTCTTTGTTACTTGGTGTAATTGTCTGTCTTTGTTACTTGGTGTAAGTGTGTGTCTGTGTTACTGGGTGTCAGTGTGTGTCTGTGTTACTTGGTGTAAGTCTGTGTCTTTGTTACTTGGTGTCCGTGTGTGTCTGTGTTACTGGGTGTCAGTGTATGTCTTCGTTACTGGGTGTCAGTGTCTGTCTTTGTTACTTGGTGTAAGTGTGTGTCTGTGTTACGGGGTGTCAGTGTATGTCTGTTTTACTTGGTGTAAGTGTGTGTCTGTGTTCCTGGGTATATCAGTGTATGTCTTTGTGACTTGGTGTCAGTGTATGTCTTTGTTACTGGGTGTCAATGTGTGTCTTTGTGACTTGGTGTCAGTGTGTGTCTGTGTTACTGGGTATCAGTGTATGTCTTTGCTACTTGGTGTCAGTGTATGTCAAAATATTTGGTGTAAGTGGATGTCTTTGTTACTTGGTGTAATTGTCTGTCTTTTTTACTTGGTGTAAGTGTATGTCTTTGTTACTTGGTGTCAGTGTATGTCTTTGTTACTTGGTGTCAGTGTGTGTCTGTGCTCCTGGGTATCAGTGTATGTCTTTGTTACTTGGTGTCAGTGTATGTCTTTGTTACTTGGTGTCAGTGTGTGTCTGTGTTCCTGGGTATCAGAGTATGTCTTTGTGACATGGTATCAGTGTATGTCTTTATTACTTGGTGTCAGTGTGTGTCTGTATTACTGGGTATCAGTGTATGTCTTTGTGACTTGGTATCAGTGCATGTCTTTGTGACTTGGTGTCAGTGTATGTCTTTGTTACTGGGTGTCAGTGTGTGACTGTGTTACTTGGTGTCAGTGTATGTCTTTGTTACTGTTTATTAGTGTTTCTCTCTGTTACTTGGTGTCAGTGTGTGTTTGTTTGTTTTACTGTGTGTCAGTGTATGTCTTTGTTACTTGGTGTAAGTATGTGTCTGTGTTACTGGGTATCAGTGTCTGTTTGTTACTTGGTGTAAGTGTGTGTCTTTGTTACTTTGTGTAATTGTATGTCTTTGTTACTTGGTGTCAGTGTATGTCTGTGTTACTCGGTGTTAGTGAATGTCTTTGTTACTTGGTGTAAATGTGTGTCTGTGTTACTTGGTGTATGTGTTTGTCTGTGTTCCTGTGTATCAGTGTTTGTCTTTGTTACTTGGTGTCAGTGTATGTCTGTGTTACGGGGTGTCAGTGTATGTCTGTTTTACTTGGTGTCAGTGTGTGTCTGTGTTCCTGGGTATATCAGTGTATGTCTTTGTGACTTGGTGTCAGTGTATGTCTTTGTTACTGGGTGTCAATGTATGTCTTTGTGACTTGGTGTCATTGTGTGTCTGTGTTACTGGGTATCAGTGTATGTCTTTGTTACTTGGTGTCAGTGTATGTCAAAATATTTGGTGTAAGTGGATGTCTTTGTTACCTGGTGTCAGTGTATGTCTTTGTTACTTGGTGTCAGTGTGTGTCTGTGTTCCTGGGTATCAGTGTATGTCTTTGTTACTTGGTGTCAGTGTATGTCTTTGTTATTTGGTGTCAGTGTGTGTCTGTGTTCCTGGGTATCAGAGTATGTCTTTGTGACATGGTATCAGTGTATGTCTTTATTACTTGGTATCAGTGCATGACTTTGTTACTTGGTGTCAGTGGATGTCTGTGTTACGTGGTGTAAGTGTGTGTCTTTGTGACTTGGTGTCAGTGTATGTCTGTGTTACTCTTTATTAGTGTTTCTCTGTGTTACTGGGTGTCAGTGTGTGTTTGTTTGTGTTACTGGGTGTCAGTGTATGTCTTTGTTACTTGGTGTAAGTGTGTGTCTGTCTTACTGTGTATCAGTGTCTGTCTTTGTTACTTGGTGTAAGTGCGTGTCTTTGTTACTTGGTGTAATTGTATGTCTTTGTTACTTGGTGTCAGTGTATGTCTGTGTTACGTGGTGTAAGTGTATGTCTTTATTACTTGGTGTAAGTGTGTGTCTGTGTTACTTGGTGTAAGTGTGTGTCTGTGTTCCTGGGTATCAGTTTATGTCTTTGTTACTTGGTGTCAGTGTATGTCTGTGTTAGTTGGTGTAAGTGTGTTTCAGTGTTACTGGGTATCAGTGTATGTCTTTGTTACTTGGTGTCAGTGTATTTCTTTGTTACTGGGTGTCAGTGTGTGTCTGTGTTCCTGGGTATCAGTGTATGTCTTTGTGACATGGTGTCAGTGTATGTCTTTGTTACTGGGTGTCAGTGTGTGTCTTTGTGACCTGGTGTCAGTGTACGTCTGTGTTACTGTTTATTAGTGTTTCTCTGAGTTACTGGGTGTCAGTGTGTGTTTGTTTGTGTTACTGGGTGTCAGTGTATGTCTTTGTTACTTGGTGTAAGTGTGTGTCTGTGTTACTGGGTATCAGTGTGTGTCTTTGTTACTTGGTGTAAGTGTGTGTCTTTGTTACTTGGTGTCAGTGTATGTCTGTGTTACTTGGTGTAAGTGTGTGTCTGTGTTACTGGGTGTCAGTGCATGTCTTTGTTAATTGGTTTCAGTGAATATCTGTGTTACTTGGTGTAAGTGTGTGTCTGTGTTACTTGGTGTCAGTGTATGTATTTGTTACTTGGTGTAAGTGTGTGTCTGTGTTACTTGGTGTAAGTGTGTGTCTGTGTTCCAGGGTATCAGTGTATGTCTTTGTTACTTGGTGTAATTGTATGTCTTTGTTACTTGGTGTCAGTGTAGGTCTGTGTTACGTGGTGTAAGTGTATGTCTTTGTTACTTGGTGTAAGTGTGTGTCTGTGTTACTTGGTGTAAGTTTGTTTCAGTGTTACTGGGTATCAGTGTATGTCTTTGTTACTTGGTGTAAGTGTGTGTCTGTGTTACTTGGTGTAAGTGTGTGTCTGTGTTCCTGGGTATCAGTGTATGTCTTTGTTACTTGGTGTCAGTGTATGTCTGTGTTAGTTGGTGTAAGTGCGTTTCAGTGTTACTGGGTATCAGTGTATGTCTTTGTTACTTGGTGTAAGTGTGTGTCTGTGTTACTTGGTGTAAGTGTGTGTCTGTGTTACTTGGTGTAAGTGTGTGTCTGTGTTCCTGGGTATCAGTGTATGTCTTTGTTACTTGGTGTAAGTGTGTGTCTGTGTTACTTGGTGCAAGTGCGTGTCTGTGTTACTGGGTATGGTGGATGTCTTTGTTACTTGGTGTCAGTGTATGTCTTTGTTACTTGGTGTAAGTGTGTGTCTGTGTTACTTGGTGTAAGTGTGTGTCTGTGTTCCTGGGTATCAGTGTCTGTCTTTGTTACTTGGTGTCAGTGTATGTCTTTGTTGCTTGGTGTAAGTTTGTGTCTGTGTTACTGGGTGTCAGTGTGTGTCTGTGTTACTTGGTGTAAGTGTTTGTCTTTGTTACTTGGTGTCAGTGTATGTCTGTGTTACTTGGTGTAAGTGTGTGTCGGTGTTACTGGGTATCAGTGCATGACTTTGTTACTAAGTGTCAGTGGATGTCTGTGTTACGTGGTGTAAGTGTGTGTCTTTGTGACTTGGTGTCAGTGTATGTCTGTGTTACTGGGTGTCAGTGTGTGTCTTTGTGACTTCGTGTCAGTGTATGTCTGTGTTACTCTTTATTAGTGTTTCTCTGTGTTACTGGGTGTCAGTGTGTGTTTGTTTGTGTTACTGGGTGTCAGTGTATGTCTTTGTTACTTGGTGTAAATGTGCGTCTGTGTTACTGTGTATCAGTGTCTGTCTTTGTTACTTGGTGTAAGTGCGTGTCTTTGTTACTTGGTGTAATTGTATGTCTTTGTTACTTGGTGTCAGTGTATGTCTGTGTTACGTGGTGTAAGTGTATGTCTTTGTTACTTGGTGTAAGTGTGTGTCTGTGTTACTTGGTTTAAGTGTGTGCCTGTGTTCCTGGGTATCAGTGTATGTCTTTGTTACTTGGTGTAAGTGTGTGTCTGTGTTAGTTGGTGTAAGTGTGTTTCAGTGTTACTGGGTATCAGTGTATGTCTTTGTTACTTGGTGTCAGTGTATTTCTTTGTTACTGGGTGTCAGTGTGTGTCTGTGTTCCTGGGTATCAGTGTATGTCTTTGTGACATGGTGTCAGTGTATGTCTTTGTTACTGGGTGTCAGTGTGTGTCTTTGTGACCTGGTGTCAGTGTACGTCTGTGCTACTGTTTATTAGTGTTTCTCTGAGTTACTGGGAGTCAGTGTGTGTTTGTTTGTGTTACTGGGTGTCAGTGTATGTCTTTGTTACTTGGTGTAAGTGTGTGTCTGTGTTACTGGGTATCAGTGTGTGTCTTTGTTACTTGGTGTAAGTGTGTGTCTTTGTTACTTGGTGTAATTGTATGTCTTTGTTACTTGGTGTCAGTGTATGTCTGTGTTACGTGGTGTAAGTGTATGTCTTTGTTACTTGGTGTAAGTGTGTGTCTGTGTTACTTGGTGTAAGTTTGTTTCAGTGTTACTGGGTATCAGTGTATGTCTTTGTTACTTGGTGTCAGTGTATGTCTGTGTTACTTGGTGTAATTGCGTGTCTGTGTTACTGTGTGTCACTGTGTGTCTGTGTTACTGTGTGTCACTGTGTGTCTGTGTTCCAGGGTATCAGTGTATGTCTTTGTTACTTGGTGTAAGTGTGTGTCTGTGTTACTTGGTGTAAGTGTGTGTCTGTGTTCCTGGGTATCAGTGTATGTCTTTGTTACTTGGTGTAAGTGTGTGTCTGTGTTACTTGGTGCAAGTGCGTGTCTGTGTTACTGGGTATGGTGGATGTCTTTGTTACTTGGTGTCAGTGTATGTCTTTGTTACTTGGTGTAAGTGTGTGTCTGTGTTACTTGGTGTAAGTGTGTGTCTGTGTTCCTGGGTATCAGTGTCTGTCTTTGTTACTTGGTGTCAGTGTATGTCTGTGTTGCTTGGTGTAAGTTTGTGTCTGTGTTACTGGGTGTCAGTGTGTGCCTGTGTTACTTGGTGTAAGTGTTTGTCTTTGTTACTTGGTGTCTGTGTATGTCTGTGTTACTTGGTGTAAATGTGTGTCGGTGTTACTGGGTATCAGTGCATGACTTTGTTACTAAGTGTCAGTGGATGTCTGTGTTACGTGGTGTAAGTGTGTGTCTTTGTGACTTGGTGTCAGTGTGTGTCTGTGTTCCTGGGTATCAGTGTATGTCTTTGTTACTTGGTGTCAGTGTATTTCTTTGTTACTGGGTGTCAGTGTGTGTCTGTGTTCCTGGGTATCAGTGTATGTCTTTGTGACATGGTGTCAGTGTATGTCTTTGTTACTGGGTGTCAGTGTGTGTCTTTGTGACCTGGTGTCAGTGTACGTCTGTGTTACTGTTTATTAGTGTTTCTCTGAGTTACTGGGTGTAAGTGTGTGTCTGTGTTACTGGGTATCAGTGTGTGTCTTTGTTACTTGGTGTAAGTGTGTGTCTTTGTTACTTGGTGTAATTGTATGTCTTTGTTACTTGGTGTCAGTGTATGTCTGTGTTACGTGGTGTAAGTGTATGTCTTTGTTACTTGGTGTAAGTGTGTGTCTGTGTTACTTGGTGTAAGTTTGTTTCAGTGTTACTGGGTATCAGTGTATGTCTTTGTTACTTGGTGTCAGTGTATGTCTGTGTTACTTGGTGTAATTGCGTGTCTGTGTTACTGTGTGTCACTGTGTGTCTGTGTTACTTGGTGTAAGTGTGTGTCTGTGTTACTGGGTGTCAGTGCATGTCTTTGTTAATTGGTTTCAGTGAATATCTGTGTTACTTGGTGTAAGTGTGTGTCTGTGTTACTTGGTGTCAGTGTATGTATTTGTTACGTGGTGTAAGTGTGTGTCTGTGTTACTTGGTGTATGTGTGTGTCTGTGTTCCAGGGTATCAGTGTATGTCTTTGTTACTTGGTGTAATTGTATGTCTTTGTTACTTGGTGTCAGTGCATGTCTGTGTTACGTGGTGTAAGTGTATGTCTTTGTTACTTGGTGTAAGTGTGTGTCTGTGTTACTTGGTGTAAGTTTGTTTCAGTGTTACTGGGTATCAGTGTATGTCTTTGTTACTTGGTGTCAGTGTATGTCTGTGTTACTTGGTGTAATTGCGTGTCTGTGTTACTGTGTGTCACTGTGTGTCTGTGTTACTTGGTGTAAGTGTGTGTCTGTGTTACTGGGTGTCAGTGCATGTCTTTGTTAATTGGTTTCAGTGAATATCTGTGTTACTTGGTGTAAGTGTGTGTCTGTGTTACTTGGTGTCAGTGTATGTATTTGTTACTTGGTGTAAGTGTGTGTCTGTGTTACTTGGTGTAAGTGAGTTTCAGTGTTACTGGGTATCAGTGTATGTCTTTGTTACTTGGTGAAAGTGTGTGTCTGTGTTACTTGGTGTAAGTGTGTGTCTGTGTTCCTGGGTATCAGTGTATGTCTTTGTTACTTGGTGTAAGTGTGTGTCTGTGTTACTTGGTGCAAGTGCGTGTCTGTGTTACTGGGTATGGTGGATGTCTTTGTTACTTGGTGTCAGTGTATGTCTTTGATACTTGGTGTAAGTGTGTGTCTGTGTTACTTGGTGTAAGTGTGTGTCTGTGTTCCTGGGTATCAGTGTCTGTCTTTGTTACTTGGTGTCAGAGTATGTCTGTGTTGCTTGGTGTAAGTTTGTGTCTGTGTTACTGGGTGTCAGTGTGTGTCTGTGTTACTTGGTGTAAGTGTTTGTCTTTGTTACTTGGTGTCCGTGTGTGTCTTTGTTACTGGGTGTCAGTGTATGTCTTTGTTACTTGGTGTAAGTGTGTGCCTGTGTTACTGGGTATCAGTGTATGTCTTTGTTACTTGGTGTCATTGTATGACTTTGTTACTTGGTGTAAGTGTGTGTCTGTGTTACTGGGTATCAGTGTCTGTCTTTGTTACTTGGTGTAAGTGTTTGACTGTGCTACTGGGTTTCAGTGTTTGTCTTTGTTTCTTGGTGTCAGTGTATGTCTGTGTTACTTGGTGTAAGTGTGTGTCTGTGTTACTTGGTGTAAGTGTGTGTCTTTGTTACTTGTTGTCCGTGTGTGTCTGTATTACTGGGCGTCAGTGTATGTCTTTATTACTTGGTGTCAGTGTATGTCTTTGTTACTTGGTGTAAGTGTGTGTCTATGTTACTGGGTATCAGTGTATGTCTTTGTTACTTGGTGTCAGTGTATGTCTGTTTTACTTGGTGTAAGTGTGTGTCTGTGTTACTGGGTATCAGTGTATGTCTTTGTGACTTGGTGTCAGTGTATGTCTTTGTTACTTGGTGTCAGTGTGTGTCTGTGTTCCTGGGTATCAGTGTATGTCTTTGTTACTTGGTGTCAGTGTATGTCTGTGTTAGTTGGTGTAAGTGTGTTTCAGTGTTACTGGGTATCAGTGTATGTCTTTGTTACTTGGTGTCAGTGTATTTCTTTGTTACTTGGTGTCAGTGTGTGTCTGTATTACTGGGTATCAGTGTATGTCTTTGTGACTTGGTATCAGTGCATGTCTTTGTGACTTGGTGTCAGTGTATGTCTTTGTTACTGGGTGTCAGAGTGTGACTGTGTTACTTGGTGTCAGTGTATGTCTTTGTTACTGTTTATTAGTGTTTCTCTGTGTTACTTGGTGTCAGTGTGTGTTTGTTTGTTTTACTGGGTGTCAGTGTATGTCTTTGTTACTTGGTGTAAGTTTGTGTCTGTGTTACTGGGTATCAGTGTCTGTTTGTTACTTGGTGTAAGTGTGTGTCTTTGTTACTTGGTGTAATTGTATGTCTTTGTTACTTGGTGTCAGTGTATGTCTGTGTTACTTGGTGTTAGTGAATGTCTTTGTTACTTGGTGTAAATGTGTGCCTGTGTTACTTGGTGTATGTGTGTGTCTGTGTTCCTGTGTATCAGTGTTTGTCTTTGTTACTTGGTGTCAGTGTATGTCTGTGTTACTTGGTGTAAGTGTGTGTCGGTGTTACTGGGTATCAGTGCATGACTTTGTTACTTAGTGTCAGTGGATGTCTGTGTTACGTGGTGTAAGTGTGTGTCTTTGTGACTTGGTGTCAGTGTATGTCTGTGTTACTCTTTATTAGTGTTTCTCTGTGTTACTGGGTGTCAGTGTGTGTTTGTTTGTGTTACTGGGTGTCAGTGTATGTCTTTGTTACTTGGTGTAAGTGTGTGTCTGTGTTACTGTGTATCAGTGTCTGTCGTTGTTACTTGGTGTAAGTGCGTGTCTTTGTTACTTGGTGTAATTGTATGTCTTTGTTACTTGGTGTCAGTGTATGTCTGTGTTACGTGGTGTAAGTGTATGTCTTTGTTACTTGGTGTAAGTGTGTGTCTGTGTTCCTGGGTATCAGTGTATGTCTTTGTTACTTGGTGTCAGTGTTTGTCTGTGTTAGTTGGTGTAAGTGTGTTTCAGTGTTACTGGGTATCAGTGTATGTTTTTGTGACATGGTGTCAGTGTATGTCTTTGTTACTGGGTGTCAGTGTGTGTCTTTGTGACCTGGTGTCAGTGTACGTCTGTGTTACTGTTTATTAGTGTTTCTCTGTGTTACTGGGTGTCAGTGTGTGTTTGTTTGTGTTACTGGGTGTCAGTGTATGTCTTTGTTACTTGGTGTAAGTGTGTGTCTGTGTTACTGGGTATCAGTGTGTGTCTTTGTTACTTGGTGTAAGTGTGTGTCTTTGTTACTTGGTGTAATTGTATGTCTTTGTTACTTGGTGTCAGTGTATGTCTGTGTTACGTGGTGTAAGTGTATGTCTTTGTTACTTGGTGTAAGTGTGTGTCTGTGTTACTTGGTGTAAGTGTGTGTCTGTGTTCCTGGGTATCAGTGTATGTCTTTGTTACTTGGTGTCAGTGTATGTCTGTGTTAGTTTGGTGTCAGTGTGTTTCATTGTTACTGGGTATCAGTGTCTGTCTTTGTTACTTGGTGTCAGTGTATGTCTGTGTTACTTGGTGTAATTGCGTGTCTGTGTTACTGTGTGTCACTGTGTGTCTGTGTTACTTGGTGTAAGTGTGTGTCTTTGTTACTTGGTGTCCGTGTGTGTCTGTGTTACTGGGTGTCAGTGCATGTCTTTGTTACCTGGTTTCAGTGAATATCTGTGTTACTTGGTGTAAGTGTGTGTCTGTGTTACTTGGTGTCAGTGTATGTATTTGTTACTTGGTGTAAGTGTGTGTCTGTGTTACTTGGTGTAAGTGTGTGTCTGTGTACCTGGGTATCAGTGTATGTCTTTGTTACTTGGTGTAAGTGTGTGTCTGTGTTACTTGGTGTCAGTGTGTGTCTGTGTTCCTGGGTATCAGTGTATGTCTTTGTTACTTGGTGTCAGTGTATGTCTGTGTTAGATGGTGTAAGTGCGTTTCAGTGTTACTGGGTATCAGTGTATGTCTTTGTTACTTGGTGTCAGTGTGTGTCTGTGTTACTTGGTGTAAGTGTGTGTCTGTGTTCCTGGGTATCAGTGTATGTCTTTGTTACTTGGTGTAAGTGTGTGTCTGCGTTACTTGGTGTAAGTGCGTGTCTGTGTTACTGGGTATGGTGGATGTCTTTGTTACTTGGTGTCAGTGTATGTCTTTGTTACTTGGTGTAAGTGTGTGTCTGTGTTACTTGGTGTAAGTGTGTGTCTGTGTTCCTGGGTATCAGTGTCTGTCTTTGTTACTTGGTGTCAGTGTATGTCTGTGTTGCTTGGTGTAAGTTTGTGTCTGTGTTACTGGGTGTCCGTGTGTGTCTGTGTTACTGGGTGTCAGTGTATGTCTGTGTTACTGGGTATCAGTGTATGTCTTTGTTACTTGGTGTCAGTGTATGTCTGTGTTACTTGGTGTAAGTGTGTGTCTGTGTTACTGGGTGTCAGTGTGTGTCTGTGTTACTTGGTGTAAGTGTGTGTCTTTGTTACTTGGTGTAAGTGTGTGTCTTTGTTACTTGGTGTCAGTAAATGTCTTTGTTACTTGGTGTCAGTGTGTGTCTGTGTTACTGGGTATCAGTGTATGTCTTTGTGACTTGGTATCAGTGTACGTCTTTGTGACTTGGTGTCAGTGTATGTCTTTGTTACTGGGTGTCAGTGTGTGTCTGTGTTACTTGGAGTCAGTGTATGTCTTTGTTACTTTTTATCAGTGTTTCTCTGTGTGACTTGGTGTCAGTGTGTGTTTGTTTGTGTCACTGGGTGTCAGTGTGTATCTGTGGCACTAGGTGTCAGTATATAGTTTCGTTTAGGGAGACAGCACTTTGACAGGCCCTTCGGCCCACCGAGTCTGTGCCGACCATCAACCACCCATTTATACTAATCCTACACTATTCCCGTATTCCAATCACATCCCCACCTGTCCCTATATATTTCCCTACCTCCTACCTAGACTAGGGGCAATTCATAATGGCCAATTAACCTATCAGCCTGCAAGTCTTTGGCATGTGGGAGGAAACCGGAGCATCCGGAGGAAACCCACGCCGACACAGGGAGAACTTGCAAACTCCGCACAGGAGGTACCCAGAATCGAGCCCGTGTCCCTGGAGCTGTGAGGCTGCTAACCACTGTGCCAATGTGCCGCCCAGTGTGTGTCTGCGTTCCTGGGTATCAGTGTATGTCTTTGTTACTTGGTGTCAGTGTATCTCTGTGTTACATGGTGTAAGTGTGTGTCTGTGTTACTTGGTATCATCGTATGTCTTTGTTACTTGGTGTAAGTGTGTGTCTGTGTTACTGGGTAACAGTGTATGTCTTTGTTACTTGGTGTCAGTGTATGTTTGTTTTACTTGGTGCAAGTGTGTGTCTTTGTTACTTGGTGTAATTGTATGTCTTTGTTACTTTGTGTCATTGTATGTCTGTGTCACTTGGAGTAAGTGTATGTCTTTGTTACTTGGTGTCAGTGTTTGTCTTTGTGACTTGGTGTCAGTGTCTGTCTTTGTTACTGGGTGTCAGTGTCTGTCTTTGGTACTGGGTGTCAGTGTCTGTCTTCGTGACTTGGTGTCAGTGTTTGTCTTTGTTACTGTGTGTCAGTGTCTGTCTTTGTGACTTGGTGTCAGTGTATGTCTTTGTTACTTGGTTTCAGTGTTTGTCTTTGTTACTTGGTGTAAGTGTGTGTCTGTGTTACTGGGTATCTGTGTATGTCTTTGTGACTTGGTGTAAGTGTGTGTCTGTGTTACTGGGTATCATTGAATGTCTTTGCTACATGGCGACAGTGTATGTCTGTGTTACTTGGTGTAAGTGTGTGTCTTTGTTACTTGGTGTAATTATATGCCTTTGTTACTTGGTGTAAGTGTGTGTCTGTGTTACTGGGTATCATTGAATGTCTTTGCTACATGGCGACAGTGTATGTCTTTGTTACTTGGTGTCCGTGTGTGTCTGTGTTACTGGGTGTCAGTGCATGTCTTTGTTACCTGGTTTCAGTGAATATCTGTGTTACTTGGTGTAAGTGTGTGTCTTTGTTACTTGGTGTCAGTGTATGTATTTGTTACTTGGTGTAAGTGTGTGTCTGTGTTACTTGGTGTAAGTGTGTGTCTGTGTACCTGGGTATCAGTGTATGTCTTTGTTACTTGGTGTAAGTGTGTGTCTGTGTTACTTGGTGTCAGTGTGTGTCTGTGTTCCTGGGTATCAGTGTATGTCTTTGTTACTTGGTGTCAGTGTATGTCTGTGTTAGATGGTGTAAGTGCGTTTCAGTGTTACTGGGTATCAGTGTATGTCTTTGTTACTTGGTGTCGGTGTGTGTCTGTGTTACTTGGTGTAAGTGTGTGTCTGTGTTCCTGGGTATCAGTGTATGTCTTTGTTACTTGGTGTAAGTGTGTGTCTGCGTTACTTGGTGTAAGTGCGTGTCTGTGTTACTGGGTATGGTGGATGTCTTTGTTACTTGGTGTCAGTGTATGTCTTTGTTACTTGGTGTAAGTGTGTGTCTGTGTTACTTGGTGTAAGTGTGTGTCTGTGTTCCTGGGTATCAGTGTCTGTCTTTGTTACTTGGTGTCAGTGTATGTCTGTGTTGCTTGGTGTAAGTTTGTGTCTGTGTTACTGGGTGTCAGTGTGTGTCTGTGTTACTTGGTGTAAGTGTTTGTCTTTGTTACTTGGTGTCCGTGTGTGTCTGTGTTACTGGGTGTCAGTGTATGTCTGTGTTACTGGGTATCAGTGTATGTCTTTGTTACTTGGTGTCAGTGTATGACTTTGTTACTTGGTGTAAGTGTGTGTCTGTGTTAGTGGGTATCAGTGTCTGTCTTTGTTACTTGGTGTAAGTGTGTGACTGTGTTACTGGGTATCAGTGTATGTCTTTGTTTCTTGGTGTCAGTGTATGTCTGTGATACTTGGTGTAAGTGTGTGTCTGTGTTACTTGGTGTAAGTGTGTGTCTTTGTTACTTTTTGTCCGTGTGTGTCTGTGTTACTGGGCGTCAGTGTATGTCTTTATTACTTGGTGTCATTGTATGTCTGTGTTACTTGGTGCAAGTGTGTGTCTGTGTTACTGGGTATCATTGTATGTCTTTGTGACTTGGTGTAAGTGTGTGTCTGTGTGACTGGGTATCAGTGTATGTCTTTGTTACTTGGTGTCAGTGTATGTCTGTGTTACTTGGTGTAAGTGTGTGTCTGTGTTACTGGGTATCAGTGTATGTCTTTGTGACTTGGTGTCAGTGAATGTCTTTGTTACTGGGTGTCAGTGTGTGTCTTTGTGACTTGGTGTCTGTGTATGTCTTTGTTACTTGGTGTCAGTGTGTGTCTGTGTCACTGGGTATCAATGTATGTCTTTGTTACTGGGTGTCAGTGTATGTCTGTGTTACATGGTGTAAGTGTGTGTCTTTGTTACTAGGTGTCAGTGTATGTCTTTGTTACTTGGTGTAATAGTGTGCCTGTGTTACTGGGTATCAGTGTATGTCTTTGTGACTTGGTATCTGTGTATGTCTTTGTTACTGGGTGTCAGTGTGTGTCTGTGTTACTTCGTGTCAGTGTATGTCTTTGTTACTGTGTATCAGTGTTTCTCTGTGTTACTGGGTGTCTGTCTGTGTTTGTTTGTATTAGTGGGTGTCAGTGTATGTCTGTGTTACTTGGTGTCAGTGTATCAGTGTTTCTCTGTGTGACTTGGTGTCAGTGTGTGTTTGTTTGTGTTACTGGGTGTCAGTGACACTAGGTGTCAGTATTTTGTTTAGTTTTGAGATACAGAACTTCAACAGGCCCTTCGGCCCACCGAGGCTGTGCCGACCATCAACCACCCATTTGTACTAATCCTACACTAATCCAGTATTCCTATCACATCCCCACCAATCCCTATATATTTCCCCACCACCTACCTATACTAGGGGCAATTTATGATGGCCAATTAACCTATCAACCTGCAAGTCTTTAGCATGTAGGAGGAAACCGGAGCACCCGGAGGAAACCCACGCAGACACATGGAGAACTTTCAAACTCCGCACAGGCAGCACCCAGAATCGAACACGGGTCCCTGGAGCTGTGAGGCTGCGGTGCCAACCACTGCGCCAATGTGCCACCCCCCCCCCCCCAGTGTGTGCCTGTCTTACTGGGTGTCAGTGTCTGTCTGTGTTACTTGGTGTAAGTGTGTGTCAGAATACTTGGTGCAAGAGTATGTCTTTGTTACTTGGTGTAATGCTCTGTCTTTGTTACTTGGTGTCAGTTTATGTCTGTGTTACTTGGTGTAAGTTTGTGTCTTTGTTACTTGGTGTAAGTGTAAGTCTTTGTTACTTGGTGTCGGTGTATGTCTTTGTTACTTGGTGTCAGTGTGTGTCTGTGTTACTGGGCATCAGTGTATGTCTTTTTGTCTTGGTGTCAGTGTATGTCTTTGTGACTTGGTGTCAGTGAATGTCATTTTTACTGTGTGTCAGTGTGTGTCTGTGTGACTTGGTGTCAGTGTATGTCTTTGTTACTGTGTATCAGTGTTTCTCTGTGTTACTGGGTGTCAGTGTGTGTTTGTCTTTGTTACTGTGTGTCGGTGTCTGTCTTTGTGACTTGTAGTCAGTGTTTGTCTTTGTTACTTGGTGTCAGTGTATGTCTTTGTTACTTGGTGTCAGTGTGTGTCTGTGTTACTGGGTATCAGTGTATGTCTTAGCGACTTGGTATCAGTGTATGTCTTTGTGACTTGGTGTCAGTGTATGTCTTTTTTACTGGGTGTCAGTGTGTGTCTGTGTTACTTGGTGTCAGTGTATGTCATTGTTACTGTGCATCAGTGTTTCTCTGTGTTACTGGGTGTCAGTGTGTGTTTGTTTGTGTTACTGGGTGTCAGTGTGTGTCTGTGTTACTTGGTGTCAGTGTATCAGTGTTTCTCTGTGTGACTGGGTGTCAGTGTGTGTTTGTTTGTGTTACTGGGTGTCAGTGACACTAGGTGTCAGTATTTTGTTTAGTTTAGAGATACAGCAATTCAACAGGCCCTTCGGCCCAATGAGGCTGTGCCGACCATCAACCACCCATTTACACTAATCCTACACTAATCCCGTATTCCTATCACATCCCCACCTATCGCTATATATTTCCCTGCCACCTACCTATACTAGGGGCAATTTATGATGGCCAATTAACCTATCAACCTGCAAGTCTTTGGCATGTAGGGGGAAACCGGAGCACCCGGAGGAAACCCACGCAGACACATGGAGAACTTACTAACTCCGCACAGGCAGCACCCAGAATCGAACACGGGTCCCTGGAACTGTGAGGCTGCGGTGCCAACCACTGCGCCCATGTGCCCCCACCCCAGTGTGTGCCTGTGTTACCGGGTGTCAGTGGATGACTTTGTTACTTGGTGTCAGTGTATGTCTGTGTTACTTGGTGTAAGTGTGTGTCTGTGTTACTGGGTATCAGTGTACGTCTTTGTGACTTGGTGTCAGTGTATGTCTTTGTTACTGGGTGTCAGTGTGTGTCTGTGTTACTTGGAGTCAGTGTATGTCTTTGTTACTTTTTATCAGTGTTTCTCTGTGTGACTTGGTGTCAGTGTGTGTTTGTTTGTGTCACTGGGTGTCAGTGTGTATCTGTGGCACTAGGTGTCAGTATATAGTTTCGTTTAGAGAGACAGCACTTTGACAGGCCCTTCGGCCCACCGAGTCTGTGCCGACCATCAACCACCCATTTATACTAATCCTACACTATTCCCGTATTCCTATCACATCCCCACCTGTCCCTATATATTTCCCTACCTCCTACCTAGACTAGGGGCAATTCATAATGGCCAATTAACCTATCAGCCTGCAAGTCTTTGGCATGTGGGAGGAAACCGGAGCATCCGGAGGAAACCCACGCCGACACAGGGAGAACTTGCAAACTCCGCACAGGAGGTACCCAGAATCGAGCCCGTGTCCCTGGAGCTGTGAGGCTGCTAACCACTGTGCCAATGTGCCGCCCAGTGTGTGTCTGCGTTCCTGGGTATCAGTGTATGTCTTTGTTACTTGGTGTCAGTGTATCTCTGTGTTACTTGGTGTAAGTGTGTGTCTGTGTTACTTGGTATCATCGTATGTCTTTGTTACTTGGTGTAAGTGTGTGTCTGTGTTACTGGGTAACAGTGTATGTCTTTGTTACTTGGTGTCAGTGTATGTTTGTGTTACTTGGTGCAAGTGTGTGTCTTTGTTACTTGGTGTAATTGTATGTCTTTGTTACTTTGTGTCATTGTATGTCTGTGTCACTTGGAGTAAGTGTATGTCTTTGTTACTTGGTGTCAGTGTTTGTCTTTGTGACTTGGTGTCAGTGTCTGTCTTTGTTACTGGGTGTCAGTGTCTGTCTTTGGTACTGGGTGTCAGTGTCTGTCTTCGTGACTTGGTGTAAGTGTGTGTCTGTGTTACTGGGTATCTGTGTATGTCTTTGTGACTTGGTGTAAGTGTGTGTCTGTGTTACTGGGTATCATTGAATGTCTTTGCTACATGGCGACAGTGTATGTCTGTGTTACTTGGTGTAAGTGTGTGTCTTTGTTACTTGGTGTAATTATATGCCTTTGTTACTTGGTGTCAGTGTATGTCTGTGTTACTTGGTGTAAGTGTATGTCTTTGTTTCTTGGTGTCAGTGTATGTCTTTGTTACTTGGTGTCAGTGTGTGTCTGTGTTACTGGGTATCAGTGTATGTCTTTGTTACTTGGTGTAATTGTCTGTCTTTGTTGCTTGGTGTCAGTGTATGTCTTTGTTACTTGGTGTCAGTGTATATCTTTGTTACTTGGTGTAATTGTCTGTCTTTGTTACTTGGTGTCAGTGCAGGTCTTTGTTACTTGGTGTCAGTGTATGTCTCTGTTACTTGGTGTCAGTGTGTGTCTGTGTTACTGGGTTTCAGTGTCCGTCTTTGCGACTTGGTATCAGTGTATGTCTTTGTTACTGGGCGTCAGTGTGTGTCTTTGTGACTTGGTGTCAGCGTATGTCTTTGTTACTTGGTGTACGTGTGTGTCTCTGTTACTGGGTATCAGTGTATGTCTTTGTTACTTGGTGTCAGTGTATGTCTTTGTTACTTGGTGTCAGTGTGTGTCTGTGTTACTGGGTATCAGTGTAAGTCTTTACGACTTGGTATCAGTGTATGTCTTTGTTACTGGGTGTAAGTGTATGTCTTTGTTACTTGGTGTAATTGTCTGTCTTTGTTACTTGGTGTAAGTGTGTGTCTTTGTGACTAGCTTTCAGTGTATGTCTTTGTTACTTGGTGTCAGTGTATGTCAAAATACTTGGTGTAAGTGTATGTCTTTGTGACTTGGTGTCATTGTATGTCTTTGTTACTTGGTGTCAGTGTGTGTCTGTGTTACTGGGTATCAGTGTATGTCTTTGTGACTTGGTATCAGTGTACGTCTTTGTGACTTGGTGTCAGTGTATGTCTTTGTTACTGGGTGTCAGTGTGTGTCTGTGTTACTTGGTGTCAGTGTATGTCTTTGTGACTTGGTGTCAGTGTACGTCTTTGTGACTGGGTATCAGTGTATGACTTTGTTACTTGGTGTCAGTGTATGTCTGTGTTACTTGGTGTAAGTATGTGTCTGTGTTACTGGGTGTCAGTGTGTGTCTGTGTTACTTTTTGCAAGTGTGTGTCTTTGTTACTTGGTGTCCGTGTGTGTCTGTGTTCCTGTGTGTCAATGTATGTCTTTGTTACTGGGTGGCAGTGTATGTCTTTGTTACTTGGTGTAAGTATGTGTCTTTGTGACTAGCTTTCAGTGTATGTCTTTGTTACTTGGTGTCAGTGTTTGACAAAATACTTGGTGTCATTGTATGTCTTTGTTACTTGGTGTCAGTGTGTGTCTGTGTTACTGGGTATCAGTGTATGTCTTTGTGACTTGGTATCAGTGTACGTCTTTGTGACTTGGTGTCAGTGTATGTCTTTGTTACTGGGTGTCAGTGTGTATCTGTGACACTAGGTGTCAGTATATAGTTTAGTTTAGAGATACAGCACTTTCACAGGCCCTTCGGCCCACCGAGTCTGTGCCGACCACCAATCACCCATTTATACTAATCCTACGCTAATCCCGTATTCCTATCACATCCCCACCTGTCCCTATATATTTCCCTACCACCTACCTATACTAGGGGCAATTGATAATGGCCAATTAATCTATCAACCTGCAAGTCTTTGGCATGTGGGAGGAAACCGGAGCACCCGGAGGAAACCCACGCTGACACAGGTAGAACTTGCAAACTCCGCACAGGCGGTACCCAGAATCGAGCCCGGGTCCCTGCAGCTGTGAGGCTGCTAACCACTGTGCCAATGTGCCGCCCAGTGTGTGTCTGTGTTACGGGGTATCAGTGTATGTCTTTGTTACTTGGTGTCAGTGTATGTCTGTGTTACTTGGTGTAAGTGTGTGTCTGTGTTACTTGGTATCACTGTATGTCTTTGTTACTTGGTGTAAGTGTGTGTCTGTGTTACTGGGTAACAGTGTATGTCTTTGTTACTTGGTGTCAGTGCATGTTTGTGTTACTTGGTGCAAGTGTGGGTCTTTGTTACTTGGTGTCACTGTATGTCTGTGTTACTTGGTGTAAGTGTATGTCTTTGTTACTTGGTGTCAGTGTATGTCTTCGTTACTTGGTGTCAGTGTGTGTCTGTGTTACTGGGTATCAGTGCATGTCTTTGTTACTTGGTGTCAGTGTATGTCTGTGTTACTTGGTGTAAGTGTGTGTCTGTGTTACTGGGTATCAGTGTATGTCTTTGTGACTTGGTGTCAGTGTATGTCTTTGTTACTGGGTGTCAGCGTGTGTCTTTGTGACTTGGTGTCAGTGTATGTCTTTTTTACTTGGTGTAAGTGTCTGTCTATGTTACTGGGTATCAGTGTATGTCTTTGTTACTTGGTGTCTGTGTGTTTCAAAATACTTGGTGTGAGTGTATATCTTTGTTACTTGGTGTAATTGTGTGTCTGTGTTACTGGGTATCAGTGTATGTCTTTGTGACTTGGTGTCAGTGTATGTCTTTGTTACTGGGTGTCAGTGTGTGTCTTTGTGACTTGGTGTCAGTGTATGTCTTTGTTACTTGGTGTAAGTGTATGTCTTTGTTACTTGGTGTCAGTGTATGTCTTTCTTACTTGGTGTCATTGTGTGTCTGTGTTACTGGGCATCAGTGTATGTATTTTTGACTTGGTGTCAGTGAATGTCTTTGTGACTTGGTGTCAGTGTATGTCTTTTTTACTGGGTGTCAGTGTGTGTCTGTGTTACTTGGTGTCAGTGTATGTCTGTGTTACTGGGTGACAGTGTGTGTCTGTGTTACTTGGTGTAAGTGTGTGTCTTTGTTACTTGGTGTCCGTGTGTGTCTGTCTTACTGGGTAGCAGTGTCTGTCTTTGTTACTTGGTGTAAGTGTGTGTCTGTGTTACTGGGTATCAGTGCATGTCTTTGTGACTTGGTGTCAGTGCATGTCTGTTTTGCTTGGTGGAAGTGTGTGTCTGTGTTACTGGCTATCAGTGTATGTCTTTGTGACTTGGTCTCAGTGAATGTTTTTGTTACTAGGTGTCAGTGTGTGTCTTTGTGACTTGGTGTCAGTGTATGTCTTTGTTACTCGGTGTAAGTGTGTGTCTATGTTACTGGGAATCAGTGTATGTCTTTGTTACTTGGTGTCAGTGTATGTCAGAATACTTGGTGCAAGTGTATGTCTTTGTTACTTGGTGTAATTGTCTGTCTTTGTTACTTGGTGTCAGTTTATGTCTGTGATACTTGGTGGAAGTTTGTGTCTCTGTTACTTGGTGTAAGTGTATGTCTTTGTTACTTGGTGTCAGTGTATGTCTTTGTTACTTGGTGTCAGTGTGTGTCTGTGTTACTGGGCATCAGTGTATGTCTTTTTGTCTTGGTGTCAGTGTGTGTCTGTGTGACTTGGTGTCAGTGTATGTCTTTGTTACTGTGTATTTGTGTTTCTCTGTGTTACTGGGTGTCATTGTGTGTTTGTCTTTGTTACTGTGTGTCAGTGTCTGTCTTTGTGACTTGTTTGTCAGTGTATGTCTTTGTTCCTTGGTGTCAGTGTATGTCTTTGTTACTTGGTGTCAGTGTGTGTCTGTGTTACTGGGTAGCAGTGTATGTCTTTGCGACTTGGTATCAGTTTATGTCTTTGTGACTTGGTGTCAGTGTATGTCTTTTTTACTGGGTGTAAGTGTGTGTCTGTGTTACTTGGTGTCAGTGTATGTCATTGTTACTGTGTATCAGTGTTTCTCTGTGTTACTGGGTGTCAGTGTGTGTTTGTTTGTGTTACTGGGTGTCAGTATTTTGTTTAGTCTCGAGATACAGCACTTCAACAGGCCCTTCGGCCCACCGAGGCTGTGCCGACCATCAACCACCCATTTATACTAATCCTACACTAATCCCGTATTCATATCACATCCCCACCTATCCCTATATATTTCCCTCCCACCTACCTATACTAGGGGCAATTTATGATGGCCAATTAACCTATCAACCTGCAAGTCTTTGGCAAGTAGGAGGTGGAAGTGTGTGTCTTTGTTACTTGTTGTAATTGTATGTCTTTGTTACTTGGTGTCAGTGTATGTCTTTGTTACTTGGTGTCAGTGTATGTCTGTGTTACTTTGTGTAAGTGTATGTCTTTGTTACTTGGTGTCAGTGTATGTCTTTGTTACTTGGTGTAAGTGTGTGTCTGTGTTACTGGGTATCAGTGTATATCTTTGTTACTTTGTGTCAGTGTATGTCTTTGTGACTTGATGTCAGTGTATGTCTTTGTGACTGGGTGTCACTGTATGTCTTTATGACTTTGTTTCAGTGTATGTCTTTTTTATTGGGTGTCCCTTTACGTCTTTGTTACTTGGTGTCAGTGTATGTCTTTGTTACTTGGTGTCAGTGCATGTCTGTGTTACTTGGTCTAAGTGTGTGTCTTTGTTACTTGGTGGAAGTGTGTGTCTGTGTTACTGGGTATCAGTGCATGTCTTTGTTAGTTGGTGTCAGTGTATGTCGTTGTTACTTGGTGTATGTTTGTGTCAGTGTTACTGGGTGTCAGTGTATGTCTTTGTTACTTGGTGTCAGTGTATGTCTGTGTTGCTTGGTGTCAGTGTGTGTCTTTGTTACTTGGTGTCCGTGTATGTCTCTGTTACGTTGTGTAAGTGTATGAATATGTTACTTGGTGTCAGTGTTTGACTTTGTTACTTTGTGGAAGTGTGTGTCTGTGTTACTGGGTATCAGTGTATGTCTTTGTGACTTGGTGTCAGTGTATGTCTTTGTTTCTGGGTGTCAGTGTTTGTCTTTGTGACTTGGTGTCAGTGTGTGTCTGTTAGACTTTGTTACTTGGTGTCAGTGTCTGTCTTTGTTACTGTGTGTCAGTGTTTCTCTATGTTACTGTGTGTCAGTGTGTGTTTGTTTCTGTTACTGGGTGTTAGTGTGTGTCTGTGTTACTTGGTGTAAGTGTATGTCTCTGTTTGTTGGTGTCAGTGGATGTCTTTGTTACTTGGTGTCAGTGTTTGTCTTTGTTACTTGGTGTAAGTGTGTGTCTGTGTTACTGGGTAACAGTGTACGTCTTAGTTACTTGGTGCCAATGTCTGTCTGTGTTACTTGGTGTAAGAGTGTGTCTTTGTTACTTGGTGTAATTGTATGTCTTTGTTACTTGAAGTCAGTGTATGTCATTGTTACTTGCTGTAAGTGAGTGTTTGTGTTACTTGGTGTAAGTGTGTGTCTGTGTTACTTGGTATCAGTGTATGTTTTTGTTACTTGGTGTAAGTGTGTGTCTGTGTTACTGGGTAACAGTGTATGTCTTTGTTACTTGGTGTCAGTTTGTGTCTGTGTTACTTGGTGTAAGAGTGTGTCTGTGTTACTTGGTGTAAATGTGTGTCTTTGTTACTTGGTGTAATTGTATGTCTTTGTTACTTGGTGTAAGTGTGTGTCTGTGTTACTTGGTGTAAGTGTGTGTCTGTGTTACTTGGTATCAGTGTATGTCTTTGTTACTTGGTGTAAGTGTGTGTCTGTGTTACTGGGTAACAGTGTATGTCTTTGTTACTTGGTGTCAGTGTATGTCTGTGTTACTTGGTGTAAGTGTGTGTCTTTGTTACTTAGTGTAATTGTATGTCTTTGTTACTTGGTGTAAGTGTGTGGCTTTGTTCCTTGGTGTAATTGTATGTCCTTGTTACTTGGTGTCAGTGTATGTCTGTGTTACGTGGTGCAAGTGTATGTCTTTGTTACTTGGTGTAAGTGTGTGTCCGTGTTAGTGGGTGTAAATGTGTTTCTGTGTTAATGGGTATCAGTGTATGTCTTTGTTACTTGGTGTCAGTGTATGTCTGTGTTACTTGGTGTAAGTGTGTGTCTGTTTTACTGGGTGTCAGTGCATGTCTTTGTTACTTGGTGTCAGTGTATATCTGTGTTACTTGGTGTAAGTGTGTGTCTTTGTTACTTGGTGTAATTGTATGTCTTTGTTACTTGCTGTCAGGGTGTGTCTGTGTTACTTGGTGTCAGTGTATGTCTTTGTAACTTGGTGTAAGTGTTTGTCTTTGTTACTTGGTGTCAGTGTATGTCTTTGTTACTTGGTGTAAGTGAGTGTTTGTGTTACTTGGTGTAAGTGTGTGTCTGTGTTACTTGGTATCAGTGGATGTCTTTGTTACTTGGAGTAAGTGTGTGTCTGTGTTACTGGGTAACAGTGTATGTCTTTGTTACTTGGTGTCAGTGTATGTCTGTGTTACTTGGTGTAAGTGTGTACCTTTGTTACTTGTTGTAATTGTATGTCTTTGTTACTTGGTGTCAGTGTATGTCTTTGTTACTTGGTGTCAGTGTATGTCTTTGTTACTTGGTGTAAGTGTGTGTCTGTGTTACTGGGTATCAGTGTATATCTTTGCTACTTTGTGTCAGTGTATGTCTTTGTGACTTGGTGTCAGTGTATGTCTTTGTGACTGGGTGTCACTGTATGTCTTTGTGACTTTGTGTCAGTGTATGTCTTTGTTACTGGGTGTCCCTTTACGTCTTTGTTACTTGGTGTCAGTGTATGTCTTTGTTACTTGGTGTCAGTGTATGTCTGTGTTACTTGGTGTAAGTGTGTGTCTTTGTTACTTGGTGGAAGTGTGTGTCTGTGTTACTGGGTATCAGTGCATGTCTTTGTTAGTTGGTGTCAGTGTATGTCGTTGTTACTTGGTGTATGTTTGTGTCAGTGTTACTGGGTGTCAGTGTATGTCTTTGTTACTTGGTGTCTGTGTATGTCTGTGTTACTTTGTGTAAGTGTATGCATATGTTACTTGGTGTCAGTGTTTGACTTTGTTACTTTGTGGAAGTTTGTGTCTGTGTTACTGGGTATCAGTGTATGTCTTTGTGACTTGTTGTCAGTTTGTGTCTTTGTTTCTGGTTGTCAGTGTTTGTCTTTGTGACTTGGTGTCAGTGTGTCTCTGTTAGAAGTTGTTACTTGGTGTCAGTGTCTCTCTGTGTATGTCTTTGTTACTGTGTGTCAGTGTTTCTCGATGTTACTGGGTGTCAGTGTGTGTTTGTTTCTGTTACTGGGTGTCAGTGTGTGTCTGTGTTACTTGGTGTAAGTGTATGTCTTTGTTTGTTGGTGTCAGTGGATGTCTTTGTTACTTGGTGTCAGTGGTTGTCTTTGTTACTTGGTGTAAGTGTGTGTCTGTGTTACTGGGTAACAGTGAACGTCTTTGTTACTTGGTGTCAGTGTCTGTCTGTGTTACTTGGTGTAAGAGTGTGTCTTTGTTACTTGGTGTAATTGTATGTCTTTGTTAATTGGCGTCAATGTATGTCTTTGTTACTTGCTGTAAGTGAGTGTTTGTGTTACTTGGTGTAAGTGTGTGTCTGTGTGACTTGGTATCAGTGTATGTCTTTGTTACTTGGTGTAAGAGTGTATCTGTGTTACTGGGTAACAGTGTATGTATTTGTTACTTGGTGTCAGTGTATGTCTGTGTTACTGGGTATCAGTGTCTGTCTTTGTTACTTGGTGTCAGTGTATGTCAAAATACTTGGTGTAAGTGTATGTCTTTGTTCCTTGGTGTAATTGTCTGTCTTTGTTACTTGGTGTTAGTGTATGTCTTTGTTACTTGGTGTCAGTGGATGTCTTTGTTACTTGGTGTCAGTGTGTGTCTGTGTTACTGGGTATCAGTGTATGTCTTTGTTACTGGGTGTCACTGTGTGTCTGTGTAACTGGGTATCAGTGTATGTCTTTGTTACTTGGTGTAAGTGTGTGTCTTTGTTCCTTGTTGTAATTGTATGTCCTTGTTACTTGGTGTCAGTGTATGTCTGTGTTACGTGGTGCAAGTGTATGTCTTTGTTACTTGGTGTAAGTGTGTGTCTGTGTTACTTGGTGTCAGTGTGTGTCTGTGTTCCTGGGTATCAGTGTATGTATTTGTTACTTGGTGTCAGTGCATGTCTGTGTTAGTGGGTGTCAATGTGTTTCAGTGTTACTGGGTATCAGTGTATGTCTTTGTTACTTGGTGTCAGTGTATGTCTGTGTTACTTGGTGTAAGTGTGTGTCTGTGTTACTGGGTGTCACTGTGTGTCTGTGTTACTTGGTGTACGTGTGTGTCTTTGTTGCTTGGTGTCCGTGTGTGTCTTTGTTACTGGATGTCAGTGCATGTCTTTGTTACTTGGTGTCAGTGTATATCTGTATTACTTGGTGTAAGTGTGTGTCTTTGTTACTTGGTGTAATTGTATGTCTTTGTTACTTGGTGTCAGTGTGTGTCTGTGTTACTTGGTGTCAGTGTATGTCGTTGTAACTTGGTGTAAGTGTGTGTCTGTATTACTTGGTGTAAGTGCGTGTCTGTGTTCCTGGGTATCAGTGTACGTCTTTGTTACTTGGTGTCAGTGTATGTCTGTGTTACTTGGTGTAAGTGTGTGTCTGTGTTACTGGGTATCAGTGTATGTCTTTGTTACTTGGTGCCATTGTATGTCTGTGTTGCTTGGTGTAAGTGTGTGTCAGTGTTACTGGGTGTCATTGTGTGTCTGTGTTACTTGGTGTAAGTATGTGTCTTTGTTACTTGATGTCCGTGTGTGTCTGTGTTACTGGGTGTCAGTGTATGTCTTTGTTACTGGGTGTCAGTGTATGTCTTTGTTACTTGGTGTAAGTGTGTGTCTGTGTTACATGGTATCAGTGCATATCTTTGTTACTTGGTGTCAGTGTATGTCTTTGTTACTTTGTGTAAGTGTGTGTCTGTGTTACTGGGTGTTAGTGTATGTCTTTGTGACTTGGTGTCAATGTATGTCTTTGCTCCTGGGTGTCAGTGTGTGTCTTTGTGAATTGGTGTCAGTGTATGTCTTTGTTACTTGTTGTAAGTGTTTGTCTGTGTTACTGGGTATCTGTGTATGTCTTTGTTACTTGGTGTCAGTGTATGTCAAAATACTTGGTGTAAGTGTATGTCTTTGTTACTTGGTGTAATTGTATTTCTTTGTTACTTTGTGTAAGTGTGTGTCTGTGTTACTGGGTGTCAGTGTGTGTCTGTGTTACTTGGTGTAAGTCTGTGTCTTTGTTACTTGGTGTCCGTGTGTGTCTGTGTTACTAGGAGTCAATGTATTTCTTCGTTTCTGGGTGTCAGTTTATGTCATTGTTACTTGGTGTAAGTGTGTGACTGTGTTACTGGGTGTCAGTGTATGTCTGTTTTACTTGGTGTAAGTGTGTGTCTGTGTTCCTGGGTATCAGTGTATGTCTTTGTGACTTGGTGTCAGTGTATGTCTTTGTTACTGGGTGTCAATGTGTGTCTTTGTGACTTGGTGTCAGTGTATGTCTTTGTTACTTGGTGTAAGTGTGTGTCTGTGTTACTGGGTATCAGTGTATGTCTTTGTTACTTGGTGTCAGTGTATGTCAAAATATTTTGTGTAAGTCGATGTCTTTGTTACTTGGTGTAATTGTCTGTCTTTTTTACTTGGTGTAAGTGTATGTCTTTGTTACTTGGTGTCAGTGTATGTCTTTGTAACTTGGTGTCAGTGTGTGTCTGTGTTACTGGGTATCAGTGTATGTCTTTGTGACTTGCTATCAGTGTATGTCTTTGTGACTTGGTGTCAGTGTATGTCTTTGTTACTGGGTGTCAGTGTGTGACTGTGTGACTTGGTGTCAGTGTATTTCTTTGTTACTGTTTATTAGTGTTTCTCTGTGTTACTGGGTGTCAGTTTGTGTTTGTTTGTTTTACTGGGTGTCAATGTATGTCTTTGTTACTTGGTGTAAGTGTGTGTCTGTGTTGCTGGGTATCAGTGTCTTTATTTGTTACTTGGTGTCAGTGTATGTCTGTGTTAGTTGGTGTAAGTGTGTTTCAGTGTTACTGGGTATCAGTGTATGTCTTCGTTCCTTGGTGTCAGTGTATGTCTTTGTTACTTGGTGTCAGTGTGTGTCTGTGTTACTTGGTGTCAGTGTATGTCTTTGTTACTTGGTGTAAGTGTGTGTCTGTGTTACTTGGTGTAAGTGTGTGTCTGTGTTCCTGGGTATCAGTGTACGTCTTTGTTACTTGGTGTCAGTGTATGTCTGTGTTACTTGGTGTAAGCGTGTGTCTGTGTTGCTGGGTATCAGTGTATGTCTTTGTTACTTGGTGTCATTGTCTGTCTGTGTTGCTTGGTGTAAGTGTATGTCAGTGTTACTGGGTGTCATAGTGTGTCTGTGTTACTTGGTGTAAGTGTGTGTCTTTGCTACTTGGTGTCCGTGTGTGTCTGTGTTACTGGGTGTCAGTGTATGTCTTTGTTACTTGGTGTCAGTGTATGTCTTTGTTACTTGGTGTAAGTGTGTGTCTGTGTTACTGGGTATCAGTGTCTGTCTTTGTTACTTGGTGTCAGTGTGTGTCTGTGTTACAGGGTATCAATGTATGTCATTGTACCTTTGTGTCAGTGTATGACTTTGTTACTTGGTGTAAGTGTGTGTCTGTGTTACTGGGTGTCAGTGTATGTCTTTGTGACCTGGTGTCAGTGTATGTCTTTGCTACTGGGTGTCAGTGAGTGTCTTTGTGACTTGGTGTCAATGTATGTCTTTGTTACTTGTTGTAAGTGTGTGTCTGTGTTACTGGGTATCTGTGTATGTCTTTGTTACTTGGTGTCAGTGTATGTCAACATACTTGGTGTAAGTGTATGTCTTTGTTACTTGGTGTAATTGTCTGTCTTTGTTACTTTGTGTAAGTGTGTGTCTGTGTTACTGGGTGTCAGTGTGTGTCTGTGTTACTTGGTGTAAGTCTGTGTCTTTGCAACATGGTGTCCGTGTGTGTCTGTGTTACTAGGAGTCAATGTATGTCTTCGTTTCTGGGTGTCTGTTTATGTCTTTGTTACTTGGTGTAAGTGTGTGACTGTGTTCTTGGGTATCTGTGTATGTCTTTGTGACTTGGTGTCAGTGTATGTCTTTGTTACTGGGTGTCAATGTGTGTCTTTGTGACTTGGTGTCAGTGTATGTCTTTGTTACTTGGTGTAAGTGTGTGTCTGTGTTACTGGGTATCAGAGTATGTCTTTGTTACTTGGTGTCAGTGTATGTCAAAATATTTGGTGTAAGTCGATGTCTTTGTTACTTGGTGTATTTGTCTGTCTTTTTTACTTGGTGTAAGTGTATGTCTTTGTTACTTGGTGTCAGTGTATGTCTTTGTTACTGGGTGTCACTGTGTGTCTGTGTAACTGGGTATCAGTGTATGTCTTTGTTACTTGGTGTAAGTGTGTGTCTTTGTTACTTGGTGTATTTGTCTGTCTTTTTTACTTGGTGTATGTGTATGTCTTTGTTACTTGGTGTCAGTGTATGTCTTTGTTACTGGGTGTCACTGTGTATCTGTGTATCTGGGTGTCAGTGTGTGCCTGTGTTACTTGGTGTACGTGTGTGTCTTTGTTCCTTGGTGTCAGTGTATATCTGTGTTACTTGGTGTAAGTGTGTGTCTTTGTTACTTGGTGTAATTGTATGTCTTTGTTACTTGGTGTCAGTGTGTGTCTGTGTTACTTGGTGTCAGTGTATGTCCTTGTTACTTGCTGTAAGTGTGTGTCTGTGTTACTTGGTGTAAGTGTGTGTCTGTGTTCCTGGGTATCAGTGTACGACTTTGTTACTTGGTGTCAGTGTATGTCTGTGTTACTTGGTGTAAGTGCGTGTCTGTGTTACTGGGTATCAGTGTATGTCTTTGTTACTTGGTGTCATTGTATGTCTGTGTTGCTTGGTGTAAGTGTATGTCAGTGTTACTGGGTGTCATAGTGTGTCTGTGTTACTTGGTGTAAATATGTGTCATTGTTACTTGGTGTCCGTGTGTGTCTGTGTTACTGGGTGTCAGTGTATGTCTATGTTACTGGGTGTCAGTGTATGTCTTTGTTACTTGGTGTAAGTGTGTGTCTGTGTTACTGCGTATCAGTGTCTGTCTTTGTTACTTGGTGTAAGTGTGTGTCTGTGTTGCACGGTATCAGTGCATGTCTTTGTTACTTGGTGTCAGTGTATGTCTTTGTTACTTGGTGTAAGTGTGTGTCTGTGTTACTGGGTGTCAGTGTATGTCTTTGTGACTTGGTGTCAGTGCATGTCTTTGCTCCTGGGTGTCAGTGTGTGGCTTTGTGAATTGGTGTCAGTGTATGTCTTTGTTACTTGTTGTAAGTGTGTGTCTGTGTTACTGGGTATCTGTGTATGTCTTTGTTACTTGGTGTCAGTGTATGTCAAAATACTTGGTGTAAGTGTATGTCTTTGTTACTTGGTGTAATTGTATGTCTTTGTTACTTTGTGTAAGTGTGTGTCTGTGTTACTGGTTGTCAGTGTGTGTCTGTGTTACTTGGTGTCTGTCTGTGTCTTTGTTACTTGGTGTCCGTGTGTGTCTGTGTTACTAGGAGTCAATGTATGTCTTCGTTTCTGGGTGTCAGTTTATGTCATTGTTACTTGGTGTAAGTGTGTGACTGTGTTACTGGGTGTCAGTGTATGTCTGTCTTACTTGGTGTATGTGTGTGGCTGTGTTCCTGGGTATCAGTGTATGTCTTTGTGACTTTGTGTCAGTGTATGTCTTTGTTACTGGGTGTCAATGTGTGTCTTTGTGACTTGGTGTCAGTGTATGTCTTTGTTACTTGGTGTAAGTGTGTGTCTGTGTTACTGGGTATCAGTGTATGTCTTTGTTACTTGGTGTCAGTGTATGTCAAAATATTTTGTGTAAGTCGATGTCTTTGTTAATTGGTGTAATTGTCTGTCTTTTTTACTTGGTGTAAGTGTATGTCTTTGTTACTTGGTGTCAGTGTATATCTTTGGAACTTGGTGTCAGTGTGTGTCTGTGTTACTGGGTATCAGTGTATGTCTTTGTGACTTGGTATCAGTGTATGTCTTTGTGACTTGGTATCAGTGTATGTCTTTGTTACTGGATGTCAGTGTGTGACTGTGTTACTTGGTGTCAGTGTATGTCTTTGTTACTGTTTATTAGTGTTTCTCTGTGTTACTGGGTGTCAGTGTGTGTTTGTTTGTTTTACTGGGTGTCAATGTATGTCTTTGTTACTTGGTGTAAGTGTGTGTCTGTGTTACTGGGTATCAGTGTCTTTGTTAGTTACTTGATGTAAGTGTATGTCTTTGTTACTTGGTGTAAGTGTGTGTCTGTGTTACTTGGTGTCAGTGTGTGTGTGTGTTCCTGGGTATCAGTGTATGTATTTGTTACTTGGTGTCAGTGTATGTCTGTGTTAGTTGGTGCAAGTGTGTTTCAGTGTTACTGGGTATCAGTGTATGTCTTTGTTACTTGGTGTCAGTGTATGTCTGTGTTACTTGGTGTAAGTGTCTGTCTGTGTTATTGGGTGTCACTGTGTGTCTGTGTTACTTGGTGTACGTGTGTGTCTTTGTTACTTGGTGTCCGTGTGTGTCTGAGTTACTGGGTGTCAATGCATGTCTTTGCTACTTGGTGTCAGTGCATATCTGTGTTACTTGGTGTAAGTGTGTGTCTTTGTTACTTGGTGTAATTGTATGTCTTTGTTACTTGGTGTCAGTGTGTGTCTGTGTTACTTGGTGTCAGTGTATGTATTTGTTACTTGGTGTAAGTGTGTGTCTGTGTTACTTGGTGTAAGTGTGTGTCTGTGTTCCTGGGTATCAGTGTACGTCTTTGTTACTTGGTGTCAGTGTATGTCTGTGTTACTTGGTGTAAGTGTGTGTCTGTGTTGCTGGATATCAGTGTATGTCTTTGTTACTTGGTGTCATTGTCTGTCTGTGTTGCTTGGTGTAAGTGTGTGTCTGTGTTACTGGGTGTCAGTGTGTGTCTGTGTTACTTGGTGTCCGTGTGTGTCTGTGTTACTGGGTGTCAGTGTATGTCTTTGTTACTGGGTGTCAGTGTATGTCTTTGTTACTTGGTGTAAGTGTGTGTCTGTGCTACTGGGTATCAGTGTCTGTCTTTGTTACTTGGTGTAAGTGTGTGTCTGTGTTACAGGGTATCAATGTATGTAATTGTAACTTGGTGTCAGTGTATGTCTTTGTTACTTGGTGTAAGTGTGTGTCTGTGTTACTGGGTGTCAGTGTATGTCTTTGTGACTTGGTGTCAGTGTATGTCTTGGCTACTGGGTGTCAGTGGGTGTCTTTGTGACTTGTTGTCAATGTATGTCTTTGTTACTTGTTGTAAGTGTGTGTCTGTGTTACTGGGTATCTGTGTATGTCTTTGTTACTTGGTGTCAGTGTATGTCTTTGTTACTTTGTGTAAGTGTGTGTCTGTGTTACTGGGTGTCAGTGTGCGTCTGTGTTACTTGGTGTAAGTCTGTGTCTTTGTCACATGGTGTCCGTGTGTGTCTGTGTTACTAGGAGTCAATGTATGTCTTCGTTTCTGGGTGTCTGTTTATGTCTTTGTTACTTGGTGTAAGTGTGTGACTGTGTTCCTGGGTATCTGTCTATGTCTTTGTGACTTGCTGTCAGTGTATGTCTTTGTTACCGGGTGTCAATGTGTGTCTTTGTGACTTGGTGTCAGTGTATGTCTTTGTTACTTGTTGTAAGTGTGTGTCTGTGTTACTGGGTATCAGTGTATGTCTTTGTTACTTGGTGTCAGTGTATGTCAAAATATTTGGTGTAAGTCGATGTCTTTGTTACTTGGTGTATTTGTCTGTCTTTTTTACTTGGTGTAAGTGTATGTCTTTGTTACTTGGTGTCAGTGTGTGTCTTTGTTACTTGGTGTATTTGTCTGTCTTTTTTACTTGGTGTAAGTGCATGTCTTTGTTACTTGGTGTCAGTGTATGTCTTTGTTACTGGGTGTCACTGTGTGTCTGTGTAACTGGGTATCAGTGTATGTCTTTGTGACTTGGTGTAAGTGTGTGTCTTTGTTACTTGGTGTATTTGTCTGTCTTTTTTACTTGGTGTAAGTGTATGTCTTTGTTACTTGGTGTCAGTGTATGTCTTTGTTACTGGGTGTCACTGTGTATCTGTGTAACTGGGTGTCAGTGTGTGTCTGTGTTACTTGGTGTTCGTGTGTGTCTTTGTTCCTTGGTGTCCGTGTGTGTCTGTGTTACTGGGTGTCAGTGCATGTCTTTGTTACTTGGTGTCAGGGTATATCTGTGTTACTTGGTGTAAGTGTGTGTCTTTGTTACTTGGTGTATTTGTATGTCTTTGTTACTTGGTGTCAGTGTGTGTCTGTGTTACTTGGTGTCAGTGTATGTCTTTGTTACTTGGTGTCAGTGTGTGTCTGTGTTACTTGGTGTAAGTGTGTGTCTGTGTTCCTGGGTATCAGTGTACGTCTTTGTTACTTGGTGTCATTGTATGTCTGTGTTACTTGGTGTAAGTGTGTGTCTGTGTTACTGGGTATCAGTGTATGTCTTTGTTACTTCGTGTCATTGTATGTCTGTGTTGCTTGGTGTAAGTGTGTGTCAGTGTTACTGGGTGTCATTGTGTGTCTGTGTTACTTGGTGTAAATATGTGTCTTTGTTACTTGGTGTCCGTGTGTGTCTGTGTTACTGGGTGTCAGTGTCTGTCTTTGTTACAGGGTGTCAGTGTATGTCTTTGTTACTTGGTGTAAGTGTGTGTCTGTGTTACTGCGTATCAGTGTCTGTCTTTGTTACTTGGTGTAAGTGTGTCTCTGTGTTGCACGGTATCAGTGCATGTCTTTGTTACTTGGTGTCAGTGTATGTCTTTGTTACTTGGTGTAAGTGTGTGTCTGTGTTACTGGGTGTCAGTGTATGTCTTTGTGACTTGGTGTCAGTGTATGTCTTTGCTCCTGGGTGTCAGTGTGTGTCTTTGTGAATTGGTGTCAGTGTATGTCTTTGTTACTTGTTGTAAGTGTGTGTCTGTGTTACTGGGTATCTGTGTATGTCTTTGTTACTTGGTGTCAGTGTATGTCAAAATACTTGGTGGAAGTGTATGTCTTTGTTACTTGGTGTAATTGTATGTCTTTGTTACTTTGTGTAAGTGTGTGTCTGTGTTACTGGTTGTCAGTGTGTGTATGTGTTACTTGGTGTAAGTCTGTGTCTTTGTTACTTGGTGTCCGTGTGTGTCTGTGTTACTAGGAGTCAATGTATGTCTTCGTTTCTGGGTGTCAGTTTATGTCATTGATACTTGGTGGAAGTGTGTGGCTGTGTTCCTGGGTATCAGTGTATGTCTTTGTGACTTGGTGTCAGTGTATGTCTTTGTTACTGGGTGTCAATGTGTGTCTTTGTGACTTGGTGTCAGTGTATGTCTTTGTTACTTGGTGTAAGTGTGTGTCTGTGTTACTGGGTATCAGTGTATGTCTTTGTTACTTGGTGTCAGTGTATGTCAAAATATTTTGTGTAAGTCGATGTCTTTGTTACTTGGTGTAATTGTCTGTCTTTTTACTTGGTGTAAGTGTATGTCTTTGTTACTTGGTGTCAGTGTATGTCTTTTAACTTGGTGTCAGTGTGTGTCTGTGTTACTGGGTATCAGTGTATGTCTTTGTGACTTGGTGTCAGTGTATGTCTTTGTTACTGTTTATTAGTGTTTCTCTGTGTTACTGGGTGTCAGTGTGTGTTTGTTTGTTTTACTGGGTGTCAATGTATGTCTTTGTTACTTGGTGTAAGTGTGTGTCTGTGTTACTGGGTATCAGTGTTTTTATTTGTTACTTGGTGTAAGTGTATGTCTTTGTTACTTGGTGTATGTGTGTGTCTGTGTTCCTGGGTATCAGTGTATGTATTTGTTACTTGGTGTCAGTGTATGTCTGTGTTAGTTGGTGCAAGTGTGTTTCAGTGTTACTGGGTATCAGTGTATGTCTTTGTTACTTGGTGTCAGTGTATGTCTGTGTTACTTGGTGTAAGTGTGTGTCTGTGTTATTGGGTGTCACTGTGTGTCTGTGTTACTTGGTGTACGTGTGTGTCTTTGTTACTTGGTGTCCGTGTGTGTCTGTGTTACTGGGTGTCAATGCATGTCTTTGCTACTTGGTGTCAGTGTATATCTGTGTTACTTGGTGTAAGTGTGTGTCTTTGTTACTTGGTGTAATTGTATGTCTTTGTTACTTGGTGTCAGTGTGTGTCTGTGTTACTTGGTGTCAGTGTATGTATTTGTTACTTGGTGTAAGTGTGTGTCTGTGTTACTTGGTGTAAGTGTGTGTCTGTGTTCCTGGGTATCAGTGTACGTCTTTGTTACTTGGTGTCAGTGTATGTCTGTGTTACTTGGTGTAAGTGTGTGTCTGTGTTGCTGGATATCAGTGTATGTCTTTGTTACTTGGTGTCGTTGTCTGTCTGTGTTGCTTGGTGTAAGTGTGTGTCTGTGTTACTGGGTGTCAGTGTGTGTCTGTGTTACTTGGTGTAAGTGTGTGTGTTTGCTACTTGGCGTCCGTGTGTGTCTGTGTTACTGGGTGTCAGTGTATGTCTTTGTTACTGGGTGTCAGTGTATGTCTTTGTTACTGGGTGTCAGTGTGTGTCTGTGTTACTTGGTGTAAGTGTGTGTGTTTGCTACTTGGCGTCCGTGTGTGTCTGTGTTACTGGGTGTCAGTGTATGTCTTTGTTACTTGGTGTCAGTGTATGTCTGTGTTACTTGGTGTAAGTGTGTGTCTTTGTTACTTGTTGTAATTGTATGTCTTTGTTACATGGTGTCAGTGTATGTCTGTGTTAATTGGTGTAAGTGTATGTCTTTGTTACTTGGTGTCAGTGTATGTCTTTGTTACTTGGTGTAAGTGTGTGTCTGTGTTACTGGGTATCAGTGTATGTCTGTGTTACTGGGGGTCAGTGTGTGTCTGTGTTACTGGGGGTCAGTGTGCGTTTCTAACTGGGTGTCAGTGTGTGTGTTGCTGGGTGTAAGTGTGTGTCTGTGTTACTGGGTATCAGTGTATGTCTTTGTTACTTGGTGTAAGTGTATGTCTTTGTTACTGGGTGTCAGTGTATGTCTTTGTTACTTGGTGTCAGTGTATGTCTGTGTTATTGGGTGTCAGTGTATGTCTTTGTTACTTGGTGTCAGTGTATGTCTGTGTTACTTGGTGTAAGTGTGTGTCTGTGTTACTGGGTGTAAGTATGTGTCTTTGTTACTTGGTGTCCGTGTGAGTCTGTGTTATTGGGTGTCAGTGTATGTCTTTGTTACTTGGTGTCAGTGTATGTCTGTGTTACTTGGTGTAAGTGTGTGTCTGTGTTACTGGGTGTAAGTATGTGTCTTTGTTACTTGGTGTCCGTGTGAGTCTGTGTTACTGGGTATCAGTGCCTGTCTTTGTTACTTGGTGTCAGTGTATGTCAAAATACTTGGTGTCACTATATGTCTTTGTGACTGGATGTCAGTGTGTGTCTTTGTGACTTGGTGTCAGTGTATGTCTTTGTTACTTGGTGTAACTGTGTGTCTGTGTTACTGGGTATCAGTGTATGCCTTTGTTACTTGGTGTCAGTGTATTAGCGACATGAAATGACATGAAACGCGACATGAAATCGTTGCCAGCATTCGCCAGAGCTGGCGGGCAGCCATAAAGACAGGGCTAAATTGTGGCGAGTCGAAGAGACTTAGTAGTTGGCAGGAAAAAAGACAGAGGCGCAAGGGGAGAGCCAACTGTGCAACAGCCCCAACAAACAAATTTCTCTGCAGCACCTGTGGAAGAGCCTGTTACTCCAGAATTGGCCTTTATAGCCACTCCAGGCGCTGCTTCACAAACCACTGACCACCTCCAGGCGCGTATCCATTGTCTCTCGAGATAAGGAGGCCCAAAGAGTCAGTGTATGTCAAAATACTTGGTGTCAGTATATGTCTTTGTTACTGGGTGTCAGTGTCTGTCTTTGTTACTTGGTGTAACTGCTTGTCTGTGTTCCTGGGTGTCAGTGTATGTCTGTGTTACTTGGTGTAAGTGTGTGTTTGTGTTACTTGGTGTCAGTGTATGTCTTTGTGACTTGGTGTCAGTGTGTGCTTTTGTTGCTGGGTGTCAGTCTGTGTCTTTGTGACTTGGTGTCAGCGTATGTCTTTGTTACTTGTTGTAAGTGTGTGTCTGTGTTACTGGGTATCAGTGTATGTCTTTGTTACTGGGTGCAAGTGTATGTCTTTGTTACTTGGTGTAATTGTCTGTCTTTGTTACTGGGTGTCAGTGTATGTCTTTGTTACTTGGTGTCAATGTGTCTCTGTGGTACTGGGTATCAGTGTATGTCTTTGTTACTTGGTGTCAGTGTATGTCTGAGTTACTTGGTGTAAGTGTGTGTCTGTGTTACTGGGTGTCAGTGTGTGTCTGTATTACTTGGTGTAAGTGTGTGTCTTTGTTACTTGGTGTCCGTGTGTGTCTGTGTTACTGGGTGCCAGTGTATGTCTTTGTTACTGGGTGTCAGTGTATGTCTTTGTACTTTATGTAAGTGTGTGTCTGTGTTACTGGGTGTCAGTGTCTGTCTGTGTTACTTGGTGTAAGTGTGTGTGTGTGTTACTGGGTATCAGTGTATGTCTTTGTGACTTGGTGTCAGTGTATGTCTTTGTTACTTGGTGTAAGTGTCTGTCTGTGTTACTGGGTGTCAGTGTATGTCTGTGTTACTTGGTGTAAGTGTGTGTCTTTGTTACTTGGTGTCAGTGTGCGTCTGTGTTCCTGGCTGTCAGTGTATGTCTTTGTTACTGGGTGTAAGTGTATGTCTTTGTTACTTGGTGTAAGTGTGTGTCTGTGTTACTGAGTATCTGTTTCTGTCTTTGTTACTTGGTGTCACTGTATGTCAAAATAATTGGTGTAAGTGTATGTCTTTGTTAGTTGGTGTAATTGTCTGTCTTTGTTACTTGGTGTAAGTGTGTGTCTTTGTTACTTGGTGTAAGTGTTTGTCTTTGTTACTTGGAGTCAGTGTATGTCTTTGTTACTTGGTGTCAGTGTGTGTCTGTGTTACTGGGTATCAGTGTTAGTCTTTGTGACTTGGTATCAGTGTACGTCTTTGTGACTGGGTGTCTGTGTGTGTCTTTGTGACTTGGAGTCAGTGTATGTCTTTGTTACTTGGTGTAAGTGTGTGTCTGTGTTAATGGGTATCAGTGTATGTCTTTGTTACTTGTTGTCAGTGTATGTCAAAATACTTGGTGTCAGTGTTTGTCTTCGTTACTGGGTGTCAGTGTATGTCCTTGTTACTTGGTGTAAGTGTGTGTCTGTTTTACTGGGTGTCAGTCTATGTCTGTGTTACTTGGTGTAAGTGTGTGTCTTTGTTACTGGCTATCAGTGTATGTCTTTGTGACTTGGTGTCAGTGTGTGCCTTTGTTACTGGGTGTCAGTGAGTGTCTTTGTGACTTGGTGTCAGTGTATGTCTTTGTTACTTGGTGTAAGTGTGTGTCTGTGTTACTGGGTATCAGTGCATGTCTTTGTTACTTGGTGTCAGTGTATGTCAAAATACTTGTGCAAGTGTATGTCTTTGTTACTTGGTGTAATTGTCTGTCTTTGTTACTGGGTGTCAGTGTATGTCTTTGTTACTTGGTGTCAGTGTGTCTCTGTGGTACTGGGTATCAGTGGATGTCTTTGTAACTTGGTGTCAGTGTATGTCTGAATTACTTGGTGTAAGTGTTTGTCTGTGTTACTGGGTGTCAGTGTGTGTCTGTGTTACTTGGTGTAAGTGTGTGTCTTTGTTACTTGGTGTCCGTGTGTGTCTGTGTTACTGGGTGCCAGTGTATGTCTTTGTTACTGGGTGTCAGTGTATGTCTTTGTTACTTTATGTAAGTGTGTGTCTGTGTTACTGGGTGTCAGTGTCTGTCTGTGTTACTTGGTGTAAGTGTGTGTGTGTGTGTTACTGGGTATCAGTGTATGTCTTTGTGACTTGGTGTCAGTGTATGTCTTTGTTACTTGGTGTAAGTGTCTGTCTGTGTTACTGGGTGTCAGTGTATGTCTGTGTTACTTGGTGTAAGTGTGTGTCTTTGTTACTTGGTGTCAGTGTGCGTCTGTGTTCCTGGCTGTCAGTGTATGTCTTTGTTACTGGGTGTAAGTGTATGTCTTTGTTACTTGGTGTAAGTGTGTGTCTGTGTTACTGAGTATCTGTTTCTGTCTTTGTTACTTGGTGTCACTGTATGTCAAAATAATTGGTGTAAGTGTATGTCTTTGTTAGTTGGTGTAATTGTCTGTCTTTGTTACTTGGTGTAAGTGTGTGTCTTTGTTACTTGGTGTAAGTGTTTGTCTTTGTTACTTGGTGTCAGTGTATGTCTTTGTTACTTGGTGTCAGTGTGTGTCTGTGTTACTGGGTATCAGTGTTAGTCTTTGTGACTTGGTATCAGTGTACGTCTTTGTGACTGGGTGTCTGTGTGTGTCTTTGTGACTTGGAGTCAGTGTATGTCTTTGTTACTTGGTGTAAGTGTGTGTCTGTGTTAATGGGTATCAGTGTATGTCTTTGTTACTTGTTGTCAGTGTATGTCAAAATACTTGGTGTCAGTGTTTGTCTTCGTTACTGGGTGTCAGTGTATGTCCTTGTTACTTGGTGTAAGTGTGTGTCTGTTTTACTGGGTGTCAGTCTATGTCTGTGTTACTTGGTGTAAGTGTGTGTCTTTGTTACTGGCTATCAGTGTATGTCTTTGTGACTTGGTGTCAGTGTGTGCCTTTGTTACTGGGTGTCAGTGAGTGTCTTTGTGACTTGGTGTCAGTGTATGTCTTTGTTACTTGGTGTAAGTGTGTGTCTGTGTTACTGGGTATCAGTGCATGTCTTTGTTACTTGGTGTCAGTGTATGTCAAAATACTTGTGCAAGTGTATGTCTTTGTTACTTGGTGTAATTGTCTGTCTTTGTTACTGGGTGTCAGTGTATGTCTTTGTTACTTGGTGTCAGTGTGTCTCTGTGGTACTGGGTATCAGTGTATGTCTTTGTTACTTGGTGTCAGTGTATGTCTGAATTACTTGGTGTAAGTGTTTGTCTGTGTTACTGGGTGTCAGTGTGTGTCTGTGTTACTTGGTGTAAGTGTGTGTCTTTGTTACTTGGTGTACTTGTGTGTCTGTGTTACTGGGTGCCAGTGTATGTCTTTGTTACTGGGTGTCAGTTTATGTCTTTGTTACTTTGTGTAAGTGTGTGTCTGTGTTACTGGGTGTCAGTGTCTGTCTATGTTACTTGGTGTAAGTGTATGTGTGTGTTACTGGGTATCAGTGTATGTCTTTGTGACTTGGTGTCAGTGTATGTCTTTGTTACTTGGTGTAAGTGTCTGTCTGTGTTACTGGGTGTCAGTTTATGTCTGTGTTACTTGGTGTAAGTTTGTGTCTTTGTTACTTGGTGTAAGTGTGTGTCTGTGTTACTGAGTATCTGTGTCTGTCTTTGTTACTTGGTGTCAGTGTATGTCAAAATAATTGGTGAAAGTGTATGTCTTTGTTAGTTGGTGTAATAGTCTGTCTTTGTTACTTGGTGTAAGTGTGTGTCTTTGTTACTTTTTGTAAGTGTTTGTCTGTGTTACTTGGTGTAAGTGTGTGTCTGTGTTAATGGGTATCAGTGTATGTCTTTGTTACTGGGTATCAGTGAATGTCTTTGTTACTGGGTGTCAGTGTATGTCTTTGTGACTTGGTGTCAGTGTATGTCTTTGTGACTTGGTATCAGTGTCTGTCTTTGTGACTGGGTGTCCGTGTGTGTCTTTGTGACTTGGTGTAAGTGTGTGTCTGTGTTACTGGGTATCAGTGTATGTCTTTGTTACTTGTTGTCAGTGTATGTCAAAATACTTGGTGTCAGTGTATGTCTTTGTTACTTGGTGTCAGTGTCTGTCTGAGTTACTTGGTGTTCGTGTGTGTCTGTGTTACTGGGTGTCAGTGTGTGTCTTTGTTACTTGGTGTAAGTGTGTGTCTGTGTTACTGAGGATCTGTTTCTGTCTTTGTTACTTGGTGTCAGTGTATGTCAAAATAATTGGTGTAAGTGTATGTCTTTGTTAGTTGGTGTAATTGTCTGTCTTTGTTACTTGGTGTAAGTGTGTGTCTTCGTTACTTGGTGTAAGTGTTTGTCTTTGTTACTTGGAGTCAGTGTATGTCTTTGTTACTTGGTGTCAGTGTGTGTCTGTGTTACTGGGTATCAGTGTATGTCTTTGTGACTTGGTATCAGTGTACGTCTTTGTGACTGGGTGTCTGTGTGTGTCTTTGTGACTTGGTGTCAGTGTATGTCTTTGTTACTTGGTGTAAGTGTGTGTCTGTGTTACTGGGTATCAGTGTATGTCTTTGTTACTTGTTGTCAGTGTATGACAAAATACTTGGTGTCAGTGTATGTCTTTGTTACTGGGTGTCAGTGTATGTCCTTGTTACTTGGTGTAAGTGTGTGTCTGTGTTACTGGGTGTCAGTGTATGTCTGTGTTACTTGGTGAAGTGTGTGTCTTTGTTACTTGGTGTCCTTGTGTGTCTGCGTTACTGGGTGCCAGTGTATGTCTTTGTTACTGGGTGTCAGCGTATGTCTTTGTTAATTGGTGTAAGTGTGTGTCTGTGTTACTTGGTGTAAGTGTATGTGTGTGTTACTGGGTATCAGTGTATGTCTTTGTGACTTGGTGTCAGTGTATGTCTTTGTTAATTGGTGTAAGTGTCTGTCTGTGTTACTGGGTGTCAGTGTATGTCTGTGTTACTTGGTGTAAGTTTGTGTCTTTGTTACTTGGTGTCAGTGTGCGTCTGTGTTCCTGGCTGTCAGTGTATGTCTTTGTTACTGGGTATCTGTGTATGTCTTTGTTACTTGGTGTAAGTGTGTGTCTGTGTTACTGAGTATCTGTGTCTGTCTTTGTTACTTGGTGTCAGTGTATGTCAAAATAATTGGTGTAAGTGTATGTCTTTGTTAGTTGGTGTAATAGTCTGTCTTTGTTACTTGGTGTAAGTGTGTGTCGTTGTTACTTGGTGTAAGTGTTTGTCTGTGTTACTTGGTGTTAGTGTGTGTCTGTGTTACTGGGTATCAGTGTATGTCTTTGTTACTGGGTATCAGTGAATGTCTTTGTTACTTGGTGTCAGTGTGTGTCTGTGTTACTTGGTGTAAGTTTGTGTCTTTGTTACTTGGTGTCAGTGTGCGTCTGTGTTCCTGGCTGTCAGTGTATGTCTTTGTTACTTTTTGTAAGTGTATGTCTTTGTTACTTGGTGTAAGTGTGTGTCTGTGTTACTGAGTATCTGTGTCTGTCTTTGTTACTTGGTGTCAGTGTATGTCAAAATAATTGGTGTAAGTGTATGTCTTTGTTAGTTGGTGTTATAGTCTGTCTTTGTTACTTGGTGTAAGTGTGTGTCTTTGTGACTTGGTGTAAGTGTTTGTCTGTGTTACTTGGTGTAAGCGTGTGTCTGTGTTACTGGGTGTCAGTGTATGTCTTTGTTACTGGGTGTCAGTGTATGTCCTTGTTACTTGGTGTAAGTGTGTGTCTGTGTTACTGGGTGTCAGTGTATGTCTGTGTTACTTGGTGTAAGTGTGTGTCTGTGTTACTGGGTATCAGTGTATGTCTTTGTGACTTGGTGTCAGTGTATGTCTTTGTTACTGGGTGTCAGTGTGTGTCATTGTGACTTGGTGTCAGTGTATGTCTTTGTTACTTGGAGTAAGTGTGTGTCTGTGTTACTGGTTATCAGTGTATGTCTTTGTTACTTGGTGTCAGTGTATGTCAAAATACTTGGTGTCAGTGTATGTCTTTGTTACTTGGTGTCAGTGTCTGTATGAGTTACTTGGTGTTAGTGTGTGTCTGTGTCACTGGGTGTCAGTGTGTGTCTGTTTTACTTGGTGTCAGTCTGTGTCTGTGTTACTGGGTATCAGTGTATGTCTTTGTGACTTGGTGTCAGTGTGTGCTTTTGTTGCTGGGTGTCAGTCTGTGTCTTTGTGACTTGGTGTCAGCGTATGTCTTTGTTACTTGGTGTATGTGTGTGTCTGTGTTACTTGATGTCAGTGTGTGTCTGTGTTCCTGGGTATCAGTGTATGTATTTGTTACTTGGTGTCAGTGTATGTCTGTGTTACTTGGTGTAAGTGTGTGTCTGTGTTATTGGGTGTCACTGTGTGTCTGTGTTACTTGGTGTACGTGTGTGTCTTTGTTACTTGGTGTCCGTGTGTGTCTGTGTTACTGGGTGTCAATGCATGTCTTTGCTACTTGGTGTCAGTGTATATCTGTGTTACTTGGTGTAAGTGTGTGTCTTTGTTACTTGGTGTAATTGTATGTCTTTGTTACTTGGTGTCAGTGTGTGTCTGTGTTACTTGGTGTCAGTGTATGTATTTGTTACTTGGTGTAAGTGTGTGTCTGTGTTACTTGGTGTAAGTGTGTGTCTGTGTTCCTGGGTATCAGTGTACGTCTTTGTTACTTGGTGTCAGTGTATGTCTGTGTTACTTGGTGTAAGTGTGTGTCTGTGTTGCTGGATATCAGTGTATGTCTTTGTTACTTGGTGTCATTGTCTGTCTGTGTTGCTTGGTGTAAGTGTGTGTCTGTGTTACTGGGTGTCAGTGTGTGTCTGTGTTACTTGGTGTAAGTGTGTGTCTTTGCTACTTGGTGTCCGTGTGTGTCTGTGTTACTGGGTGTCAGTGTATGTCTTTGTTACTGGGTGTCAGTGTATGTCTTTGTTACTGGGTGTCAGTGTGTGTCTGTGACACTAGGTGTCAGTATTTAGATTAGTTTCGAGATACAGCACTTAAACAGGCCCTTCGGCCCACCGATTCTGTGCCGACCATCAACCACCCATTTATACTGGTCTTTGTTACTTGGTGTAAGTGTGTGTCTGTGTTACTGGGTATCAGTGTATGACTTTCTTACTTGGTGTCAGTGTATGTCTGTGTTACTTGGTGTAGGTGTGTGTCTTTGTTACTTGTTGTAATTGTATGTCTTTGTTACATGGTGTCAGTGTACGTCTGTGTTAATTGGTGTAAGTGTATGTCTTTGTTACTTGGTGTCAGTGTATGTCTTTGTTACTTGGTGTAAGTGTGTGTCTGTGTTACTGGGTATCAGTGTATGTCTGTGTTACTGGGGGTCAGTGTGTGTCTGTGTTACTGGGGGTCACTGTGCGTTTCTAACTGGGTGTCAGTGTGTGTGTTGCTGGGTGTAAGTGTGTGTCTGTGTTACTGGGTATCAGTGTATGTCTGTGTTACTTGGTGTAAGTGTATGTGTGTGTTACTGGGTATCAGTGTATGTCTTTGTGACTTGGTGTCAGTGTATGTCTTTGTTAATTGGTGTAAGTGTCTGTCTGTGTTACTGGGTGTCAGTGTATGTCTGTGTTACTTGGTGTAAGTTTGTGTCTTTGTTACTTGGTGTCAGTGTGCGTCTGTGTTCCTGGCTGTCAGTGTATGTCTTTGTTACTGGGTATCTGTGTATGTCTTTGTTACTTGGTGTAAGTGTGTGTCTGTGTTACTGAGTATCTGTGTTTGTCTTTGTTACTTGGTGTCAGTGTATGTCAAAATAATTGGTGCAAGTGTATGTCTTTGTTAGTTGGTGTAATAGTCTGTCTTTGTTACTTGGTGTAAGTGTGTGTCGTTGTTACTTGGTGTAAGTGTTTGTCTGTGTTACTTGGTGTTAGTGTGTGTCTGTGTTACTGGGTATCAGTGTATGTCTTTGTTACTGGGTATCAGTGAATGTCTTTGTTACTTGGTGTCAGTGTGTGTCTGTGTTACTTGGTGTCAGTGTGTGTCTGTGTTACTTGGTGTCAGTGTGCGTCTGTGTTCCTGGCTGTCAGTGTATGTCTTTGTTACTTTTTGTAAGTGTATGTCTTTGTTACTTGGTGTAAGTGTGTGTCTGTGTTACTGAGTATCTGTGTCTGTCTTTGTTACTTGGTGTCAGTGTATGTCAAAATAATTGGTGTAAGTGTATGTCTTTGTTAGTTGGTGTTATAGTCTGTCTTTGTTACTTGGTGTAAGTGTTTGTCTGTGTTACTTGGTGTAAGCGTGTGGCTGTGTTACTGGGTATCAATGTATGTCTTTGTTACAGGGTATCAGTGTATGTCTTTGTTACTTGGTATCAGTGTATGTCTTTGTGACTGGGTGTCTGTGTGTGTCTTTGTGACTTGGTGTCAGTGTATGTCTTTGTTACTTGGTGTAAGTGTGTGTCTGTGTTACTGGGTATCAGTGTATGTCTTTGTTACATGTTGTCAGTGTATGTCAAAATACTTGGTGTCAGTGTATGTCTTTGTTACTGGGTGTCAGTGTATGTCCTTGTTACTTGGTGTAAGTGTGTGTCTGTGTTACTGGGTGTCAGTGTATGTCTATGTTACTTGGTGTAAGTGTGTGTCTGTGTTACTGGGTATCAGTGTATGTCTTTGTGACTTGGTGTCAGTGTATGTCTTTGTTACTGGGTGTCAGTGTGTGTCATTGTGACTTGGTGTCAGTGTATGTCTTTGTTACTTGGAGTAAGTGTGTGTCTGTGTTACTGGTTATCAGTGTATGTCTTTGTTACTTGGTGTCAGTGTATGTCAAAATACTTGGTGTCAGTGTATGTCTTTGTTACTTGGTGTCAGTGTCTGTCTGAGTTACTTGGTGTTAGTGTGTGTCTGTGTCACTGGGTGTCAGTGTGTGTCTGTTTTACTTGGTGTCAGTCTGTGTCTTTGTTACTTGGTGTCCGTGTGTGTCTGTGTTACTGGGTGTCAGTGTATGTCTTTGTTACTGGGTGTCAGTGTCTGTCTTTGTTACTTGGTGTAAGTGTGTGTCTGTGTTACTGGGTGTCAGTGTCTGTCTGTGTTACTTGGTGTAAGTGTGTGTCTGTGTTACTGGGTATCAGTGTATGTCTTTGTGACTTGGTGTCAGTGTGTGCTTTTGTTGCTGGGTGTCAGTCTGTGTCTTTGTGACTTGGTGTCAGCGTATGTCTTTGTTACTTGGTGTAAGTGTGTGTCTGTGTTACTGGGTATCAGTGCATGTCTTTGTTACTTGGTGTCAGTGTATGTCAAAATACTTGTGCAAGTGTATGTCTTTGTTACTTGGTGTATGTGTGTGTCTGTGTTACTTGATGTCAGTGTGTGTCTGTGTTCCTGGGTATCAGTGTATGTATTTGTTACTTGGTGTCAGTGTATGTCTGTGTTAGTTGGTGCAAGTGTGTTTCAGTGTTACTGGGTATCAGTGTATGTCTTTGTTACTTGGTGTCAGTGTATGTCTGTGTTACTTGGTGTAAGTGTGTGTCTGTGTTATTGGGTGTCACTGTGTGTCTGTGTTACTTGGTGTACGTGTGTGTCTTTGTTACTTGGTGTCCGTGTGTGTCTGTGTTACTGGGTGTCAATGCATGTCTTTGCTACTTGGTGTAAGTGTGTGTCTGTGTTACTTGGTGTAAGTGTGTGTCTGTGTTCCTGGGTATCAGTGTACGTCTTTGTTACTTGGTGCCAGTGTATGTCTGTGTTACTTGGTGTACGTGTGTGTCTGTGTTGCTGGATATCAGTGTATGTCTTTGTTACTTGGTGTCATTGTCTGTCTGTGTTGCTTGGTGTAAGTGTGTGTCTGTGTTACTGGGTGTCAGTGTGTGTCTGTGTTACTTGGTGTAAGTGTGTGTCTTTGCTACTTGGTGTCCGTGTGTGTCTGTGTTACTGGGTGTCAGTGTATGTCTTTGTTACTGGGTGTCAGTGTATGTCTTTGTTACTGGGTGTCAGTGTGTGTCTGTGACACTAGGTGTCAGTATTTAGATTAGTTTCGAGATACAGCACTTAAACAGGCCCTTCGGCCCACCGATTCTGTGCCGACCATCAACCACCCATTTATACTGGTCTTTGTTACTTGGTGTAAGTGTGTGTCTGTGTTACTGGGTATCAGTGTATGACTTTCTTACTTGGTGTCAGTGTATGTCTGTGTTACTTGGTGTAAGTGTGTGTCTTTGTTACTTGTTGTTATTGTATGTCTTTGTTACATGGTGTCAGTGTATGTCTGTGTTAATTGGTGTTAGTCTATGTCTTTGTTACTTGGTGTCAGTGTATGTCTTTGTTACTTGGTGTAAGTGTGTGTCTGTGTTACTGGGTATCAGTGTATGTCTGTGTTACTGGGGGTCAGTGTGTGTCTGTGTTACTGGGGGTCACTGTGCGTTTCTAACTGGGTGTCAGTGTGTGTGTTGCTGGGTGTAAGTGTGTGTCTGTGTTACTGGGTATCAGTGTATGTCTTTGTTACTTGGTGTAAGTGTATGTCTTTGTTACTGGGTGTCAGTGTATGTCTTTGTTACTTGGTGTCAGTGTATGTCTGTGTTATTGGGTGTCAGTGTATGTCTTTGTTACTTGGTGTCAGTGTATGTCTGTGTTACTTGGTGTAAGTGTGTGTCTGTGTTACTGGGTGTAAGTATGTGTCTTTGTTACTTGGTGTCCGTCTGAGTCTGTGTTACTGGGTGTCAGTGTATGTCTTTGTTACTGGGTGTCAGTGTATGTCTTTGTTACTTGGTGTAAGTGTGTGTCTCTTTTACTGGGTATCAGTGCCTGTCTTTGTTACTTGGTGTCAGTGTATGTCAAAATACTTGGTGTCACGAGATGTCTTTGTGACTGGGTGTCAGTGTGTGTCTTTGTGACTTGGTGTCAGTGTATGTCTTTGTTACTTGGTGTAACTGTGTGTCTGTGTTACTGGGTATCAGTGTATGCCTTTGTTACTTGGTGTCAGTGTATGTCAAAATACTTGGTGTCAGTATATGTCTTTGTTACTGGGTGTCAGTGTCTGTCTTTGTTACTTGGTGTAACTGCTTGTCTGTGTTCCTGGGTGTCAGTGTATGTCTGTGTTACTTGGTGTAAGTGTGTGTTTGTGTTACTTGGTGTCAGTGTATGTCTTTGTTACAGTGTACCAGTGTTTCTCTGTGTTACTGGGTATCAGTGTGTGTTTGTCTTTGTTACTTGGTGTCAGTGTGTGTCTGTGTTCCTGGGTGTCAGTGCATGTCTTTGTTACTCGGTGTAAGTGTATGTCTTTGTTACTTGGTGTAATTGTCTGTCTTTGTTACTTGGTGTAAGTGTGTGTCTTTGTGACTTGTTGTCAGTGTATGTCTCTGTTACTGGGTATCAGTGTATGTCTTAGTGACTGGGTGTCAGTGTGTGTCTTTGTGACTTGGTGTCAGTGTATGTCTTTGTTACTTGGTGTAAGTGTGTGTCTGTGTTACTGGGTATCAGTGTATGTCTTTGTTACTTGGTGTCAGTGTATGTCAAAATACTTGGTGTCAGTGTGTGTCTTTGTTACTGGGGGTCAGTGTATGTCTTTGTTACTTGGTGTAAGTGTGTGTCTGTGTTACTGGGTGCCAGTGTATGTCTGTGTTACTTGGTGCAAGTGTGTGTCTGTGTTACTGGGTATCAGTGTATGTCTTTGTGACTTGGTGTCAGTGTGTGCTTTTGTTGCTGGGTGTCAGTCTGTGTCTTTGTGACTTGGTGTCAGCGTATGTCTTTGTTACTTGGTGTAAGTGTGTGTCTGTGTTACTGGGTATCAGTGCATGTCTTTGTTACTTGGTGTCAGTGTATGTCAAAATACTTGTGCAAGTGTATGTCTTTGTTACTTGGTGTAATTGTCTGTCTTTGTTACTGGGTGTCAGTGTATGTCTTTGTCACTTGGTGTCAATGTGTCTCTGTGGTACTGGGTATCAGTGTATGTCTTTGTTACTTGGTGTCAGTGTATGTCTGAGTTACTTGGTGTAAGTGTGTGTCTGTGTTACTGGGAGTCAGTGTGTGTCTGTATTACTTGGTGTAAGTGTGTGTCTTTGTTACTTGGTGTCCGTGTGTGTCTGTGTTACTGGGTGCCAGTGTATGTCTTTGTTACTGGGTGTCAGTGTATGTCTTTGTTACTTTATGTAAGTGTGTGTCTGTGTTACTGGGTGTCAGTGTCTGTCTGTGTTACTTGGTGTAAGTGTGTGTGTGTGTTACTGGGTATCAGTGTATGTCTTTGTGACTTGGTGTCAGTGTATGTCTTTGTTACTTGGTGTAAGTGTCTGTCTGTGTTACTGGGTGTCAGTGTATGTCTGTGTTACTTGGTGTAAGTGTGTGTCTTTGTTACTTGGTGTCAGTGTGCGTCTGTGTTCCTGGCTGTCAGTGTATGTCTTTGTTACTGGGTGTAAGTGTATGTCTTTGTTACTTGGTCTAAGTGTGTGTCTGTGTTACTGAGTATCTGTTTCTGTCTTTGTTACTTGGTGTCACTGTATGTCAAAATAATTGGTGTAAGTGTATGTCTTTGTTAGTTGGTGTAATTGTCTGTCTTTGTTACTTGGTGTAAGTGTGTGTCTTTGTTACTTGGTGTAAGTGTTTGTCTTTGTTACTTGGAGTCAGTGTATGTCTTTGTTACTTGGTGTCAGTGTGTGTCTGTGTTACTGGGTATCAGTGTATGTCTTTGTGACTTGGTATCAGTGTACGTCTTTGTGACTGGGTCTCTGTGTGTGTCTTTGTGACTTGGAGTCAGTGTATGTCTTTGTTACTTGGTGTAAGTGTGTGTCTGTGTTAATGGGTATCAGTGTATGTCTTTGTTACTTGTTGTCAGTGTATGTCAAAATACTTGGTGTCAGTGTATGTCTTCGTTACTGGGTGTCAGTGTATGTCCTTGTTACTTGGTGTAAGTGTGTGTCTGTGTTACTGGGTGTCAGTGTATGTCTGTGTTACTTGGTGTAAGTGTGTGTCTTTGTTACTGGCTATCAGTGTATGTCTTTGTGACTTGGTGTCAGTGTGTGCCTTTGTTACTGGGTGTCAGTGTGTGTCTTTGTGACTTGGTGTCAGTGTATGTCTTTGTTACTTGGTGTAAGTGTGTGTCTGTGTTACTGGGTATCAGTGCATGTCTTTGTTACTTGGTGTCAGTGTATGTCAAAATACTTGTGCAAGTGTATGTCTTTGTTACTTGGTGTAATTGTCTGTCTTTGTTACTGGGTGTCAGTGTATGTCTTTGTTACTTGGTGTCAGTGTATGTCTGAATTACTTGGTGTAAGTGTTTGTCTGTGTTACTGGGTGTCAGTGTGTGTCTGTGTTACTTGGTGTAAGTGTGTGTCTTTGTTACTTGGTGTCCTTGTGTGTCTGTGTTACTGGGTGCCAGTGTATGTCTTTGTTACTGGGTGTCAGTGTATGTCTTTGTTACTTTGTGTAAGTGTGTGTCTGTGTTACTGGGTGTCAGTGTCTGTCTGTGTTACTTGGTGTAAGTGTATATGTGTGTTACTGGGTATCAGTGTATGTCTTTGTGACTTGGTGTCAGTGTATGTCTTTGTTACTTGGTGTAAGTGTGTGTCTGTGTTACTGGGTGTCAGTTTATGTCTGTGTTACTTGGTGTAAGTTTGTGTCTTTGTTACTTGGTGTCAGTGTGCGTCTGTGTTCCTGGCTGTCAGTGTATGTCTTTGTTACTGGGTGTAAGTGTATGTCTTTGTTACTTGGTGTAAGTGTGTGTCTGTGTTACTGAGTATCTGTGTCTGTCTTTGTTACTTGGTGTCAGTGTATGTCAAAATAATTGGTGAAAGTGTATGTCTTTGTTAGTTGGTGTAATAGTCTGTCTTTGTTACTTGGTGTAAGTGAGTGTCTTTGTTACTTGGTGTAAGTGTTTGTCTGTGTTACTTGGTGTAAGTGTGTGTCTGTGTTAATGGGTATCAGTGTATGTCTTTGTTACTTGGTATCAGTGAATGTCTTTGTTACTTGGTGTCAGTGTGTGTCTGTGTTACTGGGTATCAGTGTATGTCTTTGTGACTTGGTATCAGTGTCTGTCTTTGTGACTGGGTGTCAGTGTGTGTCTTTGTTACTTGGTGTAAGTGTGTGTCTGTGTTACTGAGGATCTGTTTCTGCCTTTGTTACTTGGTGTCAGTGTATGTCAAAATAATTGGTGTAAGTGTATGTCTTTGTTACTTGGTGTCAGTGTGTGTCTGTGTTACTGGGTATCAGTGTATGTCTTTGTGACTTGGTATCAGTGTACGTCTTTGTGACTGGGTGTCTGTGTGTGTCTTTGTGACTTGGTGTCAGTGTATGTCTTTGTTACTTGGTGTAAGTGTGTGTCTGTGTTACTGGGTATCAGTGTATGTCTTTGTTACTTGTTGTCAGTGTATGACAAAATACTTGGTGTCAGTGTATGTCTTTGTTACTGGGTGTCAGTGTATGTCCTTGTTACTTGGTGTAAGTGTGTGTCTGTGTTACTGGGTGCCAGTGTATGTCTTTGTTACTGGGTGTCAGTGTATGTCTTTGTTACTTTGTGTAAGTGTGTGTCTGTGTTACTGGGTGTCAGTGTCTGTCTGTGTTACTTGGTGTAAGTGTATGTGTGTGTTACTGGGTATCAGTGTCTGTCTGTGTTACTGGGTGTCAGTGTATGTCTGTGTTACTTGGTGTAAGTTTGTGTCTTTGTTACTTGGTGTCAGTGTGCGTCTGTGTTCCTGGCTGTCAGTGTATGTCTTTGTTACTGGGTATCTGTGTATGTCTTTGTTACTTGGTGTAAGTGTGTGTCTGTGTTACTGAGTATCTGTGTCTGTCTTTGTTACTTGGTGTCAGTGTATGTCAAAATAATTGGTGTAAGTGTATGTCTTTGTTAGTTGGTGTAATAGTCTGTCTTTGTTACTTGGTGTAAGTGTGTGTCTTTGTTACTTGGTGTTAGTGTGTGTCTGTGTTACTGGGTATCAGTGTATGTCTTTGTTACTGGGTATCAGTGAATGTCTTTGTTACTTGGTGTCAGTGTGTGTCTGTGTTACTTGGTGTAAGTGTGTGTCTTTGTTACTTGTTGTAATTGTATGTCTTTGTTACATGGTGTCAGTGTATGTCTGTGTTAATTGGTGTAAGTGTATGTCTTTGTTACTTGGTGTCAGTTTATGTCTTTGTTACTTGGTGTAAGTGTGTGTCTGTGTTACTGGGTATCAGTGTATGTCTGTGTTAATGGGGGTCAGTGTGTGTCTGTGTTACTGGGGGTCAGTGTGCGTTTCTAACTGGGTGTCAGTGTGTGTGTTGCTGGGTGTAAGTGTGTGTCTGTGTTACTGGGTATCAGTGTATGTCTTTGTTACTTGGTGTAAGTGTATGTCTTTGTTACTGGGTGTCAGTGTATGTCTTTGTTACTTGGTGTCAGTGTATGTCTGTGTTATTGGGTGTCAGTGTATGTCTTTGTTACTTGGTGTCAGTGTATGTCTGTGTTACTTGGTGTAAGTGTGTGTCTGTGTTACTGGGTGTAAGTATGTGTCTTTGTTACTTGGTGTCCGTCTGAGTCTGTGTTACTGGGTGTCAGTGTATGTCTTTGTTACTGGGTGTCAGTGTATGTCTTTGTTACTTGGTGTAAGTGTGTGTCTCTTTTACTGGGTATCAGTGCCTGTCTTTGTTACTTGGTGTCAGTGTATGTCAAAATACTTGGTGTCACTATATGTCTTTGTGACTGGGTGTCAGTGTGTGTCTTTGTGACTTGGTGTCAGTGTATGTCTTTGTTACTTGGTGTAACTGTGTGTCTGTGTTACTGGGTATCAGTGTATGCCTTTGTTACTTGGTGTCAGTGTATGTCAAAATACTTGGTGTCAGTATATGTCTTTGTTACTGGGTGTCAGTGTCTGTCTTTGTTACTTGGTGTAACTGCTTGTCTGTGTTCCTGGGTGTCAGTGTATGTCTGTGTTACTTGGTGTAAGTGTGTGTTTGTGTTACTTGGTGTCAGTGTATGTCTTTGTTACAGTGTACCAGTGTTTCTCTGTGTTCCTGGGTATCAGTGTGTGTTTGTTTGTGTTACTGGGTGTCAGTGTGTGTCTGTGACACTAGGTGTCAGTATTTAGATTTGTTTCGAGATACAGCACTTAAACAGGCCCTTCGGCCCACCGAGTCTGTGCCGACCATCAACCACCCATTTATACTAGTCTTTGTTACTTGGTTTAAGTGTGTGTCTGTGTTACTGGGTATCAGTGTATGACTTTCTTACTTGGTGTCAGTGTATGTCTGTGTTACTTGGTGTAAGTGCGTGTCTTTGTTACTTGTTGTAATTGTATGTCTTTGTTACTTGGTGTCAGTGTATGTCTGTGTTAATTGGTGTAAGTGTATGTCTTTGTTACTTGGTGTCAGTGTATGTCTTTGTTACTTGGTGTAAGTGTGTGTCTGTGTTACTGGGTATCAGTGTATGTCTGTGTTACTGGGGGTCAGTGTGTGTCTGTGTTACTGGGGGTCAGTGTGCGTTTCTAACTGGGTGTCAGTGTGTGTGTTGCTGGGTGTAAGTGTGTGTCTGTGTTACTGGGTATCAGTGTATGTCTTTGTTACTTCGTGTAAGTGTATGTCTTTGTTACTGGGTGTCAGTGTATGTCTTTGTTACTGGGTGTCAGTGTGTCTCTGTGTTGCTGGGTGTCAGTGTATGTCTGTGTTACTTGGTGTAAGTGTTTGTCTTTGTTACTTGGTGTCAGTGTGTGTCTGTGTTCCTGGGTGTCAGTGCATGTCTTTGTTCCTCGGTGTAAGTGTATGTCTTTGTTACTTGGTGTAATTGTCTGTCTTTGTTACTTGGTGTAAGTGTGTGTCTTTGTGACTTGTTGTCAGTGTATGTCTGTGTTACTGGGTATCAGTGTATGTCTTTGTGACTGGGTGTCAGTGTGTGTCTTTGTGACTTGGTGTCAGTGTATGTCTTTGTTACTTGGTGTAAGTGTGTGTCTGTGTTACTGGGTATCAGTGTATGTCTTTGTTACTTGGTGTCAGTGTATGTCAAAATACTTGGTGTCAGTGTGTGTCTTTGTTACTGGGGGTCAGTGTATGTCTTTGTTACTTGGTGTAAGTGTGTGTCTGTGTTACTGGGTGCCAGTGTATGTCTGTGTTACTTGGTGCAAGTGTGTGTCTGTGTTACTGGGTATCAGTGTATGTCTTTGTGACTTGGTGTCAGTGTGTGCTTTTGTTGCTGGGTGTCAGTCTGTGTCTTTGTGACTTGGTGTCAGCGTATGTCTTTGTTACTTGGTGTAAGTGTGTGTCTGTGTTACTGGGTATCAGTGCATGTCTTTGTTACTTGGTGTCAGTGTATGTCAAAATACTTGTGCAAGTGTATGTCTTTGTTACTTGGTGTAAGTGTCTGTCTTTGTTACTGGGTGTCAGTGTATGTCTTTGTCACTTGGTGTCAATGTGTCTCTGTGGTACTGGGTATCAGTGTATGTCTTTGTTACTTGGTGTCAGTGTATGTCTGAGTTACTTGGTGTAAGTGTGTGTCTGTGTTACTGGGTGTCAGTGTGTGTCTGTATTACTTGGTGTAAGTGTGTGTCTTTGTTACTTGGTGTCCGTGTGTGTCTGTGTTACTGGGTGCCAGTGTATGTCTTTGTTACTGGGTGTCAGTGTATGTCTTTGTTACTTTATGTAAGTGTGTGTCTGTGTTACTGGGTGTCAGTGTCTGTCTATGTTACTTGGTGTAAGTGTGTGTGTGTGTTACTGGGTATCAGTGTCTGTCATTGTGACTTGGTGTCAGTGTATGTCTTTGTTACTTGGTGTAAGTGTCTGTCTGTGTTACTGGGTGTCAGTGTATGTCTGTGTTACTTGGTGTAAGTGTGTGTCTTTGTTACTTGGTGTCAGTGTGCGTCTGTGTTCCTGGCTGTCAGTGTATGTCTTTGTTACTGGGTGTAAGTGTATGTCTTTGTTACTTGGTGTAAGTGTGTGTCTGTGTTACTGAGTATCTGTTTCTGTCTTTGTTACTTGGTGTCACTGTATGTCAAAATAATTGGTGTAAGTGTATGTCTTTGTTAGTTGGTGTAATTGTCTGTCTTTGTTACTTGGTGTAAGTGTGTGTCTTTGTTACTTGGTGTAAGTGTTTGTCTTTGTTACTTGGAGTCAGTGTATGTCTTTGTTACTTGGTGTCAGTGTGTGTCTGTGTTACTGGGTATCAGTGTATGTCTTTGTGACTTGGTATCAGTGTACGTCTTTGTGACTGGGTGTCTGTGTGTGTCTTTGTGACTTGGAGTCAGTGTATGTCTTTGTTACTTGGTGTAAGTGTGTGTCTGTGTTAATGGGTATCAGTGTATGTCTTTGTTACTTGTTGTCAGTGTATGTCAAAATACTTGGTGTCAGTGTATGTCTTCGTTACTGGGTGTCAGTGTATGTCCTTGTTACTTGGTGTAAGTGTGTGTCTGTGTTACTGGGTGTCAGTGTATGTCTGTGTTACTTGGTGTAAGTGTGTGTCTTTGTTACTGGCTATCAGTGTATGTCTTTGTGACTTGGTGTCAGTGTGTGCCTTTGTTACTGGGTGTCAGTGTGTGTCTTTGTGACTTGGTGTCAGTGTATGTCAAAATACTTGTGCAAGTGTATGTCTTTGTTACTTGGTGTAATTGTCTGTCTTTGTTACTGGGTGTCAGTGTATGTCTTTGTTACTTGGTGTCAGTGTGTCTCTGTGGTACTGGGTATCAGTGTATGTCTTTGTTACTTGGTGTCAGTGTATGTCTGAATTACTTGGTGTAAGTGTTTGTCTGTGTTACTGGGTGTCAGTGTGTGTCTGTGTTACTTGGTGTAAGTGTGTGTCTTTGTTACTTGGTGTCCTTGTGTGTCTGTGTTACTGGGTGCCAGTGTATGTCTTTGTTACTGGGTGTCAGTGTATGTCTTTGTTACTTTGTGTAAGTGTCTGTCTGTGTTACTGGGTGTCAGTGTCTGTCTGTGTTACTTGGTGGAAGTGTATGTGTGTGTTACTTGGTGTCAGTGTGCGTCTGTGTTCCTGGCTGTCAGTGTATGTCTTTGTTACTGGGTGTAAGTGTATGTCTTTGTTACTTGGTGTAAGTGTGTGTCTGTGTTACTGAGTATCTGTGTCTGTCTTTGTTACTTGGTGTCAGTGTATGTCAAAATAATTGGTGAAAGTGTATGTCTTTGTTAGTTGGTGTAATAGTCTGTCTTTGTTACTTGGTGTAAGTGTGTGTCTTTGTTACTTGGTGTAAGTGTTTGTCTGTGTTACTTGGTGTAAGTGTGTGTCTGTGTTAATGGGTATCAGTGTATGTCTTTGTTACTGGGTATCAGTGAATGTCTTTGTTACTTGGTGTCAGTGTGTGTCTGTGTTACTGGGTATCAGTGTATGTCTTTGTGACTTGGTATCAGTGTCTGTCTTTGTGACTGGGTGTCTGTGTGTGTCTTTGTGACTTGGTGTAAGTGTGTGTCTGTGTTACTGGGTATCAGTGTATGTCTTTGTTACTTGTTGTCAGTGTATGTCAAAATACTTGGTGTCAGTGTATGTCTTTGTTACTGGGTGTCAGTGTATGTCCTTGTTACTTGGTGTAAGTGTGTGTCTGTGTTACTGGGTGTCAGTGTATGTCTGTGTTACTTGGTGTAAGTGTGTGTCTGTGTTACTGGGTATCAGTGTATGTCTTTGTGACTTGGTGTCAGTGTATGTCTTTGTTACTGGGTGTCAGTGTGCGTCTTTGTGACTTGGTGTCAGAGTATGTCTTTGTTACTTGGTGTAAGTGTGTGTCTGTGTTACTGGTTATCAGTGTATGTCTTTGTTACTGGGTGTCAGTGTATGTCAAAATACTTGGTGTCAGTGTATGTCTTTGTTACTTGGTGTCAGTGTCTGTCTGAGTTACTTGGTGTTAGTGTGTGTCTGTGTTACTGGGTGTCAGTGTGTGTCTTTGTTACTTGGTGTAAGTGTGTGTCTGTGTTACTGAGGATCTGTTTCTGTCTTTGTTACTTGGTGTCAGTGTATGTCAAAATAATTGGTGTAAGTGTATGTCTTTGTTAGTTGGTGTAATTGTCTGTCTTTGTTACTTGGTGTAAGTGTGTGTCTTCGTTACTTGGTGTAAGTGTTTGTCTTTGTTACTTGGAGTCAGTGTATGTCTTTGTTACTTGGTGTCAGTGTGTGTCTGTGTTACTGGGTATCAGTGTATGTCTTTGTGACTTGGTATCAGTGTACGTCTTTGTGACTGGGTGTCTGTGTGTGTCTTTGTGACTTGGTGTCAGTGTATGGCTTTGTTACTTGGTGTAAGTGTGTGTCTATGTTACTGGGTATCAGTGTATGTCTTTGTTACTTGTTGTCAGTGTATGACAAAATACTTGGTGTCAGTGTATGTCTTTGTTACTGGGTGTCAGTGTATGTCCTTGTTACTTGGTGTAAGTGTGTGTCTGTGTTACTGGGTGTCAGTGTATGTCTGTGTTACTTGGTGTAAGTGTGTGTCTTTGTTACTTGGTGTCCTTGTGTGTCTGTGTTACTGGGTGCCAGTGTATGTCTTTGTTACTGGGTGTCAGTGTATGTCTTTGTTACTTTGTGTAAGTGTGTGTCTGTGTTACTGGGTGTCAGTGTCTGTCTGTGTTACTTGGTGTAAGTGTATGTGTGTGTTACTGGGTATCAGTGTATGTCTTTGTGACTTGGTGTCAGTGTATGTCTTTGTTAATTGGTGTAAGTGTCTGTCTGTGTTACTGGGTGTCAGTGTATGTCTGTGTTACTTGGTGTAAGTTTGTGTCTTTGTTACTTGGTGTCAGTGTGCGTCTGTGTTCCTGGCTGTCAGTGTATGTCTTTGTTACTGGGTATCTGTGTATGTCTTTGTTACTTGGTGTAAGTGTGTGTCTGTGTTACTGAGTATCTGTGTCTGTCTTTGTTTCTTGGTGTCAGTGTATGTCAAAATAATTGGTGTAAGTGTATGTCTTTGTTAGTTGGTGTAATAGTCTGTCTTTGTTACTTGGTGTAAGTGTGTGTCTTTGTTACTTGGTGTAAGTGTTTGTCTGTGTTACTTGGTGTAAGTGTGTGTCTGTGTTACTGGGTATCAGTGTATGTCTTTGTTACTGGGTATCAGTGAATGTCTTTGTTACTTGGTGTCAGTGTGTGTCTGTGTTACTTGGTGTAAGTTTGTGTCTTTGTTACTTGGTGTCAGTGTGCGTCTGTGTTCCTGGCTGTCAGTGTATGTCTTTGTTACTTTTTGTAAGTGTATGTCTTTGTTACTTGGTGTAAGTGTGTGTCTGTGTTACTGAGTATCTGTGTCTGTCTTTGTTACTTGGTGTCAGTGTATGTCAAAATAATTGGTGTAAGTGTATGTCTTTGTTAGTTGGTGTTATAGTCTGTCTTTGTTACTTGGTGTAAGTGTGTGTCTTTGTGACTTGGTGTAAGTGTTTGTCTGTGTTACTTGGTGGAAGTGTGTGTCTGTGTTACTGGGTATCAGTGTATGTCTTTGTTACAGGGTATCAGTGTATGTCTTTGTTACTTGGTGTCAGTGTGTGTCTGTGTTACTGGGTATCAGTGTATGTCTTTGTGACTTGGTATCAGTGTATGTCTTTGTGACTGGGTGTCTGTGTGTGTCTTTGTGACTTGGTGTCAGTGTATGTCTTTGTTACTGGGTGTCAGTGTATGCCCTTGTTACTTGGTGTAAGTGTGTGTCTGTGTTACTGGGTGTCAGTGTATGTCTGTGTTACTTGGTGTAAGTGTGTGTCTGTGTTACTGGGTATCAGTGTATGTCTTTGTGACTTGGTGTCAGTGTATGTCTTTGTTACTGGGTGTCAGTGTGTGTCATTGTGACTTGGTGTCAGTGTATGTCTTTGTTACTTGGAGTAAGTGTGTGTCTGTGTTACTGGTTATCAGTGTATGTCTTTGTTACTTGGTGTCAGTGTATGTCAAAATACTTGGTGTCAGTGTATGTCTTTGTTACTTGGTGTCAGTGTCTGTCTGAGTTACTTGGTGTTAGTGTGTGTCTGTGTTACTGGGTGTCAGTGTGTGTCTGTTTTACTTGGTGTCAGTCTGTGTCTTTGTTACTTGGTGTCCGTGTGTGTCTGTGTTACTGAGTGTCAGTGTATGTCTTTGTTACTGGGTGTCAGTGTCTGTCTTTGTTACTTGGTGTAAGTGTGTGTCTGCGTTACTGGGTATCAGTTTATGTCTTTGTTAGATGTTTATCAGTGTTTCTCTGTGTTCCTGCGTGTCAGTGTGTGTCTGTGTTAATTGGTGTAAGTCTGTGTCTTTGTTACTTGGTGTCCGTGTGTCTCTGTGTTGCTGGGTGTCAGTGTATGTCTTTGTTACTGGGTGTCAGTGTATGTCTTTGTTACTTGGTGTAAGTGTGTGTCTGTGTTCCTGGGTGTCAGTGCGTGTCTTTGTGACTTGGTGTCAGTGTCTGTCTGTGTCCCTTGTTGTAAGTGTGTGTCTTTGTTACTTGGTGTAAGCGTATGTCTTTGTTAATTGGTGTAAGTGTGTGTCTGCGTTACTGGGTATCAGTTTATGTCTTTGTTACTGTTTATCAGTGTTTCTCTGTGTTACTTGGTGTCAGTGTGTGTTTGTTTGTGTTACTGGGTGTCAGTGTGTAACTGTGACACTAGGTCTCAGTATTTAGTTTAGTTTAGAGATACAGCACTTTAACAGGCCCTTCGGCCCACCGAGTCTGAGCCGACCATCAACCACCCATTTACAATAATCCTACACTAATCTCGTATTCCTATCACATCCCCACCGGTCCCTAAATATTTCCCTACCACCTACCTATACTTGGGGCAATTTATAATGGCCAATTAACCTATCAAACTGCAAGTCTTTGGCATGTGGGAGGAAGCCGGTGAACCCGGAGGAAACCCACGCAGACACAGGGAGAACTTGCAAACTCCGCACAGGCAGTACCCAGAATCGAACCCGGGTCCTTGGAGCTGTGAGGCTGGAGTGCTAACCACAGCGCCACTGTGCCACCCAGTGTGTATCTGTGTTACTGGGTGTCAGTGTGTTTGTTTGTCTTACTGGCTGTCTGTGTGTGTCTGTGTTACTGGGTGTCAGTGTCTGTCTGTGTTACTTGGTGGAAGTGTATGTGTGTGTTACTGGGTATCAGTGTATGTCTTTGTGACTTGGTGTCAGTGTATGTCTTTGTTACTTGTCTAAGTGTCTGTCTGTGTTACTGGGTGTCAGTTTATGTCTGTGTTACTTGGTGTAAGTTTGTGTCTTTGTTACTTGGTGTCAGTGTGCGTCTGTGTTCCTGGCTGTCAGTGTATGTCTTTGTTACTGGGTGTAAGTGTATGTCTTTGTTACTTGGTGTAAGTGTGTGTCTGTGTTACTGAGTATCTGTGTCTGTCTTTGTTACTTGGTGTCAGTGTATGTCAAAATAATTGGTGAAAGTGTATGTCTTTGTTAGTTGGTGTAATAGTCTGTCTTTGTTACTTGGTGTAAGTGTGTGTCTTTGTTACTTGGTGTAAGTGTTTGTCTGTGTTACTTGGTGTAAGTGTGTGTCTGTGTTAATGGGTATCAGTGTATGTCTTTGTTACTGGGTATCAGTGAATGTCTTTGTTACTTGGTGTCAGTGTGTGTCTGTGTTACTGGGTATCAGTGTATGTCTTTGTGACTTGGTATCAGTGTCTGTCTTTGTGACTGGGTGTCTGTGTGTGTCTTTGTGACTTGGTGTAAGTGTGTGTCTGTGTTACTGGGTATCAGTGTATGTCTTTGTTACCTGTTGTCAGTGTATGTCAAAATACTTGGTGTCAGTGTATGTCTTTGTTACTGGGTGTCAGTGTATGTCCTTGTTACTTGGTGTAAGTGTGTGTCTGTGTTACTGGGTGTCAGTGTATGTCTGTGTTACTTGGTGTAAGTGTGTGTCTGTGTTACTGGGTATCAGTGTATGTCTTTGTGACTTGGTGTCAGTGTATGTCTTTGTTACTGGGTGTCAGTGTGCGTCTTTGTGACTTGGTGTCAGTGTATGTCTTTGTTACTTGGTGTAAGTGTGTGTCTGTGTTACTGGTTATCAGTGTATGTCTTTGTTACTGGGTGTCAGTGTGTGTCTTTGTTACTTGGTGTAAGTGTGTGTCTGTGTTACTGGGTGTCAGTGTGTGTCTTTGTTACTTGGTGTAAGTGTGTGTCTGTGTTACTGAGGATCTGTTTCTGTCTTTGTTACTTGGTGTCAGTGTATGTCAAAATAATTGGTGTAAGTGTATGTCTTTGTTAGTTGGTGTAATTGTCTGTCTTTGTTACTTGGTGTAAGTGTGTGTCTTCGTTACTTGGTGTAAGTGTTTGTCTTTGTTACTTGGAGTCAGTGTATGTCTTTGTTACTTGGTGTCAGTGTGTGTCTGTGTTACTGGGTATCAGTGTATGTCTTTGTGACTTGGTATCAGTGTACGTCTTTGTGACTGGGTGTCTGTGTGTGTCTTTGTGACTTGGTGTCAGTGTATGTCTTTGTTACTTGGTGTAAGTGTGTGTCTATGTTACTGGGTATCAGTGTATGTCTTTGTTACTTGTTGTCAGTGTATGACAAAATACTTGGTGTCAGTGTATGTCTTTGTTACTGGGTGTCAGTGTATGTCCTTGTTACTTGGTGTAAGTGTGTGTCTGTGTTACTGGGTGTCAGTGTATGTCTGTGTTACTTGGTGTAAGTGTGTGTCTTTGTTACTTGGTGTCCTTGTGTGTCTGTGTTACTGGGTGCCAGTGTATGTCTTTGTTACTGGGTGTCAGTGTATGTCTTTGTTACTTTGTGTAAGTGTGTGTCTGTGTTACTGGGTGTCAGTGTCTGTCTGTGTTACTTGGTGTAAGTGTATGTGTGTGTTACTGGGTATCAGTGTATGTCTTTGTGACTTGGTGTCAGTGTATGTCTTTGTTAATTGGTGTAAGTGTCTGTCTGTGTTACTGGGTGTCAGTGTATGTCTGTGTTACTTGGTGTAAGTTTGTGTCTTTGTTACTTGGTGTCAGTGTGCGTCTGTGTTCCTGGCTGTCAGTGTATGTCTTTGTTACTGGGTATCTGTGTATGTCTTTGTTACTTGGTGTAAGTGTGTGTCTGTGTTACTGAGTATCTGTGTCTGTCTTTGTTTCTTGGTGTCAGTGTATGTCAAAATAATTGGTGTAAGTGTATGTCTTTGTTAGTTGGTGTAATAGTCTGTCTTTGTTACTTGGTGTAAGTGTGTGTCTTTGTTACTTGGTGTAAGTGTTTGTCTGTGTTACTTGGTGTTAGTGTGTGTCTGTGTTACTGGGTATCAGTGTATGTCTTTGTTACTGGGTATCAGTGAATGTCTTTGTTACTTGGTGTCAGTGTGTGTCTGTGTTACTTGTTGTAAGTGTGTGTCTTTGTTACTTGGTGTAAGCGTATGTCTTTGTTAATTGGTGTAAGTGTGTGTCTGCGTTACTGGGTATCAGTTTATGTCTTTGTTACTGTTTATCAGTGTTTCTCTGTGTTACTTGGTGTCAGTGTGTGTTTGTTTGTGTTACTGGGTGTCAGTGTGTAACTGTGACACTAGGTCTCAGTATTTAGTTTAGTTTAGAGATACAGCACTTTAACAGGCCCTTCGGCCCACCGAGTCTGAGCCGACCATCAACCACCCATTTACAATAATCCTACACTAATCTCGTATTCCTATCACATCCCCACCGGTCCCTAAATATTTCCCTACCACCTACCTATACTTGGGGCAATTTATAATGGCCAATTAACCTATCAAACTGCAAGTCTTTGGCATGTGGGAGGAAGCCGGTGAACCCGGAGGAAACCCACGCAGACACAGGGAGAACTTGCAAACTCCGCACAGGCAGTACCCAGAATCGAACCCGGGTCCTTGGAGCTGTGAGGCTGGAGTGCTAACCACAGCGCCACTGTGCCACCCAGTGTGTATCTGTGTTACTGGGTGTCAGTGTGTTTGTTTGTCTTACTGGCTGTCTGTGTGTGTCTGTGTTACTGGCTGTCAGTGTATGTCTTTGTTACTTTTTGTAAGTGTATGTCTTTGTTACTTGGTGTAAGTGTGTGTCTGTGTTACTGAGTATCTGTGTCTGTCTTTGTTACTTGGTGTCAGTGTATGTCAAAATAAATGGTGTAAGTGTATGTCTTTGTTAGTTGGTGTTATAGTCTGTCTTTGTTACTTGGTGTAAGTGTGTGTCTTTGTGACTTGGTGTAAGTGTTTGTCTGTGTTACTTGGTGTAAGTGTGTGTCTGTGTTACTGGGTATCAGTGTATGTCTTTGTTACAGGGTATCAGTGTATGTCTTTGTTACTTGGTGTCAGTGTGTGTCTGTGTTACTGGGTATCAGTGTATGTCTTTGTGACTTGGTATCAGTGTATGTCTTTGTGACTGGGTGTCTGTGTGTGTCTTTGTGACTTGGTGTCAGTGTATGTCTTTGTTACTGGGTGTCAGTGTATGTCCTTGTTACTTGGTGTAAGTGTGTGTCTGTGTTACTGGGTGTCAGTGTATGTCTGTGTTACTTGGTGTAAGTGTGTGTCTGTGTTACTGGGTATCAGTGTATGTCTTTGTGACTTGGTGTCAGTGTATGTCTTTGTTACTGGGTGTCAGTGTGTGTCATTGTGACTTGGTGTCAGTGTATGTCTTTGTTACTTGGAGTAAGTGTGTGTCTGTGTTACTGGTTATCAGTGTATGTCTTTGTTACTTGGTGTCAGTGTATGTCAAAATACTTGGTGTCAGTGTATGTCTTTGTTACTTGGTGTCAGTGTCTGTCTGAGTTACTTGGTGTCAGTCTGTGTCTTTGTTACTTGGTGTCCGTGTGTGTCTGTGTTACTGAGTGTCAGTGTATGTCTTTGTTACTGGGTGTCAGTGTCTGTCTTTGTTACTTGGTGTAAGTGTGTGTCTGCGTTACTGGGTATCAGTTTATGTCTTTGTTAGATGTTTATCAGTGTTTCTCTGTGTTCCTGCGTGTCAGTGTATGTCTTTGTTACTTGGTGTAAGTGTGTGTCTGTGTTCCTGGGTGTCAGTGCGTGTCTTTGTGACTTGGTGTCAGTGTCTGTCTGTGTCCCTTGTTGTAAGTGTGTGTCTTTGTTACTTGGTGTAAGCGTATGTCTTTGTTAATTGGTGTAAGTGTGTGTCTGCGTTACTGGGTATCAGTTTATGTCTTTGTTACTGTTTATCAGTGTTTCTCTGTGTTACTTGGTGTCAGTGTGTGTTTGTTTGTGTTACTGGGTGTCAGTGTGTAACTGTGACACTAGGTCTCAGTATTTACTTTAGTTTAGAGATACAGCACTTTAACAGGCCCTTCGGCCCACCGAGTCTGAGCCGACCATCAACCACCCATTTACAATAATCCTACACTAATCTCGTATTCCTATCACATCCCCACCGGTCCCTAAATATTTCCCTACCACCTACCTATACTTGGGGCAATTTATAATGGCCAATTAACCTATCAAACTGCAAGTCTTTGGCATGTGGGAGGAAGCCGGTGAACCCGGAGGAAACCCACGCAGACACAGGGAGAACTTGCAAACTCCGCACAGGCAGTACCCAGAATCGAACCCGGGTCCTTGGAGCTGTGAGGCTGGAGTGCTAACCACTGCGCCACTGTGCCACCCAGTGTGTATCTGTGTTACTGGGTGTCAGTGTGTTTGTTTGTCTTACTGGCTGTCTGTGTGTGTCTGTGTTACTTGGTGTAAGTGTGTGTCTTTGTTACTTGGTGTCCGTGTGTGTATGTGTTACTGGGTGTCAGTGTGTGTCTGTGTTCCTGGGTATCAGTGTATGTCTTTGTTACTTGGTGTAAGTGTGTGTCTGTGTTACTGTGTATCAGTGTGTGTCTTTGTTACTTGGTGTAAGTGTGTGTCTGTGTTACTGGGTATCAGTGTATGTCTTTGTTACTGGGTATCAGTGTAGGTCTTTGTGACACGGTGTCAGTGTATGTCTTTGTTACTGGGTGTCAGTGTGTGTCTTTGTGACTTGGTGTCAGTGTATTTCTTTGTTACTTGGTGTAAGTGTGTGTCTGTGTTACTGGGTATCAGTTTCTGTCTTTGTGACTTGGTGTCAGTGTATGTCTTTGTTACTTGGTGTAACTGTATGTCGTTGTTACTTGGTGTCAATGTATGTGTTTGTGACTTGTTGTCAGTGGATGTCTTTGTCACTGGGTGTCAGTGTATGTCTGTGTTAAATGGTGTAAGTGCATGTCAAAATACTTGGTGCAAGTGTATGTCTGTGTTACTTGGTGTAAGTGTATATCTTTGTTACTTGGTGTAAGTGTGCGTCTGTGTTTCCGGTTATCAGTGTATGTCTTTGTTTCTGGGTATCAGTGTATGTCTTTGTGAGTTGGTGTCAGTGTATGTCATTGTTACTGGGTGTCAGTGTATGTCTTTGTGACTTGGTGTCAGTGTCTGTCTTTGTTACTTGGTGTCAGTGTACGTCTTTGTTACTGGGTGTGAGTGTGTGTCTGTGTTACTGGGTATCAGTGTATGTCTTTGTTACTTGGTGTAAGTGTGTGTCTGTGTAACTTGGTGTCAGTGTCTGTCTTTGTTACTTGGTGTAAGTGTGTGTCTGTGTTACTGGGTATCAGTGTATGTCTTTGTTACTTGGTGTCAGTGTATGTCTTTGTTACTGGGTGTGAGTGTGTGTCTTTGTGACTTGTATGTCTTTGTTACTGGGTATCAGTGTATGTCTTTGTGACTTGGTGTCAGTGTATGCCTTTGTTACTGGGTGTCAGTGTGTGTCTTTGTAACTTGGTGTCAGTGTCTGTCTTTGTTACTTGGTGTCAGTGTATGTCTTTGTTACTGGGTGTGAGTGTGTGTCTTTGTGACTTGGTGTCAGTGTACGTCTTTGTTACTTGGTGTCAGTGTATGTCAAAATACTTGGTGTAAGTTTATGTCTTTGTTACTTGGTCTAATTGTCTGTCTTTGTTACTTGGTGTCAGTGTATGTCTGTGTTACTCGGTGTAAGTATGTGTCTTTGTTACTTGGTGTAATTGTATGTCTTTGTTACTTGGTGTCAGTGTGTGTCTGTGTTACTGGGTGTCAGTGTATGTCTGTGTTAGTGTGTTTCAGTGCGTGTTGCTGGGTTAAGGTGTGTGTCTGTGACACTAGGTGTCAGTATTTAGTTTAGTTTAGTGTTGCAGCACTGAAACAGGCCCTTCGGCCCACCGTGTCTGTGCCGACCATCAACCAACCATTTATACTAATCCTACACGAATCCCATATTCCAATAACATCCCCACTGGTCTCTATATATTTCCCTACGACCTACCTATACTAGGGGCAATTTATAATGGCCAATTAACCTACCAACCTGCAAGTCTTTGGCATGTGGGAGGAAACCGGAGCACCCGGAGGAAACCCACGCAGACACAGGGAGCACTTGCAAACTCCGCACAGGCAGTACCCAGAATGGAACCCGGGTCCCTGGAGCTGTGAGGCTGCAGTGCTCACCACTGTGCCGCCCAGTGTGTATCTGTGTTACTGGGTGTCAGTGTATGTCTTTGTTACTTGGTGTCAGTGTGTCTCTGTGTCACTGGGTGTCAGTGTGTTTGTTTGTCGTACTGGCTGTCAGTGTGTGTCTGTGTTACTTGGTGTAAGTGTGTGTCTTTGTTACTTGGTGTCCGTGTGTGTCTGTGTTACTGGGTGTTAGTGCATGTCTTTGTTACTGGGTGTCAGTGTATGTCTTTGTTACTTGGTGTCACTGTGTGTCTGTGTTACTTGGTGTAAGTCTGTGTCTTTGTTACTTGGTGTCCGTGTGTGTCTGTGATACTGGGTGTCAGTGTCTGTCTGTGTTACTTGGTGTAAGTGTGTGTCTGTGTTACTGGGTATCAGTGTATGTCTTTGTGACTTGGTGTCAGTGCATGTCTTTGTGACTGGGTGTCAGTGTGTGTCTTTGTTACTTGGTGTCAGTGTATGCCAAAATACCTTGTGTAAGTGTATGTCTTTGTTTCTTGGTGTAATTGTCTGTCTTTGTTACTTGGTGTAATTGTATGTCTTAGTTACTTGGTATCAGTGTATGTCTTTGTGACTTGGTGTCAGTGTCTGTCTTTGTTACTGCGTGTCAGTGTGTGTCTTTGTGACTTGCTGTCAGTGTATGTCTTTGTTACTTGGTGTAAGTGTGTGCCTGTGTTACTTGGTGTAAGTGTGTGCCTGTGTTACTGGGTGTCAGTGTGTGCCTGTGTTACTGGGTGTCAGTGTATGTCAAAATACTTGGTGTCAGTGTATGTCTGTGTTACTTGGTGTAAGTGTGTGCCTGTGTTACTTGGTGTCCGTGTGAGTCTGTGTTACTGGGTGTCAGTGTATGTCAAAATACTTGGAGTCAGTGTATGTCTGTGTTACTTGGTGTAAGTGTGTGCCTGTGTTACTTGGTGTCCGTGTGAGTCTGTGTTACTGGGTGTCAGTGTATGTCTTTGTTACGTGGTGTCAGTGTATGTCAAAATACTTGGTGTCAGTGTGTGTCTTTGTTACTGGGTGTCAGTGTATGTCTTTGTTAATTGGTGTAAGTGTGTGTCTGTGTTACTGGGTGTCAGTGTATGTCTGTGTTACTTGGTGTAAGTGTATGTCTGTGTTACTGGGTATCAGGGTATGTCTTTGTGACTTGGTGTCAGTGTGTCCCTTTGTTACTGGGTGTCAGTCTGTGTCTTTGTGACTTGGTGTCAGTGTATGTCTTTGTTACTTGGTGTAAGTGTGTGTCTGTGTTACTGGGTATCAGTGCATGCCTTTGTTACTTGGTGTCATTGTATGTCAAAATACTTGTGCAAGTGTATGTCTTTGTTACTTGGTGTAATTGTCTGTCTTTGTTACTGGGTGTCAGTGTATGTCTTTGTTACTTGGTGTCAATGTGTCTCTGTGGTACTGGGTATCAGTGTATGTCTTTGTTACTTGGTGTCAGTGTATGTCTGTGTAACTTGGTGTAAGTGTGTGTCTTTGTTACTTGGTGTCCGTGTGTGTCTGTGTTACTGGGTGCCAGTGTATGCCTTTGTTACTGGGTGTCAGTGTATGTCTTTGTGACTTGGTGTCAGTGTCTGTCTTTGTTACTGCGTGTCAGTGTGTGTCTTTGTGACTTGCTGTCAGTGTATGTCTTTGTTACTTGGTGTAAGTGTGTGCCTGTGTTACTTGGTGTAAGTGTGTGCCTGTGTTACTTTGTGTAAGTGCGTGTCTGTTTTACTGGGTGTCAGTGTCTGTCTGTGTTACTTGGTGTAAGTGTGTGTGTGTGTTACTGGGTATCAGTGTATGTCTTTGTGACTTGGTGTCAGTGCATGTCTTTGTTACTTGGTGTAAGTTTCTGTCTGTGTTACTGGGTGTCAGTGTATGTCTATGTTACTTGGTGTAAGTGTGTATCTTTGTTACTTCGTGTCAGTGTGCGTCTGTGTTTCTGGCTGTCAGTGTATGTCTTTGTTACTGGGTGTAAGTGTATGTCTTTGTTACTTGGTGTAAGTGTGTGTCTGTGTTACTGAGTATCTGTGTCTGTCTTTGTTACTTGGTGTCAGTGTATGTCAAAATAATTGGTGTAAGTGCAAGTCTTTGTTAGTTGGTGTAATTGTCTGTCTTTGTTACTTGGTGTAAGTGTGTGTCTTTGTTACTTGGTGTAAGTGTTTGTCTTTGTTACTTGGTGTCTGTGTGTGTCTGTGTTACTGGGTATCAGTGTATGTCTTTGTGACTTGGTATCAGTGTATGTCTTTGTGACTGGGTGTCTGTGTGTGTCTTTGTGACTTGGTGTCAGTGTATGTCTTTGTTACTTGGTGTAAGTGTGTGTCTGTGTTACTGGGTATCAGTGTATGTCTTTGTTACTTGTTGTCAGTGTATGTCAAAATACTTGGTGTCAGTGTATGTCTTTGTTACTGGGTGTCAGTGTCTGTCCTTGTTACTTTATGTAAGTGTGTGTCTTTGTTACTGGGTGTCAGTGTGTGTCTTTGTGACTTGGTGTCAGTTTATGTCTTTGTTACTTGGTGTAAGTGTGTGTCTGTGTTACTGGTTATCAGTGTATGTCTTTGTTACTTGGTGTCAGTGTATGTCAAAATACTTGGTGTCAGTGTATGTCTTTGTTACTTGGTGTCAGTGTATGTCTGAGTTACTTGGTGTAAGTTTGTGTCTGTGTTACTGGGTGTCAGTGTCTGTCTGTGTTACTTGGTGTAAGTGTGTGTCTGTGTTACTGGGTATCAGTGTATGTCTTTGTGACTTGGTGTCAGTGTCTGTCTTTGTTACTTGGTGTAAGTGTGTGTCTGCGTTACTGGGTATCAGTTTATGTCTTTGTTACTGTTTATCAGTGTTTCTCTGTGTTACTGGGTGTCAGTGTGTGTCTGTGTTAATTGGTGTAAGTCTGTGTCTTTGTTACTTGGTGTCCGTGTGCGTCTGTGTTACTGGGTGTCAGTGTATGTCTTTGTTACTGGGTGTCAGTGTGTGTCTTTGTGACTTGGTGTCAGTGTATGTCTTTGTTACTGGGTGTCAGTGTGTGTCTTTGTTACAGGGTGTCAGTGTATGTCTTTGTTACTTGGTGTAAGTGTGTGTCTGTGTTACTGGTTATCAGTGTATGTCTTTGTTACTTGGTGTCAGTGTATGTCAAAATACTTGGTGTCAGTGTATGTCTTTGTTACTTGGTGTCAGTGTATGTCTGAGTTACTTGGTGTAAGTGTGTGTCTGTGTTACTGGGTGTCAGTGTGTGTCTGTTTTACTTGGTGTCAGTGTATGTCTTTGTTACTGGGTGTCAGTGTCTGTCTGTGTTACTTGGTGTAAGTGTGTGTCTGTGTTACTGGGTATCAGTGTATGTCTTTGTGACTTGGTGTCAGTGTCTGTCTTTGTTACTTGGTGTAAGTGTGTGTCTGCGTTACTGGGTATCAGTTTATGTCTTTGTTACTGTTTATCAGTGTTTCTCTGTGTTACTGGGTGTCAGTGTGTGTTTGGTTGTGTTACTGGGTGTCAGTGTGTGTCTGTGTTAATTGGTGTAAGTCTGTGTCTTTGTTACTTGGTGTCCGTGTGTGTCTGTGTTACTGGGTGTCAGTGTATGTCTTTGTTACTGGGTGTCAGTGTGTGTCTTTGTGACTTGGTGTCAGTGTCTGTCTGTGTTCCTTGTTGTAAGTGTGTGCCTGTGTTACTGGTTGTGAGTGTGTGTCTTTGTTACTTGGTGTCAGTGTATGTCAAAATACATGGTGTCAGTGTATGTCTTTGTTACTTGGTGTAAGTGTTTGTCTGTGTTACTGGGTGTCAGTGTGTGTCTTTGTGACTTGGTGTCAGTGTATGTCTTTGTTACTTGGTGTAAGTGTGTGGCTGTGTTACTGGGTGTCAGTGTGTGTCATTGTTACTTGGTGTAAGTGTGTGTCTGTGTTACTGGGTATCAGTGTATGTCTTTGTTACTTGGTGTCAGTGTATGTCAAAACACATTGTGTAAGTGTATGTCTTTGTTTCTTGGTGTAATTGTCTGTCTTTGTTACTTGGTGTAATTATATGTCTTAGTTACTTGGTATCAGTGTATGTCTTTGTGACTTGGTGTCAGTGTATGTCTTTGTTACTGGGTGTCAGTGTGTGTCTTTGTGACTTGGTGTCAGTGCATGTCTTTGTTACTTGGTGTAAGTGTGTGCCTGTGTTACTTGGTGTAAGACTGTGTCTTTGTTACTTGGTGTCCGTGTGAGTCTGTGTTACTGGGTATCAGTGCATGTCTTTGTTACTTGGTGTCAGTGAATGTCGAAATACTTGGTGCAAGTGTATGTCTTTGTTACTTGGTGTCAGTGTATGTCTTTGTTACTTGGTGTCAGTGTGTGTCTGTTTCACTGGGTATCAGTGTCTGTCTTTGTGACTTGGTATCAGTGTATGTCTTTGAGACTTGGTGTCAGTGTATGTCTTTGTTACTGGGTGTCAGTGTGTGTTTGTTTGTGCAACTGCGTGTCAGTGTGTATCTGTGACACTAGGTGTCAGTATTTAGTTTAGTTTAGAGCTGCAGCACTTTTACAGGCCCTTCGGCCCACCGAGTCTGTGCCGACCATCAACCACACATTCATACTAATCATCCACAAATCCCGTATTCCTATCACATCCCCACCTGTCCCTATATATTTCCCTACCACCTACCTATACTAGGGGCATTTTATGATGGCCAATTAACCTATCAACCTGCAAGTCTTTGGCATGTGGGAGGAAACCGGAGCACCCGGTGGAAACCCACGCAGACACAGGGAGAACTTGCAAACTCCGCACAGGCATTACCCAGAATCGAACACGGGTCCCTGGAGCTGTGAGGCTGCAGTGCTAACCACTGCACCACTGTGCCGCCCAGTGTGTGGTCTGTGTTATTGGGTGTCATTGTATGTCTCTGTTACTTGGTGTCAGTGTATGTCTGTGTTATTTGGTGCAAGTGTGTGTCTGTGTTACTGGGTGGAAGTATGTGTCTTTGTTACTGGGTGTCAGTGTATGTCTTTGTTACTTGGTGTAAGTGTGTGTCTCTGTTACTGGGTATCAGTGTCTGTCTTTGTTACTTGGTGTCAGTGTATGTCAAAATACTTGGTGTCAGTATATGTCTTTGTGACTGGGTGTCAGTGTGTGTCTTTGTGACTTGGTGTCAGTGTATGTCTTTGTTACTTGGTGTAAGTGTGTGTCTGTGTTACTGGGTATCAGTGTATGCCTTTGTTACTTGGTGTCAGTGTATGTCAAAATACTTGGTGTCAGTATATGTCTTTGTTACTGGGTGTCAGTGTCTGTCTTTGTTACTTGGTGTAACTGTATGTCTGTGTTCCTGGGTGTCAGTGTATGTCTGTGTTACTTGGTGTAAGTGTGTGTCTGTGTTACTTGGTGTCAGTGTATGTCTTTGTTACAGTGTACCAGTGTTTCTCTGTGTTACTGGGTATCAGTGTGTGTTTGTTTGTGTTACTGGGTGTCAGTGTGTGTCTGTGACACTAGGTGTCAGTATTTAGATTAGTTTCGAGACACAGCACTTAAACAGGCCCTTCGGCCCACCGAGTCTGTGCCGACCATCAACCACCCATTTATACTAGTCTTTGTTACTTGGTGTAAGTGTGTGTCTGTGTTACTGGGTATCAGTGTATGACTTTCTTACTTGGTGTCAGTGTATGTCTGTGTTACTTGGTGTAAGTGTGTGTCTTTGTTACTTGTTGTAATTGTATGTCTTTGTTACTTGGTGTCAGTGTATGTCTGTGTTAATTGGTGTAAGTGTATGTCTTTGTTACTTGGTGTCAGTGTATGTCTTTGTTACTTGGTGTAAGTGTGTGTCTGTGTTCCTGGGTATCAGTGTATGTCTGTGTTACTTGGTGTAAGTGTGTGTCTTTGTTACTTGTTGTAATTGTATGTCTTTGTTACTTGGTGTCAGTGTATGTCTGTGTTAATTGGTGTAAGTGTATGTCTTTGTTACTTGGTGTCAGTGTATGTCTGTGTTAATTGGTGTAAGTGTATGTCTTTGTTACTTGGTGTCAGTGTATGTCTTTGTTACTTGGTGTAAGTGTGTGTCTGTGTTCCTGGGTATCAGTGTATGTCTGTGTTGCTGGGTGTAAGTGTGTGTCTATGTTACTGGGTATCTGTGTATGTCTTTGTTACTTGGTGTAAGTGTATGTCTTTGTTACTGGGTGTCAGTGTATGTCTTTGTTACTTGGTGTAAGTGTGTGTCTGTGTTACTGGGTGTCAGTGTATGTCTGTGTTACTTGGTGTAAGTGTGTGTCTGTGTTACTTGGTGTCAGTGTATGTCTGTGTTACTTGGTGTCAGTGTATGTCTTTGTTACTTGGTGTAAGTGTGTGTCTGTGTTACTGGGTATCAGTGTTTGTCTTTGTTACCGTGTGTCAGTGTCTGTCTTTGTGACTTGGTGTCAGTGTATGTCTTTGTTACTTGGTGTCAGTGTATGTCTTTGTTACTTGGTGTAAGTGTGTGTCTGTGTTACTGGGTATCAGTGTATATCTTTGTTACTTGGTGTAAGATTGTGTCTGTGTTACTGGGTATCAGTGAATGTCTTTGCTACATGGTGACAGTGTATGTCTGTGTTACTTGGTGCAAGTGTGTGTCTTTGTTACTTGGTGTAATTGTATGTCTTTGTTACTTGGTGTCAGTGTATGTCTGTGTTACTTGGTGTAAGTGTATGTCTTTGTTACTTGGTGTAAGTGTGTGTCTGTGTTACTTGGTGTAAGTGTGTGTCTGTGTTACTTGGTGTAAGTGTGTGTTTGTGTTACTTGGTATCAGTGTATGTCTTTGTTACTTGGTGTAAGTGTGTGTCTGTGTTACTGGGTAAAAGTGTATGTCTTTGTTACTTGGTGTCAGTGTATGTCTGTGTTAATTGGTGCAAGTGTGTGTCTTTGTTACTTGGTGTAATTGTATGTCTTTGTTACTTGGTGTCAGTGTATGTCTTTGTTACTTAGTGTCAGTGAGTGTTTGTGTTACTTGGTTTAAGTGTTTGTCTGTGTTACTTGATATCAGTGTATGTCTTTGTTACTTGGTGTAAGTGTGTGTCTGCGTTACTGGGTAACAGTGCATGTCTTTGTTACTTTGTGTCAGTGTATGTCTGTGTTACTTGGTGTAAGTGTGTGTCTTTGTTACTTGGTGCAATTGCATGTCTTTGTTACTTGGTGTCAGTGTATGTCTGTGTTACTTGGTGTCAGTGTATGTCTGTGTTACTTGGTGTAAGTGTATGTCTTTGTTACTTGGTGTCAGTGTATGTCTTTGTTACTTGGTGTAAGTGTGTGTCTGTGTTACTGGGTATCAGTGTATGTCTTTGTTACTTCGTGTCAGTATATGTCTTTGTGACTTGGTGTCAGTGTATGTCTTTGTTACTGGGTGTCACTGTATGTCTTTGTGACTTTGTGTCAGTGTATGTCTTTGTTACTGGGTGTCAGTTTATGTCTTTGTTACTTGGTGTCAGTGTATGTCTGTGTTACTTCGTGTAAGTGTGTGTCTTTGTTACTTGGTGTAAGTGCGTGTCTGTGTTACTGGGTATCAGTGTATGTCTTTGTTACTTGGTGTCAGTGTATGTCTGTGTTGCTTGGTGTAAGTCTGTGTCTTTGTTACTTGGTGTAAGTGTATGTCTTTGATACTTGGTGTTAGTGTATGTCTGTGTTACTTTGTGTAAGTGTATGTCTTAGTTACTTGGTGTCAGTGTTTGTCTTTGTTTCTTTGTGGAAGTGTGTGTCTGTGTTCCTGGGTATCAGTGTATGTCTTTGTGACTTGGTGTCAGTGTATGTCTTTGTGACTTGGTGTCAGTGTGTATCTCTGTTAGTCTTTGTTACTTGGTGTCAGTGTCTGTCTGTGTATATCTTTGTTACTGTGTGTCAGTGTTTCCCCATGTTACTGGGTGTCAGTGCGTGTTTGTTTGTGTTACTGGGTGTCAGTGTTTGTCTGTGTTACTTGGTGTATGTTTATGTCTTTGTTTCTTTGTGTCAGTGGATGTCTTTGTTATTTGGTGTCAGTGTTTGTCTTTGTTACTTGGTGTAAGTGTGTGTCTGGTTTACTGGGTATCAGTGTATGTCTTTGTGACTTGGTGTCAGTGTATGTATTTGTTACTGGGTGTCAGTGTACGTCTTTGTTACTTGGTGTCAGTGTATGTCTGCGTTACTTGGTGTAAGTGTGTGTCTTTTTTACTTGGTGTAATTGTATGTCTTTGTTACTTGGTGTCAGTGTATGTCTGTGTTACGTGGTGTAAGTGTATGTCTTTGTTACTTGGTGTCAGTGTATGTCTTTGATACTGGGTGTCAGTGTGTGTCTTCGTGACTTGGTGTCAGTGCATGTCTTTGTTACTTGGTGTAAGTGTGTGTCTGTGTTACTGGGTATCAGGGTATGTCTTTTTTACTTGGTGTAAGTGTGTGTCTGTGTTACTGGGTATCAGTGCATGTCTTTGTTACATGGTGTCAGTGTATGTCTGTTTTACTTGGTGTAAGTGTGTGTCTTTGTTACTTGGTGTAATTGAATGTCTTTGTTTCTTGGTGTCAGTGTATGTCTGTGTTACTTGGTGTAAGTGTGTGTCTGTGTTACTTGGTATCAGTGTATGTCTTTGTTACTTGGTGTAAGTGTGCGTCTGTGTTACTGGGTAACAGTGTATGTCTTTGTTACTTGGTGTCAGTGTATGTCTGCGTTACTTGGTGTAAGTGTGTGTCTTTGTTACTTGGAGTAATTGTATGTCTTTGTTACTTGGTGTCAGTGTATGTCTGTGTTACTTGGTGTAAGTGTATGTCTTTGTTAGTTGGTGTCACTGTATGTATTTGTTTCGCGGTGTAAGTGTGTGTCTGTGTTACTGGGTATCAGTGTATGTCTTTGTGACTTGGTGTCAGTGTATGTCTTTGTTACTGGGTGTCACTGTATGTCTTTGTGACTTTGTGTCAGTGTATGTCTTGGTTACTGGGTGTCAGTTTATGTCTTTGTTACTTGGTGTCAGTGTATGTCTTTGTGACTTGGTGTCAGTGTATGTCTTTGTGACTTGGTGTCAGTGTATGTCTTTCTTACTGGGTGTCACTGTATGTCTTTGTTACTGTGTGTCAGTGTTTCTCCATGTTACTGGGTGTCAGTGCGTGTTTGTTTGTGTTACTGGGTGTCAGTGTGTGTCTGTGTTACTTGGTGTAAGTTTATGTCTTTGTTTCTTTGTGTCAGTGGATGTCTTTGTTACTTGGTGCCAGTGTTTGTCTTTGTTACTTGGTGTAAGTGTGTGTCTGTGTTACTGGGTATCAGTGTATGTCTTTGTTACTTGGTGTAAGGGTGTTTCTGTGTTACTGGGTAACAATGTATGTCTTTGTTACTTGGTGTCAGTGTATGTCTGCGTTACTTGGTGTAAGTGTGTGTCTTTGTTACTTGGAGTAATTGTATGTCTTTGTTACTTTGTGTCAGTGTATGTCTGTGTTACTTGGTGTAAGTGCATGTCTTTGTGACTTGGTGTCAGTGTATGTCTTTGTGACTTGGTGTCAGTGTGTGTCTCTGTTAGTCTTTGTTACTTGGTGTCAGTGTCTGTCTGTGTATGTCTTTGTTACTGTGTGTCAGTGGATGTCTTTGTTACTTGGTGTCAGTGTTTGTCTTTGTTACTTGGTGTAAGTGTGTGTCTGTGTTACTGGGTATCAGTGTATGTCTTTGTGACTTGGTGTCAGTGTATGTATTTGTTACTGGGTGTCAGTGTACGTCTTTGTTACTTGGTGTCAGTGTATGTCTGTGTTACTTGGTGTAATTGTATGTCTTTGTTACTTGGTGTCAGTGTATGTCTTTGTTACTTGGTGTCAGTGTATGTCTTTGTTACTTGGTGTAAGTGTGTGTCTGTATTACTTGGTGTAAGTGTGTGTCTGTGTTACTTGGGGCAAGTGTGTGTTTTTGATACTTGGTGTAATTGTATGTCTTTGTTACTTGGTGTCATTGTATGTCTGTGTTTCTTGGTGTAAGTGCATGTCTTTGTTACTTGGTATCAGTGTATGTTTTGGTGACTTGTTGTCAGTGTATGTCTTTGATACTGGGTGTCAGTGTGTGTCTTTGTGACTTGGTGTCAGTGTATGTCTTTGTTACTTGGTGTTAGTGTGTGTCTGTGTTACTGGGTATCAGGGTTTGTCTTTTTTACTTGGTGTAAGTGTGTGTCTGTGTTACTGGGTATCAGTGCATGTCTTTGTTACTTGGTGTCAGTGTATGTCTGCGTTACTTGGTGTAAGTGTGTGTCTTTGTTACTTGGAGTAATTGTATGTCTTTGTTACTTGGTGTCAGTGTATGTCAGTGTTACTTGGTGTAAGTGTATGTCTTTGTTACTTGGTGTCAGTGTATGTATTTGTTACTTGGTGTCAGTGTATGTATTTGTTACTTGGTGTAAGTGTGTGTCTGTGTTACTGGGTATCAGTTTATGTCTTTGTTACTTGGTGTCAGTGTATGTCTTTGTGAATTGGTGTCAGTGTATGTCTTTGTTACTGGCTGTCACTGTATGTCTTTGTGACTTTGTGTCAGTGTATGTCTTGGTTACTGGGTGTCAGCTTATGTCTTTGTTACTTGGTGTCAGTGTATGTCTTTGTGACTTGGTGTCAGTGCATGTCTGTGTTACTTGGTGTAAGTGTGTGTCTTTGTTACTTGGTGTAAGTGTGTGTCTGTGTTACTGGGTATCAGTGTATGTCTTTGTTACTTGGAGTCAGTGTATGTCGTCGTTACTTGGTGTATGTGTGTGTCTGTGTTACTAGATGTCAGTGTGTGTCAGTGTTACTTGGTGTCAGTGTATGTCTGTGTTGCTTGGTGTAAGTGTGTGTCTTTGTTACTTGGTGTCAGTGGATGTCTTTGTTACTTGGTGTCAGAGTTTGTCTTTCTTACTTGGTGTAAGTGTGTGTCTGTGTTACTGGGAAGCAGTGTATGTCTTTGTGACTTGGTGTCAGTTTATGTCTTTGTTACTGGGTGTCAGTGTATGTCTTTGTTACTTGGTGTAAGTGTGTGTCTGTGTTGCTGGGTATCAGTGTATGTCTTTGATTCTTGGTGTCAGTGTATGTCTTTGTTACTTGGTGTCAGTGTATGTCTTTGTTACTGGGTATCAATGCATGTCTTTGTTACTTGGTGTAAGTGTGTGTCTGTGTTGCTAGGTATCAGTGTATGTCTTTGTTACTTGTTGTAAGTGTGTGTCTGTGTAACTGGGTATCAGTGCATGTCTTTGTTACATGGTGTCAGTGTATATCTGTGTTACTTGGTGTAAGTGTGTGTCTTTGTTACTTGGTGTAATTGTATGTCTTTGTTACTTGTTGTCAGTGTATGTCTGTGTTACTTGGTGTAAGTGTATGTCTTTGTTACTTGGTGTCAGTGTATGTCTTTGTTACTTGGTGTAGGTGTGTGTCTGTGTTACTTGGTGTAAGTGTGTGCCTGTGTTACTTGTTATCTGTGTATGTCTTTGTTACTTGGTGTAAGTGTGTGTCTGTGTTACTGGGTAACAGTGTATGTCTTTGTTACTTGGTGACAGTGTATGTCGTCGTTACTTGGTGTATGTGTGTGTCTGTGTTACTGGGTGTCAGTGTATGTCTTTGTTACTTGGTGTCAATGTATGTCTGTGTTGCTTGGTGTAAGTGTGTGTCTTTGTTACATGGTGTAAGTGTATGTCTTTGTTACTTGGTGTCAGTGTATGTCTGTGTTACTTTGTGTAAGTATATGTCTTTGTTACTTGGTGTCAGTGTTTGTCTTTGTTACATTGTGGAAGTGTGTGTCTGCGTTACTGGGTATCAGTGTATGTCTTTGTGACTTGGTGTCAGTGTATGTCTTGGTCACTGGGTGTCAGTGTATGTCTTTGTGACTTGGTGTCAGTGTGTGTCTCTGTTTGTCTTTGTTACTTGGTGTCAGTGTCTGTCTGTGTGTGTCTTTGTTACTGTGTGTCAGTGTTTCTCTATGTTACTGGGAGTCAGTGTGTGTTTGTTTGTGTTACTGGGTGTCAATGTGTGTCTGTGTTACTTTGTGTAATTGTATGTCTTTGTTTCTTTGTGTTATTGGATGTCTTTGTTACTTGGTGTCAGTGTTTGTCTTTCTTACTTGGTGTAAGTGTGTGTCTGTGTTACTGGGTATCAGTGTATGTCTTTGTGACTTGGTGTCAGTGTATGTCTTTGTTACTGGGTGTCAGTGTATGTCTTTGTTACTTGGTGTAAGTGTGTGTCTGTGTTACTGGGTATCAGTGTATGTCTTTGTTTCTTGGTGTCAGTGTATGTCTTTGTTACTTGGTGTCAGTGTATGTCTTTGTTACTGGGTATCAGTGCATGTCTTTGTTACATGGTGTCAGTGTGTGTCTTTGTGACTTGGTGCCAGTGTATGTCTTTGTTACTTGGTGTAAGTGTGTGTCTGTTTTACTAGGTATCAGTGTATGTCTTTGTTACTTGGTGTCAGTGTATGTCTTTGTTACTGGGTGTCAGTGTGTGTTTGTTTGTGTTACTGGGTGTCAGTGTGTGTCTGTGTTACTTTATGTAATTGTATGTCTTTGTTTCTTGGTGTCAGTGTATGTCTGTGTTACTTGGTGTAAGTGTGTGTCCATGTTACTTGGTGTAAGTGTATGTCTTTGTTACTTGGTGTCAGTGTATGTATTTGTTACTTGGTGTAAGTGTGTGTCTGTGTTACTGGGGATCAGTGTATGTCTTTGTGACTTGGTGTCAGTGTATGTCTTTGTTACTGGGTGTCACTGTATGTCTTTGTGACTTTGTGTCAGTGTATGTGTTTGTTACTGGGTGTCAGTTTATGTCTTTGTTACTTGGTGTAAGTGTGTGTCTGTGTTACTGGGTATCAGTGTATGTCTTTGTTTCTTGGTGTCAGTGTATGTCTTTGTTACTTGGTGTCAGTGTATGTCTTTGTTACTGGGTATCAGTGCATGTCTTTGTTACATGGTGTCAGTGTGTGTCTTTGTGACTAGGTGCCAGTGTATGTCTTTGTTACTTGGTGTAAGTGTGTGTCTGTTTTACTAGGTATCAGTCTATGTCTTTGTTACTTGGTGTCAGTGTATGTCTTTGTTACTGGGTGTCAGCGTATGTCTTTGTGAAGTGGTGTCAGTGTGTGTCTCTGTTAGTCTTTGTTACTTGGTGTCAGTGTCTGTCTGTGTATGACTTTGTTACTGTGTGTCAGTGTTTCCCTATGTTACTGGGTGTCAGTGTGTGTTTGTTTGTGTTACTGGGTGTCAGTGTGTGTCTGTGTTACTTTATGTAATTGTATGTCTTTGTTTCTTGGTGTCAGTGTATGTCTGTGTTACTTGGTGTAAGTGTGTGTCTATGTTACTTGGTGTAAGTGTATGTCTTTGTTACTTGGTGTCAGTGTATGTATTTGTTACTTGGTGTAAGTGTGTGTCTGTGTTACTGGGGATCAGTGTATGTCTTTGTGACTTGGTGTCAGTGTATGTCTTTGTTACTGGGTGTCACTGTATGTCTTTGTGACTTTGTGTCAGTGTATGTGTTTGTTACTGGGTGTCAGTTTATGTCTTTGTTACTTGGTGTCAGTGTATGTCTTTGTGACTTGGTGTCAGTGTTTCTCTATGTTACTGGGTGTCAGTGTGTGTCTCTGTTAGTCTTTGTTACTTGGTGTCAGTGACTGTCTGTGTATGACTTTGTTACTGTGTGTCAGTGTTTCTCTATGTTACTGGGTGTCAGTGTGTGTTTGTTTGTGTTACTGGGTGTCAGTGTGTGTCTGTGTTACTTTATGTAATTGTATGTCTTTGTTTCTTGGTGTCAGTGTATGTCTTTGTTACTTGGTGTAAGTGTGTGTCTTTGTTACTTGGTGTAAGTTTATGTCTTTGTTACTTTGTGTCAGTGTATGTATTTGTTACTTGGTCTAAGTGTGTGTCTGTGTTACTGGGTATCAGTGTATGTCTTTGTGACTTGGTGTCAGTGTATGTCTTTGTTACTGGGTGTCACTGTATGTCTTTGTGACTTGGTGTCAGTGTGTGTCTTTGTTACTTGGTGTAAGTGTGTGTCTGTGTTACTGGGTATCAGTGTATGTCTTGGTTACTTGGAGTCAGTGTATGTCGTCGTTACTTGGTGTATGTGTTTGTCTGTGTTACTAGATGTCAGTGTGTGTCAGTGTTACTTGGTGTCAGTGTATGTCTGTGTTACTGGGCGTCAGCGTATGTCTTTGTGAAGTCGTGTCAGTGTGTGTCTCTGTTAGTCTTTGTTACTTGGTGTCAGTGTCTGTCTGTGTATGACTTTGTTACTGTGTGTCAGTGTTTCCCTATGTTACTGGGTGTCAGTGTGTGTTTGTTTGTGTTACTGGGTGGCAGTGTGTGTCTGTGTTACTTTATGTAATTGTATGTCTTTGTTTCTTGGTGTCAGTGTATGTCTGTGTTACTTGGTGTAAGTGTGTGTCTATGTTACTTGGTGTAAGTGTATGTCTTTGTTACTTGGTGTCAGTGTATGTATTTGTTACTTGGTGTAAGTGTGTGTCTGTGTTACTGGGTATTAGTGTATGTCTTTGTGACTTGGTGTCAGTGTATGTCTTTGTTACTGGGTGTCACTGTATGTCTTTGTGACTTTGTGTCAGTGTATGTCTTTGTTACTGGGTGTCAGTTTATGTCTTTGTTACTTGGTGTCAGTGTATGTCTTTGTGACTTGGTGTCAGTGTATGTCTTTGTTACTGGGTGTCACTATGTCTTTGTTACTGTGTGTCAGTATTTCTCCATGTTACTGGGTGTCAGTGCGTTTTTGTTTGTGTTACTTGGTGTCAGTGTTTGTCTTTGTTAGTTGGTGTAATTGTATGTCTTTGTTTCTTGGAGTCAGTGTATGTCTGTGTTACTTGGTGTAACTGTGTGTCTGTGTTACTTGGTATCAGTGTATGTCTTTGTTATTTATTGTAAGTGTGTGTCTGTGATCCTGGGAAACAATGTATGTCTTTGTTACTTGGTGTCAGTGTATGTCTGCGTTACTTGGTGTAAGTGTGTGTCTTTGTTACTTGGAGTAATTGTATGTCTTTGTTACTTGGTGTCAGTGTATGTCTGTGTTCCTTGGTGTAAGTGTATGTCTTTGTTACTTGGTGTACGTGCGTGTCTGTGTTACTGGGTATCAGTGTATGTCTTTGTTTCTTGGTGTCAGTGTATGTCTTTGTTACCGGGTATCAGTGTATGCATTTGTTACTGGGTATCAGTGCATGTCTTTGATACATGGTGTCAGTGTATGTCTTTGTTACTTGGTGTAAGTGTGTGTCTGTTTTACTAGGTATCAGTGTATGTCTTTGTTACTTGGTGTCAGTGTATGTCTTTGTTACTGGGTGTCAGTGTATGTCTTTGTGACTTGGTGTCAGTGTGTGTCTCTGTTAGTCTTTGTTACTTGGTGTCAGTGTCTGTCTGTGTATGACTTTGTTACTGTGTGTCAGTGTGTGTTTGTTTGCGTTACTGGGTGTCAGTGTGTGTCTGTGTTACTTTATGTAATTGTATGTCTTTGTTACTTGGTGTAAGTGTGTGTCTTTGTTACTTGGTGTAAGTTTATGTCTTTGTTACTTTGTGTCAGTGTATGTATTTGTTACTTGGTGTACGTGTGTGTCTGTGTTACTGGGTATCAGTGTATGTCTTTGTGACTTGGTGTCAGTGTATGTCTTTGTTACTGGGTGTCACTGTATGTCTTTGTGACTTGGTGTCAGTGTGTGTCTTTGTTACTTGGTGTAAGTGTGTGTCTGTGTTACTGGGTATCAGTGTATGTCTTTGTTACTTGGAGTCAGTGTATGTCGTCGTTACTTGGTGTATGTGTTTGTCTGTGTTACTAGATGTCAGTGTGTGTCAGTGTTACTTGGTGTCAGTGTATGTCTGTGTTGCTTGGTGTAAGTGTGTGTCTTTGTTACTTGGTGTCAGTGGATGTCTTTGTTGCTTGGTGTCAGAGTTTGTCTTTCTTACTTGGTGTAAGTGTGTGTCTGTGTTACTGGGAAGCAGTGTATGTCTTTGTTACTGGGTGTCAGTGTATGTCTTTGTTACTTGGTGTCAGTGTCTGTCTGTGTATGACTTTGTTACTGTGTGTCAGTGTTTCCCTATGTTACTGGGTGTCAGTGTGTGTTTGTTTGTGTTACTGGGTGGCAGTGTGTGTCTGTGTTACTTTATGTAATTGTATGTCTTTGTTTCTTGGTGTCAGTGTATGTCTGTGTTACTTGGTGTAAGTGTGTGTCTTTGTTACTTGGTGTAAGTGTATGTCTTTGTTACTTGGTGTCAGTGTATGTATTTGTTACTTTGTATAAGTATGTGTCTGTGTTACTTTGTGTCAGTGTGTGTCTGTGTTACTTTTTGTAATTGTATGTCTTTGTTTCTTGGTGTCAGTGGATGTCTTTGTTACTTGGTGTCAGTGTTTGTCTTTCTTACTTGGTGTAAGTGTGTGTCTGTGTTACTGGGTGTCAGTGTATGTCTTTGTTACTTGGTGTAAGTGTGTGTCTGTGTTACTGGGTATCAGTGTATGTCTTTGTTTCTTGGTGTCAGTGTATGTCTTTGTTACTTGGTGTCAGTGTATGTCTTTGTTACTGGGTATCAGTGCATGTCTTTGTTACATGGTGTCAGTGTGTGTCTTCATGACTTGGTGTCAGTGTATGTCTTTGTTACTTGTTGTAAGTGTGTGTCTGTTTTACTAGGTATCAGTGTATGTCTTTGTTACTTGGTGTCAGTGTATGTCTTTGTTACTGGGTGTCAGTGTATGTCTTTGTGACTGGGTGTCATTGTGTGTCTCTGTTAGTCTTTGTTACTTGGTGTCAGTGTCTGTCTGTGTATGACTTTGTTACTGTGTATCAGTGTTTCTCTATGTTACTGGGTGTCAGTGGTTGTTTGTTTGTGTTACTGGGTGTCAGTGTGTTTCTGTGTTACTTTATGTAATTGTATGTCTTTGTTTCTTGGTGTCAGTGTATGTCTGTGTTACTTGGTGTAAGTGTGTGTCTTTGTTACTTGGTGTAATTGTATGTCTTTGTTACTTGCTGTCAGTGTATGTCTGTGTTACTTGGTGTAAGTGTATGTCTTTGTTACTTGGTGTAAGTGTGTGTCGGTGTTTCTTGGTGTAAGTGTGTGTCTGTGTTACTTGGTATCTGTGTATGTCTTTGTTACTTGGTGTAAGTGTGTGACTGTGTTACTGGGTATCAGTGTATGTCTTTGTGACTTGGTGTCAGTGTCTGTCCTTGTTTCTGGGTGTCAGTGTATGTCTTTGTTACTTGGTGTCAGTGTATGGCTGTGTTAATTGGTGTAAGTGTGTGTCTGTGTTACTGGGTATCAGTGTCTGACTTTGTTACTTGGTGTCTATGTCTGTCTTTGTTTCTTGGTGTAATTGTATGTCCTTGTTACTTGGTGTCAGTTTATGTCTTTGTAACTTGGTGTAAGTGTGTTTTTGTGTTACTTGGTGTAAGTGTATGTCTTTGTTACTTGGTGTAAGTGTGTGTCTGGGTTACTGGGTATCAGTGTCTGTCTTTGTTACTTGGTGTCTATGTCTGTCTTTGTTACTTGGTGTCAGTGTATGTCAAAATACTTGGTGCAAGTGTATGTCTTTGTTACTTGGTGTAATTGTCTGTATTTGTTACTTGGTGTCAGTGTATGTCTGTTTTACTTGGTGTAAGTGTGTGTCTTTGTTACTTGGTGTAAGTGTATGTCTTTGTTACTTGGTGTAAGTGTGTGTCTGTGTTACTTGGTGTAAGTGTGTGCCTGTGTTACTTGTTATCTGTGTAAGTCTTTGTTACTTGGTGTAACTGTGTGTCTGTGTTACTGGGTAACAGTGTATGTCTTTGTTACTTGGTGTCAGTGTATGTCGTCGTTACTTGGTGTATGTGTGTGTCTGTGTTACTGGGTGCCAGTGTATGTCTTGGTTACTTGGTGTCAGTGTATGTCTGTGTTGCTTGGTGTAAGTGTGTGTCTTTGTTACATGGTGTAAGTATATGTCTTTGTTACTTGGTGTCTGTGTTTGTCTTTGTTACATTGTGGAAGTGTGTGTCTGCGTTACTGGGTATCAGTGTATGTCTTTGTGACTTGGTGTCAGTGTATGTCTTTGTTACTGGGTGTCAGTGTAAGTCTTTGTGACTTGGTGTCAGTGTGTCTCTGTGTTAGTCTTTGTTACTTGGTGTCAGTGTCTGTCTGTGTATGTCTTTGTTACTGTGTGTCAGTGTTTCTCTATGTTACTGGGAGTCAGTGTGTGTTTGTTTGTGTGACTGGGTGTCAGTGTGTGTCTGTGTTACTTTTTGTAATTGTATGTCTTTGTTACTTGGTGTCAGTGAATGTCTGAGTTACTTGGTGTAAGTGTGTGTCTTTGTTACTTGGTGTAATTGTATGTCTTTGTTACTTGGTATCAGTGCATGTCTTTGTGATTTGGTGTCAGTGTATGTCTTTGTTACTGGGTGTCAGTGTGTGTCTTTGTGACTTGGTGTCAGTGTATGTCTTTGTTACTTGGTGTAAGTGTGTGTCTGTGTTACTGGGTATCAGTGTATGTCTTTGTTACTTGGTGCAGGTGTGCGTCTGTGTTACTGGGTATCAGTGCATGTCTTTGTTACATGGTGTCAGTGTATGTCTGTGTTACTTGGTGTAAGTGTGTGTCTTTGTTACTTGGTGTAATTGTATGTCTTTGTTACTTGGTATAAGTGTATGTCTTTGTGACTTGGTGTCAGTGTATGTCTTTGTTACTGGGTGTCAGTGTGTGTCTTTGTTACTTGGTGTCAGTGTATGTCTTTGTTACTTGGTGTAATTGTGTGTCTGTGTTACTGGGTATCAGTGTATGTCTTTGTTACTTGGTGTCAGTGTATGTCAAAATACTTGGTGCAAGTGTATGTCTTTGTTACTTGGTGTAATTGCCTGTATTTGTTACTTGGTGTCAGTGTATGTCTGTTTTACTTGGTGTAAGTGTGTGTCTTTGTTACTTGGTGTAAGTGTATGTCTTTGTTACTTGGTGTAAGTGTGTGTCTGTGTTACTTGGTGTAAGTGTGTGCCTGTGTTACTTGTTATCTGTGTAAGTCTTTGTTACTTGGTGTAACTGTGTGTCTGTGTTACTGGGTAACAGTGTATGTCTTTGTTACTTGGTGTCAGTGTATGTCGTCGTTACTTGGTGTATGTGTGTGTCTGTGTTACTGGGTGCCAGTGTATGTCTTGGTTACTTGGTGTCAGTGTATGTCTGTGTTGCTTGGTGTAAGTGTGTGTCTTTGTTACATGGTTTAAGTATATGTCTTTGTTACTTGGTGTCTGTGTTTGTCTTGGTTACATTGTGGAAGTGTGTGTCTGCGTTACTGGGTATCAGTGTATGTCTTTGTGACTTGGTGTCAGTGTATGTCTTTGTTACTGGGTGTCAGTGTAAGTCTTTGTGACTTGGTGTCAGTGTGTCTCTGTGTTAGTCTTTGTTACTTGGTGTCAGTGTCTGTCTGTGTATGTCTTTGTTACTGTGTGTCAGTGTTTCTCTATGTTACTGGGAGTCAGTGTGTGTTTGTTTGTGTGACTGGGTGTCAGTGTGTGTCTTAGTTACTTGGTGTAAGTGTGTGTCTTTGTTACTTGGTGTAATTGTATGTCTTTGTTACTTGGTATCAGTGCATGTCTTTGTGACTTGGTGTCAGTGTATGTCTTTGTTACTGGGTGTCAGTGTGTGTCTTTGTTACTTGGTGTCAGTGTATGCCTTTGTTACTTGGTGTAATTGTGTGTCTGTGTTACTGGGTATCAGTGTATGTCTTTGTTACTTGGTGTCAGTGTATGTCAAAATACTTGGTGTAAGTGTATGTCTTTGTTACTTGGTGTAATTGTCTGTCTTTGTTACTTGGTGTCAGTGTATGTCTTTGTTACTTGGTGTCAGTGTATGTCAAAATACTTGGTGTAAGTGTATGTCTTTGTTACTTGGTGTAATTGTCTGTCATTGTTACTTGGTGTCAGTGTATGTCTTTGTGACTTGGTGTCAGTGTATGTCTTTGTTACTGGTTGCAAGTGTGTGTCTTTGTTACTGGGTATCATTGCATGTCTTTGTTACATGGTGTCAGTGTGTGTCTTTGTGACTTGGTGTCAGTGTATGTCTTTGTTACTTGGTGTAAGTGTGTGTCTGTTTTACTAGGTATCAGTGTATGTCTTTGTTACTTGGTGTCAGTGTATGTCTTTGTTACTGGGTGTCAGTGTATGTCTTTGTGACTTGTTGTCAGTGTATGTCTCTGTTAGTCTTTGTTACTTGGTGTCAGTGTCTGTCTGTGTATGACTTTGTTACTGTGTGTCAGTGTTTCTCTATGTTACTGGGTGTCAGTGTGTGTTTGTTTGTGTTACTGGGTGTCAGTGTGTGTCTGTGTTACTTTATGTAATTGTATGTCTTTGTTTCTTGGTGTCAGTGTATGTCTGCGTTACTTGGTGTAAGTGTGTGTCTTTGTTACTTGGTGTAATTGTAGGTCTTTGTTACTTGCTGTCAGTGTATGTCTGTGTTACTTGGTGTAAGTGTATGTCTTTGTTACTTGGTGTCAGTGTATGTCTTTGTTACTTGGTGTAAGTGTGTGTCTGTGTTACATGGTGTAATTGTATGTCTTTGTTACTTGGTGTCAGTGTATGTCTGTGTTACTTTGTGTAAGTATATGTCTTTGTTACTTGGTGTCAGTGTTTGTCTTTGTTACATTGTGGAAGTGTGTGTCTTCGTTACTGGGTATCAGTGTATGTCTTTGTGACTTGGTGTCAGTGTATGTCTTTGTTACTGGGTGTCAGTGTATGTCTTTGTGACTTGGTGTCAGTGTGTGTCTCTGTTAGTCTTTGTTACTTGGTGTCAGTGTCTGTCTGTGTATGTCTTTGTTACTGTGTGTCATTGTTTCTCTATGTTACTGGGAGTCAGTGTGTGTTTGTTTGTGTTACTGGGTGTCAGTGTGTGTCTGTGTTACTTTTTGTAATTGTATGTCTTTGTTACTTGGTGTCAGTGTTTGTCTTTCTTACTTGGTGTAAGTGTGTGTCTGTGTTACTGGGTATCAGTGTATGTCTTTGTGACTTGGCGTCAGTGTATGTCTTTGTTACTGGGTGCAAGTGTGTGTCTGTGTTACTGGGTATCAGTGTATGTCTTTGTTTCTTGGTGTCAGTGTATGTCTTTGTTACTTGGTGTCAGTGTATGTCTTTGTTACTGGGTATCAGTGCATGTCTTTGTTACATGGTGTCAGTGTGTGTCTTTGTGACTTGGTGTCAGTGTATGTCTTTGTTACTTGGTGTAAGTGTGTGTCTGTGTTACTGGGTATCAGTGTATGTCTTTGTTACTTGGTGTAGGTGTGCGTCTGTGTTACTGGGTATCAGTGCATGTCTTTGTTACATGGTGTCAGTGTATGTCTGTGTTACTTGGTGTAAGTGTGTGTCTTTGTTACTTGGTGTAATTGTATGTCTTTGTTTCTTGGTATCAGTGTATGTCTTTGTGACTTGTTGTCAGTGTATGTCTTTGTTACTGGGTGTCAGTGTGTGTCTTTGTTACTTGGTGTCAGTGTATGCCTTTGTTACTTGGTGTAATTGTGTGTCTGTGTTACTGGGTATCAGTGTATGTCTTTGTTACTTGGTGTCAGTGTATGTCAAAATACTTGATGTAAGTGTAAGTCTTTGTTGCTTGGTGTAATTGTCTGTCTTTGTTACTTGGTGTCAGTGTATGTCTTGTTACTTGGTGTCAGTGTATGTCAAAATACTTGGTGTAAGTGTATGTCTTTGTTACTTGGTGTAATTGTCTGTCATTGTTACTTGGTGTCAGTGTATGTCTTTGTTACTGTGTGTCAGTGTTTCTCGATGTTACTGGGAGTCAGTGTGTGTTTGTTTGTGTTACTGGGTGTCAGTGTGTGTCTGTGTTACTTTTTGTAATTGTATGTCTTTGTTACTTGGTGTCAGTGTTTGTCTTTCTTACTTGGTGTAAGTGTGTGTCTGTGTTACTGGGTATCAGTGTATGTCTTTGTGACTTGGTGTCAGTGTATGTCTTTGTTACTGGGTGTAAGTGTGTGTCTGTGTTACTTGGTATCTGTGTATGTCTTTGTTACTTGGTGTAAGTGTGTGACATTGTTACTGGGTATCAGTATAAGTCTTTGTGACTTGGTGTCAGTGTATGTCTTTGTGACTTGATGTCAGTGTATGTCTTTGTGACTTGATGTCAGTGTATGTCTTTGTTTCTGGGTGTCACTGTATGTCTTTGGGACTTGGTGTCAGTGTATGTCTTGGTTACTGGGTGTCAGTTTATGTCTTTGTCACTTGGTGTCAGTGTATGTCTTTGCGACTTGGTGTCAGTGTATGTCTTTGTTACTGGGTGTCACTTTATATCTTTGTGACTTTGTGTCAGTGTATGTCTTGGTTACTGGGTGTCAGCTTATGTCTTTGTTACTTGGTGTCAGTGTATGTCTTTGTGACTTGGCGTCAGTGTATGTCTGTGTTACTTGGTGCAAGTGTGTGTCTTTGTTACTTGGTGTAAGTGTGTGTCTGTGTTACTGGGTATCAGTGTATGTCTTTGTTACTTGGAGTCAGTGTATGTCGTCGTTACTTGGTGTATGTGTGTGTCTGTGTTACTAGGTGTCAGTGTGTGTCAGTGTTACTTGGTGTCAGTGTATTTCTGTGTTGCTTGGTGTAAGTGTGTGTCTTTGTTACTTGGTGTCAGTGGATGTCTTTGTTACTTGGTGTCAGACTTTGTCTTTCTTGATTGGTGTAAGTGTGCGTCTGTGTTACTGGGAAGCAGTGTATGTCTTTGTGACTTGGTGTCAGTGTATGTCTTTGTTACTTGGTGTAAGTGTGTGTCTGTGTTGCTGGGTATCAGTGTATGTCTTTGTTTCTTGGTGTCAGTGTATGTCTTTGTTACTTGGTTTCAGTGTATGTCTTTGTTACTTGGTTTCAGTGTATGTCTTTGTGACTGGGTATCAATGCATGTCTTTGTTACTTGGTGTAAGTGTGTGTCTGTGTTACTAGGTATCAGTGTATGTCTTTGTTAGTTGGTGTAAGTGTGTGTCTGTGTTACTGGGTATCAGTGCATGTCTTTGTTACATGGTGTCAGTTTATGTCTGTGTTACTTGGTGTAAGTGTGTGTCTTTGTTACTTGGTGTAATTGTATGTCTTTGTTACTTGTTGTCAGTGTATGTCTGTGTTACTTGGTGTAAGTGTATGTCTTTGTTATTTGGTGTCAGTGCATGTCTTTGTTACTTGGTGCAAGTGTGTGTCTGTGTTACTTGGTGTAAGTGTGTGCCTGTGTTACTTGTTATCTGTGTATGTCTTTGTTACTTGGTGTAAGTGTGTGGCTGTGTTACTGGGTAACGGTGTATGTCTTTGTTACTTGGTGTCAGTGTATGTCGTCGTTACTTGGTGTATGTGTGTGTCTGTGTTACTGGGTGTCAGTGTATGTCTTTGTTACTTGGTGTCAGTGTATGTCTGTGTTGCTTGGTGTAAGTGTGTGTCTTTGTTCCATGGTGTAAGTGTATGTCTTTGTTACTTGGTGTCAGTGTATGTCTGTGTTACTTTGTGTAAGTAAATGTCTTTGTTACTTGGTGTCAGTGTATGTCTGTGTTACTTGGTGTAAGTGTATGTCTTTGTTACTTGGTGTCAGTGTATGTCTTTGTTACTTGGTGTAAGTGTGTGTCTTTGTTTCTGGGTGTAGGTGTGTGTCTGTGTTACTTGGTATCTGTGGATGTCTTTGTTACTTGGTGTAAGTGTGTGACTGTGTTACTGGGTATCAGTGTATGTCTTTGTTACTTGGTGTCAGTGTATGTCTTTGTTACTGGTTGTCAGTGTATGTCTTTGTTACTGGGTGTCACTTTATATCTTTGTGAATTTGTGTCAGTGTATGTCTTGGTTACTGGGTGTCAGCTTATGTCTTTGTTACTGGTGTCAGTGTATGTCTTTGTGACTTGGTGTCAGTGTATGTCTGTGTTACTTGGTGCAAGTGTGTGTCTTTGTTACTTGGTGTAAGTGTGTGTCTGTGTTACTGGGTATCAGTGAATGTCTTTGTTACTTGGAGTCAGTGTATGTCGTCGTTACTTGGTGTATGTGTGTGTCTGTGTTACTAGGTGTCAGTGTGTGTCTGTGTTGCTTGGTGTAAGTGTGTGTCTTTGTTACTTGGTGTCAGTGGATGTCTTTGTTACTTGGTGTCAGACTTTGTCTTTCTTGCTTGGTGTAAGTGTGTGTCTGTGTTACTGGGAAGCAGTGTATGTCTTTGTGACTTGGTGTCAGTGTATGTCTTTGTTACTTGGTGTAAGTGTGTGTCTGTGTTGCTGGGTATCAGTGTATGTCTTTGTTTCTTGGTGTCAGTGTATGTCTTTGTTACTTGGTGTAAGTGTGTGTCTGTGTTACTAGGTATCAGTGTATGTCTTTGTTACTTGGTGTAAGTGTGTGTCTGTGTTACTGGGTATCAGTGCATGTCTTTGTTACATGGTGTCAGTGTATGTCTGTGTTACTTGTTGTCAGTGTATGTCTGTGTTACTTGGTGTAAGTGTATGTCTTTGTTATTTGGTGTCAGTGTATGTCTTTGTTACATGGTGCAAGTGTGTGTCTGTGTTACTTGGTGTAAGTGTGTGCCTGTGTTACTTGTTATCTGTGTATGTCTTTGTTACTTGGTGTAAGTGTGTGTCTGTGTTACTGGGTAACAGTGTATGTCTTTGTTACTTGGTGTCAGTGTATGTCGTCGTTACTTGGTGTATGTGTGTGTCTGTGTTACTGGGTGTCAGTGTATGTCTTTGTTACTTGGTGTCAGTGTATGTCTGTGTTGCTTGGTGTAAGTGTGTGTCTTTGTTACATGGTGTAAGTGTATGTCTTTGTCACTTGGTGTCAGTGTATGTCTGTGTTACTTTGTGTAAGTAAATGTCTTTGTTACTTGGTGTCAGTGTATGTCTGTGTTACTTGGTGTAAGTGTATGTCTTTGTTACTTGGTGTCAGTGTATGTCTTTGTTACTTGGTGTAAGTGTGTGTCTGTGTTTCTGGGTGTAGCTGTGTGTCTGTGTTACTTGGTATCTGTGTATGTCTTTGTTACTTGGTGTAAGTGTGTGACTGTGTTACTGGGTATCAGTGTATGTCTTTGTTACTTGGTGTCAGTGTATGTCTTTGTTACTGGGTGTCAGTGTATGTCTTTGTTACTTGGTGTCAGTGTATGGCTGTGTTAATTGGTGTAAGTGTGTGTCTGTGTTACTGGGTATCAGTGTCTGTCTTTGTTACTTGTTGTCTATGTCTGTCTTTGTTACTTGGTGTAAGTGTATGTCCTTGTTACTTGGTGTCAGTTTCTGTCTTTGTAACTTGGTGTAAGTGTGTGTTTGTGTTACTTGGTGTAAGTGTATGTCTTTGTTACTTGGTGTAAGTGTGTGTCTGTGTTACTGGGTATCAGTGTCTGTCTTTGTTACTTGGTGTCTATGTCAGTCCTTGAGACTTGGTGTAAGTGTGTGTCTGTGTTACTGGGTGTCAGTGTATGTCTTTGTTACTTGGTGTAGGTGTGCGTCTGTGTTACTGGTTATCAGTCCATGTCTTTGTTACTTGGTGTAGGTGTGCGTCTGTGTTACTGGGTATCAGTGCATGTCTTTGTTACATGGTGTCAGTGTATGTCTGTGTTACTTGGTATAAGTGTGTGTCTTTGTTACTTGGTGTAATTGTATGTCTTTGTTACTTGGTATCAGTGCATGTCTTTGTGACTTGGTGTCAGTGTATCTCTTTGTTACTGGGTGTCAGTGTGTGTTTTTGTGACTTGGTGTCAGTGTATGTCTTTGTTACTTGGTGTAAGTGTGTGTCTGTGTTACTGGGTGTCAGTGTATGTCTTTGTTACTTGGTGTAGGTGTGCGTCTGTGTTACTGGTTATCAGTGCATGTCTTTGTTACTTGGTGTAGGTGTGCGTCTGTGTTACTGGGTATCAGTGCATGTCTTTGTTACATGGTGTCAGTGTATGTCTGTGTTACTTGGTATAAGTGTGTGTCTTTGTTACTTGGTGTAATTGTATGTCTTTGTTACTTGGTATCAGTGTATGTCTTAGTGACTTGGTGTCAGTGTATGTCTTTGTTACTGGGTGTCAGTGTCTGACTTTGTTACTTGGTGTCTATGTCTGTCTTTGTTTCTTGGTGTAATTGTATGTCCTTGTTACTTGGTGTCAGTTTATGTCTTTGTAACTTGGTGTAAGTGAGTGTTTGTGTTACTTGGTGTAAGTGTATGTCTTTGTTACTTGGTGTAAGTGTGTGTCTGTGTTACTGGGTGACAGTGTATGTCGTTGTTACTTGGTGTCAGTGTATGTCTGTGTTACTTGGTGTAAGTGTGTGTCTTTGTTACTTGGTGTAATTGTATGTCTTTGTTACTTGGTATCAGTGTATGTCTTAGTGACTTGGTGTCAGTGTATGTCTTTGTTACTGGGTGTCAGTGTGTGTCTTTGTTACTTGGTGTCAGTGTATGTCTTTGTTACCTGGTGTAATTGTGTGTCTGTGTTACTGGGTATCAGTGTATGTCTTTGTTACTTGGTGTCAGTGTATGTCAAAATACTTGGTGTAAGTGAATGTCTGTGTTACTGTGTGTCAGTGTATGTCTTTGTTACTTGGTGTCAGTGTATGTCTGTGTTGCTTGGTGTAAGTGTGTGTTTTGTTACATGGTGTAAGTGTATGCCTTTGTTACTTGGTGTCAGTGTATGTCTGTGTTACTTTGTGTAAGTATATGTCTTTGTTACTGGGTATCAGTGTCTGTCTTTGTTACTTGGTGTCAGTGTATGTCCTTGTTACTTGGTGTCAGTGTATGTCTTTGTTACTTGGTGCAAGTGTGTGTCTGTGTTACTGGGTATCAGTGTATGTCTTTGTTACTTGGTGTAGGTGTGCGTCTGTGTTACTGGGTATCAGTGCATGTCTTTGTTACATGGTGTCAGTGTATGTCTGTGATACTTGGTGTGTGTGTGTCTTTGTTACTTGGTGTAATTGTATGTCTTTGTTACTTGGTATCAGTGTATGTCTTTGTGACTTGGTGTCAGTGTATGTCTTTGTTACTGGGTGTCAGTGTGTATCTTTGTTAATTGGTGTCAGTGTATGTCTTTGTTACTTGGTGTAATTGTGTGTCTGTGTTACTGGGTATCAGTGTATGTCTTTGTTACTTGGTGTCAGTGTATGTCAAAATACTTGGTGTAAGTGTATGTCTTTGTTACTTGGTGTAATTGTATGTCTTTGTTACTTGGTGTCAGTGTATGTCTGTGTTACTTGGTGTAAGTGTATGTCTTTGTTACTTGGTGTAAGTGTGTGTCTGTGTTACTTGGTGTAAGTGTGTGCCTGTGTTACTTGTTATCTGTGTATGTCTTTGTTACTTGGTGTAAGTGTGTGTCTGTGTTACTGGGTGGCAGTGTATGTCTTTGTTACTTGGTGTCAGTGTATGTCGTCGTTACTTGGTGTATGTGTGTGTCTGTGTTACTGGGTGGCAGTGTATGTCTTTGTTACTTGGTGTCAGTGTATGTCTGTGTTGCTTGGTGTAAGTGTGTGTCTTTGTTACATGGTGTAAGTGTATGTCTGTGTTACTTTGTGGAAGCATATGTCTTTGTTACTTGGTGTCAGTGTTTGTCTTTGTTACATTGTGGAAGTGTGTGTCTGCGTTACTGGGTGTCAGTGTATGTCTTTGTGACTTGGTGTCAGTGTATGTCTTTGTTAGTGGGTGTCAGTGTATGTCTTTGTGACTTGGTGTCAGTGTGTGTCTCTGTTTGTCTTTGTTACTTGGTGTCATTGTATGTCTGTGTATGTCTTTGTTACAGTGTGTCAGTGTTTCTCTATGTTACTGGGAGTCAGTGTGTGTTTGTTTGTGTTACTGGGTGTCAGTGTGTGTCTGTGTTACTTTTTGTAATTGTATGTCGTTGTTTCTTGGTGTCAGTGGATGTCTTTGTTACTTGGTGTCAGTGTTTGTCTTTCTTACTTGGTGCAAGTGTGTGTCTGTGCTACTGGGTATCAGTGGATGTCTTTGTGACTTGGTGTCAGTGTATGTCTTTGTTACTGGGTGTCAGTGTATGTCTTTGTTACTTGGTGTAAGTGTGCGTCTGTGTTACTTTATGTAATTGTATGTCTTTGTTTCTTGGTGTCAGTGTATGTCTGTGTTACTTGGTGTCAGTGTATGTCTTTGTTACTTGGTATCAGTGCATGTCTTTGTGACTTGGTGTCAGTGTATGTCTTTGTTACTGGGTGTCAGTGTGTGTCTTTGTGACTTGGTGTCAGTGCATGTCTTTGTTACTTGGTGTAAGTGTGTGTCTGTGTTACTGGGTATCAGTGTATGTCTTTGTTACTTGGTGTAGGTGTGCGTCTGTGTTGCTGGGTATCAGTGCATGTCTTTGTTACATGGTGTCAGTGTATGTCTGTGTTACTTTGTGTAAGTGTGTGTCTTTGTTACTTGGTGTAATTGTATGTCTTTGTTACTTGGTATCAGTGTATGTCTTTGTGACTTGGTGTCAGTGTATGTTTTTGTTACTGGGTGTCAGTGTGTGTCTATGTTACTGGGTATCAGTGTATGTCTTTGTTACTTGGTGTCAGTGTATGTCAAAATACTTGGTGTAAGTGTATGTCTTTGTTACTTGGTGTAATTGTCTGTCTTTGTTACTTGGTGTCAGTGTATGTCTGTGTTACTTGTTGTAAGTGTGTGTCTTTGTTACTTGGTGTAAGTGTATGTCTTTGTTACTTGGTGTAAGTATGTGCCTGTGTTGCTTGTTATCTGTGGATGTCTTTGTTACTTGGTGTAAGTGTGTGTCTGTGTTACTGGGTAACAGTGTATGTCTTTGTTACTTGGTGTCAGTGTATGTCGCCGTTACTTGGCGTATGTGTGTGTCTGTGTTACTGGGTGTCAGTGCATGTCTTTGTTACTTGGTGTCAGTGTATGTCTGTGTTGCTTGGTGTAAGTTTGTGTCTTTGTTACATGGTGTAATTGTATGTCTTTGTTACTTGGTGTCAGTGTATGTCTGTGTTACTTTGTGTAAGTATATGTCTTTGTTACTTGGTGTCAGTGTTTGTCTTTGTTACATTGTGGAAGTGTGTGTCTGCGTTACTGGGTATCAGTGTATGTCTTTGTGACTTGGTGTCAGTGTCTGCCTTTGTTACTGGGTGTCAGTGTATGTCTTTGTGACTTGGTGTCAGTGTGTGTCTCTGTTAGTCTTTGTTACTTGGTGTCAGTGTCTGTCTGTGTATGTCTTTGTTACTGTGTGTCAGTGTTTCTCTATGTTACTGGGAGTCAGTGTGTGTTTGTTTGTGTTACTGGGTGTCAGTCTGTGTCTGTGTTACTTTTTATAATTGCATGTCTTTGTTACTTGGTGTCAGTGTTTGTCTTTCTTACTTGGTGTAAGTGTGTGTCTGTGTTACTGGGTATCAGTGTATGTCTTTGTGACTTGTTGTCAGTGTATGTCTTTGTTACTGGGTGTCAGTGTATGTCTTTGTTACTTGGTGTAATTGTGTGTCTGTGTTACTGAGTATCAGTGTACGTCTTTGTGTCTTGGTGTCAGTGTATGTCTTTGTTACTGGGTATCAGTGCATGTCTTTGTTACATGGTGTCAGTGTGTGTCTTTGTGACTTGGTGTCAGTGTATGTCTTTGTTACTTGGTGTAAGTGTGTGTCTCTTTTACTAGGTATCAGTGTATGTCTTTGTTACTTGGTGTCAGTGTATGTCTTTGTTACTGGGTGTCAGTGTATGTCTTTGTGACTTGTTGTCAGTGTGTGTCTCTGTTAGTCTTTGTTACATGGTGTCAGTGTGTGTCTTTGTTACTTGGTGTAATTGTATGTCTCTGTTACTTGCTGTCAGTGTATGTCTGTGTTACTTGGTGTAAGTGTATGTCTCTGTTACTTGCTGTCAGTGTGTGTCTGTGTTTCTTGGTGTAAGTGTGTGTCTGTGTTACTTGGTATCTGTGTATGTCTTTGTTACTTGGTGCAAGTGTGTGACTTTGTGACTGGGTATCAGTGTATGTCTTTGTGACTTGGTGTCAGTGTCTGTCTGTGTATGAGTTTGTTACTGTGTGTCAGTGTTTCTCTATGTTAGTGGGTGTCAGTGTGTGTTTGTTATTGTTACTGGGTCTCAGTGTGTGTCTGTGTTACTTTATGTAATTGTATGTCTTTGTTTCTTGGTGTCAGTGTATGTCTTTGTTACTGGGTATCAGTGTATGTCTTTGTTACTGGGTATCACTGTATGTCTTTGTGACTTGGTGTCAGTGTATGTCTTCGTTACTGGGTGTCAGTGTATGTCTTTGTTACTTGGTGTCAGTGTATGGCTGTGTTACTGGGTGTCAGTGTATGTCTTTGTTACTTGGTGTAATTGTGTGTATGTGTTACTGAGTATCAGTTTACGTCTTTGTTTCTTGGTGTCAGTGTATGTCTTTGTTACTTGGTGTCAGTGTATGTCTTTGTTACTGGGTATCAGTGCATGTCTTTGTTACATGGTGTCAGTGTGTGTCTTTGTGACTTGGTGTCAGTGTATGTCTTTGTTACTTGGTGTAAGTGTGTGTCTGTTTTACTAGGTATCAGTGTATGTCTTTGTTACTTGGTGTCAGTGTATGTCTTTGTTACTGGGTGTCAGTGTATGTCTTTGTTACTTGGTGTCAGTGTCTGTCTGTGTATGACTTTGTTACTGTGTGTCAGTGTTTCTCTATGTTACTGGGTGTCAGTGTGTGTTTGTTTGTGTTACTGGGTGTCAGTGTGTGTCTGTGTTACTTTATGTAATTGTATGTCTTTGTTTCTTGGTGTCAGTGTATGACTGTGTTACTTGGTGTAAGTGTGTGTCTTTGTTACTTGGTGTAATTGTATGTCTTTGTTACTTGGTGTAAGTGTGTGTCTGTGTTTCTTGGTGTAAGTGTGTGTCTGTGTTACTTGGTATCTGTGTATGTCTTTGTTATTTGGTGCAAGTGTGTGACTTTGTGACTGGGTATCAGTGTATGTCTTTGTGACTTGGTGTCAGTGTATGTCTTTGTTACTGAGTGTCAGTGTATGTCTTTGTTACTTGGTGTCAGTGTATGGCTGTGTAAATTGGTGTAAGTGTGTGTCTGTGTTACTGGGTATCAGTGTATGTCTTTGTTACTTGGTGTCAGTGTATGTCTGTGTTACTGGGTGACAGTGTATGTCTTTGTTACTTGGTGTCAGTGTATGTCTGTGTTACTTGGTGTAAGTGTGTGTCTTTGTTACTTGGTGTAATTGTATGTCTTCGTTACTTGGTATCAGTGCATGTCTTTGTGACTTGGTGTCAGTGTATGTCTTTGTTACTGGGTGTCAGTGTGTGTCAATGTGACTTGGTGTCAGTGTATGTCTTTGTTACTTGGTGTATGTGTGTGTCTGTGTTACTGGGTATCAGTGTATGTCTTTGTTACTTGGTGTAGGTGTGCGTCTGTGTTACTGGGTATCAGTGCATGTCTTTGTTACATGGTGTCAGTGTATGTCTATGTTACTTGGTGTAAGTGTGTGTCTTTGTTACTTGGTGTAATTGTATGTCTTTGTTACTTGGTATCAGTGTATGTCTTTGTGACTTGGTGTCAGTGTATGTCTTTGTTACTGGGTGTCAGTGTATGTCTTTGTTACTTGGTGTCAGAGTATGTCAAAATACTTGGTGTATTTGTATGTCTTTGTTACTTGGTGTAGGTCTGCGTCTGTGTTACTGGGTATCAGTGTATGTCTTTGTGACCTGGTGTCAGTGTATGTCTTTGTTACTTGGTGTCAGAGTATGTCAAAATACTTGGTGTATTTGTATGTCTTTGTTACTTGGTGTAGGTCTGCGTCTGTGTTACTGGGTATCAGTGTATGTCTTTGTGACCTGGTGTCAGTGTATGTCTTTGTTACTGGGTGTCAGTGTATGTCTTTGTGACTTGGTGTAAGTGTGTCTCTGTGTTACTGGGTATCAGTGTCTGTCTTTGTTACTTGGTGCCTATGTCTGTCTTTGTTATCTGGTGTAAGTGTGTGCCTGTGTTACTGGGTGACAGTGTATGTCTTTGTTACTTGGTGTCAGTGTATGTCTGTGTTACTTGGTGAAAGTGTGTGTCGTTGTTACTTGGTGTAATTGTATGTCTTTGTTACTTGGTATCAGTGCATGTCTTTGTGACTTGGTGTCAGTGTCTGTCTTTGTTACTGGGTGTCAGTGTATGTCTTTGTTACTTGGTGTCAGTGTATGTCTTTGTTACTTGGTGTAATTGTGTGTCTGTGTTACTGGGTATCAGTGTATGTCTTTGTTACTTGGTGTCAGAGTATGTCAAAATACTTGGTGTATTTGTATGTCTTTGTTACTTGGTGTAGGTCTGCGTCTGTGTTACTGGGTATCAGTGTATGTCTTTGTGACTTGGTGTCAGTGTATGTCTTTGTTACTGGGTGTCAGTGTATGTCTTTGTGACTTGGTGTAAGTGTGTGTTTGTGTTACTTGGTGTAAGTGTATGTCTTTGTTACTTGGTGTAAGTGTTTCTCTGTGTTACTGGGTATCAGTGTCTGTCTTTGTTACTTGGTGTCTATGTCTGTCTTTGTTACTTGGTGTAAGTGTGTGTCTGTGTTACTGGGTGACAGTGTATGTCTTTGTTACTTGGTGTCAGTGTATCTCTGTGTTACTTGGTGAAAGTGTATGTCTTTGTTACTTGGTGTAATTGTATGTCTTTGTTACTTGGTATCAGTGCATGCCTTTGTGACTTGGTGTCAGTGTATGTCTTTGTTACTGGGTGTCAGTGTGTGTCTTTGTGACTTGGTGTCAGTGTATGTCTTTGTTACTTGGTGTAAGTGTGTGTCTGTGTTACTGGGTATCAGTGTATGTCTTTGTTACTTGGTGTAGGTGTGCGTCTGTGTTACTGGGTATCAGTGCATGTCTTAGTTACATGGTGTCAGTGTATGTCTGTGTTACTTGGTGTAAGTGTGTGTCTTTGTTACTTGGTGTAATTGTATGTCTTTGTTACTTGGTATCAGTGTATGTCTTTGTGACTTGGTGTCAGTGTCTGTCTTTGTTACTGGGTGTCAGTGTGTGTCTTTGTTACTTGGTGTCAGTGTATGTCTTTGTTACTTGGTGTCAGAGTATGTCAAAATACTTGGTGTAAGTGTATGTCTTTGTTACTTGGTGTAAATGTGTGCCTGTGTTACTGGGTATCAGTGTATGTCTTTGTTACTTGGTGTAGGTCTGCGTCTGTGTTACTGGGTATCAGTGTATGTCTTTGTGACTTGGTGTCAGTGTATGTCTTTGTTACTGGGTGTCAGTGTATGTCTTTGTGACTTGGTGTCAGTGTGTGTCTCTGTTAGTCTTTGTTACTTGGTGTCAGTGTCTCTCTGTGTAAGACTTTGTTACTGTGTGTCAGTGTTTCTCTATGTTCCTGGATGTCAGTGTGTGTTTGTTTGTGTTACTGGGTGTCAGTGTGTGTCTGTGTTACTTTATGTAATTGTATGTCTTTGTTTCTTGGTGTCAGTGTATGTCTGTGTTACTTGGTGTAAGTGTGTGTCTTTGTTACTTGTTGTAATTGTATGTCTTTGTTACTTGCTGTCAGTGTATGTCTGTGTTACTTGGTGTAAGTGTCTGTCTTTGTTACTTGGTGTCAGTGTGTGTCTGTGTTTCTTGGTGTAAGTGTGTGTCTGTGTTACTTGGTATCTGTGTATGTCTTTGTTACTTGGTGTAAGTGTGTGACTTTGTTACTGGGTATCAGTGTATGTCTTTGTGACTTGGTGTCAGTGTATGTCTTTGTTACTTGGTGTCAGTGTATGGCTGTGTTAATTGGTGTAAGTGTGTGTCTGTGTTACTGGGTATCAGTGTCTGTCTTTGTTATTTGGTGTCTATGTCTGTCTTTGTTACTTGGTGTAATTGTATGTCTTTGTTACTTGGTGTCAGTTTATGTCTTTGTAACTTGGTGTAAGTGTGTGTTTGTGTATCTTGGTGTAAGTGTATGTCTTTGTTACTTGGTGTAAGCGTGTGTCTGTGTTACTTGGTATCAGTGTCTGTCTTTGTTACTTGGTTTCTAGGTCTTTCTTTGTTACTTGGTGTAAGTGTGTGTCTGTGTTACTGGGTGACAGTGTATGTCTTTGTTACTTGGTGTCAGTGTATGTCTGTGTTACTTGGTGTAAGTGTGTGTCTTTGTTACTTCGTGTAATTGTATGTCTTTGTTGCTTGGTATCAGTGCATGTCTTTGTGACTTGGTGTCAGTGTATGTCTTTGTTACTGGGTGTCAGTGTGTGTCTTTGTGACTTGGTGTCAGTGTATGTCTTTGTTACTTGGTGTAAGTGTGTGTCTGTGTTACTGGGTATCAGTGTATGCCTTTGTTACTTGGTGTAGCTGTGCGTCTGTGTTACTGGGTATCAGTGCATGTCTTTGTTACATGGTGTCAGTATATGTCTGTGTTACTTGGTGTAAGTGTGTGTCTTTGTTACTTGGTGTAATTGTATGCCTTTGTTACTTGGTATCAGTGTATGTCTTTGTGACTTGGTGTCAGTGTATGTCTTTGTTACTGGGTGTCAGTGTATGTCTTTGTTACTTGGTGTAATTGTGTGTCTGTGTTACTGGGTATCAGTGTATGTCTTTGTTACTTGGTGTCAGTGTATGTCAAAATACTTGGTGTAAGTGTATGTCTTAGTTACTTGGTGTAATTGTCTGTCTTTGTTACTTGGTGTCAGTGTATGTCTGTGTTACTTCGTGTAAGTGTGTGTCTTTGTTACTTGGTGTAAGTGTATGTCTTTGTTACTTGGTGTAAGTGTGTGCCTGTGTTTCTGGGTTTCAGTGTATGTCTTTGTTACTTGGTGTAGGTCTGCGTCTGTGTTACTGGGTATCAGTGTATGTCTTTGTGACTTGGTGTCAGTGTATGTCTTTGTTACTGGGTGTCAGTGTATGTTTTTGTGACTTGGTGTCAGTGTGTGTCTCTGTTAGTCTTTGTTACTTGGTGTCAGTGTCTGTCTGTGTATGACTTTGTTACTGTGTGTCAGTGTTTCTCTATGTTACTGGGTGTCAGTGTGTGTTTGTTTGTGTTACTGGGTGTCAGTGTGTGTCTGTGTTACTTTATGTAATTGCATGTCTTTGTGTCTTGGTGTCAGTGTATGTCTTTGTTACTTGGTGTCAGTGTATGTCTTTGTAACTTGGTGTAAGTGTGTGTCTGTGTTTCTTGGTGTAAGTGTGTGTCTGTGTTACTTGGTATCTGTGTATGTCTTTGTTACTTGGTGTAAGTGTGTGACTGTGTTACTGGGTATCAGTGTATGTCTTTGTGACTTGGTGTCAGTGTATGTCTTTGTTACTGGGTGTCAGTGTATGTCTTTGTTACTTGGTGTCAGTGTATGGCTGTGTTAATTGGTGTAAGTGTGTGTCTGTGTTACTGGGTATCAGTGTCTGTCTTTGTTACTTGGTGTCTATGTCTGTCTTTGTTACTTGGTGTAATTGTATGTCTTTGTTACTTGGTGTCAGTTTATGTCTTTGTAACTTGGTGTAAGTGTGTGTTTGTGTTACTTGGTGTAAGTGTATGTCTTTGTTACTTGGTGTAAGTGTGTGTCTGTGTTACTGGGTATCAGTGTCTGTCTTTGTTACTTGGTGTCTATGTCTGTCTTTGTTACTTGGTGTAAGTGTGTGTCTGTGTTACTGGGTAACAGTGTATGTCTTTGTTACTTGGTGTCAGTGTATGTCTGTGTTACTTGGTGTAATTGAGTGTCTTTGTTACTTGGTGTAATTGTATGTCTTTGTTACTTGGTATCAGTGCATGTCTTTGTTACTTGGTGTCAGTGTATGTCTTTGTTACTGGGTGTCAGTGTGTGTCTTTCTGACTTGTTTGTCAGTGTATGTCTTTGTTACTTGGTGTAAGTGTGTGTCTGTGTTACTGGGTATCAGTGTATGTCTTTGTTACTTGGTGTAGGTGTGCGTCTGTGTTACTGGGTATCAGTGCATGTCTTTGTTACATGGTGTCAGTGTATGTCTGTGTTACTTGGTGTAAGAGTGTGTCTTTGTTAATTGGTGTAATTGTATGTCTTTGTTACTTGGTATCAGTGTATGTCTTTGTGACTTGGTGTCAGTGTATGTCTTTGTCACTGGGTGTCAGTGTGTGTCTTTGTTACTTGGTGTCAGTGTATGTCTTTGTTACTTGGTGTAATTGTGTGTCTGTGTTACTGGGTATCAGTGTATGTCTTTGTTACTTGGTGTAATTGTCTGTCTTTGTTACTTGGTGTCAGTGTATGTCTGTGTTACTTGGTGTCAGTGTATGTCTGTGTTACTTGGTGTAAGTGTGTGTCTGTGTTACTGGGGATCAGTGTATGTCTTTGTTACTTGGTGTCAGTGTATGTCTTTGTTAGTTGGTGTAAGTGTGTGTCTGTGTTACTGGGTGTCAGTATATGTCTTTGTTTCTTGGTGTCAGTGTTTGTCATTGTTACTGGGTGTCAGTGTCTGTCTTTGTGACTGGGTGTCAGTGTCTGTCTTTGTGACTTGGTGTCAGTGTATGTCTTTGTTACTTGGTGTCTGTGTATGTCTGTGTTACTTGGTGTAAGTGTGTGTCTGTGTTACTGGATATCAGTGTATGTCTTTGTTACTTGGGGTAAGTGTGTGTCTGTGTTACTGGGTATCAGTGTATGTCTTTGTGACTTGGTGTCAGTGTATGTCTTTGTTACTGGGTGTCAGTGTATGTCTTTGTGACTTGGTGTCAGTGTGTGTCTCTGTTAGTCTTTGTTACTTGGTGTCAGTGTCTGTCTGTGTATGTCTTTGTCACTGTGTGTCAGTGTTTCTCTATGTTACAGGGTGTCAGTGTGTGTTTGTTTGTGTTACTGGGTGTCAGTGTGTGTCTGTGTTACTTTTTCTAATTCTATGTCTTTGTTACTTGGTGTCAGTGGATGTCTATGTTACTTGGTGTCAGTGTATGTCTTTGTTACTTGGTGTAAGTATGTGTCTGTGTTACTGGGTATCAGTGTATGTCTTTGTGACTTGGTGTCAGTGTATGTCTTTGTTACTGGGTGTCAGTGTATGTCTTTGTTACTTGTTGTAAGTGTGTGTCTGTGTTACTGGGTATCAGTGTATGCCTTTGTTTCTTGGTGTCAGTGTATGTCTTTGTTACTGGGTATCAGTGCATGTCTTTGTTCCATGGTGTCAGTGTGTGTCTTTGTGACTTGGTGTCAGTGTATGCCTTTGTTACTTGGTGCAAGTGTGCGTCTGTGTTACTAGGTATCAGTGTATGTCTTTGTTACTTGATGTCAGTGTGTGTCTGTTTTACTGTGTATCAGTGCATGTCTTTGTTACATGGTGCCAGTGTATGTCTGTGTTACTAGGTGTAAGTGTGTGTCTGTGTTACTGGGGATCAGTGTATGTCTTTGTTACTTGGTGTCAGTGTATGTCTTTGTTAGTTGGTGTAAGTGTGTGTCTGTGTTACTGGGTGTCAGTATATGTCTTTGTTTCTTGGTGTCAGTGTTTGTCATTGTTACTGGGTGTCAGTGTCTGTCTTTGTGACTTGGTGTCAGTGTATGTCTTTGTTACTTGGTGTCTGTGTATGTCTGTGTTACTTGGTGTAAGTGTGTGTCTGTGTTAGTCTTTGTTACTTGGTGTCAGTGTCTGTCTGTGTATGTCTTTGTCACTGTGTGTCAGTGTTTCTCTATGTTACAGGGTGTCAGTGTGTGTTTGTTTGTGTTACTGGGTGTCAGTGTGTGTCTGTGTTACTTTTTCTAATTGTATGTCTTTGTTACTTGGTGTCAGTGGATGTCTATGTTACTTGGTGTCAGTGTATGTCTTTGTTACTTGGTGTAAGTATGTGTCTGTGTTACTGGGTATCAGTGTATGTCTTTGTGACTTGGTGTCAGTGTATGTCTTTGTTACTGGGTGTCAGTGTATGTCTTTGTTACTTGTTGTAAGTGTGTGTCTGTGTTACTGGGTATCAGTGTATGCCTTTGTTTCTTGGTGTCAGTGTATGTCTTTGTTACTGGGTATCAGTGCATGTCTTTGTTCCATGGTGTCAGTGTGTGTCTTTGTGACTTGGTGTCAGTGTATGCCTTTGTTACTTGGTGCAAGTGTGCGTCTGTGTTACTAGGTATCAGTGTATGTCTTTGTTACTTGATGTCAGTGTGTGTCTGTTTTACTGTGTATCAGTGCATGTCTTTGTTACATGGTGCCAGTGTATGTCTGTGTTACTAGGTGTAAGTGTGTGTCTTTGTTACTTGCTGTAATTGTATGTCTTAGTTACTTGTTGTCAGTGTATGTCTGTGTTACTTGGTGTAAGTGTATGTCTTTGTTACTTTGTGTCAGTGCATGTCTTTGTTACTTGGTGTAAGTGTGTGTCTATGTTACTTGGTGTAAGTGTGTGTCTGTGTTACTTGGTATCAGTGTATGTCTTTGTTACTTGGTGTAAGTGTGTGTCTGTGTTACTGGGTAACAGTGTATGTCTTTGTTACTTGGTGTCAGTGTATGGCTGTGTTAATTGGTGTAAGTGTGTGTCTTTGTTACTTGGTGTAATTGTATGTCTTTGTTACTTGGTGTCAGTTTCCGTCTTTGTTACTTGGTGTAAGTGTGTGTCTGTGTTACTGGGTATCAGTGTCTGTCTTTGTTACTTGGTGTCAGTGTTGTCTTTGTTACTTGTTGTAAGTGTTTTTCTGTGTTACTTGGTGTAAGTGTGTGTCTGTGTTACTTGGTATCAGTGTATGTCTTTGTTACTTGGTGTAAGTGTGTGTCTGCGTTACTGGGTAACAGTGTATGTCCTTGTTACTTGGTGTCAGTGTATGTCTGTGTTACTTGGTGTAAGCGTGTGGCTTTGTTACTTGGTGTAATTGCATGTCTTTGTGACTTGGTATCAGTGTATGTCTTTGTGACTTGGTGTCACTGTATGTCTTTGTTACTGGGTGTCAGTGTGTGTCTTTGTGAATTGGTGTCAGTGTATGTCTTTGTTACTTGGTGTAAGCGTGTGTCTGTGTTACTGGGTATCAGTGTATGTCTTTGTTACTTGGTGTAAGTGTGTGTCTGTGTTACTGTGTATCAGTGCATGTCTTTGTTACATGGTGTCAGTGTATGTCTGTGTTACTTGGTGTAAGTGTGTGGCTTTGTTACTTGGTGTAATTGTATGTCTTTGTTACTTGGTATCAGTGTATGTCTTTGTGACTTGGTGTCAGTGTATGTCTGTGTTACTTGGTGTAAGTGTGTGTCTTTGTTACTGGGTGTCATTGTGTGTCTTTGTTACTTGGTGTCAGTGTATGTCTGTGTTACTTGGTGTCAGTGTATGTCTTTGTTATTGGGTGTCAGTGTGTGTCTTTGTGACTTGGTGTCAGTGTATGTCTTTGTGACTTGGTGTCAGTGTATGTCTTTGTGACTTGGTGTAATTGTCTGTCTGTTTTACTTGGTGTAAGTGTGTGTCCTTGTTACTTGGTGTCTGTGTATGTCTTTGTTACTTGGTGTCAGTGTATGCCTTTGTTACTTGGTGTCTGTGTATGTCTTTGTTACTTGGTGGAAGTGTGTGTCTGTGTTACTGGATATCAGTGTATGTCTTTGTTACTTGGTGTAAGTGTGTGTCTGTGTTACTGGGTGTCAGTGTATGTCTTTGTTACTTGGTGTCTGTGTATGTCTTTGTTACTTGGTGTAAGTGTATGTCTTTGTTACATGGAGTAAGTGTGTGTCTATGTTACTGGTTCTCAGTGTATGTCTTTGTTCCTTGGCGTAAGTGTATGTCTTTTTTACTGGGTGTCAGTGTATGTCTTTGTAACTTGGTGACAGTGTGTGTCTGTGTGTCAGTGTATGTCTTTGTTACTGTGTATCAGTGTTTCTCTATGTTACTGGGTGTCAGCGTGTGTTTGTTTGTGTTACTGGGTGTCAGTATTTAGTTTAGTGATACAGCACTGAAACAGGCCCTTCGGCCAACCGGGTCTGTGCCGACCATCAACCACCCATTTATACTAATCCTACACTAATCCCGTATTCCTATCACATCCCCACCTGTCCCTATATGTTTCCCTACCACCGACCTATACTGGGGGCAATTTATAATGGCCTATTAACCTATCAAGCTGCAAGTCTTTGGCATGTGGGAGGAAACCGGAGCACCCGGAGGAAACCCACGCAGACACAGGGAGAACTTGCAAACTCCGCACAGGCATTACCCAGAATCGAGCCCGGGTCCCTGGAGCTTGAGGCTGCTAACCACAGTGCCAATGTGCCGCCCAGTGTGTCTTTGTTACCTGGTGTAATTGTATGTCTTTGTTACTTGGTGTCTGTGTATGTCTTTGTTACCTGGTGTAATTGTATGTCTTTGTTACTTGATGTCAGTGTGTGTTTGTGTTACTTGGTGTAAGTGTGTGTCCGTGTTACTTCGTATCAGTGTATGTCTTTGTTACTTGGTGTCAGTGTATGTCTTTTTTACTTGGTGCAATTGTATGTCTTTGTTACTGGGTATCAGTGTATGTCTTTGTTACTTTGTGTCAGTGCATGTCTTTGTTACTTGGTGTAAGTGTGTGTCTATGTTACTTGGTGTAAGTGTGTGTCTGTGTTACTTGGTATCAGTGTATGTCTTTGTTACTTGGTGTAAGTGTGTGTCTGTGTTACTGGGTAACAGTGTATGTCTTTGTTACTGGGTGTCAGTGCATGTCTGTGCTACTTGGTGTAATTGTATGTCTTTGTTACTTGGTGTCAGTGTATGTCTGTGTCACTAGGTGTAAGTGTATGACTTTGTTACTTGGTGTTAGCTTATGTCTTGGTTACTTGGTGTAAGTGTGTGTCCGTGTTACTTGGTATCAGTGTATGTCTTTGTTACTTGGTGCCAGTGTATGTCTTTGTTACTTGGTGTCAGTGTATGTCATTGTGACTTGGTGTCAGTGTATGTCTTTGTTACCTGGTGTCAGTGGATGTCTGTGTTATATGGTGTAATTGTATGTCTTTGTTACTTGGTGTAAGTGTGTGTCTGTGTTACTGGGTATCAGTGTATGTCTTTGTTACTTGGTGTCAGTGTATGTCTGTGTTACTTGGTGTAAGTGTGTGTCTGTATTACTGGATATCAGTGTATGTCTTTGTGACTTGGTGTAAGTGTGTGTCTGTGTTACTGGGTATCAGTGTATGTCTTTGTGACTTGGTGTCAGTGTATGTCTTTGTTACTGGGTGTCAGTGTATGTCTTTGTGACTTGGTGTCAGTGTGTGTCTCTGTTAGTCTTTGTTACTTGGTGTCAGTGTCTGTCTGTGTATGTCTTTGTTACTGTGTGTCAGTGTTTCTCTATGTTACAGGGTGTCAGTGTGTGTTTGTTTGTGTTACTGGGTGTCAGTGTGTGTCTGTGTTACTTTTTCTAATTGTATGTCTTTGTTACTTGGTGTCAGTGGATGTCTTTGTTACTTGGTGTCAGTGTTTGTCTTTGTTACTTGGTGTAAGTATGTGTCTGTGTTACTGGGTATCAGTGTATGTCTTTGTGACTTGGTGTCAGTGTATGTCTTTGTTACTGGGTGTCAGTGTATGTCTTTTTTACTTTGTGTAAGTGTGTGTCTGTGTTACTGGGTATCAGTGTATGTCTTTGTTTCTTGGTGTCAGTGTATGTCTTTGTTACTGGGTATCAGTGCATGTCTTTGTTACATGGTGTCAGTGTGTTTCTTTGTGACTTGGTGTCAGTGTATGTCTTTGTTACTTGGTGTAAGTGTGTGTCTGTGTTACTGGGTAACAGTGTATGTCTTTGTTACTTGGTGTCAGTGTATGGCTGTGTTAATTGGTGTAAGTGTGTGTCTTTGTTACTTGGTGTAATTGTATGTCTTTGTTACTTGGTGTCAGTTTCCGTCTTTGTTACTTGGTGTAAGTGTGTGTCTGTGTTACTGGGTATCAGTGTCTGTCTTTGTTACTTGGTGTCAGTGTCTGTCTTTGTTACTTGTTGTAAGTGTTTTTCTGTGTTACTTGGTGTAAGTGTGTGTCTGTGTTACTTGGTATCAGTGTATGTCTTTGTTACTTGGTGTAAGTGTGTGTCTGTGTTACTGGGTAACAGTGTATGTCTTTGTTACTTGGTGTCAGTGTATGGCTGTGTTAATTGGTGTAAGTGTGTGTCTTTGTTACTTGGTGTAATTGTATGTCTTTGTTACTTGGTGTCAGTTTCCGTCTTTGTTACTTGGTGTAAGTGTGTGTCTGTGTTACTGGGTATCAGTGTCTGTCTTTGTTACTTGGTGTCAGTGTCTGTCTTTGTTACTTGTTGTAAGTGTTTTTCTGTGTTACTTGGTGTAAGTGTGTGTCTGTGTTACTTGGTATCAGTGTATGTCTTTGTTACTTGGTGTAAGTGTGTGTCTGCGTTACTGGGTAACAGTGTATGTCCTTGTTACTTGGTGTCAGTGTATGTCTGTGTTACTTGGTGTAAGCGTGTGGCTTTGTTACTTGGTGTAATTGCATGTCTTTGTGACTTGGTATCAGTGTATGTCTTTGTGACTTGGTGTCACTGTATGTCTTTGTTACTGGGTGTCAGTGTGTGTCTTTGTGAATTGGTGTCAGTGTATGTCTTTGTTACTTGGTGTAAGCGTGTGTCTGTGTTACTGGGTATCAGTGTATGTCTTTGTTACTTGGTGTAAGTGTATGTCTGTGTTACTTGGTGTAAGTGTGTGGCTTTGTTACTTGGTGTAATTGTATGTCTTTGTTACTTGGTATCAGTGTATGTCTTTGTGACTTGGTGTCAGTGTATGTCTGTGTTACTTGGTGTAAGTGTGTGTCTTTGTTACTGGGTGTCATTGTGTGTCTTTGTTACTTGGTGTCAGTGTATGTCTGTGTTACTTGGTGTAAGTGTATGTCTTTGTTACTAGGTGTCAGTGTATGTCTTTGTTACTTGGTGTAAGTGTGTGTCTGTGTTACTTGGTGTAAGTGTGTGTCTGTGTTACTTGGTATCAGTGTATGTCTTTGTTACTTGGTGTAAGTGTCTGTCTGTGTTACTGGGTAACAGTGTATGTCTTTGTTACTCGGTGTCTGTGTTTGTCTGTGTTACTTGGTGTCCGTGTATGTCTTTGTAACTTGGTGTAAGTGTGTGTTTGTGTTACTTGGTGTAAGTGTTTGTCTGTGTAACTTGGTGTAAGTGTGCGTCTGTGTTACTGGGTATCAGTGTATGTCTTTGTGACTTGGTGTCAGTGTATGTCTTTGTTATTGGGTGTCAGTGTGTGTCTTTGTGACTTGGTGTCAGTGTATGTCTTTGTGACTTGGTGTAATTGTCTGTCTGTTTTACTTGGTGTAAGTGTGTGTCCTTGTTACTTGGTGTCTGTGTATGTCTTTGTTACTTGGTGTCAGTGTATGCCTTTGTTACTTGGTGTCTGTGTATGTCTTTGTTACTTGGTGGAAGTGTGTGTCTGTGTTACTGGATATCAGTGTATGTCTTTGTTACTTGGTGTAAGTGTGTGTCTGTGTTACTGGGTGTCAGTGTATGTCTTTGTTTCTTGGTATCAGTGCATGTCTTTGTTACTGGGTGTCAGTGCATGTCTGTGCTACTTGGTGTAATTGTATGTCTTTGTTACTTGGTGTCAGTGTATGTCTGTGTCACTAGGTGTAAGTGTATGACTTTGTTACTTGGTGTTAGCTTATGTCTTGGTTACTTGGTGTAAGTGTGTGTCCGTGTTACTTGGTATCAGTGTATGTCTTTGTTACTTGGTGCCAGTGTATGTCTTTGTTACTTGGTGTCAGTGTATGTCATTGTGACTTGGTGTCAGTGTATGTCTTTGTTACCTGGTGTCAGTGGATGTCTGTGTTATATGGTGTAATTGTATGTCTTTGTTACTTGGTGTAAGTGTGTGTCTGTGTTACTGGGTATCAGTGTATGTCTTTGTTACTTGGTGTCAGTGTATGTCTGTGTTACTTGGTGTAAGTGTGTGTCTGTATTACTGGATATCAGTGTATGTCTTTGTGACTTGGTGTAAGTGTGTGTCTGTGTTACTGGGTATCAGTGTATGTCTTTGTGACTTGGTGTCAGTGTATGTCTTTGTTACTGGGTGTCAGTGTATGTCTTTGTGACTTGGTGTCAGTGTGTGTCTCTGTTAGTCTTTGTTACTTGGTGTCAGTGTCTGTCTGTGTATGTCTTTGTTACTGTGTGTCAGTGTTTCTCTATGTTACAGGGTGTCAGTGTGTGTTTGTTTGTGTTACTGGGTGTCAGTGTGTGTCTGTGTTACTTTTTCTAATTGTATGTCTTTGTTACTTGGTGTCAGTGGATGTCTTTGTTACTTGGTGTCAGTGTTTGTCTTTGTTACTTGGTGTAAGTATGTGTCTGTGTTACTGTGTATCAGTGTATGTCTTTGTGACTTGGTGTCAGTGTATGTCTTTGTTACTGGGTGTCAGTGTATGTCTTTTTTACTTTGTGTAAGTGTGTGTCTGTGTTACTGGGTATCAGTGTATGTCTTTGTTTCTTGGTGTCAGTGTATGTCTTTGTTACTGGGTATCAGTGCATGTCTTTGTTACATGGTGTCAGTGTGTTTCTTTGTGACTTGGTGTCAGTGTATGTCTTTGTTACTTGGTGTAAGTGTGTGTCTGTGTTACTAGGTATCAGTGTATGTCTTTGTTCCTTGGTGTAAGTGTGTGTCTGTGTTACTGGGTATCAGTGCATGTCTTTGTTACATGGTGTCAGTGTATGTCTGTGTTACCTGGTGTAAGTGTGTGTCTTTGTTACTTGGTGTAATTGTATGTCTTTGTTACTTGTTGTCAGTGTATGTCTGTGTTACTTGGTGTAAGTGTATGTCTTTGTTACTTGGTGTCAGTGCATGTCATTGTTTCTTGGTGTAAGTGTGTGTCTATGTTACTTGGTGTAAGTGTGTGTCTGTGTTACTTGGTATCAGTGTATCTCTTTGATACTTGTTGTAAGTGTGTGTCTGTGTTACTGGGTAACAGTGTATGTCTTTGTTACTTGGTGTCAGAGTATGGCTGTGTTAATTGGTGTAAGTGTGTGTCTTTGTTACTTGGTGTAATTGTATGTCTTTGTTACTTGGTGTCAGTTTCCGTCTTTGGAACTTGGTGTAAGTGTGTGCTGGTGTTACTTGGTGTAAGTGTATGTCTTTGTTACTTGGTGTAAGTGTGTGTCTGTGATACTGGGTATCAGTGTCTGTCTTTGTTACTTGGTGTCAGTGTCTGTCTTTGTTACTTGGTGTAAGTGTTTTTCTGTGTTACTTGGTGTCTGTGTATGTCTTTGTTACTTGATGTCAGTGTGTGTTTGTGTTACTTGGTGTAAGTGTGTGTCCGTGTTACTTGGTATCAGTGTATGTCTTTGTTACTTGGTGTCAGTGTATGTCTTTTTTACTTGGTGCAATTGTATGTCTTTGTTACTGGGTATCAGTGTCTGTCTTTGTTTCTTGGTATCAGTGTTTGTCTTTGTTACTGGATGTCAGTGCATGTCTGTGTTACTGGGTGTCAGTGCATGTCTGTGCTACTTGGTGTAATTGTCTGTCTTTGTTACTTGGTGTCAGTGTATGTCTGTGTCACTAGGTGTAAGTGTATGACTTTGTTACTTGGTGTTAGCTTATGTCTTGGTTACTTGGTGTAAGTGTGTGTCCGTGTTACTTGGTATCAGTGTATGTCTTTGTTACTTGGTGTCAGTGTATGTCTTTGTTACTTGGTGTCAGTGTATGTCTTTGTGACTTGGTGTCAGTGTATGTCTTTGTTACTGGGTGTCAGTGTATGTCTTTGTGACTTGGTGTCAGTGTATGTCTTTGTTACTTGGTGTCAGTGGATGTCTGTGTTATATGGTGTAATTGTATGTCTTTGTTACTTGGTGTAAGTGTGTGTCTGTGTTACTGGGTATCAGTGTATGTCTTTGTTACTTGGTGTCAGTGTATGTCTGTGTTACTTGGTGTAAGTGTGTGTCTGTGCTACTGGATATCAGTGTATGTCTTTGTGACTTGGTGTAAGTGTGTGTCTGTGTTACTGGGTATCAGTGTATGTCTTTGTGACTTGGTGTCAGTGTATGTCTTTGTTTTTGGGTGTCAGTGTATGTCTTTGTGACTTGGTGTCAGTGTGTGTCTCTGTTAGTCTTTGTTACTTGGTGTCAGTGTCTGTCTGTGTATGTCTTTGATACTGTGTGTCAGTGTTTCTCTATGTTACAGGGTGTCAGTGTGTGTTTGTTTGAGTTACTGGGTGTCAGTGTGTGTCTGTGTTACTTTTTCTAATTGTATGTCTTTGTTACTTGGTGTCAGTGGATGTCTTTGTTACTTGGTGTCAGTGTTTGTCTTTGTTACTTGGTGTAAGTATGTGTCTGTGTTACTGGGTATCAGTGTATGTCTTTGTGACTTGGTGTCAGTGTATGTCTTTGTTACTGGGTGTCAGTGTATGTCTTTTTTACTTTGTGTAAGTGTGTGTCTGTGTTACTGGGTATCAGTGTATGTCTTTGTTTCTTGGTGTCAGTGTATGTCTTTGTTACTGGGTATCAGTGCATGTCTTTGTTACATGGTGTCAGTGTGTTTCTTTGTGACTTGGTGTCAGTGTATGTCTTTGTTACTTGGTGTAAGTGTGTGTCTGTGTTACTGGGTATCAGTGCATGTCTTTGTTACATGGTGTCAGTGTATGTCTGTGTTACTTGGTGTAAGTGTGTGTCTTTGTTACTTGGTGTAATTGTATGTCTTTGTTACTTGTTGTCAGTGTATGTCTGTGTTAGTTGGTGTAAGTGTATGTCTTTGTTACTTGGTGTCAGTGCATGTCATTGTTACTTGGTGTAAGTGTGTGTCTATGTTACTTGGTGTAAGTGTGTGTCTATGTTACTTGGTATCAGTGTATCTCTTTGATACTTGGTGTAAGTGTGTGTCTGTGTTACTGGGTAACAGTGTATGTCTTTGTTACTTGGTGTCAGTGTATGACTGTGTTAATTGGTGTAACTGTGTGTCTTTGTTACTTGGTGTAATTGTATGTCTTTGTTACTTGGTGTCAGTTTCCGTCTTTGGAACTTGGTGTAAGTGTGTGCTGGTGTTACTTGGTGTAAGAGTATGTCTTTGTTACTTGATGTAAGTGTGTGTCTGTGTTACTTGGTATCAGTGTCTTTCTTTGTTACTTGATGTAAGTGTGTGTCTGTGTTACTTGGTGTCAGTGTATGTCTTTGTTACTTGGTGTAAGTGTGTGCCTGTTTTACTGTGTATCAGTGCATGTCTTTGTTACATGGTGTCAGTGTATGTCTGTGTTACTTGGTGTAAGTGTGTGTCTTTGTTACTTGGTGTAATTGTATGTCTTTGTTACTTGGTATCAGTGTATGTCTTTGTGACTTGGTGTCAGTGTATGTCTTTGTTACTGGGTTTCAGTGTGTGTCTTTGTTACTTGGTGTCAGTGTATTTCTGTGTTACTTGGTGTAAGTGTATGTCTTTGTCACTTGGTGTCAGTGTATGTCTTTGTTACTTGGTGTAAGTGTGTGTCTGTGTTACTTGGTGTCAGTGGATGGCTGTGTTACTTGGTGGATGTGTGTGTCTTTGTTACTTGGTGTAATTGTATGTCTTTGTTACTTGGTGTCAGTGTATGTCTTTGTTACTTGGTGTAAGTGAGTGTTTGTGTTACTTGGTGTAAGTGTATGTCTTTGTTACTTGGTGTAAGTGTGTGTCTGTGTTACTGGGTATCAGTGTATGTCTTTGTTACTTGGTGTCAGTGTATGTCTGTGTAACTTGGTGTAAGTGTGCGTGTGTGTTACTGTGTATCAGTGTATGTCTTTGTGACTTGGTGTCAGTGTATGTCTTTGTTACTGGGTGTCAGTGTGTGTCTTTGTTACTTGGTGTCAGTGTTAGTCTGTGTTACTTGGTGTCAGTGTTAGTCTGTGTTACTTGGTGTAAGTGTATGTCTTTGTTACTTGGTGTCAGTGTATGTCTTTGTTACTTGGTGTCAGTGTATGTCTTTGTTACTTGGTGTAAGTGTGTGTCTGTGTTACTTGGTGTAAGTGTGTGTCTGTGTTACTTGGTATCAGTGTATGTCTTTGTTACTTGGTGTAAGTGTCTGTCTGTGTTACTGGGTAACAGTGTATGTCTTTGTTAGTTGGTGTCAGTGGATGGCAGTGTTACTTGGTGGAAGTGTGTGTCTTTGTTACTTGGTGTAATTGTATGTCTTTGTAACTTGGTGTAAGTGTGTGTTTGTGTTACTTGGTGTAAGTGTATGTCTTTGTTACTTGGTGTAGGTGTGTGTCTGTGTTACTGGGTATCAGTGTATGTCTTTGTTACTTGGTGTCAGTGTATGTCTGTGTAACTTGGTGTAAGTGTGCGTCTGTGTTACTGTGTATCAGTGTATGTCTTTGTGACTTGGTGTCAGTGTATGTCTTTGTTATTGGGTGTCAGTGTGTGTCTTTGTGACTTGGTGTCAGTGTATGTCTTTGTTACTTGGTGTAATTGTGTGTCTGTGTTACTGGGTATCAGTGTATGGCTTTGCTACTTGGTGTCAGTGGATGTCAAAATACTTGGTGTAAGTGTATGTCTTTGTTACTTGGTGTAATTGTCTGTCTGTGTTACGTGGTGTAAGTGTGTGCCTTTGTCACTTGGTGTCTGTGTATGTCTTTGTTACTTGGTGTCACTGTTTGCCTTTGTTACTTGGTGTCTGTGTATGTCTTTGTTACTTGGTGTCAGTGTATGTCTGTGTTACTTGGTGTAAGTGTGCGTATGTGTTACTGGGTATCAGTGTATGTCTTTGTGACTTGGGGTCAGTGTATGTATTTGTTATTGGGTGTCAGTGTGTGTCTTTGTGACTTGGTGTCAGTGTATGTCTTTGTTACTTGGTGTAATTGTGTGTCTGCGTTACTGGGTATCCGTGTATGTCTTTGTTACTTGGTGTCAGTGTATGTCAAAATACTTGGTGTAAGTGTATGTCTTTGTTACTTGTTGTAATTGTCTGTCTGTGTTACTTGGTGTAAGTGTGTGTCTGTGTTACTTGGTGTCTGTGTATGTCTTTGTTACTTGGTGTCAGTGTATGTCTTTGTTACTTGGTGTCAGTGTATGCCTTTGTTACTTGGTGTCTGTCTATGTCTTTGTTACTTGGTGTCAGTGTATGTCTGTGTTACTTGGTGTAAGTGTGTGTCTGTGTTACTGGATATCAGTGTATGTCTTTGTTACTTGGTGTCAGTGTATGTCTTTGTTACTGGGTGTCAGTGTATGTCTTTGTGACTTGGTGTCAGTGTATGTCTTTGTTACTTGGTGTCAGTGTGTGGCTGTGTTAATTGGTGTAAGTGTGTGTCTTTGTTACTTGGTGTAATTGTATGTCTTTGTTACTTGGTGTCAGTTTCCGTCTTTGTAACTTGGTGTAAGTGTGTGATTGTGTTACTTGGTGTAAGTGCATGTCTTTTTACTTGGTGTAAGTGTGTGTCTGTGTTACTGGGTATCAGTGTCTGTCTTTGTTACTTGGTGTCAGTGTCTGTCTTTGTTACTTGGTGTAAGTGTTTTTCTGTGTTACTTGGAGTAAGTGTGTGTCTGTGTTACTTGGTATCAGTGTATGTCTTTGTTACTTGGTGTAAGTGTGTGTCTGCGTTACTGGGTAACAGTGTATGTCCTTGTTACTTGGTGTCAGTGTATGTCTGTGTTACTTGGTGTAAGTGTGTGTCTTTGTTACTTGGTGTAATTGCATGTCTTTGTTACTTGGTTTCAGTGTATGTCTTTGTGACTTGGTGTCAGTGTATGTCTTTGTTACTGCGTGTCAGTGTGTGTCTTTGTGACTTGGTGTCAGTGTATGTCTTTGTTACTTGGTGCAAGTGTGTGTCTGTGTTACTGGGTATCAGTGTATGTCTTTGTTAATTGGTGTAAGTGTGTGTCTGTTTCAGTGTGTATCACTGCATGTCTTTGTTACATGGTGTCAGTGTATGTCTGTGTTACTTGGTGTAAGTGTGTGTCTTTGTTACTTGGTGTAATTGTATGTCTTTGTTACTTGGTATCAGTGTATGTCTTTGTGACTTGGTGTCAGTGTATGTTTTTGTTACTGGGTGTCAGTGTGTGTCTTTGTTACTTGGTGTCAGTGTATGTCTGTGTTACTTGGTGTAAGTGTATGTCTTTGTTACTTGGTGTCAGTGTATGTCTTTGTTACTTGGTGTAAGTGTGTGTCTGTGTTACTTGGTGTAAGTGTGTGTCTGTGTTACTTGGTATCAGTGTATGTCTTTGTTACTTAGTGTAAGTGTCTGTCTGTGTTACTGGGTAACATTGTATGTCTTTGTTACTTGGTGTCAGCGGATGGCTGTGTTACTTGGTGGAAGTGTGTGTCTTTGTTACTTGGTGTAATTGTATGTCTTTGTTACTTGGTGTCAGTGTATGTCTTTGTAACTTGGTGTAAGTGTGTGTTTGTGTTACTTGATGTAAGTGTATGTCTTTGCTACTTGGTGTAAGTGTGTGTCTGTGTTACTGGGTATCAGTGTATGTCTTTGTTACTTGGTGTCAGTGTATGTCTGTGTAACTTGGTGTAAGTGTGCGTCTGTGTTACTGTGTATCAGTGTATGTCTTTGTGACTTGGTGTCAGTGTATTTCTTTGTTATTGGGTGTCAGTGTGTGTCTTTGTGACTTGCTGTCAGTGTATGTCTTTGTTACTTGGTGTAATTGTGTGTCTGTGTTACTGTGTATCAGTGTATGTCTTTGTTACTTGGTGTCAGTGGATGTCAAAATACTTGGTGTAAGTGTATGTCTTTGTTACTTGGTGTAATTGTGTGTCTGTGTTACTGTGTATCAGTGTATGTCTTTGTTACATGGTGTCAGTGTATGTCTGTGTTACTTGGTGTAAGTGTGTGTCTTTGTTACTTGGTGTAATTGTATGTCTTTGTTACTTGGTATCAGTGTATGTCTTTGTGAATTGGTGTCAGTGTATGTTTTTGTTACTGGGTGTCAGTGTGTGTCTTTGTTACTTGGTGTCATTGTATTTCTGTGTTACTTGGTGTAAGTGTATGTCTTTGTCACTTGGTGTCAGTGTATGTCTTTGTTACTTGGTGTAAGTGTGTGTCTGTGTTACTGGGTAACAGTGTATGTCTTTGTTACTTGGTGTCAGTGGATGGCTGTGTTACTTGGTGGATGTGTGTTTCTTTGTTACTTGGTGTAATTGTATGTCTTTGTTACTTGGTGTCAGTGTATGTCTTTGTAACTTGGTGTAAGTGTGTGTTTGTGTTACTTGGTGTAAGTGTATGTCTTTGTTACTTGGTGTAAGTGTGTGTCTGTGTTACTGGGTATCAGTGTATGTCTTTGTTACTTGGTGTCAGTGTATGTCTGTGTAACTTGGTGTAAGTGTGCGTCTGTGTTACTGTGTATCAGTGTATGTCTTTGTGACTTGGTGTCAGTGTATGTCTTTGTTACTGGGTGTCAGTGTGTGTCTTTGTTACTTGGTGTCAGTGTTAGTCTGTGTTACTTGGTGTAAGTGTATGTCTTTGTTACTTGGTGTCAGTGTATGTCTTTGTTACTTGTTGTAAGTGTGTGTCTGTGTTACTTGGTGTAAGTGTGTGTCTGTGTTACTTGGTATCAGTGTATGTCTTTGTTACTTGGTGTAAGTGTCTGTCTGTGTTACTGGGTAACAGTGTATGTCTTTGTTAGTTGGTGTCAGTGGATGGCTGTGTTACTTGGTGGAAGTGTGTGTCTTTGTTACTTGGTGTAATTGTATGTCTTTGTAACTTGGTGTAAGTGTGTGTTTGTGTTACTTGGTGTAAGTGTATGTCTTTGTTACTTGGTGTAGGTGTGTGTCTGTGTTACTGGGTATCAGTGTATGTCTTTGTTACTTGGTGTCAGTGTATGTCTGTGTAACTTGGTGTAAGTGTGCGTCTGTGTTACTGTGTATCAGTGTATGTCTTTGTGACTTGGTGTCAGTGTATGTCTTTGTTATTGGGTGTCAGTGTGTGTCTTTGTGACTTGGTGTCAGTGTATGTCTTTGTTACTTGGTGTAATTGTGTGTCTGTGTTACTGGGTATCAGTGTATGGCTTTGCTACTTGGTGTCAGTGGATGTCAAAATACTTGGTGTAAGTGTATGTCTTTGTCACATGGTGTAATTGTCCGTCTGTGTTACGTGGTGTAAGTGTGTGCCTTTGTCACTTGGTGTCTGTGTATGTCTTTGTTACTTGGTGTCACTGTTTGCCTTTGTTACTTGGTGTCTGTGTATGTCTTTGTTACTTGGTGTCAGTGTATGTCTGTCTTACTTGGTGTAAGTGTGCGTATGTGTTATTGGGTGTCAGTGTATGTCTTTGTGACTTGGTGTCAGTGTATGTCTTTGTTACTTGGTGTAATTGTGTGTCTGCGTTACTGGGTATCAGTGTATGTCTTTGTTACTTGGTGTAAGTGTATGTCTTTGTTACTTGTTGTAATTGTCTGTCTGTGTTACTTGGTGTAAGTGTGTGTCTGTGTTACTTGGTGTAAGTGTGTGTCTGTGTTACTTGGTGTCTGTGTATGTCTTTGTTACTTGGTGTCTGTGTATGTCTTTGTTACTTGGTGTCAGTGTATGCCTTTGTTACTTGGTGTCAGTGTATGTCTGTGTTACTTGGTGTAAATGTGTGTCTGTGTTACTGGATGTCAGTGTATGTCTTTGTTACTTGGTGTAAGTGTGTGTCTGTGTTACTGAGTAACAGTGCATGTCTTTGTTACTGGGTGTCAGTGTATGTCTTTGTGACTTGGTGTCAGTGTATGTCTTTGTTACTTGGTGTCAGTGTGTGGCTGTGTTAATTGGTGTAAGTGTGTGTCTTTGTTACTTGGTGTAATTGTATGTCTTTGTTACTTGGTGTCAGTTTCCGTCTTTGTAACTTGGTGTAAGTGTGTGTTTGTGTTACTTGGTGTAAGTGCATGTCTTTTTACTTGGTGTAAGTGTGTGTCTGTGTTACTGGGTATCAGTGTCTGTCTTTGTTACCTGGTGTCAGTGTCTGTCTTTGTTACTTGGTGTAAGTGTTTTTCTGTGTTACTTGGTGTAAGTGTTTTTCTGTGTTACTTGGTGTAAGTGTGTGTCTGTGTTACTTGGTATCAGTGTATGTCTTTGTTACTTGGTGTAAGTGTGTGTCTGCGTTACTGGGTAACAGTGTATGTCCTTGTTACTTGGTGTCAGTGTATGTCTGTGTTACTTGGTGTAAGTGTGTGTCTTTGTTACTTGGTGTAATTGCATGTCTTTGTTACTTGGTTTCAGTGTATGTCTTTGTGACTTGGTGTCAGTGTATGTCTTTGTGACTTGGTGTCAGTGTATGTCTTTGTTACTGGGTGTCAGTGTGTGTCTTTGTGACTTGGTGTCAGTGTATGTCTTTGTTACTTGGTGCAAGTGTGTGTCTGTGTTACTGGGTATCAGTGTATGTCTTTGTTACTTGGTGTAAGTGTGTGTCTGTCTCACTGTGTATCACTGCATGTCTTTGTTACATGGTGTCAGTGTATGTCTGTGTTACTTGGTGTAAGTGTGTGTCTTTGTTACTTGGTGTAATTGTATGTCTTTGTTACTTGGTATCAGTGTATGTCTTTGTGACTTGGTGTCAGTGTATGTTTTTGTTACTGGGTGTCAGTGTGTGTCTTTGTTACTTGGTGTCAGTGTATGTCTGTGTTACTTGGTGTAAGTGTATGTCTGTGTTACTTGGTGTCAGTGTATGTCTTTGTTACTTGGTGTAAGTGTGTGTCTGTGTTACTTGGTGTAAGTGTGTGTCTGTGTTACTTGGTATCAGTGTATGTCTTTGTTACTTAGTGTAAGTGTCTGTCTGTGTTACTGGGTAACAGTGTATGTCTTTGTTACTTGGTGTCAGTGGATCGCTGTGTTACTTGGTGGAAGTGTGTGTCTTTGTTACTTGGTGTAAGTGTGTGTTTGTGTTACTTGATGTAAGTGTATGTCTTTGCTACTTGGTGTAAGTGTGTGTCTGTGTTACTGGGTATCAGTGTATGTCTTTGTTACTTGGTGTCAGTGTATGTCTGTGTAACTTGGTGTAAGTGTGCGTCTGTGTTACTGTGTATCAGTGTATGTCTTTGTGACTTGGTGTCAGTGTATGTCTTTGTTATTGGGTGTCAGTGTGTGTCTTTGTGACTTGGTGTCAGTGTATGTCTTTGTTACTTGGTGTAATTGTGTGTCTGTGTTACTGTGTATCAGTGTATGTCTTTGTTACTTGGTGTCAGTGGATTTCAAAATACTTGGTGTAAGTGTATGTCTTTGTTACTTGGTGTAATTGTCTGTCTGTGTTACTTGGTGTAAGTGTGTGTCTTTGTTACTTGGTGTCTGTGTATGTCTTTGTTACTTGGTGTCAGTGTATGCCTTTGTTACTTGGTGTCTGTGTATGTCTTTGTTACTTGGTGTCAGTGTATGTCTGTGTTAATTGGTGTAAGTGTGTGTCTGTGTTACTGGATATCAGTGTATGTCTTTGTTACTTGGTGTAAGTGTGTGTCTGTGTTACTGGGTATCAGTGTATGTCTTTGTTACTTGGTGTCTGTGTATGTCTTTGTTACTTGGTGTGAGTGTATGTCTTTGTTACTTGATGTCTGTGTACGTCTTTGTTACTTGGAGTAAGTGCGTGTCTATGTTACTGTTATCAGTGTATGTCTTTGTGACTTGGCGTAAGTGTATGTCTTTGTTACTGGGTGTCAGTGTATGTCTTTGTAACTTGGTGACAGTGTGTGTCTGTGTGTCAGTGTATGCCTTTGTTACTGTGTATCAGTGTTTCTCTATGTTACTGGGTGTCAGCGTGTGTTTGTTTGTGTTGCTGTGTGTCAGTATTTAGTTTAGTGATACAGCACTGAAACAGGCCCTTCGGCCAACCGGGTCTGTGCCGACCATCAACCACCCATTTATACAATCCTACACTAATCCCGTATTCCTATCACATCCCCACCTGTCCCTATATATTTCCCTACCACCTACCTATACTCGGGGCAATTTATAATGGCCAATTAACCTATCAATCTGCAAGTCTTTGGCATGTGGGAGGAAACCGGAGCACCCGTAGGAAACCCACGCAGACACAGGGAGAACTTGCAAACTCCGCACAGGCATTACCCAGAATCGAGCCCGGGTCCCTGCAGCTTGAGGCTGCAAACGACTGTGCCAATGTGCCGCCCAGTGTGTCTTTGTTAGCTGGTGTAATTGTATGTCTTTGTTACTTGGTGTCTGTGTATGTCTTTGTTACTTGATGTAAGTGTGTGTTTGTGTTACTTCGTGTAAGTGTGTGTCTTTGTTACTTGGTGTCAGTGTATGTCTGTGTCACTAGGTGTAAGTGTATGTCTTTGTTACTTGGTGTTCGCTTATGTCTTGGTTACTTGGTGTAAGTGTGTGTCTGTGCTACTGGGTATCAGTGTATGTCTTTGTTACTTGGTATCAGTGTATGTCTTTGTTACTTGGTGTCAGTGTATGTCTTTTTTACTTGGTGCAATTGTATGTCTGTGTTACTGGGTATCATTGTATGTCTTTGTTTCTTGGTATCAGTGTTTGTCTTTGTTACTGGATGTCAGTGCATGTCTTTGTTACTGGGTGTCAGTGTATGTCTGTGCTACTTGGTGTAAGTGTGTGTCTTTGTTACTTGGTGTAATTGTATGTCTTTGTTACTTGGTGTCAGTGTATGTCTGTGTCACTAGGTGTAAGTGTATGTCTTTGTTACTTGGTGTTCGCTTATGTCTTGGTTACTTGGTGTAAGTGTGTGTCTGTGCTACTGGGTATCAGTGTATGTCTTTGTTACTTGGTGTCAGTGTATGTCTTTGAGACTTGGTGTCAGTGTATGTCTTTGTTACTGGGTGTCAGTGTATGTCTTTGTGACTTGGTGTCAGTGTATGTCTTTGTGACTTGGTGTCAGTGTATGGCTGTGTTAATTGGTGTAAGTGTGTGTCTTTGTTACTTGGTGTAATTGTATGTCTTTGTTTCGTGGTGTCAGTTTCCGTCTTTGTAACTTGGTGTAAGTGTGTGTTTGTGTTACTTGGTGTAAGTGCATGTCTTTGTTGCTTGGTGTAAGTGTGTGTCTGTGTTACTGGGTATCAGTGTATGTCTTTGTTACTTGGTGTCAGTGTATGTCTGTGTAACTTGGTGTAAGTGTGCGTCTGTGTTACTGGGTATCAGTGTATGTCTTTGTTACTTGGTGTCAGTGTATGTCTTTGCTACTGGGTGTCAGTGTGTGTCTTTGTGACGTGGTGTCAGTGTATGTCTTTGTGACTTGGTGTAATTGTGTTTCTGTGTTACTGGGTATCAGTGTATGTCTTTGTTACTTGGTGTCAGTGTATGCCTTTGTTACTTGGTGTAAGTGTTTTTCTGTGTTACTTGGTGTAAGTGTGTGTCTGTGTTACTTGGTATCAGTGTATGTCTTTGTTACTTGGTGTAAGTGTGTGTCTGCGTTACTGGGTAACAGTGTATGTCCTTGTTACTTGGTGTCAGTGTATGTCTGTGTTACTTGGTGTAAGTGTGTGTCTTTGTTACTTGGAGTAATTGCATGTCTTTGTTACGTGGTATCAGTGTATGTCTTTGTGACTTGGTGTCAGTGTATGTCTTTGTTACTGGGTGTCAGTGTGTGTCTTTGTGACTTGGTGTCTGTGTATGTCTTTGTTACTTGATGCAAGTGTGTGTTTGTGTTACTGGGTATCATTGTATGTCTTTGTTTCTTGGTATCAGTGTTTGTCTTTGTTACTGGATGTCAGTGCATGTCTTTGTTACTGGGTGTCAGTGTATGTCTGTGCTACTTGGTGTAAGTGTGTGTCTTTGTTACTTGGTGTAATTGTATGTCTTTGTTACTTGGTGTCAGTGTATGTCTGTGTCACTAGGTGTAAGTGTATGTCTTTGTTACTTGGTGTTCGCTTATGTCTTGGTTACTTGGTGTAAGTGTGTGTCTGTGCTACTGGGTATCAGTGTATGTCTTTGTTACTTGGTGTCAGTGTATGTCTTTGAGACTTGGTGTCAGTGTATGTCTTTGTTACTGGGTGTCAGTGTATGTCTTTGTGACTTGGTGTCAGTGTGTGTCTTTGTTACTTGGTGTAATTGTATGTCTTTGTTACGTGGTGTCAGTTTCCGTCTTTGTAACTTGGTGTAAGTGTGTGTTTGTGTTACTTGGTGTAAGTGCATGTCTTTGTTGCTTGGTGTAAGTGTGTGTCTGTGTTACTGGGTATCAGTGGATGTCTTTGTTACTTGGTGTCAGTGTATGTCTGTGTAACTTGGTGTAAGTGTGCGTCTGTGTTACTGGGTATCAGTGTATGTCTTTGCTATTGGGTGTCAGTGTGTGTCTTTGTGACTTGGTGTCAGTGTATGTCTTTGTTACTTCGTGTAATTGTGTTTCTGTGTTACTGGGTATCAGTGTATGTCTTTGTTACTTGGTGTCAGTGTATGTCAAAATACTTGGTGTAAGTGTATGTCTTTATTACTTGGTTTAATTGTATGTCTTTGTTACTTGGTATCAGTGTATGTCTTTGTGACTTGGTGTCAGTGTATGTTTTTGTTACTGGGTGTCAGTGTGTGTCTTTGTTACTTGGTGTCAGTGTATGTCTGTGTTACTTGGTGTAAGTGTATGTCTTTGTTACTTGGTGTCAGTGTATGTCTTTGTTACTTGGTGTAAGTGTGTGTCTGTGTTACTTGGTGTAAGTGTCTGTCTGTGTTACTGGGTAACAGTGTATGTCTTTGTTACTTGGTGTCAGTGGATGGCTGTGTTACTTGGTGGAAGTGTGTGTCTTTGTTACTTGGTGTAAATGTATGTCTTTGTTACTTGGTGTCAGTGTGTGTCTGTGTTACTGGGTATCAGTGTATGTCTTTGTTACTTGGTGTCAGTGTATGTCTGTGTAACTTGGTGTGAGTGTATGTCTGTGTTACTGTGTATCAGTGTATGTCTTTGTGACTTGGTGTCAGTGTATGTCTTTGTTATTGGGTGTCAGTGTGTGTCTTTGTGACTTGGTGTCAGTGTATGTCTTTGTTACTTGGTGTAATTGTGTGTCTGTGTTACTGGGTATCAGTGTATGTCTTTGTTACTTGGTGTCAGTGTATGTCTGTGTAACTTGGTGTGAGTGTATGTCTGTGTTACTGTGTATCAGTGTATGTCTTTGTGACTTGGTGTCAGTGTATGTCTTTGTTATTGGGTGTCAGTGTGTGTCTTTGTGACTTGGTGTCAGTGTATGTCTTTGTTACTTGGTGTAATTGTGTGTCTGTGTTACTGGGTATCAGTGTATTTCTTTGTTACTTGGTGTCAGTGGATGTCAAAATACTTGGTGTAAGTGTACGTCTTTGTTACTTGGTGTAATTGTCTGTCTGTGTTACTTGGTGTAAGTGTGTGTCTTTGTTACTTGGTGTCTGTGTATGTCTTTGTTACTTGGTGTCAGTGTATGCCTTTGTTACTTGGTGTCTGTGTATGTCTTTGTTACTTGGTGTCAGTGTATGTCTGTGTTACTGGATATCAGTGTAAGTCTTTGTTACTTGGTGTAAGTGTGTGTCTGTGTTACTGGGTAACAGTGCATGTCTTTGTTACTGGGTGTCAGTGTATGTCTTTGTGACTTGGTGTCAGTGTATGTCTTTGTTACTTGGTGTCAGTGTGTGGCTGTGTTAATTGGTGTACGTGTGTGTCTTTGTTACTTGGTGTAATTGTATGTCTTTGTTACTTGGTGTCAGTTTCCGTCTTTGTAACTTGGTGTACTTGTGTGTTTGTGTTACTTGGTCTAAGTGTATGTCTTTTTACTTGGTGTAAGTGTGTGTCTGTGTTACTGGGTATCAGTGTCTGTCTTTGTTATTTGGTGTCAGTGTCTGTCTTTGTTACTTGGTGTAAGTGTTTTTCTGTGTTACTTGGTGTAAGTGTGTGTCTGTGTTACTTGGTATCAGTGTATGTCTTTGTTACTTGGTGTCAGTGTATGTCTGTGTTACTTGGTGTCAGTGTATGTCTGTGTTACTTGGTGTAAGTGTGTGTCTTTGTTACTTGGTGTAATTGCATGTCTTTGTTACTTGGTAACAGTGTATGTCTTTGTTACTAGGTGTCATTGTGTGTCTTTGTGACTTGGTGTCAGTGTATGTCTTTGTTACTTGGTGTAAGTGTGTGTCTGTTTTACTGTGTATCAGTGCATGTCTTTGTTACATGGTGTCAGTGTATGTCTGTGTTACTTGGTGTAAGTGTGTCTTTGTTACTTGGTGTCAGTGTATGTCTGTGTTACTTGGTGTAAGTGTATGTCTTTGTTACTTGGTGTCAGTGTATGTCTTTGTTACTTGGTGTCAGTGTATGTCTTTGTTACTTGGTGCCAGTGTATGTCTTTGTAACTTGGTGTAAGTGTGTGTTTGTGTTACTTGGTGTAAGTGTATGTCTTTGTTACTTGGTGTAAGTGTGTGTCTGTGTTACTGGGTATCAGTGTATGTCTTTGTTACTTGGTGTCAGTGTATGTCTGTGTAACTTGGTGTAAGTGTGCGTCTGTGTTACTGGGTGTCAGTGTGTGTCTTTGTGACTTGGTGTCAGTGTATGTCTTTGTTACTGGGTATCAGTGTATGTCTTTGTGACTTGGTGTCAGTGTATGTCTTTGTTATTGGGTGTCAGTGTGTGTCTTTGTGACTTGGTGTCAGTGTATGTCTGTGTTGCTTGGTGTAAGTGTGTGTCTGTGTTACTGGATATCAGTGTATGTCTTTGTTACTTGGTGTAAGTGTGTGTCTGTGTTACTGGGTAACAGTGCATGTCTTTGTTACTGGGTGTCAGTGTATGTCTTTGTGACTTGGTGTCAGTGTATGTCTTTGTTACTTGGTGTCAGTGTGCTGCTGTGTTAATTGGTGTAAGTGTGTGTCTTTGTTACTTGGTGTAATTGTATGTCTTTGTTACTTGGCGTCAGTTTCCGTCTTTGTAACTTGGTGTACTTGTGTGTTTGTGTTACTTGGTGTAAGTGTATGTCTTTTTACTTGGTGTAAGTGTGTGTCTGTGTTACTGGGTATCAGTGTCTGTCTTTGTTACTTGGTGTCAGTGTCTGTCTTTGTTACTTGGTGTAAGTGTTTTTCTGTATTATTGGTGTAAGTGTGTGTCTGTGTTACTTGGTATCAGTGCATGTCTTTGTTACTTGGTGTAAGTGTGTGTCTGCGTTACTGGGTAACAGTGCATGTCCTTGTTACTTGGTGTCAGTGTATGTCTTTGTTACTGGGTGTCAGTGTGTGTCTTTGTGACTTGGTGTCAGTGTGTGGCTGTGTTAATTGGTGTACGTGTGTGTCTTTGTTACTTGGTGTAATTGTATGTCTTTGTTACTTGGTGTCAGTTTCCGTCTTTGTAACTTGGTGTACTTGTGTGTTTGTGTTACTTGGTGTAAGTGTATGTCTTTTACTTGGTGTAAGTGTGTGTCTGTGTTACTGGGTATCAGTGTCTGTCTTTGTTATTTAGTGTCAGTGTCTGTCTTTGTTACTTGGTGTAAGTATTTTTCTGTGTTACTTGGTGTAAGTGTGTGTCTGTGTTACTTGGTATCAGTGTATGTCTTTGTTACTTGTTGTCAGTGTATGTCTGTGTTACTTGGTGTAAGTGTGTGTCTTTGTTACTTGGTGTAATTGCATGTCTTTGTTACTTGGTATCAGTGTATGTCTTTGTGACTTGGTGTCAGTGTATGTCTTTGTTACTGGGTGTCAGTGTGTGTCTTTGTGACTTGGTGTCAGTGTATGTCTTTGTTACTAGGTGTAAGTGTGTGTCTGTTTAACTGTGTATCAGTGCATGTCTTTGTTACATGGTGTCAGTGTATGTCTGTGTTACTTGGTGTAAGTGTGTCTTTGTTACTTGGTGTAATTGTATGTCTTTGTTACTTGGTATCAGTGTATGTCTTTGTGACTTGGTGTCAGTGTATGTCTTTGTTACTGGGTGTCAGTGTGTGTCTTTGTTACTTGGTGTCAGTGTGTGGCTGTGTTAATTGGTGTACGTGTGTGTCTTTGTTACTTGGTGTAATTGTATGTCTTTGTTACTTGGTGTCAGTTTCCGTCTTTGTAACTTGGTGTACTTGTGTGTTTGTGTTACTTGGTGTAAGTGTATTTCTTTTTACTTGGTGTAAGTGTGTGTCTGTGTTACTGGGTATCAGTGTCTGTCTTTGTTATTTGGTGTCAGTGTCTGTCTTTGTTACTTGGTGTAAGTGTTTTTCTGTGTTACTTGGTGTAAGTGTGTGTCTGTGTTACTGGATATCAGTGTATGTCTTTGTTACTTGGTATTAGTGTGTGTCTGTGTTACTGGGTATCAGTGTATGTCTTTGTTACTTGGTGTGAGTGTATGTCTTTGTTACTTGATGTCTGTGTACGTCTTTGTTACTTGGAGTAAGTGTGTGTCTATGTTACTGGTAATCAGTGTATGTTTTTGTGACTTGGCGTAAGTGTATGTCTTTGTTACTGAGTGTCAGTGTATGTCTTTGTAACTTGGTGACAGTGTGTGTCTGTGTGTCAGTGTATGTCTTTGTTACTGTGTATCAGTCTTTCTCTATGTTACTGGGTGTCAGCGTGTGTTTGTTTGTGTTGCTGGGTGTCAGTATTTAGTTTCGTGATACAGCACTGAAACAGGCCCTTCGGCCAACCGGGTCTGTGCCGACCATCAGCCACCCATTTATACAATCCTACACTTAACCCGTATTCCTATCACATCCCCACCTGTCCCTATATATTTCCCTCCCACCTACCTATACTAGGGGCAATTTATAATGGCCAATTAACCTATCAATCTGCAAGTCTTTGGCATGTGGGAGGAAACCGGAGCACCCGGAGGAAACACACGCAGACACAGGGAGAACTTGCAAACCCCGCACAGGCATTACCCAGAATCGAGCCCGGGTCCCTGGAGCTTGAGGCTGCTAACGACTTTGCCAATGTGCCGCCCAGTGTGTCTTTGTTACCTGGTGTAATTGTATGTCCTTGTTACTTGGTGTCTGTGTATGTTTTTGTTACTTGATGTAAGTGTGTGTTTGTGTTACTTGGTGTAAGTGTGTGTCTGTGTTACTTGGTATCAGTATATGTCTTTGTTACTTGGTGTCAGTGTATGTCTTTGTTACTTGGTGTAAGTGTGTGTCTGTGTTACTTGGTATCAGTGTATGTCTTTGTTACTTGGAGTCAGTGTGTGTCTTTGTTACTGGGCGTCAGTGTATGTCTTTGTTACTTGGTGTAAGTGTGTGTCTGTGTTACTGGGTGTCAGTGTATGTCTTTGTTACTTGGTGTCAGTGTTTGTCTTTGTTACTGGGTGTCAGTGTCTGTCTTTGTGACTTGGTGTCAGTGTATGTCTTTGTTACTTGGTGTAAGTGTGTGTCTGTTTTACTGGGTATCAGTGTATATATTTGTTACTTGGTGTAGGTATGTGTCTGTATTACTGGGTATTAGTGCATGTCTTTGTTACATGGTGTCAATGTATTTCTGTGTTACTTGGTGTAAGTGTGTGTCTTTGTTACTTGGTGTAATTGTATGTCTTTGTTACTTGGTGTCAGTGTATGACTTTGTTCATTGGTGTAAGTTTGTGACTGTGTTACTTGGTGTAAGTGTGTGTGTGTGTAACTTGGTATCAGTGTATGTCTTTGTTACTTGGTGTAAGTGTGTGTCTGTGTTACTGGGTAACAGTGTATGTCTTTGTTACTTGGTGTCAGTGTATGTCTGTGTTACTTGGTGTAAGTGTGTGTCTTTGTTACTTGGTGTCAGTGTATGTCTTTGTTACTTGGTGTCAGTGTATGTCTTTGTTACTTGTTGTAATTGTGTGTCTGTGTTAATTGGTAACAGTGTATGACTTTGTTACTTGGTGTAAGTGTGTGTCTGTGTTACTGGGTAACAGTGTATGTCTTTGTTACTTGGTGTCAGTGTATGTCTGTGTTACTTGGTGCAAGTGTGATTCTTCGTTACTTGGTGTAATTGTATGTCTTTGTTACTTGGTGTCAGTGAATGTCTGTGTTACTTGGTGTAATTGTATGTCTTTGTTACTTGGTGTCAGTGTATGTCTTTGTTACTTGATGTAAGTGTGTGTCAGTGCTACCTGGTATCAGTGTATGTCTTTGTTACTTGGTGTCCGTGTATGTCTTTGTGACTTGGTGTCAGTGTATGTCTTTTTTACTGGGTGTCAGTGTGTGTCTTTGTGACTTGGTGTCAGTGTATGTCTTTGCTACTGAGTGTCAGTTTATGTCTTTGTTACTTGGTGTCAGTGTATGTCTTTGTTACTTGGTGTCAGTGTATGTCTGTTACTTGGTGTAATTGTGTGTCTTTTTTACTTGGTGCAAGTGTGATTCTTCGTTACTTGGTGTCAGTGTATGTCTTTGTTACATGGTGTCAGTGTATGTCTGTGTTACATGGTGTCAGTGTGTGTCTTTGTTACTGGGAGTCAGTGTATGTCTTTGTTACTTGGTGTAAGTGTGTGTCTGTGTTACTTGGTATCAGTGTATGTCTTTGTTACTTGGTGTCAGTGTATGTCTGTGTTACTTGGTGTAAGTTTGCGTCTGTGTTACTTGGTGTAAGTGTGTGTCTGTATTACTGGGTATCAGTGTATGTCTTTGTTACATGGTGTCAATGTATTTCTGTGTTACTTGGTGTAAGTGTGTGTGTGTGTAACTTGGTATCAGTGTATGTCTTTGTTACTTGGTGTAAGTGTGTGTCTGTGTTACTGGGTAACAGTGTATGTCTTTGTTACTTGGTGTCAGTGTATGTCTGTGTTACTTGGTGTAAGTGTGTGTCTTTGTTACTTGGTGTAATTGTATGTCTTTGTTACTTGGTGTCAGTGAATGTCTGTGTTACTTGGTGTAATTGTATGTCTTTGTTACTTGGTGTCAGTGTATGTCTTTGTTACTTGATGTAAGTGTGTGTCAGTGCTACCGGGTATCAGTGTATGTCTTTGTTACTTGGTGTCCGTGTATGTCTTTGTGACTTGGTGTCAGTGTATGTCTTTTTTACTGGGTGTCAGTGTGTGTCTTTGTGACTTGGTGTCAGTGTATGTCTTTGTTACTTGGTGTCAGTGTATGTCTTTGTTACTTGGTGTCAGTGTAAGTCTGTGTTACTTGGTGTAATTGTGTGTCTTTTTTACTTGGTGTAAGTGTGTGTCTGTGTTACTGGGTATCAGTGTATGTCTTTGTTACTTGGTGTCAGTGTATGTCTGTGTTACTTGGTGTCAGTGTATGTCTGTGTTACATGGTGTCAGTGTGTGTCTGTGTTACTGGGAGTCAGTGTATGTCTTTGTTACTTGGTGTAAGTGTGTGTCTGTGTTACTTGGTATCAGTGTATATCTTTGTTACTTGGTGTCAGTGTATGTCTGTGTTACATGGTGTAAGTTTGCGTCTGTGTTACTTGGTGTAAGTGTGTGTCTGTGTTACTTGGTGTAAGTGTGTGTCTGTGTTACTGGGTAACAGTGTATGTCTTTGTTACTTGGTGTAAGTGTATGTCTGTGTTACTTGGTGTAAGTGTGTGTCTTTGTTACTTGGTGTAATTGTATGTCTTTGTTACTTGGTGTCAGTGTATGTCTGTGTTACATGGTGTAAGTTTGCGTCTGTGTTACTTGGTGTAAGTGTGTGTCTGTGTTACTTGGTATCAGTGTATGTCTTTGTTACTTGGTGTAAGTGTGTGTCTATGTTACTGGATAGCAGTGTATGTCTTTGTTACTTGGTGTCAGTGTATGTCTGTGTTACTTGGTGTAAGTGTGTGTCTTTGTTACTTGGTGTAATTGTATGTCTTTGTTACTTGGTGTAATTGTATGTCTTTGTTACTTGGTGTCAGTGTATGTCTTTGTTACTTGGTGTAAGAGTGTGTTTGTGTTACTTGTTGTAATTGTGTGTCTGTGTTACTTGGTATCAGTGTATGTCTTTGTTACTTGGTGTAAGTGTGTGTCTGTGTTACTGGGTAACAGTGTATGTCTTTGTTACTTGGTGTCAGTGTATGTCTGTGTTACTCGGTGTATGTGTGTGTCTTTGTTACTTGGTGTAATTGTATGTCTTTTTTACTTGGTGTCAGTGTATGTCTGTGTTACTTGGTGTAATTGTATGTCTTTGTTACTTGGTGTCAGAGTATGTCTTTGTTACTTGGTGTAGGCGTGTGTCTGTGCTACTGGGTATCAGTGTATGTCTTTGTTACTTGGTGTCAGTGTATGTCTTTGTGGATTGGTGTCAGTGTATGTCTGCTTTACTGGGTGTCAGTGTATTTCTTTGTGACTTGGTGTCAGTGTATGTCTTTGCTACTGTGTGTCAGTTTATGTCTTTGTTACTTGGTGTCAGTGTATGTCTTTGTTACTTGGTGTCAGTGCATGTATGTGTTACTTGGTGTAAGTGTGTGTCTTTGTTGCTGGGTGTCAGTGTATGTCTTTGTTACTTGGTGTCAGTGTATGTCTGTGTTACATGGTGTCAGTGTGTGTCTTTGTTACTGGGTGTCAGTGTATGTCTTTGTTACTTGGTGTAAGTGTGTGTCTGTGTTACTGGGTATCAGTGTATGTCTTTGTTACTTGGTGTCAGTGTATGTCTGTGTTACTTCGTGTAAGCGTGTGTCTTTGTTTCTTGGTGTAAGTGTATTTCTTTGTTACTTGATGTAAGTGTGTGTTTGTGTTACTTGTTGTAAGTGTGTGTCTGTGTTACTTGGTATCAGTGTATGTCTTTGTTACTTGGTGTCAGTGTATGTATTTTTTACTTGGTGCAATTGTATGTCTTTGTTACTGGGTATCAGTGTATGTCTTTGTTTCTTGGTATCAGTGTTTGTCTTTGTTACTGGATGTCAGTGCATGTCTTTGTTACTGGGTGTCAGTGTATGACTGTGCTACTTAGTGTAAGTGTGTGTCTTTGTTACTTGGTGCAATTGTATGTCTTTGTTACTTGGTGTCAGTGTATGTCTGTGTCACTAGGTGTAAGTGTATGTCTTTGTTACTTGGTGTTAGCTTATGTCTTGGTTACTTGGTGTAAGTGAGTGTCTGTGCTACTGGGTTTCAGTGCATGTCTTTGTTACTTGGTGTCAGTGTATGTCTGTGTCACTAGGTGTAAGTGTATGTCTTTGTTACTTGGTGTAATTGTATGTCTTTGTTACTTGGTGTTAGCTTATGTCTTGGTTACTTGGTGTAAGTGTGTGTCTCTTCTACTGGGTTTCAGTGCATGTCTTTGTTACTTGGTGTTAGCTTATGTCTTGGTTACTTGGTGTAAGTGTGTGTCTCTTCTACTGGGTTTCAGTGCATGTCTTTGTTACTTGGTGTTAGCTTATGTCTTTGTTACTTGGTGTAAGTGTGTGTCTGTTTTACTGTGTATCAGTGCATGTCTTTGTTACATGGTGTCAGTGTATGTCTGTGTTACTTGGTGTAAGTGTGTGTCTTTGTTACTTGGTGTAATTGTATGTCTTTGTTACTTGGTATCAGTGTATGTCTTTGTGACTTGGAGTCAGTGTATGTCTTTTTTACTGGGTGTCAGTGTATGTCTTTGTGACTTGGTGTCAGTGTATGTCTTTGTTACTTGGTGTCAGTGTATGTCTGTGTTATATGGTGTAAGTGTGTGTCTTTGTTACTTGGTGTAATTGTGTGTCTGTGTTACTGGGTATCAGTGTATGTCTTTGTTACTTGGTGTCAGTGTATGTCTTTGTTACTTGGTGTAAGTGTGTGTCTGTGTTACTGGGTGTCAGTGTATGTCTTTGTTACTTCGTGTCAGTGTTTGTCTTTGTTACTGGGTGTCAGTGTATGTCTTTGTTACTTGGTGTCAGTGTATGTCTCTGTTACTTGGTGTAAGTGTGTGTCTGTTTTACTGGGTATCAGTGTATATCTTTGTTACTTGGTGTAGGTATGTGTCTGTGTTACTGGGTATCAGTGCATGTCTTTGTTACATGGTGTCAATGTATTTCTGTGTTACTTGGTGTAAGTGTGTGTCTTTGTTACTTGGTGTAATTGTATGTCTTTGTTACTTGGTGTCAGTGTATTTCTGTGTTACTTGGTGTAAGTGTATGACTTTGTTACTTGGTGTCAGTGTATGACTTTGTTCATTGGTGTAAGTTTGTGACTGTGTTACTTGGTGTAAGTGTGTGTGTGTAACTTGGTATCAGTGTATGTCTTTGTTACTTGGTGTAAGTGTGTGTCTGTGTTACTGGGTAACAGTGTATGTCTTTGTTACTTGGTGTCAGTGTATGTCTGTGTTACTTGGTGTAAGTGTGTGTCTTTGTTACTTGGTGTCAGTGTATGTCTTTGTTACTTGGTGTAAGTGTGTGTTTGTGTTACTTGTTGTAATTGTGTGTCTGTGTTAATTGGTAACAGTGTATGACTTTGTTACTTGGTGTAAGTGTGTGTCTGTGTTACTGGGTAACAGTGTATGTCTTTGTTACTTGGTGTCAGTGTATGTCTGTGTTACTTGGTGTAAGTGTGTGTCTTTGTTACTTGGTGTAATTGTATGTCTTTGTTACGTGGTGTCAGTGAATGTCTGTGTTACTTGGTGTAATTGTATGTCTTTGTTACTTGGTGTCATTGTATGTCTTTGTTACTTGATGTAAGTGTGTGTCAGTGCTACCGGGTATCAGTGTATGTCTTTGTTACTTGGTGTCAGTGTATGTCTTTGTTACTTGGTGTCAGTGTATGTCTTTGCTACTGTGTGTCAGTTTATGTCTTTGTTACTTGGTGTCAGTGTATGTCTTTGTTACTTGGTGTCAGTGTAAGTCTGTGTTACTTGGTGTAATTGTGTGTCTTTTTTACTTGGTGTAAGTGTGTGTCTGTGTTACTGGGTATCAGTGTATGTCTTTGTTACTTGGTGTCAGTGTATGTCTGTGTTACATGGTGTCAGTGAGTGTCTTTGTTACTGGGAGTCAGTGTCTGTCTTTGTTACTTGGTGTAAGTGTGTGTCTGTGTTACTTGGTATCAGTGTATGTCTTTGTTACTTGGTGTCAGTGTATGTCTGTGTTACTTGGTGTAAGTTTGCGTCTGTGTTACTTGGTGTAAGTGTGTCTCTGTGTTACTTGGTATCAGTGTATGTCTTTGTTACTTGGTGTAAGCGTGTGTCTGTGTTACTGGGTAACAGTGTATGTCTTTGTTACTTGGTGTCAGTGTATGTCTGTGTTACTTGGTGTAAGTGTGTGTCTTTGTTACTTGGTGTAATTGTATGTCTTTGTTACTTGGTGTCAGTGTATGTCTGTGTTACATGGTGTAAGTTTGCGTCTGTGTCACTTGGTGCAAGTGTGTGTCTGTGTTATTTGGTATCAGTGTATGTCTTTGTTACTTGGTGTAAGTGTGTGTCTGTGTTACTGGATAACAGTGTATGTCTTTGTTACTTGGTGTCAGTGTATGTCTGTGTTACTTGATGTAAGTGTGTGTCTTTGTTACTTGGTGTAATTGTATGTCTTTGTTACTTGGTGTCAGTATATGTCTTTGTTACTTGGTGTAAGTGTGTGTTTGTGTTACTTGTTGTAATTGTGTGTCTGTGTTACTTGGTATCAGTGTATGTCTTTGTTACTTGGTGTAAGTGTGTGTCTGTGTTACTGGGTAACAGTGTATGTCTTTGTTACTTGGTGTATGTGTGTGTCTTTGTTACTTGGTGTAATTGTATGTCTCTTTTACTTGGTGTCAGTGTATGTCTGTGTTACGTGGTGTAATTGTATGTCTGTGTTACTTGGTGTCAGAGTATGTCTTTGTTACTTGGTGTAGGCGTGTGTCTGTGCTACTGGGTATCAGTGTATGTCTTTGTTACTTGGTGTCAGTGTATGTCTTTGTGGATTGGTGTCAGTGTATGTCTGTTTTACTGGGTGTCAGTGCATTTCTTTGTGACTTGGTGTCAGTGTATGTCTTTGCTACTGTGTGTCAGTTTATGTCTTTGTTACTTTGTGTCAGTGTAAGTCATTGTTACTTGGTGTCAGTGCATGTCTGTGTTACTTGGTGTAAGTGTATGTCTGTGTTACATGGTGTCAGTGTGTGTCTTTGTTACTGGGTGTCAGTGTATGTCTTTGTTACTTGGTGTAAGTGTGTGCCTGTGTTACTGGGTATCAGTGTATGTCTTTGTTACTTGGTGTCAGTGTATGTCTGTGTTACTTCGTGTAAGTGTGTGTCTTTGTTACTTGGTGTAAGTGTATGTCTTTGTTACTTGGTTTCAGTGTATGTCTGTGTTACTTGGTGTAAGTGTATGTCATTGTTACTTGGTGTCAGTGTTTGCTTTGTTACTTGGTGGAAGTGTGTGTCTGTGTTACTGAGTATCAGTGTATATCTTTGTGAATTGGTGTCAGTGTATGTCTTTGTTACTGGGTGTCAGTGTTATTTCTTTGTTACTTGGTGACAGTGCGTGTCTGTGTTAGTCTTTGTTACTTGGTGGAAGTGTGTGTCTGTGTTACTTGGTGTAAGTGTATGTCTTTGTTTCTTTGTGTCAGTGTATGTCTATGTTACTTGGTGTAAGTGTTTGTCTTTGTTACTTGGTGTAAGAGTGTGTCTGTGTTACTGGGTATCAGTGTATGTCTTTGTGACTTGGTGTCAGTATATGTCTTTGTTACTGGGTGTCAGTTTATGTCTTTGTTACTTGGTGTCAGTGTATGTCTGTGTTACTGTGTTTCAGTGCATGTCTTTGTTACGTGGTGTCAGTGTATGTCTGTGTCACTTGGTGCAAATGTGTGTCTTTGTTACTTGGTGTAATTGTCTGTCTTTGTTACTTTGTGTCAGTGTTTGTCTGTGTTACTTGGTGTAAGTGTATGTCTTTGTTACTTGGTGTCAGTGTATGTCTTTGTTACTTGGTGTAAGTGTGTGTCTGTCTTACTTGATGTAAGTGTGTGTCAGTGTTACTTTGTTTCAGTGTATGTCTTTGTTACTCGTTGTAAGTGTGTGTCTGTGTTAACTGGTTACAGTGTATGTCTTTGTTACTTGGTGTCAGTGTATGTCTGTGTTACTTGATGTAAGTGTGTGTCTTTGTTACTTGGTGTAATTGTATGTCTTTGTTACTTGGTGTCAGTGTATGTCTTTGTTACTTGGTGAAAGCGTGTGTTTGTGTTACTTGGTGTAAGTGTGTGTCTGTGTTACTTGGTATCAGTGTATGTCTTTGTGACATGGTGTCAGAGTATGTCTTCGTTACTGGGTGTCAGTGTGTGTCTTTGTGACTTGGTGTCAGTGTAAGTCTTTGTTACTTGGTGTAAGTGTGTGTCTGTGTTACTGGGTATCAGTGTATGTCTTTGTTACTTGGAGTCAGTGTATGTCAAAATACTTGGTGTAAGTGTATGTCTTTGTTACTTGGTGTAATTGTCTGTCTTTGTTACTTGGTGTCAGTGTATGTCTGTTTTACTTGGTGGAAGTGTGTGTCTTTGTTACTTGGTGTAAGTGTATGTCGTTGTTACTTGGTGTCAGCGTATGTCTTTGTTACTTGGTGTCAGTGTGTGCGTGTGTTACTGGGTGTCAGTGTATGCCTTTGTTACTTGGTGTCAGTGTATGTCTGTGTTACTTGGTGTAAGTGTGTGTCTGTGTTACTGGGTATCAGTGTATGTCTTTGTTACTTGGTGTAACTGTGTGTCTGTGTTACTGGGTAACAGTGTATGTCTTTGTTACTTGGTGTCAGTGTATGTCTGTGTTACTTGGTGTAAGTGTGTGTCTTTGTTACTTGGTGTCAGTGTATGTCTTTGTTACTTGGTGTAAGTGTGTGTTTGTGTTACTTGTTGTAATTGTGTGTCTGTGTTAATTGGTAACAGTGTATGACTTTGTTACTTGGTGTAAGTGTGTGTCTGTGTTACTGGGTAACAGTGTATGTCTTTGTTACTTGGTGTCAGTGTATGTCTGTGTTACTTGGTGTAAGTGTGTGTCTTTGTTACTTGGTGTAATTGTATGTCTTTGTTACGTGGTGTCAGTGAATGTCTGTGTTACTTGGTGTAATTGTATGTCTTTGTTACTTGGTGTCATTGTATGTCTTTGTTACTTGATGTAAGTGTGTGTCAGTGCTACCGGGTATCAGTGTATGTCTTTGTTACTTGGTGTACGTGTATGTCTTTGTGACTTGGTGTCAGTGTATGTCTTTGCTACTGTGTGTCAGTTTATGTCTTTGTTACTTGGTGTCAGTGTATGTCTTTGTTACTTGGTGTCAGTGTAAGTCTGTGTTACTTGGTGTAATTGTGTGTCTTTTTTACTTGGTGTAAGTGTGTGTCTGTGTTACTGGGTATCAGTGTATGTCTTTGTTACTTGGTGTCAGTGTATGTCTGTGTTACATGGTGTCAGTGAGTGTCTTTGTTACTGGGAGTCAGTGTCTGTCTTTGTTACTTGGTGTAAGTGTGTGTCTGTGTTACTTGGTATCAGTGTATGTCTTTGTTACTTGGTGTCAGTGTATGTCTGTGTTACTTGGTGTAAGTTTGCGTCTGTGTTACTTGGTGTAAGTGTGTCTCTGTGTTACTTGGTATCAGTGTATGTCTTTGTTACTTGGTGTAAGCGTGTGTCTGTGTTACTGGGTAACAGTGTATGTCTTTGTTACTTGGTGTCAGTGTATGTCTGTGTTACTTGGTGTAAGTGTGTGTCTTTGTTACTTGGTGTAATTGTATGTCTTTGTTACTTGGTGTCAGTGTATGTCTGTGTTACATGGTGTAAGTTTGCGTCTGTGTCACTTGGTGCAAGTGTGTGTCTGTGTTATTTGGTATCAGTGTATGTCTTTGTTACTTGGTGTAAGTGTGTGTCTGTGTTACTGGATAACAGTGTATGTCTTTGTTACTTGGTGTCAGTGTATGTCTGTGTTACTTGATGTAAGTGTGTGTCTTTGTTACTTGGTGTAATTGTATGTCTTTGTTACTTGGTGTCAGTATATGTCTTTGTTACTTGGTGTAAGTGTGTGTTTGTGTTACTTGTTGTAATTGTGTGTCTGTGTTACTTGGTATCAGTGTATGTCTTTGTTACTTGGTGTAAGTGTGTGTCTGTGTTACTGGGTAACAGTGTATGTCTTTGTTACTTGGTGTATGTGTGTGTCTTTGTTACTTGGTGTAATTGTATGTCTCTTTTACTTGGTGTCAGTGTATGTCTGTGTTACGTGGTGTAATTGTATGTCTGTGTTACTTGGTGTCAGAGTATGTCTTTGTTACTTGGTGTCAGTGTATGTCTTTGTGGATTGGTGTCAGTGTATGTCTGTTTTACTGGGTGTCAGTGCATTTCTTTGTGACTTGGTGTCAGTGTATGTCTTTGCTACTGTGTGTCAGTTTATGTCTTTGTTACTTTGTGTCAGTGTAAGTCATTGTTACTTGGTGTCAGTGCATGTCTGTGTTACTTGGTGTAAGTGTTTGTCTTTGTTACTGGGTGTCAGTGTATGTCTTTGTTACTTGGTGTCAGTGTATGTCTGTGTTACATGGTGTCAGTGTGTGTCTTTGTTACTGGGTGTCAGTGTATGTCTTTGTTACTTGGTGTAAGTGTGTGTCTGTGTTACTGGGTATCAGTGTATGTCTTTGTTACTGGGTGTCAGTGTATGTCTTTGTTACTTGGTGTAAGTGTGTGTCTGTGTTACTGGGTATCAGTGTATGTCTTTGTTACTTGGTGTCAGTGTATGTCTGTGTTACTTCGTGTAAGTGTGTGTCTTTGTTACTTGGTGTAAGTGTATGTCTTTGTTACTTGGTTTCAGTGTATGTCTGTGTTACTTGGTGTAAGTGTATGTCATTGTTACTTGGTGTCTGTGTTAGTCTTTGTTACTTGGTGGAAGTGTGTGTCTGTGTTACTTGGTGTAAGTGTATGTCTTTGTTTCTTTGTGTCAGTGTATGTCTATGTTACTTGGTGTAAGTGTTTGTCTTTGTTACTTGGTGTAAGAGTGTGTCTGTGTTACTGGGTATCAGTGTATGTCTTTGTGACTTGGTGTCAGTATATGTCTTTGTTACTGGGTGTCAGTTTATGTCTTTGTTACTTGGTGTCAGTTTATGTCTTTGTTACTTGGTGTCAGTGTATGTCTGTGTTACTGTGTTTCAGTGCATGTCTTTGTTACGTGGTGTCAGTGTATGTCTGTGTCACTTGGTGCAAATGTGTGTCTTTGTTACTTGGTGTAATTGTCTGTCTTTGTTACTTTGTGTCAGTGTTTGTCTGTGTTACTTGGTGTAAGTGTATGTCTTTGTTACTTGGTGTCAGTGTATGTCTTTGTTACTTGGTGTAAGTGTGTGTCTGTCTTACTTGATGTAAGTGTGTGTCAGTGTTACTTTGTTTCAGTGTATGTCTTTGTTACTCGTTGTAAGTGTGTGTCTGTGTTAACTGGTTACAGTGTATGTCTTTGTTACTTGGTGTCAGTGTATGTCTGTGTTACTTGATGTAAGTGTGTGTCTTTGTTACTTGGTGTAATTGTATGTCTTTGTTACTTGGTGTCAGTGTATGTCTTTGTTACTTGGTGAAAGCGTGTGTTTGTGTTACTTGGTGTAAGTGTGTGTCTGTGTTACTTGGTATCAGTGTATGTCTTTGTGACATGGTGTCAGAGTATGTCTTCGTTACTGGGTGTCAGTGTGTGTCTTTGTGACTTGGTGTCAGTGTATGTCAAAATACTTGGTGTAAGTGTATGTCTTTGTTACTTGGTGTAATTGTCTGTCTTTGTTACTTGGTGTCAGTGTATGTCTGTTTTACTTGGTGGAAGTGTGTGTCTTTGTTACTTGGTGTAAGTGTATGTCGTTGTTACTTGGTGTCAGCGTATGTCTTTGTTACTTGGTGTCAGTGTGTGCGTGTGTTACTGGGTGTCAGTGTATGCCTTTGTTACTTGGTGTCAGTGTATGTCTGTGTTACTTGGTGTAAGTGTGTGTCTGTGTTACTGGGTATCAGTGTATGTCTTTGTTACTTGGTGTGAGTGTGTGTCTGTGTTACTGGGTATCAGTGTATGTCTTTGTTACTTGGTGTCAGTGTATGTCTTTGTTACTTGGTGTCAGTGTATGTCTGTCTAACTTGGTGTAAGTGTGTGTCATTGTTACTTGGTGTAAGCGTATGCTTTTGTTACTTGGTGTCAGTGTATCTCTTTGTTACTTGGTGTGAGTGTGTGTCTGTGTTACAGGGTATCAGTGTATGTCTTTGCGAATTGGTATCAGTATATGTCTTTGTGACTTGGTGTCAGTGTATGTCTTTATTACTGGGTGTCAGTGTGTGTCTGTGTTACTTGGTGTCAGTGTATGTCTTTGTTACTGTGTATCAGTGGTTCTCTGTGTTACTGGGTGTCCGTGTGTGTTTTTTTGTGTTACTGGGTGTCAGTGTGTGTCTGTGTTACTGGGTATCAGTGTATGACTTCGTTGCTGGGTGTCAGTGCGTGTCTGTGTTACTGGGAATCAGTGTATGTCTTTGTTACTTGGTGTAAGTGTATTTAGTTGTTACTTGGTGTCTGTGTATGTCTTTGTACTTGGTGTAAGTGGATGTCTGTGTTACTTGGTGTAAGTGTATGTCTTTGTTACTGGGTATCATTGTATGTCTGTGTTACTTGGTGTAAGTGTGTGTCTGTGTTACTGGGTATCAGTGTATGTCTTTGTTACTTGGTATCAGTGTATGTCTTTGTGACATGGTGTCAGTGTATGTCTTTGTTACTGGGTGTCAGTGTGTGTCTTTGTGACTTGGTGTCAGTGTAATCTTTGTTACTTGGTGTAAGTGTGTGTCTGTGTTCCTGGGTATCAGTATCTGTCTTTGTTACTTGGAGTCAGTGTATGTCAAAATACTTGGTGTAAGTGTATGTCCTTGTTACTTGGTGTAATTGTCTGTCTTTGTTACTTGGTGTCAGTGTATGTCTGTGTTACTTGGTATAAGTGTGTGTCTTTGTTACTTGGTGTAAGTGTATGTCTTTGTGACTTGGTGTCAGCGTATGTCTTTGTTACTTGGTGTGAGTGTGTGCGTGTGTAACTGGGTATCAGTGTATGTCTTTGTTACTTGGTGTCAGTCTATGTCTGTGTTACTTTGTGTAACTGTGTGTCTGTGTTACTGGGTATCAGTGTATGTCTTTGTTACTTGGTGTGAGAGTGTGTCTGTGTTACTGGGTATCAGTGTATGTCTTTGTTACTTGGTGTCAGTGTATGTCTTTGTTACTTGGTGTCAGTGTATGTCTGTGTTACTGGGTATCAGTGTATGTCTTTGTTATTTGGAGTCAGTGTATGTCAAAATACTTGGTGTAAGTGTATGTCTTTGTTACTTGGTGTAAGCGTATGCTTTTGTTACTTGGTATCAGTGTATCACTTTGTTACTTGGTGTGAGTGTGTGTCTGTGTTACAGGGTATCAGTGTATGTCTTTGCGAATTGGTATCAGTGTATGTCTTTGTGACTGTGTATCAGTGGTTCTCTGTGTTACTGGGTGTCCGTGTGTGTTTTTTTGTGTTACTGGGTGTCAGTGTGTGTCTGTGTTACTGGGTATCAGTGTATGACTTTGTTGCTGGGTGTCAGTGCGTCTGTGTTACTGGGTATCAGTGTATGTCTTTGGTACTTGGTGTAAGTGTATTTAGTTGTTACTGGGTATCATTGTATGTCTGTGTTACTTGGTGTAAGTGTATGTCTTTGTTACTAGGTGTAAGTGTGTGTCTGTGTTACTGGGTATCAGTGTATATATTTGTTACTTGGTGTCAGTGTATGTCTTTGTGACTTGGTGTCAGTGCATGTCTTTGTTACTGGGTGTCAGTGTGTGTCTGTGTTACTGGGTATCAGTGTATGTCTTTGTTACTTGGTGTAAGTGTGTGTCTGTGTTACTGGGTATCAGTGTATGTCTTTGTTACTTGGTGTCAGTGTATGTCTTTGAGACTTTGCGTCAGTGTATGTCTTTGTTACTGGGTGTCAGTGCGTGTCTGTGTTACTGGGTATCAGTGCGTGTCTGTGTTACTGGGTATCAATGTATGTCTTTGTTACTTGGTGTCAGTGTATGTCTGTGTTACTTGGTGTAAGTATATGTCTTGGTTACTGGGTATCAGTGTATGTCTTTGCTACTTGGTGTCAGTGTTTCTCTCTGTTCCTGGGTGTCAGTGTGTATCTGTATTCCTGGATGTCAGTGTGTGTCTGTGACACTAGGTCTCAGTATTTAGTTTAGTTTAGAGATACAGAACTGAAACAGGCCCTTAGGCCCACCGATTGTGTGCCGACCATCAACCACCCATTTATACTAATCCGACACCAATCCCATAATCCTATCACATCCCCACCTGTCCCTATATTTTTCCTACCACCTACCTATAATAGGGGCAATTTATAATGGCCAATTAACCTATCAACCTGCAAGTCTTTGGCATGTGGGAGGAAACCGGAGCACCCGGAGGAAACCCACGCAGACACAGGCAGAACTTGCAAACTCCGCACAGGCAGTACCCAGAATCGAACCCGGGTCCCTGGAGCTGCGAGGCTGCGGTGCTAACCACTGCGCCAATGTGCAGCCCAGTGTGTGTCTGTGTTACTGGGTATCAGTGTCTGTCTTTGTTACTTGGTGTCAGTGTATGTCTGTGTTACTGGGTATCAGTGGATGTCTTTGTTACTTGGTGTAAGTGTGTGTTTGTGTTACTTGTTGTAATTGTGTGTCTGTGTTAATTGGTAACAGTGTATGACTTTGTTACTTGGTGTAAGTGTGTGTCTGTGTTACTGGGTAACAGTGTATGTCTTTGTTACTTGGTGTCAGTGTATGTCTGTGTTACTTGGTGTAAGTGTGTGTCTTTGTTACTTGGTGTAATTGTATGTCTTTGTTACGTGGTGTCAGTGAATGTCTGTGTTACTTGGTGTAATTGTATGTCTTTGTTACTTGGTGTCATTGTATGTCTTTTTTACTTGGTGTAATTGTGTGTCTTTGTTACTTGGTGTAAGTGTGTGTCTGTGTTACTGGGTAACAGTGTATGTCTTTGTTACTTGGTGTACGTGTATGTCTTTGTTACTTGGTGTCAGTGTATGTCTTTGTTACTTGGTGTCAGTGTAAGTCTGTGTTACTTGGTGTAATTGTGTGTCTTTTTTACTTGGTGTAAGTGTGTGTCTGTGTTACTGGGTATCAGTGTATGTCTTTGTTACTTGGTGGCAGTGTATATCTTTGTTAATTGGTGTGAGTGTATGTCTTTGTTACTTTGTGTCAGTGTATGTCTTTATTACTTAATGTAAGTGTGCGTCTGTGATACTGGGTATCAGTGTATGTCTTTGTTACTTGGTGTAAGTGTGTGTCTGTGTTAATGGGTATCAGTGTATGTCTTTGTTATTTGGTGTCAGTGTATGTCTTTGTGACTTGGTGTCAGTGTATGTCTTTGTGACTGGGTGTCAGAGTATGTCTCTGTGACTTGGTGTAAGGGTGTGTCTGTGTTACTGGGTATCAGTGTCTGTCTTTGTTACTTGGTGTAAGTGTGTGCCTGTGTTCCTGGGTACAGTGTATTTCTTTGTTACTTGGTGTAAGTGTGTGTCTGTGTTACTGGGTATCAGTGTATGTCTTTGTTACATGGTGTCAGTGTATGTCTTTGTTACTTGGTGTAAGTGTATGTCTTTGTTACTTGGTGTCAGTGTATGTCTTCGTTACTTGATGTCAGTGTATGTCTGTGTTACGTGGTATCTGTATCTGTCTTTGTTACTTGGTGTAAGCGTATGCTTTTGTTACTTGGTATCAGTGTATCACTTTGTTACTTGGTGTGAGTGTGTGTCTGTGTTACAGGGTATCAGTGTATGTCTTTGCGAATTGGTATCAGTGTATGTCTTTGTGACTGTGTATCAGTGGTTCTCTGTGTTACTGGGTGTCCGTGTGTGTTTTTTTGTGTTACTGGGTGTCAGTGTGTGTCTGTGTTACTGGGTATCAGTGTATGACTTTGTTGCTGGGTGTCAGTGCGTCTGTGTTACTGGGTATCAGTGTATGTCTTTGGTACTTGGTGTAAGTGTATTTAGTTGTTACTTGGTTTCTGTGTATGTCTTTGTACTTGGTGTAAGTGGATGTCTGTGTTACTTGGTGTAAGTGTATGTCTTTGTTACTGGGTATCATTGTATGTCTGTGTTACTTGGTGTAAGTGTATGTCTTTGTTACTAGGTGTAAGTGTGTGTCTGTGTTACTGGGTATCAGTGTATATATTTGTTACTTGGTGTCAGTGTATGTCTTTGTGACTTGGTGTCAGTGCATGTCTTTGTTACTGGGTGTCAGTGTGTGTCTGTGTTACTGGGTATCAGTGTATGTCTTTGTTACTTGGTGTAAGTGTGTGTCTGTGTTACTGGGTATCAGTGTATGTCTTTGTTACTTGGTGTCAGTGTATGTCTTTGAGACTTTGCGTCAGTGTATGTCTTTGTTACTGGGTGTCAGTGCGTGTCTGTGTTACTGGGTATCAGTGCGTGTCTGTGTTACTGGGTATCAATGTATGTCTTTGTTACTTGGTGTCAGTGTATGTCTGTGTTACTTGGTGTAAGTATATGTCTTGGTTACTGGGTATCAGTGTATGTCTTTGCTACTTGGTGTCAGTGTTTCTCTCTGTTCCTGGGTGTCAGTGTGTATCTGTATTCCTGGATGTCAGTGTGTGTCTGTGACACTAGGTCTCAGTATTTAGTTTAGTTTAGAGATACAGAACTGAAACAGGCCCTTAGGCCCACCGATTGTGTGCCGACCATCAACCACCCATTTATACTAATCCGACACCAATCCCATAATCCTATCACATCCCCACCTGTCCCTATATTTTTCCTACCACCTACCTATAATAGGGGCAATTTATAATGGCCAATTAACCTATCAACCTGCAAGTCTTTGGCATGTGGGAGGAAACCGGAGCACCCGGAGGAAACCCACGCAGACACAGGCAGAACTTGCAAACTCCGCACAGGCAGTACCCAGAATCGAACCCGGGTCCCTGGAGCTGCGAGGCTGCGGTGCTAACCACTGCGCCAATGTGCAGCCCAGTGTGTGTCTGTGTTACTGGGTATCAGTGTCTGTCTTTGTTACTTGGTGTCAGTGTATGTCTGTGTTACTGGGTATCAGTGGATGTCTTTGTTACTTGGTGTAAGTGTGTGTTTGTGTTACTTGTTGTAATTGTGTGTCTGTGTTAATTGGTAACAGTGTATGACTTTGTTACTTGGTGTAAGTGTGTGTCTGTGTTACTGGGTAACAGTGTATGTCTTTGTTACTTGGTGTCAGTGTATGTCTGTGTTACTTGGTGTAAGTGTGTGTCTTTGTTACTTGGTGTAATTGTATGTCTTTGTTACGTGGTGTCAGTGAATGTCTGTGTTACTTGGTGTAATTGTATGTCTTTGTTACTTGGTGTCATTGTATGTCTTTTTTACTTGGTGTAATTGTGTGTCTTTGTTACTTGGTGTAAGTGTGTGTCTGTGTTACTGGGTAACAGTGTATGTCTTTGTTACTTGGTGTACGTGTATGTCTTTGTTACTTGGTGTACGTGTATGTCTTTGTTACTTGGTGTCAGTGTATGTCTTTGTTACTTGGTGTCAGTGTAAGTCTGTGTTACTTGGTGTCAGTGTAAGTCTTTATTACTTAATGTAAGTGTGCGTCTGTGATACTGGGTATCAGTGTATGTCTTTGTTACTTGGTGTAAGTGTGTGTCTGTGTTAATGGGTATCAGTGTATGTCTTTGTTATTTGGTGTCAGTGTATGTCTTTGTGACTTGGTGTCAGTGTATGTCTTTGTGACTGGGTGTCAGAGTATGTCTCTGTGACTGGGTGTCAGAGTATGTCTCTGTGACTTGGTGTAAGGGTGTGTCTGTGTTACTGGGTATCAGTGTCTGTCTTTGTTACTTGGTGTAAGTGTGTGCCTGTGTTCCTGGGTACAGTGTATTTCTTTGTTACTTGGTGTAAGTGTGTGTCTGCGTTACTGGGTATCAGTGATTGTCTTTGTTACTTGGTGTCAGTGTGTGTCTTTGTTACTGGGTGTCAGTGTATGTCTTTGTGACTTGGAGTCAGTGTATGTCTTTGCTACTGTGTGTCAGTTTGTGTCTTTGTTTCTTGGTGTCAGTGTATGTCTTTGTTACTTGGTGTCAGTGTGTGTCTGTGTTACTTGGTGTAAGTGTTTGTCTTTGTTACTTGGTGTAAGTGTGTGTCTGTGTACTGGGTATCAGTGTATGTCTTTGTTTGTTGGTGCCAGTGTATGTCTTTGTTACTGGGTGTAAGTGTGTGTCTGTCTTACTTGGTGTAAGTGTGTGTCAGTGTTACCTGGTTACAGTGTATGTCTTTGTTACTTGGTGTCAGTGTATGTCTGTGTTACTTGGTGTAAGTGTGTGTCTTTGTTACTTGGTGTAATTGTATGTCTTTGTTACTTGGTGTCAGTGTATGTCTTAGTTACTTGGTGAAAGCGTGTGTTTGTGTTACTTGGTGTAAGTGTGTGTCTGTGTTACTTGGTATCAGTGTATGTCTTTGTGACATGGTGTCAGAGTATGTCTTTGTTTCTGGGAGTCAGTGTGTGTCTTTGTGACCTGGTGTCAGTGTATGTCTTTGTTACTTGGTGAAAGTGTGTGTCTGTGTTACTGGGTATCAGTGTATGTCTTTGTGACTTGGTGTAAGTGTGTGTCTGTGTTACTGGGTATCAGTGTATGTCTTTGTTTGTTGGTGTCAGTGTATGTCTTTGTTACTGGGTGTAAGTGTGTGTCTGTCTTACTTGGTGTAAGTGTGTGTCAGTGTTACCTGGTTACAGTGTATGTCTTTGTTACTTGGTGTCAGTGTATGTCTGTGTTACTTGGTGTAAGTGTGTGTCTTTGTTACTGGGTATCAGTGTATGTCTTTGTTACTTGGTGTCAGTGTATGTCTGTGTTACTTGGTGGAAGTGTGTGTCTGTGTTACTGGGTATCAGTGTATGTCTTTGTTATTTGTTGTGAGTGTGTGTCTGTGTTACTGGGTATCAGTGTATGTCTTTGTTACATGGTGTCAGTGTATGTCTTTGTTACTTGGTGTAAGTGTATGTCTTTGTTACTTGGTGTCAGTGTATGTCTTCGTTACTTGATGTCAGTGTATGTCTGTGTTACGTGGTATCTGTATCTGTCTTTGTTACTTGGTGTAAGAGTGTGTCTGTGTTACTGGGTTTCAGTGTATGTCTTTGTTATTTGGTGTCAGTGTATGTCTTTGTTACTGGGTGTCAGAGTATGTCTCTGTGACTTGGTGTAAGGGTGTGTCTGTGTTACTGGGTATCAGTGTCTGTCTTTGTTACTTGGTGTATGTGTGTGTCTGTGTTCCTGGGTATCAGTGTATTTCTTTGTTACTTGGTGTAAGTGTGTGTCTGTGTTACTGGGTATCAGTGTATGTCTTTGTTACTTGGTGTCAGTGTATGTCTTTGTGACTTGGTGTCAGTGTATGTCTTTGCTACTGTGTGTCAGTTTGTGTCTTTGTTTCTTGGTGTCAGTGTATGTCTTTGTTACTTGGTGTCAGTGTGTGTCTGTGTTTCTTGGTGTAAGTGTTTGTCTTTGTTACTTGGTGTAAGTGTGTGTCTGTGTTACTGGGTATCCGTGTATGTCTTTGTGACTTGGTGTAAGTGTGTGTCTGTGTTACTGGGTATCAGTGTATTTCTTTGTTTGTTGGTGTCAGTGTATGTCTTTGTTACTGGGTGTAAGTGTGTGTCTGTCTTACTTGGTGTAAGTGTGTGTCAGTGTTACCTGGTTACAGTGTATGTCTTTGTTACTTGGTGTCAGTGTATGTCTGTGTTACTTGGTGTAAGTGTGTGTCTTTGTTACTTGGTGTAATTGTATGTCTTTGTTACTTGGTGTCAGTGTATGTCTTTGTTACTTGGTGTCAGTGTATGTCTTTGTTACTTGGTGAAAGCGTGTGTTTGTGATACTTGGTGTAAGTGTGTGTCTGTGTTACTTGGTATCAGTGTATGTCTTTGTGACATGGTGTCAGAGTATGTCTTTGTTACTGGGTGTCAGTGTGTGTCTTTGTGACTTGGTGTCAGTGTATGTCTTTGTTACTTGGTGTAAGTGTGTGTCTGTGTTACTGGGTATCAGTGTATGTCTTTGTGACTTGGTGTAAGTGTGTGTCTGTGTTACTGGGTATCAGTGTATGTCTTTGTTTGTTGGTGTCAGTGTATGTCTTTGTTACTTGGTGTAAGTGTGTGTCAGTGTTACCTGGTTACAGTGTATGTCTTTGTTACTTGGTGTCAGTGTATGTCTGTGTTACTTGGTGTAAGTGTGTGTCTTTGTTACTGGGTATCCGTGTATGTCTTTGTTACTTGGTGTCAGAGTATGTCTGTGTTACTTGGTGTAAGTGTGTGTCTGTGTTACTGGGTATCAGTGTATGTCTTTGTTATTTGTTGTGAGTGTCTGTCTGTGTTTCTGGGTATCAGTGTATGTCTTTGTTACTTGGTGTCAGTGTATGTCTTCGTTACTTGATGTCAGTGTATGTCTGTGTTACGTGGTATCAGTATCTGTCTTTGTTACTTGGTGTAAGAGTGTGTCTGTGTTACTGGGAATCAGTGTAAGTCTTTGTTACTTGGTGTAAGTGTCAGTCTTTGTTACTTGGTGTCAGTGTATGTCTTTGTTACTTGGTGTAATTGTGTGTCTTTGTTAATTGGTGTAAGTGTATGTCTTTGTTAATGGGTATCAGTGTATGTCTTTGTTACTTGGTGTAAGTGTGTGTCTGTGTTAATGGGTATCAGTGTTGTCTTTGTTATTTGGTGTAAGTGTGTGTCTTTGTTACTTGGTGTAATTGTATGTCTTTGTTACTTGGTGTCAGTGTATGTCTTTGTTACTTGGTGAAAGCGTGTGTTTGTGATACTTGGTGTAAGTGTGTGTCTGTGTTACTTGGTATCAGTGTATGTCTTTGTGACATGGTGTCAGAGTATGTCTTTGTTACTGGGTGTCAGTGTGTGTCTTTGTTACTGGGTGTCAGAGTATGTCTCTGTGACTTGGTGTAAGGGTGTGTCTGTGTTACTGGGTATCAGTGTCTGTCTTTGTTACTTGGTGTAAGTGTGTGTCTGTGTTCCTGGGTATCAGTGTATTTCTTTGTTACTTGGTGTAAGTGTGTGTCTGTGTTACTGGGTATCAGTGCATGTCTTTGTTACTTGGTGTGAGTGTGTGTCTGTGTTACTGGGTATCAGTGTATGTCTTTGTTACTTGGTGTCAGTGTTGTATGGCTTTGTACTTGGTGTAAGTGGATGTCTGTGTTACTTGGTGTAAGTGTATGTCTTTGTTACTGGGTATCATTGTATGTCTGTGTTACTTGGTGTAAGTGTGTGTCTGTGTTACTGGGTATCAGTGTATGTCTTTGTGACATGGTGTCAGTGTATGTCTTTGTTACTGGGTGTCAGTGTGTGTCTTTGTGACTTGGTGTCAGTGTAATCTTTGTTACTTGGTGTAAGTGTGTGTCTGTGTTCCTGGGTATCAGTGTCTGTCTTTGTTACTTGGAGTCAGTGTATGTCAAAATACTTGGTGTAAGTGTATGTCCTTGTTACTTGGTGTAATTGCCTGTCTTTGTTACTTGGTGTCAGTGTATGTCTGTGTTACTTGGTATAAGTGTGTGTCTTTGTTACTTGGTGTAAGTGTATGTCTTTGTTACTTGGTGTCAGCGTATGTCTTTGTTACTTGGTGTCAGTGTATGTCTTTGTTACTTGGTGTCAGTGTATGTCTGTGTTAGTTGGTGTAAGTGTATTTCTTGGTTACTGGGTATCAGCGTATGTCTTTGCTCCTTGGTGTCAGTGTTTGTCTTTGTGACTTGGTGTCAGTGTATGTCTTTATTACTTAGTGTAAGTGTGTGTCTATGTTACTGGTGATCAGTGTATGTCTTTGTTACTTGGTGTAAGTGTGTGTCTGTGTTACTGGGTATCAGTGTATGTCTTTGTTACTGGGTGTCAGTGTATGTCTTTGAGACTTTGCGTCAGTGTATGTCTTTGTTACTGGGTGTCAGTGCGTGGCTGTGTTACTGGGTATCAATGAATGTCTTTGTTACTTGGTGTCAGTGTATGTCTGTGTTACTTGGTGTAAGTATATGTCTTGGTTACTGGGTATCAGTTTATGTCTTTGCTACTTGGTGTCAGTGTTTCAATCTGTTCCTGGGTGTCAGTGTGTATCTGTATTCCTGGATGTCAGTGTGTGTCTGTGACACTAGGTGTCAGTATTTAGTTTAGTTTAGAGATACAGCACTGAAACAGGCCCTTCGGCCCACCGATTGTGTGCCGACCATCAACCACCCATTTATACTAATCCGACACCAATCCCATAATCCTATCACATCCCCACCTGTCCCTATATTTTTCCTACCACCTACCTATAATAGGGGCAATTTATAATGGTCAATTAACCTATCAACCTGCAAGTCTTTGGCATTTGGGAGGAAACCGGAGCACCTGGAGGAAACCCACGCAGACACAGGCAGAACTTGCAAACTCCGCACAGGCAGTACCCAGAATCGAACCCGTGTCCCTGGAGCTGCGAGGTTGCGGTGCTAACCACTGCGCCAATGTGCAGCCCAGTGTGTGTCTGTGTTACTGGGTATCAGTGTCTGTCTTTGTTACTTGGTGTCAGTGTATGTCTGTGTTACTGGGTATCAGTGTATGTCTTTGTGACTTGGTGTCAGTGTATGTCTTTGTTACAGGGTGTCAGCGCGTGTCTGAGTTACTGGGTGTCAGTGTATGTCATTGTTTCTGGGTGTCAGTGCGTGTCTGTGTTACTGGGTATCAATGTATGTCTTTGTAAATGGGTATCAAAGTATGTCTTTGTTACTTGGTGTAAGTGGACGTATTTGTTACTTGGTGTCAGTGTATTTCTGTGTTACTTGGTGTCAGTGTATGTCTTTGTGACTTGGTGTCAGTGTATGTCTTTGTTACTGGCTGTCAGCGTGTGTCTGTGTTACTGGGTATCAGTGTATGTCTTTGTTACTTGGTGTAAGTGTGTGTCTGTGTTACTGGGTATCAGTGTATGTCTTTGTTACTTGGTGGCAGTGTATATCTTTGTTACTTGGTGTGAGTGTATGTCTTTGTTACTTTGTGTCAGTGTATGTCTTTATTACTTAATGTAAGTGTGTGTCTGTGTTAATGGATATCAGTGTATGTCTTTGTTATTTGGTGTCAGTGTATGTCTTTGTGACTTGGTGTCACTGTATGTCTTTGTTACTGGGTGTCAGAGTATGTCTCTGTGACTTGGTGTAAGGGTGTGTCTGTGTTACTGGGTATCAGTGTCTGTCTTTGTTACTTGGTGTAAGTGTGTGTCTGTGTTCCTGGGTATCAGTGTATTTCTTTGTTACTTGGTGTCAGTGTGTGTCTTTGTTACTGGGTGTCAGTGTATGTCTTTGTGACTTGGTGTCAGTGTATGTCTTTGCTACTGTGTGTCAGTTTGTGTCTTTGTTTCTTGGTGTCAGTGTATGTCTTTGTTACTTGGTGTCAGTGTGTGTCTGTGTTACTTGGTGTAAGTGTATGTCTTTGCTTCTTGGTGTCAGTGTATGTCTTTGTTACTTGGTGTAAGTGTTTGTCTTTGTTACTTGGTGTAAGTGTGTGTCTGTGTTACTGGGTATCAGTGTATGTCTTTGTGACTTGGTGTAAGTGTGTGCCTGTGTTACTGGGTATCAGTGTATGTCTTTGTTTGCTGGTGTCAGTGTATGTCTTTGTTACTTGGTGTCAGTGTATGTCTGTGTTACTGTGTTTCAGTGTATGTCTTTGTTACATGGTGTCAGTGTATGTCTGTGTCACTTGGTGTAAATGTGTGTCTTTGTTACTTGGTCTAATTGTATGTCTTTGTTACTTGGTGTCAGTGTTTGTGTGTGTTACTTGGTGTAAGTGTATCTCTTTGTTACTTGGTGTCAGTGTACGTCTTTGTTACTGGGTGTAAGTGTGTGTCTGTCTTACTTGGTGTAAGTGTGTGTCAGTGTTACCTGGTTACAGTGTATTTCTTTGTTACTTGGAGTCAGTGTATGTCTGTGTTACTTGGTGTAAGTGTGCGTCTTTGTTACTTGTTGTAATTGTATGTCTTTGTTACTTGGTGTCAGTGTATGTCTTTGTTACTTGGTGAAAGCGTGTGTTTGTGTTACCTGGTGTAAGTGTGTGTCTGTGTTACTTGGTATCAGTGTATGTCTTTGTGACATGGTGTCAGAGTATGTTTTCTATGTTCTATAGATAGGTATATGGATAAAGGAGAATGATGGGGTATAGATTAAATTGTCCTTGACAGAGGACAAAGGATCGGCACAACATCTTGGGCCGAAGGGCCTGTTCTGTGCTGTATTTTTCTATGTTCTATGTTCTATGTCTTTGTTACTGGTTGTCAGTGTGTGTCTTTGTGACTTGGTGTCAGTGTATGTCTTTGTTACTTGGTGCAATTGTCTGTCTTTGTTACTTGGTGTCAGTGTATGTCTGTGTTACTTGGTGTAAGTGTGTGTCTGTGTTACTGGGTATCAGTGTATGTCTTTGTTACATGGTGTCAGTGTATGTCTTTGTTACTTGGTGTAAGTGTATGTCTTTGTTAATGGGTATCAGTGTACGTCTTTGTTACTTGGTGTAAGTGTGTGTCTGTGTTAATGGGTATCAGTGTATGTCTTTGTTATTTGGTGTCAGTGTATGTCTTTGTGACTTGGTGTCAGTGTATGTCTTTGTTACTGGGTGTCAGTGCGTGTCTGTGTTACTGGGTATCAGTGTATGTCTTTGTTACTGGGTGTCAGAGTATGTCTCTGTGACTTGGTGTAAGGGTGTGTCTGTGTTACTGGGTATCAGTGTCTGTCTTTGTTACTTGGTGTAAGTGTGTATCTGTGTTCCTGGGTATCAGTGTATTTCTTTGTTACTTGGTGTAAGTGTGTGTCTGTGTTACTGGGTATCAGTGTATGTCTTTGTTACTGGGTGTCAGTGCATGTCTTTGTGACTTGGTGTCAGTGTATGTCTTTGCTACTGTGTGTCAGTTTGTGTCTTTGTTTCTTGGTGTCAGTGTATGTCTGTGTTACCTGGTGCAAGTGTGTGTCTTTGTTACTTGGTGTAAGTGTGTGTCTGTGTTACTGGGTATCAGTGTATGTCTTTGTTACTTGGTGTCAGTGTATGTCTTTGTTACTTGGTCTAAGTGTGTGTCTTTGTTATTGGGTGTCAGTGTATGTCTTTGTTACTTGGTGTAAGTGTGTATCTGTGTTACTGGGTATCAGTGTATGTCTTTGTTACTTGGTGTCAGTGTATGTCTGTGTTACTTGGTGTAAGTGTATGTCTTTGTTACTTGGTGTCAGTGTTTGCTTTGTTACTTGGTGGAAGTGTGTGTCTGTGTTTTTGGGTATCAGTGTATGTCTTTGTGACTTGGTGTCAGTGTGTGTCTGTGTATGTCTTTGTTACTGTGTGTCTGTGTTTCTCTATGTTCCTGGAGGTCAGTGTGTGTTTGTTTGTGTTACTGGGTGTCAGTGTGTGTCTGTGTTACTTGGTGTAAGAGTATGTCTTTGCTTCTTGGTGTCAGTGCATGTCTTTGTTACTTGGTGTAAGTGTTTGTCTTTGTTACTTGGTGTAAGTGTGTGTCTGTGTTACTGGGTATCAGTGTATGTCTTTGTGACTTGGTGTAAGTGTGTGTCTGTGTTACTGGGTATCAGTGTATGTCTTTGTTTGTTGGTGTCAGTGTATGTCTTTGTTACTTGGTGTCAGTGTATGTCTGTGTTACTGTGTTTCAGTATATGTCTTTGTTACATGGTGTCAGTGTATGTCTGTGTCACTTGGTGTAAATGTGTGTCTTTGTTACTTGGTCTAATTGTATGTCTTTGTTAAATGGTGTCAGTGTTTGTGTGTGTTACTTGGTGTAAGTGTATCTCTTTGTTACTTGGTGTCAGTGTATGTCTTTGTTACTGGGTGTAAGTGTGTGTCTGTCTTACTTGGTGTAAGTGTGTGTCAGTGTTACCTGGTTACAGTGTATGTCTTTGTTACTTGGTGTCAGTGTATGTCTGTGTTACTGGGTATCAGTGTATGTCTTTGTTACTTGGTGTAAGTGTATGTCTTTGTTACTTGGTGTAAGTGTAAGTCTTTGTTACTTGGTGTAAGTGTGTGTCTGTGTTACTTGGTGTAAGTGTGTGTCTGTGTTACTGGGTATCAGTGTCTGTCTTTGTTACTTTTGTAAGTGTGTGTCTGTGTTGCTGCGTATCAGTCTATGTCTTTTTACTTGGTGTCAGTGTCTGTCAGTGTTACTTCGTGTAAGTGTGTGTCTTTGTCACTTGGTGTAAGAGTATGTCTTTGTTACTTGGTGTCAGTGTATGTCTGTGTTACTGGGTATCAGTCTATGTCATTGTTAATTTTTGTAAGTGTGAGTCTGTGTTACTGGGTATCAGTGTATGTCTTTGTTACTTGGTGTTAGTGTATGTCTTTGTTACTGGGTGTCAGTTTTTGTCGGTGTTACTCGGTATCAGTGTATGTCTTTGTTACTTGGTATCAGTGTATGTCTGTGTTACTTGGTGTCAGTGTATGTCTTTGTTACTGGGTGTCGGTGTGTGTCTTTGTTACTGGGTATCAGTGTCTGTCTTTGTTACTTGGTGTAAGTGTGTGTCTGTATTACTGGGTATCAGTGTATGTCTTAGTTACTTGGTGTCAGTGTATGTCTTTGTTACTTCGTGTCAGTGTGTGTCTTTATTACTGGGTGTCAGTGTATGTCTTTGTTACTGGGTGTCAGTGTATGTCTTTGTGACTTGGTGTAAGTGTGTGTCTGTGTTTCTGGGTATCAGTGTCTGTCTTTGTTACTTGGTGGAAATGTGTGTCTGTGTTACTGGGTATCAGTGTCTGTCTTTGTTACTTGTTGTCAGTGTATGTCTTTGTGCCTTGGTGTCAGTGTATGTCTTTGTTACTGGGTGTCAGTGCGTGTCTGTGTTACTGGGTATCAGTGTATGTCTTTGTTACTTCGTGCAAGAGTGTGTTTGCGTTACTGGGTATCAGTGCATGTCTTTGTTGCTTGGTGTCAGTGTATGTCTTTGTGACTTGGTGTCAGTGTATGGCTTTGTTACTGGGTGTCAGTGCGTCTCTGTGTGACTGGGTATCAATGTATGTCATTGTTACTGGGTGTCAGTGCGAGGCTGTGTTACTGGGTATCAATGTATGTCTTTGTTACAGGGTATCAATGTATGTCTTTGTTACTTGGTGTAAGTGGATGTCTTTGTTACTTGGTTTCAGTTGTATGTCTTTGTGACTTCGTGTCAGTGTATGTCTTTGTTACTGTGTGTCAGTGTGTGTCTGTGTTACTTGGTGTAAGTGCGTGTCTGTGTTACTGGGTATCAGTGTATGACTTTCTTACTTGGTGTCAGTGTATGTCTTTGTTACTTGATGTCAGTGTATGTCTGTGTTACTTGGTATCAGTATCTGTCTTTGTTACTTGGTGTAAGAGTGTGTCTGTGTTAATGGGTATCAGTGTATGTCTTTGTTACTTGGTGTAAGTGTAAGTCTTTGTTACTTGTTGTAATTCTGTGTCTTTGTTAATTGGTGTAAGTGTATGTCTTTGTTAATGGGTATCAGTGTATGTCCTTGTTACTTGGTGCAAGTGTGTGTCTGTGTTACTGGGTATCAGTGACTGTCTTTGCGACTTGGTATCAGTGTATGTCTTTGTGATTTGGTGTCAGTGTATGTCTTTATTACTGGGTGTCAGTGTGTGTCTGTGTTACTTCGTGTCAGTGCATGTCCTTGTTACTGTGTATCAGTGGTTTTCTGTGTTACTGGGTGTCAGTGTGTGTTTGTTTGTGTTACTGGGTGTCAGTGCGTGTCTGTGTTACTGGGTATCAGTGTATGACTTTGTTGCTGGGTGTCAGAGCGTGTCTGTGTTACTGGGTATCAGTGTATGTCTTTGTTACTTGGTGTAAGTGTATTTATTTGTAACTTGGTGTCAGTGTATGTCTTTGTACTTGGTGTAAGTGGATGTCTTTGTTACTTGGTGTCAGTGCATGTCTGTGTTACTTGGTGTAAGTGTATGTCTTTGTTACTGGGTATCATTGTATGTCTGTGTTACTTGGTGTCAGTGTATGTCTTTGTTACTTCGTGTCAGTGTGTGTCTTTATTACTGGGTGTCAGTGTATGTCTTTGTTACTGGGTGTCAGTGTATGTCTTTGTGACTTGGTGTAAGTGTGTGTCTGTGTTACTGGGTATCAGTGTCTGTCTTTGTTACTTGGTGTAAGTGTGTGTCTGTGTTCCTGGGTATCAGTGTATGTCTTTGTTACTTGGTGGAAGTGTGTGTCTGTGTTACTGACTATCAGTGTATGTCTTTGTTACTTGGTGTAAGTGTGTGTCTGTGTTAATGGGTATCAGTGTCTGTCTTTGTTACTTGGTGTCAGTGTATGACTTTGTGACTTGGTGTAAGTGTATGTCTTTGTTACTGGGTGTCAGTGCGTGTCTGTGTTACTGGGTATCAGTGTATGTCTTTTTTACTTGGTGTAAGTGTGTGTCTGTGTTACTGGGTATCAGTGTCTGTCTTTGTTACTTGGTGTCAGTGTATGTCTTTGTGACTTGCTGTCAGTGTATGTCTTTGTTACTGGGTGTCAGTGCGTGGCTGTGTTACTGGGTATCAGTGTATGTCTTTGTTGCTTGGTGTCAGTGTATGTCTTTGTGACTTGGTGTAAGTGTATGTCTTTGTTACTGGGTGTCAGTGCGTCTCTGTGTTACTGGGTATCAGTGTATGTCATTGTTACTGAGTGTCAGTGCGTGTCTGTGTTACTGGGTATCAATTATATGTCTTTGTTACTGGGTATCAATGTATGTCTTTGTTACTTGGTGTAAGTGGATGTCTTTGTTACTTGGTTTCAGTTGTATGTCTTTGTGACTTGGTGTCAGTGTATGTCTTTTTTACTGGGTGTCAGTGTGTGTCTGTGTTACTGGGTATCAGTGTATGACTTTCTTACTTGGTGTCAGTGTATGTCTTTGTTTCATGGTGTAAGTGTATGTCTTTGTTACTTGGTGTCAGTGTATGTCTTTGTTACTTGGTGTCAGTGTATGTCTTTGTTACTTGGTGTCAGTGTATGTCTTCGTTCCTTGATGTCAGTGTCTGTCTGTGTTACTTGGTATCAGTATCTGTCTTTGTTACTTGGTGTAAGTGTGTGGCTGTGTTAATGGGTATCAGTGTATGACTTTCTTACATGGTGTCAGTGTATGTCTTTGTTTCATGGTGTAAGTGTATGTCTTTGTTACTTGGTGTCAGTGTATGTCTTTGTTACTTGGTGTCAGTGTATGTCTTCGTTACTTGATGTCAGTGTCTGTCTGTGTTACTTGGTGTAAGAGTGTGGCTGTGTTAATGGGTATCAGTGTATGTCTTTGTTACTTGGTGTAAGTGTAAGTCTTTGTTACTTGGTGTCAGTGTAAGTCTTTGTTACATGGTGTAATTGTGTGTCTTTGATAATTGGTGTAAGTGTATGTCTTTGTTAATGGGTATCAGTGTATGTCCTTGTTACTTGGTGCAAGTGTGTGTCTGTGTTACTGGGTATCAGTGTCTGTCTTTGCGACTTGGTATCAGTGTATGTCTTTGTGACTTGGTGTCAGTGTATGTCTTTATTACTGGGTGTCAGTGTGCGTCTGTGTTACTTCGTGTCAGTGTATGTCTTTGTTACTGTGTATCAGTGGTTTTCTGTGTTACTGGGTGTCAGTGTGTGTTTGTTTGTGTTACTGGGTGTCAGTGTGTGTCTGTTACTGGGTATCAGTGTATGACTTTGTTGCTGGGTGTCAGAGCGTGTCTGTGTTACTGGGTATCAGTGTATGTCTTTGTTACTTGGTGTAAGTGTATTTATTTGTAACTTGGTGTCAGTGTATGTATTTGTACTTGGTGTAAGTGGATGTCTTTGTTACTTGGTGTCAGTGCATGTCTGTGTTACTTGGTGTAAGTGTATGTCTTTGTTACTGGGCATCATTGTATGTCTGTGTTACTTGGTGTAAGTGTATGTCTTTGCTACTTGGTGTAAGTGTGTGTCTGTGTTACTGGGAATCAGTGTATGTCTTTGTTACTTGGTGTCAGTGTATGTCTTTGTTACTTGGTGTAAGTGTGTGTCTGTGTTACTGGGTATCAGTGTATGTCTTAGTTACTTGGTGTCAGTGTATGTCTTTGTTACTTCGTGTCAGTGTGTGTCTTTATTGCTGGGTGTCTGTGTATGTCTTTGTTACTGGGGGTCAGTGTATGTCTTTGTGACTTGGTGTAAGTGTGTGTCTGTGTTACTGGGTATCAGTGTCTGTCTTTGTTACTTGGTGTAAGTGTGTGTCTGTGTTACTGGGTATCAGTGTCTGTCTTTGTTACTTGGTGTAAGTGTGTGTCTGTGTTCCTGGGTATCAGTGTATGTCTTTGTTACTTGGTGGAAGTGTGTGTCTGTGTTACTGGCTATCAGTGTACGTCTTTGTTACTTGGTGTAAGTGTGTGTCTGTGTTACTGGGTATCAGTGTATGACTTTCTTACTTGGTGTCAGTGTATGTCTTTGTTACATGGTGTAAGTGTATGTCTTTGTTACTTGGTGTCAGTGTATGTCTTTGTTACTTGGTGTCAGTGTATGTCTTTGTGACTTGGTGTCAGTGTCTGTCTTTGTTACTGGGTGTCAGTGCGTGTCTGTGTTACTGGGTATCAGTGTATGTCTTTGTTACTGGGTGTCAGTGCGTGTCTGTGTTACTGGGTATCAGTGTATGTCTTTGTTGCTTGGTGTCAGTGTATGTCTTTGTGACTTGGTGTAAGTGTATGTCTTTGTTACTGGGTGTCAGTGCGTCTCTGTGTTACTGGGTATCAGTGTATGTCATTGTTACTGGGTGTCAGTGCGTGTCTGTGTTACTGTGTATCAATGTATGTCTTTGTTACTGGGTATCAATGTATGTCTTTGTTACCTGGTGTAAGTGGATGTCTTTGTTACTTGGTTTCAGTTGTATGTCTTTGTGACTTGGTGTCAGAGTATGTCTTTGTTACTGGGTATCAGTGTGTGTCTGTGTTACTTGGTGTAAGTGTGTGTCTGTGTTACTGGGTATCAGTGTATGACTTTCTTACTTGGTGTCAGTGTATGTCTTTGTTACATGGTGTAAGTGTATGTCTTTGTTAATGGGTATCAGTGTATGTCCTTGTTACTTGGTGCAAGTGTGTGTCTGTGTTACTGGGTATCAGTGTCTGTCTTTGCGACTTGGTATCAGTGTATGTCTTTGTGACTTGGTGTCAGTGTATGTCTTTATTACTGGGTGTCAGTGTGTGTCTGTGTTACTTCGTGTCAGTGTATGTCTTTGTTACTGTGTATCAGTGGTTTTCTGTGTTACTGGGTGTCAGTGTGTTTGTTTGTGTTACTGGGTGTCAGTGTGTGTCTGTGTTACTGGGTATTAGTGCATGACTTTGTTGCTGGGTGTCAGAGCGTGTCTGTGTTACTGGGTATCAGTGTATGTCTTTGTTACTTGCTGTTAGTGTATTTATTTGTTACTTGGTGTCAGTGTATGTCTTTGTACTTGGTGGAAGTGGATGTCTTTGTTACTTGGTGTCGGTGTATGTCTGTGTTACTTGGTGTAAGTGTATGTCTTTGTTACTGGGTATCATTGTATGTCTGTGTTACTTGGTGTAAGTGTATGTCTTTGCTACTTGGTGTAAGTGTGTGTCTGTGTTACTGGGAATCAGTGTATGTCTTTGTTACTTGGTGTCAGTGTATGTCTTTGTGACTTGGTGTCAGTGTATGTCTTTGTGACTTGGTGTAAGTGTGTGTCTGTGTATTTGGTATCAGTGTATGTCTTTGTTACTTGGTTTAATTGTGTGTCTGTGTTACTGGGTATCAGTGTATGACTTTGTTACTTGGTGTCAGTGTATGTCTTTGTTACTTGGTGTAAGTGTATGTCTTTGTTACTTGGTGTAAGTGTATGTCTTTGTTACTTGGTGTAAGTGTATGTCTTTGTTACTTGGTGTAAGTGTATGTCTTTGTTACTTGGTGTCAGTGTATGTCTTCGTTACTTGATGTCAGTGTATGTCTTCGTTACTTGATGTCAGTGTATGTCTGTGTTTTTTGGTATCAGTATCTGTCTTTGTTACTTGGTGTAAGAGTGTGTCTGTGTTACTGGGTATCAGTGTATGTCTTTGTTACTTGGTGTTAGTGTAAGTCTTTGTTACTTGGTGTCAGTGTATGTCTTTGTTACTTGGTGTAATTGTGTGTCTTTGTTAATTGGTGTAAGTGTATGTCTTTGTTAATGGGTATCAGTGTATGTCCTTGTTACTTGGTGCAATTGTGTGTCTGTGTTGCTGGGTATCAGTGTCTGTCTTTGTTACTTTTGTTAGTGTATGTCTGTGTTGCTGGTATCAGTGTATGTCTTTTTACTTGGTGTCAGTGTCGGTCTGTGTTACTTCGTGTAAGTGTGTGTCTTTGTTACTTGGTGTAAGAGTATGTCTTTGTTACTTGGTGTAAGTGGATGTCTTTGTTACTTGGTGTCAGTGTATGTCTGTTTTAATTGGTGTCAGTGTATGTCTTTGTGACTTGGTGTCAGTGTATGTCTTTGTTACTGGGTGTCGGAATGTGTCTGTGTTACTGGGTATCAGTGTCTGTCTTTGTTACTTGGTGTAAGTGTGTGTCTGTGTTACTGGGTATCAGTGTATGTCTTAGTTACTTGGTGTCAGTGTATGTCTTTGTAACTTCGTGTCAGTGTGTGTCTTTATTACTGGGTGTCAGTGTATGTCTGTGTTACTGGGTGTCAGTGTCTGTCTTTGTGACTTGGTGTAAGTGTGTGTCTGTGTTACTGGGTATCAGTGTCTGTCTTTGTTACTTGGTGTAAGTGTGTGTCTGTGTTCCTGGGTATCAGTGTTTGTCTTTGTTACTTGGTGGAAGTGTGTGTCTGTGTTACTGGCTAGCAGTGTATGTCTTTGTTACTTGGTGTAAGTGTGTGTCTGTGTTACTGGATATCAGTGTATGTCTTTGTTGCTTGGTGTCAGTGTATGTCTTTGTGACTTGGTGTCAGTGTATGTCTTTGTTACTGGGTGTCAGTGCGTCTCTGTGTTACTGGGTATCAGTGTATGTCTTTGTTACTGGGTATCAATGTATGTCTTTGTTACTTGGTGTAAGTGGATGTCTTTGTTACTTGGTTTCAGTTGTATGTCTTTGTGACTTGGTGTCAGTGTATGTCTTTGTTACTTGGTGTAAGTGTGTGTCTGTGTTATTGGGTGTAAGTGTATGTCTTTGTTACTTGGTGTCAGTGTATGTCTTTGTTACTTGGTGTAAGTGTATGTCTTTGTTACTTGGTGTCAGTGTATGTCTTCGTTACTTGATGTCAGTGTATGTCTGTGTTACTTGGTATCAGAATCTGTCTTTGTTACTTGGTGTAAGAGTGTGTCTGTGTTACTGGGTATCAGTGTATGTCTTTGTTACTTGGTGTAATTGTGTGTCTTTTTTAATTGGTGTAAGTGTGTGTCTTTGTTACTTGGTGTAAGAGTATGTCTTTGTTACTTGGTGTCAGTGTCTGTCTGTGTTACTGGGTATCAGTCTGTGTCATTGTTACTTGGTGTAAGTGTGTGTCTGTGTTACTGGGTATCAGTGTATGTCTTTGTTACTTGGTGTTAGTGTATGTCTTTGTTACTGGGTGTCAGTTTTTGTCGGTGTTACTCGGTATCAGTGTATGTCTTTGTTACTGGGTGTCAGTGCGTGTCCGTGTTCCTGGGTATCAATGTCTGTCTTTGTTACTGGGTATCAGTGTATGTCTTTGTTACTTGGTTTAAGTGGATGTATTTGTTACTTGGTGTCAGTGTATGTCTGTGTTACTTGGTGTCAGTGTATGTTTTTGTGACTTGGTGTCAGTGTATGTCTTTGTTACTTGGTGTAAGTGTGTGTCTTTGTTACTTGGTGTCAGTGTATGTCTGTGTTACTGGGTATCAGTGTATGTCTTTGTTACTTGGTGTTAGTGTATGTCTTTGTTACTGGGTGTCAGTTTTTGTCGGTGTTACTCGGTATCAGTGTATGTCTTTGTTACTGGGTGTCAGTGCGTGTCCGTGTTACTGGGGATCAATGTATGTCTTTGTTACTGGGTATCAGTGTATGTCTTTGTTACTTGGTTTAAGTGGATGTCTTTGTGACTTGGTGTCAGTGTATGTCTTTGTTACTGGGTGTCGGTGTGTGTCTGTGTTACTGGGTATCAGTGTATGTCTTTGTTACTTGGTGTAAGTGTGTGTCTGTGTGACTGAGTATCAGTGTATGTCTTTGTTACTTGGTGTAAGTGTATGTCTTTGTTACTTTGTGTCAGTGTTTGTCTTTATTACTTCGTGTAAGTGAGTGTCTGTGTTACTGGTTATCAGTGTATGTCTTTGTTACTTGGAGTCCGTGTGTGTTTGTGTTACTGGGTGTCAGTGTGTATCTGTGACACGAGGTGTCAGTATTTAGTTTAGTTTAGAGATACAGCACTGAAACAGGCCCTTCGGCGAACCCATTCTGTGCCGACCATCAACCACCCATTTATACTAATCTGACACCAATCCCATAATCCTATCACATCCCCAGCTGTCCCTATATGTTTCCCTACGATCTACCTATACTAGGGGCAATTTATAATGGCAAATTCACCTATCAACCTGCAAGTCTTTGGCATGTGGGAGGAAACCGGAGCACCCGGAGGAAACCCACGCAGACACAGGCAGAACTTGCAAACTCCGGACAGGCAGTACCCAGAATCGAACCCGGGTCCCTGGAGCTGTGAGGCTGCGGTGCTAACCACTGCGCCAATGTGCAGCCCAGTGTGTGTCTGTGTTACTGGGTATCAGTGTCTGTCTTTGTTACTTGCTGTCAGTGTATGTCTGTGTTACTGGGGATCAGTGTATGTCTTTGTTACTTGGTGTCAGTGTATGTCTTTGTTACTGGGTGTCAGTGCGTGTCTGAGTTACTGGGATCAGTGTATGTCATTGTTACTGGGTGTCAGTGCGTGTTTGTGTTACTGGGTATCAATGTATGTCTTTGTTAATGGGTATCAACGTTTGCCTTTGTTACTTGGTGTAAGTGGACCTCTTTGTTACTTGGTGTCAGTGTATGTCTGTGTTACTTGGTGTCAGTGTATGTCTTTGTGACTTGGTGTCAGTGTATGTCTTTGTTACTTGTTGTAAGTGTCTGTCTGTGTTACTGGGTATCAGTGTATGTCTTTGTTACTTGGTGTCTGTGTGTGTCTGTGTTACTTGGTGTAAGTGTGTGTCAGTGTAACTGGGTATCAGTGCATGTCTTTGTTACTTGGTGTAAGTGTGTGTCTGTGTGACTGGGAATCAGTGTATGTCTTTGTTACTTGGTGTCAGTGTATCTTTTTTACTTGGTATCAGTGAATGTCCTTGTTACTTGGTGCAAGTGTGTGTCTGTGTTACTGGGTATCAGTGTCAGTCTTTGTTACTTGGTGTAAGTGTGTATCTTTGTTACTTGGTGTCAGTGTATGTGTTTGTGACTGGGTGTCAGTGTATGTCTTTGTTACTTGGGGTAAGTGTGTGTCTGTGTTACTGGGTATCAGTGCATGTCTTTGCTACTTGGTGTCAGTGTATGTCTTTGTTACTTGGTGTAAGTGTATGTCTTTGAAACTTGGTGTAAGTGTGTGTCTTTGAAACTTGGTGTAAGTGTGTGTCTTTGTTACTTGGTGTCAGTGTATGTCTTTGTTACTTGGTGTCAGTGTATGTCTTTGTGACTTGGTGTCAGTGTGTGTCTGTGTTACTGGGTGTCAGTGTGTTTGTTTGTGTTACTGGGTGTCACTGTGTGTCTGTGTTACTTGGTGTAAGTGTGTGTCTTTGTTACTTGGTGTCCGTGTGTGTCTGTGTTACTGGGTGTCAGTGTATGTCTTTGTTACTTGGTGTATGTGTGTGTCTGCGTTACTGGGTATCAGTGTATGTCTTTGTTACTTTGTGTCAGTGTATGTCTGTGTTCCTTGGTGTAAGTGTGTGTCTGTGTTACTGGCTATCAGTGTATCTCTTTGTGACTTGGTGTCAGTGTATGTCTTTGTTACTGCTTGTCAGTGTGTGTCTTTTTCACTTGGTGGCAGTGTATGTCTTTGTTACTTGGTGTAAGTGTGTGTATTTGTTTCATGGTGTAAGTGTATGTCTTTGTTACTTGGTGTCAGTGCGTGTCTGTGTTACTTGGTGTAAGTGTATGTCTTTGTTACTTGGTGTCAGTGTATGTCTTTGTTACTTGGTGTAAGTGTGTGTCTGTGTTACTGGGTATCAGTGTATGTCTTTGTTACTTGGTGTCAGTGTATGTCAGTGTTACTTGGTGTAAGTGTGTGGCTTTGTTACTTGGTGTCAGTGTATGTCTTTGTTACTTGGTGTAAGTGTGTGTCTGTTTTACTGGGTATCAGTGTATGTCTGTGTTACTGGGGGTCAGTGTATGTCTGTGTTACTGGGGGTCAGCGTGTGTTTCAAACTGGGTGTCAGTGTGTATGTTACTGGGTGCAAGTGTGTGTCTGCGTTACTTGGTGTCAGTGTATGTCTGTGTCACTTGGTTTGAGTGTGTGTCTGTGTTACTGGGTATCAGTGTATGTCTTTGTGACTTGACGTCAGTGTATGTCTTTGTTACTTGGTAAAAGTGTATGTGTTTGTGACTTGGTGTCAGTGTATGTCTTTGTTACTGGGTGTATGTGTGTGTCTGCGTTACTGGGTATCAGTGTCTGTCTTTGTTACTTGGTTTGAGTGTGTGTCTGTGTTACTGGGTATCAGTGTATGTCTTTGTGACTTGACGTCAGTGTATGTCTTTGTTACTTGGTAAAAGTGTATGTGTTTGTGACTTGGTGTCAGTGTATGTCTTTGTTACTGGGTGTCAGTGTATGACTTTGTTACTTGGTGTAAGCGTCTGTCTGTGTTACTGGGTATCAGTGCATGTCTTTGTTGCTTGGTGTCAGTGTATGTCTTTGTTACTTGGTGTAAGTGTATCTCTTTGTTACTTGGTGTAAGTGTGTGTCATTGTTACTTGGTGTCAGTGTATGTCTTTGTTACTGGGTGTCAGTGTCTGTCTTTGTTACTTGGTGTCGGTGGCTGTCTTCGTTACTTGGTGTCAGTGTGTGTCTGTGTTACTGGGTGTCAGTGGCTGTCTTCGTTACTTGGTGTCAGTGTGTGTCTGTGTTACTGGGTGTCAGTGTGTGTCTGTGTTACTTGGTGTAAGTGCGTGTCTTTGTTACTGGGTGTCAGTGTCTGTCTTTGTTACATGCTGCAAGTGTGTGTCTGTGTTACTGGGTATCTGTGTATGTCTTTGTTACTTGGTGTCAGTGTGTGTCTGTGTTACTTGGTGTAAGTGTGTGTCTATGTTACTGGCTATCAGTGTATGTCTTTGTGACTTGGTGTCAGTGTATGTCTTTGTTACTAGGTGTCAGTGTGTGTCTTTGTGACTTGGAGTCAGTGTATGTCTTTGTGACTTGGTGTAAGTGTGTGTCTGTGTTACTGGGTATCAGTGTATGTCTTTGTTACTTGGTGTCACTGTATGTCAAAATAATTGGTGTAAATGTATGTCTTTTTTACTTGGTGTAATTGTCTGTCTTTGTTACTTGGTGTCAGTGTATGTCTTTGTTACTTCGTGTCAGTGTATGTCTTTGTTACTTGTTGTCCGTGTGTGTCTGTGTTACTGGGTATCAGTGTATGTCTTTGTGACTTGGTATCAGTGTATGACTTTGTTACTGGGAGTCAGTGTGTGTCTGTGTTACTTGGTATCTGTGTATGTCTTTGTTACTGTGTACCAGTGTTTCTCTGTGTTACTTGGTGTATGTGTGTGTCTGTGTTACTGGGTATCAGTGTATGTCAGTGTTACTGGGGGTCAGTGTGTGTCTTTGTTACTGGGGGTCAGCGTGTGTTTCTAACTGGGTGTCAGTGTGTGTGTTACTGGGTGTAAGTGTGTGTCTGTGTTACTGGGTATCATTGTATGTCTTTGTTACTTGGTGTAAGTGTATGTCTTTGTTACTTTGTGTCAGTGTATGTGTTTGTGACTTGGTGTCAGTGTATGTCTTTGTTACTGGGTGTCAGTGTATGTCTGTGTTACTTGGTGTGTGTTTGTCTGTGTTACCGGGTATCAGTGGATGTCGTTGTGACTTGGTGTCAGTCTATGTGTTTGTGACTTGGTGTCAGTGTATGTCTTTGTTACTGGGTGTCAGTGTATGTCTTTGTTACTTGGTGTAAGTGTGTGTCTGTATTACTGGGTATCAGTGAATGTCTTTGTTACTGGGCGTAAGTGTATGTCTTTGTTACTTGGTGTAAGTGTGTGTCTTTGTTACTTGGTGTAAGTGTGTGTCTTTGTTACTTGGTGTCAGTGTTTGCCTGTGTTCCTGGGTTTCAGTGTATGTCTTTGTTACTTGGTGTCAGTGAGTGTGTGTGTTACTGGGTGTACGTGTGTGTCTGTGTTACTGGGTATCAGCATATGTCTTTGTTACTTGGTGTCAGTGTATGACAAAATACTTGGTTTAAGTGTACGTCTTTGTTACTTCGTGTAATTGTCTGTCTTTGTTACTTGGTGTCAGTGTATGTCTTTGTTACTTGGTGTAAGTGTCTGTCTTTGTTACTTGGTGTAAGTGTGTGTCTGTGTTACTGGTTATCAGTGTATGTCTTTGTTACTTGGTGACAGTGTATGTCTCTGTTATATGGTTTATGTGTGTGTCTGTGTTACTGGGTATCAGTGTCTGGCTTTGTGACTTGGTGTCAGTGTATGTCTTTGTTACTTGTTGTCAGTGTATGTCTGTGTTACTTGGTGTAAGTGTGTGTTTTTGTTACTTGGTGTAAGTGTGTGTCTGTGTTACTGGGTATCAGTGTCTTTCTTTGTTACTTGCTGCAAGTGTGTGTCTGTGTTACTGGGCATCAGTGTCTGTCTTTGTGACTTGGTGTCAGTGTATGTCTTTGTGACTTGGTGTCAGTGTATGTCTTTGTTACTGGGTGTCAGTGTGTGTCTTTGTGACTTGGTGTCAGTGTATGTCTTTGTGACTTGGTGTCAGTGTATGTCTTTGTTACTGGGTGTCAGTGTGTGTTTTTGTGACTTGGTGTCAGTGTATGTCTTTGTGACTTGGTGTCAGTGTCTGTCTTTGTTACTGGGTATCAGTGTATGTCAGTGTTACTGGGGGTCAGTGTGTGTCTTTGTTACTGGGGGTCAGCGTGTGTTTCTAACTGGGTGTCAGTGTGTGTGTTACTGGGTGTAAGTGTGTGTCTGTGTTACTGGGTATCATTGTATGTCTTTGTTACTTGGTGTAAGTGTATGTCTTTGTTACTTTGTGTCAGTGTATGTGTTTGTGACTTGGTGTCTGTGTATGTCTTTGTTACTGGGTGTCAGTGTATGTCTGTGTTACTTGGTGTGTGTTTGTCTGTGTTACCGGGTATCAGTGGATGTCGTTGTGACTTGGTGTCAGTCTATGTGTTTGTGACTTGGTGTCAGTGTATGTCTTTGTTACTGGGTGTCAGTGTATGTCTTTGTTACTTGGTGTAAGTGTCTGTCTGTATTACTGGGTATCAGTGAATGTCTTTGTTACTTGGCGTAAGTGTATGTCTTTGTTACTTGGTGTAAGTGTGTGTCTTTGTTACTTGGTGTCAGTGTTTGCCTGTGTTCCTGGGTTTCAGTGTATGTCTTTGTTACTTGGTGTCAGTGAGTGTGTGTGTTACTGGGTGTACGTGTGTGTCTGTGTTACTGGGTATCAGCATATGTCTTTGTTACTTGGTGTCAGTGTATGACAAAATACTTGGTTTAAGTGTACGTCTTTGTTACTTCGTGTAATTGTCTGTCTTTGTTACTTGGTGTCAGTGTATGTCTTTGTTACTTGGTGTAAGTGTCTGTCTTTGTTACTTGGTGTAAGTGTGTGTCTGTGTTACTGGTTATCAGTGTATGTCTTTGTTACTTGGTGACAGTGTATGTCTCTGTTATATGGTTTATGTGTGGGTCTGTGTTACTGGGTATCAGTGTATGGCTTTGTGACTTGGTGTCAGTGTATGTCTTTGTTACCTGTTGTCAGTGTATGTCTGTGTTACTTGGTGTAAGTGTGTGTTTTTGTTACTTGGTGTAAGTGTGCGCCTTTGTTACTGGGTGTCAGTGTATGTCATTGTTACTTGGTGTAAGTGTGTGTCTGTGTTACTGGGTATCAGTGTCTGTCTTTGTTACTTGCTGCAAGTGTGTGTCTGTGTTACTGGGCATCAGTGTCTGTCTTTGTGACTTGGTGTCAGTGTATGTCTTTGTGACTTGGTGTCAGTGTATGTCTTTGTTACTGGGTGTCAGTGTGTGTCTTTGTGACTTGGTGTCAGTGTATGTCTTTGTGACTTGGTGTCAGTGTATGTCTTTGTTACTGGGTGTCAGTGTGTGTTTTTGTGACTTGGTGTCAGTGTATGTCTTTGTGACTTGGTGTCAGTGTCTGTCTTTGTTACTGGGTGTCAGTGTGTGTCTTTGTGACTTGGTGTCAGTGTGTGTCTTTGTGACTTGGTGTCAGTGTATGTCTTTGTTACTGGGTGTCAGTGTGTGTCTTTGTGACTTGGTGTCAGTGTGTGTCTTTGTTACTTGGTGTAATTCTCTGTCTTTGTTACTTGGTGTCAGTGTATGTATTTGTTGCTTGGTGTCAGTGTATGTCTTTGTTACTGGGTGTCAGTGTATGTCATTGTTACTTGTTGGAAGTGTGTGTCTGTGTTACTGGGTATCAGTGTCTGTCTTTGTTACTTGGTGTAAGCGTGTGTCTGTGTTACTGGGTATCAGTGTCTGTCTTTGTTACTTGGTGTAAGTGTGTGTCTGTGTTACTGGGTATCAGTGTATGTCTTTGTTACTTGGTGTCATTGTATGTCTGTGTTACTTGGTGTAAGTGTGTGTCTGTGTTACTGGTTATCAGTGTATGTCTTTGTGACTTGGTGTCAGTGTATGTCTCTGTTACTGGGTGTCAGTGTGTGTCTTTGTGACTTGGTGTCAGTGTATGTCTTTGTTACTTGGTGTAAGTGTATGTCTTTGTTACTTGGTGTAAGTGTGTGTCTGTGTTACTGGGTATCAGTGTATGTCTTTGTTGCTTGGTGTCAGTGTATGTCTGTGTTACTTGGTGTAAGTGTGTGTCTGTGTTACTGGTTATCAGTGTATGTCTTTGTGACTTTGTGTCAGTGTATTTCTTTGTTCCTGGGTCTCAGTGTGTGTCTTTGTGACTTGGTGTCAGTGCATGTCTGTGTTACTTGGTGTAAGTGTGTGTCTGTGTTACTGGTTATCAGTGTATGTCTTTGTGACTTGGTGCAAGTGTATGTCTTTGTTACTTGGTGTAATTGTCTGTCTTTGTTACTTGGTGTCAGTGTATGTCTGTGTTACTTGGTGTTCGTGTGTGCCTTTGTTACTTGGTGTAAATGTATGTTTTTGTTACTTGGTATCAGTGTATGTCTTTGTGACTTGGTGTCGGTGTATGTCTTTGTTACTGGGTGTCAGTGTGTGTCTGTGTTACTTGTTATCAGTGCATGTCTTTGTTACTTTGTACCAGTGTTTCTCTGTGTTACTTGGTGTCAGTGTGTGTCTGTGTTACTGGGTATCAGTGTATGTCTTTGTGACTTGGTATCAGTGTATGTCTTTGTTACTGGGTATCAGTGTATGTCTTTGTTACTTTTTGTCAGTGTATGTCTGTGTTACTTGGTGTAAGTGTGTGTCTTTGTTACTTGGTGCAAGTGTATGTCTTTGTACTTGGTGTCAGTGTATGTCTTTGTACTTGGTGTCAGTGTATGTCTTTGTTACTTGGTGTAAGTGTGTGTCTGTGTTACTGGGTATCAGTGTATGTCTGTGTTACTGGGGGTCAGTGTGCGTCTGTGTTACTGGGGGTCAGAGTGTGTTTCTAACTGGGTGTCAGTGTGTGTGTTACTGGGTGTAAGTGTGTGTCTGTGTTACTGGGTATCATTGTATGTCTTTGTTACTTGGTGTAAGTGTATGTCTTTGTTACTTGGTGTCAGTGTATGTGTTTGTGACTTGGTGTCAGTGTATGGCTTTGTTACTGGGTGTCAGTGTATGTCTTTGTTACTTGGTGTAAGTGTGTGTCTGTGTTACTGGGTATCAGTGCATGTCTTTGTTGCTTGGTGTCAGTGTATGTCTTTGTGACTTGTTGTAAGTGTATGTCTTTGTTAATTGGTGTAAGTGTGTGTATTTTTTACTTGGTGTCAGTGTTTGTCTTTGTTACTTGGTGTCAGTGTATGTCTTTGTGACTTGGTGTCAGTGTGTGTCTGTGTTACTGAGTATCAGTGTATGTCTGTGTTACTGGGTGTAAGTGTGTGTCAGTGTTACTGGGTGTCAGTGTATGTCTTTGTTACTTGGTGCAAGTGTATGTCTTTGTTACTTGGTGTCACTGTATGTCTGTGTTACTTGGTTAAAGTGTGTGTCTTTGTTAATTGGTGTACGTGTATGTCTTTGTTACTTGGTGTCAGTGTGTGTCTGTGTTACTGTGTATCAGTGACACTAGTGTCAGTATTTAGTTTAGTTTAGAGATACAGCACTGAAACTGGCCCTTCGGCCCACCGAGTCTGTGCCGACCATCAACCACCAATTTATACTAATCCTACACTAATCCCATATTCCAATAACATCCCCACCGGTCCCTATATATTTCTTTACCACGTACCTCTTCTCGGGGCAATTTATAATGGCGAATTAACCTATCAACCTGCAAGTCTTCGGCATGTGGGAGGAAACCGGAGCACCCGGAGGAAACCCACGCAGACACAGGGAGAACTTGCAAACTCCGCACAGGCAGTATCCAGAATCGAAATCGGGTCCCTGGAGCTGTGAGGCTGCCGTGCTAACCACTGCACCACGGTGCCTCCCAGCGTGTGTCTGTGTTACTGGGTGTCAGTGTATGTCTTTGTTACTTGGTGACAGTGTGTGTCTGTGTTACTGGGTGTCAGTGTATGTCTTTGTTACTTGGTGTAAGTGTATGTCTTTGTTACTTGGTGTCATTGTATGTGTTTGTGACTTGGATTCAGTGGATGTCTTTGTTACTGGGTGACACTGTATGTCTTTGTTACTTGGTGTCAGTGTGTGTCTGTGTTACTGGGTATCAGTGTATGTCTTTGTTACTTGGTGTCACTGTATGTCAAAATACTTTGTGTAAGTGCATGTCTTTGTTACTTGGTGTAATTGTCTGTCTTTGTTACTTGGTGTCAGTGTATGTCTGTGTTACTTGGTGTAAGTGTGTGTCTTTGTTACTTGGTGTAAGTGTATGTCTTTGTTACTTGGTGTCAGTGTATGTCTTTGTTACTTGGTTTCAGTGTGTGTCTGTGTTACTTGGTATCAGTGTATGTCTTTGTTACTGTGTACCAGTGTTTCTCTGTGTTACTTGGTGTAAGTGTGTGTCTGTGTTACTGGGTATCAGTGTATGTCTGTGTGACTGGGGGTCAGTGTGTGTCTGTGTTACTGGGGGTCAGCGTGTGTGTTACTGGGTGTAAGTGTGTGTCTGTGTTACTGGGTATCATTGTATGTCTTTGTTACTTGGTGCAAGTGTATGTCTTTGTTACTTGGTGTCAGTGTATGTGTTTGTGACTTGGTGTCAGTGTATGTGTTTGTGACTTGGTGTAAGTGTGTGTCTGTGTTCCTGGGTGTCAGTGTATGTCTTTGTTACTTGGTGTCAGTGTATGCCTTTGTTACTTGGTGTAAGTGTATGTCTTTGTTACTTGGTGTAAGTGTGTGTCTTTGTTACTTGGTGTCAGTGTATGTCTTTGTTACTAGCGGTAAGTGTGTGTCTTTGTTACTTGGTGTCAGTGTGTGTCTGTGTTCCTGGGTGTCAATGTATGTCTTTGTTACTTGGTGTCAGTGAGTGTGTGTGTTACTGGGTGTAAGTGTGTGTTTATGTTACTGGGTATCAGTGTATGTCTTTGTGACTTGGTGTCAGTGTATGTCTTTGTTACTTGGTATAATTGTCTGTCTTTGTTACTTGGTGTCAGTGTATGTCTTTGTTACTTGGTGTAAGTGTCTGTCTTTGTTACTTGGTGTAAGTGTGTGTCTGTGTTACTGATTATCTGTGTATGTCTTTGTTACTTGGTGTCAGTGTCTGTCTGTGTTACTTGGTGTAAGTGTGTGTCTGTGTTACTGGGTATCAGTGTATGTCTTTGTGACTTGGTGTCAGTTTATGTCTTTGTTACTGGGTGTCAGTGTGTGTCTTTGTGACTTGGTGTCAGTGTATGTCTTTGTTATCTGGTGCAAGTGTATGCCTTTGTTACTTGGTGTAATTGTCTGTCTGTTACTTGGTGTAAGTGTATGTATTTGTTACTTGGTGTTAGTGTATGTCTTTGTTACTTGGTGTCAGTGTATGTCTGTGTTACTTGGTGTAAGTGTGTGTCTTTGTTACTGGTTATCCGTGTATGTCTATGTTACTTGGTGTCAGTGTGTGTCTGTGTTACTGTGAGTAAGTGTGTGTCTGTGTTACTGGCTATCAGTGTATGTCTTTGTGACTTGGTGTCAGTGTATGTCTTTGTTACTGGGTGTCAGTGTGTGTCTTTGTTACTTGGTGTCAGTGTATGTCAAAATACTTGGTGTAAGTGTATGTCTTTTTTACTTGGTGTAATTGTCTGTCTTTGTTACTTGGTGCAAGTGTATGTCTTTGTTACTCCGTGTCAGTGTATGTCTTTGTTACTTGGTGTAAGTGTCTGTCTGTGTTTCTTGGTGTAAGTGTGTGTCTGTATTACTGGGTATCAGTCTATGTCTTTGTGACTTGGTGTCAGTGTCTGTCTTTGTTACTGGGTGTCAGTGTGTGTCTTTGTGACTTGGTGTCAGTGTATGTCTTTGTTACTTGTTGGAAGTGTATGTCTTTGTTACTTGGTGTAATTGTCTGTCTTTGTTACTTGGTGTAAGTGTATGTATTTGTTACTTGGTGTCAGTGTATGTCTTTGTTACTTGGTGTAAGTGTGTGTCTTTGTTAATTGGTGTAAGTGTATGTCTTTGTTATTTGGTGTCAGTGCGTGTCTGTGACACTAGGTGTCAGTATTTAGTTTAGTTTCGAGATACAGCACTGAAACAGGCCCTTCGGACGACCGAGTCTGTGCCGACCATCAACCACCAATTTATACTCATCCTACACGAATCCCATATTCCAATATCATCCCCACCGGTCCCTATATATTTCTTTGCTACCTTCCTATACTAGGGGCAATTTATAATGGCCAATTAACCTATCAACCTGCAAGTCTTTGGCATGTGGGAGGAAACCGGAGCACCCGGAGGAAACCCACGCAGACACAGGGAGAACTTGCAAACTACGCACAGGCAGTACCCAGAATCGAAATCGGGTCCCTGGAGCTGTGAGGCTGCAGTGCTAACCACTGCGCCACTGTGCCTCCCAGTGTGTGTCTGTGTTACTGGGTGTCAGTGTTTGTCTGTGTTACTTGGTGTCAGTGTGTGTCTGTGTTACTGGGTGTCAGTGTATGTCTTTCTTCCTTGGTGTAAGTGTATGTCTTTGTTACTTGGTGTCATTGTATGTGTTTGTGACTTGGATTCAGTGGATGTCGTTGTTACTGGGTGACACTGTAAGTCTTTGTTACTTGGTGTCAGTGTGTGTCTGTGTTACTGGGTGTCAGTGTGTTTGTTTGTTTTACTGGGTGTAAGTGTGTGTCTTTGTTATTTGGTGTCCGTGTGTGTCTGTGTTACTGGTGTCAGTTTATGTCTTTGTTACTGGGTGTCAGTGTATGTCTTTGTTACTTGGTGTCAGTGTCTGTCAGTGTTATTGGGTAACAGTGTATGTCTTTGTTACTTGGTGTCAGTGTATGTCTGTGTTACTTGGTGTAAGTGCGTGTCTGTGTTACTGGGTATCAGTGTATGTCTTTGTGACTTGGTGTCAGTGTATATGTTTGTGACTTGGTGTCAGTGTATGTCTTTGTTACTTGGTGTAAGTGTGTGTCTGTGTTACTGGGTATCAGTGTATGTCTTTGTTACTTGGTGTCAGTGAATGTCTTTGTTACTTGGTGTAAGTGTGTGTCTGTGTTACTGGGTATCAGTGTATGTCGTTGTGACTTGGTGTCATTGTATGTCGTTGTGACTTGGTGTCATTGTATGTGTTTGTGACTTGGTGTCAGTGTATGTATTTGTTACTTGGTGTAAGTGTATGTCTTTGTTACTTGGAGTAAGTGTGAGTTTTTGTTACTTAGTGTCAGTGTATGTCTTTGTTACTTGGAGTAAGTGTGCGTCTTTGTTACTTGGTGTCAGTGTATGTCTGTGTTCCTGGGTGTCAGTGTCTGTCTTTGTTACTTGGTGTCAGTGATTGCGTGTGTTACTGGGTGTAAGTGTGTGTCTGTGTTCCTGGGTATTTTTGTATGTCTTTGTTACTTGGTGTAAGTGTCTGTCTTTGTTACTTGGTGTAAGTGTCTGTCTTTGTTACTTGGTGTAAGTGTCTGTCTTTGTTACTTGGTGTAAGTGTCTGTCTTTGTTACTTGGTGTAAGTGTCTGTCTGTGTTACTGGTTATCAGTGTATGTCTTTGTTACTTGGTGTCAGTGTGTGTCTGTGTGACTTCGTGTCAATGTATGTGTTTGTGACTTGGTGTCAGTGTATGTCTTTGTTACTGGGTGTCAGTGTATGTCTGTGTTACTTGGTGTGTGTGTGTCTGTGTTACTGGGTATCAGTGTATGTCTTTGTGACTTGGTGTCAGTGTATGTGTTTGTGACTTGGTGTAAGTGTGTGTCTGTGTTCCTGGGTGTCAGTGTATGTCTTTGTTACTTGGTGTAAGTGTATGTCTTTGTTACTTGGTGTAAGTGTGTGTCTTTGTTACTTGGTGTCAGTGTATGTCTTTGTTACTAGGTGAAAGTGTGTGTCTTTGTTACTTGGTGTCAGTGTGTGTCTGTGTTCCTGGGTGTCAATGTATGTCTTTGTTACTTGGTGTCAATGAGTGTGTGTGTTACTGGGTGTAAGTGTGTGTCTATGTTACTGGGTATCAGTGTATGTCTTTGTTCCTTGGTGTCAGTGTATGTCAAAATACTTGGTGTAAGTGTATGTCTTTGTTACTTTATGTAATTGTCTGTCTTTGTTACTTGGTGTCAGTGTATGTCTTTGTTACTTGGTGTAAGTGTCTGTCTTTGTTACTTGGTGTAAGTGTGCGTCTGTGTTACCGGCTATCAGTGTATGTCTTTGTTCCTTGGTGTCAGTGTATGTCTTTGTTACTTGGTGTCAGTGTGTGTCTGTGTTACTGAGTATCAGTGTATGTCTGTGTTACTGGGTGTAAGTGTGTGTCAGTGTTACTGGGTGTCAGTGTATGTCTTTGTTACTTGGTGCAAGTGTATGTCTTTGTTACTTGGTGTCACTGTATGTCTGTGTTAATTGGTTAAAGTGTGTGTCTTTGTTAATTGGTGTACGTGTATGTCTTTGTTACTTGGTGTCAGTGTGTGTCTGTGTTACTGTGTATCAGTGACACTAGTGTCAGTATTTAGTTTAGTTTAGAGATACAGCACTGAAACTGGCCTTTCGGCCCACCGAGTCTGTGCCGACCATCAACCACCAATTTATACTAATCCTACACGAATCCCATATTCCAATAACATCCCCACCGGTCCCTATATATTTCTTTACCACGTACCTCTTCTCGGGGCAATTTATAATGGCGAATTAACCTATCAACCTGCAAGTCTTTGGCATGTGGGAGGAAAACGGAGCACCCGGAGGAAACCCACGCAGACACAGGGAGAACTTGCAAACTCCGCACAGGCAGTATCCAGAATCGAAATCGGGTCCCTGGAGCTGTGAGGCTGCCGTGCTAACCACTGCACCACGGTGCCTCCCAGCGTGTGTCTGTGTTACTGGGTGTCAGTGTATGTCTTTGTTACTTGGTGACAGTGTGTGTCTGTGTTACTGGGTGTCAGTGTATGTCTTTGTTACTTGGTGTAAGTGTATGTCTTTGTTACTTGGTGTCATTGTATGTGTTTGTGACTTGGATTCAGTGGATGTCTTTGTTACTGGGTGACACTGTATGTCTTTGTTACTTGGTGTCAGTGTGTGTCTGTGTTACTGGGTATCAGTGTATGTCTTTGTTACTTGGTGTCACTGTATGTGTTTGTGACTTGGTGTCACTGTATGTGTTTGTGACTTGGTGTCAGTGTATGTGTTTGTGACTTGGTGTCAGTGTATGTGTTTGTGACTTGGTGTCAGTGTGTGTCTGTGTTCCTGGGTGTCAGTGTATGTCTTTGTTACTTGGTGTCAGTGTATGCCTTTGTTACTTGGTGTAAGTGTATGTCTTTGTTACTTGGTGTAAGTGTGTGTCTTTGTTACTTGGTGTCAGTGTATGTCTTTGTTACTAGCGGTAAGTGTGTGTCTTTGTTACTTGGTGTCAGTGTGTGTCTGTGTTCCTGGGTGTCAATGTATGTCTTTGTTACTGGGTGTAAGTGTGTGTTTATGTTACTGGGTATCAGTGTATGTCTTTGTGACTTGGTGTCAGTGTATGTCTTTGTTACTTGGTATAATTGTCTGTCTTTGTTACTTGGTGTCAGTGTATGTCTTTGTTACTTGGTGTAAGTGTCTGTCTTTGTTACTTGGTGTAAGTGTGTGTCTGTGTTACTGGTTATCTGTGTATGTCTTTGTTACTTGGTGTCAGTGTCTGTCTGTGTTACTTGGTGTAAGTGTGTGTCTGTGTTACTGGGTATCAGTGTATGTCTTTGTGACTTGGTGTCAGTTTATGTCTTTGTTACTGGGTGTCAGTGTGTGTCTTTGTTATCTGGTGCAAGTGTATGCCTTTGTTACTTGGTGTAATTGTCTGTCTTTGTTACTTGGTGTAAGTGTATGTATTTGTTACTTGGTGTTAGTGTATGTCTTTGTTACTTGGTGTCAGTGTATGTCTGTGTTACTTGGTGTAAGTGTGTGTCTTTGTTACTGGTTATCCGTGTATGTCTATGTTACTTGGTGTCAGTGTGTGTCTGTGTTACTGGCTATCAGTGTATGTGTTTGTGACTTGGTGTCAGTGTATGTCTTTGTTACTGGGTGTCAGTGTGTGTCTTTGTGACTTGGTGTCAGTGTATGTCTTTGTTACTTGGTGTCAGTGTATGTCTGTGTTACTTGGTGTAAGTGTGTGTCTGTGGTACTTGGTGTAAGTGTGTGTCTTTGTTACTTGGTGTCAGTGTGTGTCTTTGTGACTTGGTGTCAGTGTATGTCTTTGTTACTTGGTGTAATTGTCTGTCTTTGTTACTTGGTGCAAGTGTATGTCTTTGTTACTCCGTGTCGGTGTATGTCTTTGTTACTTGGTGTAAGTGTCTGTCTGTGTTACTGGTTATCAGTGTATGTCTTTGTCACTTGGTGTCAGTGTATGTCTGTGTTTCTTGGTGTAAGTGTGTGTCTGTATTACTGGGTATCAGTCTATGTCTTTGTGACTTGGTGTCAGTGTCTGTCTTTGTTACTTGGTGTCAGTGTGTGTCTTTGTGACTTGGTGTCAGTGTATGTCTTTGTTACTTGGTGTAAGTGTATGTCTTTGTTACTTGGTGTAAGTGTATGTCTTTGTTACTTGGTGTAATTGTCTGTCTTTGTTACTTGGTGTAAGTGTATGTATTTGTTACTTGGTGTAAGTGTATGTATTTGTTACTTGGTGTCAGTGTATGTCTTTGTTACTTGGTGTAAGTGTGTGGCTGTGACACTAGGTGTCAGTATTTAGTTTAGTGATACAGCACTGAAACAGGCCCTTCGGCCCAACGAGTCTGTGCCGACCATCAACCACCACTTTATACTAATCAGACACGAATCCCATATTCCAATATCATCCCCACCGGTCCCTATATATTTCGTTGCCACCTTCCTATACTAGGGGCAATTTATAATGGCCAATTAACCTATCAACCTGCAAGTCTTTGGCATGTGGGAGGAAACAGGAGCACCCGGAGGAAACCCACGCAGACACAGGGAGAACTTGCAAACTCCGCACAGGCAGTACCCAGAATCGAAATCGGGTCCTTGGAGCTGTGAGGCTGCAGTGCTAACCACTGCGCCACTGTGCCTCCCAGTGTGTGTCTGTGTTACTGGGTGTCAGTGTTTGTCTGTGTTACTTGGTGTCAGTGTGTGTCTGTGTTACTGGGTGCTAGTGTGTGTCTTTCTTACTTGGTGTAAGTGTATGTCTTTGTTACTTGGTGTCATTGTACGTGTTTGTGACTTGGATTCAGTGGATGTCTTTGTTACTGGGTGACACTGTAAGTCTTTGTTACTTGGTGTCAGTGTGTGTCTGTGTTACTGGGTGTCAGTGTGTTTGTTTGTTTTACTGGGTGTAAGTGTGTGTCTTTGTTATTTGGTGTCCGTGTGTGTCTGTGTTACTGGTGTCAGTTTATGTCTTTGTTACTGGGTGTCAGTGTATGTCTTTGTTACTTGGTGTCAGTGTCTGTCAGTGTTATTGGGTAACAGTGTATGTCTTTGTTACTTGGTGTCAGTGTATGTCTGTGTTACTTGGCGTAAGTGTGTGTCTGTGTTACTGGGTATCAGTGTATGTCTTTGTGACTTGGTGTCAGTGTATGTCTTTGTTACTGGGTGTCAGTGTGTGTCTTTGTGACTTGGTGTCAGTGTGTGTCTTTGTGACTTGGTGCAAGTGTATGCCTTTGTTACTTAGTGTAATTGTCTGTCTTTGTTACTTGGTGTAAGTGTATGTATTTGTTACTTGGTGTAAGTGTATGTCTTTGTTACTTGGTGTCAATGTATGTCTGTGTTACTTGGTGTCAATGTATGTCTGTGTTACTTGGTGTCAATGTATGTCTGTGTTACTGGTTATCCGTGTATGTCTATGTTACTTGGTGTCAGTGTGTGTCTGTGTTACTGTGAGTAAGTGTGTGTCTGTGTTACTGGGTATCAGTGTATGTCTTTGTGACTTGGTGTCAGTGTATGTCTTTGTTACTGGGTGTCAGTGTGTGTCTTTGTGACTTGGTGTCAGTGTATGTCTTTGTTACTTGATGTAAGTGTATGTCTTTGTTACTTGGTGTAATTGTCTGTCTTTGTTACTTGGTGTAAGTGTATGCATTTGTTACTTGGTGTCAGTTAATGTATGTGTTACTTGGTGTCAGTGTATGTCTGTGTTACTTGGTGTAAGTGTGTGTCTTTGGTACTTGGTTTAAGTGTGTGTCTTTGTTACTTGGTGTCAGTGTGTGTCTGTGTTCCTGGGTGTCAGTGTATGTCTTTGTGACTTGGTGTCAGTGTATGTCTTTGTTACTTGGTGTCAGTGTGTGTCTGAGTTACTGGGTGTCAGTGTGTGTCTGAGTTACTGGGTGTCAGTGTGTGTCTGAGTTACTGGGTGTCAGTGTGTTTGTTTGTTTTACTGGGTGTAAGTGTGTGTCTTTGTTATTTGGTGTCCGTGTGTGTCTGTGTTACTGGTGTCAGTTTATGTCTTTGTTACTTGGTGTTAGTGTATGTCTTTGTTACTTGGTGTCAGTGTATGTCTGTGTTACTTGGTGTAAGTGTGTGTCTGTGTTACTGGGTATCAGTCCATGTCTATGTGACTTGGTGTCAGTGTATGTCTTTGTTACTGGGTGTCAATGTGTGTCTTTGTGACTTGGTGTCAGTGTATGTCTTTGTTACTTGGTGTAAGTGTATGTCTTTGTTACTTGGTGTAATTGTCTGTCTTTGTTACTTGGTGTAAGTGTATGTATTTGTTACTTGGTGTCAGTGTTTGTCTTTGTTACTTGGTGTAAGTGTGTGTCTTTGTTAATTGGTGTAAGTGTATGTCTTTGTTATTTGGTGTCAGTGCGTGTCTGTGACACTAGGTGTCAGTATTTAGTTTAGTTTCGAGATACAGCACTGAAACAGGCCCTTCGGACGACCGAGTCTGTGCCGACCATCAACCACCAATTTATACTCATCCTACACGAATCCCATATTCCAATATCATCCCCACCGGTCCCTATATATTTCTTTGCTACCTTCCTATACTAGGGGCAATTTATAATGGCCAATTAACCTATCAACCTGCAAGTCTTTGGCATGTGGGAGGAAACCGGAGCACCCGGAGGAAACCCACGCAGACACAGGGAGAACTTGCAAACTACGCACAGGCAGTACCCAGAATCGAAATCGGGTCCCTGGAGCTGTGAGGCTGCAGTGCTAACCACTGCGCCACTGTGCCTCCCAGTGTGTGTCTGTGTTACTGGGTGTCAGTGTTTGTCTGTGTTACTTGGTGTCAGTGTGTGTCTGTGTTACTGGGTGTCAGTGTATGTCTTTCTTCCTTGGTGTAAGTGTATGTCTTTGTTACTTGGTGTCATTGTATGTGTTTGTGACTTGGATTCAGTGGATGTCGTTGTTACTGGGTGACACTGTAAGTCTTTGTTACTTGGTGTCAGTGTGTGTCTGTGTTACTGGGTGTCAGTGTGTTTGTTTGTTTTACTGGGTGTAAGTGTGTGTCTTTGTTATTTGGTGTCCGTGTGTGTCTGTGTTACTGGTGTCAGTTTATGTCTTTGTTACTGGGTGTCAGTGTATGTCTTTGTTACTTGGTGTCAGTGTCTGTCAGTGTTATTGGGTAACAGTGTATGTCTTTGTGACTTGGTGTCAGTGTATATGTTTGTGACTTGGTGTCAGTGTATGTCTTTGTTACTTGGTGTAAGTGTGTGTCTGTGTTAATGGGTATCAGTGTATGTCTTTGTTACTTGTTGTCAGTGCATGTCTTTGTTACTTGGTGTAAGTGTGTGTCTGTGTTACTGGGTATCAGTCTATGTCTTTGTTACTTGGTGTCAGTGTATGTCTTTGTTACTTGGTGTAAGTGTGTGTCTGTGTTACTGGGTATCAGTGTATGTCGTTGTGACTTGGTGACATTGTATGTGTTTGTGACTTGGTGACATTGTATGTGTTTGTGACTTGGTGTAAGTGTATGTCTTTGTTACTTGGAGTAAGTGTGAGTTTTTGTTACTTAGTGTCAGTGTATGTCTTTGTTACTTGGTGTAAGTGTGCGTCTTTGTTACTTGGTGTCAGTGTATGTCTTTGTTACTTGGTGTAATTGTGTGTCTGTGTTAATGGGTATCAGTGTATGTCTTTGTTACTTGGTGTCAGTGTATGTCTTTGTTACTTGGTGTAAGTGTGCGTCTTTGTTACTTGGTGTCAGTGTATGTCTGTGTTCCTGGGTGTCAGTGTCTGTCTTTGTTACTTGGTGTCAGTGATTGCGTGTGTTACTGGGTGTAAGTGTGTGTCTGTGTTCCTGGGTATTTTTGTATGTCTTTGTTGCTTGGTGTCAGTGTCTGTCTTTGTTACTTGGTGTAAATGTGTGTCTGTGTTACTGGTTATCAGTGTATGTCTTTGTTACTTGGTGTCAGTGTGTGTCTGTGTGACTTGGTGTAATTGTGTGTCTGTGTTACTGGGTATCAGTGTATGTCTTTGTGACTTGGTGTCAGTGTATGTCTTTGTTACTGGGTGTCAGTGTGTGTCTTTGTGACTGGGTGTCAGTGTATGTCTTTGTTACTTGGTGTAAGTGTATGTCTTTGTTACTTGGTGTAATTGTCTGTCTTTGTTACTTGGTGTAAGTGTGTTTCTGTGACACTAGGTGTCAGTATTTAGTTTAGTTTCGAGATGCAGCACTAAATCAGGCCCTTCGGCCCACCGAGTCTGTGCCGACCATCAACCACCTATTTATACTAATCCTACACGAATCCCATATTCCAATAACATCCCCACCGGTCCCTATATATTTCTTTACCACTTACCTCTTCTAGGGGCAATTTATAATGGCCAATTAACCTATCAACCTGCAAGTCTTTGGCATGTGGGATGAAACCGGAGCACCCGGAGGAAACCCACGCAGACACAGGGAGAACTCGCAAACTCCGCACAGGCAGTACCCAGAATTGAAATCGGGTCCCTGGAGCTGTGAGGCTGCAGTGCTAACCACTGCGCCACTGTGCCTCCCAGTGTGTGTCTGTGTTACTGGGTGTCAGTGTGTTTGTTTGTGTTACTGGGTGTCAGTGTGTGACTGTGTTACTTGGTGTAAGTGTGTGTCTTTGTTACCTGGTGTCCGTGTGTGTCTTTGTCACTTGGTGTAAGTGTGTGTCTGTGTTACTGGTTGTAAGTGTGTGTCTGTGTTACTGGGTATCAGTGTATGTCTTTGTTACTTGGTGTCAGTGTATTTCTGTGTTACTTGGTGTAAGTATGTGTCTGTGTTACTGGGTAAAAGTGTATGTCATTGTGACTTGGTGTCAGTGTATGTCTTTGTTACTGGTTGTCAGTGTGTGTTTTTGTGACTTGGTGTCAGTGTATGTCTTTGTTACTTGGTGTCAGTGTGTGTCTGTGTTACTGGGTATCAGTGTATGTCTTTGTTACTTGGTGTAAGTGTATGTCTTTGTTACTTGGTGTAAGTGTGTGTCTTTGTTACTTGGTGTCAGTGTATGTCTTTGTTAATAGGTGTAAGTGTGTGTCTTTGTTACTGGGTGTCAGTGTGTGTCTGTGTTGCTGGGTGCCAATGTATGTCTTTGTTACTTGGTGTCAGTGAGTGTGTGTGTTACTGGGTGTAAGTGTGTGTCTATGTTCCTGGGTATCAGTGTATGTCTTTGTCACTTGGTGTCAGTGTATGTCAAAATACTTGGTATCAGTGTATGTCTTTGTTACTTGGTGTAATTGTCTGTCTTTGTTACTTGGTGTCAGTGCATGTCTTTGTTACTTGGTGTCAGTGTCTGTCTTTGTTACTTGGTGTAAGTGTGTGTCTGTGTTACTGGTTATCTGTGTATGTCTTTGTTACTTGGTGTCAGTGTATGTCTGTGTTACTTGGTGTAAGTGTGTGTCTGTGTTACTGGGTATCAGTGTATGTCTTTGTGACTTGGTGTCAGTGTATGTCTTTGTTACTGGGTGTCAGTGTGTGTCTTTGTGACTTTTTGTCAGTGTATGTCTTTGTTACTTGGTGCAAGTGTATGCCTTTGTTACTTGGTGTAATTGTCTCTCTTTGTTACTTGGTGTAAGTGTATGTATTTGTTACTTGGTGTAAGTGTGTGTCTTTGTTACTGGTTATCCGTGTATGTCTATGTTACTTGGTGTCAGTGTGTGTCTGTGTTTCTGTGTGTAAGTGTGTGTCTGTGTTACTGGGTATCAGTGTATGTCTTTGCGACTTGGTGTCAGTGTATGTCTTTGTTACTTGGTGTAAGTGTATGTCTTTGTTACTTGGTGAAATTGTCTGTCTTTGTTACTTGGTGTAAGTGTATGCATTTGTTACTTGGTGTCAGTGTATGTCTTTGTTACTTGGTGTCAGTGTATGTCTGTGTTACTTGGTGTACGTGTGTGTCTTTGTTACTTTTTGTAAGTGTGTGTCTTTGTTACTTGGTGTCAGTGCATGTCTGTGTTACTGGGTGTCAGTGTATGTCTTTGTTACTTGGTGTAAGTGTGTGTCTTTGTTACTTGGTGTCAGTGAGTGTGTGTGTTACTGGGTGTAAGTGTGTGTCTGTGTTAATGGGTATCAGTGTATGTCTTTGTAACTTGGTGTCAGTGTACGTCAAAATATTTTGTGTAAGTGTATGTCTTTGTTACTTGGTGTAATTGTCTGTCTTTGTTACTTGGTGCAAGTGTATGTCTTTGTTACTTGGTGCAAGTGTCTGTCTTTGTTACTTGGTGCAAGTGTCTGTCTTTGTTACTTGGTGCAAGTGTCTGTCTTTGTTACTTGGTGCAAGTGTCTGTCTTTGTTACTTGGTGCAAGTGTCTGTCTTTGTTACTTGGTGCAAGTGTCTGTCTTTGTTACTTGGTGCAAGTGTCTGTCTGTGTTACTGGGTGTGAGTGTGTTTGTTTGTGTTACTGGGTATCAGTGTATGTCTTTGTTACTTGGTGTCAGTGTGTGTCTGTGTTACTGGGTATCAGTGTATGTCTTTGTTACTTGGTGTCAGTGTATGTCAAAATACTTGGTGTAAGTGTATGTCTTTGTTACTTGGCGTCAGTGTATGTCTTTGTTTCTTGGTGTAAGTGTCTGTCTGTGTTACTTTGTGTAAGTGTGTGTCTGTGTTACTGCGTATCAGTGTATGTCTTTGTTACTTGGTGTCAGTGTATGTCTTTGTTACTTGGTGTAAGTGTGTGTCTTTGTTACTTGGTGTAATTGTCTGTATTTGTTACTTGGCGAAGTGTATGTATTTGTTACTTGGTGTCAGTGTATGTCTTTGTTATTGGTGTCAGTGCATGTCTGTGTTACTTGGTGTCAGTGCATGTCTGTGTTACTTGGTGTAAGTGTGTGTCTTTGTTACTTGGTGTAAGTGTTTGTCTTTGTTACTTTGTGTCAGTGTATGTGTTTGTGACTTGGTGTCAGTGTATGTGTTTGTGACTTGGTGTCAGTGTGTGTCTGTGTTCCTGGGTGTCAGTGTCTGTCATTGTTACTTGGTGTCAGTGTATGTCTTTGTTACTTGGTGTAAGTGTGTGTCTTTGCTACATGGTGTCAGTGTATGTCTTTGTTACTAGGTGTAAGTGTGTGTCTTTGTTACTTGGTGTCAGTGTGTGTCTGTGTTCCTGGGTGTCAATGTATGTCTTTGTTACATGGTGACAGTGAGTGTGTGTGTTACTGGGTGTAAGTGTGTGTCTATGTTACTGGGTATCAGTGTATGTCTTTGTTACTTGGTGTAAGTGTCTGTCTTTGTTACTTGGTGTAAGTGTGTGTCTGTGTTACTGGTTATCTGTGTATGTCTTTGTTACTTGGTGTCAGTGTATGTCTTTGTTACTTGGTGTAACTGTGTGTCTGTGTTACTGGGTATCAGTGTGTGTATTTGTGACTTGGTGTCAGTGTATGTCTTTGTTACTTGGTGCAAGTGTATGCCTTTGTTACTTGGTGTAATTGTCTGTCTTTGTTACTTGGTGTCAGTGTATTTCTTTGTTACTTGGTGTCAGTGTATTTCTTTGTTACTTGGTGTCAGTGTATGTCTGTGTTACTTGGTGTAAGTGTGTGTCTTTGTTACTGGTTATCCGTGTATGTCTATGTTGCTTGGTGTCAGTGTGTGTCTGTGTTACTGTGTGTAAGTGTGTGTCTGTGTTACAGGGTATCAGTGTATGTCTTCGTGACTTGGTGTCAGTGTATGTCTTTGTTACTGGGTGTCAGTGTGTGTCTTTGTGACTTGCTGTCAGTGTATGTCTTTGTTACTTGGTGTAAGTGTGTGTCTTTGTTACTTGGTGTATGTGTGTGTCTTTGTTACTTGGTGTCAGTGTGTGTCTGTGTTCCTGGGTGTCAGTGTATGTCTTTGTTACTTGGTGTCAGTGAGTGTGTGTGTTACTGGGTGTAAGTGTGTGTCTGTGATAATGGGTATCAGTGTCTGTCTTTGTTACTTGGTGTCACTGTATGTCAAAATACTTGGTGTCAGTGTATGTCTTTGTTACTTGGTTATATTGTATGTCTTTGTTACTTGGTGCAAGTGTATGTCTTTGTTACTTAGTGTCTGTATGTCTTTGTTACTTGGTGTAAGTGTCTGTCTTTGTTACTTGGTGTAAGTGTGTGTCTGTGTTACTGGTTATCAGTATATGTCTTTGTTACTTGGTGTCAGTGTATGTCTGTGTTGCTTGGTGTAAGTGTATGTATTTGTTACTTGGTGTCAGTGTATGTCTTTGTTACTTGGTGTCAGTGTATGTCTTTGTTACTTGGTGTCAGTGTATGTCTGTGTTACTTGGTGTAAGTGTGTGTCTTTGTTAATTGGTGTAAGTGTATGTCTTTGTTACTTGGTGTCAGTGTGTGTCTATGACACTAGGAGTCAGTATTTAGTTTAGTTTAGAGACACAGCACTGAAACAGTCCCTTCGGCCCACCGAGTCTGTGCCGACCATCAACCACCAATTTATACTAATCCTACACGAATCCCATATTCCAATATCATCCCCACCTGTCCCTATATATTTCTTTACCACCTTCCTATACTAGGGGCAATTTATAATGGCCAATTAACCTATCAACCTGCAAGTCTTTGGCATGAGGGAGGAAACCGGAGCACCCGGAGGAAACCCACGCAGACACAGGGAGAACTTGCAAACTCCGCACAGGCAGTACCCAGAATCGAAATCGGGTCCCTGGAGCTGTGAGGCTGCAGTGCTAACCACTGCGCCACTGTGCCTCCCAGTGTGTGTCTGTGTTACTGGGTGTCAGTGTATGTCTGTGTTACTGGGTGTCAGTGTGTTTGTTTGTGTTACTGGGTGTCAGTGTGTGACTGTGTTACTTGGTGTAAGTTTGTGTCTTTGTTACTTGATGGCCGTGTATGTCTGTGTTACTGGGTATCAGTGTATGTCTTTGTTACTTGGTGTCAGTGTGTGTCTTTGTCACTTGGTGTAAGTGTGTGTCTGTGTTTCTGGGTGTCAGTGTGTGTCTGTGTTACTGGGTGTAAGTGTGTGTCTGTGTTACTGGGTATCAGCGTATGTCTTTGTTACTTGGTGTCAGTGTATGTCTGTGTTACTTGGTGTAAGTGTGTGTCTGTGTTATGGGTAAAAGTGCATGTCATTGTGACTTGGTGTCAGTGTATGTCTTTGTTACTGGTTGTCAGTGTGTGTCTTTGTGACTTGGTGTCAGTGCATGTCTTTGTAACTTGGTGTAAGTGTGTGTCTGTGTTACTGGGTATCAGTATATGTCTTTGTTACTTGGTGTCAGTGTATGTCTTTGTGATTTGGTGTCAGTGTATGTCTTTGTTGCTGGGTGTCAGTGTGTGTCTTTGTGACTTGGTGTAAGTGTATGTATTTGTTACTTGGTGTCAGTGTATGTCTTTGTTACTTGGTGTCAGTGTATGTCTGTGTTACTTGGTGTAAGTGTGTGTCTTTGTTACTGGTTATCCTTGTATGTCTATGTTACTTGGTGTCAGTGTGTGTCTGTGTTACTGTGTGTAAGTGTGTGTCTGTGTTACAGGGTATCAGTGTATGTCTTTGTTACTTGGTGTCACTGTAAGTCAAAATACTTGGTGTAAGCGTATGTCTTTGTTACTTGGTTATATTGTCTGTCTTTGTTACTTGGTGCAAGTGTATGTCTTTGTTACTTAGTGTCTGTATGTCTTTGTTACTTGGTGTAAGTGTCTGTCTTTGTTACTTGGTGTAAGTGTGTGTCTGTGCTACTGGTTATCAGTATATGTCTTTGTTACTTGGTGTCAGTGTATGTCTGTGTTGCTTGGTGTAAGTGTCTGTATTTGTTACTTGGTGTCAGTGTATGTCTTTGATACTTGGTGTAAGTGAATGTCTTTGTTACTTGGTGTAATTGACTGTCTTTGTTACTTGGTGTCAGTGTATGTCTTTGTTACTTGGTGTCAGTGTATGTCTTTGTTACTTGGTGTCAGTGTATGTCTTTGTTACTTGGTGTCAGTGTATGTCTTTGTTACTTGGTGTCAGTGTATGTCTGTGTTACTTGGTGTAAGTGTGTGTCTGTGTTACTGGGTAAAAGTGCATGTCATTGTGACTTGGTGTCAGTGTGTGTCTGTGTTACTGGGTATCAGTATATGTCTTTGTTACTTGGTGTCAGTGTATGTCTTTGTGATTTGGTGTCAGTGTATGTCTTTGTTGCTGGGTGTCAGTGTGTGTCTTTGTTACTTGGTGCAAGTGTATGCCTTCGTTACTTGGTGTAATTGTCAGTCTCTGTTACTTGGTGTAAGTGTATGTATTTGTTACTTGGTGTCAGTGTATGTCTTTGTTACTTGGTGTCAGTGTATGTCTGTGTTACTTGGTGTCAGTGTGTGTCTTTGTTACTGGTTATCCTTGTATGTCTATGTTACTTGGTGTCAGTGTGTGTCTGTGTTACTGTGTGTAAGTCTGTGTCTGTGTTACTGGGTATCAGTGTATGTCTTTGTGACTTGGTGTCAGTGTATGTCTTTGTTACTGGGTGTCAGTGTGTGTCTTTGTGACTTGGTGTCAGTGTATGTCATTGTTACTTGGTGTCAGTGTGTGTCTTTGTTACTTGGTGTAATTCTATGTCTTTGTTACTGGGTATCAGTGTGTGTCTTTGTGACTTGGTGTCAATGTATGTCTTTGTTACTTGGTGTCAGTGTATGTCTGTGTTACATGGTGTAAGTGTGTGTCTTTGTTACTGGTTATCCGTGTATGTCTATGTTACTTGGTGTCAGTGTGTGTCTGTGTTACTGTGTGTAAGTGTGTGTCTGTGTTACAGGGTATCAGTGTATGTCTTTGTTACTCGGTGTCAGTGTATGTCTTTGTTACTTGGTGTAATTGTCTGTCTTTGTTACTTGGTGTAATTGTCTGTCTTTGTTACTTGTTGTCAGTGTATGTCTGTGTTACTTGGTGTAAGTGTGTGTCTTTGTTACTTGGTGTATGTGTATGTCTTTGTTACTTGGTGTCAGTGTGTGTCTGTGTTCCTGGGTGTAAGTGTGTGTCTGTGATAATGGGTATCAGTGTCTGTCTTTGTTACTTGGTGTCACTGTAAGTCAAAATACTTGGTGTAAGCGTATGTCTTTGTTACTTGGTTATATTGTCTGTCTTTGTTACTTGGTGCAAGTGTATGTCTTTGTTACTTAGTGTCTGTATGTCTGTTACTTGGTGTAAGTGTCTGTCTTTGTTACTTGGTGTAAGTGTGTGTCTGTGCTACTGGTTATCAGTATATGTCTTTGTTACTTGGTGTCAGTGTATGTCTGTGTTGCTTGGTGTAAGTGTCTGTATTTGTTACTTGGTGTCAGTGTATGTCTTTGATACTTGGTGTAAGTGAATGTCTTTGTTACTTGGTGTAATTGACTGTCTTTGTTACTTGGTGTCAGTGTATGTCTTTGTTACTTGGTGTCAGTGTATGTCTTTGTTACTTGGTGTCAGTGTATGTCTTTGTTACTTGGTGTCAGTGTATGTCTTTGTTACTTGGTGTCAGTGTATGTCTTTGTTACTTGGTGTCAGTGTATGTCTTTGTTACTTGGTGTCAGTGTATGTCTGTGTTACTTGGTGTAAGTGTGTGTCTGTGTTACTTGGTGTAAGTGTGTGTCTTTGTTAATTGGTGTAAGTGTATGTCTTTGTTACTTGGTGTCAGTGTGTGTCTATGACACTAGGAGTCAGTATTTAGTTTAGTTTAGAGACACAGCACTGAAACAGTCCCTTCGGCCCACCGAGTCTGTGCCGACCATCAACCACCAATTTATACTAATCCTACACGAATCCCATATTCCAATATCATCCCCACCTGTCCCTATATATTTCTTTACCACCTTCCCATACTAGGGGCAATTTATAATGGCCAATTAACCTATCAACCTGCAAGTCTTTGGCATGAGGGAGGCAACCGGAGCACCCGGAGGAAACCCACGCAGACACAGGGAGAACTTGCAAACTCCGCACAGGCAGGACCCAGAATCGAAATCGGGTCCCTGGAGCTGTGAGGCTGCAGTGGAAACCACTGCGCCACTGTGCCTCCCAGTGTGTGTCTGTGTTACTGGGTGTCAGTGTATGTCTTTGTTACTTGGTGTCAGTGTGTGTCTGTGTTACTGGGTGTCAGTGTGTTTGTTTGTGTTACTGGGTGTCAGTGTGTGACTGTGTTACTTGGTGTAAGTTTGTGTCTTTGTTACTTGGTGTCCGTGTATGTCTGTGTTACTGGCTATCAGTGTATGTCTTTGTTACTTGGTGTCAGTGTGTGTCTTTGTCACTTGGTGTAAGTGTGTGTCTGTGTTACTGGGTGTCAGTGTGTGTCTGTGTTACTGGGTGTAAGTGTGTGTCTGTGTTACTGGGTAAAAGTGCATGTCATTGTGACTTGGTGTCAGTGTATGTCTTTGTTACTGGTTGTCAGTGTGTGTCTTTGTGACTTGGTGTCAGTGGATGTCTTTGTAACTTGGTGTAAGTGTGTGTCTGTGTTACTGGGTATCAGTATATGTCTTTGTTACTTGGTGTCAGTGTATGTCTTTGTTACTTGGTGTAAGTGTGTGTCTTTGTTACTTGGTGAAATTGTCTGTATTTGTTACTTGGCGAAGTGTATGTATTTGTTACTAGGTGTCAGTGTATGTCTTTGTTACTTGGTGTAATTGTCTGTCTTTGTTACTTGGTGTAAGTGTATGTCTTTGTTACTTGGTGTCAGTGTATGTCTTTGTTACTTGGTGTAAGTGTCTGTCGTTGTTAATTGGTGTAAGTGTGTTTCTGTGTTACTGGGTATCAGTGTATGTCTTTGTTACTTGGCGTCAGTGTATGTCTTTGTTACTTGGCGTAAGTGTGTGTCTGTGTTACTGGGTATCAGTGTATGTCTTTGTGACTTGGTGTCAGTGTATGTCTTTGTTACTGGGCGTCAGTGTATGTCTTTGTGACTTGGTGTTCGTGTATGTCCTTGTTACTTGGTGCAAGTGTATTTATTTGTTACTTGGTGTCAGTGTACGTCTTTGTTACTTGGTGTCAGTGTATGTCTGTGTTACTTGGTGTCAGTGTATGTCTGTGTTACTTGGTTTAAGTGTGTGTCTTTGTTACTTGGTGTAATTGTCTGTCTTTGTTACTTGGTGTCAGTGTATGTCTGTGTTACTTGGTGTAAGTGTGTTTCTTTGATACTTGGTTTAATTGACTGTCTTTGTTACTTGGTGTAAGTGTTTGTCTTTGTTACTTGGTGTAAGTGTATGTATTTGTTACTTGGTGTCAGTGTATGTCTTTGTTACTTGGTGTCAATGTATGTCTGTGTTACGGGGTGTCAATGTATGTCTTTGTTACTTGGTGTAAGTGTATGTCTGTGTTGCTGGGTATCAGTGTATGTCTTTGTTATTTGGCGTCAGTGTATGTCTGTGTTACTTGGCGTAAGTGTGTGTCTGTGTTACTGGGTATCAGTGTATGTCTTTGTGACTTGGTGTCAGTGTATGTCTTTGTTAAAGGGTGTCAGTGTGTGTCTTTGTGACTTGGTGTTCGTGTATGTCTTTGTTACTTGGTGCAAGTGTATTTATTTGTTACTTGGTGTCAGTGCATGTCTTTGTTACTTGGTGTCAGTGTATGTCTGTGTTACTAGGTGTCAGTGTGTGTCTTTTTTACTTGGTGTAAGTGTATTTCTTTGTTACTTGGTGTCATTGTATGTGTTTGTGAGTTGGTGTCAGTGGATGACTTTGTTACTGGGTGACACTGTATGACTTTGTTACTTGGTGTCAGTGTGTTTGTTTGTGTTACTGGGTATCAGTGTATGTCTTCGTGACTTGGTGTCAGTGTATGTCTTTGTTACTCGGTGTCAGTGTGTGTCTTTGTGACTTGCTGTGAGGGTATGTCTTTGTTACTTGGTGTAATTGTCTGTCTTTGTTACTTGTTGTCAGTGTATGTCTGTGTTACTTGGTGTAAGTGTGTGTCTTTGTTACTTGGTGTATGTGTGTGTCTTTGTTACTTGGTGTCTGTGTGTGTCTGTGTTCCTGGGTGTCAGTGTATGTCTTTGTTACTTGGTGTCAGTGAGTGTGTGTGTTCCTGGGTGTAAGTGTGTGTCTGTGATAATGGGTATCAGTGTCTGTCTTTGTTACTTGGTGTCACTGTAAGTCAAAATACTTGGTGTAAGCGTATGTCTTTGTTACTTGGTTATATTGTCTGTCTTTGTTACTTGGTGCAAGTGTATGTCTTTGTTACTTAGTGTCTGTATGTCTTTGTTACTTGGTGTCAGTGTATGTCTGTGTTACTTGGTGTAAGTGTGTGTCTTTGTTAATTGGTGTAAGTGTGTGTCTTTGTTAATTGGTGTAAGTGTATGTCTTTGTTACTGGGTGTCAGTGTGTGTCTGTGTTACTTGGTCTAAGTGTGTGTCTTTGTGACTTGGTGTCCGTGTGTGTCTGTGTTACTGGGTGTCAGTGTATGTCTTTGTTACTGGGTATCAGTGTATGTCTTTGTTACTTGGTGTCAGTGTGTGTCTTTGTTACTTGGTGTCAGTGTATGTCTGTGTTACTTGGTGTAAGTGTGTGTCTGTGTTACTGGGTGTCAGTGTATGTCTTTGTTACTGGGTATCAGTGTATGTCTTTGTTACTTGGTGTCAGTGTGTGTCTTTGTGACTTGGTATCTGTGTATGTCTTTGTTACTTGGTGTCAGTGTATGTCTGTGTTACTTGGTGTAAGTGTGTGTCTGTGTTACCGGGTGTCAGTGTGTGTCTGTGTTACCGGGTGTAAGTGTGTGTCTGTGTTACTGGGTATCAGTGTATGTCTTTGTTACTTGGTGTCAGTGTATGTCTGTGTAAATTGGTGTAAGTGTGTGTCTGTGTTACTGGTTATCAGTGTATGTCTTTGTGACTTGGTGTCATTGTATGTCTTTGTTACTGGGTGTCAGTGTGTGTCTTTGTGACTTGGTGTCAGTGTATGTCTTTGTTACTTGGTGTAAGTGTGTGTCTTTGTGACTTGGTATCAGTGTATGTCTTTGTTACTTGGTGTCAGTGTATGTCTGTGTTACTTGGTGTAAGTGTGTGTCTGTGTTACTTGGTGTCAGTGTATGTCTTTGTTACTTGGTGTAAGTGTGTGTCTGTGTTACTGGGTGTCAGTGTGTGTCTGTGTTACTGGGTGTAAGTGTGTGTCTGTGTTACTGGTTATCAGTGTATGTCTTTGTGACTTGGTGTCAGTGTATGTCTTTGTTACTGGGTGTCAGTGTGTGTCTGTGTTACTGGGTATCAGTGTATGTCTTTGTTACTTGGTGTCAGTGTATGTCAAAATACGTGGTGTAAGTGTCTGTCTTTGTTACTTGGTGTAATTGTCTGTCTTTGTTACTTGGTGTAAGTGTATGTCTTTGTTACTTGGTGTCAGTGTATGTCTTTGTTACTTGGTGTCAGTGTATGTCTTTGTTACTTGGTGTCAGTGTATGTCTTTGTTACTTGGTGTCAGTGTATGTCTTTGTTACTGGGTGTCAGTGTATGTCCTTGTTACTTGGTGCAAGTGTATTTATTTGTTACTTGGTGTCAGTGTACGTCTTTGTTACTTGGTGTCAGTGTATGTCTGTGTTACTTGGTTTAAGTGTGTGTCTTTGTTACATGGCGTAAGTGTACGTCTTTGTTACTTGGTGTCAGTGTATGTCAAAAGGCTTGGTGTAAGTGTATGTCTTTGTTACTTGGTGTAATTGTCTGTCTTTGTTACTTGGTGTCAGTGTATGTCTGTGTTACTTGGTGTAAGTGTGTTTCTTTGATACTTGGTTTAATTGACTGTCTTTGTTACTTGGTGTAAGTGTTTGTCTTTGTTACTTGGTGTAAGTGTATGTATTTGTTACTTGGTGTCAGTGTATGTCTTTGTTACTTGGTGTCAATGTATGTCTGTGTTACGGGGTGTCAGTGTATGTCTTTGTTACTTGGTGTAAGTGTATGTCTGTGTTGCTGGGTATCAGTGTATGTCTTTGTTATTTGGCGTCAGTGTATGTCTGTGTTACTTGGCGTAAGTGTGTGTCTGTGTTACTGGGTATCAGTGTATGTCTTTGTGACTTGGTGTCAGTGTATGTCTTTGTTAAAGGGTGTCAGTGTGTGTCTTTGTGACTTGGTGTTCGTGTATGTCTTTGTTACTTGGTGCAAGTGTATTTATTTGTTACTTGGTGTCAGTGCATGTCTTTGTTACTTGGTGTCAGTGTATGTCTGTGTTACTAGGTGTCAGTGTGTGTCTTTTTTACTTGGTGTAAGTGTATTTCTTTGTTACTTGGTGTCCGTGTGTGTCAGTGTTACTGGGTGACAGTGTATGTCTTTGTTATTTGGCGTCAGTGTATGTCTGTGTTACTTGGCGTAAGTGTGTGTCTGTGTTACTGGGTATCAGTGTATGTCTTTGTGACTTGGTGTCAGTGTATGTCTTTGTTAAAGGGTGTCAGTGTGTGTCTTTGTGACTTGGTGTTCGTGTATGTCTTTGTTACTTGGTGCAAGTGTATTTATTTGTTACTTGGTGTCAGTGCATGTCTTTGTTACTTGGTGTCAGTGTATGTCTGTGTTACTAGGTGTCAGTGTGTGTCTTTTTTACTTGGTGTAAGTGTATTTCTTTGTTACTTGGTGTCATTGTATGTGTTTGTGAGTTGGTGTCAGTGGATGACTTTGTTACTGGGTGACACTGTATGACTTTGTTACTTGGTGTCAGTGTGTTTGTTTGTGTTACTGGGTGTCAGTGTGTGTCTGTGTTACTTGGTGTAAGTGTGTGTCTTTGTTACTTGGTGTCCGTGTGTGTCAGTGTTACTGGGTGACAGTGTATGTCTTTGTTACTGGGTGTCAGTGTATGTCTTTGTTACAGGGTAGCAGTGTCTTTCTTTATACTTGGTGTAAATGTGTGTCTGTGTTACTGGGTATCAGTGCATGTCTTTGTTACTTGGTGTCAGTGTATTTCAAAATACTTGGTGTAAGTGTATGTCTTTTTTACTTGGTGTAAGTGTATGTCTTTTTTACTTGGTGTAAGTGTATGTCTTTGTTACTTGGTGTCAGTTTATGCCTTTGTTACTTGGTGACATTGTATGTCTGTGTTACTGGGCATCAGTGTATGTCTTTGTGACTTGGTGTCAGTGTATGACTTTGTGACTTTGTGTCAGTGTATGTCTTTTTTACTGGGTGTCAGTGTGTGTCTGTGTTTCTTGGTGTCAGTGTATGTCTTTGTTACTGGGTGTCAGTGTATGTCTTTGTTACAGGGTAGCAGTGTCTTTCTTTGTTACTTGGTGTAAATGTGTGTCTGTGTTACTGGGTATCAGTGCATGTCTTTGTTACTTGGTGTCAGTGTATTTCAAAATACTTGGTGTAAGTGTATGTCTTTTTTACTTGGTGTAAGTGTATGTCTTTGTTACTTGGTGTCAGTTTATGCCTTTGTTACTTGGTGACATTGTATGTCTGTGTTACTGGGCATCAGTGTATGTCTTTGTGACTTGGTGTCAGTGTATGACTTTGTGACTTTGTGTCAGTGTATGTCTTTTTTACTGGGTGTCAGTGTGTGTCTGTGTTTCTTGGTGTCAGTGTATGTCTTTGTTACTTGGTATCAGTGTCTGTCTTTGTGACTTGGTGTCAGTTTATGTCTTTTTTACTGGTTGTCAGTGTGTGTCTGTGTTAATTGGTGTCAGTGTATGTCTTTTGTTACTGTGTATCAGTGTTTCTCTGTGTTTCTTGGTGTCAGTGTATCTCTTTGTGACTTGGTATCAGTGTATGTCTTTGTTACTGGGTGTCAGTGTGTGTCTGTGTTACTGGGTGTCAGTGTGTGTTTCTAACTGGGTGTCAGTGTGTGTCTGTGTGACTGGGTATCAGTGTATGTCTTTGTTACCTGGTGTCAGTGTCTGTCTTTGTTACTGTTTCTTCGTGTGTCTCTGTGTTACTGGGTGTCAGTGTGTATGTGTGAGACTAGGTGTCAGTATTTAGTTTAGTTTAGAGATGCTGCACTTTAGCAGGCCCTTCAGCCCACCGAGTCTGTTCCGACCATCAACCACCCATTTATGCTAATCCTACACTAATCCCGTATTCCTATCACATCCCCACCTTTCCCTATATATTTCCCTACCATGTACCTATACTAGGGGCCATTTATGATGGCCAATTAAACTATCAACCTGTAAGTCTTTGGCATGTGGGAGGAAACCGAAGCACACGGAGGAAACCCACGCAGACACAGGGAGAACTTGCAAACTCCGCACAGGCAGTACCCAGAATCGAACCCGGGTCCATGGAGCTGTGAGGCTGCGGTGCTAACCACTGCGCCACTGTGCCGCCCAGTGTGTGTCTGTGTTACTGGGTGTCAGTGTATGTCAAAATACTTGGTGTAAGTGTCTGTCTTTGTTACTTGGTGTAATTGTCTGTATTTGTTACTTGGTGTAAGTGTATGTCAAAATACTTGTTGTTAGTGTATGTCTGTGTTACTTGGTGTAAGTGTAAGTCTTTGTTACTTGGTGTAAGTGTTCTTCTGTGTTACTGGGTATCAGTGTATGTCTTTGTTACTGGGTATCAGTGTATGTCTTTGTGACTTGGTGACAGTGTATGTCTTTGTTACTGGGTGTCAGTGTGTGTCTTTGTGACTTGGTGTCAGTGTATGTCTTTGTTACTGGGTGTCAGTGTGTGTCTTTGTGACTTGGTGCCAGTGTGCGTCTTTGTTACATGGTGTAAGTGTGTGTCTGTGTTACTGGGTATCAGTGTATGTCTGTGTTACTTGGTGTAAGTGTATGTCAAAATACTTGGTGTAAGTGTATGTCTTTGTTACTTGGTGTAATTGTCTGTCTTTGTTACTTGGTGTCAGTGTATGTCTGTGTTACTTGGTGTAAGTGTATGTCCTTGTTACTTGATGTAAGTGTATGTCTTTGTTACTTGGTGTCAGTGTATGTCTTTGTTACTTGGTGTAAGTGCATGTCAAAATACATGGTGTAAGTGTATGTCTTTGTTACTGGGTATCAGTGTATGTCTTTGTTACTTGGTGTCAATGTATGTCTTTTTTACTTGGTGTAAGTGTGCGTCTGTGTTACTGGGTATCAGTGTATGTCTTTGTTACTTGGTGTCAGTGTATGTCTTTGTTACTTTGTGTAAGTGTCTGTCTGTGTTACTGGGGGTCGATGTGTGTCTGTGTTACTGAGAGTCATTGTGTGTTTCTAACTGGGTGTCAGTATGTGTCTGTGTTACTGGGTATCAATGTATGTCTTTGTTACTGGGTGTAAGTGTATGTCTTTGTTACTGGGTGTCAGTGTATGTGTTTGTGACTTGGTGTAAGTGTATGTCTTAGTTACTGGGTGTCAGTGTATGTCTTTGTTACTTGGTGCAAGTGTATGTCAGAATACTTGGTGTAAGTGTATGTCTTTGTTACTTGGTGTAATTGTCTGTCTTTGTTACTTGGTGTAAGTGTATGTCTTTGTTACTTGGTGTCAGTGTATGTCTTTGTTACTGGGTGTCAGTGTGTGTCTTTGTGACTTGGTGTCAGTGTATGTCTTTGTTACTAGGTGGAAGTGTGTGTCTGTGTTACTGGGTATCAGTGTATGTCTTTGTTACTTGGTGTCAGTGTATGTCTTTGTTACTGGGTGTCAGTGTGTGTCTTTCTGACTTGGTGTCAGTGTATGTCTTTGTTACTTGGTGTCAGTGTGTGTCAGTGTTCCTGGGTGTCAGTGTATGTCCTTGTTACTTGATGTAAGTGTATGTCTTTGTTACTTGGTGTCAGTGTATGTGTTTGTGACTTGTTGTCAGTGGATTTCTTTGTTACTGGGCGTCAGTGTATGTCTTTGTTACTTGGTGTAAGTGCATGTCAAAATACATGGTGTAAGTGTATGTCTGTGTTACTGGGTATCAGTGTATGTCTTTGTGACTTGGTGTCAGTGTATGTCTTTGTTACTGGGTGTCAGTGTGTGTATTTGTGACTTGGTGTCATTGTATGTCTGTGTTACTGGGTATCAGTGTATGTCTTTGTTACTTGGTGTCAGTGTATGTCTTTGTTACTGGGTGTCAGTGTGTGTCTTTGTTACTTGGTGTAAGTGTGTGTCTGTGTTACTGTGTATCATTGTATGTCTTTGTTATTTGGTGGCAGTGTATGTCAAAATACTTGGTGTAAGTGTATGTCTTTGTTACTTGGTGTAAGTGTGTGTCTTTGTTACTTGGTGTCATTGTGGGTCTGTGTTCCTGGGTGTCATTGTGGGTCTGTGTTCCTGGGTGTTAGTGTATGTCTTTGTTACTTGGTGTCAGTGGATTTCTTTGTTACTGGCTGTCAGTGTATGTCTTTGTTACTTGGTGTAAGTGTATGTCAAAATACTTGGTGTAAGTGTATGTCTGTGTTACTGTGTATCATTGTATGTCTTTGTTATTTGGTGGCAGTGTATGTCAAAATACTTGGTGTAAGTGTATGTCTTTGTTACTTGGTGTAAGTGTGTGTCTTTGTTACTTGGTGTCATTGTGGGTCTGTGTTCCTGGGTGTTAGTGTATGTCTTTGTTACTTGGTGTCAGTGGATTTCTTTGTTACTGGCTGTCAGTGTATGTCTTTGTTACTGGGTGTAAGTGTATGTCAAAGTACTTCGTGTAAGTGTATGTCTTTGTTACTTGGTGTAAGTGTGCGTCTGTGTTACTGGGTATCAGCGTCTGTCTTTGTTACTGGGTATCAGTGTATGTCTTTGTGACTTGGTGTCAGTGTATGTCTTTGTTACTGGGTGTCAGTGTGTGTCTTTGTTACTGGGTGTCAGTGTGTGTCTTTGTTACTGGGTGTCAGTGTGTGTCTTTGTTACTTGGTGTAAGTGTGTGTCTTTGTTACTTGGTGTCAGTGTTTGTCTGTGTTCCTGGGTGTCAGTGTATGACTTTGTGACTTGGTGTCATTGTATGTCTTTGTTACTGGGTGTCAGTGTGTGTCTGTGATACTGGTTATCAGTGTATGTCTTTGTTACTTGGTGTCAGTTTATGTCTTTGTTACTTGGTGTAAATATATGTCTTTTTTACTTGGTGTAAGTGTATGTCAAAATACTTGGTGTAAGTGTATGTCTGTGTTACTTGGTGTAAGTGTATGTCTGTGTTACTTGGTGGAAGTGTGCGTCTGTGTTACTGGGTATCAGTGTATGTCTTTGTGACTTGGTGTCAGTGTATGTCTTTGTTACTGGGTGTCAGTGTGTGTCTTTGTGACTTGATGTCAGTGTATGTCTTTGTTACTTGGTGTAAGTGTGTGTCTGTGTTACTGGGTATCAGTGTATGTCTTTGTTACTTGGTGTAAGTGTGTGTCTTTGTTACTTGGTGTCAGTGGATTTCTTTGTCACTGCGTGTCAGTGTATGTCTTTGTTACTTGGTGTAAGTGTATGTCAAAATAATTTGTGTAAGTGTATGTCTGTGTTACTTGGTGTAATCGTCTGTCTTTGTTACTTGGTGTCAGTGTATGTCTGTGTTTCTTGGAGTAAGTGTGTGTCTGTGTTACTTGGTGTAAGTGTGTGTCTTTGTTACTTGGTGTCAGTGTATGTCTTTCTTACTTGGTGTCAGTGTATGTCTGTGTTACTTGGTGTAAGTGTGTGCCTGTGTTACTGGGTATCAGTGTATGTCTTTGTTACTTGGTGTCAGAGTATGTCTGTGTTACTTGGTGTAAGTGTGTGTCTGTGTTACTGGGTGTCAGTGTGTGTCTGTGTTACTTGGTGTAAGTGTCTGTCTTTGTTACTTGCTGTCCGTGTGTGTCTGTGTTACTGGGTGTCAGTGTATGTCTTTGTTACTGGGTGTCAGTGTATGTCTTTGTTACTGGGTGTAAGTGTGTGTCTGTGTTAGTGTGTATCAGTGTATGCCTTTGTTACTTGGTGTAAGTGGGTGTCTGTGTTACTGGGTATCTGTGTGTCTTTGTTACTTGGTGTCAGTGTATGTCTGTGTTAGTTGGTGTAAGTGTGTGACTGTGTTACTGGGTATCAGGGTATGTCTTTGTGACTTGGTGTCAGTTTATGACTTTGTTACTGGGTGTCAGTGTGTGTCTTTGTGACTTGGTGTCAGTGTATGTCTTTGTTACTTGGTGTAAGTGTATGTCTGTGTTACTGGGTATCAGTGTATTTCTTTGTTACTTGGTGTAAGTGTATGTCAAAATACTTGGTGTAAGTGTATGTCTTTGTTACTTGGTGTAATTGTCTGTCTTTGTTACCTGGTGTCAGTGTATGTCTGTGTTACTTGGTGTAAGTGTGTGTCTTTGTTACTTGGTGTAAGCGTATGTCTGTGTTACATGGTGTAAGTGTGTGTCTGTGTTACTGGGTATCAGTGTATGTTTTAGTTACTTGGTGTAAGTGTGTGTCTATGTTACTGGGTATCAGTGTATGTCTTTGTTACTTGGTGTCAGTGTATGACTTTGTTTCTTCGTGTAAGTGTATGTCTTTGTTACTTGGTGTCAGTGTATGTCTGTGTTACATGGTGTAAGTGTGTGTCTGTGTTACTGGGTATCAGTATATGTCTTTGTTACTTGGTGTAAGTGTGTGTCTGTGTTACTGGGTATCAGTGTATGTCTTTGTTACTTGGTGTCAGTGTATGTCTTTGTTACTTGGTGTAAGTGTATGTCTTTGTTACTTGGTGTCAGTGTATGTCTTTGTTACTTGGTGTACGTGTGTGTCTGTGTTACTTGGTGTAAGTGTGTGTCTGTGTTACTTGGTGTCCGTGTGTGTCTGTGTTACTTGGTGTCCGTGTGTGTCTGTGTTACTGGGTGTCAGTGTATGTCTTTGTTACCTGATGTCAGTGTATGTCTGTGTTACTTGGTGTAAGTGTGTGTCTGTGTGACTGGGTATCAGTGTATGTCTTTGTTACTTGGTGTAAGTGTGTGTCTGTGTTACTGGGTATCAGTGTATGTCTTTGTAACTTGGTGTCAGTGTATGTCTTTGTTACTTGGTGTAAGTGTGTGTCTGTGTTACTGGGTGTCAGTGTATGTCTTTGTTACTGAGTGTCAGTGTATGTCTTTGTTAATTGGTGTAAGTGTGTGTCTGTGTTACTGTGTATCAGTGTCTGTCTTTGTTACTTGGTGCAAGTGTGTGTCTGTGTTACTGGGTATCTGTGTGTCTTTGTTACTTGGTGTAAGTGTATGTCTTTGTTACTTGGTGTCAGTGTATGTCTTTGTTACTGGGTGTCAGTGTGTGTCTGTGTTACTTGGTGTAAGTGTGTGCCTTTGTTACTTGGTGTCCGTGTGTGTCTGTGTTACTGGGTGTCAGTGTATGTCTTTGTTACCTGGTGTCAGTGTATGTCTTTGTTACATGGTGTAAGTGTGTGTCTGTGTTACTGGGTATCAGTATCCGTCTTTGTTACTTGGTGGAAGTGTGTGCCTGTGTTACTGGGTATCAGTGTATGTCTTTGTTACTTGGTGTCAGTGTATGTCTGTGTTACTTGGTGTAAGTGTGTGTCTGTGTTACTGGGTATCATGGTATGTCTTTGTGACTTGGTGTCAGTTTATGACTTTGTTACTGGGTGTCAGTGTGTGTCTTTGTGACTTGGTGTCAGTGTATGTCTTTGTTACTTGGTGTAAGTGTATGTCTGTGTTACTGGGTAACAGTGTATTTCTTTGTTACTTGGTGTCAGTGTATGTCAAAATACTTGGTGTAAGTGTATGTCTTTGTTACTTTGTGTAATTGTCTGTCTTTGTTACCTGGTGTCAGTGTATGTCTGTGTTACTTGGTGTAAGTGTGTGTCTTTGTTACTTGGTGTAAGCGCATGTCTGTGTTACATGGTGTAAGTGTGTGTCTCTGTTACTGGGTATCAGTGTATGTTTTTGTTACTTGGTGTAAGTGTGTGTCTGTGTTACTGGGTATCAGTGTATGTCTTTGTTACTTGGTGTCAGTGTATGTCTGTTACTTGGTGTAAGTGTGTGTCTGTGTGACTGGTTATCAGTGTATGTCTTTGTTACTTGGTATAAGTGTGTGCCTGTGTTACTGGGTATCAGTGGATGTCTTTGTAACTTGGTGTCAGTGTATGTCTTTGTTACTTGGTGTAAGTGTGTGTCTGTGTTACTGGGTGTCAGTGTATGTCTTTGTTACTGAGTGTCAGTGTATGTCTTTGTTAATTGGTGTAAGTGTGTGTCTGTGTTACTGTGTATCAGTGTCTGTCTTTGTTACTTGGTGCAAGTGTGTGTCTGTGTTACTGGGTATCTGTGTATGCCTTTGTTACTTGGTGTCAGTGTATGTCTGTGTTAGTCGGTGTAAGTGTGTGACTGTGTTACTGGGTATCAGTGTATGTCTTTGTTACTTGGTGTCAGTGTATGACTTTGTTACTGGGTGTCAGTGTGTGTCTTTGTGACTTGGTGTCAGTGTATGTCGTTGTTACTTGGTGTAAGTGTATGTCTGTGTTACTGGGTATCAGTGTATGTCTTTGTTACTTGCTGTCAGTGTATGTCAAAATACTTGGTGTATGTGTATGTCTTTGTTACTTGGTGTAATTGTCTGTCTTTGTTACCTGGTGTCAGTGTATGTCTGTGTTACTTGGTGTAAGTGTGTGTCTTTGTTACTGGGTATCAGTGTATGTTTTGTTATTGATGTAAGTGTGTGTCTGTGTTACTGGGTATCAGTGTCTGTCTTTGTTACTTGGTGTCAGTGTATGTCTTTGTTTCTTCGTGTAAGTGTATGTCTTTGTTACTTGGTGTCAGTGTATGTCTGTGTTACATGGTGTAAGTGTGTGTCTGTGTTACTTGGTGTCAGTGTATGTCTTTGTTACTTGGTGTACGTGTGTGTCTGTGTTACTGGGTGTCAGTGTGTGTCTGTGTTACTTGGTGTAAGTGTGTGTCTTTGTTACTTGGTGTCCGTGTGTGTCTGTGTTACTGGGTGTCAGTGTATGTCTTTGTTACCTGGTGTCAGTGTATGTCTTTGTTACATGGTGTAAGTGTGTGTCTGTGTTACTGGGTATCAGTATCCGTCTTTGTTACTTGGTGTAAGTGTGTGCCTGTGTTACTGGGTATCAGTGTATGTCTTTGTTACTTGGTGTCAGTGTATGTCTGTGTTACTTGGTATAAGTGTGTGTCTGCGTGACTGGGTATCAGTGTATGTCTTTGTTACTTGTTGTAAGTGTGTGTCTGTGTTACTGGGTATCAGTGTATGTCTTTGTTACTTGGTGTCAGTGTATGTCTTTGTTACTTTGTGTAAGTGTGTGTCTGTGTTACTGGGTGTAAGTGTTTGTCTGTGTAACTGGGTATCAGTGTATGTCTTTGTTACTTGGTGTCAGTGTATGTCTGTGTTACTTGGTGTAAGTGTGTGCCTGTGTTACTGGGTATCAGTGTATGTCTTTGTTACTTGGTGTCAGAGTATGTCTGTGTTACTTGGTGTAAGTGTGTGTCTGTGTTACTGGGTGTCAGTGTGTGTCTGTGTTACTGGGTGTAAGTGTCTGTCTTTGTTACTTGCTGTCCGTGTGTGTCTGTGTTACTGGGTGTCAGTGTATGTCTTTGTTACTGGGTGTCAGTGTATGTCTTTGTTACTGGGTGTAAGTGTGTGTCTGTGTTAGTGTGTATCAGTGTATGCCTTTGTTACTTGGTGTAAGTGGGTGTCTGTGTTACTGGGTATCTGTGTGTCTTTGTTACTTGGTGTCAGTGTATGTCTGTGTTAGTTGGTGTAAGTGTGTGACTGTGTTACTGGGTATCAGGGTATGTCTTTGTGACTTGGTGTCAGTTTATGACTTTGTTACTGGGTGTCAGTGTGTGTCTTTGTGACTTGGTGTCAGTGTATGTCTTTGTTACTTGGTGTAAGTGTATGTCTTTGTTACTTGGTGTAAGTGTATGTCTGTGTTACTGGGTATCAGTGTATTTCTTTGTTACTTGGTGTAAGTGTATGTCAAAATACTTGGTGTAAGTGTATGTCTTTGTTACTTGGTGTAATTGTCTGTCTTTGTTACCTGGTGTCAGTGTATGTCTGTGTTACTTGGTGTAAGTGTGTGTCTTTGTTACTTGGTGTAAGCGTATGTCTGTGTTACATGGTGTAAGTGTGTGTCTGTGTTACTGGGTATCAGTGTATGTTTTAGTTACTTGGTGTAAGTGTGTGTCTATGTTACTGGGTATCAGTGTATGTCTTTGTTACTTGGTGTCAGTGTATGACTTTGTTTCTTCGTGTAAGTGTATGTCTTTGTTACTTGGTGTCAGTGTATGTCTGTGTTACATGGTGTAAGTGTGTGTCTGTGTTACTGGGTATCAGTATATGTCTTTGTTACTTGGTGTAAGTGTGTGTCTGTGTTACTGGGTATCAGTGTATGTCTTTGTTACTTGGTGTCAGTGTATGTCTTTGTTACTTGGTGTAAGTGTATGTCTTTGTTACTTGGTGTAAGTGTATGTCTTTGTTACTTGGTGTAAGTGTATGTCTTTGTTACTTGGTGTCAGTGTATGTCTTTGTTACTTGGTGTACGTGTGTGTCTGTGTTACTTGGTGTAAGTGTGTGTCTGTGTTACTTGGTGTCCGTGTGTGTCTGTGTTACTGGGTGTCAGTGTATGTCTTTGTTACCTGATGTCAGTGTATGTCTGTGTTACTTGGTGTAAGTGTGTGTCTGTGTGACTGGGTATCAGTGTATGTCTTTGTTACTTGGTGTAAGTGTGTGTCTGTGTTACTGGGTATCAGTGTATGTCTTTGTAACTTGGTGTCAGTGTATGTCTTTGTTACTTGGTGTCCGTGTGTGTCTGTGTTACTGGGTGTCAGTGTATGTCTTTGTTACTGAGTGTCAGTGTATGTCTTTGTTAATTGGTGTAAGTGTTTGTCTGTGTTACTGGGTATCAGTATCCGTCTTTGTTACTTGGTGGAAGTGTGTGCCTGTGTTACTGGGTATCAGTGTATGTCTTTGTTACTTGGTGTCAGTGTATGTCTGTGTTACTTGGTGTAAGTGTGTGTCTGTGTTACTGGGTATCATGGTATGTCTTTGTGACTTGGTGTCAGTTTATGACTTTGTTACTGGGTGTCAGTGTGTGTCTTTGTGACTTGGTGTCAGTGTATGTCTTTGTTACTTGGTGTAAGTGTATGTCTGTGTTACTGGGTATCAGTGTATTTCTTTGTTACTTGGTGTCAGTGTATGTCAAAATACTTGGTGTAAGTGTATGTCTTTGTTACTTTGTGTAATTGTCTGTCTTTGTTACCTGGTGTCAGTGTATGTCTGTGTTACTTGGTGTAAGTGTGTGTCTTTGTTACTTGGTGTAAGCGCATGTCTGTGTTACATGGTGTAAGTGTGTGTCTCTGTTACTGGGTATCAGTGTATGTTTTTGTTACTTGGTGTAAGTGTGTGTCTGTGTTACTGGGTATCAGTGTATGTCTTTGTTACTTGGTGTCAGTGTATGTCTGTTACTTGGTGTAAGTGTGTGTCTGTGTGACTGGTTATCAGTGTATGTCTTTGTTACTTGGTATAAGTGTGTGCCTGTGTTACTGGGTATCAGTGGATGTCTTTGTAACTTGGTGTCAGTGTATGTCTTTGTTACTTGGTGTAAGTGTGTGTCTGTGTTACTGGGTGTCAGTGTATGTCTTTGTTACTGAGTGTCAGTGTATGTCTTTGTTAATTGGTGTAAGTGTGTGTCTGTGTTACTGTGTATCAGTGTCTGTCTTTGTTACTTGGTGCAAGTGTGTGTCTGTGTTACTGGGTATCTGTGTATGCCTTTGTTACTTGGTGTCAGTGTATGTCTGTGTTAGTCGGTGTAAGTGTGTGACTGTGTTACTGGGTATCAGTGTATGTCTTTGTTACTTGGTGTCAGTGTATGACTTTGTTACTGGGTGTCAGTGTGTGTCTTTGTGACTTGGTGTCAGTGTATGTCGTTGTTACTTGGTGTAAGTGTATGTCTGTGTTACTGGGTATCAGTGTATGTCTTTGTTACTTGCTGTCAGTGTATGTCAAAATACTTGGTGTATGTGTATGTCTTTGTTACTTGGTGTAATTGTCTGTCTTTGTTACCTGGTGTCAGTGTATGTCTGTGTTACTTGGTGTAAGTGTGTGTCTTTGTTACTGGGTATCAGTGTATGTTTTGTTATTGATGTAAGTGTGTGTCTGTGTTACTGGGTATCAGTGTCTGTCTTTGTTACTTGGTGTCAGTGTATGTCTTTGTTTCTTCGTGTAAGTGTATGTCTGTGTTACATGGTGTAAGTGTGTGTCTGTGTTACTTGGTGTACGTGTGTGTCTGTGTTACTGGGTGTCAGTGTGTGTCTGTGTTACTTGGTGTAAGTGTGTGTCTGTGTTACTTGGTGTAAGTGTGTGTCTTTGTTACTTGGTGTCCGTGTGTGTCTGTGTTACTGGGTGTCAGTGTATGTCTTTGTTACCTGGTGTCAGTGTATGTCTTTGTTACATGGTGTAAGTGTGTGTCTGTGTTACTGGGTATCAGTATCCGTCTTTGTTACTTGGTGTAAGTGTGTGCCTGTGTTACTGGGTATCAGTGTATGTCTTTGTTACTTGGTGTCAGTGTATGTCTGTGTTACTTGGTATAAGTGTGTGTCTGCGTGACTGGGTATCAGTGTATGTCTTTGTTACTTGTTGTAAGTGTGTGTCTGTGTTACTGGGTATCAGTGTATGTCTTTGTTACTTGGTGTCAGTGTATGTCTTTGTTACTTGGTGTCAGTGTATGTCTTTGTTACTAGGTGTCAGTGTATGTCTGTGTTACTTGGGGTAAGTTTGTGTCTTTGATACTTGGTGTAAGTGTATGCCTTTGTTACTTGGTGTCAGTGTATGTCTTTGTTACTTGGTGTAAGTGTGTGCCTTTGTTACTTGGTGTAAGTGTATGTCTTTGTTACTTGGTGTCAGTGTATGTCTTTGTTACTTGGTGTCAGTGTATGTCTTTGTTACTTGGTGTCAGTGTATGTCTTTGTTACTTGGTGTCAGTGTATGTCTTTGTTACTTGGTGTAAGTGTATGTATTTGTTACTTGGTGTAAGTGTATGTATTTGTTACTTGGTGTCAGTTTATGTCTGTGTTACTTGGTGTAAGTGTGTGTCTTTGTTACATGGTGTCAGTGTATGTCTTTGTGACTTGGTGTCAGTGTATGTCAAAATACTTGGTGTCAGTGTATATCTTTGTTACTTGGTGTAATTGTCTGTCTTTGTTAATTGGTGTCAGTGTGAGTCTGTGTTACTAGGTGTCAGTGTGTGTCTGTGTTACTGGGTATCAGTGTCTGTCTTTGTTACTTGGTGTCAGTGGATGTCAAAATACTTGGTGTAAGTGTATATCTTTGTTACTTGGTGTAATTGTCTGTCTTTGTTACTTGGTGTCAGTGTATGTCTGTGTTACTTGGTGTCAGTGTGTGTCTTTGTTACATGGTGTCAGTGTATGTCTTTGTTACCTGGTGTCAGTGTGTGTCTGAGTTACTGGGCATCAGTGTATGTCTTTTTTACTGGGTGTAAGTGTGTGTCTCCGTTACTGGGTATCAGTGTATGTCTTTGTGACTTGGTGTCAGTGTATGTCAAAATACTTGGTGTCAGTGTACGTCTGTGTTACATGGTGTAAGAGTGTGTCTGTGTTACTGGGTATCAGTGTATGTCTTTGTTACTTGGTGTAAGTGTGTGTCTGTGTTACTTGGTGTCAGTGTATGTCTTTGTTACTTGGTGTAAGTGTATGTCTTTGTTACTTGGTGTCAGTGTATGTCTTTGTTACTTGGTGTCAGTGTATGTCTTTGTTACTTGGTGTCAGTGTGTGTCTGTGTTACTGGGTGTCAGTGTGTGTCCGTGTGTCTTGCTGTAAGTTTGTGTCTTTGTTACTTGGTGTCCGTGTGTGTCTGTGTTCAGGGTATCAGTGTCCGTCTTTGTTACTTGGTGTAAGTGTGTGCCTGTGTTACTGGATATCAGTGTATGTCTTTGTTACTTGGTGTCAGTGTATGTCTGTGTTACTTGGTGTAAGTGTGTGTCTGTGTTACTGGGTATCAGTGTATGTCTTTGTTACTTGGTGTAAGTGTGTGTCTGTGTTACTGGGTATCAGTGTATGTCTTTGTTACTTGGTGTCAGTGTATGTCTCCGTTACTTGGTGTCAGTGTATGTCAAAATACTTGGTGTAAGTGTGTGTCTTCTTTACTTATTGTAAGTGTATGCCTTTGTTACTTGGTGTCAGTGTATGTCTTTGTTAATTGGTGTAAGTGTGTGCCTGTGTTACTGTGTATCAGTGTATGTCTTTGTTACTTGGTGTCAGTGTATGTCTTTGTTAATTGGTGTAAGTGTATGTCTTTGTTACTTGGTGTCAGTTTATGTCTTTGTTACTTGGTGTAAGTGTGTGTCTGTGTTACTGGGTGTCAGTGTGTGTCTGTGTTACTTGGTGTCCGTGTGTGTCTGTGTTACTGGGTGTCAGTTTCTGTCTTTGTTACTTGGTGTCAGTGTATGTTTTGTTACTTGGTGTAAGTGTGTGTCTGTGTTACTGGGTATCAGTGTCTGTCTTTGTTACTTGGTGTAAGTGTGTGTCTGTGTTACTGGGTATCAGTGTATGTCTTTGTTACTTGGTGTCAGTGTATGTCTGTGTTACTTGGTGTAAGTGTGTGTCTGTGTTACTGGGTATCAGTGTATGTCTTTGTGACTTTGTGTCAGTGTATGTCTTTGTTACTGGGTGTCAGTGTGTGTCTTTTTGACTTGGTGTCAGTGTATGTCTTTGTTACTTGGTGTAAGTGTGTGTCGGTGTTACTGGTTATCAGTGTATGTCTTCGTTACTTGGTGTCAGTGTATGTCTGTGTTACTTGGTGTAAGTGTGTGTCTGTGTTACTGGGTGTCAGTGTATGTCTTTGTTACTTTGTGTAAGTGTGTGTCTGTGTTACTGGGTGTAAGTGTGTGTCTGTGTAACTGGGTATCAGTGTATGTCTCTGTTACTTGGTGTCAGTGTATGTCAAAATACTTGGTGTAAGTGTATGTCTTTGTTGCTTGGTGTAATTGTCTGTCTTTGTTACTTGGTGTCAGTGTATGTCTTTGTTACTTGGTGTAAGTGTGTGTCTTTGTTACTTATTGTAAGTGTATGCCTTTGTTACTTGGTGTCAGTGTATGCCTTTGTTAATTGGTGTAAGTGTGTGCCTGTGTTACTGTGTATCAGTGTATGTCTTTGTTACTTGGTGTCAGTGTATGTCTTTGTTAATTGGTGTAAGTGTATGTCTTTGTTAATTGGTGTCAGTTTATGTCTTTGTTACTGGGTGTCAGTGTGTGTCTGTGTTACTGGGTGTCAGTGTATGTCTTTGTTACTTGGTGTCAGTGTATGTCTGTGTTACTTGGTGTAAGCGTGTGTCTGTGTTACTGGGTATCAGTGTATGTCTTTGTGACTTTGTGTCAGTGTATGTCTTTGTTACTGGGTATCAGTGTGTGTCTGTGTTACTGGGTATCAGTGTATGTCTTTGTTACTTGGTGTCAGTGTATGTCTGTGTTACTTGGTGTAAGTGTGTGTCTGTGTTACTGGGTATCAGTGTATGTCTTTGTGACTTTGTGTAAGTGTATGTCTTTGTTACTGGGTGTCAGTGTGTGTCTTTGTGACTTGGTGTCAGTGTATGTCTTTGTTACTTGGTGTAAGTGTGTGTCTGTGTTACTGGGTATCAGTGTATGTCATTGTTAATTGGTGTCAGTGTATGTCAAAATACTTGGTGTCAGTGTATGTCTTTGTTACTGGGTGTCAGTGTGTGTCTTTGTGACTTGGTGTGAGTGTATGTCTTTGTTACTTGGTGTAAGTGTGTGTCTGTGTTACTGGGTATCGGTGTATGTCATTGTTAATTGGTGTCAGTGTATGTCAAAATACTTGGTGTCAGTGTATGTCTTTGTTACTTGGTGTAAGTGTGTGTCGGTGTTACTGGTTATCAGTGTATGTCTTCGTAAATTGGTGTCAGTGTATGTCTGTGTTACTTGGTGTAAGTGTGTGTCTGTGTTACTGGGTATCAGTGTATGTCTGTGTTACTTGGTGTCAGTGTATGTCTGTTACTTGGTGTAAGTGTGTGTCAGTGTTACTGGGTATCAGTGTATGTCTTTGTTACTTTGTGTCAGTGTATGTCTGTGTTACTTGGTGTAAGTGTGTGTCTGTGTTACTGGGTATCTGTGTATGTCTTTTTTACTTGGTGTAAGAGTGTGTCTGTGTTACTGGGTATCTGGGTACCCAGAATCGAACCCGGGTCCCTGGAGCTGTGAGGCTGCAGTGCTAACCGCTGCGCCACTGTGCCGCCCAGTGTGTGTCTGTGTTACTGGGTGGCAATGTATGTCTTTGTTACTTGGTGTAAGTTTGTGTCTGTGTTACTTGGTGTAAGTGTGTGCCTTTGTTACTTGGTGTCCGTGTGTATCTGTGTTATTGGGTGTCAGTGCATGTCATTGCTACTGGGTGTCAGTGTATGTCTTTGTTACTTGGTGTAAGTGTGTGTCTGTGTTTCTGGTTATCAGTGCATGTCTGTGTTACTGGGTGTCAGTGTATGTCTGTGTTACTTGGTGTAAGTGTGTGTCTTTGTTAATTGTTTTCAGTGTGTGTCTGTGTTACTTGGTGTAAGTGTATGTCTTTGTTACTTGGTGTCAGTGTTTGTCTGTGTTACTGGGTGTTCAGTATATGTCTTTGTTACTGGGTGTCAGTGTATTCTTTGTTACTTGGTGTAAGTGTGTGTCTGTGTTACTGAGTATCAGTGTCAGTCTTTGTTACTTGGTGTAAGTGTGTGTCTGTGTTACTGGGTATCAGTGTATATCTTTGTTACTTGCTGTCAGTGTATGTCTGTCTTACTTGGTGTAAGTGTGTGTCTGTGTTACTGAGTAACAGTGTATGTCTTTGTGACTTGGTGTCATTGTATGCCTTTGTTACTGGGTGTCAGTGTGTGTCTTTATGACTTGGTGTCAGTATATGTCTTTGTTACTTGGTGTAAGTGTGTCTCTGTGTTACTGGGTATCAGTGTATGTCTTTGTTACTTGGTGTCAGTGTTTGTCAAAATACTTGGTGTCAGTGTATGTCTGTGTTACTTGGTGTAAGTGTATCTCTTTGTTACTTGGTGTCAGTGTATGTCTTTGTTACATGGTGTCAGTGTATGTCTGTGTTACTGGGCATCAGTGTATGTCTTTGTGACCTGGTATCAGTGTATGTCTTTGTGACTTGGTATCAGTGTATGTCTTTGTGACCTGGTGTCAGTGTATGTCTTTGTGACCTGGTGTCAGTGTATGTCTTTGTGACCTGGTGTCAGTGTATGTCTTTGTGACCTGGTGTCAGTGTATGTCTTTGTGACCTGGTGTCAGTGTATGTCTTTGTTACTTGGTGTAATTGTCTGTCTTAGTTACTTGGTGTCAGTGTATGTCTGCGTTACTTGGTGTCAGTGTATTTCTGTGTTACTTGGTGTAATCGTCTGTCTTTGTTACTTGGTGTCAGTGTATGTCTGTGTTTCTTGGTGTAAGTGTGTGTCTTTGTTAATTGGTGTAAGTGTATGTCTTTGTTACTTGGTGTCAGTGTATGTCTTTCTTACTTGGTGTCAGTGTATGTCTGTGTTACTTGGTGTAAGTGTGTGCCTGTGTTACTGGGTATCAGTGTATGTCTTTGTTACTTGGTGTCAGAGTATGTCTGTGTTACTTGGTGTAAGTGTGTGTTTGTGTTACTGGGTGTCAGTGTGTGTCTGTGTTAGTTGGTGTAAATGTGTGACTGTGTAACTGGGTATCATGGTATGTCTTTGTGACTTGGTGTAAGTGTATGTCTGTTACTGGGTATCAGTGTATGTCTTTGTTAATTGGTGTCAGTGTATGTCAAAATACTTGGTGAAAGTGTACGTCTTTGTTACTTGGTGTAATTGTCTGTCTTTGTTACCTGGTGTCAGTGTATGTCTGTGTTACTTGGTGTAAGTGTGTGTCTTTGTTACTTGGTGTAAGCGTATGTCTGTGTTACATGGTCTAAGTGTGTGTCTCTGTTACTGGGTATCAGTGTATGTTTTTGTTACTTGGTGTAAGTGTGTGTCTGTGTTACTGGGTATCAGTGTATGTCTTTGTTACTTGGTGTCAGTGTATGTCTTTGTTTCTTCGTGTAAGTGTATGTCTTTGTTTCTTGGTGTCAGTGTATGTCTGTGTTACATGGTGTAAGTGTGTGTCTCTGTTACTGGGTATCAGTATATGTCTTTGTTACTTGGTGTAAGTGTGTGTCTGTGTTACTTGGTGTCAGTGTATGTCTTTCTTACTTGGTGTCAGTGTATGTCTGTGTTACTTGGTGTAAGTGTGTGTCTGTGTTACTGGGTGTCAGTGTGTGTCTGTGTTACTTGGTGTAAGTGTGTGTCTTTGTTACTTGGTGTCCGTGTGTGTCTGTGTTACTGGGTGTCAGTGTATGTCTTTGTTACCTGGTGTCAGTGTATGTCTTTGTTACATGGTGTAAGTGTGTGTCTGTGTTACTGGGTATCAGTATCCGTCTTTGTTACTTGGTGGAAGTGTGTGCCAGTGTTACTGGGTATCAGTGTATGTCTTTGTTACTTGGTGTCAGTGTATGTCTGTGTTACTTGGTGTAAGTGTGTGTCTGTGTGACTGGGTATCAGTGTATGTCTTTGTTACTTGGTGTAAGTGTGTGACTGTGTTACTGGGTATCATGGTATGTCTTTGTGACTTGGTGTCAGTGTATGACTTTGTTACTGGGTGTCAGTGTGTGTCTTTGTGACTTGGTGTCAGTGAATGTCTTTGTTACTTGGTGTAAGTGTGTGTCTGTGTCACTGGGTATCAGTGTATGTCTTTGTTACTTGCTGTCAGTGTATGTCAAAATACTTGGTGTAAGTGTATGTCTTTGTTACTTGGTGTAATTGTCTGTCTTTGTTACCTGGTGTCAGTGTATGTCTGTGTTACTTGGTGTAAGTGTGTGTCTTTGTTACTTGGTTGTAAGCGTATGTTTTTGTTACTTGGTGTAAGTGTGTGTCTGTGTTACTGGGTATCAGTGTATGTCTTTGTTACTTGGTGTCAGTGTATTTCAAAATACTTGGTGTAAGTGTATGTCTTTGATGCTTGGTGTAATTGTCTGTCTTTGTTACTAGGTGTCAGTGTATGTCTGTGTTACTTGGGGTAAGTGTGTGTCTTTGTTACTTGGTGTAAGTGTATGCCTTTGTTACTTGGTGTCAGTGTATGTCTTTGTTACTTGGTGTAAGTGTGTGCCTGTGTTACTGGGTATCAGTGTATGTCTTTGTTACTTGGTGTCAGTGTATGTCTTTGTTACTTGGTGTAAGTGTATGTCTTTGTTACTTTGTGTCAGTGTATGTCTGTGTTACTTGGTGTAAGTGTGTGTCTGTGTTACTGGGTATCTGTGTATGTCTTTTTTACTTGGTGTAAGTGTGTGTCTGTGTTACTGGGTATCTGGGTACCCAGAATCGAACCCGGGTCCCTGGAGCTGTGAGGCTGCAGTGCTAACCGCTGCACCACTGTGCCGCCCAGTGTGTGTCTGTGTTATTGGGTGGCAATGTATGTCTTTGTTACTTGGTGTAAGTTTGTGTCTGTGTTACTTGGTGTAAGTGTGTGCCTTTGTTACTTGGTGTCCGTGTGTATCTGTGTTATTGGGTGTCAGAGCATGTCATTGCTACTGGGTGTCAGTGTATGTCTGTGTTACTTGGTGTAAGTGTGTGTCTTTGTTACTTGTTTTCAGTGTGTGTCTGTGTTACTTGGTGTCAGTGTGTGTCTGTGTTACTTGGTGTCAGTGTGTGTCTGTGTTACTGGTTATCAGTGCATGTCTGTGTTACTGGGTGTCAGTGTATGTCTGTGTTACTTGGTGTCAGTGTGTGTCTGTGTTACTTGGTGTCAGTGTGTGTCTGTGTTACTTGGTGTCAGTGTGTGTCTGTGTTACTGGGTGTTCAGTATATGTCTTTGTTACTGGGTGTCAGTGTGTGTCTGTGTTACTGGGTATCAGTGTATATCTTTGTTACTTGCTGTCAGTGTATGTCTGTCTTACTTGGTGTAAGTGTGTGTCTGTGTTACTGAGTAACAGTGTATGTCTTTGTGACTTGGTGTCATTGTATGCCTTTGTTACTGGGTGTCAGTGTGTGTCTTTATGACTTGGTGTCAGTATATGTCTTTGTTACTTGGTGTAAGTGTGTCTCTGTGTTACTGGGTATCAGTGTATGTCTTTGTTACTTGGTGTAAGTGTATGTCTTTGTTACTTGGTGTAATTGTCTGTCTTTGTTACTTGGTGTCAGTGTAAGTCTGTGTTACTTGGTGTAAGTGTATCTCTTTGTTACTTGGTGTCAGTGTATGTCTTTGTTACATGGTGTCAGTGTGTGTCTGTGTTACTTGGTGTAAGTGTGTGTCTGTGTTACTGGGTATCAGTGTATGTCTTTGTTACTTTGTGTCAGTGTATGTCTTTTTTACTTGGTGTAAGTGTGTGTCTGTGTTACTGGGTATCTGGGTACCCAGAATCGAACCCGGGTCCCTGGAGCTGTGAGGCTGCAGAGCTAACCGCTGCGCCACTGTGCCGCCCAGTGTGTGTCTGTGTTATTGGGTGGCAATGTATGTCTTTGTTACTTGGTGTAAGTTTGTGACTGTGTTACTTGGTGTAAGTGTGTGCCTTTGTTACTTGGTGTCCGTGTGTATCTGTGTTATTGGGTGTCAGTGCATGTCATTGCTACTGGGTGTCAGTGTATGTCTTTGTTACTTGGTGTAAGTGTGTGTCTGTGTTTCTGGTTATCAGTGCATGTCTGTGTTACTGGGTGTCAGTGTATGTCTGTGTTACTTGGTGTAAGTGTGTGTCTTTGTTACTTGTTTTCAGTGTGTGTCTGTGTTACTTGGTGTCAGTGTGTGTCTGTGTTACTGGGTGTTCAGTATATGTCTTTGTTACTTGGTGTAAGTGTGTGTCTGTGTTACTTGGTGTAAGTGTGTGTCTGTGTTACTGAGTAACAGTGTATGTCTTTGTGACTTGGTGTCATTGTATGCCTTTGTTACTGGGTGTCAGTGTGTGTCTTTATGACTTGGTGTCAGTATATGTCTTTGTTACTTGGTGTAAGTGTGTCTCTGTGTTACTGGGTATCAGTGTATGTCTTTGTTACTTGGTGTCAGTGTTTGTCAAAATACTTGGTGTAAGTGTATGTCTTTGTTACTTGGTGTAATTGTCTGTCTTTGTTACTTGGTGTCAGTGTATGTCTGTGTTCCTTGGTGTCAGTGTATCTCTTTGTTACTTGGTGTCAGTGTATGTCTTTGTTACATGGTGTCAGTGTGTGTCTGTGTTACTGGGCATCAGTGTATGTCTTTGTGACCTGGTATCAGTGTATGTCTTTGTGACTTGGTATCAGTGTATGTCGTTGTGACCTGGTGTCAGTGTATGTCTTTGTTACTTGGTGTAATTGTCTGTCTTTGTTACTTGGTGTCAGTGTATGTCTGTGTTACTTGGTGTCAGTGTATGTCTGTGTTACTTGGTGTCAGTGTATGTCTGTGTTACTTGGTGTCAGTGTATGTCTGTGTTACTTGGTGTAATCGTCTGTCTTTGTTACTTGGTGTCAGTGTATGTCTGTGTTTCTTGGTGTAAGTGTGTGTCTTTGTTACTTGGTGTAAGTGTATGTCTTTGTTACTTGGTGTCAGTGTATGTCTTTGTTACTTGGTGTCAGTGTATGTCTTTCTTACTTGGTGTAAGTGTGTGCCTGTGTTACTGGGTATCAGTGTATGTCTTTGTTACTTGGTGTCAGAGTATGTCTGTGTTACTTAGTGTAAGTGTGTGTTTGTGTTACTGGGTGTCAGTGTGTGTCTGTGTTAGTTGGTGTAATTGTGTGACTGTGTTACTGGGTATCATGGTATGTCTTTGTGACTTGGTGTCAGTGTATGTCTGTGTTAGTTGGTGTAAGTGTGTGACTGTGTTACTGGGTATCATGGTATGTCTTTGTGACTTGGTGTAAGTGTATGTCTGTGTTACTGGGTATCAGTGTATGTCTTTGTTACTTGGTGTCAGTGTATGTCAAAATACTTGGTGTAAGTGTACGTCTTTGTTACTTGGTGTAATTGTCTGTCTGTGTTACCTGGTGTCAGTGTATGTCTGTGTTACTTGGTGTAAGTGTGTGTCTTTGTTACTTGGTGTAAGCGTGTGTCTGTGTTACATGGTGTAAGTGTGTGTCTCTGTTACTGGGTATCAGTGTATGTTTTTGTTACTTGGTGTAAGTGTGTGTCTGTGCTACTGGGTATCAGTGTATGTCTTTGTTACTTGGTGTCAGTGTATGTCTTTGTTTCTTCGTGTAAGTGTATGTCTTTGTTACTTGGTGTCAGTGTATGTCTGTGTTACATGGTGTAAGTGTATGTCTTTGTTACATGGTGTCAGTGTATGTCTTTGTTACTTGGTGTCAGTGTGTGTCTGTGTTACTGGGTGTAAGTGTGTGTCTGTGTTACTGGGTGTAAGTGTGTGTCTGTGTTACTGGGTGTCAGTGTATGTCTTTGTTACTGGGTGTCAGTGTATGTCTTTGTTACCTGGTGTCAGTGTATGTCTTTGTTACATTGTGTAAGTGTGTGTCTGTGTTACTGGGTATCAGTATCCGTCTTTGTTACTTGGTGGAAGTGTGTGCCTGTGTTACTGGGTATCAGTGTATGTCTTTGTTACTTGGTGTCAGTGTATGTCTGTGTTACTTGGTGTACGTGTGTGTCTGTGTGACTGGGTATCAGTGTATGTCTTTGTTACTTGGTGTAAGTGTGTGTCTGTGTTACTGGGTATCAGTTTATGTCTTTGTTACTTGGTGTCAGTGTATGTCTTTGTTACTTGGTGTAACTGTGTGTCTGTGTTACTGGGTGTCAGTGTATGTCTTTGTTACTGGGTGTCAGTGTATGTCTTTGTTACTGGGTGTCAGTGTATGTCTTTGTTACTGGGTGTCAGTGTATGTCTTTGTTACTGGGTGTCAGTGTATGTCTTTGTTACTGGGTGTCAGTGTATGTCTTTGTTACTGGGTGTCAGTGTATGTCTTTGTTACTGGGTGTCAGTGTATGTCTTTGTTAATTGGTGTAAGTGTGTGTCTGTGTTACTGTGTATCAGTGTCTGTCTTTGTTACTTGGTCTAAGTGTGTGTCTGTGTTACTGGGTATCTGTGTATGTCTTTGTTACTTGGTGTCAGTGTATGTCTGTGTTAGTTGGTGTAAGTGTGTGACTGTGTTACTGGGTATCATGGTATGTCTTTGTGACTTGGTGTCAGTGTATGACTTTGTTACTGGGTGTCAGTGTGTGTCTTTGTGACTTGGTGTCAGTGTATGTCTTTGTTACTTGGTGTCAGTGTATGTCTTTGTTACTTGGTGTAAGTGTGTCTCTGTGTTACTGGGTATCAGTGTATGTCTTTGTTACTTGCTGTCAGTGTATGTCAAAATACTTGGTGTCAGTGTATGTCTTTGTTACTTGGTGTAATTGTCTGTCTTTGTTACTTGGTGTCAGTGTATGTCAGTGTTACATGGTGGAAGTGTGTGTCTGTGTTACTTGTTGTCAGTGTATGTCTTTGTTACTTGGTGTAAGTGTGTGTCTGTGTTACTGGGTGTCAGTGTGTGTCTGTGTTACTTGGTGTAAGTGTGTGTCTTTGTTACTTGGTGTCCGTGTGTGTCTGTGTTACTGGGTGTCAGTGTATATCTTTGTTACCTGGTGTCAGTGTATGTCTTTGTTACATGGTGTAAGTGTGTGTCTGTGTTACTGGGTATCAGTGTATGTCTTTGTTACTTGGTGTCAGTGTATGTCTGTGTTACTTGGTGTAAGTGTGTGTCTGCGTGACTGGGTATCAGTGTATGTCTTTGTTACTTGTTGTAAGTGTGTGTCTGTGTTACTGGGTATCAGTGTATGTCTTTGTTACTTGGTGTCAGTGTATGTCTTTGTAACTTGGTGTAAGTGTGTGTCTGTGTTACTGGGTGTCAGTGTATGTCTTTGTTACTTTGTGTAAGTGTGCGTGTGTTACTGGGTGTAAGTGTGTGTCTGTGTAACTGGGTATCAGTGTATGTCTTTGTTACTTGGTGTCAGTGTATTTCAAAATACTTGGTGTAAGTGTATGTCTTTGTTGCTTGGTGTAATTGACTGTCTTTGTTACTAGGTGTCAGTGTATGTCTGTGTTACTTGGGGTAAGTGTGTGCCTGTGTTACTTGGTGTCAGTGTAGGTCTTTGTTACTTGGTATAAGTGTATGTCTTTGTTACTTGGTATAAGTGTATGTCTTTGTTACTTGGTATAAGTGTATGTCTTTGTTACTTGGTGTAAATGTGAGTCTGTGTTACTATGTGTCAGTGTGTGTCTGTGTTACTTGGTGTAAGTGTGTGTCTTTGTTACTTGGTGTCCGTGTGTGTCTGTGTTACTGTGTGTCAGTTTCTGTCTTTGTTAGTTGGTGTCAGTGTATGTTTTGTTACTTGGTGTAAGTGTGTGTCTGTGTTACTGGGTATCAGTGTCTGTCTTTGTCACTTGGTGTAACTGTGTGTCTGTGTTACCGGGTATCAGTGTATGTCTTTGTTACTTGGTGTCAGTGTGTGTCTGTGTTACTGGGTATCAGTGTATGTCTTTGTTACTAGGTGTAATTGCCTGTCTTTGTTACCTGGTGTCAGTGTATGTCTGTGTTACTTGGTGTAAGTGTGTGTCTTTGTTACTTGGTGTAAGCGTATGTCTGTGTTACTTGGTGTAAGTGTGTGTCTTTGTTACTTGGTGTCAGTGTATGTCTTTGTTACTTGGTGTAAGTGTGCGTCTGTGTTACTGGGTGTCAGTATATGTCTTTGTTACTTTGTGTAAGTGTGTGTCTGTGTTACTGGGTGTAAGTGTGTGTCTGTGTAACTGGGTGTCAGTGTGTGTCTGTGTTACTTGGTGTCAGTGTATGTCAGAATACTTGGTGTAAGTGTATGTCTTTGTTGCTTGGTGTAATTGTCTGTCTTTGTTACTTGGTGTCAGTGTATGTCTGTGTTACTTGGTGTAAATGTGTGTCTTTGTTACTTGGTGTAAGTGTATGTCTTTGTTACTTGGTATAAGTGTATGTCTTTGTTACTTGGTGTAAGTGTGTGGCTGTGTTACTGGGTGTCAGTGTGTGTCCGTGTTACTTGGTGTAAGTGTGTGTCTTTGTTACTGGGTGTCAGAGTGTGTCCGTGTTACTTGGTGTAAGTGTGTGTCTTTGTTACTTGGTGTCCGTGTGCGTCTGTGTTACTGGGTATCAGTGTATGTCTTTGTTACTTGGTGCCAGTGTATGTCTTTGTTACTTGGTATAAGTGTATGTCTTTGTTACTTGGTGTAAGTGTGTGGCTGTGTTACTGGGTGTCAGTGTGTGTCCGTGTTACTGGGTGTCAGTGTGTGTCTTTGTTACTGGGTGTCAGTGTGTGTCCGTGTTACTTGGTGTAAGTGTGTGTCTTTGTTACTTGGTGTCCGTGTGTGTCTGTGTTACTGGGTGTCAGTTTCTGTCTTTGTTACTTGGTGTCAGTGTATGTCTTTGTTACATGGTGTAAGTGTGTGTCTGTGTTACTGGTTATCAGTGTCTGTCTGTGTAACTGGGTGTCAGTGTATGCCTTTGTTACTTGGTGTCAGTGTATGTCTTTGTTACTTGGTGTAAGTGTGTGCCTGTGTTACTGGGTATCAGTGTATGTCTTTGTTACTTGGTGTCAGTGTATGTCTTTGTTACTTGGTATAAGTGTATGTCATTGTTACTTGGTGTAAGTGTGTGTCTGTGTTACTGGGTGTCAGTGTGTGTCCGTGTTACTTGGTGTAAGTGTGTGTCTTTGTTACTTGGTGTCAGTGTGTGTCCGTGTTACTTGGTGTCAGTGTGTGTCTTTGTTACTTGGTGTCCGTGTGTGTCGGTGTTAATGGGTGTCAGTTTCTGTCTTTGTTACTTGGTGTCAGTGTATGTCAAAATACTTGGTGTCAGTGTATGTCTTTGTTACTGGCTGTCAGTATGTGTCTTTGTGACTTGGTGTCAGTGTATGTCTGTGTTAGTTGGTGTAAGTGTGTGACTGTGTTACTGGGTATCATGGTATGTCTTTGTGACTTGGTGTCAGTGTACGACTTTGTTACTGGGTGTCAGTGTGTGTCTTTGTGACTTGGTGTAAGTGTGTGACTTTGTTACTGGGTGTCAGTGTGTGTCTTTGTGACTTGGTGTCAGTGTATGTCTTTGTTACTTGGTGTAAGTGTATGTCTGTGTTACTTGGTGTAAGTGTGTGTCTTTGTTACTTGGTGTAAGCGTATGTCTGTGTTACATGGTGTAAGTGTGTGTCTCTGTTACTGGGTATCAGTGTATGTTTTTGTTACTTGGTGTAAGTGTGTGTCTGTGTTACTGGGTTTCAGTGTATGTCTTTGTTACTTGGTGTCAGTGTATGTCTTTGTTTCTTCGTGTAAGTGTATGTCTTTGTTACTTGGTGTCAGTGTATGTCTGTGTTACATGGTGTAAGTGTGTGTCTGTGTTACTTGGTGTCAGTGTATGTCTTTGTTACTTGGTGTACGTGTGTGTCTGTGTTACTGGGTGTCAGTGTGTGTCTTTGTAACCTGGTGTCAGTGTATGTCTTTGTTACATGGTGTAAGTGTGTGTCTGTGTTACTGGGTATCAGTATCCGTCTTTGTTACTTGGTGTAAGTGTGTGCCTGTGTTACTGGGTATCAGTGTATGTCTTTGTTACTTGGTGTCAGTGTATGTCTGTGTTACTTGGTGTAAGTGTGTGTCTGCGTGACTGGGTATCAGTGTATGTCTTTGTTACTTGTTGTAACTGTGTGTCTGTGTTACTGGGTATCAGTGTATGTCTTTGTTACTTGGTGTCAGTGTATGTCTTTGTTACTTGGTGTCAGTGTATGTCAAAATACTTGGTGTAAGTGTATGTCTTTGTTGCTTGGTGTAATTGTCTGTCTTTGTTACTAGGTGTCAGTGTATGTCTGTGTTACTTGGGGTAAGTGTGTGTCTTTGTTACTTGGTGTAAGTGTATGCCTTTGTTACTTGGTGTAAGTGTGTGCCTGTGTTACTGGGTATCAGTGTATGTCTTTGTTACTTGGTGTCAGTGTATGTCTTTGTTACTTGGTGTAAGTGTCTGTCTTTGTTACTTGGTGTAAGTGTCTGTCTTTGTTACTTGGTGTCAGTGTATGTTTTCTTACTTGGTGTAAGTGAGTGTCTGTGTTACTGGGTATCAGTGTCTGTCTTTGTTACTTGGTGTAAGTGTGTGTCTGTGTTACCGGGTATCAGTGTATGTCTTTGTTACATGATGTCAGTGTATGTCTTTGTTACTGGGTGTCAGCGTGTGTCTTTGTGACTTGGTGTCAGCGTTTGTCTTTGTTACTTTGTGTAAGTGTGTGTCGGTGTTACTGGTTATCAGTGTATGTCTTTGTTACTTGGTGTCAGTGTATGTCTGTGTAAGTGTGTGTCTGTGTTACTGGGTATCAGTGTATGTCTGTTACTTGGTGTCAGTGTATGTCTGTGTTACTTGGTGTCAGTGTGTGTCTGTGTTACTGGGTATCAGTGTATGTCTTTGTTACTTTGTGTCAGTGTATGTCTGTGTTACTTGGTGTAAGTGTGTGTCTGTGTTACTGGGTATCAGTGTATGTCTTTGTTACTTGGTGTAAGTGTGTGTCTGTGTTACTGGGTATCTGGGTACCCAGAATCGAACCCGGGTCCCTGGAGCTGCGAGGCTGCAGTGCTAACCGGTGCGCCACTGTGCCGCCCAGTGTGTGTCTGTGTTACTGGGTGTCAATGTATGTATTTGTTACTTGGTGTAGGTATGTGTCTGTGTTACTTGGTGTAAGTGTGTGCCTTTGTTACTTGGTGTCCGTGTGTATCTGTGTTACTGGGTGTCAGTGCATGTCTTTGTTACTGGGTGTCAGTGTATGTCTGTGCTACTTGGTGTCAGTGTATGTCTTTGTTACTTGGTGTAAGTGTGTTTCTTTGTTATTTGGTGTCAGTGTGTGTCTGTGTTCCTGGGTGTCAGTGTATGTCTTTGTTACTGTGTATCAGTGCTTGTCACTGGGTGTCAGTGTGTGTCTGTGACACTATGTGTCAGTATTTAGTTTAGTTTAGAGATACAGCACTGAAAGAGGCCCTTCGGCCCACCGAGTCTGTGCCGACCATCAACCACCCATTTATACTAATCCTACACGAATCCCATATTCCAATAACATCCCCACCGGTCCCTATATATTTCCCTGCCACCTACCTATACTAGGGGCAATTTATAATGGCCAATTAACATATCAACCTGCAAGTCTTTGGCATGTGGGAGGAAACCTGAGCACCCGGAGGAAACCCACGCAGACACAGGGAGAACTTGCAAACTCCGCACAGGCAGTAACCAGAATCGAAATAGGGGCCCTGGAGCTGTGAGGCTGCAGTGCGAACCACTGCGCCACTGTGCCGCCCAGCGTGTGTCTTCGTTACTGTGTGTCAGTGTATGTCTTTGTTACTTGGTGTCAGTGTGTGTCTGTGTTACTGGGTGTCAGTGTGTTTGTTTTTGTTACTGGGTGTCAGTGTGTGTCTTAGTTACTGGGTATCAGTGTATGTCTTTGTTACTTGGTGTCAGTGTATGTCAAAATACTTGGTGTAATTGTCTGTCCTTGTTACTTGGTGTCAGTGTATGTCTTTGTTACTTGGTGTAAGTGTATGTCTTTGTTACTTGGTGTAAGTGTATGTCTTTGTTACTTGGTGTAAGTGTATGTCTGTGTTACTGGGTATCAGTGTATGTCTGTGTTACTGGGTATCAGTGTGTGTCTGTGTTACTGGGGGTCAGTGTGTGTTTCTAAATGGGTGTCAGTTGGTGTCTGTGTTACTGGGTATCAGTGTATGTCTTTGTTACTTGGTGTCAGTGTATGTGTTTGTGACTTGGTGTCAGTGTATGTCTTTGTTACTTGTTGTAAGTGTGTGTCTGTGTTACTGGGTATCAGTGTATGTCTGTGTTACTGGGGGTCAGTGTGTGTCTGTGTTACTGGGGGTCAGTGTGTGTTTCTAAATGGGTGTCAGTTTGTGTCTGTGTTACTGGGTATCAGTGTATGTCTTTGTTACTTGGTGTCAGTGTATGTGTTTGTGACTTGGTGCAAGTGTGTGTCTGTGTTTCTGGGTAACAGTGTATGTCTTTGTTACTTGTTGTCTGTGTATGTCTGTGTTCCTGTGTGTCAGTGTGTGACACTAGGTGTCAGTATTTAGTTTCGTTTAGAGAGACATCACTGAAACAGGCCCTTCGGCCCACCGAGTCTTTGCCGACCATAAACCACCCATTTATACTAATCCTACACGAATCCCTTATTCCAATAACATCCCCACCGTTCCCTATATATTTCCCTACCCCCTAACTATACTAGGGGCAATTTATAATGGCCAATTAACCTATCAAACTGCAAGTGTTTGGGAGAAAACAGGTGCACCCGGAGGAAACCCAAGCAGACACAGGGAGAACTTGCAAACTCCGCACAGGCAGTACCCAGAATCGAACCCGTGTCCCTGGAGCTGTGAGGCTGCAGTGCTAACCACTGCACCACTGTGCCGCCCAGTGTGTGTCTGTGTTACTTGGTGACAGTGTATGTCTTTGTTACTTGGTGTCAGTGTGTGTCTGTGTTACTGGGAATCAGTGTATGTCTTTGTGACTTGGTAACAGTTTATGTCTTTGTTACTGTGTATCAGTGTGTGTTACTGGGTGTCAGTGTGTGTCTGTGTTACTTGGTGTAAGTGTGTGTCTTTGTTACTTGGTGTAAGTGTATGCCTTTGTTACTTGGTGTCAGTGTATGTCTTTGTTACATGGTGTAAGTGTGTGCCTGTGTTACTGGGTATCAGTGTATGTCTTTGTTACTTGGTGTAAGTGTATGTCTTTGTTACTTGGTGTCAGTGTATGTCTTTGTTACTTGGTGTAAGTGTGTGTCTGTGTTACTGGGTGTCAGTGTGTGTCCGTGTTACTTTTTGTAAGTGTGTGTCTTTGTTACTTGGTGTCCGTGTGTGTCTGTGTTACTGGGTGTCAGTTTCTGTCTTTGTTACTTGGTGTCAGTGTATGTCTTTGTTACTTGGTGTAAGTGTGTGTCTGTGTTACAGTATATCAGTGTCTGTCTTTGTTACTTGGTGTCAGTGTATGTCTGTGTTACTTGCTGTAAGTGTGTGTCTGTGTTACTGGGTATCAGTGTATGTCTTTGTTACTTGGTGACAGTGTATGTCTTTGTTACTTGGTGTAATTGTGTGTCTGTGTTACTGGGAATCAGTGTATGTCTTTGTGACTTGGTAACAGTTTATGTCTTTGTTACTGTGTATCAGTGTCTGTTACTGGGTGTCAGTGTGTGTCTGTGTTACTTGGTGTAAGTGTGTGTCTTTGTTACTTGGTGTAAGTGTATGCCTTTGTTACTTGGTGTAAGTGTATGCCTTTGTTACTTGGTGTCAGTGTATGACTTTGTTACTTGGTGTAAGTGTGTGCCTGTGTTACTGGGTATCAGTGTATGCCTTTGTTACTTGGTGTCAGTGTATGTCTTTGTTACTTGGTGTAATTGTGTGCCTGTGTTACTGGGTATCAGTGTATGTCTTTGTTACTTGGTGTCAGTGCATGACTTTGTTACTTGGTGTAAGTTTGTGTCTGTGTTACTGGGTGTCAGTGTGTGTCCGTGTTACTTTTTGTAAGTGTGTGTCTTTGTTACTTGGTGTCCGTGTGTGTCTGTGTTACTGGGTGTCAGTTTCTGTCTTTGTTACTTGGTGTCAGTGTATGTCTTTGTTACTTGGTGTAAGTGTGTGTCTGTGTTACTGGGTATCGTTGTATGTCTTTGTTACTGGGGGTCAGTGTATGTCTGTGTTACTTGGTGTAAGTGTATGTCTTTGTTACTTGGTGTAAGTGGGTGTCTGTGTTACTGGGTATCAGTGTCTGTCTTTGTTACTTTGTGTAAGTGTGTGTCTTTGTTACTTGGTGTAAGTGTGTGTCTGTGTTACTGGGTATCAGTGTATGTCTTTGTTACTTGGTGTCAGTGTATGTCAAAATACTTGGTGTAATTGGCTGTCTTTGTTACTTGGTGTAAGTGTGTGTCTGTTTTACTGGGTATCAGTGTATGTCTTTGTTACTTGGTGTAAGTGTGTGTCTGTGTTACTGGGTATCAGTGTATGTCTGTGTTACTGGGGGTCAGTGTGTGTCTGTGTTACTGGTGGTCAGTGTGTGTTTCTAACTGGGTGTCAGTTTGTGTCTGTGTTACTGGGTATCAGTGTATGTCTTTGTTACTTGGTGTCAGTGTATGTGTTTGTGACTTGGTGTCAGTGTATGTGTTTGTTACTGGGTGTCAGTGTATGTCTTTGTTACTTGGTGCAAGTGTGTGTCTGTGTTTCTTGGTAACAGTGTATGTCTTTGTTACTTGGTGTCAGTGTATGTCTGTGTTCCTGGGTGTCAGTGTATGTCTTTGATACTGTGTGTCAGTGTGTGTTACTGGGTGTCAGTGTGTGTCTGTGACACTAGGTGTCAGTATTTAGTTTCGTTTAGAGAGACAGCACTGAAACAGGCCCTTCGGCCCACCGAGTCTTTGCTGACCATAAACCACCCATTTATACCAATCCTACACGAATCCCTTATTCCAATAACATCCCCACCGTTCCCTATATATTTCCCTAACCCCTAACTATTCTAGGGGCAATTTATAATGGCCAATTAACCTATCAAACTGCAAGTCTTTGGGAGAAAACAGGTGCACCCGGAGGAAACCCAAGCAGACACAGGGAGAACTTGCAAACTCCGCACAGGCAGTACCCAGAATCGTACCCGTGTCCCTGGAGCTGTGAGGCTGCAGTGCTAACCACTGCGCCACAGTGCCGCCCAGTGTGTGTCTTTGTGACTTGGTAACAGTTTATGTCTTTGTTACTATGTATCAGTGTGTGTTACTGTGTGTCAGTGTGTGTCTGTGTTACTTGGTGTAAGTGTGTGTCTTGGTTACTTGGTGTAAGTGTATGCCTTTGTTACTTGGTGTCAGTGTATGTCTTTGTTACTTGGTGTCAGTGTATGTCTGTGTTACTGGGAATCAGTGTATGTCTTTGTGATTTGGTAACAGTTTATGTCTTTGTTACTGTGTATCAGTGTGTGTTACTGGGTGTCAGTGTGTGTCTCTGTTACTTGGTGTAAGTGCGTGTCTTGGTTACTTGGTGTAAGTGTATGCCTTTGTTACTTGGTGTCAGTGTATGTCTTTGTTACTTGGTGTAAGTGTGTGTCTGTGTTACTGGGAATCAGTGTATGTCTTTGTGATTTGGTAACAGTTTATGTCTTTGTTACTGTGTATCAGTGTGTGTTACTGGGTGTCAGTGTGTGTCTGTGTTACTTGGTGTCAGTGTGTGTCTGTGCTACTTGGTGTCAATGTGTTTGTTTGTGTTACCGGGTGTCAGTGTGTGTCTGTGTTACTGGGTGTCAGTGTATGTCTTTGTTACTGGGTGTCAGTGTATGTCTTTGTTACTGGGTGTATGTGTGTGTCTGTGTTACTGGGTATCATTGCTTGTTTGTGTTACTTGGGGTCAGTGTATGTCTTTGTTACTTGGTGTCAGTGTGTGTCTTTGTTACTTGGTTTCAGTGTGTGTCTGTGTTACTTGGTGTAAGTGTATGTCTTTGTTACTTGGTGTAAGTGTGTGTCTGTTTTACTGGGTATCAGTGTATGTCTTTGTTACTTGGTGTCAGTGTATGTCTTTGTTACTTGGTGTAAGTGTGTGTCTGTGTTACTTGGTGTCAGTGTATGTCTTTGTTACTCTGTATCAGTGGTTCTCTGTGTTACTGGGTGTCAGTGTGTGTTTGTTTGTATTACTGGCTGTCAGTTTGTGTCTGTGACACTAGGTGTCAGTATTTAGTTTAGTTTAGAGATACAGCACTTAAACAGGCCCTTCGGCCCACCGAGTCTGTGCCGACCATCAACCACCCATTTATAATAATCCTACACTAATCCCGTATTTCTATCACATCCCCACCTGTCCCTATATATTTCCCTTCCACCTACCTATACTAGGGGCAATTTATTATGGCCAATTAACCTATCAACCTGCAAGTCCTTGGCATGTGGGAGGAAACCGGAGCACCCGGAGGTAACTCACGCAGACACAGGGAGAACTTGCAAACTCTGCACAGGCAGTACCCAGAATCGAACTCGGGTCCCTGGAGCTGTGAGGCTGCGGTGCGAACCACTGCGCAACTGTGCCCACCCGCCCCACCCAGTGTGTGCCCGTGTTACTGGGTATCAGTGTATGTCTTTGTTACTTGGTGTAAGTGTATGTCTTTGTTCCTTAGTGTCAGTGTATGTCTTTGTTACTTGGTGTAAGTGTGTGCCTGTGTTACTGGGTATCAGTGTCTGTCTTTGTTACTTGGTGTAAGTGTGTGTCTGTGTTACTGGGTATCAGTGTATGTCTTTGTTACTTGGTGTCAGTGTATGTCTGTGTTACTTGGTGTAAGTGTGTGTCTGTGTTACTGGGTATCAGTGTATGTCTTTGTTACTTGGTGTAAGTGTTTGTCTGTGTTACTGGGTATCAGTGTATGTCTTTGTTACTAGGTGTCAGTGTATGTCTTTGTTACTTGGTGTAAGTGTATGTCTTTGTTACTTGGTGTCAATGTATGTCTTTGTTACTTGGTGTCAATGTATGTCTTTGTTACTTGGTGTAAGTGTGTGTCTGTGTTACTGGGTGTCAGTGTGTGTCTGTGTTACATGGTGTAAGTGTGTGTCTTTGTTACTTGGTGTCCGTGTGTGTCTGTGTTACTGGGTGTCAGTTTATGTCTTTGTTACTTGGAGTCAGTGTATGTCTTTGTTACTTGGTGTAAGTGTGTGTCTGTGTTACTGGGTATCAGTGTCTGTCTTTGTTACTTGGTGTAAGTGTGTGCCTGTGTTACTGGGTATCAGTGTATGTCTTTGTTACTTGGTGTCAGTGTATGTCTGTGTTACATGGTGTAAGTGTGTGTCTGTGTTACTGGGTATCAGTGTATGTCTTTGTGACTTTGTTTCAGTGTATGTCTTTGCTACTGGGTGTCAGTGTGTCATTGTGACTTGGTGTGAGTGTATGTCTTTGTTACTTGGTGTAAGTGTGTGTCTGTGTTACTGGGTATCAGTGTATGTCATTGTTACTTGGTGTCAGTGTATGTCAAAATACTTGGTGTCAGTGTATGTCTTTGTTAGTGGGTGTCAGTGTGTGTCTTTGTGACTTGGTGTCAGTGTATGTCTTTGTTACTTGGTGTAAGTGTGTGTCTGTGTTACTGGGTATCAGTGTATGTCTTTGTTACTTGGTGTCAGTGTATGTCTGTGTTACTTGGTGTAAGTGAGTGTCTCTGTTACTGGGTATCAGTGTATGTCTGTGTTACTTGGTGTAACTGTGTGTCTGTGTTACTGGGTATCAGTGTATGTCTTTGTGATTTGGTAACAGTTTATGTCCTTGTTACTGTGTATCAGTGTGTCTTACTGGGTGTCAGTGTGTGTCTGTGCTACTTGGTGTCAATGTGTTTGTTTGTGTTACCGGGTGTCAGTGTGTGTCTGTGTCACTGGGTACCAGTGTCTGTCTTTGTGACTTGGTATCAGTGTGTGTCTGTGACACGAGGTGTCAGTATTTAGTTTAGTTTAGAGATACAGCACTGAAACAGGACCTTCGGCCCACCGAGTCTGAGCCGACCATCAACCACCCATTTATACTAATCCTACACGAATCCCTTATTCCAATAACATCCCCACCGGTCCCTATATATTTCCCTTCCACCTACCTATACTAGGGGCAATTTATAATGGCCAATTAACCTATCAACCTGCAAGTCTTTGGCATGTGGGAGGAAACCGGAGCAACCGGAGGAAAACCACGCAGACACAGGGAGAACTTGCAAACTCCGCACAGGCAGTACCCAGAATCGATAAAGGGTCCCTGAAGCTGTGAGGCTGCAGTGCTAACCGCTGCACCACTGTGCCGCCCAGTGTGTGGTCTGTGTTACTGGGTGTCAATGTATGTCTGTGTTACTTGGTTTCAGTGTGTGTCTGTGTTACTGGGTATCATTGCTTGTCTGTGTTACTTGGGGTCAGTGTATGTCTGTGTTACTTAGTGTAAGTGTGTGTCTTTGTTACTTGGTTTCAGTGTGTGTCTGTGTTACTTGGTGTAAGTGTGTGTCTGTGTTACTGGGTATCATTGCTTGTCTGTGTTACTTGGGGTCAGTGTATGTCTGTGTTACTTGGTGTAAGTGTGTGTCTTTGTTACTTGGTTTCAGTGTGTGTCTGTGTTACTTGATGTAAGTGTATGTCTTTGTTACTTGGTGTAAGTGTTTGTCTGTGTTCCTGGGTATCAGTGTATGACTTTGTTACTAGGTGTCAGTGTATGTCTTTGTTACTTGGTGTAAGTGTATGTCTTTGTTACTTGGTGTCAGTGTATGTCTTTGTTACTTGGTGTCAGTGTATGTCTTTGTTACTGGGTGTCAGTGTGTGTCTGTGTTACTTGGTGTAAGTGTGTGTCTGTGTTACTTGGTGTCCGTGTGTGTCTGTGTTACTGGGTGTCAGTTTATGTCTTTGTTACTTGGTGTCAGTGTATGTCTTTGTTATTTAGTGTAAGTGTGTGTCTGTGTTACTGGGTATCAGTGCCTGTCTTTGTTACTTGGTGTAAGTGTTTGCCTGTGTTACTGGGTATCAGTGTATGTCTTTGTTACTTGATGTCAGTGTATGTCTGTGTTACATGGTGTAAGTGTGTGTCTGTGTTACTTGGTTTCAGTGTGTGTCTGTGTTACTTGATGTAAGTGTATGTCTTTGTTACTTGGTGTAAGTGTTTGTCTGTGTTCCTGGGTATCAGTGTATGACTTTGTTACTAGGTGTCAGTGTATGTCTTTGTTACTTGGTGTAAGTGTATGTCTTTGTTACTTGGTGTCAGTGTATGTCTTTGTTACTTGGTGTCAGTGTATGTCTTTGTTACTTGGTGTCAGTGTATGTCTTTGTTACTGGGTGTCAGTGTGTGTCTTTGTTACTGGGTGTCAGTGTGTGTCTGTGTTACTTGGTGTAAGTGTGTGTCTGTGTTACTTGGTGTCCGTGTGTGTCTGTGTTACTGGGTGTCAGTTTATGTCTTTGTTACTTGGTGTCAGTGTATGTCTTTGTTATTTAGTGTAAGTGTGTGTCTGTGTTACTGGGTATCAGTGCCTGTCTTTGTTACTTGGTGTAAGTGTTTGCCTGTGTTACTGGGTATCAGTGTATGTCTTTGTTACTTGATGTCAGTGTATGTCTGTGTTACATGGTGTAAGTGTGTGTCTGTGTTACTGGGTATCAGTGTATGTCTTTGTGACTTTGTTTCAGTGTATGTCTTTGTTACTGGGTGTCAGTGTGTGTCATTGTGACTTGGTGTGAGTGTATGTCTTTGTTACTTGGTGTAAGTGTGTGTCTGTGTTACTGGGTATCAGTGTATGTCATTGTTACTTGGTGTCAGTGTATGTCAAAATACTTGGTGTCAGTGTATGTCTTTGTTAGTGGGTGTCAGTGTGTGTCTTTGTGACTTGGTGTCAGTGTATGTCTTTGTTACTTGGTGTAAGTGTGTGCCTGTGTTACTGGGTATCAGTGTATGTCTTTGTTACTTGGTGTCAGTGTATGTCTGTGTTAATTGGTGTAAGTGTGTGTCTCTGTTACTGGGTATCAGTGTATGTCTGTGTTACTTGGTGTAAGTGTGTGTCTGTGTTACTGGGTATCAGTGTATGTCTTTGTGACTTGGTGTCAGTGTATGTCTTTGTTACTGGGTGTCAGTGTGTGTCTTTGTGACTTGGTGTCATTGTATGTCTTTGTTACTTGGTGTAAGTGTGTGCCTGTGTTACTGGTTATCAGTTTATGTCTTTGTTACTTGGTGTCAGTGTATGTCAAAATACTTGGTGTAATTGTCTGTCTTTGTTACTTGGTGTCAGTGTATGTCTGTGTTACTTGGTGCAAGTGTGTGTCTTTGTTACTTGCTGTAAGTGTATGCCTTTGTTACTTGGTGTCAGTGTATGTCTTTGTTACTTGGTGTCAGTGTGTGTCTGTGTTACTGGGTATCAGTGTATGTCTTTGTTACTGGGTGTCAGTGTATGTCGTTGTTACTGGGTGTCAGTGTATGTCATTGTTACGGGTTATCAGTGCATGTCTTTGCTACATGGTGACAGTGTATGTCTGTGTTACTTGGTGTAAGTGTGTGTCTTTGTTACTTGGTGTAAGTGTGTGCCTGTGTTACTGGTTATCAGTTTATGTCTTTGTTACTTGGTGTCAGTGTATGTCAAAATACTTGGTGTAATTGTCTGTCTTTGTGACATGGTGTCATTGTCTGTCTTTGTTACTGGGTGTCAGGGTCTGTCTTCGTTACTTGGTGTCAGTGTTTGTGTTTGTTACTGGGTGTCAGTGTCTGTCTTTGTGACTTGGTGTCAGTGTATGTCTGTGTTACTTGGTGTAAGTGTGTGTCTTTGTTACTTGGTGTAATTGTATGTCTTTGTTACTTGGTGTCAGTGTATGTCTGTGTTACTTGGTGTCAGTGTATGTCTGTGTTACTTGGTGTCAGTGTGTGTCTGTGTTACTGGGTAACAGTGTATGTCTTTGTTACTTTGTGTCAGAGTATGTCTGTGTTACTTGGTGTAAGTGTGTGGCTTTGTGACTTGGTGTCAGTGTGTGTCTTTGTTACTGTGTATCAGTGTGTGTTAAAGGGTGTCAGTGACACTAGGTGTCAGTATTTAGTTTCGTTTCGAGAGACAGCACTGAAACTGGCCCTTCGGGCCACCGAGTCTGTGCCGACCATAAACCACCCATTTATACTAATCCTACACGAATCCCATATTTCAATAACATCCCCACCTGTCCCTATATATTTCCCTACCCCCTACCTATACTAGGGGCAATTTATAATGGCCAATTAACCTATCAACCTGCAAGTCTTTGGCATGTGGGAGGAAACCGGAGCACCCGGAGGAAACCCACGCAGACACAGGGAGAACTTGCAAACTCCGCACAGGCAGTACCCAGAATCGAACCCGTGTCCCTGGAGCTGTGAGGCTGCAGTGCTAACCACTGCGCCACAGTGCCGCCCAGTGTGTGTCTGTGTTACTGGGTGTCAATGTGTGTCAATGATACTGGGTGTCAAGTGTGTGTGTGTTACTGGGTGTCAGAGTGTGTCTTAGGTACTGGGTGTCAGTGTTTTTCTGTGTTCCTAGGTGTCAGTATGTGTCTGTGTTACTGGGTGTCAGTGTGTGTCTGTTGGTGTTAATGGGTGTCAGTGTGTGTCTGTTTATGTTACTTGGTGTCAGTGTGTTTCTGTGCTACTGGATGTCAGTGTGTTTCTGTTTGTGTAAGTGGGTGTCAGTGTGTGTAATTGTTACTGGGTGTCAGTGGGTGTCTGTGATACTGGGTGTCAGTGTGTGTCCGTGTTACTGGGTGTCAGTGTGTGTCCGTGTTACTGGATGTCAGTGTGTGTCTGTGTTACTGGATGTCAGTGTGTGTCTGTGTTCCTGGGTGTCAGTGTGCGTCTGTTGTACTGGGTGTCAGGTGTGTTTATGTTACTGGGTGCCACAGTGTTTGTGTTACTGGGTGTCAGTGTGTGTCTGTTTATGTTATTTGGCGTCAGTGTGTGTCTGTGCTCCTGGGTGTCAGAGTGTGTCTGTTTATGTTATTTAGTGTCAGTTTGTGTCTCTGCTACTGGGTGTCAGTGTGTTTCTGTTTGTGTTACTGGGTGTCAGTGTGTTTCTGTGTTACTGGGTGTCAGTGTGTGTCTGTTTATGTTACTTGGTGTCAGTTTGTGTCTGTGCTACTGGATGTCAATGTGTTTCTGTTTGTGTAAGTGGGTGTCAGTGTGTGTAATTGTTACTGTGTATGCGTGCATGTCTGTGATAGTGGGTGTCAGTGTGTGTATGTGTTACTGGGTGTCAGTGGGTGTCTGTGATACTGGGTGTCAGTGGGTGTCTGTGTTCCTGGGTGTCAGTTTGTGTCCGTGTTCCTGGGTGTCAGTTTGTGTCTGTGGTACTGGATGTCAGTGCATGTCCGTGTTACTGGGTGTCAGTGTGTGTCTGTGATACTGGGTGTCAGTGTGTGTCGGTGTTCCTGGGTGCCAGTGTGTGTCCGTGTTACTGGGTGTCAGTGTGTCTCTGTGGTACTGGATGTCAGTGTGTGTTTCTTACTGGGTGTCAGTGTGTCTCTGTGTTACGAGATGTCAGTGTGTGTCCGTGTTACTGGGTGTCAATGTATGTCTTTGTTACTTGGTGTAAGTGTATGTCTTTGTTACTGGGTGTCAGTGTATGTCTGTGTTATTGGGGAACAGTGTATGTCTTTGTTACTGGGTGTCAGTGTATGTCTTTGTTACTTGGTGTCAGTGTATGTCTGTGTTACTGGGTGTCAGTGTATGTCTTTGTTACTGGGTGTCAGTGTATGTCTTTGTTACTGGGTGTCAGTGTATGTCTTTGTTACTGGGTGTCAGTGTATGTCTTTGTTACTGGGTGTCAGTGTATGTCTTTGTTACTGGGTGTCAGTGTATGTCTGTGTTACTGGGTATCAGTGTATGTCATTGTTACTCGGTGTCAGTGTATGTCTTTGTTACTTGGTGTCAGTGTGTGTCTGTGTTATTGGGGAACAGTGTATGTCTTTGTTACTTGGTGTCAGTGTGTGTCTGTGTTATTGGGGAACAGTGTATGTCTTTGTTACTTGGTGTAAGTGTGTGTCTGTGTTACTTGGTGTAAGTGTGTGTCTGTGTTACTTGGTGTAAGTGTGTGTCTTTGTTACTTGGTGTAAGAGTATGTCTTTGTTACTGGGTGACAGTGTATGTCTGTGTTAAAGGGTGTAAGTGTATGTCTTTGTTACTGGGTGTCAGTGTATGTCTTTGTTACTGGGTGTCAGTGTATGTCTTTGTTACTTGGTGTCAGTGTATGTCTGTGTTACTGGGTATCAGTGTATGTCTGTGTTACTCGGTGTCAGTGTATGTTTTTGTTACTGGGTGTCAGTGTATGTCTGTGTTACTGGGTGTCAGTGTATGTCTTTGTTACTTGGTGTCAGTGTATGTCTTTGTTACTGGGTGTCAGTGTATGTCTTTGTTATTTGGTGTCAGTGTATGTCTGTGTTACTGGGTGTCAGTTTATGTCTTTGTTACTGGGTGTCAGTGTATGTCTTTGTTACTGGGTGTCAGTGTATGTCTTTGTTACTGGGTGTCAGTGTATGTCTGTGTTACTGGGTATCAGTGTATGTCTTTGTTACTCGGTGTCAGTGTATGTCTTTGTTACTTGGTGTCAGTGTATGTCTGTGTTACTGGGTGTCAGTGTATGTCTTTGTTACCTGGTGTCAGTGTATGTCTGTGTTATTTGGTGTCAGTGTATGTCTTTGTTACTGGGTTTCAGTGTATGTCTGTGTTACTTGGTGTCAGTGTGTGTCTGTGTTACTGGGTGTTAGTGTATGTCTGTGGTACTGGATGTCAGTGTTTGTCTGTGCTCCTGGGTGTCAGTGTGCGTCTGTTGTACTGGGTGTCAGGTGTGTTTATGTTACTGGGTGCCACAGTGTTTGTGTTACTGGGTGTCAGTGTGTGTCTGTTTATGTTATTTGGTGTCAGTGTGTGTCTGTGCTCCTGGGTGTCAGAGTGTGTCTGTTTATGTTATTTAGTGTCAGTTTGTGTCTCTGCTACTGGGTGTCAGTGTGTTTCTGTTTGTGTTACTGGGTGTCAGTGTGTTTCTGTGTTACTGGGTGTCAGTGTGTGTCTGTTTATGTTACTTGGTGTCAGTTTGTGTCTGTGCTACTGGATGTCAATGTGTTTCTGTTTGTGTAAGTGGGTGTCAGTGTGTGTAATTGTTACTGTGTATGCGTGCATGTCTGTGATAGTGGGTGTCAGTGTGTGTATGTGTTACTGGGTGTCAGTGGGTGTCTGTGATACTGGGTGTCAGTTTGTGTCCGTGTTACTGGGTGTCAGTGTGTGTCTGTGGTACTGGATGTCAGTGCATGTCCGTGTTACTGGGTGTCAGTGCATGTCCGTGTTACTGGGTGTCAGTGCGTGTCCGTGATACTGGGTGTCAGTGTGTGTCGGTGTTCCTGGGTGCCAGTGTGTGTCCGTGTTACTGGGTGTCAGTGTGTCTCTGTGGTACTGGATGTCAGTGTGTGTTTCTTACTGGGTGTCAGTGTGTCTCTGTGTTACTAGATGTCAGTGTGGTCCGTGTTACTGGGTGTCAGTGTATTTCTTTGTTACTTGGTGTAAGTGTATGTCTTTGTTACTGGGTGTCAGTGTATGTCTGTGTTCCTGGGTGTCAGTTTGTGTCCGTGTTACTGGGTGTCAGTTTGTGTCCGTGTTACTGGGTGTCAGTGTGTGTCTGTGGTACTGGATGTCAGTGCATGTCCGTGTTACTGGGTGTCAGTGTGTGTCTGTGATACTGGGTGTCAGTGTGTCTCTGTGTTACTGGGTGTCAGTGTATGTCTTTGTTACTTGGTGACAGTGTATGTCTGTGTTACTGGGTGTCAGTGTATGTCTTTGTTACTCGGTGTCAGTGTATGTTTTTGTTACTGGGTGTCAGTGTATGTCTGTGTTACTGGGTGTCAGTGTATGTCTGTGTTACTGGGTGTCAGTGTATGTCTGTGTTACTGGGTGTCAGTGTATGTCTGTGTTACTGGGTGTCAGTGTATGTCTGTGTTACTGGGTGTCAGTGTATGTCTGTGTTACTGGGTGTCAGTGTATGTCTGTGTTACTGGGTGTCAGTGTATGTCTGTGTTACTGGGTGTCAGTGTATGTCTGTGTTACTGGGTGTCAGTGTATGTCTGTGTTACTGGGTGTCAGTGTATGTCTTTGTTACTGGGTGTCAGTGTATGTCTTTGTTACTGGGTGTCAGTGTATGTCTTTGTTACTGGGTGTCAGTGTATGTCTTTGTTACTGGGTGTCAGTGTATGTCTTTGTTACTGGGTGTCAGTGTATGTCTTTGTTACTGGGTGTCAGTGTATGTCTTTGTTACTGGGTGTCAGTGTATGTCTGTGTTACTGGGTATCAGTGTATGTCTGTGTTACTGGGTATCAGTGTATGTCTTTGTTACTCGGTGTCAGTGTATGTCTTTGTTACTTGGTGTCAGTGTATGTCTGTGTTACTGGGTGTCAGTGTATGTCTTTGTTACCTGGTGTCAGTGTATGTCTGTGTTACTTGGTGTCAGTGTATGTCTGTGTTACTGGGTGTCAGTGTATGTCTTTGTTACTCGGTGTCAGTGTATGTCTGTGGTACTGGATGTCAGTGTATGTCTGTGGTACTGGATGTCAGTGTTTGTCTGTGCTCCTGGGTGTCAGTGTGCGTCTGTTGTACTGGGTGTCAGGTGTGTTTATGTTACTGGGTGCCACAGTGTTTGTGTTACTGGGTGTCAGTGTGTGTCTGTTTATGTTATTTGGTGTCAGTGTGTGTCTGTGCTCCTGGGTGTCAGAGTGTGTCTGTTTATGTTATTTAGTGTCAGTTTGTGTCTCTGCTACTGGGTGTCAGTGTGTTTCTGTTTGTGTTACTGGGTGTCAGTGTGTTTCTGTGTTACTGGGTGTCAGTGTGTGTCTGTTTATGTTACTTGGTGTCAGTTTGTGTCTGTGCTACTGGATGTCAATGTGTTTCTGTTTGTGTAAGTGGGTGTCAGTGTGTGTAATTGTTACTGTGTATGCGTGCATGTCTGTGATAGTGGGTGTCAGTGTGTGTCTGTGGTACTGGGTGTCAGTGTGTGTCTGTGATACTGGGTGTCAGTGTGTGTCCGTGATACTGGGTGTCAGTGTGTGTCCGTGATACTGGGTGTCAGTGTGTGTCCGTGATACTGGGTGTCAGTGTGTGTTTCTTACTGGGTGTCAGTGTGTCTCTGTGTTACTAGATGTCAGTGTGTGTCCGTGTTACTGGGTGTCAGTGCATTTCTTTGTTACTTGGTGTAAGTGTATGTCTTTGTTACTGGGTGTCAGTGTATGTCTGTGTTCCTGGGTGTCAGTGTATGTCTGTGTTCCTGGGTGTCAGTGTATGTCCGTGTTCCTGGGTGTCAGTGTATGTCCGTGTTCCTGGGTGTCAGTGTATGTCCGTGTTCCTGGGTGTCAGTGTATGTCCGTGTTCCTGGGTGTCAGTGTATGTCCGTGTTCCTGGGTGTCAGTGTGTGTCTGTGGTACTGGATGTCAGTGCATGTCCGTGTTACTGGGTGTCAGTGTGTGTCTGTGATACTGGGTGTCAGTGTGTGTCGGTGTTCCTGGGTGCCAGTGTGTGTCCGTGTTACTGGGTGTCAGTGTATGTCTGTGTTACTGGGTGTCAGTGTGTGTCTTTGTTACTGGGTGTCAGTGTATGTCTGTGTTACTGGGTGTAAGTGTATGTCTTTGTTACTTGGTGTCATTGTATGTCTTTGTTACTTGGTGTCATTGTATGTCTCTCTTATTGGGGAACAGTGTATGTCTTTGTTACTGGGTGTCAGTGTATGTCTTTGTTACTTGTTGTCAGTGTATGTCTGTGTTACTGGGTGTCAGTGTATGTCTTTGTTACTGGGTGTCAGTGTATGTCTTTGTTACTGGGTGTCAGTGTATGCCTGTGTTACTGGGGGTCAGTGCATGCCTGTGTTACTGGGGGTCAGTGTGTGTCTTTGTTGATGGGTGTAAGTGTGTGTCTGTGTTACTGGGTGTAAGTGTATGTCTTTGTTACTTGTTGTCAGTGTATGTCTGTGTTATTGGGTGTCAGTGTATGTCTTTGTTACTTGGTGTCAGTGAATGTCTGTGTTACTGGGTGTCAGTGTATGTCTTTGTTACTTGGTGTCAGTGCATGTCTTTGTTACTTGGTGTCAGTGTATGTCTGTGTTACTGGGTATCAGTGTATGTCTTTGTCACTCGGTGTCAGTATGTCTTTGTTACTTGGTGTCAGTGTATGTCTTTGTTACTTGGTGTCAGTGTATGTCTGTATTACTGGGTGTCAGTGTATGACTTTGTTACTGGGTGTCAGTGTATGTCTTTGTTAATGGGTGTCAGTGTATGTCTGTGTTACTGGGTGTCAGTGTATGTCTTTGTTACTTGGTGTCAGTGTATGTCTGTATTACTGGGTGTCAGTGTATGACTTTGTTACTTGGTGTCAGTGTATGTCTTTGTTAATGGGTGTCAGTGTATGTCTGTGTTACTTGGTGTCAGTGTATGTCTTTGTTACTTGGTGTCAGTGTATGTCTGTGTTACTGGGTGTCAGTGTAAGTCTTTGTTACTTGGTGTCAGTGTATGTCTGTGTTACTGGGTGTCATTGTATGTCTTTGTTACTTGGTGTCAGTGTGTGTCTCTGTTATTGGGGAACAGTGTATGTCTTTGTTACTGGGTGTCAGTGTATGTCTTTGTTACTTGTTGTCAGTGTATGTCTGTGTTACTGGGTGTCAGTGTATGTCTTTGTTACTGGGTGTCAGTGTATGTCTTTGTTATTTGGTGTCAGTGTATGTCTGTGTTACTGGGTATCAGTGTATGTCTTTGTTACTCGGTGTCAGTGTATGTCTTTGTTACTTGTTGTCAGTGTATGTCTGTGTTACTGGGTGTCAGTGTATGTCTTTGTTACTTGGTGTCAGTGTATGTCTGTGTTATTGGGTGTCAGTGTATGTCTTTGTTACTGGGTGTTAGAGTATGTCTGTGGTACTGGATGTCAGTGTTTGTCTGTGTTCCTGGGTGTCAGTGTGCGTCTGTTGTACTGGGTGTCAGGTGTGTTTATGTTACTGGGTGCCACAGTGTTTGTGTTACTGGGTGTCAGTGTGTGTCTGTTTATGTTATTTAGTGTCAGTTTGTGTCTGTGCTACTGGATGTCAATGTGTTTCTGTTTGTGTAAGTGGGTGTCAGTGTGTGTAATTGTTACTGTGTATGCGTGCATGTCTGTGATAGTGGGTGTCAGTGTGTGTATGTGTTACTGGGTGTCAGTGGGTGTCTGTGATACTGGGTGTCAGTGTGTGTCTGTGTTCCTGGGTGTCAGTTTGTGTCCGTGGTACTGGATGTCAGTGCTTGTCCGTGTTACTGGGTGTCAGTGTGTGTCTGTGATACTGGGTGTCAGTGTGTGTCGGTGTTCCTGGGTGCCAGTGTGTGTCGGTGTTCCTGGGTGTCAGTGTGTCTCTGTGGTACTGGATGTCAGTGTGTGTTTCTTACTGGGTGTCAGTGTGTCTCTGTGTTACGAGATGTCAGTGTGTGTCCGTGTTACTGGGTGTCAATGTATGTCTTTGTTACTTGGTGTCAATGTATGTCTTTGTTACTTGGTGTAAGTGTATGTCTTTGTTACTTGGTGTCAGTGTATGTCTTTGTTACTTGGTGTCAGTGTATGTCTTTGTTACTTGGTGTCAGTGTATGTCTTTGTTACTTGGTGTCAGTGTATGTCTTTGTTACTTGGTGTCAGTGTGTGTCTGTGTTATTGGGGAACAGTGTATGTCTTTGTTACTGGGTGTCAGTGTATGTCTTTGTTACTGGGTGTCAGTGTATGTCTTTGTTACTGGGTGTCAGTGTATGTCTTTGTTACTGGGTGTCAGTGTATGTCTGTGTTACTGGGTGTCAGTGTATGTCTGTGTTACTGGGTATCAGTGTATGTCTGTGTTACTGGGTGTCAGTGTATGTCTTTGTTACTTGGTGTCAGTGTGTGTCTGTGTTATTGGGGAACAGTGTATGTCTTTGTTACTGGGTGTCAGTGTATGTCTTTGTTACTTGGTGTAAGTGTGTGTCTGTGTTACTTGGTGTCAGTGTATGTCTTTGTTACTTGGTGTAAGAGTCTGTCTTTGTTACTGGGTGACAGTGTATGTCTGTGTTAAAGGGTGTAAGTGTATGTCTTTGTTACTGGGTGTCAGTGTATGTCTTTGTTACTGGGTGTCAGTGCAGGTCTTTGTTACTTGGTGTCAGTGTAGGTCTTTGTTACTTGGTGTCAGTGTAGGTCTGTGTTACTGGGTATCAGTGTATGTCTGTGTTACTCGGTGTCAGTGTATGTTTTTGTTACTGGGTGTCAGTGTATGTCTGTGTTACTGGGTGTCAGTGTATGTCTTTGTTACTTGGTGTCAGTGTATGTCTGTGTTACTGGGTGTCAGTGTATGTCTTTGTTATTTGGTGTCAGTGTATGTCTGTGTTACTGGGTGTCAGTTTATGTCTTTGTTACTGGGTGTCAGTGTATGTCTTTGTTACTTGGTGTCAGTGTATGTCTGTGTTACTGGGTATCATTGTATGTCTTTGTTACTCGGTGTCAGTGTATGTCTTTGTTACTTGGTGTCAGTGTATGTCTGTGTTACTGGGTGTCAGTGTATGTCTTTGTTACTTGGTGTCAGTGTATGTCTGTGTTACTTGGTGTCAGTGTATGTCTTTGTTACTTGGTGTCAGTGTATGTCTTTGTTACTGGGTTTCAGTGTATGTCTGTGTTACTTGGTGTCAGTGTTTGTCTGTGTTACTGGGTGTTAGTGTATGTCTGTGGTACTGGATGTCAGTGTTTGTCTGTGCTCCTGGGTGTCAGTGTGCGTCTGTTGTACTGGGTGTCAGGTGTGTTTACGTTACTGGGTGCCACAGTGTTTGTGTTACTGGGTGTCAGTGTGTGTCTGTTTATGTTATTTGGTGTCAGTGTGTGTCTCTGCTACTGGGTGTCAGTGTGTTTCTGTTTGTGTTACTGGGTGTCAGTGTGTTTCTGTGTTACTGGGTGTCAGTGTGTGTCTGTTTATGTTACTTGGTGTCAGTTTGTGTCTGTGCTACTGGATGTCAATGTGTTTCTGTTTGTGTAAGTGGGTGTCAGTGTGTGTAATTGTTACTGTGTATGCGTGCATGTCTGTGATAGTGGGTGTCAGTGTGTGTATGTGTTACTGGGTGTCAGTGGGTGTCTGTGATACTGGGTGTCAGTGTGTGTCCGTGTTCCTGGGTGTCAGTTTGTGTCCGTGTTACTGGGTGTCAGTGTGTGTCTGTGGTACTGGATGTCAGTGCATGTCCGTGTTACTGGGTGTCAGTGTGTGTCTGTGATACTGGGTGTCAGTGTGTGTCGGTGTTCCTGGGTGCCAGTGTGTGTCGGTGTTACTGGGTGTCAGTGTGTCTCTGTGGTACTGGATGTCAGTGTGTGTTTCTTACTGGGTGTCAGTGTGTCTCTGTGTTACTAGATGTCAGTGTGTGTCCGTGTTACTGGGTGTCAGTGTATTTCTTTGTTACTTGGTGTAAGTGTATGTCTTTGTTACTGGGTGTCAGTGTATGTCTTTGTTACTTTGTGTCAGTGTATGTCTTTGTTACTTGGTGTCAGTGTATGTCTTTGTTACTTGGTGTCAGTGTGTGTCTGTGTTATTGGGGAACAGTGTATGTCTTTGTTACTGGGTGTCAGTGTATGTCTTTGTTACTGGGTGTCAGTGTATGTCTTTGTTACTGGGTGTCAGTGTATGTCTTTGTTACTGGGTGTCAGTGTATGTCTGTGTTACTGGGTATCAGTGTATGTCATTGTTACTCGGTGTCAGTGTATGTCTTTGTTACTTGGTGTCAGTGTGTGTCTGTGTTATTGGGGAACAGTGTATGTCTTTGTTACTGGGTGTCAGTGTATGTCTTTGTTACTTGGTGTAAGTGTGTGTCTGTGTTGCTTGGTGTCAGTGTATGTCTTTGTTACTTGGTGTAAGTGTATGTCTTTGTTACTGGGTGACAGTGTATGTCTGTGTTAAAGGGTGTAAGTGTATGTCTTTGTTACTCGGTGTCAGTGTATGTCTTTGTTACTTGGTGTCAGTGTGTGTCTGTGTTATTGGGGAACAGTGTATGTCTTTGTTACTGGGTGTCAGTGTATGTCTTTGTTACTTGGTGTAAGTGTGTGTCTGTGTTGCTTGGTGTCAGTGTATGTCTTTGTTACTTGGTGTAAGTGTATGTCTTTGTTACTGGGTGACAGTGTATGTCTGTGTTAAAGGGTGTAAGTGTATGTCTTTGTTACTTGGTGTCAGTGTATGTCTTTGTTACTTGGTGTCAGTGTGTTTCTGTGTTATTGGGGAACAGTGTATGTCTTTGTTACTCGGTTTCAGTGTATGTCTTTGTTACTGGGTGTCAGTGTATGTCTTTGTTACTGGGTGTCAGTGTATGTCTTTGTTACTGGGTGTCAGTGTATGTCTTTGTTACTGGGTGTCAGTGTATGTCTTTGTTACTGGGTGTCAGTGTATGTCTTGGTTACTGGGTGTCAGTGTATGTCTTGGTTACTGGGTGTCAGTGTATGTCTTTGTTACTGGGTGTCAGTGTATGTCTTTGTTACTGGGTGTCAGTGTATGTCTTTGTTACTGGGTGTCAGTGTATGTCTGTGTTACTGGGTATCAGTGTATGTCTGTGTTACTGGGTATCAGTGTATGTCTTTGTTACTCGGTTTCAGTGTATGTTTTTGTTACTGGGTGTCAGTGTATGTCTGTGTTACTGGGTGTCAGTGTATGTCTTTGTTACTTGGTGTCAGTGTATGTCTGTGTTACTGGGTGTCAGTGTATGTCTTTGTTATTTGGTGTCAGTATATGCCTGTGTTACTGGGTGTCAGTTTATGTCTTTGTTACTGGGTGTCAGTGTATGTCTTTGTTACTTGGTGTCAGTGTATGTCTGTGTTACTGGGTGTCAGTGTATGTCTTTGTTACTGGGTGTCAGTGTATGTCTTTGTTACTGGGTGTCAGTGTATGTCTTTGTTACTGGGTGTCAGTGTATGTCTTTGTTACTGGGTATCAGTGTATGTCTTTGTTACTCGGTGTCAGTGTATGTCTGTGTTACTGGGTGTCAGTGTATGTCTTTGTTAATGGGTGTCAGTGTATGTGTTTGTTACTTGGTGTCAGTGTATGTCTGTGTTACTGGGTATCAGTGTGTGTCTGTGTTACTCGGTGTCAGTGTATGTCTTTGTTACTTGGTGTCAGTGTATGTCTGTGTTACTGGGTTTCAGTGTATGTCTTTGTTACTTGGTGTCAGTGTATGTCTGTGTTACTGGGTGTCAGTGTATGTCTTTGTTACTTGGTGTCTGTGTATATCTTTGTTTCTGGGTGTCTGTGTATATCTTTGTTTCTGGGTGTCAGTGTATGTCTGTGTTACTTGGTGTCAGTGTATGTCTTTGTTACTTGGTGTCAGTGTATGTCTGTGTTACTGGGTGTCAGTGTGTGTCTGTGTTACTGGGTGTCAGTGTATGTCTGTGTTACTGGGTGTCAGTGTATGTCTGTGTTACTGGGTGTCAGTGTATGTCTGTGTTACTGGGTGTCAGTGTATGTCTTTGTTACTTGGTGTCAGTGTATGTCTTTGTTACTTGGTGTCAGTGTATGTCTTTGTTACTTGGTGTCAGTGTATGTCTTTGTCACTCGGTGTCAGTGTATGTCTGTGTTACTGGGTGACAGTGTATGTCTGTGTTACTGGGTGACAGTGTATGTCTGTGTTACTGGGTGACAGTGTATGTCTGTGTTACTGGGTGTCAGTGTATGACTTTGTTACTTGGTGTCAGTGTATGTCTTTGTTAATGGCTGTCAGTGTATGTCTGTGTTACTTGGTGTCAGTGTGTGTCTGTGTTACTGGGTGTCAGTGTATGCCTGTGTTACTGGGGGTCAGTGCATGTCTGTGTTACTGGGTGTCAGTGTGTGTCTTTGTTGATGGGTGTAAGTGTGTGTCTGTGTTTCTGGGTGTCAGTGTGTGTCTGTGTTTCTGGGTGTCAGTGTGTGTCTTTGTTACTGGGTGTCAGTGTATGTCTTTGTTACTGGGTATCAGTGTATGTATTTGTTACTTGGTGTCAGTGTGTGTCTGTGTTACTGTGTGTTTGTGTTTCTTTGTTGCTGGGTGTAAGTGTATGTCTTTGTTACTTGGTGTCAGTGTATGTGTTTGTTACTTGGTGTCAGTGTGTGTCTCTGTTATTGGGGAACAGTGTATGTCTTTGTTACTGGGTGTCAGTGTATGTCTGTGTTACTGGGTGTCAGTGTATGTCTTTGTTACTTGGTGTCAGTGTATGTCTTTGTTACTTGGTGTCAGTGTATGTCTTTGTTACTGGGTGTCAGTGTATGTCTGTGTTACTGGGTATCAGTGTATGTCTTTGTTACTTGGTGTCAGTGTATGTCTGTGTTACTGGGTGTCAGTGTATGTCTTTGTTACTTGTTGTCAGTGTATGTCTGTGTTACTGGGTGTCAGTGTATGTCTTTGTTACTGGGTGTCAGTGTATGTCTTTGTTACTGGGTGTCAGTGTATGTCTGTGTTACTGGGTGTCAGTGTATGTCTGTGTTACTCGGTGTCAGTGTATGTCTTTGTTACTCGGTGTCAGTGTATGTCTTTGTTACTCGGTGTCAGTGTATGTCTGTGTTACTGGGTGTCAGTGTATGTCTGTGTTACTGGGTGTCAGTGTATGTCTGTGTTACTGGGTGTCAGTGTATGTCTGTGTTACTGGGTGTCAGTGTATGTCTTTGTTACTTGGTGTCAGTGTATGTCTGTGTTACTGGGTGTCAGTGTATGTCTTTGTTACTTGGTGTCAGTGTATGTCTTTGTTACTTGGTGTCAGTGTATGTCTTTGTTACTTGGTGTCAGTGTATGTCTGTGTTACTGGGTAACAGTGTATGTCTTTGTTACTTGGTGTCAGTGTATGTCTGTATTACTGGGTGTCAGTGTATGTCTTTGTTACTTGGTGTCAGTGTATGTCTTTGTTACTTGGTGTCAGTGTATGTCTTTGTTAATGGGTGTCAGTGTATGTCTGTGTTACTTGGTATCAGTGTATGTCTTTGTTACTTGGTGTCAGTGTATGTCTGTGTCACTGGGTGTCAGTGTATGTCTTTGTTACTTGGTGTCAGTGTATTTCTTTGTTACTTGGTGTCAGTGTGTGTCTGTGTTACTGGGTGTCAGTGTATGCCTGTGTTACTGGGGGTCAGTGCATGTCTGTGTTACTGGGGGTCAGTGCATGTCTTTGTTGATGGGTGTAAGTGTGTGTCTGTGTTTCTGGGTGTCAGTGTGTGTCTTTGTTACTGGGTGCAAGTGTGTGTCTTTGTTACTGGGTGTCAGTGTATGTCTTTGTTACTGGGTATCAGTGTATGTCTTTGTTACTGGGTATCAGTGTATGTATTTGTTACTGGGTATCAGTGTATGTATTTGTTACTTGGTGTCAGTGTGTGTCTGTGTTACTGTGTGTTTGTGTTTCTTTGTTACTGGGTGTAAGTGTATGTCTTTGTTACTTGGTGTCAGTGTATGTGTTTGTTACTTGGTGTCAGTGTGTGTCTCTGTTATTGGGGAACAGTGTATGTCTTTGTTACTGGGTGTCAGTGTATGTCTTTGTTACTTGTTGTCAGTGTATGTCTGTGTTACTGGGTGTCAGTGTATGTCTTTGTTACTTGGTGTCAGTGTATGTCTGTGTTACTGGGTATCAGTGTATGTCTGTGTTACTCGGTGTCAGTGTATGTCTTTGTTACTTGGTGTCAGTGTATGTCTGTGTTACTGGGTGTCAGTGTAGAACATAGAAACATAGAAAAAATACAGCACAGAACAGGCCCTTCGGCCCACGATGTTGTGCCGATCCTTTGTCCTCTGTCAAGGACAATTTAATCTATACCCCATCATTCTCCTTTATCCATATACCTATCTAAAAGCCGTTTGAAAGTCCCTAAAGTTTCTGACTCAACAACTTCCCCAGGCAAGGCATTCCATGCCCCGACCACTCTCTGGGTAAAGAACCTTCCCCTGACATCCCCCTTATATCTCCCACCCTTCACCTTAAATTTATGACCCCTTGTAACGCTTTGCTCCACCCGGGGAAAAAGTTTCTGACTGTCTACCCTATCTATTCCCCTGATCATCTTATAAACCTCTATCATGTCACCCCTCATCCTTCTCCGTTCTAATGAGAAGAGGCCTAGAATGTTCAGCCTTTCCTCGTAAGACTTATTCTCCATTCCAGGCAACATCCTGGTAAATCTCCTCTGCACCCTCTCCAAGGCTTCCACATCCTTCCTAAAATGAGGCGACCAGAACTGCACACAGTACTCCAAATGAGGCCTTACCAAGGTCCTGTACAGCTGCATCATCACCTCACGGCTCTTAAATTCAATCCCTCTGCTAATGAACGCTAACACCCCATATGCCTTCTTCACAGCCCTATCCACTTGAGTTGCAACTTTCAACGATCTACGCACATAGACCCCAAGGTCTCTCTGCTCCTCCACATGCCCAAGAACCCTACCGTTAACCCAGTATTTTGCATTCGTGTTTGTCCTTCCAAAATGGACGACCTCACACTTTTCAGGGTTAAACTCCATCTGCCACTTTTCAGCCCAGCACTGCAACCTATCCAAGTCCCTTTGCAGACGACAATAGCCCTCCTCGGTATCCACAACTCCACCAACCTTTGTATCATCTGCAAATTTACTGACCCACCCTTCGACTTCCTCATCCAAGTCGTTAATAAAAATCACAAACAGGAGAGGACCCAGAACTGATCCCTGTGGCACGCCACTGGTAACTGGGCTCCAGGCTGAGTATTTACCATCTAAGACCACTCTCTGCCTTCTATCAGTTAGCCAATTCTTAATCCAACTGGCCACATTCCCCACTATCCCATGCCTCCTGACTTTCTCCATAAGTCTACCATGGGGGACCTTATCAAATGCCTTACTAAAATCCATGTACACCACATCCACTGGTTTACCCTCATCCACTTGCTTGGTCACCTGCTCAAAGAATTCAATCAGGCTTGTGAGGCAAGACCTACCCCTCACAAAACCGTGCTGACTGTCCCGAATCAAGCAGTGTCTTTCCAGATGCTCAGAAATCCTATCCCTCAGCACCTTTTCCATCAACTTGCCTACCACCGAAGTAAGACTAACTGGCCTGTAATTCCCAGGGTTGTTCCTATTCCCTTTCTTGAACAGGGGCACAACATTTGCCACCCTCCAATCACCTGGTACCACCCCCGTCAACAGAGAAGATGAAAAGATCATTGCCAGCGGCTCTGCAATTTCATCCCTTGCTTCCCATAACATCCTTGGATATACCCCGTCAGGCCCGGGAGACTTGTCTATCTTCAAGTTATTCAAAAACCCCAACACATCTTCCCTCCTAACGAGCACTTCCTCGAGCTTACCAGTCTGTTTCACACCGTCCTCTTCAGTAATACACCCCTTCTCATTCGTAAATACCGAAGAGAAGTACTCATTCAAAACCTCACTTATCTCTTCCGGCTCAACACACAGTCTCCCGCTATTGTCCTTGACCGGACCTACGGTCCCCCTAGTCATCCTCATATTTCTGACATACGCGTAAAAGGCCTTGGGGTTTTCTTTTATCCTACCCGCCAAGCATTTTTCATGCCCTCTCTTAGCTCTCCTAATCCCTTTCTTCAGATCCTTCCTGGCCATCTTGTATCCCTCCAGAGCTATGCCTGTGCCCTTTTTCCTCAACCTTATATACGCATCCTTCTTCTTCCTAACAAGTCTCTCAACCTCTCTTGTCAACCACGGTTCCCTCACATGACCATCCCTTCCCTGTCTGACAGGGACATGCTTATCAATGGCCCCTACTATCTGCTCCTTGAAAAAGTTCCACATTTCGACCGTGCCCTTCCCTGCCAGCATATGCTCCCAACTTATGCTCCTCAGTTCCTGCCTGACAGCATCATATCTACCCTTCCCCCAATTGTAAACCTTGCCCTGTTGCACATACCTATCCCTCTCCATTACCACAGTGAATGCTGCAGAATTGTGATCACTATCTCCAAAGTGCTCGCCCACCAACAGCTCTATCACTTGCCCTGGTTCATTACCTAGTACCAAATCCAATATTGCCTCCCCTCTGGTCGGGCAGTCTACATACTGAGTCAGAAAAGCTTCCTGGACATACTGCACAAACACTACCCCATCCAAACTATTCGATCTAAAGAGTTGCCAATCAATATTTGGGAAGTTGAAATCCCCCATAATTACTACCCTGTGACTTCTGCTCCTTTCCAAAATCTGTTTCCCAATCTGCTCTTCCACCTCCCTGCTGCTATTGGGGGGCCGATAGAAAACTCCCATCAAGGTGACTGCTCCTTTCCTGTTCCTGACCTCAACCCACAGTGCCTCAGTCGGCAGATCCTCCTCGAAAATTCTTTCAGCAGTTGTTACACTATTTCTAACTAACAATGCCACCCCCCCACCTCTTTTACCACCATTCCTAATCTTATGAAAACATCTATAACCAGGTACCTCCAAGAACCATTCCTCCCCCTCACATATCCACGTTTCAGTGATGGCCACAACATCGTAGTCCCAAGTGCCCATCCACGCCTTCAATTCACTCACCTTATTCCTGATGCTTCTTGCGTTGAAGTATACGCACTTTAACCCTTCTCCGTGCCCATCTGTCCTCTGCGACAGTGCTACCTTCCCCAATACCTCACTACACTCTTTGTCTTTCTGAGTGGACCCACTGGTCCCTGGACTACAAGTCCGGTTCCCATCCCCCTCCCAAACTAGTTTAAACCCTCCCGAACAGTACTAGCAAACCTCCCTCCCAGGATATTGGTGCCCCTCTGGTTCAGATGCAGCCCGTCCTGTTTGAACAGGTCCCATCTTCCCCAGAATGCAGTCCAATTATCCAAGAACTGGAAGCCCTCTCTCCTACACCATTCCTGCAGCCACGTGTTCAGCTGTGCTCTCTCCCTATTCCTAGCCTCACTATCACGTGGCGCCGGCAACAAACCAGAGATAACAACTCTGTCCGTCCGAGCTTTCAGCTTCCAGCCTAACTCCCTAAACTCACTTCTAACATCTGTGCCACCCTTCCTTCCTACGTCGTTGGTGCCAATGTGCACCACGACCTCTGGCTGCTCCCCCTCCCCTTTAAGGATCCTGAAGACGCGATCACAAACATCACGGACCCTGGCACCAGGTAGGCAACAAACCATCCGTGCGTCTCGCTCGCGCCCACAGAACCGCCTGTCGGTACTCCTCACCATCGAGTCCCCGATGACTAGTGCTCTCCCATTCTCCCTCCTTCCCTTCTGAGCCACAGTGCAGGACCCCGTGCCAGAGGCCCGTTCACTGCAGCCTGCCCCCGATAGGCCGTCCCCCCCAACAGTATCTAAAACTGTATACTTGTTGCTGAGGGGAACGACCACAGGAGATCCCTGCACTGACCTCTTCCCACCTCTAACTGTTACCCAGCTGCCTTTGTTTTGTGGAGTAACGACATCCCTGTAGCTTCTATCTATCACCCCCTCAGCTTCCCGAATGATCCTCAGTTCATCCAGCTCCAGCTCCAGTTCCCTAACACGGTCTGATAGGAGCTGGAGACGGATGCACTTCCAGCAGGTGAAGTCGGCAGGGTCACCGGAGGTTCCCCTCACCTCGAACATACTGCAGGAGGAGCACTGCACTCCCCTGGCTGCCATTTATTTTACTCAATTACCCCTTAATTAAGTACAAATATAGATATTAACAAAAACAGTGAAATAGCTTACCTGTTCAGTCCTTTTTGACTAGAGGAGGAGGGTAAAAAGGGTCTCGGGTTAACTCTGCTCCGCACCTTTAAAGAAAATACCTACCCAGGAGTCCTTGCTGCCGTCCAGCTTCCGGTTCCTCCCGCGCCAAAAGTAACTTGAACACAAGGAAAACAGTAAGTACAACTTTCAAAACACAGCTCCTGGTGCCTTCACTTACCCACCGAAGAGTCGCTACCTTCTCCTGCTGCTCCGCCGGGAAATGAGGCCGAGTCCACGGAGCTCCGCACCTTTAAATAAAATACCTACCCAGGAGTCCTTGCTGCCGTCCAGCTTCCGGTTCCTCCCGCGCCAAAAGTAACTTGAACACAAGGAAAACAGTAAGTACAACTTTCAAAACACAGCTCCTGGTGCCTTCACTTACCGACCGAAGAGTCGCTACCTTCTCCTGCTGCTCCGCCGGTGTCAGTGTATGTCTTTGTTATTGGGTGTCAGTGTATGTCTTTGTTACTTGGTGTCAGTGTATGTCTGTGTTACTGGGTGTCAGTGTATGTCTTTGTTACTTGGTGTCAGTGTATGTCTTTGTTACTTGGTGTCAGTGTATGTCTGTGTTACTGGGTATCAGTGTATGTCTTTGTTACTCGGTGTCAGTGTATGTCTTTGTTACTTGGTGTCAGTGTGTGTCTCTGTTATTGGGGAACAGTGTATGTCTTTGTTACTGGGTGTCAGTGTATGTCTTTGTTACTTGTTGTCAGTGTATGTCTGTGTTACTGGGTGTCAGTGTATGTCTTTGTTACTGGGTGTCAGTGTATGTCTTTGTTATTTGGTGTCAGTGTATGTCTGTGTTACTGGGTATCAGTTTATGTCTTTGTTACTCGGTGTCAGTGTATGTCTTTGTTACTTGGTGTCAGTGTATGTCTGTGTTACTGGGTGTCAGTGTATGTCTTTGTTACTTGGTGTCAGTGTATGTCTGTGTTATTGGGTGTCAGTGTATGTCTTTGTTACTTGGTGTCAGTGTATGTCTGTGTTACTGGGTGTCAGTGTATGTCTTTGTTACTTGGTGTCAGTGTATGTCTTTGTTACTTGGTGTAAGTGTATGTCTGTGTTACTGGGTATCAGTGTATGTCTTTGTCACTCGGTGTCAGTGTATGTCTTTGTTACTTGGTGTCAGTGTATGTCTGTGTTACTGGGTGACAGTGTATGTCTTTGTTACTTGGTGTCAGTGTATGTCTGTATTACTGGGTGTCAGTGTATGACTTTGTTACTTGGTGTCAGTGTATGTCTTTGTTAATGGGTGTCAGTGTATGTCTGTGTTACTTGGTATCAGTGTATGTCTTTGTTACTTGGTGTCAGTGTATGTCTGTGTCACTGGGTGTCAGTGTATGTCTTTGTTACTTGGTGTCAGTGTATGTCTTTGTTACTTGGTGTCAGTGTATTTCTTTGTTACTTGGTGTCAGTGTGTGTCTGTGTTACTGGGTGTCAGTGTATGCCTGTGTTACTGGGGGTCAGTGCATGTCTGTGTTACTGGGTGTCAGTGTGTGTCTTTGTTGATGGGTGTAAGTGTGTGTCTGTGTTTCTGGGTGTCAGTGTGTGTCTTTGTTACTGGGTGCAAGTGTGTGTCTTTGTTACTGGGTGTCAGTGTATGTCTTTGTTACTGGGTGTCAGTGTATGTCTTTGTTACTGGGTATCAGTGTATGTATTTGTTACTTGGTGTCAGTGTGTGTCTGTGTTACTGTGTGTTTGTGTTTCTTTGTTACTGGGTGTAAGTGTATGTCTTTGTTACTTGGTGTCAGTGTATGTGTTTGTTACTTGGTGTCAGTGTGTGTCTCTGTTATTGGGGAACAGTGTATGTCTTTGTTACTGGGTGTCAGTGTAAGTCTTTGTTACTTGTTGTCAGTGTATGTCTGTGTTACTGGGTGTCAGTGTATGTCTTTGTTACTTGGTGTCAGTGTATGTCTGTGTTACTGGGTATCAGTGTATGTCTTTGTTACTCGGTGTCAGTGTATGTCTTTGTTACTTGGTGTCAGTGTATGTCTGTGTTACTGGGTGTCAGTGTATGTCTTTGTTACTTGGTGTCAGTGTATGTCTTTGTTATTGGGTGTCAGTGTATGTCTTTGTTACTTGGTGTCAGTGTATGTCTGTGTTACTGGGTGTCAGTGTATGTCTTTGTTACTTGGTGTCAGTGTATGTCTTTGTTACTTGGTGTCAGTGTATGTCTGTGTTACTGGGTATCAGTGTATGTCTTTGTTACTCGGTGTCAGTGTATGTCTTTGTTACTTGGTTTCAGTGTATGTCTGCCTTACTGGGTGTCAGTGTATGTCTTTGTTACTTGGTGTCAGTGTATGTCTGTATTACTGGGTGTCAGTGTATGACTTTGTTACTTGGTGTCAGTGTATGTCTTTGTTAATGGGTGTCAGTGTATGTCTGTGTTACTTGGTGTCAGTGTATGTCTTTGTTACTTGGTGTCAGTGTATGTCTGTGTTACTGGGTGTCAGTGTGTGTCTTTGTTACTTGGTGTCAGTGTATGTCTGTGTTACTGGGTGTCAGTGTATGTCTTTGTTACTTGGTGTCAGTGTATGTCTGTGTTACTGGGTATCAGTGTATGTCTTTGTTACTCGGTGTCAGTGTATGTCTTTGTTACTTGGTGTCAGTGTATGTCTGTGTTACTGGGTGTCAGTGTATGTCTTTGTTACTTGGTGTCAGTGTATGTCTTTGTTATTGGGTGTCAGTGTATGTCTGTGTTACTGGGTGTCAGTGTATGTCTTTGTTACTTGGTGTCAGTGTATGTCTTTGTTACTTGGTGTCAGTGTATGTCTGTGTTACTGGGTATCAGTGTATGTCTTTGTTACTCGGTGTCAGTGTATGTCTTTGTTACTTGGTGTCAGTGTATGTCTGTGTTACTGGGTGTCAGTGTATGTCTTTGTTACTTGGTTTCAGTGTATGTCTGTATTACTGGGTGTCAGTGTATGTCTTTGTTACTTGGTGTCAGTGCATGTCTTTGTTAATTGGTGTCAGTGTATGTCTGTGTTACTGGGTATCAGTGTATGTCTTTGTCACTCGCTGTCAGTGTATGTCTTTGTTACTTGGTGTCAGTGTATGTCTGTGTTACTGGGTGTCAGTGTATGTCTTTGTTACTTGGTGTCAGTGTATGTCTTTGTTACTTGGTGTCAGTGTATGTCTGTATTACTGGGTGTCAGTGTATGACTTTGTTACTTGGTGTCAGTGTATGTCTTTGTTAATGGGTGTCAGTGTATGTCTGTGTTACTTGGTGTCAGTGTATGTCTTTGTTACTTGGTGTCAGTGTATGTCTGTGTTACTGGGTGTCAGTGTGTGTCTTTGTTACTTGGTGTCAGTGTATGTCTGTGTTACTGGGTGTCAGTGTATGTCTTTGTTACTTGGTGTCAGTGTATTTCTTTGTTACTTGGTGTCAGTGTGTGTCTGTGTTACTGGGTGTCAGTGTATGCCTGTGTTACTGGGGGTCAGTGCATGTCTGTGTTACTGGGTGTCAGTGTGTGTCTTTGTTGATGGGTGTAAGTGTGTGTCTGTGTTACTGGGTGTCAGTGTATGACTTTGTTACTTGGTGTCAGTGTATGTCTTTGTTAATGGGTGTCAGTGTATGTCTGTGTTACTTGGTGACAGTGTATGTCTTTGTTACTTGGTGTCAGTGTATGTCTGTGTTACTGGGTGTCAGTGTGTGTCTTTGTTACTTGGTGTCAGTGTATGTCTGTGTTACTGGGTGTCAGTGTATAACTTTGTTACTTGGTGTCTGTGTATATCTCTGTTTCTGTGTGTCAGTGTATGTCTGTGTTACTGGGTGTCAGTGTGTGTCTTTGTTACTTGGTGTCAGTGTATGTCTGTGTTACTGGGTGTCAGTGTATGTCTTTGTTACTTGGTGTCTGTGTATATCTCTGTTTCTGTGTGTCAGTGTATGTCTGTGTTACTGGGTGTCAGTGTGTGTCTTTGTTACTTGGTGTCAGTGTATGTCTGTGTTACTGGGTGTCAGTGTGTGTCTTTGTTACTGGGTGTCAGTGTATGTCTGTGTTACGGGGTGTAAGTGTATGTCTTTGTTACTTGGTGTCAGTGTATGTCTTTGTTACTTGGTGTCAGTGTATGTCTTTGTTACTTGGTGTCAGTGTGTGTCTCTGTTATTGGGGAACAGTGTATGTCTTTGTTACTGGGTGTCAGTGTATGTCTTTGTTACTTGTTGTCAGTGTATGTCTGTGTTACTGGGTGTCAGTGTATGTCTCTGTTACTGGGTGTCAGTGTATGTCTTTGTTACTTGGTGTCAGTGTATGTCTGTGTTACTGGGTATCAGTGTATGTCTTTGTTACTCGGTGTCAGTGTAAGTCTTTGTTACTTGGTGTCAGTGTATGTCTGTGTTACTGGGTGTCAGTGTATGTCTTTATTACTTGGTGTCAGTGTATGTCTGTGTTATTGGGTGTCAGTGTATGTCTTTGTTACTTGGTGTCAGTGTATGTCTGTGTTACTGGGTGTCAGTGTGTGTCTTTGTTACTTGGTGTCAGTGTATGTCTGTGTTACTGGGTGTCAGTGTGTGTCTTTGTTACTGGGTGTCAGTGTATGTCTGTGTTACTGTGTGTAAGTGTATGTCTTTGTTACTTGGTGTCAGTGTATGTCTTTGTTACTTGGTGTCAGTGTGTGTCTCTGTTATTGGGGAACAGTGTATGTCTTTGTTACTGGGTGTCAGTGTATGTCTTTGTTACTTGTTGTCAGTGTATGTCTGTGTTACTGGGTGTCAGTGTATGTCTTTGTTACTGGGTGTCAGTGAATGTCTTTGTTATTTGGTGTCAGTGTATGTCTGTGTTACTGGGTATCAGTGTATGTCTTTGTTACTCGGTGTCAGTGTATGTCTTTGTTACTTTGTGTCAGTGTATGTCTGTGTTACTGGGTGTCAGTGTATGTCTTTGTTACTTGGTGTCAGTGTATGTCTGTGTTATTGGGTGTCAGTGTATGTCTTTGTTACTTGGTGTCAGTGTATGTCTGTGTTACTGGGTGTCAGTGTATGTCTTATTTACTTGGTGTCAGTGTATGTCTTTGTTACTTGGTGTCAGTGTATGTCTGTGTTACTGGGTATCAGTGTATGTCTTTGCCACTCGGTGTCAGTGTATGTCTTTGTTACTTGGTGTCAGTGTATGTCTGTGTTACTGGGTGACAGTGTATGTCTTTGTTACTTGGTGTCAGTGTATGTCTGTATTACTGGGTGTCAGTGTATGACTTTGTTACTTGGTGTCAGTGTATGTCTTTGTTAATGGGTGTCAGTGTATGTCTGTGTTACTTGGTGTCAGTGTATGTCTTTGTTACTTTGTGTCATTGTATGTCTGTGTTACTGGGTGTCAGTGTGTGTCTTTGTTACTTGGTGTCAGTGTATGTCTGTGTTACTGGGTGTCAGTGTATGTCTTTGTTACTTGGTGTCAGTGTATTTCTTTGTTACTTGGTGTCAGTGTGTGTCTGTGTTACTGGGTGTCAGTGTATGCCTGTGTTACTGGGGGTCAGTGCATGTCTGTGTTACTGGGTGTCAGTGTGTGTCTTTGTTGATGGGTGTAAGTGTGTGTCTGTGTTACTGGGTGTCAGTGTATGACTTTGTTACTTGGTGTCAGTGTATGTCTTTGTTATTGGGTGTCAGTGTATGTCTGTGTTACTTGGTGTCAGTGTATGTCTTTGTTACTTGGTGTCAGTGTATGTCTGTGTTACTGGGTGTCAGTGTGTGTCTTTGTTACTTGGTGTCAGTGTATGTCTGTGTTACTGGGTGTCAGTGTATGTCTTTGTTACTTGGTGTCAGTGTATTTCTTTGTTACTTGGTGTCAGTGTGTGTCTGTGTTACTGGGTGTCAGTGTATGCCTGTGTTACTGGGGGTCAGTACATGTCTGTGTTTCTGGGTGTCAGTGTGTGTCTTTGTTGATGGGTGTAAGTGTGTGTCTGTGTTTCTGGGTGTCAGTGTGTGTCTTTGTTACTGGGTGCAAGTGTGTGTCTTTGTTACTGGGTGTCAGTGTATGTCTTTGTTACTGGGTATCAGTGTATGTATTTGTTACTTGGTGTCAGTGTGTGTCTGTGTTACTGTGTGTTTGTGTTTCTTTGTTACTGGGTGTCATTGTATGTCTTTGTTACTTGGTGTAAGTGTGTGTCTGTGTTACTGGGTGTCAGTGTGTGTCTTTGTTACTTGGTGTCAGTGCATGTCTGTGTGACTGGGTGTAAGTGTATTTCTTTGTTACTGGGTGTCATTGCGTGTCTTTGTTCCTTGGTGTCAGTGAGTGTCGATGTTACTTGGTGTCAGTGTGTGTCTTTGCTACTTGGTGTAAGTGTGCGTCTGTGTTACTGGGTGTCAGTGTATGTCTTTGTTACTTGGTGTAAGTGTATGTCTGTGTTATTGGGCGTCAGTGTATGTCTGTGTTACTGGGTGTAAATGTATGTCTTTGTTACTGGGTGTCAGTGCGTCTCTTTGTTACTTGGCGTCAGTGTGTGTCTGTGTTACTGGGTGTCAGTGTATGTCTTTGTTACTTGGTGTAAGTGTGTGTCTGTGTTACTGGGTGTCAGTGTATGTGTTTGTTACTTGGTGTAAGTCTGTGTCTGTGTTACTGGGTGTCAGTGTCTGTCTTTGTTACTTGGTGCAAGTGTATGTCTTTGTTAATGGGTGTCAGTGTGTGTCTTTGTTACTTGGAGGAAGTGTGCGTCTGTGTTACTGGGTGTCAGTGTATGTCTTTGTTACTGGGTGTCAGTGTATGTCCTTGTTACTTGGTGTGAGTGTGTGTCTGTGTTACTGGATGTCAGTGCATGTCTTTCTTACTTGGTGTCAGTGTATGTCTGTGTTACTTGGTGTAAGTGTATGTCTTTGTTACTGGGTGTCAGTGCATGTCTTTGTTACTTGGTGTCAGTGAGTGTCTATGTTACTGGGTTTCAGTGTATGTCTTTGTTACTTGGTGTCAGTGTATGTCTGTGTTACTGGGTGTCAGTGTGTGTCTTTGTTACTTGGTGTCAGTGTATGTCTGTGTTACTGGGTGTCAGTGTATGTCTTTGTTACTTGGTGTCAGTGTATGTCTGTGTTACTGGGTATCAGTGTATGGCTTTGTTACTCGGTGTCAGTGTATGTCTTTGTTACTTGGTGTCAGTGTATGTCTGTGTTACTGGGTGCCAGTGTATGTCTTTGTTACTTGGTGTCAGTGTATGTCTGTGTTATTGGGTGTCAGTGTATGTCTTTGTTACTTGGTGTCAGTGTATATCTGTGTTACTGGGTGTCAGTGCATGTCTTTGTTACTTGGTGTCAGTGTATGTCTTTGTTACTTGGTGTCAGTGTATGTCTGTGTTACTGGGTGTAAGTGTATGTCTTTGTTACTTGGTGTCAGTGTATGTGTTTGTTACTTTGTGTCAGTGTGTGTCTCTGTTATTGGGGAACAGTGTATGTCTTTGTTACTGGGTGTCAGTGTATGTCTTTGTTACTGGGTGTCAGTGTATGTCTTTGTTACTTGTTGTCAGTGTATGTCTGTGTTACTGGGTGTCAGTGTATGTCTTTGTTACTTGGTGTCAGTGTATGTCTGTGTTACTGGCTATCAGTGTATGTCTTTGTTACTCGGTGTCAGTGTATGTCTTTGTTACTTGGTGTCAGTGTATGTCTGTGTTACTGGGTGTCAGTGTATGTCTTTGTTACTTGGTGTCAGTGTATGTCTTTGTTATTGGGTGTCAGTGTATGTCTTTGTTACTTGGTGTCAGTGTATGTCTGTGTTACTGGGTGTCAGTGTATGTCTTTGATAATGGGTGTCAGTGTATGTCTGTGTTACTTGGTGTCAGTGTATGTCTTTGTTACTTGGTGTCAGTGTATGTCTGTGTTACTGGGTGTCAGTGTGTGTCTTTGTTACTTGGTGTCAGTGTATGTCTGTGTTACTGGGTGTCAGTGTATGTCTTTGTTACTTGGTGTCAGTGTATGTCTGTGTTACTGGGTATCAGTGTATGTCTTTGTTATTGGGTGTCAGTGTATGTCTTTGTTACTTGGTGTCAGTGTATGTCTGTGTTACTGGGTGTCAGTGTATGTCTTTGTTACTTGGTGTCAGTGTATGTCTTTGTTAATGGGTGTCAGTGTATGTCTGTGTTACTTGGTGTCAGTGTATGTCTTTGTTACTTGGTGTCAGTGTATGTCTGTGTTACTGGGTGTCAGTGTGTGTCTTTGTTACTTGGTGTCAGTGTATGTCTGTGTTACTGGGTGTCAGTGTATGTCTTTGTTACTTGGTGTCAGTGTATTTCTTTGTTACTTGGCGTCAGTGTGTGTCTGTGTTACTGGATGTCAGTGTATGCCTGTGTTACTGGGGGTCAGTGCATGTCTGTGTTACTGGGTGTCAGTGTGTGTCTTTGTTGATGGGTGTAAGTGTGTGTCTGTGTTACTGGGTGTCAGTGTGTGTCTTTGTTACTGGGTGTAAGTGTGTGTCTGTGTTACTGGGTGTCAGTGTATGTCTTTCTTACTGGGTATCAGTGTATGTATTTGTTACTTGGTGTCAGTGTGTGTCTGTGTTACTGTGTGTTTGTGTTTCTTTGTTACTGGGTGTCAGTGTATGTCTTTGTTACTTTGTGTAAGTGTGTGTCTGTGTTACTGGGTGTCAGTGTGTGTCTTTGTTACTTGGTGTCAGTGTATGTCTGTGTGACTGGGTGTAAGTGTATTTCTTTGTTACTGGGTGTCATTGCGTGTCTTTGTTACTTGGTGTCAGTGAGTGTCGATGTTACTGGGTGTCAGTGTATGTCTTTGTTACTTGGTGGAAGTGTGTGTCTGTGTTTCTGGGTGTCAGTGTATGTCTTTGTTACTTGGTGTAACTGTGTGTCTGTGTTAATGGGTGTCAGTGTATGTCTGTGTTTCTGGGTGTAACTGTGTGTCTTTGTTACTTGACGTCAGTGTGTGTCTTTGCTACTTGGTGTAAGTGTGCGTCTGTGTTACTGGGTGTCAGTGTATGTCTTTGTTACTTGGTGTAAGTGTATGTCTGTGTTATTGGGCGTCAGTGTATGTCTGTGTTACTGGGTGTAAATGTATGTCTTTGTTACTGGGTGTCAGTGCGTGTCTTTGTTACTTGGCGTCAGTGTGTGTCTGTGTTACTGGGTGTCAGTGTATGTCTTTGTTACTTGGTGTAAGTGTGTGTCTGTGTTACTGGGTGTCAGTGTATGTGTTTGTTACTTGGTGTAAGTGTGTGTCTGTGTTACTGGGTGTCAGTGTCTGTCTTTGTTACTTGGTGCAAGTGTATGTCTTTGTTACTGGGTGTCAGTGTGTGTCTTTGTTACTTGGAGGAAGTGTGTGTCTGTGTTACTGGGTGTCAGTGTATGTCTTTGTTACTGGGTGTCAGTGTATGTCCTTGTTACTTGGTGTGAGTGTGTGTCTGTGTTACTGGATGTCAGTGCATGTCTTTCTTACTTGGTGTCAGTGTATGTCTGTGTTACTTGGTGTAAGTGTATGTCTTTGTTACTGGGTGTCAGTGCATGTCTTTGTTACTTGGTGTCAGTGAGTGTCTATGTTACTGGGTTTCAGTGTATGTCTTTGTTACTTGATGTAAATGTTTGTCTGTGTTTCTGGGTGTCAGTGTAAGTCTTTGTTACTTGGTGTAAGTGTGTGTCTGTTTTACTGGGTGTCAGTGTATGTCTGTGTTACTGGGTGTAAGTGCATGTCTTTATTACTGGTTGTCAGTGTATGTCTTTGTTACTTGGTGTCAGTGCATGTGTTTGCTACTTGGCGTCAGTGTGTGTATGTGTTACTGGCTGTCAGTGTATGTCTTTGTTACTTGGTGTAAGTGTGTGTCTGTGTTACTGGATGTCAGTGTATGTCTTTGTTACTTGGTGTCAGTGTGTATCTGTGTTACTGGGTGTCAGTGTATGTCTTTGTTACTAGTTGTAAGTGTGTGTTTGTGTTACTGGGTGTCAGTGTCCGTCTTTGCTACTTGGTGTCAGTGTATGTCTGTGTTACTGGGTATCAGTGTATGTCTTTGTTACTCGGTGTTAGTTCTTGTCTTTGTTACTTGGTGTCAGTGTATGTCTGTGTTACTGGGTGTCAGTGTATGTCTTTGTTACTTGGTGTCAGTGTATGTCTGTGTTACTGGGTGTCAGTGTATGTCTTTGTTACTTGGTTTCAGTGTATGTCTGTGTTACTGGGTGTCAGTGTATGTCTTTGTTACTGGGTGTCAGTGTATGTCTTTGTTACTTGGTGTCAGTGTATGTCTGTGTTACTGGGTATCAGTGTATGTCTTTGTTACTCGGTGTCAGTGTATGTCTTTGTTACTTGGTGTCAGTGTATGTCTGTGTTACTGGGTGTCAGTGTATGTCTTTGTTACTTGGTGTCAGTGTATGTCTGTGTTACTGGGTGTCAGTGTCTGTTTTTGTTGCTTGGTGTCAGTGTATGTCTTTGTTACTGGGCGTCAGTGTATGTCTGCGCTACTTGGTGTCAGTGTATGTCTTTGTTACTTGGTGTAAGTGTATGTCTGTGTTACTGGGTGTCAGTGTATGTCTGTGTTACTGGGTGTCAGTGTGTGTCTTTGTTACTTGGTGTCAGTGTATGTCTGTGTTACTGGGTGTCAGTGTATGTCTTTGTTACTTGGTGTCAGTGTATGTCTTTGTTACTTGGTGTCAGTGTGTGTCTGTGTTACTGGGTGTCAGTGTATGCCTGTGTAACTGCGTGTCATTGCATGTCTGTGTTAGTTGGTGTAAGTGTGTGTCTTTGCTATTTGGTGTCAGTGTGTGTCTGTGTTACTGGGTGTCAGTGTGTGTCTTTGTTACTGGGTGTAAGTGTGTGTCTGTGTTACTGGGTGTCAGTGTATGTCTTTGTTACTGGGTGTCAGTGTATGTATTTGTTAATTGGAGTCAGTGTATGTTTGTGTTACTGGGTGTAAGTGCATGTCTTTGTTACTTGGTGTCAGTGCATGTCTTTGTTACTTGGAGTCAGTGAGTGTCTATGTTACTGGGTGTCAGTGTATGTCTTTGTTACTTGGTGTCAGTGTATGTCTTTGTTACTGGGTGTCAGTGTATGTCTGTGTTATTGGGGAACAGTGTATGTCTTTGTTACTGGGTGTCAGTGTATGTCTTTGTTACTTGGCGTCAGTGTATGTCTGTGTTACTGGTGTCAGTGTATGTCTTTGTTACTGGGTGTCAGTGTATGTCTTTGTTACTTGGTGGCAGTGTATGTCTGTGTTACTGGGTATCAGTGTATGGCTTTGTTACTCGGTGTCTGTGTATGTCTTTGTTACACGGTGTCAGTGTATGTCTTTGTTACTTGGTGTCAGTGTATGTCTGTGTTACTGGGTGTCAGTGTATGCCTTTGTTACTTGGTGACAGTATATGTCTCTGTTATTGGGTGTCAGTGTATTTCTTTGTCACTGGGTGTCAGTGTATGTCTTTGTTACTTGGTATCAGTGTATGTCTGTGTTACTGGGTATCATTGTATGTCTTTGTTACTTGGTGTCAGTGTATGTCTTTGTTACTTGGTATCAGTGTATGTCTGTGTTACTGGGTATCATTGTATGTCTTTGTTACACGGTGTCAGTGTATGTCTTTGTTACTTGGTGTCAGTGTATGTCTGTGTTACTGGGTGTCAGTGTATGTCTTTGTTACTTGGTGTCAGTGTATGTCTGTGTTACTGGGTGTCCGTGTATGTCTTTGTTACTTGGTGTCAGTGTATGTCTTTGTTTCTGGGTGTCAGTGTATGTCTGTGTTACTTGGTGTCAGTGTATGTCTTTGTTACTTGGTGTCAGTGTATGTCTGTGTTACTGGGTGTCAGTGCATGTCTGTGTTACTGGGTGTCAGTGTGTGTCTTTGTTACTTGGTGTCAGGGTATGTCTGTGTTACTGGGTGTCAGTGTGTGTCTTTGTTACTGGGTGTCAGTGTATGTCTGTGTTACTGGGTGTAAGTGTATGTCTTTGTTACTTGGTTTCAGTGTATGTCTTTGTTACTTGGTGTCAGTGTGTGTCTGTGTTATTGGGGAACAGTGCATGTCTTTGTTACTGGGTGTCAGTGTATGTCTTTGTTACTTGGTGTCAGTGTATGTCTGTGTTACTGGGTGTCAGTGTCTGTCTTTGTTACTGGGTGTCAGTGTATGTCTTTGTTACTTGGTGTCAGTGTATGTCTGTGTTACTGGGTATCAGTGTATGTCTTTGTTACTCGGTGTCAGTGTATGTCTTTGTTACTTGGTGTCAGTGTATGTCTGTGTTACTGGGTGTCAGTGTATGTCTTTGTTACTTGGTGTCAGTGTATGTCTGTGTTACTGGGTGTCAGTTTATGTCTTTGTTACTGGGTGTCAGTGTATGTCTTTGTTACTTGGTGTCAGTGTATGTCTGTGTTACTGGGTATCAGTGTATGTCTTTGTTACTCGGTGTCAGTGTATGTCTTTGTTACTTGGTGTCAGTGTATGTCTGTGTTACTGGGTGTCAGTGTATGTCTTTGTTACTTGGTGTCAGTGTATGTCTATGTTACTTGGTGTCAGTGTATGTCTTTGTTACTTGGTGTCCGTGTATGTCTGTGTTACTGGGTGTCAGTGTATGTCTGTGTTACTGGGTGTCATTGTGTGTCTTTGTTACTTGGTGTCAGTGTATGTCTGTTTTACTGGGTGTCAGTATATGTCTTTGTTACTTGGTGTCAGTGTATGTCTTTGTTACTTGGTGTCAGTGTGTGTCTGTGTTACTGGGTGTCAGTGTATGCCTGTGTTACTTGGTGTCAGTGTATGTCTTTGTTACTTGGTGTCAGTGTGTGTCTGTGTTACTGGGTGTCATTGTGTGTCTTTGTTGCTGGGTGTCAGTGTATGTATTTGTTACTTGGTGTCAGTGTGTGTCTGTGTTACTGGGTGTCAGTGTATGTCTTTGTTACTGGGTGTCAGTGTATGTATTTGTTACTTGGTGTCAGTGTGTGTCTTTGTTCCTTAGTGTCAGTGTATGTCTGTGATGACTGGGTGTAAGTGTATGTCTTTGTTACTGGGTGTCATTGCGTGTCTTTGTTACTTGGTGTCAGTGAGTGTCGATGTTACTGGGTGTCAGTGTATGTCTTTGTTACTTGGTGTCAGTGTATGTCTGTGTGTCAGTGTATGTCTTTGTTACTTGGTGTCAGTGTATGTCTTTGTTACTTGGTGTCAGTGTGTGTCTGTGTTACTGGGTATCAGTGTATGTCTTTGATACTTGGTGTCAGTGTATGTCTTTGTTACTTGGTGTAAGTGTATGCCTTTGTTACTTGGTGTCAGTATATGTCTTTGTTACTTGGTGTCAGTGTGTGTCTGTGTTACTGGGTATCAGTGTATGTCTTTGTTACTTGGTGTCAGTGTATGTCTTTGTTACTTGGTGTAAGTGTATGTCTTTGTTACTTGGTGTCAGTGTATGTCGTTGTTACTTGGTGTAAGTGTGTGTCTGTGTTACTGGTTATCAGTGTATGTCTTTGTGACTCGGTGTCCGTGCATGTCTTTGTTACTGGGTGTCAGTGTATGTCATTGTTACTTGGTGGCAGTGTGTGTCTGTGTGTCAGTGTATGTCTTTGTTTCTGTGTATCAGTGTTACTCTATGTTACTTGGTGTCAGTGTGTGTCTGTGTTACTGGGTGTCAGTGTATGTCTTTGTTACTTGGTGTCAGTGTATGTCTGTGTTGCTTGGTGTAATTGTGTGTCTTGGTTACTTGGTGTAAGTGTATGTCTTTGTTACTTGGTGTCAGTGCATGTCTGTGTTACTTTGTGGATGTGAGTGTCTGTGTTACTGGGTATCAGTGTATGTCTTTGTGACTTGCTGTCAGTGTATGTCTTTGTTACTGGGTGTCAGTGTGTGTCTGTGTTACTTGGTGTCAGTGTATGTCTTTGTTACTGTGTATCAGTGGTTGACTGTGTTACTGGGTGTCAGTGTGTGTTTGTTTGTGTTACTGGGTGTCAGTGTGTGTCTGTGACACTAGGTGTCAGTATTTAGTTTAGTTTCGAGATACAGCACTGAAACAGGCCCTTCGGCCAACCGAGTCTGTGCCGACCATCAACCACCCATTTATACTAATCCTACACTAATCCCGTATTCCTATCACATCCCCACCTGTCCCTATATATTTCCTTACCACCTACCTATACTAGGGTCAATTTATAATGGCCAATCAACCTATCAACCTGCAAGTCTTTGGCATGTGGGAAGAAACCGGAGCAGCCGGAGGAAACTCACGCAGACACAGGGAGAACTTGCAAACTCCGCACAGGCAGTATCCAGAATCGAACCCGGGTCCCTGGAGCTGTGAGGCTGCTAACCATGTGCCAATATGCCGCCCAGTGTGTGTCTGTGCTACTGGGTATCAGTGTATGTCTTTGTTACTTGGTGTAAGTGTGTGTCTTTGATACTTGGTGTAATTGTATGTCTTTGTAACTTGGTGTCAGTGTATGTCTGTGTTACTTGGTGTAAGTGTATGTCTTTGTGACTTGGTGTCAGTGTATGTCTTTGTTACTTGGTGTAAGTGTGTGCCTGTGATACTTGGTGTAAGTGTGTGTCTGTGTTACTGTTTAACAGTGTATGTCTTTGTTACTTGGTGTCAGTGTATGTCTTTGTTACTTGGTGTAAGTGAGTGTTTGTGTTACTTGGTGTAAGATTGTGTCTGTGTCGTTTGGTATCAGTGTATGTCTTTGTTACTTGGTGTAAGTGTGTGTCTGTGTTACTGGGTATCAGTGTATGTCTTTGTTACTTGGTGTCAGTGTATGTCTTTGTTACTTGGTGTAAGAGTATGTCTTTGTTACTTGGTGTCAGTGTATGTCTTTGTTACTTGGTGTAAGTGTGTGTCTGTGTTACTGGGTGTCAGTGTGTGTCTGTGTTACTTGGTGTAAGTGTGTGTCTGTGTTACTTGGTGTCCGTGTCTGGTTGTGTTACGGGGTGTCAGTGTATGTCTTTGTTACTGGCTGTCAGTGTATGTCTTTGCTACTTGGTGTAAGTGTGTGTCTGTGTTACTGGGTATCAGTGTCTGCCTTTGTTACATGGTGTCAGTGTGTGTCTGTGTTACTGGGTATCAGTGTATGTCTTTGTTACTTGGCGTCAGTGCATGTCTGTGTTACTTGGTGTAAGTGTGTGTCTGTGTTACTGGATATCAGTGTATGTCTTTGTGACCTGGTGTCAGTGTGTGTCTTTGTGTCTTGGTGTCAGTGTATGTCTTTGTTACTTGGTGTAATTGTATGTCTTTGTTACTTGGTTTCAGTGTATTTCTTTGTTACTTGGTGTAAGTGAGTGTTGGTGTTACTTGGTGTAAGTGTGTGTCTGTGTCACTTGGTATCAGTGTGTGTCTTTGTTACTGGGTGTCAGTGTGTGTCTTTGTGACTTGGTGTCAGTGTATGTCTTTGTTACTTGGTGTAATTGTATGTCTTTGTTACTTGGTGTCAGTGTATGTCTTTGTTACTTGGTGTCAGTGTGTGTCTGTGTTGCTTGGTGTAAGTCTATGTCTTTGTTACTTGGTGTCCGTGTGTGTCTGTGTCACTGGGTGTCAGTGTATGTCTTTGTTACTGGGTGTCAGTGTATGTCTTTGTTACTTGGTGTAACTGTTTGTCTGTGTTACTGGGTATCAGTGTCTGTCTATGTTACTTGGTGTAAGTGTGTGTCTGTGTTACTGGGTAAAAGTGTATGTCTTTGTTACTTGGTGTAAGTGTGTGTCTGTGTTACTGGTTATCAGTGCATTTCTTTGCAACATGGTGACAGTGTATGTCTGTGTTACTTGGTGTAAGTGTGTGTCTTTGATACTTGGTGTAATTGTATGTCTTTGTTACTTGGTGTCAGTGTATGTCTTTGTGACTTGGTGTCAGTGTATGTCTTTGTTACTTGGTGTAAGTGTGTGCCTGTGATACTTGGTGTAAGTGTGTGTCTGTGTTACTGTTTAACAGTGTATGTCTTTGTTACTTGGTGTCAGTGTATGTCTTTGTTACTTGGTGTAAGTGAGTGTTTGTGTTACTTGGTGTAAGATTGTGTCTGTGTCGTTTGGTATCAGTGTATGTCTTTGTTACTTGGTGTAAGTGTGTGTCTGTGTTACTGGGTATCAGTGTATGTCTTTGTTACTTGGTGTCAGTGTATGTCTTTGTTACTTGGTGTAAGAGTATGTCTTTGTTACTTGGTGTCAGTGTATGTCTTTGTTACTTGGTGTAAGTGTGTGTCTGTGTTACTGGGTGTCAGTGTGTGTCTGTGTTACTTGGTGTAAGTGTGTGTCTATGTTACTTGGTGTCCGTGTCTGGCTGTGTTACTGGGTGTCAGTGTATGTTTTTGTTACTGGGTGTCAGTGTATGTCTTTGCTACTTGGTGTAAGTGTGTGTCGGTGTTACTGGGTATCAGTGTCTGTCTTTGTTACATGGTGTCAGTGTGTGTCTGTGTTACTGGGTATCAGTGTATGTCTTTGTTACTTGGCGTCAGTGCATGTCTGTGTTACTTGGTGTAAGTGTGTGTCTGTGTTACTGGATATCAGTGTATGTCTTTGTGACCTGGTGTCAGTGTATGTCTTTGTTACTGGGTGTCAGTGTGTGTCTTTGTGTCTTGGTGTCAGTGTATGTCTTTGTTACTTGGTGTAATTGTATGTCTTTGTTACTTGGTTTCAGTGTATTTCTTTGTTACTTGGTGTAAGTGAGTGTTTGTGTTACTTGGTGTAAGTGTGTGTCTGTGTCACTTGGTGTCAGTGTATGTCTTTGTTGCTTGGTGTAATTGTATGTCTTTGTTACTTGGTGTCAGTGTATGTCTTTGTTACTTGGTGTCAGTGTGTGTCTGTGTTACTTGGTGTAAGTCTATGTCTTTGTTACTTGGTGTCCGTGTGTGTCTGTGTCACTGGGTGTCAGTGTATGTCTTTGTTACTGGGTGTCAGTGTATGTCTTTATTACTTGGTGTAACTGTGTGTCTGTGTTACTGGGTATCAGTTTCTGTCTATGTTACTTGGTGTAAGTGTGTGTCTGTGTTACTGGGTATCAGTGCATGTCTTTGTTACTTGTTCTCAGTGTGTATCTGTGTTACTTGGTGTAAGTGTGTTTCTGTGTTACTGTGTAACAGTGTATGTCTTTGTTACTTGGTGTAATTGTATGTCTTTGTTACTTGGTGTCAGTGTATGTCTGTGTTACTTGGTGTAAGTGTATGTCTTTGTTACTTGGTGTCAGTGTATGTCTTTGTGACGTTGTGTCATTGTCTGTCTTTGTTACTGGGTGTCAGTGTCTTTCTTCGTTACTTGGTGTAATTGTATGTCTTTGTAACTTGGTGTCAGAGTTTGTCTTTGTTACTGGGTGTCAGTGTCTGTCTTTGTGACTTGGTGTCAGTGTATGTCTTTGTTACTTGGTGTCAGTGTATGTCTTTGTCATTGGGTGCAAGTGTGTGTCTGTGTTACTGGGTATCAGTTTATATCTTTGTTACTTGGTGTAAGTGTGTGTCTGTGTTACTGGTTATCAGTGCATGTCTTTGCTACATGGTGACAGTGTATGTCTGTGTTACCTGGTGTAAGTGTGTGTCTTTGATACTTGGTGTAATTGTATGTCTTTGTTTCTTGGTGTCAGTGTATGTCTGTGTTACTTGGTGTAAGTGTATGTCTTTGTTACTTGGTGTCAGTGTATGTCTTTGTTACTTGGTGTAAGTGTGTGCCTGTGATACTTGGTGTAAGTGTCTGTCTGTGTTACTGTTTAACAGTGTATGTCTTTGTTACTTGGTGTAAGTGTATGTCTTTGTTACTTGGTGTAAGTGAGTGTTTGTGTTACTTGGTGTAAGTGTGTGTCTGTGTCGTTTGGTATCAGTGTATGTCTTTGTTACTTGGTGTAAGTGTGTGTCTGTGTTACTGGGTATCAGTGTATGTCTTTGTTACTTGGTGTCAGTGTATGTCTTTGTTACTTGGTGTAAGTGTATGTCTTTGTTACTTGGTGTAAGTGTATGTCTTTGTTACTTGTTGTCAGTGTATGTCTTTGTTACTTGGTGTAAGTGTGTGTCTGTGTTACTGGGTGTCAGTGTGTGTCTGTGTTACTTGGTGTAAGTGTGTGTCTTTGTTACTTGGTGTCCGTGTGTGGCTGTGTTACTTGGTGTAATTGTATGTCTTTGTTTCTTGGTGTCAGTGTATGTCTTTGTTACTTGGTGTCAGTGTGTGTCTGTGTTACTTGGTGTAAGTCTATGTCTTTGTTACTTGGTGTCCGTGTGTGTCTGTGTCACTGGGTGTCAGTGTATGTCTTTGTTACTGGGTGTCAGTGTATGTCTTTGTTACTTGGTGTAACTGTGAGTCTGTGTTACTGGGTATCAGTGTCTGTCTTTGTTACTTGGTGTAAGTGTGTGTCTGTGTTACTGGGTATCAGTGTATGTCATTGTTACTTGGTGTCAGTGTATATCTGTGTTACTTGGTGTAAGTGTGTGTCTGTGTTACTGGGTATCAGTGTATGTCTTTTTGACTTGGTGTCAGTGTATGTCTTTGTTACTGGGTGTCAGTGTGTGTCTGTGCTACTTGGTGTCAGTGGATGTCTTTGTTATTTGGTGTAACTGTGTGTCTGTGTTACTGGGTATCAGTGTCTGTCTTTGTTACTTGGTGTAAGTGTGTGTCTGTGTTACTGGGTATCAGTGTATGTCTTTTTGACTTGGTGTCAGTGTATGTCTTTGTTACTGGGTGTCAGTGTGTGTCTGTGCTACTTGGTGTCAGTGGATGTCTTTGTTATTTGGTGTCAGTGTGTGTCTGTGTTACTGGGTATCAGTGTATGTCTTTGTGACTTGGTATCAGTGTATGTCTTTGTAACTTGGTGTCATTGTATGTCTGTGTTACTTGGTGTAACTGTGTGTCTGTGTTACAGGGTATCAGTGTATGTCTTTGTTACTTGGTGTAAGTGTGTGTCTTTGTTACTTGGTGTAAGTGTATTTCTTTGTTACTTGGTGTCAGTGTATGTCTTTGTGACGTGGTGTCAGTGTTTGTCTTTGTTACTGGGTGTCAGTGTCTGTCTTTGTGACTTGATGTCAGTGTATGTCTTTGTTACTTGGTGTCAGTGTATGTCTTTGTTACTGGGTGCAAGGGAGTGTCTGTGTTACTGGGTATCAGTTTATATCTTTGTTACTGGGTGCAAGTGAGTGTCTGTGTTACTGGGTATCAGTTTATATCTTTGTGACTTGGTGTCAGTGTATGTCTTTGTTACTTGGTGTAATTGTACGTCTTTGTTACTTGGTTCCATTGTATTTCTTTGTTACTTGGTGTAAGTGAGTGTTTGTGTTACTTGGTGTAAGTGTGTGTCTGTGTAATTTGGTATCAGTGTATGTCTTTGTTACTGGGTGTCAGTGTGTGTCTTTGTGACTTGGTGTCAGTGCATGTCTTTGTTACTTGGTGTAATTGTATGTCTTTGTTACTTGGTGTCAGTGTATGTCTTTGTTACTTGGTGTCAGTGTGTGTCTGTGTTACTTGGTGTAAGTCTATGTCTTTGTTACTTGGTGTCCGTGTGTGTCTGTGTCACTGGGTGTCAGTGTATGTCTTTGATACTGGGTGTCAGTGTATGTCTTTGTTACTTGGTGTAACTGTGTTTCTGTGTTACTGGGTATCAGTGTCCGTCTTTGTTACTTGGTGTAAGTGTGTGTCTGTGTTACTGGGTATCAGTGTATGTCTTTGTTACTTGGTGTCAGTGTATATCTGTGTTACTTGGTGTAAGTGTGTGTCTGTGTTACTGGGTATCAGTGTATGTCTTTTTGACTTGGTGTCAGTGTATGTCTTTGTTACTGGGTGTCAGTGTGTGTCTGTGCTACTTGGTGTCAGTGGATGTCTTTGTTATTTGGTGTAACTGTGTGTCTGTGTTACTGGGTATCAGTGTCTGTCTTTGTTACTTGGTGTAAGTGTGTGTCTGTGTTACTGGGTATCAGTGTATGTCTTTGTTACTTGGTGTAAGTGTATGTCTTTGTTACTCGGTGTAAGTGTGTGTCTGTGTTACTGGGTATCAGTGTATGTCTTTTTGACTTGGTGTCAGTGTATGTCTTTGTTACTGGGTGTCAGTGTGTGTCTGTGCTACTTGGTGTCTGTGGATGTCTTTGTTATTTGGTGTCAGTGTGTGTCTGTGTTACTGGGTATCAGTGTGTGTCTTTGTGACTTGGTATCAGTGTATGTCTTTGTTACTTGGTGTCATTGTATGTCTGTGTTACTTGGTGTAACTGTGTGTCTGTGTTACAGGGTATCAGTGTATGTCTTTGTTACTTGGTGTAAGCGTGTGTCTTTGTTACTTGGTGTAAGTGTATTTCTTTGTTACTTGGTGTCAGTGTATGTCTTTGTGACTTGATGTCAGTATATGTCTTTGTTACTGGGTGCAAGTGAGTGTCTGTGTTACTGGGTATCAGTTTATATCTTTGTTACTGGGTGCAAGTGAGTGTCTGTGTTACTGGGTATCAGTTTATATCTTTGTTACTGGGTGCAAGTGAGTGTCTGTGTTACTGGGTATCAGTTTATATCTTTGTGACTTGGTGTCAGTGTATGTCTTTGTTACTTGGTGTAATTGTACGTCTTTGTTACTTGGTTCCATTGTATTTCTTTGTTACTTGGTGTAAGTGAGTGTTTGTGTTACTTGGTGTAAGTGTGTGTCTGTGTAATTTGGTATCAGTGTTTGTCTTTGTTACTGGGTGTCAGTGTCTGTCTTTGTGACTTGGTGTCAGTGCATGTCTTTGTTACTTGGTGTAATTGTATGTCTTTGTTACTTGGTGTCAGTGTATGTCTTTGTTACTTGGTGTCAGTGTGTGTCTGTGTTACTTGGTGTAAGTCTGTGTCTTTGTTACTTGGTGTCCGTGTGTGTCTGTGTCACTGGGTGTCAGTGTATGTCTTTGTTACTGGGTGGCAGTGTATGTCTTTGTTACTTGGTGTAAGTGTGTGTCTGTGTTACTGGGTATCAGTGTATGTCTTTGTGACTTGGTATCAGTGTATGTCTTTGTTACTTGGTGTCATTGTATGTCTGTGTTACTTGGTGTAACTGTGTGTCTGTGTTACTGGGTATCAGTGTATGTCTTTGTTACTTGGTGTAAGTGTGTGTCTTTGTTACTTGGTGTAAGTGTATTTCTTAGTTACTTGGTGTCAGTGTATGTCTTTGTGACGTGGTGTCAGTGTTTGTCTTTGTTACTGGGTGTCAGTGTCTGTCTTTGTGACTTGATGTCAGTGTATGTCTTTGTTATTGGGTGCAAGTGTGTGTCTGTGTTACTGGATATCAGTTTATATCTTTGTTACTTGGTGTAAGTGTGTGTCTGTGTTACTGGTTATCAGTGCATGTCTTTGCTACATGGTGACAGTGTATGTCTGTGTTTCTTGGTGTAAGTGTGTGTCTTTGTTACTTGGTGTAAGTGTATGTCTTTGTTACTCGGTGTAAGTGTTTGTCTGTGTTACTGGGTATCAGTGTATGTCTTTTTGACTTGGTGTCAGTGTATGTCTTTGTTACTGGGTGTCAGTGTGTGTCTGTGCTACTTGGTGTCAGTGGATGTCTTTGTTATTTGGTGTCAGTGTGTGTCTGTGTTACTGGGTATCAGTGTATGTCTTTGTGACTTGGTATCAGTGTATGTCTTTGTTACTTGGTGTCATTGTATGTCTGTGTTACTTGGTGTAACTGTGTGTCTGTGTTACAGGGTATCAGTGTATGTCTTTGTTACTTGGTGTAAGCGTGTGTCTTTGTTACTTGGTGTAAGTGTATTTCTTTGTTACTTGGTGTCAGTGTATGTCTTTGTGACTTGATGTCAGTGTATGTCTTTGTTACTGGGTGCAAGTGAGTGTCTGTGTTACTGGGTATCAGTTTATATCTTTGTTACTGTGTGCAAGTGAGTGTCTGTGTTACTGGGTATCAGTTTATATCTTTGTTACTGGGTGCAAGTGAGTGTCTGTGTTACTGGGTATCAGTTTATATCTTTGTGACTTGGTGTCAGTGTATGTCTTTGTTACTTGGTGTAAGTGAGTGTTTGTGTTACTTGGTGTAAGTGTGTGTCTGTGTAATTTGGTATCAGTGTATGTCTTTGTTACTGGGAGTCAGTGTGAGTCTTTGTGACTTGGTGTCAGTGCATGTCTTTGTTACTTGGTGTAATTGTATGTCTTTGTTACTTGGTGTCAGTGTATGTCTTTGTTACTTGGTGTCAGTGTGTGTCTGTGTTACTTGGTGTAAGTCTGTGTCTTTGTTACTTGGTGTCCGTGTGTGTCTGTGTCACTGGGTGTCAGTGTATGTCTTTGTTACTGGGTGGCAGTGTATGTCTTTGTTACTTGGTGTAAGTGTGTGTCTGTGTTACTGGGTATCAGTGTATGTCTTTGTGACTTGGTATCAGTGTATGTCTTTGTTACTTGGTGTCATTGTATGTCTGTGTTACTTGGTGTAACTGTGTGTCTGTGTTACTGGGTATCAGTGTATGTCTTTGTTACTTGGTGTAAGTGTGTGTCTTTGTTACTTGGTGTAAGTGTATTTCTTAGTTACTTGGTGTCAGTGTATGTCTTTGTGACGTGGTGTCAGTGTTTGTCTTTGTTACTGGGTGTCAGTGTCTGTCTTTGTGACTTGATGTCAGTGTATGTCTTTGTTATTGGGTGCAAGTGTGTGTCTGTGTTACTGGGTATCAGTTTATATCTTTGTTACTTGGTGTAAGTGTGTGTCTGTGTTACTGGTTATCAGTGCATGTCTTTGCTACATGGTGACAGTGTATGTCTGTGTTTCTTGGTGTAAGTGTGTGTCTTTGTTACTTGGTGTAATTGTATGTCTTTGTTACTTGGTGTCAGTGTACGTCTTTGTTACTTGGTGTAAGTGTGTGTCTGTGTTACTTGGTGTAAGTGTGTGTCTGTGTTTCTTGGTATCAGTGTATGTCTTTGTTACTTGTTGTAAGTGTGTGTCTGTGTTACTGGTTAAAAGTGTATGTCTTTGTTACCTGGTGTCAGTGTATGTCTTTGTTACTTGGTGTAATTGAGTGTTTGTGTTACTTGGTGTAAGTGTGTGTCTGTGTCACTTGGTATCAGTGTATGTCTTTGTTACTTGGTGTAAGTGTGTGTCTGTGTTACTGGGTATCAGTATATGTCTTTGTTACTTGGTGTCAGTGTATGTCTTTGTTACTTGGTGTAAGTGTATATCTTTGTTACTTGTTGTCAGTGTATGTCTTTGTTACTTGGTGTAAGTGTGTGTCTGTGTTACTTGGTGTCCGTGTGTGGCTGTGTTACTTGGTGTCAGTGTATGTCTTTGTTACTGGGTGCAAGTGAGTGTCTGTGTTACTGGGTATCAGTTTATATCTTTGTTACTTGGTGTAAGTGTGTGTCTGTGTTACTGGGTATCAGTGCATGTCTTTGCTACATGGTGACAGTGTATGTCTGTGTTACTTGGTGTAAGTGTGTGTCTTTGTTACTTGGTGTAATTGTATGTCTGTGTTTCTTGGTATCAGTGTATGTCTTTGTTACTTGGTGTAAGTGTGTGTCTGTGTTACTGGGTAACAGTGTATGTCTTTGTTACTTGGTGTCAGTGTATGTCTTTGTTACTGGGTGTCAGTGTATGTCTTTGTTACTTGGTGTAAGTGTGTGTCTGTGTTACTGGGTATCAGTGTATGTCTTTGTTACTTGGTGTCATTGTATGTCTGTGTTACTTGGTGTAACTGTGTGTCTGTGTTACTGGGTATCAGTGTATGTCTTTGTTACTTGGTGTAAGTGTGTGTCTTTGTTACTTGGTGTAAGTGTATTTCTTAGTTACTTGGTGTCAGTGTATGTCTTTGTGACGTGGTGTCAGTGTTTGTCTTTGTGACTGCGTGTCAGTGTCTGTCTTTGTGACTTGATGTCAGTGTATGTCTTTGTTATTGGGTGCAAGTGTGTGTCTGTGTTACTGGGTATCAGTTTATATCTTTGTTACTTGGTGTAAGTGTGTGCTGTGTTACTGGTTATCAGTGCATGTCTTTGCTACATGGTGACAGTGTATGTCTGTGTTTCTTGGTGTAAGTGTGTGTCTTTGTTACTTGGTGTAATTGTATGTCTTTGTTACTTGGTGTCAGTGTACGTCTTTGTTACTTGGTGTAAGTGTGTGTCTGTGTTACTTGGTGTAAGTGTGTGTCTGTGTTTCTTGGTATCAGTGTATGTCTTTGTTACTTGGTGTAAGTGTGTGTCTGTGTTACTGGTTAACAGTGTATGTCTTTGTTACCTGGTGTCAGTGTATGTCTTTGTTACATGGTGTAAGTGAGTGTTTGTGTTACTTGGTGTAAGTGTGTGTCTGTGTCACTTGGTATCAGTGTATGTCTTTGTTACTTGGTGTAAGTGTGTGTCTGTGTTACTGGGTATCAGTGTATGTCTTTGTTACTTGGTGTCAGTGTATGTCTTTGTTACTTGGTGTAAGTGTATATCTTTGTTACTTGTTGTCAGTGTATGTCGTTGTTACTTGGTGTAAGTGTGTGTCTGTGTTACTGGGTGTCAGTGTGTGTCTGTGTTACTTGGCGTAAGTGTGTGTCTTTGTTACTTGGTGTCCGTGTGTGGCTGTGTTACTGGGTGTCAGTGTATGTCTTTGTTACTGGGTGCAAGTGAGTGTCTGTGTTACTGGGTATCAGTTTATATCTTTGTTACTTGGTGTAAGTGTGTGTCTGAGTTACTGGGTATCAGTGCATGTCTTTGCTACATGGTGACAGTGTATGTCTGTGTTACTTGGTGTAAGTGTGTGTCTTTGTTACTTGGTGTAATTGTATGTCTGTGTTTCTTGGTATCAGTGTATGTCTTTGTTACTTGGTGTATGTGTGTCTGTGTTACTGGGTAACAGTGTATGTCTTTGTTACTTGGTGTCAGTGTATGTCTTTGTTACTTGGTGTAAGTGAGTGTTTGTGTCACTTGGTATCACTGTATTTCTTTGTTACTTGGTGTAAGTGTGTGTCTGTGTTACTGGTTATCAGTGTATGTCTTTGTTACTTGGTGTAAGTGTATGTCTTTGTTACTTGGTGTCAGTGTATGTCTTTGTTACTTGGTGTAAGTGTGTGTCTTTGTTACTTGGTGTAAGTGTATGTCTTTGTTACTTGGTGTCAGTGTATGTCTTTGTTACTTGGTGTAAGTGTGTGTCTGTGTTACAGGGTGTCAGTGTGTGTCTGTGTTACTTGGTGTCCGTGTGTGGCTGTGTTACTGGGTGTCAGTGTATGTTTTTGTTAGTTGGTGTAAGTGTGTGTCTGTGTTACTGCGTATCAGTGTATGTCTTTTTTACTTGGTGTAAGTGTGTGTCTGTGTTACTGCGTATCAGTGTATGTCTTTTTTACTTGGTGTAAGTGTGTGTCTGTGTTACTGCGTATCAGTGTATGTCTGTGTTACTTGGTGTAACTGTTTGTCTGTGTTACTGGGTATCAGTGTATGTCATTGTTAGTTGGTATAAGTGTGTGTCTTTGTTACTTGGCGTAATTGTATGTCTTTGTTACTTGGTGTCTGTGCATGTCTGTGTTACTTGGTGTAAGTGTATGTCTTTGTTACTTGGTGTAAGTGTATGTCTTTGTGACGTGGTGTCATTGTCTGTCTTTGTTACTGTGTGTCAGTGTCTGTCATTCGTTACTTGGTGTCAGTGTTTGTCTTTGTTACTGGGTGTCAGTGTCTGTCTTTTTGACTTGGTGTCAGTGTATGTCTTTGTTACTTCGTGTCAGTGTATGTCTTTGTTACTGGGTGCAAGTGTGTGTCTGTGTTACTACGTATCAGTTTATATCTTGGTTACTTGGTGTCCGTGTGTGTCTGTGTTACTGGGTATCTGTGCATGTCTTTGCTACATGGTGACAGTGTATGTCTGTGTTACTTGGTGTAAGTGAGTGTTTGTGTTACTTGGTGTAAGTGTGTGTCTTTGTAACTTGGTATCAGTGTGTGTCTTTGTTACTGGGTGTCAGTGTGTGTCTTTGTGACTTGGTGTCAGTGTATTTCTTTGTTACTTGGTGTAACTGTATATCTTTGTTACTTGGTTTCAGTGTATGTCTTTGTTACTTGGTTTAAGTGAGTGTTTGTGTTACTTGGTGTAAGTGTGTGTCTTTGTAACTTGGTATCAGTGTATGTCTTTGTGACTTGGTGTCAGTGTATGTCTTTGTTACTGGGTGTCAGTGTGTGTCTTTGTGATTTGGTGTCAGTGTATGTCTTTGTTACTTGGTGTAATTGTATATCTTTGTTACTTGGTTTCAGTGTATGTCTTTGTTACTTGGTGTAAGTGAGTGTTTGTGTTACTTGGTGTAAGTGTGTGTCTTTGTAACTTGGTATCAGTGTATGTCTTTGTTACTTGGTGTAATTGTATATCTTTGTTACTTGGTTTCAGTGTATGTCTTTGTTACTTGGTGTAAGTGAGTGTTTGTGTTACTTGGTGTAAATGTGTGTTTTTGTAACTTGGTATCAGTGTATGTCTTTGTGACTTGGTGTCAGTGTATGTCTTTGTTACTGGGTGTCAGTGTGTGTCTTTGTGACTTGGCGTCAGTGTATTTCTTTGTTACTTGGTGTAATTGTATGTCTTTGTTACTTGGTGTCAGTGTATGTCTTTGTTACTTGGTTTCAGTGAGTGTCTGTGTTACTTGGTGTAAGTCTGTGCCTTTGGTACTTGGTGTCCGTCTGTGTCTGTGTTACTGGGTGTCAGTGTATGTCTTTGTTACTGGGTGTCAGTCTATGTCTTTGTTACTTGGTGTAAGTGTGTGTCTGTGTTACTGGGTATCAGTGTCTGTCTTTGTTACTTGGTGTAAGTGTGTGTCTGTGTTACTGGGTATCAGTGTATGTCTTTGTTACTTGGTGTCAGTGTATGTCTGTGTTACTTGGTGTAAGTGTGTGTCTGTGTTACTGGGTATCAGTGTATGTCTTTGAGACTTGGTGTCAGTGTATGTCTTTGTTACTTGGTGTAAGTATGTGTCTGTGTTACTGGGTATCAGTGTATGTCTTTGTGACTTGGTGTCAGTGGATGTCTTTGTTACATGGTGTCAGTGTGTGTCTGTGTTACTGGGTATCAGTGTATGTCTTTGTGACTTGGTATCAGTGCATGTCTTTGTTACTTGGTGTCATTGTATGTCTGTGTTACTGGGTGTAACTGTGCGTCTGTGTTACTGGGTATCATTGTATGTCTTTGTTACTTGGTGTAAGTGTATGTCTGTGTTACTTGGTGTAAGTGTGTGTCTGTGTGACAGGGTATCAGTGTATGTCTTTGTGACTTGGTGTCACTGCATGTCTTTGTTACTGGGTGTCAGTGTGTGTCTTTGTGACTTGGTGTCACTGTATGTCTTTGTTACTGGGTGTCAGAGTGTGTCTGTGTTACTGGGTATCAGTGTATGTCTTTGTTACTTGGTGTCAGTGTATGTCAAAATACTTGGTGTAAGTGTATGTCTTTGTTACTTGGTGTAATTTTCTGTCTTTGTTACCTGGTGTCAGTGTATGCCTGTGTTACATGGTGTAAGTGTGTGTCTGTGTTACTGGGTATCAGTGTATGTCTTTGTTACTTGGTGTAAGTGTGTGTCTGTGTTACTGGGTATCAGTGTATGTCTTTGTTACTTGGTGTCAGTGTATGTCTTTTTTACTCTGTGTCAGTGTGTGTCTGTGTTACTTGGTGTCAGTGTATGTCTTTGTTACTGTGTAACAGTGTTTGTTTGTGTTACTGGGTTTCAGTTTGTGTTTGTTTGTGTTACTGGGTGTCAGTGTGTGTCTGTGTTACTGGGTGTCAGTGTATGTCTTTGTTACTGGGTGTCAGTGTATGTCTGTGTTACTTGGTGTAAGTGTGTGTCTGTGTTACTGGGTATCAGTGTATGTCTTTGTTACTTGGTGTCATTGTATGTCTGTGTTACTTGGTGTAACTGTGTGTCTGTGTTACTGGGTATCAGTGTATGTCATTGTTAGTTGGTGTAAGTGTGTGTCTTTGTTACTTGGCGTAATTGTATGTCTTTGTTACTTGGTGTCTGTGTATGTCTGTGTTACTTGGCGTAATTGTATGTCTTTGTTACTTGGTGTCTGTGTATGTCTGTGTTACTTGGTGGAAGTGTATGTCTTTGTGACGTGGTGTCATTGTCTGTCTTTGTTACTGTGTGTCAGTGTCTGTCTTCGTTACTTGGTGTCAGTGTTTGTCTTTGTTACTGGGTGTCAGTGTCTGTCTTTTTGACTTAGTGTCAGTGTATGTCTTTGTTAATTCGTGTCAGTGTATGTCTTTGTTACTGGGTGCAAGTGTGTGTCTGTGTTACTGGGTATCAGTTTATATCTTGGTTACTTGGTGTCCGTGTGTGTCTGTGTTACTGTGTATCTGTGCATGTCTTTGCTACATGGTGACAGTGTATGTCTGTGTTACTTGGTGTAAGTGAGTGTTTGTGTTACTTGGTGTAAGTGTGTGTCTTTGTAACTTGGTATCAGTGTGTGTCTTTGTTACTGGGTGTCAGTGTGTGTCTTTGTGACTTGGTGTCAGTGTATTTCTTTGTTACTTGGTGTAATTGTATATCTTTGTTACTTGGTTTCAGTGTATGTCTTTGTTACTTGGTGTAAGTGAGTGTTTGTGTTACTTGGTGTAAGTGTGTGTCTTTGTAACTTGGTATCAGTGTATGTCTTTGTGACTTGGTGTCGGTGTATGTCTTTGTTACTGGGTGTCAGTGTGTGTCTTTGTGATTTGGTGTCAGTGTATGTCTTTGTTACTTGGTGTAATTGTATATCTTTGTTACTTGGTTTCAGTGTATGTCTTTGTTACTTGGTGTAAGTGAGTGTTTGTGTTACTTGGTGTAAGTGTGTGTCTTTGTAGCTTGGTATCAGTGTGTGTGTTTGTTACTGGGTGTCAGTGTGTGTCTTTGTGACTTGGTGTCAGTGTATTTCTTTGTTACTTGGTGTAATTGTATGTCTTTGTTACTTGGTGTCAGTGTATGTCTTTGTTACTTGGTTTCAGTGAGTGTCTGTGTTACTTGGTGTAAGTCTGTGCCTTTGGTACTTGGTGTCCGTCTGTGTCTGTGTTACTGGGTGTCAGTGTATGTCTTTGTTACTGGGTGTCAGTCTATGTCTTTGTTACTTGGTGTAAGTGTGTGTCTGTGTTACTGTGTATCAGTGTCTGTCTTTGTTACTTGGTGTAAGTGTGTGTCTGTGTTACTGGGTATCAGTGTATGTCTTTGTTACTTGGTGTCAGTGTATGTCTGTGTTACTTGGTGTAAGTGTGTGTCTGTGTTACTGGGTATCAGTGTATGTCTTTGTGACTTGGTGTCAGTGGATGTCTTTGTTACTTGGTGTCAGTGTGTGTCTGTGTTACTGGGTATCAGTGTATGTCTTTGTGACTTGGTATCAGTGCATGTCTTTGTTACTTGGTGTCATTGTATGTCTGTGTTACTGGGTGTAACTGTGTGCCTGTGTTACTGGGTATGATTGTATGTCTTTGTTACTTGGTGTCAGTGTATGTCTGTGTTACTTGGTGTAAGTGTGTGTCTGTGTTACAGGGTATCAGTGTATGTCTTTGTGACTTGGTGTCACTGTATGTCTTTGTTACTGGGTGTCAGTGTGTGTCTTTGTGACTTGGTGTCACTGTATGTCTTTGTTACTGGGTGTCAGAGTGTGTCTGTGTTACTGGGTATCAGTGTATGTCTTTGTTACTTGGTGTCAGTGTATGTCAAAATACTTGGTTTAAGTGTATGTCTTTGTTACTTGGTGTAATTGTCTGTCTTTGTTACCTGGTGTCAGTGTATGCCTGTGTTACATGGTGTAAGTGTGTGTCTGTGTTACTGGCTATCAGTGTATGTCTTTGTTACCTGGTGTAAGTGTGTGTCTGTGTTACTGGGTATCAGTGTATGTCTTTGTTACTTGGTGTCATTGTATGTCTTTTTTACTGGGTGTCAGTGTGTGTCTGTGTTACTTGGTGTCAGTGTATGTCTTTGTTACTGTGTAACAGTGTTTCTCTGTGTTACTGGGTGTCAGTTTGTGTTTGTTTGTGTTACTGGGTGTCATTGTGTGTCTGTGTTACTGGGTGTCAGTGTATGTCTTTGTTACTGGGTGTCAGTGTATGTCTTGGTTACTTGGTGTAAGTGTGTGTCTGTGTTACTGGGTATCAGTGTCTGTCTTTGTTACTTGGTGTAAGTGTGTGTCTGTTTTACTGGGTATCAGTGTATGTCTTTGTTACTTGGTGTCAGTGTCTGTCTGTGTTACTTGGTGTAAGTGTGTGTCTGTGTTACTGGGTATCAGTGTTTGTCTTTGAGACTTGGTGTCAGTGTATGTCTTTGTTACTTGGTGTAATTATGTGTATGTGTTACTGGGTATCAGTGTATGTCTTTGTGACTTGGTGTCAGTGCATGTCTTTGTTACTTGGTGTCAGTGTGTGTCTGTGTTACTGGGTATCATTATATGTCTTTGTGACTTGGTATCAGTGTATGTCTTTGTTACTTGGTGTCATTGTATGTCTGTGTTACTGGGTGTAACTGTGTGTCTGTGCTAGTGGGTATCAGTGTATGTCTTTGTTACTTGGTGTCAGTGTATGTCTGTGTTACTTGGTGTAAGTGTGCGTCTTTGTTACTGGGTGTCAGTGTGTGTCTTTGTGACTTGGTTTCACTGTATGTCTTTGTTACTGGGTGTCAGTGTGTGTCTGTGTTACTGGGTATCAGTGTATGTCTTTGTTACTTGGTGTCAGTGTATGTCAAAATACTTGGTGTAAGTGTATGTCTTTGTTACTTGGTGTAATTGTCTGTCTTTGTTACCTGGTGTCAGTGTATGTCTGTGTTACATGGTGTAAGTGTGTGTCTGTGTTACTGGGTATCAGTGTATGTCTTTGTTACTTGGTGTAAGTGTGTGTCTGTGTTACTGGGTATCAGTGTATGTCTTTGTTACTTGGTGTCAGTGTATGTCTTTGTTACTGTGTAACATTATTTCTCTGTGTTACTGGGTGTCAGTTTGTGTTTGTTTATGTTACTGGGTGTCAGTGTGTGTCTTTGTGACTTGGTGTCATGTCTGTCTTTGTTACTTGGTGTAAGTGTGTGTCTGTGTTACTGGGTATCAGTGTATGTCTTTGTTACTTGGTGTCAGTGTATGTCTGTGTTACTTGGTGTAAGTGTGTGTCTGTGTTACTGGGTATCAGTGTTTGTCTTTGAGACTTGGTGTCAGTGTATGTCTTTGTTACTTGGTGTAATTATGTGTCTGTGTTACTGGGTATCAGTGTATGTCTTTGTGACTTGGTGTCAGTGGATGTCTTTGTTACTTGGTGTCAGTGTGTGTCTGTGTTACTGGGTATCAGTGTATGTCTTTGTGACTTGGTATCAGTGTATGTCTTTGTTACTTGGTGTCATTGTATGTCTGTGTTACTGGGTGTAACTGTGTGTCTGTGTTAGTTGGTTTCAGTGTATGTCTTTGTTACTTGGTGTCAGTGTATGTCTGTGTTACTTGGTGTAAGTGTGTGTCTTTGTTACTGGGTGTCAGTGTGTGTCTTTGTGACTTGGTTTCACTGTATGTCTTTGTTACTGGGTGTCAGTGTGTGTCTGTGTTACTGGGTATCAGTGTATGTCTTTGTTACTTGGTGTCAGTGTATGTCAAAATACTTGGTGTAAGTGTATGTCTTTGTTACTTGGTGTAATTGTCTGTCTTTGTTACCTGGTGTCAGTGTATGTCTGTGTTACATGGTGTAAGTGTGTGTCTGTGTTACTGGGTATCAGTGGATGTCTTTGTTACTTGGTGTAAGTGTGTGTCTGTGTTACTGGGTATCAGTGTATGTCTTTGTTACTTGGTGTCAGTGTATGTCTTTTTTACTGGGTGTCAGTTTGTGTCTGTGTTACTGGGTGTCAGTGTATGTCTGTGTTACTTGGTGTAAGTGTGTGTCTGTGTTACTGGGTAACAGTGCATGTCTTTGTTACTTGGTGTCAGTGTATGTCTTTGTTACTTGGTGTAAGTGAGTGTTTGTGTTACTTGGTGTAAGTGTGTCTCTTTGTTACTTGGTGTAAGTGTGTGTCTGTGTTACTGGGTGTCAGTGTGTGTCTGTGTTACTTGGTGTAAGTGTGTGTCTGTGTTATTTGGTGTCCGTGTGTGGCTGTGTTGCAGTGTGTCAGTGTATGTCTTTGTTACTGGGTGTCAGTGTATGTCTTTGTTACTTGGTGTAAGTGTGAGTCTGTGTTACTGGGTATCAGTGTGTGTCTGTGTTACTTGGTGTCAGTGTATGTCTTTGTTACTGTGTAACAGTGTTTCTCTGTGTTACTGGGTGTCAGTTTGTGTTTGTTTGTGTTACTGGGTGTCAGTGTGTGTCTTTGTGACTCGGTGTCAGTTTATGTCTTTGTTACTTGGTGTAAGTGTGTATCTGTGTTACTGGGTATCAGTGTATGTCTTTGTTAATTGATGTCAGTGTGTTTGTTTGTGTTATTGGGTGTCAGTATGTGTCTGTGTTACTTGGTGTAAGTCTGTGTCTTTGTTACTTGGTGTCCGTGTGTGTCTGTGTTACTGGGTGTCAGTGTATGACTTTGTTACTTGGTGTCAGTGTATGTCTTTGTTACTTGTTGTAAGTTTGTGTCTGTGTTACTGGGTGTCAGTGTATGTCTGTGTTACTTGGTGTAAGTGTGTGTCTGTGTTACTGGGTATCAGTGTATGCCTTTGTGACTTGGTGTCAGTGTATGTCTTTGTTACTGGGTGTCAGTGTGTGTCTTTGTGACTTGGTGTCAGTGTATGTCTTTGTTACTTGGTGTAATTGTATGTCTGTGTTTCTTGGTATCAGTGTATGTCTTTGTTACTTGGTGTCAGTGTATGTATTTGTTACTTGGTGTAAGTGAGTGTTTGTGTTACTTGGTGTAAGTGTGTCTCTTTGTTACTTGGTGTCAGTGTATGTCTTTGTTACTTGGTGTAAGTGTGTGTCTGTGTTACTGGGTGTCAGTGTTTGTCTGTGTTACTTGGTGTAAGTGTGTGTCTGTGTTATTTGGTGTCCGTGTGTGGCTGTGTTACTGTGTGTCAGTGTATGTCTTTGTTACTTGGTGTAAGTGTGAGTCTGTGTTACTGGGTATCAGTGTCTGTCTTTGTTACTTGGTGTCAGTGTGTGTCTGTGTTACTGGGTATCAGTGTATGTCTTTGTTACTTGGTGTCAGTGCATGTCTGTGTTACTTGGTGTAAGAGTGTGTCTGTGTTACTGGATATCAGTGTATGTCTTTGTGACTTGGTGTCAGTGTATGTGTTTGTTACTGGGTGTCAGTGTGTGTCTTTGTGACTTGGTGTCAGTGTATGTCTTTGTTACTTGGTGTAATTGTATGTCTTTGTTACTTGGTTTCAGTGTATTTCTTTGTAACTTGGTGTAAGTGAGTGTTTGTGTTACTTGGTGTAAGTGTGTGTCTGTGTCACTTGGTATCAGTGTGTGTCTTTGTTACTGGGTGTCAGTGTGTTTCTTTGTGACTTGGTGTCAGTGTATGTCTTTGTTACTTGGTGTAATTGTATGTCTTTGTTACTTGGTGTCAGTGTATGTCTTTGTTACTTGGTGTCAGTGTGTGTCTGTGTTACTTGGTGTAAGTCTGTGTCTTTGTTACTTGGTGTCCATGTGTGTCTGTGTCACTGGGTGTCAGTGTATGTCTTTGTTACTGGGTGTCAGTGTATGTCTTTGTTACTTGGTGTAACTGTGTGTCTGTGTTACTGGGTATCAGTGTCTGTCTTTGTTACTTGGTGTAAGTGTGTGTCTGTGTTACTGGGTATCAGTGTATGTCTTTGTTACTTGGTGTCACTGTATATCTGTGTTACTTGGTGAAAGTGTGTGTCTGTGTTACTGGGTATCAGTGTATGTCTTTGTGACTTGGTGTAAGTGTATGTCTTTGTTACTTGGTGAAAGTGTGTGTCTGTGTTACTGGGTATCAGTGTATGTCTTTGTGACTTGGTGTCAGTGTATGTCTTTGTGACTTGGTGTCAGTGTATGTCTTTGTTACTGGGTGTCAGTGTGTGTCTGTGCTACTTGGTGTCAGTGGATGTCTTTGTTACTTGGTGTCATTGTATGTCTGTGTTACTTGGTGTAACTGTGTGTCTGTGTTACTGAGTATCAGTGTATGTCTTTGTTGCTTGGTGTAAGTGTGTGTCTTTGTTACTTGGTGTAAGTGTATTTCTTTGCTACTTGGTGTCAGTGTATGTCTTTGTGACGTGGTGTCAGTGTCTGTCTTTGTTACTGGGTGTCAGAGTCTGTCTTCGTTACTTGGTGTCAGTGTTTGTCTTTGTTACTGGGTGTCAATGTCTGTCTTTGTGACTTGATGTCAGTGTATGTCTTTGTTATTTGGTGTCAGTGTATGTCTTTGTTACTGGGTGCAAGTGAGTGTCTGTGTTACTGGGTATCAGTTTATATCTTTGTTACTTAGTGTAAGTGTGTGTCTGTGTTACTGGGTATCATTGCATGTCTTTGCTACATGGTGACAGTGTATGTCTGTGTTACTTGGTGTAAGTCTATGTCTTTGTTACTTGGTATCAGTGCATGTCTTTGTTACTGGGTGTAAGTGTGTGTCTGTGTTAATTGGTGTAAGTGTGTGCCTGTGTTTCTTGGTATCAGTGTATGTCTTTGTTACTTGGTGTAAGTGTGTGTCTGTGTTACTGGGTAACAGTGTATGTCTTCTGTTACTTGGTGTCAGTGCCTGTCTTTTTTACTTGGTTTAAGTGTGTGTCTTTGTTACTTGGTGTAATTGTATGTCTTTGTTACTTGATGTCAGTGTATGTCTTTGTTACTTGGTGTAAGTGTGTGTCTGTGTTACTGGGTATCAGTGTATGTCTTTGTTACTTGGTGTCAGTGTATGTCTTTGTTACTTGGTGTAAGTGTGTGTCTTTGTTACTTGGTGTAATTGTATGTCTTTGTTACTTGGTGTCAGTGTATGTCTTTGTTACTTGGTGTAAGTGTGTGTCTGTGTTACTGGGTATCAGTGTATGTCTTTGTTACTTGGTGTCAGTGTATGTCTTTGTTACTTGGTGTAAGTGTATGTCTTTGTTACTTGGTGTCAGTGTATGTCTTTGTTACTTGGTGTAAGTGTGTGTCTTTGTTACTTGGTGTCAGTGTATGTCTTTGTTACTTGGTGTCAGTGTATGTCTTTGTTATTGGGTGCAAGTGTGTGTCTGTGTTACTGGGTATCAGTTTATATCTTTGTTACTTGGTGTAAGTGTGTGTCTGTGTTACTGGTTATCAGTGCATGTCTTTGCTACATGGTGACAGTGTATGTCTGTGTTTCTTGGTGTAAGTGTGTGTCTTTGTTACTTGGTGTAATTGTATGTCTTTGTTACTTGGTGTCAGTGTACGTCTTTGTTACTTGGTGTAAGTGTGTGTCTGTGTTACTGGTTAACAGTGTATGTCTTTGTTACCTGGTGTCAGTGTATGTCTTTGTTACTTGGTGTAAGTGAGTGTTTGTGTTACTTGGTGTAAGTGTGTGTCTGTGTCACTTGGTATCAGTGTATGTCTTTGTTACTTGGTGTAAGTGAGTGTCTGTGTTAATGGGTGTCAGTGTGTGTCTGTGTTACTTGGTGTAAGTGTGTGTCTTTGTTACTTGGTGTCCGTGTGTGGCTGTGTTACTGGGTGTCAGTGTATGTCTTTGTGACTGGGTGCAAGTGAGTGTCTGTGTTACTGGGTATCAGTTTATATCTTTGTTACTTGGTGTAAGTGTGTGTCTGTGTTACTGGTTATCAGTGCATGTCTTTGCTACATGGTGACAGTGTATGTCTGTGTTTCTTGGTGTAAGTGTGTGTCTTTGTTACTTGGTGTAATTGTATGTCTTTGTTACTTGGTGTCAGTGTACGTCTTTGTTACTTGGTGTAAGTGTGTGTCTGTGTTACTGGTTAACAGTGTATGTCTTTGTTACCTGGTGTCAGTGTATGTCTTTGTTACTTGGTGTAAGTGAGTGTTTGTGTTACTTGGTGTAAGTGTGTGTCTGTGTCACTTGGTATCAGTGTATGTCTTTGTTACTTGGTGTAAGTGTGTGTCTGTGTTACTGGGTGTCAGTGTGTGTCTGTGTTACTTGGTGTAAGTGTGTGTCTTTGTTACTTGGTGTCCGTGTGTGGCTGTGTTACTGGGTGTCAGTGTATGTCTTTGTGACTGGGTGCAAGTGAGTGTCTGTGTTACTAGGTATCAGTTTATATCTTTGTTACTTGGTGTAAGTGTGTGTCTGTGTTACTGGGTATCAGTGCATGTCTTTGCTACATGGTGACAGTGTATGTCTGTGTTACTTGGTGTAAGTGTGTGTCTTTGTTACTTGGTGTAATTGTATGTCTGTGTTTCTTGGTATCAGTGTATGTCTTTGTTACTTGGTGTAAGTGTGTGTCTGTGTTACTGGGTAACAGTGTATGTCTTTGTTACTTGTTGTCAGTGTATGTCTTTGTTACTTGGTGTAAGTGAGTGTTTGTGTTACTTGGTGTAAGTGTGTGTCTGTGTCACTTGGTATCACTGTATGTCTTTGTTACTTGGTGTAAGTGTGTGTCTGTGTTACTGGGTATCAGTGTATGTCTTAGTTACTTGGTGTCAGTGTATGTCTTTGTTACTTGGTGTAAGTGTATGTCTTTGTTACTTGGTGTCAGTGTATGTCTTTGTTACTTGGTGTAAGTGTGTGTCTTTGTTACTTGGTGTAAGTGTATGTCTTTGTTACTTGGTGTCAGTGAATGTCTTTGTTACTTGGTGTAAGTGTGTGTCTGTGTTACAGGGTGTCAGTGTGTGTCTGTGTTACTTGGTGTCCGTGTGTGGCTGTGTTACTGGGTGTCAGTGTATGTCTTTGTTACTGGGTGTCAGAGTATGTCTTTGTTAGTTGGTGTAAGTGTGTGTCTGTGTTACTGGGTATCAGTGTATGTCTTTTTTACTTGGTGTAAGTGTGTGTCTGTGTTACTGCGTATCAGTGTATGTCTGTGTTACTTGGTGTCAGTGTATGTCTGTGTTACTTGGTGTAAGTGTGTGTCTGTGTTACTGGGTATCAGTGTATGTCTTTGTGACTTGGTGTCAGTGTATGTCTTTATTACTGGGTGTCAGTGTATGTCTTTGTTACTTGGTGTAATTGTATGTCTTTGTGACTTGGTTTCAGTGTATGTCTTTGTTACTTGGTGTAAGTGAGTGTTTGTGTTACTTGGTGTAAGTGTGTGTCTGGGTCACTTGGTATCATTGTATGTCTTTGTTACTGGGTGTCAGTGTATGTCTTTGTTACTTGGTGTCAGTGTGTGTCTGTGTTACTTGGTGTAAGTCTGTGTCTTTGTTACTTGGTGTCCGTGTGTGTCTGTGTTACTGGGTGTCAGTGTATGTCTTTGTTACTTGGTGTAAGTGTGTGTCTGTGTTACTGGGTATCAGTGTCTGTCTTTGTTACTTGGTGTAAGTGTGTGTCTGTGTTACTGGGTATCATTGTATGTCTTTGTTACTTGGTGTCAGTGTATGTCTGTGTTACTTGGTGTAAGTGTGTGTCTGTGTTACTGGGTATCAGTGTTTGTCTTTGTGACTTGGTGTCAGTGTATGTCTTTGTTACTTGGTGTAAGTGTGTGTCTGTGTTACTGGGTATCAGTGTATGTCTTTGTTACTTGCTGTCAGTGTATGTCTTTGTTACTGGGCGTCAGTGTGTGTCTGTGTTACTGGGTAAAAGTGTATGTCTTTGTGACTTGGTATCAGTGTATGACTTTGTTACTTGGTGTCATTGTATGTCTGTGTTACTTGGTGTAACTGTGTGTCTGTATGACTGGGTATCAGTGTATGTCATTGTTAGTTGGTGTAAGTGTGTGTCTTTGGTACTTGGCGTAATTGTATGTCTTTGTTACTTGGTGTCAGTGTATATCTGTGTTACTTGGTGTAAGTGTATGTCTTTGTTACTTGGTTTCAGTGTATGTCTTTGTTACTTGGTGTCAGTGTATGTCTTTGTTATTGGGTGCAAGTGTGTGTCTGTGTTACTGGGTATCAGTTTATATCTTTGTTACTTGGTGTAAGTGTGTGTCTGTGTTACTGGTTATCAGTGCATGTCGTTGCTACATGGTGACAGTGTATGTCAGTGTTTCTTGGTGTAAGTGTGTGTCTTTGTTACTTGGTGTAATTGTATGTCTTTGTTACTTGGTGTCAGTGTACGTCTTTGTTACTTGGTGTAAGTGTGTGTCTGTGTTACTTGGTGTAAGTGTGTGTCTGTGTTTCTTGGTATCAGTGTATGTCTTTGTTACTTGGTGTAAGTGTGTGTCTGTGTTACTGGTTAACAGTGTATGTCTTTGTAACCTGGTGTCAGTGTATGTCTGTGTTTCTTGGTGTAAGTGTGTGTCTTTGTTACTTGGTGTAATTGTATGTCTTTGTTACTTGGTGTCAGTGTATGTCTTTGTTACTTGGTGTAAGTGAGTGTTTGTGTTACTTGGTGTAAGTGTGTGTCTGTGTCACTTGGTATCAGTGTATGTCTTTGTTACTTGGTGTAAGTGTGTGTCTGTGTTACTGGGTATCAGTGTATGTCTTTGTTACTTGGTGTCAGTGTATGTCTTTGTTACTTGGTGTAAGTGTATATCTTTGTGACCTGTTGTCAGTGTATGTCTTTGTTACTTGGTGTAAGTGTGTGTCTGTGTTACTGGGTGTCAGTGTGTGTCTGTGTTACTTGGTGTAAGTGTGTGTCTTTGTTACTTGGTGTCCGTGTGTGGCTGTGTTACTGGGTGTCAGTGTATGTCTTTGTTACTGGGTGTCAGTGTATGTCTTTGTTACTTGGTGTCAGTGTGTGTCTGTGTTACTTGGTTTAAGTCTGTGTCTTTGTTACTTGGTGTCCGTGTGTGTCTGTGTTACTGGGTGTCAGTGTATGTCTTTGTTACTTGGTGTAAGTGTGTGTCTGTGTTACTGGGTATCAGTGTCTGTCTTTGTTACTTGGTGTAAGTGTGTGTCTGTGTTACTGGGTATCATTGTATGTCTTTGTTACTTGGTGTCAGTGTATGTCTGTGTTACTTGGTGTAAGTGTGTGTCTGTGTTACTGGGTATCAGTGTTTGTCTTTGTGACTTGGTGTCAGTGTATGTCTTTGTTACTTGGTGTAAGTGTGTGTCTGTGTTACTGGGTATCAGTGTATGTCTTTGTTACTTGGTGTCAGTGTATGTCTTTGTTACTGGGCGTCAGTGTGTGTCTGTGTTACTGGGTAAAAGTGTATGTCTTTGTGACTTGGTATCAGTGTATGTCTTTGTTACTTGGTGTCATTGTATGTCTGTGTTACTTCTTGTAACTGTGTGTCTGTATTACTGGGTATCAGTGTATGTCATTGTTAGTTGGTGTAAGTGTGTGTCTTTGGTACTTGGCGTAATTGTATGTCTTTGTTACTTGGTGTCAGTGTATGTCTGTGTTACTTGGTGTAAGTGTATGTCTTTGTTACTTGGTGTCAGTGTATGTCTTTGTTACTTGGTGTCAGTGTATGGCTTTGTTATTGGGTGCAAGTGTGTGTCTGTGTTACTGGGTATCAGTTTATATCTTTGTTACTTGGTGTAAGTGTGTGTCTGTGTTACTGGTTATCAGTGCATGTCGTTGCTACATGGTGACAGTGTATGTCTGTGTTTCTTGGTGTAAGTGTGTGTCTTTGTTACTTGGTGTAATTGTATGTCTTTGTTACTTGGTGTCAGTGTACGCCTTTGTTACTTGGTGTAAGTGTGTGTCTGTGTTACTTGGTGTAAGTGTGTGTCTGTGTTTCTTGGTATCAGTGTATGTCTTTGTTACTTGGTGTAAGTGTGTGTCTGTGTTACTGGTTAACAGTGTATGTCTTTGTTACCTGGTGTCAGTGTATGTCTGTGTTTCTTGGTGTAAGTGTGTGTCTTTGTTACTTGGTGTAATTGTATGTCTTTGTTACTTGGTGTCAGTGTACGTCTTTGTTACTTGGTGTAAGTGAGTGTTCGTGTTACTTGGTGTAAGTGTGTGTCTGTGTCACTTGGTATCAGTGTATGTCTTTGTTACTTGGTGTAAGTGTGTGTCTATGTTACTGGGTATCAGTGTATGTCTTTGTTACTTGGTGTCAGTGTAGGTCTTTGTTACTTGGTGTAAGTGTGTGTCTGTGTTACTGGGTGTCAATGTGTGTCTGTGTTACTTGGTGTAAGTGTGTGTCTTTGTTACTTGGTGTCCGTGTGTGGCTGTGTTACTGGGTGTCAGTGTATGTCTTTGTTACTGGGTGCAAGTGAGTGTCTGTGTTACTGGGTATCAGTTTATATCTTTGTTACTTGGTGTAAGTGTGTGTCTGTGTTACTGGGTATCAGTGCATGTCTTTGCTACATGGTGACAGTGTATGTCTGTGTTACTTGGTGTAAGTGTGTGTCTTTGTTACTTGGTGTAATTGTATGTCTGTGTTTCTTGGTATCAGTGTATGTCTTTGTTACTTGGTGTAAGTGTGTGTCTGTGTTACTGGGTAACAGTGTATGTCTTTGTTACTTGGTGTCAGTGTATGTCTTTGTTACTTGGTGTATGTGAGTGTTTGTGTTACTTGGTGTAAGTGTGTGTCTGTGTCACTTGGTATCACTGTATGTCTTTGTTACTTGGTGTAAGTGTGTGTCTGTGTTACTGGGTATCAGTGTATGTCTTAGTTACTTGGTGTAAGTGTATGTCTTTGTTACTTGGTGTCAGTGTATGTATTTGTTACTTGGTGTAAGTGTGTGTCTTTGTTACTTGGTGTAAGTGTATGTCTTTGTTACTTGGTGTAATTGTATGTCTGTGTTTCTTGGTATCAGTGTATGTCTTTGTTACTTGGTGTAAGTGTGTGTCTGTGTTACTGGGTAACAGTGTATGTCTTTGTTACTTGGTGTCAGTGTATGTCTTTGTTACTTGGTGTATGTGAGTGTTTGTGTTACTTGGTGTAAGTGTGTGTCTGTGTCACTTGGTATCACTGTATGTCTTTGTTACTTGGTGTAAGTGTGTGTCTGTGTTACTGGGTATCAGTGTATGTCTTAGTTACTTGGTGTAAGTGTATGTCTTTGTTACTTGGTGTCAGTGTATGTATTTGTTACTTGGTGTAAGTGTGTGTCTTTGTTACTTGGTGTAAGTGTATGTCTTTGTTACTTGGTGTCAGTGTATGTCTTTGTTACTTGGTGTAAGTGTGTGTCTGTGTTACAGGGTGTCAGTGTGTGTCTGTGTTACTTGGAGTCCGTGTGTGGCTGTGTTACTGGGTGTCAGTGTATGTCTTTGTTACTGGGTGTCAGTGTATGTCTTTGTTAGTTGGTGTAACTGTGTGTCTGTGTTACTGGGTATCAGTGTATGTCTTTTTTACTTGGTGTAAGTGTGTGTCTGTGTTACTGCGTATCAGTGTATGTCTGTGTTACTTGGTGTCAGTGAATGTCTGTGTTACCTGGTGTAAGTGTGTGTCTGTGTTACTGGGTATCAGTGTATGTCTTTGTGACTTGGTGTCAGTGTATGTCTTTATTACTGGGTGTCAGTGTGTGTCTTTGTGACTTGGAGTCAGTGTATGTCTTTGTTACTTGGTGTAATTGTATGTCTTTGTTACTTGGTTTCAGAGTATGTCTTTGTTACTTGGTGTAAGTGAGTGTTTGTGTTACTTGGTGTAAGTGTGTGTCTGGGTCACTTGGTATCAGTGTATGTCTTTGTTACTGGGTGCCAGTGTATGTCTTTGTGACTTGGAGTCAGTGTATGTCTTTGTTACTTGGTGTAATTGTATGTCTTTGTTACTTGGTTTCAGTGTATGTCTTTGTTACTTGGTGTAAGTCTGTGTCTTTGTTACTTGGTGTCCGTGTGTGTCTGTGTTACTGGGTGTCAGTGTATGTCTTTGTTACTGGGTGCCAGTGTATGTCTTTGTGACTTGGAGTCAGTGTATGTCTTTGTTACTTGGTGTAATTGTATGTCTTTGTTACTTGGTGTCAGTGTGTGTCTGTGTTACTTGGTGTAAGTCTGTGTCTTTGTTACTTGGTGTCCGTGTGTGTCTGTGTTACTGGGTGTCAGTGTATGTCTTTGTTACTGGGTGTCAGTGTATGTCTGTGTTACTTGGTGGAAGTGTGTGTCTGTGTCACTTGGTATCAGTGTATGTCTTTGTTACTTGGTGTAAGTGTGTGTCTGTGTCACTGGGTATCAGTGTATGTCTTTGTTACTTGGTGTCAGTGTATGTCTTTGTTACTTGGTGTAAGTGTATGTCTTTGTTACTTGGTGTCAGTGTATGTCTTTGTTACTTGGTGTAAGTGTGTGTCTGTGTTTCTGTGTGTCAGTGTGTGTCTGTGTTACTTGGTGTAAGTGCGTGTCTTTGTTACTTGGTGTCCGTGTGTGGCTGTGTTACTGGGTGTCAGTGTATGTCTTTGTTACTGGGTGTCAGTGTATGTCTTTGTTACTTGGTGTAAGTGTGTGTCTGTGTTACTGGGTATCAGTGTATGTCTTTGTCACTTAATGTCAGTGTATGTCTTTTTTCCTGGGTGTCAGTGTGTGTCTTTGTGACTTGGTGTCAGTGTATGTCTTTGTTACTTGGTGTAATTGTTTATCTTTGTTACTTGGTTTCAGTGTATGTCTTTGTTACTTGGTGTAAGTGAGTGTTTGTGTTACTTGGTGTAAGTGTGTGTATTTGTAACTTGGTATCAGTGTGTGTCTTTGTTACTGGGTGTCAGTGTGTGTCTTCGTGACTTGGTGTCAGTGTATTTCTTTGTTACTTGGTGTAATTGTATGTCTTTGTTACTTGGTGTCAGTGAGTGTCTGTGTTACTTGGTGTAAGTCTGTGCCTTTGGTACTTGGTGTCCGTCTGTGTCTGTGTTACTGGGTGTCAGTGTATGTCTTTGTTACTGGGTGTCAGTGTATGTCTTTGTTACTTGGTGTAAGTGTGTGTCTGTGTTACTGGGTATCAGTGTCTGTCTTTGTTACTTGGTGTAAGTGTGTTTCTGTGTTACTGGGTATCAGTGTATGTCTTTGTTACTTGGTGTCAGTGTATGTCTGTGTTACTGTGTATCAGTGTATATCTTTGAGAGTGGTGTCAGTGTATGTCTTTGTTACTTGGTGTAAGTATGTGTCTGTGTTACTGGGTATCAGTGTATGTCTTTGTGACTTGGTGTCAGTGGATGTCTTTGTTACTTGGTGTCAGTGTGTGTCTGTGTTACTGGGTATCAGTGTATGTCTTTGTGACTTGGTATCAGTGCATGTCTTTGTTACTTGATGTAAGTGTGTGCCTGTGTTACAGGGTATCAGTGGATGTCTTTGTGACTTGGTGTCACTGTATGTCTTTGTTACTGGGTGTCAGAGTGTGTCTGTGTTACTGGGTATCAGTGTATGTCTTTGTTACTTGGTGTCAGTGTATGTCAAAATACTTGGTGTAAGTGTATGTCTTTGTTACTTGGTGTAATTGTCTGTCTTTGTTACCTGGTGTCAGTGTATGTCTGTGTTACATGGTGTAAGTGTGTGTCTGTGTTACTGGGTATCAGTGTATGTCTTTGTTACTTGGTGTAAGTGTGTGTCTGTGTTACTGGGTATCAGTGTATGTCTTTGTTACTTGGTGTCAGTGTATGTCTTTTTTACTGGGTGTCAGTGTGTGTCTGTGTTACTTGGTGTCCGTGTATGTCTTTGTTACTGTGTAACAGTGTTTATCTGTGTTACTGGGTGTCAGTTTGTGTTTGTTTGTGTTACTGGGTGTCAGTGTGTGTCTGTGTTACTGGGTGTCAGTGTATGTCTTTGTTACTGGGTGTCAGTGTATGTCTTTGTTACTTGGTGTAAGTGTGTGTCTGTGTTACTGGGTATCAGTGTCTGTCTTTGTTACTTGGTGTAAGTGTGTGTCTGTGTTACTGGGTATCAGTGTATGTCTTTGTTACTTGGTGTCAGTGTATGTCCGTGTTACTTGGTGTAAGTGTGTGTCTGTGTTACTGGGTATCAGTGTATGTCTTTGAGACTTGGTGTCAGTGTATGTCTTTGTTACTTGGTGTAATTATGTGTCTGTGTTACTGGGTATCAGTGTATGTCTTTGTGACTTGGCGTCAGTGGATGTCTTTGTTACTTGGTGTCAGTGTATGTCTTTTTTACTGGGTGTCAGTGTGTGTCTGTGTTACTTGGTGTCAGTGTATGTCTTTGTTACTGTGTAACAGCGTTTCTATGAGTTACTGGGTGTCAGTTTGTGTTTGTTTGTGTTACTGGGTGTCAGTGTGTGTCTTTGTGACTTGGTGTCAGTGTATGTCTTTGTTACTTGGTGTAAGTGTGTATCTGTGTTACTGGGTATCAGTGTATGTCTTTGTTAGTTGATGTCAGTGTGTTTGTTTGTGTTATTGGGTTTCAGTATGTGTCTGTGTTACTTGGTGTAAGTCTGTGTCTTTGTTACTTGGTGTCCGTGTGTGTCTGTGTTACTGGGTGTCAGTGTATTTCTTTGTTACTGGGTGTCAGTGTATGTCTTTGTTACTTGTTGCAAGTTTGTGTCTGTGTTACTGGGTGTCAGTGTATGTCTGTGTTACTTGGTGTAAGTGTGTGTCTGTGTTACTGGGTATCAGTGTATGCCTTTGTGACTTGGTGTCAGTGTATGTCTTTGTTACTGGGTGTCAGTGTGTGTCTTTGTGACTTGGTGTCAGTGTATGTCTTTGTTACTTGGTGTAATTGTATGTCTGTGTTTCTTGGTATCAGTGTATGTCTTTGTTACTTGGTGTAAGTGTGTGTCTGTGTTACTGGGTAACAGTGTATGTCTTTGTTACTTGGTGTCAGTGTATGTCTTTGTTACTTGGTGTAAGTGAGTGTTTGTGTTACTTGGTGTAAGTGTGTGTCTGAGTCACTTGGTATCAGTGTATGTCTTTGTTACTTGGTGTAAGTGTGTGTCTGTGTTACTGGGTATCAGTGTATGTCTTTGTTACTTGGTGTCAGTGTATGTCTTTGTTACTTGGTGCAAGTGTATGTCTTTGTTACTTGGTGTCAGTGTATGTCTTTGTTACTTGGTGTAAGTGTGTGTCTTTGTTACTTGGTGTAAGTGTATGTATTTGTTACTTGGTGTCAGTGTATGTCTTTGTTACTTGGTGTAAGTGTGTGTCTGTGTTACTGGGTGTCAGTGTGTGTCTGTGTTACTTGGTGTCCGTGTGTGGCTATCTTACTGGGTGTCAGTGTATGTCTTTGTTACTGGGTGTCAGTGTATGTCTTTGTTAGTTGGTGCAAGTGTATGTCTTTGTTACTTGGTGTCAGTGTATGTCTTTGTTACTTGGTGTAAGTGTGTGTCTTTGTTACTTGGTGTAAGTGTATGTATTTGTTACTTGGTGTCAGTGTATGTCTTTGTTACTTGGTGTAAGTGTGTGTCTGTGTTACTGGGTGTCAGTGTGTGTCTGTGTTACTTGGTGTCCGTGTGTGGCTATCTTACTGGGTGTCAGTGTATGTCTTTGTTACTGGGTGTCAGTGTATGTCTTTGTTAGTTGGTGTAAGTGTGTGTCTGTGTTACTGGGTATCAGTGTCTGTCTTTTTTACTTGGTGTAGGTGTGTGTCTGTGTTACTGCGTATCAGTGTATGTCTGTGTTACTTGGTGTCAGTGTATGTCTGTGTTACTTGGTGTAAGTGTGTGTCTGTGTTACTGGGTATCAGTGTATGTCTTTGTGACTTGGTGTCAGTGTATGTCTTTATTACTGGGTGTCAGTGTGTGTCTTTGTGACTTGGTGTCAGTGTATGTCTTTGTTACTTGGTGTAATTGTATGTCTTTGTTACTTGGTTTCAGTGTATGTCTTTGTTACTTGGTGTAAGTGAGTGTTTGTGTTACTTGGTGTAAGTGTGTGTCTGGGTCACTTGGTATCAGTGTATGTCTTTGTTACTGGCTGTCAGTGTATGTCTTTGTTACTGGGTGTCAGTGTATGACTTTGTTACTTGGTGTCAGTGTGTGTCTGTGTTACTTGGTGTAAGTCTGTCCCTTTGTTACTTGGTGTCCTTATGTGTCTGTGTTACTGAGTGTCAGTGTATGTCTTTATTACTGGGTGTCAGTGTATGTCTTTGTTACTTGGTGTAAGTGTGTGTCTGTGTTACTGGGTATCAGTGTCTGCCTTTGTTACTTGGTGTAAGTGTGTGTCTGTGTTACTGGGTATCATTGTATGTCTTTGTTACTTGGTGTCAGTGTATGTCTGTGTTACTTGGTGTAAGTGTGTGTCTGTGTTACTGGGTATCAGTGTTTGTCTTTGTGACTTGGTGTCAGTGTATGTCTTTGTTACTTGGTGTAAGTGTGTGTCTGTGTTAATGGGTATCAGTGTATGTCTTTGTTACTTGGTGTCAGTGTATGTCTTTGTTACTGGGCGTCAGTGTGTGTCTGTGTTACTGGGTATCAGTGTATGTCTTTGTGACTTGGTATCAGTGTATGTCTTTGTTACTTGGTGTCATTGTATGTCTGTGTTACTTGGTGTAACTGTGTGTCTGTGTTACTGGGTATCAGTGTATGTCATTGTTAGTTGGTGTAATTGTGTGTCTTTGTTACTTGGCGTAATTGTATGTCTTTGTTACTTGGTGTAAGTGTATGTCTTTGTGACGTGGTGTCATTGTCTGTCTTTGTTACTGTGTGTCTGTGTCTGTCTTCGTTACTTGGTGTCAGTGTTTGTCTTTGTTACTGGGTGTCAGTGTCTGTCTTTTTGACTTGGTGTCAGTGTATGTCTTTGTTACTTCGTGTCAGTGTATGTCTTTGTTACTGGGTGCAAGTGTGTGTCTGTGTTACTGGGTATCAGTTTATATCTTTGTTACTTGTTGTAAGTGTGTGTCTGTGTTACTGGGTATCAGTGCATGTCTTTGCTACATGGTGACAGTGTATGTCTGAGTTACTTGGTGTAAGTGTGTGTCTTTGTTACTTGGTGTAATTGTATGTCTTTGTTACCTGGTGTCAGTGTATGTCTGTGTTACTTGGTGTAAGTGTGTGTCTGTGTTTCTTGGTATCACTGTTTGTCTTTGTTACTTGGTGTAAGTGTGTGTCTGTGTTACTGGGTAACAGTGTATGTCTTTGTTACTTGGTGTCAGTGTATGTCTTTGTTACTTTGTGTAAGTGAGTATTTGTGTTACTTGGTGTAAGTGTGTGTCTGTGTCGGTTGGTATCAGTATATGTCTTTGTTACTTGGTGTAAGTGTGTGTCTGTGTTACTGGGTATCAGTGTATGTCTTTGTTACTTGGTGTAAGTGTGTGTCTGTGTTACTGGGTGTCAGTGTGTGTCTGTGTTACTTGGTGTAAGTGTGTGTCTTTGTTACTTGGTGTCCGTGTGTGGCTGTGTTACTGGGTGTCAGTGTATGTCTTTGTTACTGGGTGTCAGTGTATGTCTTTGTTACTTGGTGTAAGTGTGTGTCTGTTTTACTGGGTATCAGTGTATGTCTTTGTGACGTGGTGTCAGTGTATGTCTTTGTTACTGGGTGTCAGTGTGTGTCTTTGTGACTTGGTGTCAGTGGATGTCTTTGTTACTTGGTGTCAGTGTATGTCTTTTTTACTGGGTGTCAGTGTGTGTCTGTGTTACTTGGTGTCAGTGTATGTCTTTGTTACTGTGTAACAGTGTTTCTATGAGTTACTGGGTGTCAGTTTGTGTTTGTTTGTGTTACTGGGTGTCAGTGTGTGTCTTTGTGACTTGGTGTCAGTGTATGTCTTTGTTACTTGGTGTAAGTGTGTATCTGTGTTACTGGGTATCAGTGTATGTCTTTGTTAATTGATGTCAGTGTGTTTGTTTGTGTTATTGGGTGTCAGTATGTGTCTGTGTTACTTGGTGTAAGTCTGTGTCTTTGTTACTTGGTGTCAGTGTGTGTCTGTGTTACTGGGTGTCAGTGTATTTCTTTGTTACTGGGTGTCAGTGTATGTCTTTGTTACTTGTTGTAAGTTTGTGTCTGTGTTACTGGGTGTCAGTGTATGTCTGTGTCACTTGGTGTAAGTGTGTGTCTGTGTTACTGGGTATCAGTGTATGCCTTTGTGACTTGGTGTCAGTGTATGTCTTTGTTACTGGGTGTCAGTGTGTGTCTTTGTGACTTGGTGTCAGTGTATGTCTTTGTTACTTGGTGTAATTGTATGTCTGTGTTTCTTGGTATCAGTGTATGTCTTTGTTACTTGGTGTAAGTGTGTGTCTGTGTTACTGGGTAACAGTGTATGTCTTTGTTACTTGGTGTCAGTGTGTGGCTGTGTTACTGGGTAACAGTGTATGTCTTTGTTACTTGGTGTAAGTGAGTGTTTGTGTTACTTGGTGTAAGTGTGTGTCTGTGTCACTTGGTGTAAGTGTGTGTCTTTGTTACTTGGTGTAAGTGTATGTCTTTGTTACTTGGTGTCAGTGTATGTCTTTGTTACTTGGTGTAAGTGTGTGTCTGTGTTACTGGGTGTCAGTGTGTGTCTGTGTTACTTGGTGTCCGTGTGTGGCTATGTTACTGGGTGTCAGTGTATGTCTTTGTTACTGGGTGTCAGTGTATGTCTTTGTTAGTTGGTGTAAGTGTGTGTCTGTGTTACTGGGTATCAGTGTCTGTCTTTTTTACTTGGTGTAAGTGTGTGTCTGTGTTACTGCGTATCAGTGTATGTCTGTGTTACTTGGTGTCAGTGTATGTCTGTGTTACTTGGTGTAAGTGTGTGTCTGTGTTACTGGGTATCAGTGTATGTCTTTGTGACTTGGTGTCAGTGTATGTCGTTATTACTGGGTGTCAGTGTGTGTCTTTGTGAAATGGTGTCATTGTATTTCTTTGTTACTTGGTGTAATTGTATGTCTTTGTTACTTGGTTTCAGTGTATGTCTTTGTTACTTGGTGTAAGTGAGTGTTTGTGTTACTTGGTGTAAGTGTGTGTCTGGGTCACTTGGTATCAGTGTATGTCTTTGTTACTGGCTGTCAGTGTATGTCTTTGTTACTGGGTGTCAGTGTATGTCTTTGTTACTTGGTGTCAGTGTGTGTCTCTGTTACTTGGTGTAGGTCTGTCCCTTTGTTACTTGTTGTCCTTATGTGTCTGTGTTACTGAGTGTCAGTGTAGGTCTTTGTTACTGGGTGTCAGTGTATGTCTTTGTTACTTGGTGTAAGTGTGTGTCTGTGTTACTGGGTATCAGTGTCTGTCTTTGTTACTTGGTGTAAGTGTGTGTCTGTGTTACTGGGTATCATTGTATGTCTTTGTTACTTGGTATAAGTGTGTGTCTGTGTTACTGGGTAACAGTGTATGTCTTTGTTACTTGGTGTAAGTGAGTGTTTGTGTTACTTGGTGTAAGTGTGTGTCTGTGTCACTTGGTGTAAGTGTGTGTCTTTGTTACTTGGTGTAAGTGTATGTCTTTGTTACTTGGTGTCAGTGTATGTCTTTGTTACAAGTGTAAGTGTGTGACTGTGTTACTGGGTGTCAGTGTGTGTCTGTGTTACTTGGTGTCCGTGTGTGGCTATGTTACTGGGTGTCAGTGTATGCCTTTGTTACTGGGTGTCAGTGTATGTCTTTGTTAGTTGGTGTAAGTGTGTGTCTGTGTTACTGGGTATCAGTGTCTGTCTTTTTTACTTGGTGTCAGTGTGTGGCTGTGTTACTGGGTAACAGTGTATGTCTTTGTTACTTGGTGTCAGTGTGTGGCTGTGTTACTGGGTAACAGTGTATGTCTTTGTTACTTGGTGTAAGTGAGTGTTTGTGTTACTTGGTGTAAGTGTGTGTCTGTGTCACTTGGTGTAAGTGTGTGTCTTTGTTACTTGGTGTAAGTGTATGTCTTTGTTACTTGGTGTCAGTGTATGTCTTTGTTACTTGGTGTAAGTGTGTGTCTGTGTTACTGGGTGTCAGTGTGTGTCTGTGTTACTTGGTGTCCGTGTGTGGCTATGTTACTGGGTGTCAGTGTATGTCTTTGTTACTGGGTGTCAGTGTATGTCTTTGTTAGTTGGTGTAAGTGTGTGTCTGTGTTACTGGGTATCAGTGTCTGTCTTTTTTACTTGGTGTAAGTGTGTGTCTGTGTTACTGCGTATCAGTGTATGTCTGTGTTACTTGGTGTCAGTGTATGTCTGTGTTACTTGGTGTAAGTGTGTGTCTGTGTTACTGGGTATCAGTGTATGTCTTTGTGACTTGGTGTCAGTGTATGTCGTTATTACTGGGTGTCAGTGTGTGTCTTTGTGAAATGGTGTCATTGTATTTCTTTGTTACTTGGTGTAATTGTATGTCTTTGTTACTTGGTTTCAGTGTATGTCTTTGTTACTTGGTGTAAGTGAGTGTTTGTGTTACTTGGTGTAAGTGTGTGTCTGGGTCACTTGGTATCAGTGTATGTCTTTGTTACTGGCTGTCAGTGTATGTCTTTGTTACTGGGTGTCAGTGTATGTCTTTGTTACTTGGTGTCAGTGTGTGTCTCTGTTACTTGGTGTAGGTCTGTCCCTTTGTTACTTGTTGTCCTTATGTGTCTGTGTTACTGAGTGTCAGTGTAGGTCTTTGTTACTGGGTGTCAGTGTATGTCTTTGTTACTTGGTGTAAGTGTGTGTCTGTGTTACTGGGTATCAGTGTCTGTCTTTGTTACTTGGTGTAAGTGTGTGTCTGTGTTACTGGGTATCATTGTATGTCTTTGTTACTTGGTATAAGTGTGTGTCTGTGTTACTGGGTAACAGTGTATGTCTTTGTTACTTGGTGTAAGTGAGTGTTTGTGTTACTTGGTGTAAGTGTGTGTCTGTGTCACTTGGTGTAAGTGTGTGTCTTTGTTACTTGGTGTAAGTGTATGTCTTTGTTACTTGGTGTCAGTGTATGTCTTTGTTACAAGTGTAAGTGTGTGACTGTGTTACTGGGTGTCAGTGTGTGTCTGTGTTACTTGGTGTCCGTGTGTGGCTATGTTACTGGGTGTCAGTGTATGCCTTTGTTACTGGGTGTCAGTGTATGTCTTTGTTAGTTGGTGTAAGTGTGTGTCTGTGTTACTGGGTATCAGTGTCTGTCTTTTTTACTTGGTGTAAGTGTGTGTCTGTGTTACTGCGTATCAGTGTATGTCTGTGTTACTTGGTGTCAGTGTATGTCTGTGTTACTTGGTGTAAGTGTGTGTCTGTGTTACTGGGTATCAGTGTATGTCTTTGTGACTTAGTGTCAGTGAATATCTTTATTACTGGGTGTCAGTTGTGTCTTTGTGACTTGGTGTCAGTGTATGTCTTTGTTACTTGGTGTAATTGTATGTCTTTGTTACTTGGTTTCAGTGTATGTCTTTGTTACTTGGTGTAAGTGAGTGTTTGTGTTACTTGGTGTAAGTGTGTGTCTGGGTCACTTGGTATCAGTGTATGTCTTTGTTACTGGCTGTCAGTCTATGTCTTTGTTACTGGGTGTCAGTGTATGTCTTTGTTACTTGGTGTCAGTGTGTGTCTGTGTTACTTGGTGTAAGTCTGTCCCTTTGTTACTTGGTGTCCTTATGTGTCTGTGTTACTGAGTGTCAGTGTATGTCTTTGTTACTGGGTGTAAGTGTGTGTCTGTGTTACTGGGTATCATTGTATGTCTTTGTTACTTGGTTTCAGTGTATGTCTTTGTTACTTGGTGTAAGTGTGTGTCTGTGTTACTGGGTATCAGTGTCTGTCTTTGTTACTTGGTGTAAGTGTGTGTCTGTGTTACTGGGTATCATTGTATGTCTTTGTTACTTGGTGTCAGTGTATGTCTGTGTTACTTGGTGTAAGTGTGTGTCTGTGTTACTGGGTATCAGTGTTTGTCTTTGTGACTTGGTGTCAGTGTATGTCTTTGTTACTTGGTGTAAGTGTGTGTCTGTGTTAAGGGGTATCAGTGTATGTCTTTGTTACTTGGTGTCAGTGTATGTCTTTGTTACTGGGCGTCAGTGTGTGTCTGTGTTACTGGGTATCAGTGTATGTCTTTGTGACTTGGTATCAGTGTATGTCTTTGTTACTTGGTGTCATTGTATGTCTGTGTTACTTGGTGTAACTGTGTGTCTGTGTTACTGGGTGTCAGTGTATGTCATTGTTAGTTGGTGTAATTGTGTGTCTTTGTTACTTGGCGTAATTGTATGTCTTTGTTACTTGGTGTAAGTGTATGTCTTTGTGACGTGGTGTCATTGTCTGTCTTTGTTACTGTGTGTCTGTGTCTGTCTTCGTTACTTGGTGTCAGTGTTTGGCTTTGTTACTGGGTGTCAGTGTCTGTCTTTTTGACTTGGTGCCAGTGTATGTCTTTGTTACTTCGTGTCAGTGTATGTCTTTGTTACTGGGTGCAAGTGTGTGTCTGTGTTACTGGGTATCAGTTTATATCTTTGTTACTTGGTGTAAGTGTGTGTCTGTGTTACTGGGTATCAGTGCATGTCTTTGCTACATGGTGACAGTGTATGTCTGAGTTACTTGGTGTAAGTGTGTGTCTTTGTTACTTGGTGTAATTGTATGTCTTTGTTACTTGGTGTCAGTGTATGTCTGTGTTACTTGGTGTAAGTGTGTGTCTGTGTTTCTTGGTATCAGTGTTTGTCTTTGTTACTTGGTGTAAGTGTGTGTCTGTGTTACTGGGTAACAGTGTATGTCTTTGTTACTTGGTGTCAGTGTATGTCTTTGTTACTTTGTGTAAGTGAGTATTTGTGTTACTTGGTGTAACTGTGTGTCTGTGTCGGTTGGTATCAGTATATGTCTTTGTTACTTGGTGTAAGTGTGTGTCTGTGTTACTGGGTATCAGTGTATGTCTTTGTTACTTGGTGTAAGTGTGTGTCTGTGTTACTGGGTGTCAGTGTGTGTCTGTGTTACTTGGTGTAAGTGTGTGTCTTTGTTACTTGGTGTCCGTGTGTGGCTGTGTTACTGGGTGTCAGTGTATGTCTTTGTTACTGGGTGTCAGTGTATGTCTTTGTTACTTGGTGTAAGTGTGTGTCTGTTTTACTGGGTATCAGTGTATGTCTTTGTGACTTGGTGTCAGTGTATGTCTTTGTTACTGGGTGTCAGTGTGTGTCTTTGTGACTTGGTGTCAGTGTATGTCTTTGTTACTTGCTGTAATTGTATATCTTTGTTACTTGGTTTCAGTGTATGTCTTTGTTACTTGGTGTAAGTGAGTGTTTGTGTTACTTGGTTTAAGTGTGTGTCTTTGTAACTTGGTATCAGTGTGTGTCTTTGTTACTGGGTGTCAGTGTGTGTCTTTGTGACTTGGTGTGAGTGTATTTCTTTGTTACTTGGTGTAATTGTATGTCTTTGTTACTTGGTGTCAGTCCGTGCCTTTGTTACTTGGTGTCCGTGTGTGTCTGTGTTACTGGGTGTCAGTGTATGTCTTTGTTACTTGGTGTAAGTGTGTGTCTGTGTTACTGGGTATCATTGTCTGTCTTTGTTACTTGGTGTAAGTGTGTGTCTGTGTTACTGGGTATCAGTGTATGTCTTTGTTACTGGTGTCAGTGTATGTCTGTGTTACTTGGTGTAAGTGTGTGTCTGTGTTACTGGGTATCAGTGTATGTCTTTGAGACTTGGTGTCAGTGTATGTCTTTGTTACTTGGTGTAAGTATGTGTCTGTGTTACTGGGTATCAGTGTATGTCTTTGTGACTTGGTGTCAGTGGATGTCTTTGTTACTTGGTGTCAGTGTGTGTCTGTGTTACTGGGTATCGGTGTATGTCTTTGTGACTTGGTAGCAGTGTATGTCTTTGTTACTTGGTGTCATTGTATGTCTGTGTTACTGGGTGTAACTGTGTGTCTGTGTTACAGGGTATCACTGTATGTCTTTGTGACTTGGTGTCACTGTATGTCTTTGTTACTGGGTGTCAGTGTGTGTCTTTGTGACTTGGTTTCACTGTATGTCTTTGTTACTGGGTGTCAGTGTGTGTCTGTGTTACTGGGTATCAGTGTATGTCTTTGTTACTTGGTGTCAGTGTATGTCAAAATACTTGGTGTAAGTGTATGTCTTTGTTACTTGGTGTAATTGTCTGTCCTTGTTACCTGGTGTCAGTGTATGTCTGTGTTACGTGGTGTAAGTGTGTGTCTGTGTTACTGGGTATCAGTGTATGTCTTTGTTACTTGCTGTAAGTGTGTGTCTGTGTTACTGGGTATCAGTGTATGTCTTTGTTACTTGGTGTCAGTGTATGTCTTTTTTACTGGGTGTCAGTGTGTGTCTGTGTTACTTGGTGTCAGTGTATGTCTTTGTTACTGGGTAACAGTGTTTCTCTGTGATACTGGGTGTCACCTTGTGTTTGTTTGTGTTACTGGGTGTCAGTGTATGTCTGTGTTACTTGGTGTCAGTGTATGTCTTTGTTACTGTGTCACAGTGTTTCTCTGTGTTACTGGGTGTCAGTTTGTGTTTGTTTGTGTTACTGGGTGTCAGTGTGTGTCTTTGTGACTTGGTGTCAGTGTATGTCTTTGTTACTTGGTGTAAGTGTGTATCTGTGTTACTGGGTATCAGTGTATGTCTTTGTTAATTGATGTCAGTGTGTTTGTTTGTGTTATTGAGTGTCAGTATGTGTCTGTATTACTTGGTGTAAGTCTGTGTCTTTGTTACTTGGTGTCCGTGTGTGTCTGTGTTACTGGGTGTCAGTGTATGTCTTTGTTACTGGGTGTCAGTGTATGTCTTTGTTACTTGGTGTAAGTGTGTGTCTGTGTTATGGGTGTCAGTGTATGTCTGTGTTACTTGGTGGAAGTGTGTGTCTGTGTTACTGGGGATCAGTGAATGCCTTTGTGACTTGGTGTCAGTGTATGTCTTTGTTACTGGGTGTCAGTGTGCGTCTTTGTGACTTGGTGTCAGTGTATGTCTTTGGTACCGGGTGTCAGTGTGTGTCTTTGTTACTGGGTATCAGTGTATGTCTTTGTTACTTGGTGTCAGTGTATGTCAAAATACTTGGTGTAAGTGTATGTCTTTGTTACTTGGTGTAATTGTCTGTCTTTGTTACCTGGTGTCAGTGTATGTCTGTGTTACGTGGTGTAAGTGTGTGTCTGTGTTACTGGGTATCAGTGTATGTCTTTGTTACTTGCTGTAAGTGTGTGTCTGTGTTACTGGGTATCAGTGTATGTCTTTGTTACTTGGTGTCAGTGTTTGTCTTTTTTACCGGGTGTCAGTGTGTGTCTGTGTTACTTGGTGTCAGTGTAAGACTTTGTTACTGTGTAACAGTGTTTCTCTGTGATTCTGGGTGTCACTTTGTGTTTGTTTGTGTTACTGGGTGTCAGTGTATGTCTGTGTTACTTGGTGTCAGTGTATGTCTTTGTTACTGTGTAACAGTGTTTCTCTGTGTTACTGGGTGTCAGTTTGTGTTTGTTTGTGTTACTGGGTGTCAGTGTGTGTCTTTGTGACTTGGTGTCAGTGTATGTCTTTGTTACTTGGTGTAAGTGTGTATCTGTGTTACTGGGTATCAGTGTATGTCTTTGTTAATTGATGTCAGTGTGTTTGTTTGTGTTATTGGGTGTCAGTATGTGTCTGTATTACTTGGTGTAAGTCTGTGTCTTTGTTACTTGGTGTCCGTGTGTGTCTGTGTTACTGGGTGTCAATGTATGTCTTTGTTACTGGGTGTCAGTGTATGTCTTTGTTACTTGGTGTAAGTGTGTGTCTGTGTTACTGTGTGTCAGTGTATGTCTGTGTTACTTGGTGTAAGTGTGTGTCTGTGTTACTGGGTATCAGTGTATGCCTTTGTGACTTGGTGTCAGTGTATGTCTTTGTTATTTGGTGTAATTGTATGTCTGTGTTTCTTGGTATCAGTGTATGTCTTTGTTACTTGGTGTAAGTGAGTGTTTGTGTTACTTGGTGTAAGTGTGTGTCCGTGTCACTTGGTATCAGTGTATGTCTTTGTTACTTGGTGTAAGTGTGTGTCTGTGTTACTGGTTATCAGTGTATGTCTTTGTTACTTGGTGTCAGTGTATGCCTTTGTTACTTGGTGTAAGTGTATGTCTTTGTTACTTGGTGTCAGTGTATTTCTTTGTTACTTGGTGTAATAGTGTGTCTTTGTTACTTGTTGTAAGTGTATGTCTTTGTTACTTGGTGTCAGTGTATGTCTTTGTTACTTGGTGTAAGTGTGTGTCTGTGTTACTGGGTGTCAGTGTGTGTCTGTGTTACTTGGTGTCCGTGTGTGGCTGTGTTACTGGGTGTCAGTGTATGTCTTTGTTACTGGGTGTCAGTGTATGTCTTTGTTAGTTGGTGTAAGTGTGTGTCTGTGTTACTGGGTATCAGTGTCTGTCTTTTTTACTTGGTGTATGTGTGTGTCTGTGTTACTGCGTATCAGTGTATGTCTGTGTTACTTGGTGTCAGTGTATGTCTGTGTTAGTTGGTGTAAGTGTGTGTCTGTGTTACTGTGTATCAGTGTATGTCTTTGTGACTTGGTGTCAGTGTATGTCTTTATTACTGGGTGTCAGTGTGTGTCTTTGTGACTTGGTGTCAGTGTATGTCTTTGTCAAAGGTGTAATTGTATGTCTTTGTTACTTGGTTTCAGTGTATGTCTTTGATACGTGGTGTAAGTGAGTGTTTGTGTTACTTGGTGTAAGTGTGTGTCTGGGTCACTTGGTATCAGTGTATGTCTTTGTTACTGGGTGTCAGTGTATGTCTTTGTTACTTGGTGTCAGTGTGTGTCTGTGTTACTTGGTGTAAGTCTGTCCCTTTGTTACTTGGTGTCCTTATGTGTCTGTGATACTGGGTGTCAGTGTATGTCTTTGTTACTGGGTGTCAGTGTATGTCTTTGTTACTTGGTGTAAGTGTGTGTCTGTGTTACTGGGTATCAGTGTTTGTCTTTGTGACTTGGTGTCAGTGTATGTCTTTGTTACTTGGTGTAAGTGTGTGTCTGTGTTACTGGGTATCAGTGTATTTCTTTGTTACTTGGTGTCAGTGTATGTCTTTGTTACTGGGCGTCAGTGTATGTCTGTGTTACTTGGTGTAAGTGTGTGTCTGTGTTACTGGGTATCAGTGTTTGTCTTTGTGACTTGGTGTCAGTGTATGTCTTTGTTACTTGGTGTAAGTGTGTGTCTGTGTTACTGGGTATCAGTGTATTTCTTTGTTACTTGGTGTCAGTGTATGTCTTTGTTACTGGGCGTCAGTGTGTGTCTGTGTTACTGGGTATCAGTGTATGTCTTTGTGACTTGGTATCAGTGTATGTCTTTGTTACTTGGTGTCATTGTATGTCTGTGTTACTTGGTGTAACTGTGTGTCTGTGTTACTGGGTATCAGTGTATGTCATTGTCAGTTGGTGTAAGTGTGTGTCTTTGTTACTTGGCGTAATTGTATGTCTTTGTTACTTGGTGTCAGTGTAGGTCTGTGTGACTTGGTGTAAGTGTATGTCTGTGTTACTTGGTGTAAGTGTGTGTCTGTGTTACTGGGTATCAGTGTTTGTCTTTGTGACTTGGTGTCACTGTCTGTCTTTGTTACTGGGTGTCAGTGTGTGTCTTTGTGACTTGGTGTCACTGGATGTATTTGTTACTGGGTGTCAGTGTGTGTCTGTGTTACTGGGTATCAGTGTATGTCTTTCTTACTTGGTGTCAGTGTATGTCAAAATACTTGGTGTAAGTGTATGTCTTTGTTACTTGGTGTAATTGTCTGTCTTTGTTACCTGGTGTCAGTGTATGTCTGTGTTACATGGTGTAAGTGTGTGTCTGTGTTACTGGGTATCAGTGTATGTCTTTGTTACTTGGTGTAAATGTGTGTCTGTGTTACTGGGTATCAGTGTATGTCTTTGTTACTTGGTGTCAGTATATGTCTTTCTTACTGGGTTTCAGTGTGTGTCTGTGTTACTTGGTGTCAGTGTATGTCTTTGTTACTGTGTAACAGTGTTTCTCTGTGTTACTGGGTGTCAGTTTGTGTTTGTTTGTGTTACTGGGTGTCTGTGTGTCTTTGTGACTTGGTGTCAGTGTATGTCTTTGTTACTTGGTGTAAGTGTGTATCTGTGTTACTGGGTATCAGTGTATGTCTTTGTTAATTGATGTCAGTGTGTTTGTTTGTGTTATTGGGTGTCAGTATGTGTCTGTGTTACTTGGTGCAAGTCTGTGTCTTTGTTACTTGGTGTCCGTGTGTGTCTGTGTTACTGGGTGTCAGTGTATGTCTTTGTTACTGGGTGTCAGTGTATGTCTTTGTTACTTGGTGTAAGTGTGTGTCTGTCTTACTGGGTGTCAGTGTATGTCTGTGTTTCTTGGTGTAAGTGTGTGTCTGTGTTACTGGGTATCAGTGTATGTCTTTGGGACTTGGTGTCAGTGTATGTCTTTGTTACAGGGTGTCAGTCTGTGTCTTTGTGACTTGGTGTCAGTGTATGTCTTTGTTACTTGGTGTAAGTGTGTGTCTGTGTTACTGGGCATCAGTGTATGTCTTTGTTACTTTGTGCCAGTGTATGTCAAAATACTTGCTGTAAGTGTATGTCTTTGTTACTTGGTGTAATTGTCTGTCGTTGTTACTTGGTGTAAGTATATGTCTTGGTTACTTGGTTTCAGTGTATGTCTTTGTTACTTGGTGTCAGTGTGTGTCTGTGTTACTGGGCATCAGTGTATGTATTTGTGACTTGGTATCAGTGTATGTCTTTGTGACCTGGTGTCAGTGTATGTCTTTTTTACTGGGTGTCAGTGTGTGTCTGTGTTACTTGGTTTCAGTGTATGTCTTTGTTACTGTATATCAGTATTTCTCTGTGTTACTGGGTGTCAGTGCGAGTTTGTTTGTGTTACTGGGTATCAGTGCATGTCTTTGTGTCTTGGTATCAGTGTATGTCTTTGTTACTTGGTGTAAGTGTGTGTCTGTGTTACTGCGTGTCAGTGTGTGTCTGTGTTACTTGGTGTAAGTGTGTGCCTTTGTTACTTGGCTTCCGTGTGTGTCTGTGTTACTGAGTGTCAGTGTATGTCTTCGTTACTTGGTGTCAGTGTCTGTCTTTGTTACTTGGTGTAAGTGTGTGTCCGTGTTACTTGGTGTCCGTGTGTGTCTGTGTTACTGGGTGTCAGTGTATGTCTTTGTTACTTGGTGTCAGTGTATGTCAAAATACTTGGTGTAAGTGTATGTCTTTGTTACTTGGTGCAATTGTCTCTCTTTGTTACTTGGTGTCAGTGTATGTCTGTGTTACTTGGTGAAAGTGTGTGTCTTTGTTACTGGGTGTCAGTGTGTGTCTGTGACACTAGATGTCAGTATTTAGTTTAGTTTAGAGATACAGCACTGAAACAGGCCCTTCGGCCCACCGAGTCTGTGCCGACCATCAACCACCCATTTATACTAATCCCAGATTCCAATAACATCCCCACCGGTCCCTTTATATTTCTTTAACACCTACCTATACTAGGAGCAATTTATAATGGCCAATTAACCTATCAACCTGCAAGTCTTTGGCATGTGGGAGGAAACCGGAGCACCCGGCGGAAACCCACGCAGACACAGGGAGAACTTGCAAACTCCGCACAGGCAGTATCCAGAATCAGAACCCGGGCCCCTGGAGCTGTGAGGCTGCTGTGTTAACCACTGCACCACTGTGCCGCCCAGTGTGTGTCTGTGTTACTTGGTGTAAGTGTGTGTCTTTGTTACTTGGTGTCCGTGTGTGTCTGTGTTACTGGGTGTCATTGTATGTCTTTGATACTGGGTGTCAGTGTATGTCTTTGTTACTTGGTGTAAGTGTGTGTCTGTGTTACTGGATATCAGTGTCTGTCTTTGTTACTTGGTGTAAGTGTGTGTCTGTGTTACTGGGTATCAGTGTATGGCTTTGTTACTTGGTGTCAGTGCATGTCAAAATACTTGGTGTAAGTGTATGTCTTTGTTACTTGGTGTAATTGTCCGTCTTTGTTACTTGGTGTAAGTGTGTGTCTTTGTTACTTGGTGTCAGTGTGTGTCTGTGTTCCTGGGTGTCAGTGTATGTCTTTGTTACTGTACATCAGTGTGTGTCAGTGACACCAGGAGTCAGTATTTAGTTTAGTTTAGAGATACAGCTCTGAAACAGGCCGTTCGGCCCACCGAGTCTGTGCCGACCATCAACCACCCATTTATACTAATCCTACATGAATCCCATATTCCAATAACATCCCCACCGGTCCCTTTATATTTCTTTACCACCTACCTTTCCAAGGGGCGATTTATGATGGCCAACTAACCTATCAACCTGCAAGTCTTTGGCATGTGGGAGGAATCCGGAGCACCCGGAGGAAACCCACGCAGACACAGGGAGAACTTGCAAACTCCGCACAGGCAGTATGCAGAATCGAACCCGGGCCCCTGGAACTGTGAGGCTGCAGTTCTAACCACTGCGCCACTGTGCCGCCCAGTGTGTGTCTATGTTACTGGGTATCAGTGTATGTCTTTGTGACTTGGTGTCATTGTATGTCTTTGTTACTGGGTGTCAGTATGTGGCTTTGTGACTTGGTGTCAGTGTATGTCTTTGTTACTTGGTGTAATTGTCTGTCTTTGTTGCTTGGTGTCAGTGTGTTTGTTTGTGTTACTGGGTGTCAGTGTTTGTCTGTGTTACTTGGTGTATGTGTGTGTCTTTGTTACTTGGTGTCCGTGTGTGTCTGTGTTACTGGGTGTCATTGTATGTCTTTGTTACTGGGTGTCAGAGTATGTCTTTGTTACTTGGTGTAAGTGTGTGTCTGTTTCACTGGGTATTAGTGTCTGTCTTTGTTACTTGGTGTCAGTGTATGTCTGTGTGACTTGGTGTAAGTGTGTGTCTTTGTTACTTCGTGTAATTGTCTGTCTTTGTTACTTGGTGTCAGTGTGTGTCTGTGTTACTGGGTGTCAGTGTGTGTCTTTGTGACTTGGTGTCATTGTATGTCTTTGTTACTTGGTGTAAGTGTGTGTCTGTGTTACTTGGAGTCAGTGCATGTCAAAATACTTGGTGTCAGTGTATGTCTTTGTTACCTGGTGTAATTGTCTGTCTTTGTTACTTGGTGTAAGTGTGTGTCTTTGTTACTTGGATTAAGTGTGTGTATTTGTTACTTGGTGTCAGTGTATGTCTTTGTTACTTGGTGTCAGTGTGTGTCTGTGTTCCTGGGTGTCAGTGTATGTCTTTGTTGCTGGGTGTCAGTGTATGTCTTTGTTTCTTGGTGTCAGTGTGTGTCTGTGTTACTGGGTGTCAGTGTGTGTCTTTGTGACTTGGTGTCAGTGTATGTCTTTGTTACTTGTTGTAAGTGTGTGTCTGTGTTACCTGGTGTCAGTGCATGTCAAAATACTTGGTGTCAGTGTATGTCTTTGTTACTTGGTGTAATTGTCTGTCTTTGTTACTTGTTGTAAGTGTATGTCTTTGTTACTTGGATTAAGTGTGTGTATTTGTTACTTGGTGTCAGTGTATGTCTCGGTTAATTGGTGTCAGTGTGTGTCTGTGTTCCTGGGTGTCAGTGTATGTCTTTGTTACTGTGTATCAGTGTGTGTTACTGGGTGTCAGTGTGTGTCTGTGACACTAGGTGTCAGTATTTTGTTTAGTTTAGAGATACAGCACTGAAACAGGCCCTTCGGCCCACCGAGTCTGTGCCGACCATCAACCACCCATTTATACTAATCCCAGATTCCAATAACATCCCCACCGTTCCCTTTATATTTCTTTAACACCTACCTATACTAGGAGCAATTTATAATGGCCAATTAACCTATCAACCTGCAAGTCTTTGGCATGTGGGAGGATACAGGAGCACCCGGCGGAAACCCACGCAGACACAGGGAGAACTTGCAAACTCCGCACAGGCAGTATCCAGAATCAGAACCCGGGCCCCTGGAGCTGTGAGGCTGCAGTGCTAACCACTGCACCACTGTGCCGCCCAGTGTGTGTCTGTGTTGCTGGGTGTCAGTGTATGTATTTGTTACTTGGTGTCAGTGTGTGTCCGTATTACTTGGTGTAAGTGTGTGTCTGTGTTACTGGGTGTCAGTGTGTGTCTGTGTTACTTGGTGTAAGTGTGTGTCTTTGTTACTTGGTGTCCGTGTGTGTCTGTGTTACTGGGTGTCAATGTATGTCTTTGTTACTGGGTGTCAGTGTATGTCTTTGTTACTTGGTGTAAGTGTGTGTCTGTGTTACTGGATATCAGTGTCTGTCTTTGCTACTTGGTGTAAGTGTGTGTCTATGTTACTGGGTATCAGTGTATGTCTTTGTGACTTGGTGTCAGTGTATGTCTTTGTTACTGGGTATCAGTGTATGTCTTTGTTACTTGGTGTCAGTGCATGTCAAAATACTTGGTGTAAGTGTATGTCTTTGTTACTTGGTGTAATTGTCTATCTTTGTTACTTTGTGTAATTGTCTGTCTTAGTTACTTGGTGTAAGTGTGTGTCTTTGTTACTTGGATTAAGTGTGTGTATTTGTTACTTGGTGTCATTGCATGTCTTTGTTACTTGGTGTCAGTGTGTGTCTGTGTTCCTGGGTGTCAGTGTATGTCTTTGTTGCTGGGTGTCAGTGTATGTCTTTGTTACTTGGTGTAAGTGTGTGTCTGTGTTACTGGGTATCAGTGTATGTCTTTGTTACTGGGTGTCAGTGTGTGTCTTTGTGACTTGGTGTCAGTGTGTGTCTTTCTTACTTGCTGTCAGTGTGTGTCTGTGTTCCTGGGTGTCAGTGTATGTCTTTGTTACTGTGTATCAGTGTGTGTTACTGGGTGTCAGTATTTAGTTTAGTTTAGAGATACAGCACTGAAACAGGCCCTTCGGCCAACGAGTCTCTGCCGACCATCAACCACCAACTTATACTAATCCTACACGAATCCCATATTCCAATAACATCCCCACCGGTCCCTTTATATTTCGTTACCACCTACCTATACTAGGGGCAATTTATGATGGCCAATTAACCTATCAACCTGCAAGTCTTTGGCATGTGGGAGGAAACCGAAGCACACGGAGGAAACCCACGCAGACACAGGGAGAACTTGTAAACTCCGCACAGGCAGTATCCAGAATCGAAGCCGGGCCCCTGGAGCTGTGAGGCTGCAGTGCTAACCACTGCGCCACTGTGCCGCCCAGTGTGTGTCTATGTTACTGGGTATCAGTGTATGTCTTTGTGACTTGGTGTCAGTGTATGTCTTTGTTACTGGGTATCAGTGTATGTCTTTGTTACTTGGTGTCAGTGTATGTCAAAATACTTGGTGTAAGTGTATGTCTTTGTTACTTGGTGTAATTGTCTGTCTTTGCTACTTGGTGTCAGTGGGTGTCTGTGTTACTGGGTATCAGTGTATGTCTTTGTGACTTGGTATCAGTGTATGTCTTCGTGACTTGGTGTCAGTGTATGACTTTGTTACTTGGTGTCTGTGTGTGTCTGTGTTACTGGGTATCAGTGTATGTCTTTGTGACTTGGTATCAGTGTATGTCTTTGTTACTGGGTGTCAGTGTGTGTCTGTGTTACTGGGTGTCAGTGTATGTCTTTGTTACTTGGTGTCAGTGTGTGTCTGTGTTACTTGGTATAAGTGTGTGTCTGTGTTACTGAGTGTCATTGTATGTCTTTGTTACTGGGTGTCAGTGTATGTCTTTGTCACTTGGTGTAAGTGTGTGTCTGTGTTACTTGGTGTCAGTGTATGTCTGTGTGACTTGGTGTAAGTGTGTGTCTTTGTTACTTCGTGTAATTGTCTGTCTTTGTTACTTCGTCTCAGTGTGTGTCTGTGTTACTGGGTGTCAGTGTGTGTCTTTGTGACTTGGTGTCAGTGTATGTCAAAATACTTGGTGTCAGTGTATGTCTTTGTTACCTGTTGTAATTGTCTGTCTTTGGTACTTGGTGTAAGTGTGTGTCTTTGTTACTTGGATTAAGTGTCTGTATTTGTTACTTGGTGTCAGTGCATGTCTTTGTTACTTGGTGTCAGTGTGTGTCTGTGTTCCTGGGTGTCAGTGTATGTCTTTGTTACTGAGTATCAGTGTGTGTTACTGGGTGTCAGTGTGTGTCTGTGTCACTAGGTGTCAGTATTTTGTTTTGTTTAGAGATACAGCACTGAAACAGGCCCTTCGGCCCACCGAGTCTGTGCCGACCATCAACCACCCATTTATACTAATCCCAGAAGAATCCCATATTCCAATAACATCCCCACTGGTCCCTTTATATTTCTTTACCACCTACCTATACTAGGGGCAATTTATAATGGCCAATTAACCTATCAACCTGCAAGTCTTTGGCATGTGGGAGGAAACCGGAGCACCCGGAGGAAACCCACGCAGACACAGGGAGAAATTGCAAACTCCGCACAGGCAGTACCCAGAATCGACCTCTGGCCCCCATAGCTGTGAGGCTGCAGTACTAACCACTGCACCACTGTGCCGCCCAGTGTGTGTCTGTGTTGCTGGGTGTCAGTGTATGTCTTTGTTACTTGGTTTCAGTGTGTGTCCGTATTACTTGGTGTAAGTGTGTGTCTGTGTTACTGGGTGTCAGTGTGTGTCTGTGTTACTTGGTGTAAGTGTGTGTCTTTGTTACTTGGTGTCCGTGTGTGTATGTGTTACTGGGTATCATTGTATGTCTTTGTTACTGGGTGTCAGTGTAGGTCTTTGTTACTTGGTGTAAGTGTGTGTCTGTGTTACCGGGTATCAGTTTCTGTCTTTGTTACTTGGTGTAAGTGTGTGTCTGTGTTACTTTTTGAAAGTGTGTGTCTGTGTTACTGGGTATCAGTGTATGTCTGTGTGACTTGGTGTCAGTGCATGTCAAAATACTTGGTGTAAGTGTATGTCTGTGTTACTTGTTGTAAGTGTGTGTCTGTGTTACTGGGTATCAGTGTGTGTCTATGTTACTGGGTATCAGTGTATGTCTTTGTGACTTGGTGTCAGTGTGTGTCTGTGTTACAGGGTGTCAGTGTGTGTCTTTGTGACTTGGTGTCAGTTTCTGTATTTGTTACTTGGTGTCAGTGTGTGTCCGTTTTACTTGGTGTAAGTGTGTGTCTGTGTTACTGGGTGTCAGTGTGTGTCTGTGTTACTTGGTGTAAGTGTGTGTCTTTGTTACTTGGTGTCCGTGTGTGTCTGTGTTACTGGGTGTCATTGTATGTCTTTGTTACTGGGTGTACGTGTGTGTCTGTGTTACTGGATATCAGTGTCTGTCTTTGTTACTTGGTGTAAGTGTGTGTCTGTGTTACTGGGTATCAGTGTATGTCTTTGTTACTGGGTGTCAGTGTGTGTCTTTGTGACTTGGTGTCAGTGTATGTCTTTGTTACTTGGTGTAAGTGTGTGTCTGTGTTACTGGGTATCAGTGTATGGCTTTGTTACTTGGTGTCAGTGCATGTCAAAATACTTGGTGTAAGTGTATGTCTTTGTTACTTGGTGTAATTGTCTGTCTTTGTTACTTGGTGTAAGTGTGTGTCTTTGTTACTTGGATTAAGTGTGAGTATTTGTTACTTGGTGTCAGTGTATGTCTTTGTTACTTGGTGTCAGTGTGTGTCTGTGTTCCTGGGTGTCAGTGTATGTCTTTGTTGCTGGGTGTCAGTGTATGTCTTTGTTACTTGGTGTAAGTGTGTGTCTGTGTTACTGGGTATCAGTGTGTGTCTTTGTTACTTGGTGGAAGTGTGTGTCTGTGTTACTTGGTATCAGTGTATGTCTTTGTTACTGGGTGTCAGTGTGTGTCTTTGTGACTTGGTGTCAGTGTATGTCTTTGCTACTTGGTGTAAGTGTGTGTCTGTGTTACTGGGTGTCAGTGTATGTCTTTGTTACTGGGTGTCAGTGTATGTCTTTGTTACTTGGTGTAAGTGTGTGTCTGAGTGACTGGGTATCAGTGTCTGTCTTTGTTACTTGGTGTAAGTGTGTGTCTGTGTTACTGGGTATCAGTGCATGTCTTTGTTACTTGGTGTCAGTGTATGTCTGTGTTACTTGGTGTAAGTGTGTGTCTTTGTTACTGGGTATCAGTGTATGTCTTTGTGACTTGGTGTCAGTGTATGTCTTTGTTACTGGGTGTCAGTGTGTGTCTTTGTGACTTGGTGTCAGTGTATGCCAAAATACTTGGTGTAAGTGTATGTCTTTGTTACTTGGTGTAATTGTCTGTCTTTGTTACTTGGTGTCAGTGTATGTCAGCGGGACCCGAGAGAAGTCCTGTGAAAAGGTGCCCCGAACACCCAAAACATACACGAACGGCCCCCCGGCCGCAACTTCAAAGCGCCCGCGGGAGATGGCTCGGAGAGCATCTGCAGCGCACTGTCGGCAATGCTGCATGCCTTTATTTAAACCACTGCAAAAAAAAAAAAATCCCTTAGCAAATGTAATCACCTCTAAGTCTGCCAAATGATGCTTCACCTCCCGAAGGACGTGGATGAGCTTTCCGGACGTCGATGGTGGGCACTGAGGAAATGGCTTATTACCTGCACCAGATTCCACCCCCCCTCCCCCCCCTTTACCCCCCTTCCACCCCCCCCACCCCCGTCCCCTTCCCTGCTCCACCCTCTCAGCTCACCACCTCACAACGCCGTCCCAGCCCGCCCCCCCCTCGCACCATCTTCACCCCGCACCCCCTTCCCCTGCACCCCCCCACCCCCTCCCTCTACCCCTCCCCCTTGCATCCCCTCCTCCCACCGGCACCATCCTACACCTGTGTAGGGGCCCCAACAACCCCACTGCCTTGTGGGCGTCTCGGGAGAGACCAAGGCTAAGGGAGTAAACCCTAACAGAAAATCCGGAGCGGAACCCCGTAGGCGGTCATGTGTCACCTTTGGCATGTTTCCGGCAGTTCCTGCAGCCATACTGGTGCCAAACGTCGTGTCCTGCACTCCTTTGGACCCCACCAGAAAGGCCGAGAGGGGGGTTTTGACGACTGGGCAACTCTCAACCTCCATAAATTTGCCCAGGCATGCGCCATGGAGAGGTCACTCCATAGTAGCCTCACAGCGACTAAAACAACACGGAAGGCAGCAGTTACGGGTTATAAGTCCAGATAAATTGGCGTAGAAACTGGGCGCCACGGGTTGCCTTTGTCGGTGGGAGAGGTCATTGCACCTCACTGGACAGCTACCGCCCGCCTCAAACCGGGCAGCCCCCGGTCAATAAGGTTCTGTCCCGCCACAGTCTGCCTGCTTCAATGGGTGCTTGGAGCTCAGGGTCATTGCCCGAAAGGTGGACTGATACACCGCACCAAACAACATGAAAAAAGGAAAGAAGGTACCAGCCCTTCGCTTTGCAAGCTGGAACGTCAGAACTATGTGTCCTGGCCTGTCGGAAGACCTTACACAAATCAACGATTCTCGGAAGACCGCCATCATTAACAACGAGCTCAGTAGACTCAATGTAGACATTGCAGCACTTCAGGAGACTCGCCTCCCCGCGAGTGGCTCTCTAGCAGAGCAAGACTACACCTTCTTCTGGCAGGGCAGGGATCCTGAAGAACCAAGACAGCATGGAGTGGGCTTCGCCATCAGAAACTCCTTGCTCAGCATGATAGAGCCTCCCTCAAATGGCTCGGAACGCATACTGCCCATCCGACTGCTCACCACCTCTGGTCCAGTACACCTACTCAGCATCTATGCTCCAACACTCTGCTCCGCACCTGAAGCTAAAGACCAGTTCTATGAACAACTCCATAACATCATTAGCAGCATCCCCAACACCGAACGCCTATTCCTGCTGGGGGACTTTAATGCCAGGGTTGGGGCCGACCATGACTCATGGCCCTCCTGCCTTGGGCGCTATGGCGTTGGAAGGATGAATGAGAACTGGCAGAGACTGCTTGAGTTGTGTACCTATCATAACCTCTGCATCACCAACTCGTTCTTTCACACTAAACCCTGTCACCAGGTTTCATGGAGGCACCCAAGATCACGTCGTTGGCACCAGCTAGACCTCATTGTCACAAGGCGAGCCGCCTTAAACAGTGTTCAAATCACACGCAGCTTCCACAGTGCGGACTGCGACACCGACCACTCCCTGGTGTGCAGCAAGGTTAGACTCAGACCAAAGAAGTTGCATCATTCCAAGCAGAAGGGCCACCCGCGCATCAACACGAGCAGAATTTCTCACCCACAGCTGTTACAAAAATTTCTAAATTCACTTGTAACAGCCCTTCAAAACACTCCCACAGGGGATGCTGAGACCAAGTGGGCCCACATCAGAGACGCCATCTATGAGTCAGCTTTGACCACCTACGGCAAAAGTGCGAAGAGAAATGCAGACTGGTTTCAATCTCATAATGAAGAGCTGGAACCTGTCATAGCCGCTAAGCACATTGCACTTTTGAACTACAAGAAAGCCCCCAGCGATTTAACATCCGCAGCACTAAAAGCAGCCAGAAGTACTGCACAAAGAACAGCTAGGCGTTGCGCAAACGACTACTGGCAACACCTATGCAGTCATATTCAGCTGGCCTCAGACACCGGAAACATCAGAGGAATGTATGATGGCATGAAGAGAGCTCTTGGGCCAACCATCAAGAAGATCGCCCCCCTCAAATCTAAATCGGGGGACATAATCACTGACCAACGCAAACAGATGGACCGCTGGGTTGAGCACTACCTAGAACTGTACTCCAGGGAGAATGCTGTCACTGAGACTGCCCTCAATGCAGCCCAGCCTCTACCAGTCATGGATGAGCTGGACATACAGCCAACCAAATCGGAACTCAGTGATGCCATTGATTCCCTAGCCAGCGGAAAAGCCCCTGGGAAGGACAGCATTACCCCTGAAATAATCAAGAGTGCCAAGCCAGCTATACTCTCAGCACTACATGAACTGCTATGCCTGTGCTGGGACGAGGGAGCAGTACCCCAGGACATGCGCGATGCCAACATCATCACCCTCTATAAAAACAAAGGTGACCGCGGTGACTGCAACAACTACCGTGGAATCTCCCTGCTCAGCATAGTGGGGAAAGTCTTTGCTCGAGTCGCTCTGAACAGGCTCCAGAAGCTGGCCGAGCGCGTCTACCCTGAGGCACAGTGTGGCTTTCGTGCAGAGAGATCGACTATTGACATGCTGTTCTCCCTTCGTCAGATACAGGAGAAATGCCGTGAACAGCAGATGCCCCTCTACATTGCTTTCATTGATCTCACCAAAGCCTTTGACCTCGTCAGCAGACGTGGTCTCTTCAGACTACTAGAAAAGATCGGATGTCCACCAAAGCTACTAAGTATCATCACCTCATTCCATGACAATATGAAAGGCACAATTCAACATGGTGGCTCCTCATCGGAGCCCTTTCCTATCCTGAGTGGTGTGAAACAGGGCTGTGTTCTCGCACCCACACTTTTTGGGATTTTCTTCTCCCTGCTGCTTTCACATGCGTTCAAATCCTCTGAAGAAGGAATTTTCCTCCACACAAGATCAGGGGGCAGGTTGTTCAACCTTGCCCGTCTAAGAGCGAAGTCCAAAGTACGGAAAGTCCTCATCAGAGAACTCCTCTTTGCTGACGATGCTGCTTTAACATCTCACACTGAAGAATGCCTGCAGAGTCTCATCGACAGGTTTGCGTCTGCCTGCAATGAATTTGGCCTAACCATCAGCCTCAAGAAAACGAACATCATGGGGCAGGATGTCAGAAATGCTCCATCCATCAATATTGGCGATCACGCTCTGGAAGTGGTTCAAGAGTTCACCTACCTAGGCTCAACTATCACCAGTAACCTGTCTCTAGATGCAGAAATCAACAAGCGCATGGGTAAGGCTTCCACTGCTATGTCCAGACTGGCCAAGAGAGTGTGGGAAAATGGCGCACTGACACGGAACACAAAAGTCCGAGTGTATCAGGCCTGTGTCCTCAGTACCTTGCTCTACGGCAGCGAGGCCTGGACAACGTATGCCAGCCAAGAGCGACGTCTCAATTCATTCCATCTTCGCTGCCTTCGGAGAATACTTGGCATCAGGTGGCAGGAATATATCTCCAACACAGAAGTCCTTGAAGCGGCCAACACCCCCAGCTTATACACACTACTGAGTCAGCGGCGCTTGAGATGGCTTGGCCATGTGAGCCGCATGGAAGATGGCAGGATCCCCAAAGACACATTGTACAGCGAGCTCGCCACTGGTATCAGACCCACCGGCCGTCCATGTCTCCGTTATAAAGACGTCTGCAAACGCGACATGAAATCGTGTGACATTGATCACAAGTCGTGGGTGTCAGTTGCCAGCATTCGCCAGAGCTGGCGGGCAGCCATAAAGACAGGGCTAAATTGTGGCGAGTCGAAGAGACTTAGTAGTTGGCAGGAAAAAAGACAGAGGCGCAAGGGGAGAGCCAACTGTGCAACAGCCCCAACAAACAAATTTCTCTGCAGCACCTGTGGAAGAGCCTGTCACTCCAGAATTGGCCTTTATAGCCACTCCAGGCGCTGCTTCACAAACCACTGACCACCTCCAGGCGCGTATCCATTGTCTCTCGAGATAAAGAGGCCCAAAAGAATGTCAGTGTTACTTGGTGTAAGTGTATGTCTTTGTGACTTGGTATCAGTGTATGTGTTCGTGACTTGGTGTCAGTGTCTGTCTTTGTTACTTGGTGTACGTGTGTCTGTGTTACTGGGTGTCAGTGTATGTCTGTGTTACTTGGTGTAAGTGTGTGTCTGTGTTACTGGGTATCAGTGTATGTCTTTGTGACTTGGTGTCAGTTTATGTCTTTGTTACTGGGTGTCAGTGTGTGTCTTTGTGACTTGTTGTCAGTGTATGTCTTTGTTACTTGGTGTAAGTGTGTGTCTGTGTTACTGGGTATCAGTGTATGTCTTTGTTACTTGGTGTCAGTGTATGTCAAAATACTTGGTGTAGGTGTATGTCTTTGTTACTTGGTGAAATTGTCTGTCTTTGTTACTTGGTGTAAGTGTGTGTCTGTGTTACTGTGTGTCAGTGTGTGTTTGTTTGTGTTACTTGGTGTCAGTGTATGTCTTTGTTACTTGGTGTAAGTGTGTGTCTGTGTTACTTGGTGTAAGTGTGTGTCTGTGTTACTGGGTATCAGTTTATGTCTTTGTGACTTGGTGTCAGTGTATGTCTTTGTTACTGGGTGTCAGTGTGTGTCTTTGTGACTTGGTGTCAGTGTATGCCAAAATACTTGGTGTAAGTGCATGTCTTTGTTACTTGGTGTAATTGTCTGTCTTTGTTACTTGGTGTCAGTGTATGTCAGTGTTACTTGGTGTAAGTGTATGACTTTGTGACTTGGTATCAGTGTATGTCTTTGTGACTTGGTTTCAGTGTATGTCTTTGTTACTTGATGTACGTGTGTCTGTGTTACTGGGTGTAAGTGTATGTCTGTGTTACGTGGTGTAAGTGTGTGTCTGTGTTCCTGGGTATCAGTGTATGTCTTTGTTACTTGCTGTCAGTGTATGTCTGTGTTACATGGTGTACGTGTTTGTCTGTGTTACTGGGTGTCAGTGTATGACTGTGTTACTTGGTGGAAGTCTGTGTCTTTGTTACTTGGTGTCCGTGTATTTCTGTGTTACTGCGTGTAAGTGTGTGTCTTTGTTACTTGGTGTCCGTGTGTGTCTGTGTTACTGGGTGTCAGTGTATGTCTTTGTTACTGGGTGTCAGTGTGTGTCTTTGTTACTTGGTGTAATTGTATGTCTTTGTTACTTGGTGTAAGTGTGTGTCTGTGTTACTTGGTGTAAGTGTTTGTCTGTGTTCCTGGGTATCAGTGTATGTCTTTGTTACTTGGTGTCAGTGTATGTCTGTGTTACTTGGTGTAAGTGTGTGTCTGTGTTACTGGGTGTCAGTGTAGTGCATGTGTTACTTGGTGTAAGTGTGTGTCTTTGTTACTTGGTGTCCGTGTGTGTCTGTGTTACTGGGTGTCAGTGCATGTCTTTGTTACTTGGTGTCAGTGTATATCTGTGTTACTTGGTGTAAGTGTATGTCTTTGTTACTTGGTGTAATTGTAATTCTTTGTTACTTGGTGTCAGTGTATGTCTGTGTTACTTGGTGTAAGGGTATGTCTTTGTGACTTGGTGTATGTTTATGTCTGTGTTACTTGGTGGAAGTGTCTATCTGTGTTCCAGAGTATCAGTGTGTGTCTTTGTTACTTGGTGTCAGTGTATGTCTGTGTTACTTGGTGTAAGTGTGTGCCTTTGTTACTTGGTGTCAGTGTATGTCTGTGTTACCTGGTGTAAGTGTGTGTCTTTGTTACTTGGTGTCCGTGTGTGTCTGTGTTACTGGGTGTCAATGTATGTCTTTGTTACTGGGTGTCATTGTATGTCTTTGTTACTTGGTGTAAGTGTGTGTCTGAGTTACTGGGTATCAGTGTCTGTCTTTGTTACTTGGTGTAAGTTTGTGTCTGTGTTACTGGGTATCAGTGCATGTCTTTGTTACTTGGTGTCAGTGTATGTCTGTGTTACTTGGTGTAGTTGTGTGTCTGTGTTACTGGGTATCAGTTTATGTCTTTGTGACTTGGTGTCAGAGTATGTCTTTGTCACTGGGTGTCAGTGTGTGTCTTTGTGATTTGGTGTCAGTGTATGCCAAAATACTTGGTGTAAGTGTATGTCTTTGTTACTTGGTGTAATTGTCTGTCTTTGTTACTTGGTTTCAGTGTATGTCATTGTTACTTGGTGTAAGTGTATGACTTTGTGACTTGGTATCAGTGTATGTCTTTGTGACTTGGTTTCAGTGTATGTCTTTGTTACTTGATGTACGTGTGTCTGTGTTACTGGGTGTCAGTGTATGTCTGTGTTACTTGGTGTAAGTGTGTGTCTGTGTTACTGGGTATCAGTGTATGTCTTTGTGACTTGGTGTAAGTGTGTGTCTTTGTTACTGGGTGTAAGTGTGTGTCTGTGTTACTTGGTGTCAGTGTATGACTTCGTTACTGTTTATTAGTGTTTCTCTGTGTTACTGGGTGTCAGTGTGTGTTTGTTTGTGTTACTTGGTGTCAGTGTATGTCTTTGTTACTTGGTGTAAGTGTGTGTCTGTGTTACTGGGTATCAGTGTCTGTCTTTGTTACTTGGTGTAAGTGTGTGTCTGTGTTACTTGGTGTAAGTGTTTGACTGTGTTCCTGGGTATCAGTGTATGTCTTTGTTACTTGGTGTCAGTGTATGTCTGTGTTACTTGGTGTAAGTGTGTGTCTGTGTTACTGGGTATCAGTGTATGTCTTTGTTACTTTGTGTCAGTGTATGTCTGTGTTACTTGGTGTCAGTGTATATCTGTGTTACTTGGTGTAAGTGTGTGTCTTTGTTACATGGTGTAATTGTATGTCTTTGTTACTTGGTGTCAGTGTATGTCTGTGTTACTTGGTGTAAATGTATGTCTCTGTTACTTGGTGTAAGTGTGTGTCTGTGTTACGTGGTGTAAGTGTGTGTCTGTGTTCCTGGGTATCAGTGTATGTCTTTGTTACTTGGTGTCAGTGTATGTCTGTGTTACTTGGTGAACGTGTGTGTCTGTGTTACTGGGTGTCAGTGTATGTCTGTGTTACTTGGTGTAAGTCTGTGTCTTTGTTACTTGGTGTCCGTGTATTTCTGTGTTACTGCGTGTAAGTGTGTGTCTTTGTTACTTGGTGTCCGTGTGTGTCTGTGTTACTGGGTGTCAGTGTATGTCTTTGTTACTGGGTGTCAGTGTATGTCTTTGTTACTTGGTGTAAGTGTGTGTCTGTGTTACTGGGTATCAGTGCATGTCTTTGTTACTTGGTGTCAGTGTATGCTTGTGTTACTTGGTGTAAGTGTGTGTCTGTGTTACTGGGTATCAGTGTATGTCTTTGTTACTGGGTGTCAGTGTGTGTCTTTGTGACTTGGTGTCAGTGTATGACTTCGTTACTGTTTATTAGTGTTTCTCTGTGTTTTATTGAAAACCTGTGCTAAAATAATAGAGAAGGGGAATGTGAAAAACCTGAATGATTTATTCAGATATAGGACTTTGAAAAAATTCTGGCATGTTATCAATGCCAATTATTTTGCATTTTGCATTTTGTGTTTGTTTGTGTTACTTGGTGTCAGTGTATGTCTTTGTTACTTGGTGTAAGTGTGAGTCTGTGTTACTGGGTATCAGTGTCTGTCTTTGTTACTTGGTGTAAGTGTGTGTCTGTGTTACTTGGTGTAAGTGTTTGACTGTGTTCCTGGGTATCAGTGTATGTCTTTGTTACTTGGTGTCAGTGTATGTCTGTGTTACTTGGTGTAAGTGTGTGTCTGTGTTACTGGGTATCAGTGTGTGTATGTGTTACTTGGTGTAAGTGTGTGTCTTTGTTACTTGGTGTAAGTGTGTGTCTGTGTTACTGGGTGTCAGTGCATGTCTTTGTTACTTGGTGTCAGTGTATATCTGTCATACTTGGTGTAAGTGTGTGTCTTTGTTACATGGTGTAATTGTATGTCTTTGTTACTTGGTGTCAGGGTATGTCTGTGTTACTTGGTGTAAATGTATGTCTCTGTTACTTGGTGTAAGTGTGTGTCTGTGTTACGTGGTGTAAGTGTGTGGCTGTGTTCCTGGGTATCAGTGTATGTCTTTGTTACTTGGTGTCAGTGTATGTCTGTGTTACTTGGTGTACGTGTGTGTCTGTGTTACTGGGTGTCAGTGTCTGTCTGTGTTACTTGGTGTAAGTCTGTGTCTTTGTTACTTGGTGTCCTTGTATTTCTGTGTTACTGCGTGTAAGTGTGTGTCTTTGTTACTTGGTGTCCGTGTGTGTCTGTGTTACTGGGTGTCAGTGTATGTCTTTGTTACTGGGTGTCAGTGTATGTCTTTGTTACTTGGTGTAAGTGTGTGTCTGTGTTACTGGGTATCAGTGCATGTCTTTGTTACTTGGTGTCAGTGTATGTTTGTGTTACTTGGTGTAAGTGTGTGTCTGTGTTACTGGGTATCAGTGTATGTCTTTGTTACTGGGTGTCAGTGTGTGTCTTTGTGACTTGGTGTCAGTGTCTGCCAAAATACTTGGTGTAAGTGAATGTCTTTGTTACTTGGTGTAATTGTCTGTCTTTGTTACTTGGTGTCAGTGTATGTCAGTGTTACTTGGTGTAAGTGTGTGTCTTTGTTACTTGGTGTCAGTGTATGTCATTGTTACTTGGTGTCAGTGTGTGCCTGTGTTACTGGGCATCAGTGTATGTCTTTGTGACTTGGTATCAGTATATGTCTTTGTGACTTGGTGTCAGTGTATGTCCTTGTTACTTGGTGTAAGTGTGTGTCTGTGTTACTGGGTATCAGTGTATTTCTTTGTGACTTGGTGTCAGTTTATGTCTTTGTTACTGGGTGTCAGTGTCTATCTTTGTGACTTGTTGTCAGTGTATGTCTTTGTTACTTAGTGTACGTGTGTGTCTGTGTTACTGGGTATCAGTGTATGTCTTTGTTACTTGGTGTCAGTGTATGTCAAAATACCTGTTGTAGGTGTATGTCTTTGTTACTTGGTGTAAGTGTATGGCTTTGTTACTTGGTGTCAGTGTATGTCTTTGTTACTTGGTGTCAGTGTGTGTCTGTGTTACTGGGTATCAGTGTATGTCTTTGTGACTTGGTATCAGTGTATGTCTTTGTGACTTGGTGCCAGTGTATGTCTTTGTAACTGGGTGTAAGTGTGTGTCTGTGTTACTTGGTGTAAGTGTGTGTCTGTGTAAATTGGTGTAAGTGTGTGTCTGTGTTCCTGGGTATCAGTGTATGTCTTTGTTACTTGCTGTCAGTGTATGTCTTTGTTACTGTTTATTAGTGTTTCTCTGTGTTACTGGGTGTCAGTGTGTGTTTGTTTGTGTTACTTGGTGTCAGTGTATGTCTTTGTTACTTGGTGTAAGTGTGTGTCTGTGTTACTGGGTATCAGTGTCTGTCTTTGTTACTTGGTGTAAGTGTGTGTCTTTGTTACTTGGTGTAATTGTATGTCTTTGTTACATGGTGTCAGTGTATGTCTGAAATACTTGGTGTAAGTGTATGTCTTTGTTACTTGGTGTAAGTGTGTGTCTGTGTTACTTGGTGTAATTGTGTGTCTGTGTTCCTGGGTATCAGTGTATGTCTTTGTTACTTGGTGTCAGTGTGTGTATGTGTTACTTGGTGTAAGTGTGTGTCTTTGTTACTTGGTGTCCGTGTGTGTCTGTGTTACTGGGTGTCAGTGCATGTCTTTGTTACTTGGTGTCAGTGTATATCTGTGTTACTTGGTGTAAGTGTGTGTCTTTGTTACTTGGTGTAATTGTATGTCTTTGTTACTTGGTGTCAGTGTATGTCTGTTTCACTTGGTCTAAGTGTATGTCTGTGTTCCTGGGTATCAGTGTATGTCTTTGTTACTTGGTATCAGTGTATGTCTGTGTTACTTGGTGTAAGTCTGTGTCTTTGTTACTTGGTGTCCGTGTGTGTCTGTGTTACTGGGTGTCAGTGTCTGTCTTTGTTACTTGGTGTAAGTGTGTGTCTGTGTTACTGGGTATCAGTGTCTGCCTTTGTTACTTGGTGTAAGTGTGTGTCTGTGTTACTGGGTATCAGTGTATGTCTTTGTTACTTGGTGTCAGTGTATGTCTTTGTTACTGGGTGTCAGTTTGTGTCTTTGTGACTTGGTGTCAGTGTATGTCTTTGTTACTTGGTGTAAGTGTGTGTCTGTGTTACTGGGTATCAGTGTATATCTGTGTTACTTGGTGTAAGTGTGTGTCTTTGTTACCTGGTGTAATTGTATGTCTTTGTTACTTGGTGTCAGTGTATGTCTGTTTCACGTTGTGTAAGTGTATGTCTGTGTTCCTGGGTATCAGTGTATGTCTTTGTTACTTGGTATCAGTGTATGTCTGTGTTACATGGTGTAAGTGTGTGTCTGTGTTACTGGTTGTCAGTGTATGTCTGTGTTTCTTGGTGTAAGTCTGTGTCTTTGTTACTTGGTGTCCGTGTGTGTCTGTGTTACTGGGTGTCAGTGTATGTCTTTGTTACTGGGTGTCAATGTATATCTTTGTTACTTGGTGTAAGTGTGTGTCTGTGTTACTGGGTATCAGTGTCTGCCTTTGTTACTTGGTGTAAGTGTGTGTCTGTGTTACTGGGTATCAGTGTATGTCTTTGTTACTTGGTGTCAGTGTATGTCTTTGTTACTGGGTGTCAGTTTGTGTCTTTGTGACTTGGTGTCAGTGTATGTCTTTGTTACTTGGTGTAAGTGTGTGTCTGTGTTATTGGGTATCAGTGTCTGTCTTTGTTACTAGGTGTCAGTGTATGTCAAAATACTTGGTGTAAGTGTATATCTTTGTTACTTGGTGTAATAGTCTGACTTTGTTACTTGGTGTAAGTGTATGTCTTTGTTGCTTTGTGTCAGTGTATGTCTTTGTTACTTGGTGTCAGTGTATGTCTGTGTTACTTGGTGTAAGTGTTTGTCTTTGTTACTTGGTGTAAGTGTATGTCTTTGTTACTTGGTGTCAGTGTATGTCTTTGTTACTTGGTGTCAGTGTGCGTCTGTGTTACTGGTATCAGTGCATGTCTTTGTGACTTGGTATCAGTGTATGTTTTTGTTAATGGGTGTCAGTGTGTGTCTGTGTTACTCGGTATCCGTGTATGTCTATGTGACTTGGTATCAGTGTATGTCTGTGTTACTGGGTGTCAGAGTGTGTCTGTGTTACTGGGTATCAGGGTATGTCTTTGTGACTTGGTATCAGTGTATGTCTTTGTTACTGGGTGTCAGTGTGTGTCTTTGTGACTTGGTGTCAGTGTATGTCTTTGTTACTTGGTGTCAGTGTATGTTTGTTGTTACTTGGTGTAAGTGTGTGTCAGTGTATCAGTGTATGTCTTTGTGACTTGGTGTCAGTGTATGTCTTTGTTACTGGGTGTCAGTGTATGTCTTTGTTACTTGCTGCAAGTGTGTGTCTGTGATCCTGGGTATCAGTGTATGTCTTTGTTACTTGGTATCAGTGTATGTCTGTGTTACCTGGTGTAAGTGTGTGTCTGTGTTACTGGTTGTCAGTGTATGTCTGTGTTACTTGGTGTAAGTGTGTGTCTGTGTTACTGGCTTTCAGTGTCTGTCTGTGTTACTTGGTGTAAGTGTGTGTCTGTGTTACTGGGTATCAGTGTATGTCTTTGTTACTTGGCGTCAGTGTATGTCTGTGTTACTTGGTGTAAGTGTGTAACTGTGTTACTGGGTATCAGTGTATGTCATTGTGACTTGGTGTCAGTGTATGTCTTTGTTACTGGGTGTCAGTTTGTGTCTTTGTGACTTGGTATCAGTGTATGTCTTTGTGACTGGGTGTCAGTGTCTGTCTGTGTTACTGGGTATCAGTGTATGTCTTTGTGACTTGGTATCAGTGTATGTCTTTGTTACTGGGTGTCAGTGTGTGTCTGTGTTCCTGGGTATCAGTGTATGTCCTTGTGACTTGGTGTCAGTGTATGTCTTTGTTACTGGGTGTCAGTGTGTATCTTTGTGACTTGGTGTCAGTGTATGTCTTTGTTACTTGCTGCAAGTGTGTGTCTGTGATACTGGGTATCAGTGTATGTCTTTGTTACTTGGTGTCAGTGTATGTCTGTGTTACTTGGTGTAAGTGTGTGTCTGTGTATCAGTGTATGCCTTTGTGACTTGGTGTCAGTGTATGTCTTTGTTACTGGGTGTCAGTGTATGTCTTTGTGACTTGGTGTCAGTGTATGTCTGTGTTACTGGGGGTCAGTGTGTGTCTGTTTTACTTGGGGTCAGTGTGTGTTTCTAACTGGGCATCAGTGTGTGTCTCTGTTACTTGGTGTAAGTGTATGTCTTTGTTACTTGGTGTCAGTGCATGTGTTTGTGACTTGGTGTTATTGTATGTCTTTGTTACTGTTTATTAGTGTTTCTCTGTGTTACTGCGTGTCAGTGTGTGTTTGTTTGTGTCACTGGGTGTCTGTGTTTATCTGTGACGCTAGGTGTCAGTATTTAGTTTAGTTTAGAGATACAGCACTTTAACAGGCCCTTCGGCCCTCCGAGTCTGTGCCGACCATCAACAACCCATTTATTCTAATCCTACACTAATCCCGTATTCCTATCACATCCCCACCTGTCCCTATATATTTCCCTACCACCTACCTATACTAGGGGCAATTTATGATGGCCAATTAACCTATCAACCTGCAAGTCTTTGGCATGTGGGAGGAAACCGGAGCACCCGGAAGAAACCCACGCTGACACAAGGAGAACTTGCAAACTCCGCACAGGCAGTACCCAGAAACGAACCTGGGTCCCTGGAGCTGTGAGGCTTCGGTGCTAACCACTGCGCCAATGTGCCCCCCCCCCCACCCCCCCCAGTCTGTGCCTGTGTTACTGGGTATCAGTGTATGTCTTTGTTACTTGGTGTCAGTGTATGTCTCTGTTACTAGGTGTAAGTGTGTGTCTTTGTGACTTGGTGTCCGTGTGTGTCTGCGTTACTGGGTGTCAGTGTATGTCTTTGGTACTGGGTGTCAGTGTATGTCTTTGTTACTTGGTGTAAGTGTGTGTCTGAGTTACTGGGTATCAGTGTCTGTCTTTGTTAGTTGGTGTAAGTGTGTGTCTGTGTTTCGGGGTATCAGAGCATGTCTTTGTTACTTGGTGTCAGTGTATGTCTGTGTTACTTGGTGTAACTGTGTGTCTGTGTTACTGGGCATCAGTGTATGTCTTTGTGACTTGGTGTTAGTGTATGTCTTTGTTACTGGGTGTCAGTGTGTGTCTTTGTGACTTAGTGTCAGTGTATGTCAAAATACTTGGTGCAAGTGTATGTATTTGTTACTTGGTGTAATTGTCTGTCTTTGTTACTTGTTGTCAGTGTATGTCTGTGTTACTTGGTGCAAGTGTGTGTCTTTGTTACTTCGTGTAAGTGTATGTCTTTGTTACTTGGTGTCAGTGTATTTCTTTGTTACTTGGTGTCAGTGTATGTCTTTGTTAATTGGTGTCAGTGTATGTCTTTGTTACTGGGTGTAAGTGTGTGTCTGAGTTACTTGGTGTCAGTGTATGTCTTTGTTACTGTTTATTAGTGTTTCTCTGTGTTACTGGGTGTCACTGTGTGTTTGTTTGTGTTACTTGGTGTCAGTGTATGTCTTTGTTACATGGTGTAAGTGTGTGTCTGTGTTACTGGGTATCAGTGTCTGTCTTTGTTACTTGGTGTAAGTGTGTGTCTGTGTTACTTGGTGTAAGTGTGTGTCTGTGTTACTGGGTATCAGTGTATGTCTTTGTGACTTGGTGTCAGTTTATGTCTTTTTTACTGGGTGTCAGTGTATGTCTTTGTGACTTGTTGTCAGTGTATGTCTTTGTTACTTGGTGTAAGTGTGTGTCTGTGTTACTGGGTATCAGTGTATGTCTTTGTTACTTGGTGTCAGTGTATGTCAAAATATTTGGTGTAGGTGTATGTCTTTGTTACTTGGTGTAATTGTCTGTCTTTGTTACTTGGTGTAAGTGTATGTCTTTGTTACTTGGCGTCAGTGTATGTCTTTGTTACTTGGTGTCAGTGTGTGTCTGTGTTACTGGGTATCAGTGTATGTCTTTGTGACTTGGTATCAGTGTATGTCTTTGTGACTTTGTGACAGTGTATGTCTGTGTTACTTGGTGTAAGTGTGTGTCTGTGTTACTGGGTGTCAGTGTGTGTATGTGTTACTTGGTGTAAGTGTGTGTCTTTGTTACTTGGTGTCCGTGTGTGTCTGTGTTACTGGGTGTCATTGCATGTCTTTGTTACTTGGTGTCAGTGTATATCTGTGTTACTTGGTGTAAGTGTGTGTCTTTGTTACTTGGTGAAATTCTATGTCTTTGTTACTTGGTGTCAGTGTATGTCTGTGTTACTTGGTGTAAATGTATGTCTTTGTTACTTGGTGTAAGTGTGTGTCTGTGTTACTTGGTGTACGTGTGTGTCTGTGTTGCTGGGTGTCAGTGTACGTCTGTGTTACTTGGTGTAAGTCTGTGTCTTTGATACTTGGTGTCCGTGTATTTCTGTGTTACTGCGTGTAAGTGTGTGTCTTCGTTACTTGGTGTCCGTGTGTGTCTGTGTTACTGGGTGTCAGTGTATGTCTTTGTTACTTGGTGTCAGTGTATGTTTGTGTTACATGGTGTAAGTGTGTGTCTGTGTTACTGGGTATCAGTATATGTCTTTGTTACTGGGTGTCAGTGTGTGTCTTTGTGACTTGGTGTCAGTGTATGCCAAAATACTTGGTGTAAGTGTATGTCTTTGTTACTTGGTGTAATTGTCTGTCTTTGTTACTTCGTGTCAGTGTATGTCAGTGTTACTTGGTGTAAGTGTGTGTCTTTGTTACTTGGTGTCAGTGTATGTCTTTGTTACTTGGTGTCAGTGTGTGTCTGTGTTACTGGGCATCAGTGTATGTCTTTGTGACTTGGTATCAGTATATGTCTTTGTGACTTGGTGTCAGTGTATGTCTTTGTTACTTGGTGTATGTGTGTGTCTGTGTTACTGGGTGTCAGTGTATTTCGGTGTTACTTGGTGTAAGTGTGTGTCTGTGTTAATGTGTATCAGTGTATTTCTTTGTGACTTGGTGTCAGTTTATGTCTTTGTTACTGGGTGTCAGTGTGTGTCTTTGTGACTTGTTGTCAGTGTATGTCTTTGTTACTTAGTGTACGTGAGTGCCTGTGTTACTGGGTATCAGTGTATGTCTTTGTTACTTGGTGTCAGTGTATGTCAAAATACCTCGTGTAGGTGTATGTATTTGTTACTTGGTGTAAGTGTATGTCTTTGTTACTTGGTGTCAGTGTATGTCTTTGTTACTTGGTGTAAGTGTGTGTCTGTGTTACTGGGTATCAGTGTATGTCTTTGTGACTTGGTATCAGTGTATGTCTTTGTGACTTGGTGCCAGTGTATGTCTGAATTACCTGGTGTAAGTGTGTGTCTGTGTTACTGGGTATCAGTGTATGTCTCTGTTGCTTGGTGTCAGTGTATGTCTGTGTTACGTGGTGTAAGTGTGTGTCTGTGTTACTGGGTATCAGTGTATGTCTTTGTTACTTGGTGTCAGTGTATGTCTGTGTTACTTCGTGTAAGTGTGTGTCTGTGTTACTGGGTGTCAGTGTATGTCTGTGTTACTTAGTGTAAGTCTGTGTCTTTGCTACTTGGTTTCCGTGTGTGTTTGTGTTACTGGGTGTCAGTGTATGTCTTTGTTACTGGGTGTCAGTGTATGTCTTTGTTACTTGGTGTAAGTGTGTGTCTGTGTTACTGGGTATCAGTGTCTGTCTTTGTTACTTGGTGTAAGTGTGTGTCTGTGTTACTGGGTATCAGTGTCTGTCTTTGTTACTTGGTGTCAGTGTATGTCAAAATATTTGGTGTAGGTGTATGTCTTTGTTACTTGGTGTAATTGTCTGTCTTTGTCACTTGGTGTCAGTGTATGTCAATGTTACTTGGTGTAAGTGTGTGTCTTTGTTACTTGGTGTCAGTGTATGTCTTTGTTACTTGGTGTCAGTGTGTGTCTGTGTTACTGGGCATCAGTGTATGTCTTTGTGACTTGGTGTCAGTGTATGTCTTTGTTACTTGGTTTAAGTTTGTGTCTGTGTTACTGGGTGTAAGTGTATGTCTGTGTTACTTGGTGTAAGTGTGTGTCTGTGTTACTGGGTATCAGTGTATGTCTTTGTGACTTGGTGTCAGTTTATGTCTTTTTTACTGGGTGTCAGTGTATGTCTTTGTGACTTGTTGTCAGTGTATGTCTTTGTTACTTGGTGTAAGTGTGTGTCTGTGTTACTTGGTGTCAGTGTATGTCAAAATATTTGGTGTAGGTGTATGTCTTTGTTACTTGGTGTAATTGTCTGTCTTTGTTACTTGGTGTAAGTGTATGTCTTTGTTACTTGGCGTCAGTGTATGTCTTTGTTACTTGGTGTCAGTGTGTGTCTGTGTAACTGGGTATCAGTGTATGTCTTTGTGACTTGGTATCAGTGTACGTCTTTGTGACTTGGTGTTAGTGTATGTCTTTGTTACTGGGTGTAAGTGTGTGTCTGTGTTACTCGGTGTCAGTGTATGTCTTTGTTACTGTTTATTAGTGTTTCTCTGTGTTACTGGGTGTCAGTGTGTGTTTGTTTGTGTTACTTGGTGTCAGTGTATGTCTTTGTTACTGAGTGTCAGAGTGTGTCTGTGTTACTGGGTATCAGTGTCTGTCTTTGTTGCTTGGTGTAACTGTGTGTCTTTGTTACTTGGTGTAAGTGTATGTCTTTGTTACTTGGTGTAAGTGTGTGTCTGTGTTACTTGGTGTAAATGTGTGTCTGTGTTCCTGGGTATCAATGTATGTCTTTGTTACTTGGAGTCAGTGTATGTCTGTGTTAGTTGTTGTAAGTGTGTGTCTCTGTTACTGGGTATCAGTGTATGTCTCTGTTGCTTGGTGTCAGTGTATGTCTGTGTTACTTGGTGTAAGTGTGTGTCTGTGTTACGTGGTGTAAGTGTGTGTCTGTGTTCCTGGGTATCAGTGTATGTCTTTGTTACTTGGTGTCCGTGTGTGTCTGTGTTACTGGGTGTCAGTGCATGTCTTTGTTACTTGGTGTCAGTGTATATCTGTGTTACTTGGTGTAAGTGTGTGTCTTTGTTACTTGGCGTAATTGTATGTCTTTGTTACTTGGTGTCAGTGCATGTCTGTGTTGCTTGGTGTAAATGTATGTTTTTGTTACTTGGTGTAAGTGTGTGTCTGTGTTACGTGGTGTAAGTGTGTGTCTGTGTTCCTGGGTATCAGTGTATGTCTTTGTTACTTGGTGTCAGTGTGTGTCTGTGTTACTGGGTATCAGTGTATGTCTTTGTGACTTGGTATCAGTGTATGTCTTTGTGACTTGGTGTCAGTGTATGTCTTTGTTACTGGGTGTAAGTGTGTGTCTGTGTTACTCGGTGTCAGTGTATGTCTTTGTTACTGTTTATTAGTGTTTCTCTGTGTTACTGGGTGTCAGTGTGTGTTTGTTTGTGTTACTTGGTGTCAGTGTATGTCTTTGTTACTGAGTGTCAGAGTGTGTCTGTGTTACTGGGTATCAGTGTCTGTCTTTGTTACTTGGTGTAAGTGTGTGTCTTTGTTACTTGGTGTCAGTGTATGTCTGTATTACTTGGTGTAAGTGTGTGTCTGTGTTACGTGGTGTAAGTGTGTGTCTGTGTTCCTGGGTATCAGTGTATGTCTTTGTTACTTGGTGTCCGTGTGTGTCTGTGTTACTGGGTGTCTGTGCATGTCTTTGTTACTTGGTGTCAGTGTATATCTGTGTTACTTGGTGTAAGTGTGTGTCTTTGTTACTTGGTGTAATTGTATGTCTTTGTTACTTGGTGTCAGTGTATGTCTGTGTTGCTTGGTGTAAATGTATGTCTTTGTTACTTGGTGTAAGTGTGTGTCTGTGTTACGTGGTGTAAGTGTGTGTCTGTGTTCCTGGGTATCAGTGTATGTCTTTGTTACTTGGTGTCAGTGTATGTCTGTGTTACTTGGTGTACGTGTGTGTCTGTGTTACTGGGTGTCAGTGTATGTCTGTGTTACTTGGTGTAAGTCTGTGTCTTTGTTACTTGGTGTCCGTGTATTTCTGTGTTACTGCGTGTAAGTGTGTGTCTGTGTTACTTGGTGTCCGTGTGTGTCTGTGTTACTGGGTGTCAGTGTATGTCTTTGTTACTGGGTGTCAGTGTATGTCTTTGTTACTTGGTGTAAGTGTGTGTCTGTGTTACTGGGTATCAGTGTATGTCTTTGTTACTTGGTGTCAGTGTGTGTCTGTGTTACTGGGTATCAGTGTATGTCTTTGTGACTTGGTATCAGTGTATGTCTTTGTGACTTGGTGTCAGTGTATGTCTTTGTTACTGTGTGTAAGTGTGTTTCTGTGTTACTCGGTGTCAGTGTATGTCTGTGTTACTTGGTGTAAGTCTGTGTCTGTGTTACTGGGTATCAGTGTATGTCTTTGTGACTTGGTGTCAGTGTATGTCTGTGATATTGGTGTAAGTGTGTGTCTGTGTTACTGGGTATCAGTGTATGTCTCTGTTGCTTGGTGTCAGTGTATGTCTGTATTACTTGGTGTAAGTGTGTGTCTGTGTTACGTGGTGTAAGTGTGTGTCTGTGTTCCTGGGTATCAGTGTATGTCTTTGTTACTTGGTGTCCGTGTGTGTCTGTGTTACTGGGTGTCAGTGCATGTCTTTGTTACTTGGTGTCAGTGTATATCTGTGTTACTTGGTGTAAGTGTGTGTCTTTGTTACTTGGTGTAATTGTATGTCTTTGTTACTTGGTGTCAGTGTATGTCTGTGTTGCTTGGTGTAAATGTATGTCTTTGTTACTTGGTGTAAGTGTGTGTCTGTGTTACGTGGTGTAAGTGTGTGTCTGTGTTCCTGGGTATCAGTGTATGTCTTTGTTACTTGGTGTCAGTGTATGTCTGTGTTACTTGGTGTACGTGTGTGTCTGTGTTACTGGGTGTCAGAGTATGTCTGTGTTACTTGGTGTAAGTCTGTGTCTTTGTTACTTGGTGTCCGTGTATTTCTGTGTTACTGCGTGTAAGTGTGTGTCTTTGTTACTTGGTGTAATTGTATGTCTTTGTTACTTGGTGTCAGTGTATGTCTGTGTTACTTGGTGTAAGTGTGTGTCTGTGTTACTTGGTGTAAGTGTGTGTCTGTGTTACTTGGTTTCAGTGTATGTCTTTGTTACTTGGTGTAAGTGTGTGTCTGTGTTACTGGGTAACAGTGTATGTCTTTGTTACTTGGTGTCAGTGTATGTCTGTGTTACTTGGTGTTAGTGTATGTCTGTGTTACTTGGTGTAAGTGTATGTCTTTGTTACTTGGTGTCAGTGTATGTCTTTTTTACTTGGTGTAAGTGTCTGTCTGTGTTACTGGGTATCAGTGCATGTCTTTGTTACTTGGTGTCAATGTATGTCTTTGTGACTTGGTGCCAGTGTATGTCTTTGTTACTGGGTGTCAGTTTATGTCTTTGTTACTTGGTGTCAGTGTATGACTTTGTTACTTGGTGTCAGTGTATGTCTGTGTTACTTGGTGTAAGTGTGTGTCTTTGTTACTTGGTGTAAGTGTATGTCTGTGTTGCTTGGTGTAAGTGTGTGTCTGTCACTTGGTGTAAGTGTATGTCTTTGTTACTTGGTATCAGTGTATGTCGTTGTTACTTGGTGTATGTGTGTGTCTGTGTTACTGGGTGTCAGTGTATGTCTGTGTTACTTGGTGTTAGTGTATGTCTGTGTTACTTGGTGTAAGTGTATGTCTTTGTTACTTGGTGTCAGTGTATGTCTTTTTTACTTGGTGTAAGTGTCTGTCTGTGTTACTGGGTATCATTGCATGTCTTTGTTACTTGGTGTCAATGTATGTCTTTGTGACTTGGTGCCAGTGTATGTCTTTGTTACTGGGTGTCAGTTTATGTCTTTGTTACTTGGTGTCAGTGTATGACTTTGTTACTTGGTGTCAGTGTATGTCTGTGTTACTTGGTGTAAGTGTGTGTCTTTGTTACTTGGTGTAAGTGTATGTCTGTGTTGCTTGGTGTAAGTGTGTGTCTGTCACTTGGTGTAAGTGTATGTCTTTGTTACTTGGTATCAGTGTATGTCGTTGTTACTTGGTGTATGTGTGTGTCTGTGTTACTGGGTGTCAGTGTATGTCTTTGTTACTTGGTGTCAGTGTATGTCTGTGTTACTTTGTGTAAGTGTATGTCTTTGTTACTTGGTGTCAGTGTTTGTCTTTGTTACATTGTGGAAGTGTGTGTCTGTGTCACTGTGTATCAGTGTATGTCTTTGTGACTTGGTGTCAGTGTATGTCTTTGTTACTGGGTGTCAGTGTATGTCTTTGTGATTTGTTGTCAGTGTGTGTCTCTGTTAGTCTTTGTTACTCGGTGTCAGTGTCTGTCTGTGTATGTCTTTGTTACTGTGTGCCAGTGTATGTCTGTTTTACTTGGTGTAAGTGTGTGTCTTTGTTACTTGGTTTAATTGTATGTCTTTGTTACTTGGTATCAGTGTATGTCTTTGTGACTTGGTGTCAGTGTACATCTTTGTTTCTTGGTGTAAGTGTGTGTCTGTGTTACTGGGTATCATTGCATGTCTTTGTTACATGGTGTCAGTGTCTGTCTGTGTTACTTGGTGTAAGTGTGTGTCTTTGTTACTTGGTGTAATTGTATGTCTTTGTTACTTGGTGTCAGTGTGTGTCTGTGTTACTGGGTATCAGTGTATGTCTTTGTGATTTGTTGTCAGTGTGTGTCTCTGTTAATCTTTGGTACTTGGTGTCATTGTCTGTCTGTGTTACTTGGTGTAAGTGTGTGTCTTTGTTACTTGGTGTAATTGTATGTCTGTGTTACTTGGTGTAAGTGTGTGTCTTTGTTACTTGGTGTAATTGTATGTCTTTGTTACTGTGTGTCATTGTTTCTCTATGGTACTGGGTGTCAGTGTGTGTTTGTTTGTGTTACTGGGTGTCAGTGTGTGTCTGTGTTACTTGGTGTAAGTGCATGTCTTTGTTTCTTGGTGTCAGTGGATGTCTTTATTACTGGGTGTCAGTGTGTGTCTTTGTGACTTAGTGTCAGTGTATGTCTTTGTTACTTGGTGTAAGTGTGTGTCTGTGTTACTGGGTATCAGTGTATGTCTTTGTTACTTGGTGTAAGTGTGTGTCTGTGCTGCTGGGTATCAGTGCATGTCTTTGTTGCATGGTGTCAGTGTATGTCTGTGTTACTTGGTGTCAGTGTATGTCTGTGTTACTTGGTGTAAGTGTGTGTCTGTGTTACTTGGTATCAGTGTATGTCTTTGTTACTTGGTGTAAGTGTGTGTCTGTGTTACTGGGTAACAGTGTATGTCTTTGTTACTTGGTGTCAGTGTATGTCTGTGTTACTTGGTGTAAGTGTGTGTCTGTGTTACTTGGTATCAGTGTATGTCTTTGTTACTTGGTGCAAGTGTGTGTCTGTGTTACTGGGTAACAGTGTATGGCTTTGTTACTTGGAGTCAGTGTATGTCTGTGTTACTTGGTGTAATTGTATGTCTTTGTTACTTGGTGTCAGTGTATGTCTTTTTTACTTGGTGTAAGTGTGTGTCTGTGTTACTGGGTATCAGTGTATGTCTTTGTTACTTGGTGTCAATGTATGTCTTGGTGACTTGGTGTCTGTGTATTTCTTTGTTACTGGGTGTCACTGTATGTCTGTGTGACTTTGTGTCAGTGTATGTCTTTGTTACTGGATGTTAGTTTATGTCTTTGTTACTTGGTGTCAGTGTATGTCTTTGTTACTTGGTGTCAGTGTATGTCTGTGTTACTTGGTGTCAGTGTATGTCTGTGTTACTTGGTGTCAGTGTATGTCTGTGTTGCTTGGTGTAAGTGTGTGTCTGTTACTTGGTGTAAGTGTATGTCTTTGTTACTTGGTATCGGTGGATGTCATTGTTACTTGGTGTATGTGTGTGTCTGTGTTACTGGGTGTCAGTGTATGTCTTTGTTACTTGGTGTCAGTTTATGTCTGTGTTGCTTGGTGTAAGTGTGTGTCTGTTACTTGGTGTAAGTGTATGTCTTTGTTACTTGGTGTAAGTGTATGTCTGTGTTACTTTGTGTAAGTGTATGTCTTTGTTACTTGGTGTCAGTGTTTGTCTTTGTTACTTTGTGGAAGTGTGTGTCTGTGTCACTGTGTATCAGTGTATGTCTTTGTGACTTGGTGTCAGTGAATGTCTTTGTTACTCGGTGTCAGTGTATGTCTTTGTGATTTGTTGTCAGTGTGTGTCTCTGTTAGTCTTTGTTACTTGGTGTCAGTGTCTGTCTGTGTATGTCTTTGTTACTGTGTGCCAGTGTATGTCTGTGTTACTTGGTGTAAGTGTGTGTCTTTGTTACTTGGTTTAATTGTATGTCTTTGTTACTTGGTATCAGTGTATGTCTTTGTTTCTTGGTGTAAGTGTGTGTCTGTGTTACTGGGTATCAGTGTATGTCTTTGTTACTTGGTGTAAGTGTGTGTCTGTGTTACTGGGTATCATTGCATGTCTTTGTTACATGGTGTCAGTGTATGTCTGTGTTACTGGGTATCAGTGTATGTCTTTGTGATTTGTTGTCAGCGTGTGTCTCTGTTAGTCTTTGTTACTTGGTGTCATTGTCTGTCTGTGTTACTTGGTGTAGGTGTGTGTCTTTGTTACTTGGTGTAATTGTATATCTGTGTTACTTGGTGTAAGTGTGTGTCTTTGTTACTGTGTGTCAGTGTTTCTCTATTTTACTGGGTGTCAGTGTGTGTTTGTTTGTGTTACTGGGTTTCAGTGTCTGTCTGTGTTACTTGGTGTAAGTGCATGTCATTGTTTCTTGGTGTCAGTGGATGTCTTTGTTACTTGGTGTCAGTATTTGTCTTTGTTACTTGGTGCAAGTGTGTGTCTGTGTTACTGGGTAACAGTGTATGTCTTTGTTCCTTGGTGTCAGTGTATGTCTGTGTTACTTGGTGTAATTGTATGTCTTTGTTACTTGGTATCAGTGTATGTCTTGGTGACTTGGTGTCAGTGTATGTCTGTGTTACTTGGTGTAAGTGTGTGTCTGTGTTACTGGGTAACAGTGTGTGTCTGTGTTACTTGGTGTAAGTGTGTGTCTTTGTTACTTGGTGTAATTGTCTGTCTTTGTTACTTGGTGTCAGTGTATGTCTTTTTTACTTGGTGTAAGTGTGTGTCTGTGTTACTGGGTATCAGTGTATGTCTTTGTTACTTGGTGTCAATGTATGTCTTTGTGACTTGGTGTCAGTGTATGTCTTTGTTACTGGGTGTCACTGTATGTCTTTGTGAATTTGTGTCAGTGTATGTCTTTCTTACTGGGTGTCAGTTTATGTCTTTGTTACTTGGTGTCAGTGTATGTCTTTGTTACTTGGTGTAAGTGTGTGTCTTTGTTACTTGGTGTAAGTGTGTGTCTTTGTTACTTGGTGTAAGTGTGTGTCTGTGTTACTGGGTATCAGTGTATGTCTTTGTAACTTGGTATCACTGTATGTCGTTGTTACTTGGTGTATGTGTGTGTCTGTGTTACTGGGTGTCAGTGTATGTCTTTGTTCCTTGGTGTCAGTGTATGTCTTTGTTACTTGGTGTAAGTGTGTGTCTGTGTTACTGGGTATCATTGCATGTCTTTGTTACATGGTGTCAGTGTCTGTCTGTGTTACTTGGTGTAAGTGTGTGTCTTTGTTACTTGGTGTAATTGTATGTCTTTGTTACTTGGTGTCAGTGTGTGTCTGTGTTACTGGGTATCAGTGTATGTCTTTGTGATTTGTTGTCAGTGTGTGTCTCTGTTAATCTTTGGTACTTGGTGTCATTGTCTGTCTGTGTTACTTGGTGTAAGTGTGTGTCTTTGTTACTTGGTGTAATTGTATGTCTGTGTTACTTGGTGTAAGTGTGTGTCTTTGTTACTTGGTGTAATTGTATGTCTTTGTTACTGTGTGTCATTGTTTCTCTATGTTACTGGGTGTCAGTGTGTGTTTGTTTGTGTTACTGGGTGTCAGTGTGTGTCTGTGTTACTTGGTGTAAGTGCATGTCTTTGTTTCTTGGTGTCAGTGGATGTCTTTATTACTGGGTGTCAGTGTGTGTCTTTGTGACTTAGTGTCAGTGTATGTCTTTGTTACTTGGTGTAAGTGTGTGTCTGTGTTACTGGGTATCAGTGTATGTCTTTGTTACTTGGTGTAAGTGTGTGTCTGTGCTGCTGGGTATCAGTGCATGTCTTTGTTGCATGGTGTCAGTGTATGTCTGTGTTACTTGGTGTCAGTGTATGTCTGTGTTACTTGGTGTAAGTGTGTGTCTGTGTTACTTGGTATCAGTGTATGTCTTTGTTACTTGGTGTAAGTGTGTGTCTGTGTTACTGGGTAACAGTGTATGTCTTTGTTACTTGGTGTCAGTGTATGTCTGTGTTACTTGGTGTAAGTGTGTGTCTGTGTTACTTGGTATCAGTGTATGTCTTTGTTACTTGGTGCAAGTGTGTGTCTGTGTTACTGGGTAACAGTGTATGGCTTTGTTACTTGGAGTCAGTGTATGTCTGTGTTACTTGGTGTAATTGTATGTCTTTGTTACTTGGTGTCAGTGTATGTCTTTTTTACTTGGTGTAAGTGTGTGTCTGTGTTACTGGGTATCAGTGTATGTCTTTGTTACTTGGTGTCAATGTATGTCTTGGTGACTTGGTGTCTGTGTATTTCTTTGTTACTGGGTGTCACTGTATGTCTGTGTGACTTTGTGTCAGTGTATGTCTTTGTTACTGGATGTTAGTTTATGTCTTTGTTACTTGGTGTCAGTGTATGTCTTTGTTACTTGGTGTCAGTGTATGTCTGTGTTACTTGGTGTCAGTGTATGTCTGTGTTACTTGGTGTCAGTGTATGTCTGTGTTGCTTGGTGTAAGTGTGTGTCTGTTACTTGGTGTAAGTGTATGTCTTTGTTACTTGGTATCGGTGGATGTCATTGTTACTTGGTGTATGTGTGTGTCTGTGTTACTGGGTGTCAGTGTATGTCTTTGTTACTTGGTGTCAGTTTATGTCTGTGTTGCTTGGTGTAAGTGTGTGTCTGTTACTTGGTGTAAGTGTATGTCTTTGTTACTTGGAGTAAGTGTATGTCTGTGTTACTTTGTGTAAGTGTATGTCTTTGTTACTTGGTGTCAGTGTTTGTCTTTGTTACTTTGTGGAAGTGTGTGTCTGTGTCACTGTGTATCAGTGTATGTCTTTGTGACTTGGTGTCAGTGAATGTCTTTGTTACTCGGTGTCAGTGTATGTCTTTGTGATTTGTTGTCAGTGTGTGTCTCTGTTAGTCTTTGTTACTTGGTGTCAGTGTCTGTCTGTGTATGTCTTTGTTACTGTGTGCCAGTGTATGTCTGTGTTACTTGGTGTAAGTGTGTGTCTTTGTTACTTGGTTTAATTGTATGTCTTTGTTACTTGGTATCAGTGTATGTCTTTGTGACTTGGTGTCAGTGTACGTCTTTGTTTCTTGGTGTAAGTGTGTGTCTGTGTTACTGGGTATCAGTGTATGTCTTTGAAACTTGGTGTAAGTGTGTGTCTGTGTTACTGGGTATCATTGCATGTCTTTGTTACATGGTGTCAGTGTATGTCTGTGTTACTGGGTATCAGTGTATGTCTTTGTGATTTGTTGTCAGCGTGTGTCTCTGTTAGTCTTTGTTACTTGGTGTCATTGTCTGTCTGTGTTACTTGGTGTAGGTGTGTGTCTTTGTTACTTGGTGTAATTGTATATCTGTGTTACTTGGTGTAAGTGTGTGTCTTTGTTACTGTGTGTCAGTGTTTCTCTATTTTACTGGGTGTCAGTGAGTGTTTGTTTGTGTTACTGGGTTTCAGTGTCTGTCTGTGTTACTTGGTGTAAGTGCATGTCATTGTTTCTTGGTGTCAGTGGATGTCTTTGTTACTTGGTGTCAGTATTTGTCTTTGTTACTTGGTGCAAGTGTGTGTCTGTGTTACTGGGTAACAGTGTATGTCTTTGTTCCTTGGTGTCAGTGTATGTCTGTGTTACTTGGTGTAATTGTATGTCTTTGTTACTTGGTATCAGTGTATGTCTTGGTGACTTGGTGTCAGTGTATGTCTGTGTTACTTGGTGTAAGTGTGTGTCTGTGTTACTGGGTAACAGTGTGTGTCTGTGTTACTTGGTGTAAGTGTGTGTCTTGGTTACTTGGTGTAATTGTCTGTCTTTGTTACTTGGTGTCAGTGTATGTCTTTTTTACTTGGTGTAAGTGTGTGTCTGTGTTACTGGGTATCAGTGTATGTCTTTGTTACTTGGTGTCAATGTATGTCTTTGTGACTTGGTGTCAGTGTATGTCTTTCTTACTGGGTGTCAGTTTATGTCTTTGTTACTTGGTGTCAGTATATGTCTTTGTTACTTGGTGTAAGTGTGTGTCTTTGTTACTTGGTGTAAGTGTGTGTCTTTGTTACTTGGTGTAAGTGTGTGTCTGTGTTACTGGGTATCAGTGTATGTCTTTGTAACTTGGTATCACTGTATGTCGTTGTTACTTGGTGTATGTGTGTGTCTGTGTTACTGGGTGTCAGTGTATGTCTTTGTTACTTGGTGTCAGTGTATGTCTGTGTTGCTTGGTGTAAGTGTGTGTATGTAACTTGGTGTAAGTGTTTGTCTTTGTTACTTGGTGTCAGTGTATGCCTGTGTTACTTTGTGTAAGTGTATGTCTTTGTTATTTGGTGTCAGTGTTTGTCTTTGTTACCTTGTGGAAGTGTTTGTCTTTGTGATTTGTTGTCAGTGTGTGTCTCTGTTAGTCTTTGTTACTTGGTGTCAGTGTCTGTCTGTGTCTGTCTTTGTTACTGTGTGTCAGTGTTTCTCTATGTTACTGGGTGTCAGTGTGTGTTTGTTTGTGTGACTGGGTGTCAGTGTGTGTCTGTGTTACTTGGTGTAAGTGTATGTCTTTGTTTCTTGGTGTCAGCGTATGTCTTTGTGACTTGGTGTCAGTGTATGTCTTTGTTACTGGGTGTCAGTGTATGTCTTTGTTACTTGGTGTAAGTGTGTGTCTGTGTTACTTGGTATCAGTGTATGTCTTTGTTCCTTGGTGTAAGTGTGTGTCTGTGTTACTGGGTAACAGTGTATGTCTTTGTTACTTGGTGCCAGTGTATGTCTGTGTTACTTGGTGTAAGTGTGTGTCTTTGTTACTTGGTATCAGTGTATGTCTTTGTTCCTTGGTGTAAGTGTGTGTCTGTGTTACTGGGTAACAGTGTATGTCTTTGTGACTTTGTGTCAGTGTCTGTCTTTGTTACTTGGTGTCAGTGTATGTCTTTGTTACTTGGTGTAAGTGTGTGTCTGTGTTACCTGGTGTAAGTGTGTATCTGTGTTACTTCGTATCAATGTGTGTCTTTGTTACTTGGTGTAAGTGTGTGTCTGTGTTACTGGGTAACAGTGTATGTCTTTGTTGCTTGGTGTCAGTGTATGTCTGTGTTACTTGGTGTAATTGTATGTCTTTGTTACTTGGTATCAGAGTATGTCTTTGTGACTTGGTGTCAGTGTCTGTCTTTGTTACTGGGTGTCAGTGTGTGTCTTTGTGACTTACTGTCAGTGTATGTCTTTGTTACTTGGTGTAAGTGTGTCTGTGTTACTGGGTATCAGTGTATGTCTTTGTTACTTGATGTAAGTGTGTGTCTGTGTTAATGGGTATCAGTGCATGTCTTTGTTGCATGGTGTCAGTGTATGTCTGTGTTACTTGGTGTAAGTGTGTGTCTTTGTTACTTGGTGTAATTGTATGTCTTTGTTACTTGGTGTCAGTGTATGTCTGTGTCACTTGGTGAAAGTGTGTGGCTGTGTTACTTGGTTTCAGTGTATGTCTTTGTTACTTGGTGTAAGTGTGTGTCTGTGTTACTGGGTAACAGTGTATGTCTTTGTTACTTGGTGTCAGTGTATGCCTGTGTTACTTGGTGTAAGTGTATGTCTGTGTTACTTGGTGTAATTGTATGTCTTTGTTACTTTGTGTCAGTGTATGTCTTTTTTACTTGGTGTAAGTGTGTGTCTGTGTTACTGGGTATCAGTGCATGTCTTTGTTACTTGGTGTCAATGTATGTCTTTGTGACTTGGTGTCAGTGTATGTCTTTGTTACTGGGTGTCACTGTATGTCTTTGTGATTTTGTGTCAGTGTATGTCTTTGTTACTGGGTGTCAGTTTATGTCTTTGTTACTTGGTGTCAGTGTATGACTTTGTTACTTGGTGTCAGTGTATGTCTGTGTTACTTGGTGTATGTGTGTGTCTGTCACTTGGTGTAAGTGTATGTCTTTGTTACTTGGTATCAGTGTATGTCGTTGTTACTTGTTGTATGTGTGTGTCTGTGTTACAGGGTGTCAGTGTTTGTCTTTGTTACTTGGTGTCAGTATATGTCGTTGTTACTTGGTGTAAATGTGTGTGTCTGTGTTACTGGGTGTCAGTGTATGTCTTTGTTACTTGGTGTCAGTGTATGTCTGTGTTACTTGGTGTAAGTGTGTGTCTGTGTTACTTGGTGTCAGTGTATGTCTTTGTTACTGGGTGTCAGTGTATGTCTTTGTTACTTGGTGTCAGTGTATGACTTTGTTACTTGGTGTAAGTGTATGTCTGTGTTGCTTGGTGTAAGTGTGTGTCTGTCACTTGGTGTAAGTGTATGTCTTTGTTACTTGGCATCAGTGTATGTCGTTGTTACTTGTTGTATGTGTGTGTCTGTGTTACAGGGTGTCAGTGTTTGTCTTTGTTACTTGGTGTCAGTATATGTCTGTGTTACTTTGTGTAAGTGTATGTCTTTGTTACTTGGTATCAGTGTATGTCGTTGTTACTTGGTGTAAATGTGTATGTCTGTGTTACTGGGTGTCATTGTATGTCTTTGTTACTTGGTGTCAGTGTATGTCTGTGTTACTTGGTGTAAGTGTGTGTCTGTGTTACTTGGTGTCAGTGTATGTCTTTGTTACTGGGTGTCAGTGTATGTCTTTGTGATTTGTTGTCAGTGTGTGTTTCTGCTAGTCTTTGTTACTTGGTGTCAGTGTCTGTCTGTGTATGTCTTTGTTACTGTATGCCAGTGTATGTCTGTGTTACTTGGTGTAAGTGTGTGTCTTTGTTACTTGGTTTAATTGTATGTCTTTGTTACTTGGTATCAGTGTATGTCTTTGTGACTTGGTGTCAGTGTACATCTTTGTTTCTTGGTGTAAGTGTGTGTCTGTGTTACTGGGTATCAGTGTATGTCTTTGTTACTTGGTGTAAGTGTGTGTCTGTGTTACTGGGGATCATTGCATGTCTTTGTTACATGGTGTCAGTGTATGTCTGTGTTACTTGGTGTAAGTGTGTGTCTTTGTTACTTGGTGTAATTGTATGTCTTTGTTACTTGGTGTAATTGTATGTCTTTGTTACTTGGTGTCAGTGTGTGTCTATGTTACTGGGTATCAGTGTATGTCTTTGTGATTTGTTGTCAGTGTGTGTCTCTGTTAGTCTTTGGTACTTTGTGTCATTGTCTGTCTGTGTTACTTGGTGTAATTGTGTGTCTTTGTTACTTGGTGTAATTGTATGGCTGTGTTACTTGGTGTAAGTGTGTGTCTTTGTTACTTGGTGTAATTGTATGTCTTTGTTACTGTGTGTCATTGTTTCTCTATGTTACTGGGTGTCAGTGTGTGTTTGTTTGTGTTACTGGGTGTCAGTGTGTGTCAGTGTTACTTGGTGTAAGTGCATGTCTTTGTTACTTGGTGTAAGTGTGTGTCTGTGTTACTTGGTGTAAGTGTGTATCTGTGTTACTTCGTATCAATGTGTGTCTTTGTTACTTGGTGTAAGAGTGTGTCTGTGTTACTGGGTAACAGTGTATGTCTTTGTTGCTTGGTGTCAGTGTATGTCTGTGTTACTTGGTGTAATTGTATGTCTTTGTTACTTGGTATCAGAGTATGTCTTTGTGACTTGGTGTCAGTGTCTGTCTTTGTTACTTGGTGTCAGTGTGTGTCTTTGTGACTTACTGTCAGTGTATGTCTTTGTTACTTGGTGTAAGTGTGTCTGTGTTACTGGGTATCAGTGTATGTCTTTGTTACTTGATGTAAGTGTGTGTCTGTGTTAATGGGTATCAGTGCATGTCTTTGTTGCATGGTGTCAGTGTATGTCTGTGTTACCAAGTGTAAGTGTGTGTCTTTGTTACTTGGTGTAATTGTATGTCTTTGTTATTTGGTGTCAGTGTATGTCTGTGTCACTTGGTGAAAGTGTGTGGCTGTGTTACTTGGTTTCAGTGTATGTCTTTGTTACTTGGTGTAAGTGTGTGTCTGTGTTACTGGGTAACAGTGTATGTCTTTGTTACTTGGTGTCAGTGTATGCCTGTGTTACTTGGTGTAAGTGTATGTCTGTGTTACTTGGTGTAATTGTATGTCTTTGTTACTTTGTGTCAGTGTATGTCTTTTTTACTTGGTGTAAGTGTGTGTCTGTGTTACTGGGTATCAGTGCATGTCTTTGTTACTTGGTGTCAATGTATGTCTTTGTGACTTGGTGTCAGTGTATGTCTTTGTTACTGGGTGTCACTGTATGTCTTTGTGATTTTGTGTCAGTGTATGTCTTTGTTACTGGGTGTCAGTTTATGTCTTTGTTACTTGGTGTCAGTGTATGACTTTGTTACTTGGTGTCAGTGTATGTCTGTGTTACTTGGTGTCAGTGTATGTCTGTGTTACTTGGTGTAAGTGTGTGTCTTTGTTACTTGGTGTAAGTGTATGTCTGTGTTGCTTGGTGTAAGTGTGTGTCTGTCACTTGGTGTAAGTGTATGTCTTTGTTACTTGGTATCAGTGTATGTCGTTGTTACTTGTTGTATGTGTGTGTCTGTGTTACAGGGTGTCAGTGTTTGTCTTTGTTACTTGGTGTCAGTATATGTCTGTGTTACTTTGTGTAAGTGTATGTCTTTGTTACTTGGTATCAGTGTATGTCGTTGTTACATGGTGTATGTGTGTGTCTGTGTTACTGGGTGTCAGTGTATGTCTTTGTTACTTGGTGTCAGTGTATGTCTGTGTTACTTGGTGTAAGTGTGTGTCTGTGTTACTTGGTGTCAGTGTATGTCTTTGTTACTTGGTGTAAGTGTGTCTGTGTTACTGGGTATCAGTGTATGTCTTTGTTACTTGATGTAAGTGTGTGTCTGTGTTAATGGGTATCAGTGCATGTCTTTGTTGCATGGTGTCATTGTATGTCTGTGTTACTTGGTGTAAGTGTGTGTCTTTGTTACTTGGTGTAATTGTATGTCTTTGTTACTTGGTGTCAGTGTATGTCTGTGTCACTTGGTGAAAGTGTGTGGCTGTGTTACTTGGTTTCAGTGTATGTCTTTGTTACTTGGTGTAAGTGTGTGTCTGTGTTACTGGGTAACAGTGTATGTCTTTGTTACTTGGTGTCAGTGTATGCCTGTGTTACTTGGTGTAAGTGTATGTCTGTGTTACTTGGTGTAATTGTATGTCTTTGTTACTTTGTGTCAGTGTATGTCTTTTTTACTTGGTGTAAGTGTGTGTCTGTGTTACTGGGTATCAGTGCATGTCTTTGTTACTTGGTGTCAATGTATATCTTTGTGACTTGGTGTCAGTGTATGTCTTTGTTACTGGGTGTCACTGTATGTCTTTGTGATTTTGTGTCAGTGTATGTCTTTGTTACTGGGTGTCAGTGTATGTCTTTGTTACTTGGTGTCAGTGTATGTCTGTGTTACTTGGTGTAAGTGTGTGTCTGTGTTACTTGGTGTCAGTGTATGTCTTTGTTACTGGGAGTCAGTGTATGTCTTTGTTACTTGGTGTCAGTGTATGACTTTGTTACTTGGTGTAAGTGTATGTCTGTGTTGCTTGGTGTAAGTGTGTGTCTGTCACTTGGTGTAAGTGTATGTCTTTGTTACTTGGTATCAGTGTATGTCGTTGTTACTTGTTGTATGTGTGTGTCTGTGTTACAGTGTGTCAGTGTTTGTCTTTGTTACTTGGTGTCAGTATATGTCTGTGTTACTTTGTGTAAGTGCATGTCTTTGTTACTTGGTATCAGTGTATGTCGTTGTTACTTGGTGTAAATGTGTGTGTCTGTGTTACTGGGTGTCAGTGTATGTCTTTGTTACTTGGTGTCAGTGTATGACTGTGTTACTTGGTGTAAGTGTGTGTCTGTGTTACTTGGTGTCAGTGTATGTCTTTGTTACTGGGTGTCAGTGTATGTCTTTGTGATTTGTTGTCAGTGTGTGTTTCTGCTAGTCTTTGTTACTTGGTGTCAGTGTCTGTCTGTGTATGTCTTTGTTACTGTATGCCAGTGTATGTCTGTGTTACTTGGTGTAAGTGTGTGTCTTTGTTACTTGGTTTAATTGTATGTCTTTGGTACTTGGTATCAGTGTATGTCTTTGTGACTTGGTGTCAGTGTACATCTTTGTTTCTTGGTGTAAGTGTGTGTCTGTGTTACTGGGTATCAGTGTATGTCTTTGTTACTTGGTGTAAGTGTGTGTCTGTGTTACTGGGGATCATTGCATGTCTTTGTTACATGGTGTCAGTGTATGTCTGTGTTACTTGGTGTAAGTGTGTGTCTTTGTTACTTGGTGTAATTGTATGTCTTTGTTACTTGGTGTAATTGTATGTCTTTGTTACTTGGTGTCAGTGTGTGTCTATGTTACTGGGTATCAGTGTATGTCTTTGTGATTTGTTGTCAGTGTGTGTCTCTGTTAGTCTTTGGTACTTGGTGTCATTGTCTGTCTGTGTTACTTGGTGTAATTGTGTGTCTTTGTTACTTGGTGTAATTGTATGGCTGTGTTACTTGGTGTAAGTGTGTGTCTTTGTTACTTGGTGTAATTGTATGTCTTTGTTACTGTGTGTCATTGTTTCTCTATGTTACTGGGTGTCAGTGTGTGTTTGTTTGTGTTACTGGGTGTCAGTGTGTGTCAGTGTTACTTGGTGTAAATGCATGTCTTTGTTTCTTGGTGTCAGTGGATGTCTTTATTACTGGGTGTCAGTGTGTGTCTTTGTAACTTAGTGTCAGTGTATGTCATTGTTACTTGGTGTAAGTGTGTGTCTGTGTTACTGGGTATCAGTGTATGTCTTTGTTCCTTGGTGTAAGTGTGTGTCTGTGTTACTGGGTATCAGTGCATGTCTTTGTTGCATGGTGTCAGTGTATGTCTGTGTTACTTGGTGTCAGTGTATGTCTGTGTTACTTGGTGTAAGTGTGTGTCTGTGTTACTTGGTATCATTGTATGTCTTTGTTACTTGGTGTAAGTGTGTGTCTGTGTTACTGGGTAACAGTGTATGTCTTTGTTACTTGGTGTCAGTGTATTTCTGTGTTACTTGGTGTAAGTGTGTGTCTGTGTTACTTGGTATCAGTGTATGTCTTTGTTACTTGGTGTAAGTGTGTGTCTGTGTTACTGGGTAACAGTGTATGTCTTTGTTACTTGGTGTCAGTGTATGTCTGTGTTACTTGGTGTAAGTGTGTGTCTGTGTTACTGGGTATCAGTGTATGTCTTTGTTACTTGGTGTCAGTGTATGTCTGTGTTACTTGGTGTAATTGTATGTCTTTGTTACTGGGTGTCACTGTATGTCTTTGTGATTTTGTGTCAGTGTATGTCTTTGTTACTGGGTGTCAGTTTATGTCTTTGTTACTTGGTGTCAGTGTATGTCTGTGTTACTTGGTGTAAGTGTGTCTCTTTGTTACTTGGTGTAAGTGTATGTCTGTGTTGCTTGGTGTAAGTGTGTGTCTGTCACTTGGTGTAAGTGTATGTCTTTGTTACTTGGTATCAGTGTATGTCGTTGTTACTTGTTGTATGTGTGTGTCTGTGTTACAGGGTGTCAGTGTTTGTCTTTGTTACTTGGTGTCAGTATATGTCTGTGTTACTTTGTGTAAGTGTATGTCTTTGTTACTTGGTATCAGTGTATGTCGTTGTTACTTGGTGTATGTGTGTGTCTGTGTTACTGGGTGTCAGTGTATGTCTTTGTTACTTGGTGTCAGTGTATGTCTGTGTTACTTGGTGTAAGTGTGTGTCTGTGTTACTTGGTGTCAGTGTATGTCTTTGTTACTGGGTGTCAGTGTATGTCTTTGTGATTTGTTGTCAGTGTGTGTTTCTGTTAGTCTTTGTTACTTGGTGTCAGTGTCTGTCTGTGTATGTCTTTGTTACTGTATGCCAGTGTATGTCTGTGTTACTTGGTGTAAGTGTGTATCTGTGTTACTTCGTATCAATGTGTGTCTTTGTTACTTGGTGTAAGTGTGTGTCTGTGTTACTGGGTAACAGTGTATGTCTTTGTTGCTTGGTGTCAGTGTATGTCTGTGTTACTTGGTGTAATTGTATGTCTTTGTTACTTGGTATCAGAGTACGTCTTTGTGACTTGGTGTCAGTGTCTGTCTTTGTTACTGGGTGTCAGTGTGTGTCTTTGTGACTTACTGTCAGTGTATGTCTTTGTTACTTGGTGTAAGTGTGTCTGTGTTACTGGGTATCAGTGTATGTCTTTGTTACTTGATGTAAGTGTGTGTCTGTGTTAATGGGTATCAGTGCATGTCTTTGTTGCATGGTGTCAGTGTATGTCTGTGTTACTTGGTGTAAGTGTGTGTCTTTGTTACTTGGTGTAATTGTATGTCTTTGTTACTTGGTGTCAGTGTATGTCTGTGTCACTTGGTGAAAGTGTGTGGCTGTGTTACTTGGTTTCAGTGTATGTCTTTGTTACTTGGTGTAAGTGTGTGTCTGTGTTACTGGGTAACAGTGTATGTCTTTGTTACTTGGTGTCAGTGTATGCCTGTGTTACTTGGTGTAAGTGTATGTCTGTGTTACTTGGTGTAATTGTATGTCTTTGTTACTTTGTGTCAGTGTATGTCTTTTTTACTTGGTGTAAGTGTGTGTCTGTGTTACTGGGTATCAGTGCATGTCTTTGTTACTTGGTGTCAATGTATGTCTTTGTGACTTGGTGTCAGTGTATGTCTTTGTTACTGGGTGTCACTGTATGTCTTTGTGATTTTGTGTCAGTGTATGTCTTTGTTACTGGGTGTCAGTTTATGTCTTTGTTACTTGGTGTCAGTGTATGACTTTGTTACTTGGTGTCAGTGTATGTCTGTGTTACTTGGTGTCAGTGTATGTCTGTGTTACTTGGTGTAAGTGTGTGTCTTTGTTACTTGGTGTAAGTGTATGTCTGTGTTGCTTGGTGTAAGTGTGTGTCTGTCACTTGGTGTAAGTGTATGTCTTTGTTACTTGGTATCAGTGTATGTCGTTGTTACTTGTTGTATGTGTGTGTCTGTGTTACAGGGTGTCAGTGTTTGTCTTTGTTACTTGGTGTCAGTATATGTCTGTGTTACTTTGTGTAAGTGTATGTCTTTGTTACTTGGTATCAGTGTATGTCGTTGTTACTTGGTTTAATTGTATGTTTTTGTTACTTGGTATCAGTGTATGTCTTTGTGACTTGGTGTCAGTGTATGTCTGTGTTACTTGGTGTAAGTGTGTGTCTGTGTTACTGGGTATCAGTGTATGTCTTTGTTACTTGGTGTAAGTGTGTGTCTGTGTTACTGGGGATCATTGCATGTCTTTGTTACATGGTGTCAGTGTATGTCTGTGTTACTTGGTGTAAGTGTGTGTCTTTGTTACTTGGTGTAATTGTATGTCTTTGTTACTTGGTGTAATTGTATGTCTTTGTTACTTGGTGTCAGTGTGTGTCTTTGTTACTTGGTGTAATTGTATGTCTTTGTTACTTGGTGTAATTGTATGTCTTTGGTACTTGGTGTCATTGTCTGTCTGTGTTACTTGGTGTAAGTGTGTGTCTTTGTTACTTGGTGTAATTGTATGGCTGTGTTACTTGGTGTAAGTGTGTGTCTTTGTTACTTGGTGTAATTGTATGTCTTTGTTACTGTGTGTCATTGTTTCTCTATGTTACTGGGTGTCAGTGTGTGTTTGTTTGTGTTACTGGGTGTCAGTGTGTGTCAGTGTTACTTGGTGTAAGTGCATGTCTTTGTTTCTTGGTGTCAGTGGATGTCTTTATTACTGGGTGTCAGTGTGTGTCTTTGTGACTTAGTGTCAGTGTATGTCATTGTTACTTGGTGTAAGTGTGTGTCTGTGTTACTGGGTATCAGTGTATGTCTTTGTTCCTTGGTGTAAGTGTGTGTCTGTGTTACTGGGTATCAGTGCATGTCTTTGTTGCATGGTGTCAGTGTATGTCTGTGTTACTTGGTGTCAGTGTATGTCTGTGTTACTTGGTGTAAGTGTGTGTCTGTGTTACTTGGTATCAGTGTATGTCTTTGTTACTTGGTGTAAGTGTGTGTCTGTGTTACTGGGTAACAGTGTATGTCTTTGTTACTTGGTGTCAGTGTATTTCTGTGTTACTTGGTGTAAGTGTGTGTCTGTGTTACTTGGTATCAGTGTATGTCTTTGTTACTTGGTGTAAGTGTGTGTCTGTGTTACTGGGTAACAGTGTATGTCTTTGTTACTTGGTGTCAGTGTATGTCTGTGTTACTTGGTGTAAGTGTGTGTCTGTGTTACTGGGTATCAGTGTATGTCTTTGTTACTTGGTGTCAGTGTATGTCTGTGTTACTTGGTGTAATTGTATGTCTTTGTTACTTGGTGTCAGTGTATGTCTTTTTTACTTTGTGTAAGTGTGTGTCTGTGTTACTGGGTATCAGTGTATGTCTTTGTTACTTGGTGTCAATGTATGTCTTTGTGACTTGGTGTCAGTGTATGTGTTTGTTACTGGGTGTCACTGTATGTCTTTGTGACTTTGTGTCAGTGTATGTCTTTGTTACTGGGTGTCAGTTTATGTCTTTGTGACTTGGTGTCAGTGTATGTCTTTGTTACTTGGTGTCAGTGTATGTCTGTGTTACTTGGTGTAATTGTGTGTCTTTGTTACTTGGTGTAAGTGTATGTCTGTGTTGCTTGGTGTAAGTGTGTGTCTGTTACTTGGTGTAATTGTATGTCTTTGTTACTTGGTGTAAGTGTGTGTCTGTGTTACTGGGTATCAGTGTATGTCTGTGTTACTTTGTGTAAGTGTATGTCTTTGTTACTTGGTGCCAGTGTTTGACTTTGTTACTTTGTGGAAGTGTGTGTCTGTCTCACTGTGTATCAGTGAATGTCTTTGTTACTTGGTGTCAGTGTCTGTATGTGTATGTCTTTGTTACTGTGTGCCAGTGTATGTCTGTGTTACTTGGTGATAGTGTGTGTATTTGTTACTTGGTTTAATTGCATGTCTTTGTTACTTGGTATCAGTGTATGTCTTTGTGACTTGGTGTCAGTGTACGTCTTTGTTTCTTGGTGTAAGTGTGTGTCTGTGTTACTGGGTGTCATTGCATGTCTTTGTTACATGGTGTCAGTGTATGTCTGTGTGACTGGGTATCAGTGTATGTCTTTGTGATTTGTTGTCAGTGTGTGTCTCTGTTAGTCTTTGTTACTTGGTGTCATTGTCTGTCTGTGTTACTTGGTGTAAGTGTGTGTCTTTGTTACTTGGTGTAATTGTATGTCTGTGTTACTTGGTGTAATTGTGTGTCTTTGTTACTTGGTGTAATTGTATGTCTTTGTTACTGTGTGTCAGTGTTTCTCTATGTTACTGGATGTCAGTGTGTGTTTGTTTGTGTTACTGGGTTTCAGTGTCTGTCTGTGTTACTTGGTGTAAGTGCATGTCTTTGATTCTTGGTGTCAGTGGATGTCTTTGTTACTTGGTGTCAGTGTTTGTCTTTGTTACTTGGTGTAAGTGTGTGTCTGTGTTACTGGGTAACAGTGTATGTCTTTGTTGCTTGGTGTCAGTGTATGTCTTGGTGACTTGGTGTCAGTGTATGTCTTTGTTAATGGGTGTCAGTGTTTGTCTTTGTGACTTAGTGTCAGTGTATGTCTTTTTTACTTGGTGTAAGTGTGTCTGTGTTACTGTGTATTAGTGTATGTCTTTGTTACTTGGTGTAAGTGTGTGTCTGTGTTACTGGGTATCAATGCATGTCTTTGTTGCATGGTGTCAGTGTATGTCTGTGTTACTTGGTGTAAGTGTGTGTCTTTGTTACTTGGTGTCATTGTATGTCTTTGTTACTTGGTGTCAGTGTATGTCTGTGTTACTTGGTGTAAGTGTGTGTCTGTGTTACTTGGTATCAGTGTATGTCTTTGTTACTTGGTGTAAGTGTGTGTCTGTGTTACTGGGTATCAGTGTATGTCTTTGTTACTTGGTGTCAATGTATGTCTTTGTGACTTGGTGTCAGTGTATGTCTTTGTTACTGGGTGTCACGGTATGTCTTTGTGAATTTGTGTCAGTGTATGTCTTTGTTACTGGGTGTCAGTTTATGTCTTTGTTACTTGGTGTCAGTGTATGTCTTTGTTACTTGGTGTCAGTGTATGTCTGTTTTACTTGGTGTAAGTGTGTGTCTTTGTTACTTGGTGTAAGTGTGTGTCTGTGTTACTGGGTATCAGTGTATGTCTTTGTAACTTGGTATCACTGTATGTCGTTGTTACTTGGTGTATGTGTGTGTCTGTGTTACTGGGTGTCAGTGTATGTCTTTGTTACTTGGTGTCAGTGCATATCTGTGTTACTGGGTATCAGTGCATATCTTTGTTACATGGTGTCAGTGTATGTCTGTGTTACTTGGTGTAAGTGTGTGTCTTTGTTACTTGGTGTAATTGTATGTCATTGTTACTTGGTGTCAGTGTATGTCTTTGTTACTTGTTGTCAGTGTCTGTCTGTGTATGTCTTTGTTACTGTGTGTCAGTGTTTCTCTATGTTACTTGGTGTAAGTGTTTGTCTGTGTTACTGGGTATCAGTGTACGTCTTTATTACTTGGTGTCAGTGTATGTCTGTGTTGCTTGGTGTAAGTGAGTGTCTGTTACTTGGTGTAAGTGTATGTCTTTGTTACTTAGTGTAAGTGTATGTCTGTGTTACTTGGTGTAAGTGTATGTCTATGTTTCTTGGTGTCAGTGGATGTCTTTGTTACTTGGTGTCATTGTTTGTCTTTGTTACTTGGTGTAAGTGTGTGTCTGTGTTACTGGGTATCAGTGTATGTCTTAGTGACTTGGTGTCAGTGTCTGTCTTTGTTACTGGGTGTCAGTGTATGTCATTGTTACTTGGTGTAAGTGCATGTCTGTGTTACTGGGTATCATTGCATGTCTGTGTTACTGGGTATCAGTGCATGTCTTTGTTACATGGTGTCAGTGTATGTCTGTGTTACTTGGTGTAAGTGTGTGTCTTTGTTACTTGGTGTAAGTGTGTGTCTGTGTTACTGGGTATCAGTGTATGTCTTTGTGACTTGGTGTCAGTGTATGTCTTTGTTACTGCGTGTCAGTGCATGTCTGTGTTACTGGGTATCAGTGTCTGTCTTTGTTACTTGGTGTAAGTGTATGTCTTTGTGACTTGGTGTCAGTGTATGTCGTTGTTACTGGGTGTCAGTGTATGTCTTTGTTACTTGGTGTAAGTGTGTGTCTGTGTTACTGGATATCAGTGTATGTCTTTGTTTCTTGGTGTCAGTGTATGTCTTTGTTACTTGGTGTCAGTGTATGTCTGTGTTACTGGTTTAAGTGTATGTCTTTGTTACTTGGTGTAAGTGTGTGTCTGTGTACTTGGTGTAAGTGTGTGTCTGTGTTACTTGGTATCAGTGTATGTCTTTGTTATTGGTGTACGTGTGTGTCTGTGTTACTGGGTAACAGTGTATGTCTTTGTTACTTGTTGTAATTGTATGTCTTTGTTACTTGGTATCTGTGCATGTCTTTGTGACTTGGTGTCAGTGTATGTCTTTGTTACTGGGTGTCATTGTGTGTCTTTGTGACTTGGTGTCAGTGTACGTCTTTGTTACTTGGTGTAAGTGCGTGTCTGTGTTACTGGGTATCAGTGTATGTCATTGTTACTTGGTGTAAGTGTGTGTCTGTGTTACTGGGTATCAGTGCATGTCTTTGTTACATGGTGTCAGTGTATGTCTGTGTTACTTGGTGTAAGTGTGTGTCTTTGTTACTTGGTGTAATTGTATGTCTTTGTTACTTGGTGTCAGTGTATGTCTGTGTTACTTGGTGTAAGTGTATGTCTTTGTTACTTGGTGTCAGTGTATGTCTTTGTTACTTGGTGTAAGTGTGTGTCTGTGTTACTTGGTGTAAGTGTGTGTCTGCGTTACTTGGTGTCAGTGTATGTCTTTGTTACTTGGTGTAAGTGTGTGCCTGTGTTACTGGGTAACAGTGCATCTCTTTGTTACTTGGTGTCAGTGTTTGGCTGTGTTACTTGGTGTAAGTGTATGTCTTTGTAACTTGGTGTAAGTGTGTGTCTGTGTTACTGGGTATCAGTGTCTGTCTTTGTTACTTGGTGTCAGTGTATGTCTTTGTTACTTGAGTGTAAGTGTGTGTCTGTGTTACTTGGTGTAAGTATGTGTCTGTGTTACTTGGTATCAGTGTATGTCTTTGTTGCTTGGTGTAAGTGTGTGTCTGTTACTGGGTAACTGTGTATGTCTTTGTTACTTGGTGTCAATGTATGTCTGTGTTACTTGATGTAAGTGTGTGTCTTTGTTACCTGGTGTAATTGTATGTTTTTGTTACTTGGTATCAGTGTATGTCTTTGTGACTTGGTGTCAGTGTATGTCTTTGTTAATGGGTGTCAGTGTATGTCTTTGTGACGAGGTGTCAGTGTGTGTCTCTGTTAGTCTTTGTTACTTGGTGTCAGTGTATGTCTTTGTTAATGGGTGTTAGTGCATGTCTTTGTGACTTGGTGTCAGTGTATGTCTTTGTTAATGTGTGTCTGTGTTTCTCTATGTTACTTGGTGTCAGTGTGTGTTTGTTTGTGTTACTGGGTGTCAGTGTGTTTCTGTGTGACTTGGTGTAAGTGTATGTCTTTGTTTCATGGTGTCAGTGGAAGTCTCTGTTACTTGGTGTCAGTGTTTGTCTATGTTACTTTGTGTAAGTGTGTGTCTGTGTTACTGGGTATCAGTGCATGGCTTTGTTGCATGGTGTCAGTGTATGTCTGTGTTACTTGGTGTAAGTGTGTGTCTTTGTTACTTGGTGTAATTGTATGTCTTTGTTACTTGGTGTCAGTGTATGTCTGTGTTACTTGGTGTAAGTGTGTGTCTGTGTTACTTGGTATCAGTGTATGTCTTTGTTACTTGGTGTAAGTGTGTGTCTGTGTTACTGGGTAACAGTGTATGTCTGTGTTACTTGGTGTCAGTGTGTGTCTTTGTTACTTGGTGTAATTGTATGTCTTCGTTACCTGGTGTCAGTGGATGTCTTTTTTACTTGGTGTAAGTGTGTGTCTGTGTTACTGGGTATCAGTGTATGTCTTTGTTACTTGGTGTCAATGTATGTCTTTGTTATTGGGTGTCACTGTATGTCTTTGTGACTTTGTGTCAGTGTATGTCTTTGTTACTGGGTGTCAGTTTATGTCTTTGTTACTTGGTGTCAGTGTATGTCTTTGTTACTTGGTGTCAGTGTATGTCTGTGTTACTTGGTGTAAGTGTGTGTCTTTGTTACTTGGTGTAAGTGTGTGTCTGTGTTACTGGGTATCAGTGTATGTCTTTGTAACTTGGTATCACTGTATGTCGTTGTTACTTGGTGTCTGTGTGTGTCTGTGTTACTGGGTGTCAGTGTATGTCTGTGTTGCTTGGTGTAAGTGTGTGTCTGTTACTTGGTGTAATTGTATGTCATTGTTACTTGGTGTCAGTGGATGTCTTTGTTATTTGGTGTCAGTGTATGTCTTTGTTACTTGGTGTCAGTGCATGTCTGTGTTACTGGGTATCAGTACATGTCTGTGTTACTGGGTATCAGTGCATGTCTTTGTTACATGGTGTCAGTGTATGTCTGTGTTACTTGGTGTAAGTGTGTGTCTTTGTTACTTGGTGTAATTGTATGTCATTGTTACTTGGTGTCAGTGTATGTCCTTGTTACTTGGTGTCAGTGTCTGTCTGTGCATGTCTTTGTTACTGTGTGTCAGTGTTTCTCTATGTTACTTGGTGTCAGTGTTTGTCTTTGTTACTTGGTGTAAGTGTGTGTCTGTGTTACTGGGTATCAGTGTATGTCTTTGTTACTTGGTGTTAGTGTATGTCTGTGTTGCTTGGTGTAAGTGTGTGTCTGTTACTTGGTGTAAGTGTATGTCTTTGTTACTTGGTGTAAGTGTATGTCTGTGTTACTTTGTGTAAGTGTATGTCATTGTTGCTTGGTGTCAGTATTTGTCTTTGTTACTTTGTGGAAGTGTGTGTCTGTGTTACTGTTTATCAGTGTATGTCTTTGTGACTTGGTGTCAGTGTATGTCTTTGTTACTGGGTGTCAGTGTATGTCTTTGTGATTTGTTGTCAGTGTGTGTCTCTGTTAGTCTTTGTTACTTGGTGTCAGTGTCTGTCTGTGTATGTCTTTGTTACTGTGTGTCAGTGTTTCTCTATGTTACTGGGTGTCAGTGTGTGTTTGTGTTACTGGGTATCAGTGTATGTCTTTGTTCATTGGTGTCAGTGTATGTCCTTGTTACTAGGTGTCAGTGTGTGTCTTTGTTACTGGGTGTCAGTGCATGTCTTTGTTACTGGGTATCAGTGTCTGTCTTTGTGACTTGGTGTAAGTGTGTGTCTGTGTTACTGGGTATCAGTGCCTGTCTTTGTTGCTTGGTGTCAGTGTATGTCTTTGTTACTTTGTGTAAGTGTGTGTCTGTGTTACTGGGTATCAGTGTATGTCTTTGTTAATTGGTGTCAGTGTATGTCTTTGTTACTTGGTGGAAGTGTGTGTCTGTGTTACTGGGTATCAGTGTCTGTCTTTGTTACTTGCTGTAAGTGTATGTATGTGTCAGTTGGTTTCCGTGTGTGTCTGTGTTATTGGGTATCAGTGTATGTCTTTGTTACTTGGTGTAAGTGTGTGTCAGTGTTACTGGGTATCAGTGTATGGCTTTGTTTCTTGGTGTCAGTGTATGTCTGTGTTACTTGGTGTAAGTGTGTGTCTGTGTTACTTGGTATCAGTGTATGTCTTTGTTACTTGGTGTAAGTGTGTGTCTGTGTTACTGGGTAACAGTGTATGTCTTTGTTACCTGGTGTCAGTGTATGTCTGTGTTACTTGGTGTAAGTGTGAGTCTTTGTTACTTGGTGTAATTGTATGTCTTTGTTGCTTGGTGTCAGTGTATGTCTTTTTTACTTGGTGTAAGTGTGTGTCTGTTACTGGGTATCAGTGTATGTCTTTGTTACTTGGTGTCAATGTATGTCTTTGTGACTTGGTGTCAGTGTATGTCTTTGTTACTGGGTGTCACTGTATGTCTTTGTGACTTTGTGTCAGTGTATGTCTTTGTTACTGGGTGTCAGTTTATGTCTTTGTTACTTGGTGTCAGTGTATGTCTTTGTTACTTGGTGTCAGTGTATGTCTGTGTTACTTGGTGTAAGTGTGTGTCTTTGTTAATTGGTGTAAGTGTGTGTCTGTGTTACTGGGTATCAGTGTATGTCTTTGTAACTTGGTATCACTGTATGTCGTTGTTACTTGGTGTATGTGTGTGTCTGTGTTACTGGGTGTCAGTGTATGTCTGTGTTGCTTGGTGTAAGTGTGTGTCTGTTACTTTGTGTAATTGCATGTCATTGTTACTTGGTGTCAGTGTATGTCTTTGTTACTTGGTGTCAGTGTATGTCTTTGTTACTTAGTGTCAGTGCATGTCTGTGTTACTGCGTATCAGTGCATGTCTGTGTTACTTGGTATCAGTGCATGTCTTTGTTACATGGTGTCAGTGTATGTCTGTGTTACTTGGTGTAAGTGTGTGTCTTTGTTACTTGGTGTAATTGTATGTCATTGTGACTTGGTGTCAGTGTATGTCTTTGTTACTTGGTGTAAGTGTATGTCTGTGTTACTTTGTGTAAGTGTATGTCATTGTTACTTGGTGTCAGTATTTGTCTTTGTTACTTTGTGGAAGTGTGTGTCTGTGTTACTGTGTATCAGTGTATGACTTTGTGGCTTGGTGTCAGTGTATGTCTTTGTTACTGGGTGTCAGTGTATGTCTTTGTGATTTGTTGTCAGTGTGTGTCTCTGTTAGTCTTTGTTACTTGGTGTCAGTGTCTGTCTGTGTATGTCTTTGTTACTGTGTGTCAGTGTTTCTCTATGTTACTGGGTATCAGTGTATGTCTTTGTTCATTGGTGTCAGTGTATGTCTTTGTTACTGGGTGTCAGTGTATGTCCTTGTTACCAGGTGTCAGTGTGTGTCTTTGTTACTGGGTGTCAGTGCATGTCTTTGTTACTGGGTATCAGTGTATGTCTTTGTGACTTGGTGTAAGTGTGTGTCTGTGTTACTGGGTATCAGTGCCTGTCTTTCTTGCTTGGTGTCTGTGTATGTCTTTGTTACTTTGTGTCAGTGTGTGTCTGTGTTACTGGGTATCGGTTTATGTCTTTGTTAATTGGTGTCAGTGTATGTCTTTGTTACTTGGTGGAAGTGTGTGTCTGTGTTACTGGGTATCAGTGTCTATCTTTGTTACTTGCTGTAAGTGTATGTATGTGTCAGTTGGTGTCCGTGTGTGTCTGTGTTATTGGGTATCAGTGTATGTCTTTGTTACTTGGTGTAAGTGTGTGTCAGTGTTACTGGGTATCAGTGTCTGTCTTTGTTACTTGGTGTCAGTGTATGTCTTTGTTACTCGGTGTAAGTGTATGTCTTTGTTACTTGGTGTCAGTGTATGTCTTTGTTACTTGGTGTAAGTGTGTGTCTGTGTTACTTGGTATCAGTGTATGTCTTTGTTACTTGGTGTAAGTGTGTGTCTGTGTTACTGGGTAACAGTGTATGTCTTTGTTACCTGGTGTCAGTGTATGTCTGTGTTACTTGGTGTAAGTGTGTGTCTTTGTTACTTGGTGTAATTGTATGTCTTTGTTGCTTGGTGTCAGTGTATGTCTTTTTTACTTGGTGTAAGTGTGTGTCTGTTACTGGGTATCAGTGTATGTCTTTGTTACTTGGTGTCAATGTATGTCTTTGTGACTTGGTGTCAGTGTATGTCTTTGTTACTGGGTGTCACTGTATGTCTTTGTGACTTTGTGTCAGTGTATGTCTTTGTTACTGGGTGTCAGTTTATGTCTTTGTTACTTGGTGTCAGTGTATGTCTTTGTTACTTGGTGTCAGTGTATGTCTGTGTTACTTGGTGTAAGTGTGTGTCTTTGTTACTTGGTGTAAGTGTGTGTCTGTGTTACTGGGTATCAGTGTATGTCTTTGTAACTTGGTATCACTGTATGTCGTTGTTACTTGGTGTATGTGTGTGTCTGTGTTACTGGGTGTCAGTGTATGTCTGTGTTGCTTGGTGTAAGTGTGTGTCTGTTACTTTGTGTAATTGTATGTCATTGTTACTTGGTGTCAGTGTATGTCTTTGTTACTTGGTGTCAGTGTATGTCTTTGTTGCTTAGTGTCAGTGCATGTCTGTGTTACTGCGTATCAGTGCATGTCTGTGTTACTTGGTATCAGTGCATGTCTTTGTTACATGGTGTCAGTGTATGTCTGTGTTACTTGGTGTAAGTGTGTGTCTTTGTTACTTGGTGTAATTGTATGTCATTGTGACTTGGTGTCAGTGTATGTCTTTGTTACTTGGTGTAAGTGTATGTCTGTGTTACTTTGTGTAAGTGTATGTCATTGTTACTTGGTGTCAGTATTTGTCTTTGTTACTTTGTGGAAGTGTCTGTCTGTGTTACTGTGTATCAGTGTATGACTTTGTGACTTGGTGTCAGTGTATGTCTTTGTTACTGGGTGTCAGTGTATGTCTTTGTGATTTGTTGTCAGTGTGTGTCTCTGTTAGTCTTTGTTACTTGGTGTCAGTGTCTGTCTGTGTATGTCTTTGTTACTGTGTGTCAGTGTTTCTCTATGTTACTGGGTATCAGTGTATGTCTTTGTTCATTGGTGTCAGTGTATGTCTTTGTTACTTGGTGTCAGTGTATGTCTGTGTTACTGGGTGTCAGTGTATGTCCTTGTTACCAGGTGTCAGTGTGTGTCTTTGTTACTGGGTGTCAGTGTGTGTCTTTGTTACTGGGTATCAGTGTATGTCTTTGTGACTTGGTGTAAGTGTGTGTCTGTGTTACTGGGTATCAGTGCCTGTCTTTCTTGCTTGGTGTCTGTGTATGTCTTTGTTACTTTGTGTCAGTGTGTGTCTGTGTTACTGGGTATCGGTTTATGTCTTTGTTAATTGGTGTCAGTGTATGTCTTTGTTACTTGGTGGAAGTGTGTGTCTGTGTTACTGGGTATCAGTGTCTATCTTTGTTACTTGCTGTAAGTGTATGTATGTGTCAGTTGGTGTCCGTGTGTGTCTGTGTTATTGGGTATCAGTGTATGTCTTTGTTACTTGGTGTAAGTGTGTGTCAGTGTTACTGGGTATCAGTGTCTGTCTTTGTTACTTGGTGTCAGTGTATGTCTTTGTTACTCGGTGTAAGTGTATGTCTTTGTTACTTGGTGTCAGTGTATGTCTTTGTTACTTGGTATAAGTGTGTGTCTTTGTTACTTGGTGTCAGTGTATGTCTTTGTTACTTGGTGTCAGTGTGTGTCTTTGTTACTGGGTGTCAGTGTATGTCTTTGTTACTTTGTGTCAGAGTATGTCTGTGTTAGTTGGTTTAAGTGTGTGCCTGTGTTACTGGGTATCTTTGTCTGTCTTTGTTACTTGGTGTCAGTGTATGTCTTTGTTACTTGGTGTAAGTGTGTGTCTGTGTTACTGGGTATCAGTGTATGTCTTTGTTACTTGGTGTAAGTGTGTGTCTGTGTTACTGGGTATCAGTGTCTGTCTTTGTTACTTGGTGTCAGTGTATGTCTTTGTTACTGGGTGTCAGTGCGTGTCTGTGTTACTGGGCATCATTGTATGTCTTTGTTACTTGGTGTCAGTGTATGTCATTGTACTTGGTGTAAGTGGATGTCTTTGTTACTTGGTGTCAGTGTCTGTCTTTGTTACTTGGTGTCAGTGTTTGTCTTTGTTACTGGGTGTCAGTGTATGTCTTTGTTACTTTGTGTCAGTGTATGTCTGCGTTAGTTGATGTAAGTATGTGTCTGTGTTATTGGGTATCAGTGTCTGTCTTTGTTACTTGGTGTCAGTGTATGTCTTTGTTACTTGTTGTCAGTGTATGTCTTTGTTACTCGGTGTAAGTGTATGTCTTTGTTACTTGGTGTCAGTGTATGTCTTTGTTACTTGGTATACGTGTGTGTCTTTGTTACTTGGTGTCAGTGTATGTCTTTGTTACTTGGTGTAAGTGTGTGTCAGTGTTACTGGGTATCATTGTATGTCTTTGTTACTTGGTGTCAGTGTATGTCTTTGTTACTCGGTGTAAGTGTATGTCTTTGTTACTTGGTGTCAGTGTATGTCTTTGTTACTTGGTATAAGTGTGTGTCTTTGTTACTTGGTGTCAGTGTATGTCTTTGTTACTTGGTGTCAGTGTGTGTCTTTGTTACTGGGTATCTTTGTATGTCTTTGTTACTTGGTGTCAGTGTATGTCTTTGTTACTTGGTGTAAGTGTGTGTCTGTGTTACTGGGTATCAGTGTATGTCTTTGTTACTTGGTGTAAGTGTGTGTCTGTGTTACTGGGTATCAGTATCTGTCTTTGTTACTTGGTGTCAGTGTATGTCTTTGTTACTGGGTGTCAGTGCGTGTCTGTGTTACTGGGTATCATTGTATGTCTTTGTTACTTGTTGTCAGTGTATGTCATTGTACTTGGTGTAAGTGGATGTCTTTGTTACTTGGTGTCAGTGTCTGTCTTTGTTACTTGCTGTCAGTGTTTGTCTTTGTTACTGGGTGTCAGTGTATGTCTGCGTTAGTTGGTGTAAGTATGTGTCTGTGTTATTGGGTATCAGTGTCTGTCTTTGTTACTTGGTGTCAGTGTATGTCTTTGTACTTGGTGTAATTGGATGTCTTTGTTATTTGGTGTCAGTGTATGTCTTTGTTACTTGCTGTAAGTGTATGTATGTGTCAGTTGGTCTCCGTGTGTGTCTGTGTTATTGGGTATCAGTGTATGTCTTTGTTACTTGGTGTAAGTGTGTGTCAGTGTTACTGGGTATCAGTGTATGTCTTTGTTACTTGGTGTCAGTGTATGTCTTTGTTACACGGTGTAAGTGTGTGTCTGTGTTACTGGGTATCAGTGTATGTCTTTGTTCATTGGTGTCAGTGTATGTCTTTGTTACTTGGTGTCAGTGTATTTCTTTGTTACTTGGTGTAGGTGTGTGTCTGTGTTACTGGGTATCAGTGTATGTCTTTGTTACTCGGTGTAAGTGTATGTCTTTGTTACCTGGTGTCAGTGTATGTCTTTGTTACTTGGTGTCAGTGTGTGTCTTTGTTACTGGGTGTCAGTGCATGTCTTTGTTACTTTGTGTCAGTGTATGTCTGCGTTAGTTGGTGTAAGTATGTGTCTGTGTTACTGGGTATCAGTGTATGTCTTTGTTACTTGGTGTCAGTGTGTGTCTTTGTTACTGGGTGTCAGTGTATGTCTTTGTTACTGGGTGTCAGTGTATGTCTGTGTTAGTTGGTGTAAGTGTGTGTCTGTGTTACTGGGTATCTTTGTAAGTCTTTGTTACTTGGTGTCAGTGTATGTTTTTGTTACTTGGTGTAAGTGTGTGTCTGTGTTACTGGGTATCAGTGTATGTCTTTGTTACTTGGTGTAAGTGTGTGTCTGTGTTACTGGGTATCAGTGTCTGTCTTTGTTACTTGGTGTCAGTGTATGTCATTGTTACTGGGTCTCAGTGCGTGTCTGTGTTAGTGGGTATCATTGTATGTCTTTGTTACTTGGTGTCAGTGTCTGTCTTTGCTACTTGGTGTCAGTGTTTCTCTGTGTTACTGGGTGTCAGTGTGTATCTGTGTTCCTGGGTGCCAGTGTATGTCTTTGTTACTTGGTGTCAGTGTATGTCTGTGTTACTTGGTGTAAGTGTGTGTCTGTGTTACTGGGTATAAGTGTATGTCTTTGTTACTTGGTGTCAGTGTATGTCTTTGTTACCTGGAGTAAGTGTATGTCTTTGTTACTTGATGTCAGTGTATGTGTTTGTTACTTGGTGTAAGTGTGTGTCTGTGTTACTGGGTATCAGTGTATGTCTCTGTTCATTGGTGTCAGTGTGTGTCTGTGTTACTGGGTATCAGTGTATGTCTTTGTTACTCGATGTAAGTGTATGTCTCTGTTACTTGGTGTCAGTGTATGTCTTTGTTACTTGGTATCAGTGTGTGTCTTTGTTACTGGGTGTCTGTGTATGTCTTTGTTACTTTGTGTCAGTGTATGTCTGCGTTAGTTGGTGTAAGTATGTGTCTGTGTTATTGGGTTTCAGTGTCTGTCTTTGTTACTTGGTGTCAGTGTATGCCTTTGTACTTGGTGTAAGTGGATGTCTTTGTTATTTGGTGTCATTGTATGTCTTTGTTACTTGGTGTCAGTGTATTTCTTTGTTACTCGGTGTAAGTGTATGTCTTTGTTACTTGGTGTCAGTTTATGTCTTTGTTACTTCGTATAAGTGTATGTCATTGTACTTGGTGTAAGTGGATGTCTTTGTTATTTGGTGTCAGTGTATGTCTGTGTTACTTGGTGTCAGTGTGTGTCTTTGTTACTTGGTGTCAGTGTTTCTCTGTGTTACTGGGTGTCAGTGTGTATCTGTGTTCCTGGGTGTCAGTATATGTCTTTGTTACTTGGTGTCAGTATATGTCTGTGTTACTTGGTGTACGTGTGTGTCTGTGTTACTGGGTATCAGTGTATGTCTTTGTTACTTGGTGTAAGTGTGTGTCTGTGTTACTGGGTATCAGTGCATGTCTTTGTTACTTGCTGTCAGTGTATGTCTTTGTTACTTGGTGTTAGTGTATGTCTTTGTTACTTGGTGTCAGTGTATGTCTTTGTAACTTGGTGTGAGTGTCTGTCTGTGTTACTGGGTATTCGTGTCTGTCTTTGTTACTTGGTGTCAGTGTATGTCTTTGTACTTGGTGTAAGTGGGTGTCTGTGTTACTGGGTATCAGTGACTGTCTTTGTTACTTGGTGTCCGTGTACGTCTTTGTTACTGGGAGTCAGTGCGGGTCTTTGTTACTGGATATAATTGTATGTCTTTGTTATTTGGTGTCAGTGTATGTCTGTGTCACTTGGTGTCAGTGTGTGTCTTTGTTACTTGGTGCCAGTGTTTCTCTGTGTTACTGGGTGTCAGTGTTTATCTGTGTTCCTGGGTGTCAGTATATGTCTTTGTTACTTGGTGTCAGTGTATGTCTGTGTTACTTGGTGTAAGTGTATGTCTTTGTTACTTTGTATCATTGAATGTCTTTGTTACTTGGTGTCAGTGTATGTCTTTGTACTCGGTGTAAGTGGATGTCTTTGTTACTTGGTGTCACTGTATGTCTGTGTTACTTGGTGTCAGTGTCTGTCTTTGTTACTTGGTGTCAGTGTTTCTCTGTGTTACTCGGTGTCAGTGTGTATCTGTGTTCCTGGGTGTCAGTGTATGCCTTTGTTACTTGGTGTCAGTGTATGTCTGCGTTACTTGGTGTAAGTGTGTATCTGTGTTACTGGGTATCAGTGTCTGTCTTTGTTACTTGGTATCATTGTATGTCTTTGTTACTTGGTGTCAGTGTATGTCATTGTACTTGGTGAAAGTGGATATCTTTGTTACTTGGTGTCAGTGTCTGTCTTTGTTTCTTGGTGTCAGGGTATGTCTTTGTTACTTGGTGTCAGTGTGTGTCTGTGTCACTGTGTATCAGTGTATGTCTTTGTGACTTGGTGTCAGTGAATGTCTTTGTTACTGGGTGTCAGTGTATGTCTTTGTGATTTGTTGTCAGTGTGTGTCTCTGTTAGTCTTTGTTACTTGGTGTCAGTTTCTGTCTGTGTATGTCTTTGTTACTGTGTGCCAGTGTATGTCTTTGTTACTTGGTTTAATTGTATGTCTTTGTTACTTGGTATCAGTGTATGTCTTTGTGACTTGGTGACAGTGTACGTCTCTGTTTCTTGGTGTAAGTGTGTGTCTGTGTTACTGGGTATCAGTGTATGTCTTTGTTACTTGGTGTAAGTGTGTGTCTGTGTTACTGGGTATCATTGCATGTCTTTGTTACATGGTGTCAGTGCATGTCTGTGTTACTGGGTATCAGTGTATGTCTTTGTGATTTGTTGTCAGTGTGTGTCTCTGTTAGTCTTTGTTACTTGGTGTCATTGTCTGTCTGTGTTACTTGGTGTAAGTGTGTGTCTTTGTTACTTGGTGTAATTGTATGTCTGTGTTACTTGGTGTAAGTGTGTGTCTTTGTTACTTGGTGTAATTGTATGTCTTTGTTACTGTGTGGCAGTGTTTCTCTATGTTACTGGGTGTCAGTGTGTGTTTGTTTGTGTTACTGGGTTTCAGTGTGTGTCTGTGTTACTTGGTGTAAGTGCATGTCGTTGTTTCTTGGTGTCAGTGGATGTCTTTGTTACTTGGTGTCAGTGTTTGTCTTTGTTACTTGGTGTAAGTGTGTGTCAGTGTTACTGGGTTAACAGTGTATGTCTTTGTTGCTTGGTGTCAGTGTATGTCTGTGTTACTTGGTGTAATTGTATGTCTTTGTTACTTGGTATCAGTGTATGTCTTGGTGACTTGGTGTAAGTGTGTCTGTGTTACTGTGTATCAGTGTATGTCTTTGTTACTTGGTGTAAGTGTGTGTCTGTGTTACTGGGTATCAGTGCATGTCTTTGTTACAAGGTGTCAGTGTATGTCTGTGTTACTTGGTGTAAGTGTGTGTCTTTGTTACTTGGTGTAATTGTATGTCTTTGTTACTTGGTGTCAGTGTATGTCTTTTTTACTTGGTGTAAGTGTGTGTCTGTGTTACTGGGTATCAGTGTATGTCTTTGTTACTTGGTGTCAATGTATGTCTTTGTGACTTGGTGTCAGTGTATGTCTTTGTTACTTGGTGTCAGTGTATGTCTGTGTTACTTGGTGTAAGTGTGTGTCTTTGTTACTTGGTGTAAGTGTGTGTCTGTGTTACTGGTTATCAGTGTATGTCTTTGTAACTTGGTATCACTGTATGTCGTTGTTACTTGGTGTATGTGTGTGTCTGTGTTACTGGGTGTCAGTGTATGTCTGTGTTGCTTGGTGTAAGTGTGTGTCTGTTACTTGGTGTAATTGTATGTCATTGTTACTTGGTGTCAGTGTATGTCTTTGTTACTTGGTGTCAGTGCATGTCTGTGTTACTGGGTATCAGTGCATGTCTGTGTTACTGGGTATCAGTGCATGTCTTTGTTACATGGTGTCAGTGTATGTCTGTGTTACTTGGTGTAAGTGTGTGTCTTTGTTACTTGGTGTAATTGTATGTCATTGTTACTTAGTGTCAGTGTATGTCTTTGTTACTTGGTGTCAGTGTCTGTCTGTGTATGTCTTTGTTACTGTGTGTCAGTGTTTCTCTATGTTACTTGGTGTCAGTGTTTGTCTTTGTTACTTGGTGCAAGTGTGTGTCTGTGTTACTGGGTATCAGTGTCTGTCTTTGTTACTTGGTGTAAGTGTGTGTCTGTGTTACTGGTTATCAGTGTATGTCTTTGTAACTTGGTATCACTGTATGTCGTTGTTACTTGGTGTATGTGTGTGTCTGTGTTACTGGGTGTCAGTGTATGTCTGTGTTGCTTGGTGTAAGTGTGTGTCTGTTACTTGGTGTAATTGTATGTCATTGTTACTTGGTGTCAGTGTATGTCTTTGTTACTTGGTGTCAGTGCATGTCTGTGTTACTGGGTATCAGTGCATGTCTGTGTTACTGGGTATCAGTGCATGTCTGTGTTACTGGGTATCAGTGTATGTCTGTGTTACTTGGTGTAAGTGTGTGTCTTTGTTACTTGGTGTAATTGTATGTCATTGTTACTTAGTGTCAGTGTATGTCTTTGTTACTTGGTGTCAGTGTCTGTCTGTGTATGTCTTTGTTACTGTGTGTCAGTGTTTCTCTATGTTACTTGGTGTCAGTGTTTGTCTTTGTTACTTGGTGCAAGTGTGTGTCTGTGTTACTGGGTATCAGTGTATGTCTTTGTTACTTGGTGTAAGTGTATGTCTGTGTTACTTTGTGTAAGTGTATGTCATTGTTACTTGGTGTCAGTATTTGTCTTTGTTACTTTGTGGAAGTGTGTGTCTGTGTTACTGTGTATCAGTGTATGTCTTTGTGACTTGTTGTCAGTGTATGTCTTTGTTACTGGGTGTCAGTGTATGTCTTTGTGATTTGTTGTCAGTGTGTGTCTCTGTTAGTCTTTGTTACTTTGTGTCAGTGTCTGTCTGTGTATGTCTTTGTTACTGTGTGTCAGTGTTTCTCTATGTTACTGGGTGTCAGTGTGTGTTTGTGTTACTGGGTATCAGTGTATGTCTTTGTTCATTGGTGTCAGTGTATGTCTGTGTTACTGGGTGTCATTGTATGTCCTTGTTACTAGGTGTCAGTGCGTGTCTTTGTTACTGGGTGTCAGTGCATGTCTTTGTTACTGGGTATCAGTGTATGTCTTTGTGACTTGGTGTAAGTGTGTGTCTGTGTTACTGGTTATCAGTGCCTGTCTTTGTTGCTTGGTGTCAGTGTATGTCTTTGTTACTTTGTGTAAGTGTGTGTCTGTGTTACTGGGTATCAGTGTATGTCTTTGTTAATTGGTGTCAGTGTATGTCTTTGTTACTTGGTGGAAGTGTGTGTCTGTGTTACTGGGTATCAGTGTCTGTCTTTGTTACTTGCTGTAAGTGTATGTATGTGTCAGTTGGTGTCCGTGTGTGTCTGTGTTATTGGGTATCAGTGTATGTCTTTGTTACTTGGTGTAAGTGTGTGTCAGTGTTACTGGGTATCAGTGTATGTCTTTGTTACTAGGTGTCAGTGTATGTCTTTGTTACTCGGTGTAAGTGTATGTCTTTGTTACTTGGTGTCAGTGTATGTCTGTGTTAGTTGGTGTAAGTGTGTGTCTGTGTTACTGGGTATCTTTGTATGTCTTTGTTACTTGGTGTCAGTGTATGTCTTTGTTACTTGGTGTAAGTGTGTGTCTGTGTTACTGGGTATCAGTGTATGTCTTTGTAACGTGGTGTTAGTGTGTGTCTGTGTTACTGGGTATCAGTGTCTGTCTTTGTTACTTGGTGTCAGTGTATGTCTTTGTTACTGGGTGTCAGTGCGTGTCTGTGTTACTGGGTATCATTGTATGTCTTTGTTACTTGGTGTCAGTGTATGTCATTGTACTTGGTGTAAGTGGATGTCTTTGTTACTTGGTGTCAGTGTCTGTCTTTGTTACTTGGTGTCAGTGTTTGTCTTTGTTACTGGGTGTCAGTGTATGTCTTTGTTACTTTGTGTCAGTGTATGTCTGCGATAGTTGGTGTAAGTATGTGTCTGTGTTATTGGGTATCAGTGTCTGTCTTTGTTACTTGGAGTCAGTGTATGTCTTTGTTACTTGGTGTCAGTGTATGTCTTTGTTACTTGGTGTCAGTGTATGTCTGTGTTACTTGGTGTAAGTGTGTGTCTTTGTTACTTGGTGTAAGTGTGTGTCTGTGTTACTGGGCATCAGTGTATGTCTTTGTAACTTGGTATCACTGTATGTCGTTGTTACTTGGTGTATGTGTGTGTCTGTGTTACTGTGTGTCAGTGTATGTCTGTGTTGCTTGGTGTAAGTGTGTGTCTGTTACTTGGTGTAATTGTATGTCATTGTTACTTGGTGTCAGTGTATGTCTTTGTTACTTGGTGTCAGTGTATGTCTTTGTTACTTGGTGTCAGTGCATGTCTGTGTTACTGGGTATCAGTGCATGTCTGTGTTACTGGGTATCAGTGCATGTCTTTGTTACATGGTGTCAGTGTATGTCTGTGTTACTTGGTGTAAGTGTGTGTCTTTGTTACTTGGTGTAATTGTATGTCATTGTTACTTGGTGTCAGTGTATGTCTTTGTTACTTGGTGTCAGTGTCTGTCTGTGTATGTCTTTGTTACTGTGTGTCAGTGTTTCTTTATGTTACTTGGTGTCAGTGTTTGTCTTTGTTACTTGGTGTCAGTGTATGTCTTTGTTACTTGGTGTCAGTGCATGTCTGTGTTACTGGGTATCAGTGCATGTCTGTGTTACTGGGTATCAGTGCATGACTTTGTTACATGGTGTTAGTGTATGTCTGTGTTGCTTGGTGTAAGTGTGTGTCTGTGTTACTGGGTATCAGTGTATGTCTTTGTTACTTGGTGTTAGTGTATGTCTGTGTTGCTTGGTGTAAGTTTGTGTCTGTTACTTGGTGTAAGTGTATGTCTTTGTTACTTGGTGTAAGTGTATGTCTGTGTTACTTTGTGTAAGTGTATGTCATTGTTACTTGGTGTCAGTATTTGTCTTTGTTACTTTGTGGAAGTGTGTGTCTGTGTTACTGTGTATCAGTGTATGTCATTGTGACTTGGTGTCAGTTTATGTCTTTGTTACTGGGTGTCAGTGTATGTCTTTGTGATTTGTTGTCAGTGTGTGTCTCTGTTAGTCTTTGTTACTTGGTGTCAGTGTCTGTCTGTGTATGTCTTTGTTACTGTGTGTCAGTGTTTCTCTATGTTACTGGGTGTCAGTGTGTGTTTGTGTTACTGGGTATCAGTGTATGTCTTTGTTCATTGGTGTCAGTGTATGTCTTTGTTACTTGGTGTCAGTGTATGTCTGTGTTACTGGGTGTCAGTGTATGTCCTTGTTACTAGGTGTCAGTGTGTGTCTTTGTTACTGGGTGTCAGTGCATGTCTTTGTTACTGGGTATCAGTGTATGTCTTTGTTACTTTGTGTAAGTGTGTGTCTGTGTTACTGGGTATCAGTGTATGTCTTTGTTAATTGGTGTCAGTGTATGTCTTTGTTACTTGGTGGAAGTGTGTGTCTGTGTTACTGGGTATCAGTGTCTGTCTTTGTTACTTGCTGTAAGTGTATGTATGTGTCAGTTGGTGTCCGTGTGTGTCTGTGTTATTGGGTATCAGTGTATGTCTTTGTTACTTGGTGTAAGTGTGTGTCAGTGTTACTGGGTATCAGTGTATGTCTTTGTTACTTGGTGTCAGTGTACGTCTTTGTTACTCGGTGTAAGTGTATGTCTTTGTTACTTGGTGTCAGTGTATGTCTTTGTTACTTGGTATAAGTGTGTGTCTTTGTTACTTGGTGTCAGTGTATGTCTTTGTTACTTGGTGTCAGTGTGTGTCTTTGTTACTTTGTGTCAGTGTATGTCTGTGTTAGTTTGTGCAAGTGTGTGTCTGTGTTACTGGGTATCTTTGTATGTCTTTGTTACTTGGTGTCAGTGTATGTCTTTGTTACTTGGTGTAAGTGTGTGTCTGTGTTACTGGGTATCAGTGTATGTCTTTGTTACTTGGTGTAAGTGTGTGTCTGTGTTACTGGGTATCAGTGTATGTCCTTGTTACTAGGTGTCAGTGTGAGTCTTTGTTAATTGGTGTCCTTGTATGTCTTTGTTACTGGGTGTCAGTGCGTGTCTGTGTTACTGGGTATCATTGTATGTCTTTGTTACTTGGTGTCAGTGTATGTCATTGTACTTGGTGTAAGTGTATGTCTTTGTTACTTGGTGTCTGTGTCTGTCTTTGTTACTTGGTGTCAGTGTTTGTCTTTGTTACTGGGTGTCAGTGTATGTCTTTGTTACTTTGTGCCAGTGTATGTCTGCGTTAGTTGGTGTAAGTATGTGTCTGTGTTATTGGGTATCAGTGTCTGTCTTTGTTACTTGGTGTCAGTGTATGTCTTTGTTACTTGGTGTCAGTGTGTGTCTTTGTTACTCGGTGTAAGTGTATGTCTTTGTTACTTGGTGTCAGTGTATGTCTTTGTTACTTGGTATAAGTGTGTGTCTTTGTTACTTGGTGTCAGTGTATGTCTTTGTTACTTGGTGTCAGTGTATGTCTTTGTTACTTGGTGTAAGTGTGTGTCAGTGTTACTGGGTATCAGTGTATGTCTTTGTTACTTGGTGTCAGTGTATGTCTTTGTTACTCGGTGTAAGTGTATGTCTTTGTTACTTGGTGTCAGTGTATGTCTTTGTTACTTGGTATAAGTGTGTGTCTTTGTTACTTGGTGTCAGTGTATGTCTTTGTTACTTGGTTTCAGTGTGTGTCTTTGTTACTGGGTATCTTTGTATGTCTTTGTTACTTGGTGTCAGTGTATGTCTTTGTTACTTGGTGTAAGTGTGTGTCTGTGTTACTGGTTATCAGTGTATGTCTTTTTTACTTGGTGTAAGTGTGTGTCTGTGTTACTGGGTATCAGTGTCTGTCTTTGTTACTTGGTGTCAGTGTATGTCTTTGTTACTGGGTGTCAGTGCTTGTCTGTGTTACTGGGTATCATTGTATGTCTTTGTTACTTGGTGTCAGTGTATGTCATTGTACTTGGTGTAAGTGGATGTCTTTGTTACTTGGTGTCAGTGTCTGTCTTTGTTACTTGGTGTCAGTGTCTGTCTTTGTTACTTGGTGTCAGTGTATGTCTTTGTACTTGGTGTAAGTGGATGTCTTTGTTATTTGGTGTCAGTGTATGTCTTTGTTACTTGCTGTAAGTGTATGCATGTGTCAGTTGGTGTCCGTGTGTGTCTGTGTTATTGGGTATCAGTGTATGTCTTTGTTACTTGGTGTAAGTGTGTGTCAGTGTTACTGGGTATCAGTGTATGTCTTTGTTACTTGGTGTCAGTGTATGTCTTTGTTACTTGGTGTAAGTGTGTGTCTGTGTTACTGGGTATCAGTGTCTGTCTTTGTTACTTGGTGTCAGTGTATGTCTTTGTTACTGGGTGTCAGTGCTTGTCTGTGTTACTGGGTATCATTGTATGTCTTTGTTACTTGGTGTCAGTGTATGTCATTGTACTTGGTGTAAGTGGATGTCTTTGTTACTTGGTGTCAGTGTCTGTCTTTGTTACTTGGTGTCAGTGTCTGTCTTTGTTACTTGGTGTCAGTGTATGTCTTTGTACTTGGTGTAAGTGGATGTCTTTGTTATTTGGTGTCAGTGTATGTCTTTGTTACTTGCAGTAAGTGTATGCATGTGTCAGTTGGTGTCCGTGTGTGTCTGTGTTATTGGGTATCAGTGTATGTCTTTGTTACTTGGTGTAAGTGTGTGTCAGTGTTACTGGGTATCAGTGTATGTCTTTGTTACTTGGTGTCAGTGTATGTCTTTGTTACTCGGTGTAAGTGTATGTCTTTGTTACTTGGTGTCAGTGTATGTCTTTGTTACTTGGTATAAGTGTGTGTCTTTGTTACTTGGTGGCAGTGTATGTCTTTGTTACTTGGTGTCAGTGTATGTCTTTGTTACTTAGTGTAAGTGTGTGTCTGTGTTACTGTGTATCAGTGTATGTCTTTGTGACTTGGTGTCAGTGTGTGTCTTTGTTACTGGGTATCAGTGTATGTCTTTGTTACTCGGTGTAAGTGTATGTCTTTGTTACTTGGTGTCAGTGTATGTCTTTGTTACTTGGTACCAGTGTGTGTCTTTGTTACTGGGTGTCAGTGCATGTCTTTGTTACTTTGTGTCAGTGTATGTCTGCGTTAGTTGGTGTAAGTATGTGTCTGTGTTACTGGGTATCAGTGTATGTCTTTGTTACTTGGTGTCAGTGTGTGTCTTTGTTACTGGGTGTCAGTGTATGTCTTTGTTACTGGGTGTCAGTGTATGTCTGTGTTAGTTGGTGTAAGTGTGTGTCTGTGTTACTGGGTATCTTTGTATGTCTTTGTTACTTGGTGTCAGTGTATGTTTTTGTTACTTGGTGTAAGTGTGTGTCTGTGTTACTGGGTATCAGTGTATGTCTTTGTTACTTGGTGTAAGTGTGTGTCTGTGTTGCTGGGTATCAGTGTCTGTCTTTGTTACTTGGTGTCAGTGTATGTCATTGTTACTGGGTCTCAGTGCGTGTCTGTGTTAGTGGGTATCATTGTCTGTCTTTGTTACTTGGTGTCAGTGTCTGTCTTTGCTACTTGGTGTCAGTGTTTCTCTGTGTTACTGGGTGTCAGTGTGTATCTGTGTTCCTGGGTGCCAGTGTATGTCTTTGTTACTTGGTGTCAGTGTATGTCTGTGTTACTTGGTGTAAGTGTGTGTCTGTGTTACTGGGTATAAGTGTATGTCTTTGTTACTTGGTGTCAGTGTATGTCTTTGTTACTTGGTGTAAGTGTGTGTCTGTGTTACTGGGTATCAGTGTATGTCTTTGTTACTTGGTGTAAGTGTGTGTCTGTGTTACTGGGTATCAGTGTCTGTCTTTGTTACTTGGTGTCAGTGTATGTCTTTGTTACTGGGTGTCAGTGCTTGTCTGTGTTACTGGGTATCATTGTATGTCTTTGTTACTTGGTGTCAGTGTATGTCATTGTACTTGGTGTAAGTGGATGTCTTTGTTACTTGGTGTCAGTGTCTGTCTTTGTTACTTGGTGTCAGTGTCTGTCTTTGTTACTTGGTGTCAGTGTATGTCTTTGTACTTGGTGTAAGTGGATGTCTTTGTTATTTGGTGTCAGTGTATGTCTTTGTTACTTGCTGTAAGTGTATGCATGTGTCAGTTGGTGTCCGTGTGTGTCTGTGTTATTGGGTATCAGTGTATGTCTTTGTTACTTGGTGTAAGTGTGTGTCAGTGTTACTGGGTATCAGTGTATGTCTTTGTTACTTGGTGTCAGTGTATGTCTTTGTTACTTGGTGTAAGTGTGTGTCTGTGTTACTGGGTATCAGTGTATGTCTTTGTTACTTGGTGTCAGTGTATGTCTTTGTTACTGGGTGTCAGTGCTTGTCTGTGTTACTGGGTATCATTGTATGTCTTTGTTACTTGGTGTCAGTGTATGTCATTGTACTTGGTGTAAGTGGATGTCTTTGTTACTTGGTGTCAGTGTCTGTCTTTGTTACTTGGTGTCAGTGTCTGTCTTTGTTACTTGGTGTCAGTGTATGTCTTTGTACTTGGTGTAAGTGGATGTCTTTGTTATTTGGTGTCAGTGTATGTCTTTGTTACTTGCAGTAAGTGTATGCATGTGTCAGTTGGTGTCCGTGTGTGTCTGTGTTATTGGGTATCAGTGTATGTCTTTGTTACTTGGTGTAAGTGTGTGTCAGTGTTACTGGGTATCAGTGTATGTCTTTGTTACTTGGTGTCAGTGTGTGTCTTTGTTACTGGGTGTCAGTGTATGTCTTTGTTACTGGGTGTCAGTGTATGTCTGTGTTAGTTGGTGTAAGTGTGTGTCTGTGTTACTGGGTATCTTTGTATGTCTTTGTTACTTGGTGTCAGTGTATGTTTTTGTTACTTGGTGTAAGTGTGTGTCTGTGTTACTGGGTATCAGTGTATGTCTTTGTTACTTGGTGTAAGTGTATGTCTTTGTTACTTGGTGTCAGTGTATGTCTTTGTTACTTGGTACCAGTGTGTGTCTTTGTTACTGGGTGTCAGTGCATGTCTTTGTTACTTTGTGTCAGTGTATGTCTGCGTTAGTTGGTGTAAGTATGTGTCTGTGTTACTGGGTATCAGTGTATGTCTTTGTTACTTGGTGTCAGTGTGTGTCTTTGTTACTGGGTGTCAGTGTATGTCTTTGTTACTGGGTGTCAGTGTATGTTTTTGTTACTTGGTGTAAGTGTGTGTCTGTGTTACTGGGTATCAGTGTATGTCTTTGTTACTTGGTGTAAGTGTTGTCTGTGTTGCTGGGTATCAGTGTCTGTCTTTGTTACTTGGTGTCAGTGTATGTCATTGTTACTGGGTCTCAGTGCGTGTCTGTGTTAGTGGGTATCATTGTCTGTCTTTGTTACTTGGTGTCAGTGTCTGTCTTTGCTACTTGGTGTCAGTGTTTCTCTGTGTTACTGGGTGTCAGTGTGTATCTGTGTTCCTGGGTGCCAGTGTATGTCTTTGTTACTTGGTGTCAGTGTATGTCTGTGTTACTTGGTGTAAGTGTGTGTCTGTGTTACTGGGTATAAGTGTATGTCTTTGTTACTTGGTGTCAGTGTATGTCTTTGTTACCTGGAGTAAGTGTATGTCTTTGTTACTGGGTGTTAGTGCATGTCTTTGTTACTTTGTGTCAGTGTATGTCTGCGTTAGTTGGTGTAAGTATGTGTCTGTGTTACTGGGTATCAGTGTATGTCTTTGTTACTTGGTGTCAGTGTGTGTCTTTGTTACTGGGTGTCAGTGTATGTCTTTGTTACTGGGTGTCAGTGTATGTTTTTGTTACTTGGTGTAAGTGTGTGTCTGTGTTACTGGGTATCAGTGTATGTCTTTGTTACTTGGTGTAAGTGTGTGTCTGTGTTGCTGGGTATCAGTGTCTGTCTTTGTTACTTGGTGTCAGTGTATGTCATTGTTACTGGGTCTCAGTGCGTGTCTGTGTTAGTGGGTATCATTGTCTGTCTTTGTTACTTGGTGTCAGTGTCTGTCTTTGCTACTTGGTGTCAGTGTTTCTCTGTGTTACTGGGTGTCAGTGTGTATCTGTGTTCCTGGGTGCCAGTGTATGTCTTTGTTACTTGGTGTCAGTGTATGTCTGTGTTACTTGGTGTAAGTGTGTGTCTGTGTTACTGGGTATAAGTGTATGTCTTTGTTACTTGGTATAAGTGTGTGTCTTTGTTACTTGGTGTCAGTGTATGTCTTTGTTACTTGGTGTCAGTGTATGTCTTTGTTACTTAGTGTAAGTGTGTCTCTGTGTTACTGTGTATCAGTGTATGTCTTTGTGACTTGGTGTCAGTGTGTGTCTTTGTTACTGGGTATCAGTGTATGTCTTTGTTACTCGGTGTAAGTGTATGTCTTTGTTACTTGGTGTCAGTGTATGTCTTTGTTACTTGGTACCAGTGTGTGTCTTTGTTACTGGGTGTCAGTGCATGTCTTTGTTACTTTGTGTCAGTGTATGTCTGCGTTAGTTGGTGTAAGTATGTGTCTGTGTTACTGGGTATCAGTGTATGTCTTTGTTACTTGGTGTCAGTGTGTGTCTTTGTTACTGGGTGTCAGTGTATGTCTTTGTTACTGGGTGTCAGTGTATGTCTGTGTTAGTTGGTGTAAGTGTGTGTCTGTGTTACTGGGTATCTTTGTATGTCTTTGTTACTTGGTGTCAGTGTATGTTTTTGTTACTTGGTGTAAGTGTGTGTCTGTGTTACTGGGTATCAGTGTATGTCTTTGTTACTTGGTGTAAGTGTATGTCTTTGTTACTTGGTGTCAGTGTATGTCTTTGTTACTTGGTACCAGTGCGTGTCTTTGTTACTGGGTGTCAGTGCATGTCTTTGTTACTTTGTGTCAGTGTATGTCTGCGTTAGTTGGTGTAAGTATGTGTCTGTGTTACTGGGTATCAGTGTATGTCTTTGTTACTTGGTGTCAGTGTGTGTCTTTGTTACTGGGTGTCAGTGTATGTCTTTGTTACTGGGTGTCAGTGTATGTTTTTGTTACTTGGTGTAAGTGTGTGTCTGTGTTACTGGGTATCAGTGTATGTCTTTGTTACTTGGTGTAAGTGTGTGTCTGTGTTGCTGGGTATCAGTGTCTGTCTTTGTTACTTGGTGTCAGTGTATGTCATTGTTACTGGGTCTCAGTGCGTGTCTGTGTTAGTGGGTATCATTGTCTGTCTTTGTTACTTGGTGTCAGTGTCTGTCTTTGCTACTTGGTGTCAGTGTTTCTCTGTGTTACTGGGTGTCAGTGTGTATCTGTGTTCCTGGGTGCCAGTGTATGTCTTTGTTACTTGGTGTCAGTGTATGTCTGTGTTACTTGGTGTAAGTGTGTGTCTGTGTTACTGGGTATAGGTGTATGTCTTTGTTACTTGGTGTCAGTGTATGTCTTTGTTACCTGGAGTAAGTGTATGTCTTTGTTACTTGGTGTCAGTGTGTGTCTTTGTTACTCGGTGTAAGTGTATGTCTTTGTTACTTGGTGTCAGTGTATGTCTTTGTTACTTGGTGTCAGTGTATGTCTTTGTTACTTGGTGTAAGTGTGTGTCAGTGTTACTGGGTATCAGTGTATGTCTTTGTTACTTGGTGTCAGTGTATGTCTTTGTTACTCGGTGTAAGTGTATGTCTTTGTTACTTGGTGTCAGTGTATGTCTTTGTTACTTGGTATAAGTGTGTGTCTTTGTTTCTTGGTGTCAGTGTATGTCTTTGTTACTTGGTGTCAGTGTGTGTCTTTGTTACTGGGTATCTTTGTATGTCTTTGTTACTTGGTGTCAGTGTATGTCTTTGTTACTTGGTGTAAGTGTGTGTCTGTGTTACTGGGTATCAGTGTATGTCTTTGTTACTTGGTGTAAGTGTGTGTCTGTGTTACTGGGTATCAGTGTCTGTCTTTGTTACTTGGTGTCAGTGTATGTCTTTGTTACTGGGTGTCAGTGCTTGTCTGTGTTACTGGGTATCATTGTATGTCTTTGTTACTTGGTGTCAGTGTATGTCATTGTACTTGGTGTTAATGGATGTCTTTGTTACTTGGTGTCAGTGTCTGTCTTTGTTACTTGGTGTCAGTGTCTGTCTTTGTTACTTGGTGTCAGTGTATGTCTTTGTACTTGGTGTAAGTGGATGTCTTTGTTATTTGGTGTCAGTGTATGTCTTTGTTACTTGCTGTAAGTGTATGCATGTGTCAGTTGGTGTCCGTGTGTGTCTGTGTTATTGGGTATCAGTGTATGTCTTTGTTACTTGGTGTAAGTGTGTGTCAGTGTTACTGGGTATCAGGGTATGTCTTTGTTACTTGGTGTCAGTGTATGTCTTTGTTACTCGGTGTAAGTGTATGTCTTTGTTACTTGGTGTCAGTGTATGTCTTTGTTACTTGGTATAAGTGTGTGTCTTTGTTACTTGGTGTCAGTGTATGTCTTTGTTACTTGGTGTCAGTGTATGTCTTTGTTACTTAGTGTAACTGTGTGTCTGTGTTACTGTGTATCAGTGTATGTCTTTGTGACTTGGTGTCAGTGTGTGTCTTTGTTACTGGGTGTCAGTGTATGTCTTTGTTACTGGGTGTCAGTGTATCTCTTTGTTACTTTGTGTCAGTGTATGTCTGTGTTACTGGGTATCTTTGTATGTCTTTGTTACTTGGTGTCAGTGTATGTCTTTGTTACTTGGTGTAAGTGTGTGTCTGTGTTACTGGGTATCAGTGTATGTCTTTGTTACTTGGTGTAAGTGTCTGTCTGTGTTACTGGTATCAGTGTCTGTCTTTGTTACTTGGTGTCAGTGTATGTCATTGTTACTGGGTCTCAGTGCGTGTCTGTGTTACTGGGTATCATGGTATGTCTTTGTTACTTGGTGTCAGTGTATGTCTTTGTACTTGGTGTAAGTGGATGTCTTTGTTACTTGGTGTCAGTGTCTGTCTTTGCTACTTGGTGTCAGTGTGTGTCTGTGTTACTGGGTATCAGTATCTGTCTTTGTTACTTGGTGTCAGTGTATGTCATTGTTACTGGGTGTCAGTGTGTATCTGTGTTCCTGGGTGCCAGTGTATGTCTTTGTTACTTGGTGTCACTGTATGTCTGTGTTACTTGGTGTAAGTGTGTGTCTGTGTTACTGGGTATAACTGTATGTCTTTGTTACTTGGTGTCAGTGTATGTCTTTGTTACCTGGAGTAAGTGTATGTCTTTGTTACTTGATGTCAGTGTATGTGTTTGTTACTTGGTGTAAGTGTGTGTCTGTGTTACTGGTATCAGTGTATGTCTTTGTTCATTGGTGTCAGTGTATGTCTTTGTTACTTGGTGTCAGTGTATGTCTTTGTTACTTGGTGTAGGTGTGTGTCTGTGTTACTGGGTATCAGTGTATGTCTTTGTTACTCGGTGTAAGTGTATGTCTTTGTTACTTGGTATCAGTGTGTGTCTTTGTTACTGGGTGTCAGTGTATGTCTTTGTTACTTTGTGTCAGTGTATGTCTTTGTACTTGGTGTAAGTGGATGTCTTTGTTATTTGGTGTCATTGTATGTCTTTGTTACTTGGTGTCAGTGTGTTTCTTTGTTACTCGGTGTAAGTGTATGTCTTTGTTACTTGGTGTCAGTGTATGTCTTTGTTACTTCGTATAAGTGTATGTCTTTGTACTTGGTGTAAGTGGATGTCTTTGTTATTTGGTGTCAGTATATGTCTGTGTTACTTGGTGTCAGTGTGTTTCTTTGTTACTTGGTGTCAGTGTTTCTCTGTGTTACTGGGTGTCAGTGTGTATCTGTGTTCCTGGGTGTCAGTATATGTCTTTGTTACTTGGTGTCAGTATATGTCTGTGTTACTGGGTATCAGTGTATGTCTTTGTTACTTGGTGTAAGTGTGTGTCTGTGTTACTGGGTATCAGTGCATGTCTTTGTTACTTGGTGTCAGTGTATGTCTTTGTTACTTGGTGTAAGTGTATGTCTTTGTTACTTGGTGTCAGTGTATGTCTTTGTTACTTGGTGTCAGTGTATGTCTTTGTTACTTGGTGTAAGTGTGTGTCTGTGTTACTGGGTATTAGTGTCTGTCTTTGTTACTTGGTGTCAGTGTATGTCTTTGCACTTGGTGTAAGTGGGTGTCTGTGTTACTGGGTATCAGCGTCTGTCTTTGTTACTTCGTGTCCGTGTACGTCTTTGTTACTGGGAGTCAGTGCGGGTCTTTGTTACTGGATATAATTGTATGTCTTTGTTATTTGGTGTCATTGTATGTCTGTGTCACTTGGTGTCAGTGTGTGTCTTTGTTACTTGGTGCCAGTGTTTCTCTGTGTTACTGGGTGTCAGTGTATGTCTTTGTTACTTTGTATCATTGTATGTCTTTGTTACTTGGTGTCAGTGTATGTCTTTGTTACTTGGTGTCAGTGTATGTCTTTGTACTTGGTGTAAGTGGATGTCTTTGTTACTTGGTGTCAGTGTTTCTCTGTGTTACTCGGTGTCAGTGTGTATCTGTGCTACTGGGCATCAGTGTATGTCTTTGTTACTTGGTGTCAGTGTATGTCTTTGTTACTTGGTGTAAGTGTATGTCCTTGTTACTTGGTGACAGTGTATGTCTTTGTTACTTGGTGTAAGTGTGTGTCTGTGTTACTGGGTATCAGTGTATGTCTTTGTTCATTGGTGTCAGTGTATGTCTTTGTTACTTGGTGTCAGTGTATGTCTTTGTTACTTGGTGTAAGTGTGTGTCTGTGTTACTGGGTATCAGTGTATGTCTTTGTTACTTGGTGTCAGTGTGTGTCTTTGTTACTGGGTGTCAGTGTGTGTCTTTGTTACTTGGTGTATGTGTCTGTCTGTGTTACTAGGTATCAGTGTCTGTCTTTGTTACTGGGTGTCTGTGTGTGTCTGTGTTACTTTGTGTAAGTGTGTGTCTGTGTAACTGGGTATCAGTGTATGTCCTTGTTACTCATTGTCAGTGTGTGTCTTTGTTACTGGGTGTCAGTGCATGTCTTTGTTACTGGGTGTCAGTGTATGTCTTTGTGACTTGGTGTAAGTGTGTGTCTGTGTTACTGGGTATCAGTGCCTGTCTTTGTTACTTGGTGTCAGTGTATGTCTTTGTTACTTGGTGCAAGTGTGTGTCTGTGTTACTGGGTATCAGTGGATGTCTTTGTTACTTGGTGTCACTGTATGTCTGTGTTACTTGGTGTCAGTGTCTGTCTTTGTTACTTGGTGTCAGTGTTTCTCTGTGTTACTCGGTGTCAGTCTGTATCTGTGTTCCTGGGTGTCAGTGTATGTCTTTGTTACTTGGTGTCAGTGTATGTCTGTGTCAGTTGGTGTAAGTGTGTGTCTGTGTCATTGGGTATCAGTGTATGTCTTTGTTACTTGGTGTAAGTGTGTGTCTGTGTTACAGGGTATCAATGTATGTGTTTGTTGCTTGGTGTCAGTGTATGTCTTTGTTACTCGTTGTAAGTGTGTGTCTTTCTTACTTGGTGTCAGTGTATGTCTTTGTTACTTGGTGTCAGTGTGTGTCTTCGTTACTGGGTGTCAGTGTATGTCTTTGTTACTTTGTGTCAGTGTATGTCTGCGTTAGTTGGTGTAAGTATGTGTCTGTGTTATAGGGTGTCAGTGCATGTCTTTGTTACTTGGTGTCAGTGTATGTCTTTGTGACTGGGTGTCAGTGCGTGTCTGTGTTACTGGATATAATTGTATGTCTTAGTTACTTGGTGTCAGTGTATGTCTTTGTACTTGGTGTAAGTGGATGTCTTTGATATTTGGTGTCAGCGTATGTCTGTGTTACTTGGTGTCAGTGTGTGTCTTTGTTACTTGGTGTCTGTGTTTCTCTGTTCCTGGGTGTAAGTGTGTGTCTGTGTTACTGGGTATCAGTGTATGTCTTTGTTACTGGGTGTAAGTGTATGTCAGTGTTACTGGGTATCAGGGTATGTCTTTGTTACTTGGTGTCAGTGTATGTCTTTGTTACTCGGTGTAAGTGTATGTCTTTGTTACTTGGTGTCAGTGTATGTCTTTGTTACTTGGTATAAGTGTGTGTCTTTGTTACTTGGTGTCAGTGTATGTCTTTGTTACTTGGTGTCAGTGTATGTCTTTGTTACTTAGTGTAACTGTGTGTCTGTGTTACTGTGTATCAGTGTATGTCTTTGTGACTTGGTGTCAGTGTGTGTCTTTGTTACTGGGTGTCAGTGTATGTCTTTGTTACTGGGTGTCAGTGTATCTCTTTGTTACTTTGTGTCAGTGTATGTCTGTGTTACTGGGTATCTTTGTATGTCTTTGTTACTTGGTGTCAGTGTATGTCTTTGTTACTTGGTGTAAGTGTGTGTCTGTGTTACTGGGTATCAGTGTATGTCTTTGTTACTTGGTGTAAGTGTCTGTCTGTGTTACTGGTATCAGTGTCTGTCTTTGTTACTTGGTGTCAGTGTATGTCATTGTTACTGGGTCTCAGTGCGTGTCTGTGTTACTGGGTATCATGGTATGTCTTTGTTACTTGGTGTCAGTGTATGTCTTTGTACTTGGTGTAAGTGGATGTCTTTGTTACTTGGTGTCAGTGTCTGTCTTTGCTACTTGGTGTCAGTGTGTGTCTGTGTTACTGGGTATCAGTATCTGTCTTTGTTACTTGGTGTCAGTGTATGTCATTGTTACTGGGTGTCAGTGTGTATCTGTGTTCCTGGGTGCCAGTGTATGTCTTTGTTACTTGGTGTCACTGTATGTCTGTGTTACTTGGTGTAAGTGTGTGTCTGTGTTACTGGGTATAACTGTATGTCTTTGTTACTTGGTGTCAGTGTATGTCTTTGTTACCTGGAGTAAGTGTATGTCTTTGTTACTTGATGTCAGTGTATGTGTTTGTTACTTGGTGTAAGTGTGTGTCTGTGTTACTGGTATCAGTGTATGTCTTTGTTCATTGGTGTCAGTGTATGTCTTTGTTACTTGGTGTCAGTGTATGTCTTTGTTACTTGGTGTAGGTGTGTGTCTGTGTTACTGGGTATCAGTGTATGTCTTTGTTACTCGGTGTAAGTGTATGTCTTTGTTACTTGGTATCAGTGTGTGTCTTTGTTACTGGGTGTCAGTGTATGTCTTTGTTACTTTGTGTCAGTGTATGTCTTTGTACTTGGTGTAAGTGGATGTCTTTGTTATTTGGTGTCATTGTATGTCTTTGTTACTTGGTGTCAGTGTGTTTCTTTGTTACTCGGTGTAAGTGTATGTCTTTGTTACTTGGTGTCAGTGTATGTCTTTGTTACTTCGTATAAGTGTATGTCTTTGTACTTGGTGTAAGTGGATGTCTTTGTTATTTGGTGTCAGTATATGTCTGTGTTACTTGGTGTCAGTGTGTTTCTTTGTTACTTGGTGTCAGTGTTTCTCTGTGTTACTGGGTGTCAGTGTGTATCTGTGTTCCTGGGTGTCAGTATATGTCTTTGTTACTTGGTGTCAGTATATGTCTGTGTTACTGGGTATCAGTGTATGTCTTTGTTACTTGGTGTAAGTGTGTGTCTGTGTTACTGGGTATCAGTGCATGTCTTTGTTACTTGGTGTCAGTGTATGTCTTTGTTACTTGGTGTAAGTGTATGTCTTTGTTACTTGGTGTCAGTGTATGTCTTTGTTACTTGGTGTCAGTGTATGTCTTTGTTACTTGGTGTAAGTGTGTGTCTGTGTTACTGGGTATTAGTGTCTGTCTTTGTTACTTGGTGTCAGTGTATGTCTTTGCACTTGGTGTAAGTGGGTGTCTGTGTTACTGGGTATCAGCGTCTGTCTTTGTTACTTCGTGTCCGTGTACGTCTTTGTTACTGGGAGTCAGTGCGGGTCTTTGTTACTGGATATAATTGTATGTCTTTGTTATTTGGTGTCATTGTATGTCTGTGTCACTTGGTGTCAGTGTGTGTCTTTGTTACTTGGTGCCAGTGTTTCTCTGTGTTACTGGGTGTCAGTGTATGTCTTTGTTACTTTGTATCATTGTATGTCTTTGTTACTTGGTGTCAGTGTATGTCTTTGTTACTTGGTGTCAGTGTATGTCTTTGTACTTGGTGTAAGTGGATGTCTTTGTTACTTGGTGTCAGTGTTTCTCTGTGTTACTCGGTGTCAGTGTGTATCTGTGCTACTGGGCATCAGTGTATGTCTTTGTTACTTGGTGTCAGTGTATGTCTTTGTTACTTGGTGTAAGTGTATGTCCTTGTTACTTGGTGACAGTGTATGTCTTTGTTACTTGGTGTAAGTGTGTGTCTGTGTTACTGGGTATCAGTGTATGTCTTTGTTCATTGGTGTCAGTGTATGTCTTTGTTACTTGGTGTCAGTGTATGTCTTTGTTACTTGGTGTAAGTGTGTGTCTGTGTTACTGGGTATCAGTGTATGTCTTTGTTACTTGGTGTCAGTGTGTGTCTTTGTTACTGGGTGTCAGTGTGTGTCTTTGTTACTTGGTGTATGTGTCTGTCTGTGTTACTAGGTATCAGTGTCTGTCTTTGTTACTGGGTGTCTGTGTGTGTCTGTGTTACTTTGTGTAAGTGTGTGTCTGTGTAACTGGGTATCAGTGTATGTCCTTGTTACTCATTGTCAGTGTGTGTCTTTGTTACTGGGTGTCAGTGCATGTCTTTGTTACTGGGTGTCAGTGTATGTCTTTGTGACTTGGTGTAAGTGTGTGTCTGTGTTACTGGGTATCAGTGCCTGTCTTTGTTACTTGGTGTCAGTGTATGTCTTTGTTACTTGGTGCAAGTGTGTGTCTGTGTTACTGGGTATCAGTGGATGTCTTTGTTACTTGGTGTCACTGTATGTCTGTGTTACTTGGTGTCAGTGTCTGTCTTTGTTACTTGGTGTCAGTGTTTCTCTGTGTTACTCGGTGTCAGTCTGTATCTGTGTTCCTGGGTGTCAGTGTATGTCTTTGTTACTTGGTGTCAGTGTATGTCTGTGTCAGTTGGTGTAAGTGTGTGTCTGTGTCATTGGGTATCAGTGTATGTCTTTGTTACTTGGTGTAAGTGTGTGTCTGTGTTACAGGGTATCAATGTATGTGTTTGTTGCTTGGTGTCAGTGTATGTCTTTGTTACTCGTTGTAAGTGTGTGTCTTTCTTACTTGGTGTCAGTGTATGTCTTTGTTACTTGGTGTCAGTGTGTGTCTTCGTTACTGGGTGTCAGTGTATGTCTTTGTTACTTTGTGTCAGTGTATGTCTGCGTTAGTTGGTGTAAGTATGTGTCTGTGTTATAGGGTGTCAGTGCATGTCTTTGTTACTTGGTGTCAGTGTATGTCTTTGTGACTGGGTGTCAGTGCGTGTCTGTGTTACTGGATATAATTGTATGTCTTAGTTACTTGGTGTCAGTGTATGTCTTTGTACTTGGTGTAAGTGGATGTCTTTGATATTTGGTGTCAGCGTATGTCTGTGTTACTTGGTGTCAGTGTGTGTCTTTGTTACTTGGTGTCTGTGTTTCTCTGTTCCTGGGTGTAAGTGTGTGTCTGTGTTACTGGGTATCAGTGTATGTCTTTGTTACTGGGTGTAAGTGTATGTCTTTGTTACTTGGTGTCAGTGTATGTCTTTGTTACTTGGTGTAAGTGTTTGTCTTTGTTACTCGGTGTAAGTGTATGTCTTTGTTACTTGGTGTCTTTGTATGTCTTTGTTACTTGGTGTAAGTGCATGTCTTTGTTACTTGGTGTCAGTGTATGTCTTTGTTACTTGGTGTAAGTGTGTGTCTGTGTTACTGGGTATCAGTGTATGTCTTTGTTCATTGGTGTAAGTGTTTGTCTTTGTTACTCGGTGTAAGTGTATGTCTTTGTTACTTGGTGTCTTTGTATGTCTTTGTTACTTGGTGTCAGTGTATGTCTTTGTACTTGGTGTAAGTGGATGTCTTTGTTACTTGGTGTCAGTGTTTCTCTGTGTTACTCGGTGTCAGTGTGTATCTGTGCTACTGGGCATCAGTGTATGTCTTTGTTACTTGGTGTCAGTGTATGTCTTTGTTACTTGGTGTAAGTGTATGTCCTTGTTACTTGGTGACAGTGTATGTCTTTGTTACTTGGTGTAAGTGTGTGTCTGTGTTACTGGGTATCAGTGTATGTCTTTGTTCATTGGTGTCAGTGTATGTCTTTGTTACTTGGTGTCAGTGTATGTCTTTGTTACTTGGTGTAAGTGTGTGTCTGTGTTACTGGGTATCAGTGTATGTCTTTGTTACTTGGTGTCAGTGTGTGTCTTTGTTACTGGGTGTCAGTGTGTGTATTTGTTACTTGGTGTATGTGTCTGTCTGTGTTACTAGGTATCAGTGTCTGTCTTTGTTACTGGGTGTCTGTGTGTGTCTGTGTTACTTTGTGTAAGTGTGTGTCTGTGTAACTGGGTATCAGTGTATGTCCTTGTTACTCATTGTCAGTGTGTGTCTTTGTTACTGGGTGTCAGTGCATGTCTTTGTTACTGGGTGTCAGTGTATGTCTTTGTGACTTGGTGTAAGTGTGTGTCTGTGTTACTGGGTATCAGTGCCTGTCTTTGTTACTTGGTGTCAGTGTATGTCTTTGTTACTTGGTGCAAGTGTGTGTCTGTGTTACTGGGTATCAGTGGATGTCTTTGTTACTTGGTGTCACTGTATGTCTGTGTTACTTGGTGTCAGTGTCTGTCTTTGTTACTTGGTGTCAGTGTTTCTCTGTGTTACTCGGTGTCAGTCTGTATCTGTGTTCCTGGGTGTCAGTGTATGTCTTTGTTACTTGGTGTCAGTGTATGTCTGTGTCAGTTGGTGTAAGTGTGTGTCTGTGTCATTGGGTATCAGTGTATGTCTTTGTTACTTGGTGTAAGTGTGTGTCTGTGTTACAGGGTATCAATGTATGTGTTTGTTGCTTGGTGTCAGTGTATGTCTTTGTTACTCGTTGTAAGTGTGTGTCTTTCTTACTTGGTGTCAGTGTATGTCTTTGTTACTTGGTGTCAGTGTGTGTCTTCGTTACTGGGTGTCAGTGTATGTCTTTGTTACTTTGTGTCAGTGTATGTCTGCGTTAGTTGGTGTAAGTATGTGTCTGTGTTATAGGGTGTCAGTGCATGTCTTTGTTACTTGGTGTCAGTGTATGTCTTTGTGACTGGGTGTCAGTGCGTGTCTGTGTTACTGGATATAATTGTATGTCTTAGTTACTTGGTGTCAGTGTATGTCTTTGTACTTGGTGTAAGTGGATGTCTTTGATATTTGGTGTCAGCGTATGTCTGTGTTACTTGGTGTCAGTGTGTGTCTTTGTTACTTGGTGTCTGTGTTTCTCTGTTCCTGGGTGTAAGTGTGTGTCTGTGTTACTGGGTATCAGTGTATGTCTTTGTTACTGGGTGTAAGTGTATGTCTTTGTTACTTGGTGTCAGTGTATGTCTTTGTTACTTGGTGTAAGTGTTTGTCTTTGTTACTCGGTGTAAGTGTATGTCTTTGTTACTTGGTGTCTTTGTATGTCTTTGTTACTTGGTGTAAGTGCATGTCTTTGTTACTTGGTGTCAGTGTATGTCTTTGTTACTTGGTGTAAGTGTGTGTCTGTGTTACTGGGTATCAGTGTATGTCTTTGTTCATTGGTGTAAGTGTTTGTCTTTGTTACTCGGTGTAAGTGTATGTCTTTGTTACTTGGTGTCTTTGTATGTCTTTGTTACTTGGTGTCAGTGTATGTCTTTGTACTTGGTGTAAGTGGATGTCTTTGTTACTTGGTGTCAGTGTTTCTCTGTGTTACTCGGTGTCAGTGTGTATCTGTGCTACTGGGCATCAGTGTATGTCTTTGTTACTTGGTGTCAGTGTATGTCTTTGTTACTTGGTGTAAGTGTATGTCCTTGTTACTTGGTGACAGTGTATGTCTTTGTTACTTGGTGTAAGTGTGTGTCTGTGTTACTGGGTATCAGTGTATGTCTTTGTTCATTGGTGTCAGTGTATGTCTTTGTTACTTGGTGTCAGTGTATGTCTTTGTTACTTGGTGTAAGTGTGTGTCTGTGTTACTGGGTATCAGTGTATGTCTTTGTTACTTGGTGTCAGTGTGTGTCTTTGTTACTGGGTGTCAGTGTGTGTATTTGTTACTTGGTGTATGTGTCTGTCTGTGTTACTAGGTATCAGTGTCTGTCTTTGTTACTGGGTGTCTGTGTGTGTCTGTGTTACTTTGTGTAAGTGTGTGTCTGTGTAACTGGGTATCAGTGTATGTCCTTGTTACTCATTGTCAGTGTGTGTCTTTGTTACTGGGTGTCAGTGCATGTCTTTGTTACTGGGTGTCAGTGTATGTCTTTGTGACTTGGTGTAAGTGTGTGTCTGTGTTACTGGGTATCAGTGCCTGTCTTTGTTACTTGGTGTCAGTGTATGTCTTTGTTACTTGGTGCAAGTGTGTGTCTGTGTTACTGGGTATCAGTGGATGTCTTTGTTACTTGGTGTCACTGTATGTCTGTGTTACTTGGTGTCAGTGTCTGTCTTTGTTACTTGGTGTCAGTGTTTCTCTGTGTTACTCGGTGTCAGTCTGTATCTGTGTTCCTGGGTGTCAGTGTATGTCTTTGTTACTTGGTGTCAGTGTATGTCTGTGTCAGTTGGTGTAAGTGTGTGTCTGTGTCATTGGGTATCAGTGTATGTCTTTGTTACTTGGTGTAAGTGTGTGTCTGTGTTACAGGGTATCAATGTATGTGTTTGTTGCTTGGTGTCAGTGTATGTCTTTGTTACTCGTTGTAAGTGTGTGTCTTTCTTACTTGGTGTCAGTGTATGTCTTTGTTACTTGGTGTCAGTGTGTGTCTTCGTTACTGGGTGTCAGTGTATGTCTTTGTTACTTTGTGTCAGTGTATGTCTGCGTTAGTTGGTGTAAGTATGTGTCTGTGTTATAGGGTGTCAGTGCATGTCTTTGTTACTTGGTGTCAGTGTATGTCTTTGTGACTGGGTGTCAGTGCGTGTCTGTGTTACTGGATATAATTGTATGTCTTAGTTACTTGGTGTCAGTGTATGTCTTTGTACTTGGTGTAAGTGGATGTCTTTGATATTTGGTGTCAGCGTATGTCTGTGTTACTTGGTGTCAGTGTGTGTCTTTGTTACTTGGTGTCTGTGTTTCTCTGTTCCTGGGTGTAAGTGTGTGTCTGTGTTACTGGGTATCAGTGTATGTCTTTGTTACTGGGTGTAAGTGTATGTCTTTGTTACTTGGTGTCAGTGTATGTCTTTGTTACTTGGTGTAAGTGTTTGTCTTTGTTACTCGGTGTAAGTGTATGTCTTTGTTACTTGGTGTCTTTGTATGTCTTTGTTACTTGGTGTAAGTGCATGTCTTTGTTACTTGGTGTCAGTGTATGTCTTTGTTACTTGGTGTAAGTGTGTGTCTGTGTTACTGGGTATCAGTGTCTGTCTTTGTTACTGGGTGTCAGTGCGTGTCTGTGTTACTGGATATAATTGTATGTCTGTTACTTGGTGTCAGTGTATGTCTGTGTTACTTGGTGTCAGTGTCTGTCTTTGTTACTTGCTGTCAGTGTTTCTCTGTGTTACTGGGTGTCAGTGTGTATCTGTGTTCCTGGGTGTCAGTGTATGTCTTTGTTACTTGGTGTCAGTGTATGTCTGTGTTACTTGGTGTAAGAGTGTGTCTGTGTTACTGGGTATCAGTGTATGTCGTTGTTACTTGGTATAAGTGTGTGTCTGTGTTACTGGGTATCAGTGCTGTCTTTGTTACTTGGTGTCAGTGTATGTCTTCGTTACTTGGTGTCAGTGTATGTCTTTGTTACTTGGTGTCAGTGTATGTCTTTGTTACTTGGTGTCAGTGTATGTCTGTGTTACTGGGTATCTGTGTATGTCTTTGTTACTTGATGTCAGTGTGTGTCTTTGTTACTGGGTGTCAGTGTATGTTTTTGTTACTGGGTGTCAGTGTGTGTCTTTGTGACTTGGTGTAATTGTGTGTCTGTTTTACTGGGTATCAGTGTCTATCTTTGTTACTTGCTGTAAGTGTCTGTCTGTTTTACTGGGTATCAGTGGCTGTCTTTGTTACCGGGTGTCAGTGAGTGTCTGTGTTACTTTGTGTAAGTGTGTGTCTGTGTAACTGGGTATTAGTGTATGTCTTTGTTACTTGGTGTCAGTGTGTGTCTTTGTTACTGGATGTCAGTGCCTGTCTTTGTTACTGGGTGTCAGTGTATGTCTGTGTTACTTGGAGTAAGTGTGTGTCTGTGTTACTGGGTATCAGTGTATGTCTTTGTTACTTGGTGTAAGTGTGTGTCTGTGTTACTGGGTATCAGTGCATGTCTTTGTTACCTGGTGTCAGTGGATGTCTTTGTTACTTGTTGTCAGTGTGTGTCTTTGTTACTGGGTGTCAGTGTATGTCTTTGTTACTTTGTGTCAGTGGATGTCTGTGTTAGTTGGTGTAAGAATGCGTCTGTGTTATTGGATATCAGTGCATGTCTTTGTTACTTGGTATAAGTGTGTGTCTGTGTTACTGGGTATCATTGTCTGTCTTTGTTACTTGTTGTCAGTGTATGTCTTTGTACTTGGTGTAAGTGGATGTCTTTGTTACTTTGTGTCAGTGTATGTCTGTGTTACTTGGTGTCAGTGTGTGTCTGTGTTACTTGGTGTCTGTGTTTCTCTGTGTCACTGGGTGTCAGTGTGTATCTGTGTTCCTGGGTGTCAGTATATGTCTTTGTTACTTTGTGTCAGTGTATGTCTTTGTTAATTGGTGTCAGTGTGTGTCTTTGTTACTGGGTGTCAGTCTATGTCTTTGTTACTGGGTGTCAGTGTATGTCTTTGTGACTTGGTGTAAGTGTGTGTCTGTGTTACTGGGTATCAGTGTCTGTCTTTGTTACTTGGTGTAAGTGTGTGTCTGTTTTACTGGGTATCAGTGCCTGTCTTTTAGATTAGATTAGATTAGAGATACAGCACTGAAACAGGCCCTTCGGCCCACCGAGTCTGTGCCGACCATCAACCACCCATTTATACTAATCCTACACTAATCCCATATTCCTACCAAACATCCCCACCTGTCCCTATATTTCCCTACCACCTACCTATACTAGTGACAATTTATAATCGCCAATTTACCTACCAACCTGCAAGTCTTTTGGCTTGTGGGAGGAAACCGGAGCACCCGGAGAAAACCCACGCAGACACAGGGAGAACTTGCAAACTCCACACAGGCAGTACCCAGAATCGAACCCGGGTCCCTGGAGCTGTGAGGCTGCAGTGCTAACCACTGCGCCACAGTGCCGCCCTACTGGGTGTTACTGGGTGTCATGTGTGTCTTTGTGACCTGGTGTAAGTGTTTGTCTGTGTTACTGGGATTCAGTGTCTTTCTTTGTTACTTGGTGTAAGTGTGTGTCTGTGTTACTGGGTATCAGTGTATGTCTTTGTTACTTGGTGTCAGTGTATGTCTGAGTTACTTGGTGTAAGTGTGTGTCTTTGTTACTTGGTGTAAGTTTATGTCTGTGTTACTTGGTGTAAGTGTATGTCTTTGTAACTTGGTGTAAGTGTATGTCTTTGTTACTTGGTGTCAGTGTATGTCTTTGTTACTTGGTTTCAGTGTGTGTCTTTGTTACTGGGTGTCAGTGTATGTCTTTGTTATTGGGTGTCAGTGTGTGTCTTTGTGACTTGGTGTAAGTGTGTGTCTGTGTTGCTGTGTATCAGTGTATGTCTTTGTTACTTGGTGTCAGTGTAGATCTGTGTTACTTGGTGTAAGTGTGTGTCTTTCTTACTTGGTATAAGTGCATGTCTTTGTTACTTGGTGTCAGTGTATGTCTGTGTTACTTGGTGTAAGTGTATGTCTGTGTTATTTGGTGTAAGTGTCTGTGTTTGTTACTTGGTGTCAGTGTATGTCTTTGTTACTTGGTGTCAGTGTATGTCTTTGTTACTTGGTGTCAGTGTGTGTCTTTGTTACTTGGTGTCAGTGTTTCTCTGTGTTACTTGGTGTAAGTGTGTGTCTGTGTTACTGGGTAACAGTGCTTGTCTTTGTTACTTGGTGTCAGTGTATGTCTTTGTTACTTGGTGTAAGTGTATGTCTTTGTTACTTGGTGAAAGTGTATGTCTTTGTTACTTGGTGTCAGTGTGTGTCTTTGTTACTTGGTGTAAGTGTGTGTCTTTGTTACTTGGTGTAAGTGTGATCTTTGTACTTGGTGCAAGTGGATATCTTTGTTACTTGGTGTCAGTGTATGTCTGTGTTACTTGGTGTCAGTGTCTGTCTTTGTTACTTGGTGTCAGTGTTTCTCTGTATTACTGGGTGTCAGTGTGTATCTGTGTTATTGGGTGTCAGTGTATGTCTTTGTTACTTGGTGTCTGTGTATGTCTGTGTTACTTGGTGTAAGTGTGTGTCTGTGTTACTGGGTATTAGTGTATGTCGTTGTTACTTGGTGTAAGTGTGTGTCTGTGTTACTGGGTATCAGTGTATGTCTTTGTTACTTGGTGTCAGTGTATGTCTTTGTTACTTGGTGTCAATGTATGTCTTTGTTACTTGGTGTAAGTGTATGTCTTTGTTACTTGGTGTAAGTGTGTGTCTGTTTTGCTGGGTATCAGTGTATGTCTTTGTTCATTGGTGTCAGTGTATGTATTTGTTACTTGGTGTCAGTGTATGTCTTTGTTTCGTGGTGTAAGTGTGTGTCTGTGTTACTGGGTATCAGTGTATGTCTTTGTTACTTGGTTTCAGTGTGTGTCTTTGTTACTGGGTGTCAGTGTATGTCTTTGTTATTGGGTGTCAGTGTGTGTCTTTGTGACTTGGTGTAAGTGTGTGTCTGTGTTACTGGGTATCAGTGTCTGTCTTTGTTACTTGGTGTAAGTGTGTGTCTGTGTTACTGGGTATCAGTGCCTGTCTCTGTTACTTGGTGTCAGTATATGTCTTTGTTATTTGGTGTAAGTGTGTGTCTGTGTTACTGGTTACCAGTATATGTCTTTGTTACTTGGTGTCTGTGTATGTCTTTTTTACTTGGCGTAATTGTATGTCTTTGTTACTTGGCGTCAGTGTATGTCTTTGTTACTTGGTGGAAGTGTGTGTCTGTGTTACTGGGTATCAGTGTCTGTCTTTGTTACTTGCTGTAAGTGTATGTCTTTGTCAGTTGGTGTTAGTGTGTCTCTGTGTTATTGGGTATCAGTGTATGTCTTTGTTCCTTGATGTAAGTGTTTGTCTGTGTTACTGGGTATCAGTGTATATCTTTGTTACTTGGTGTCAGTGTATGTCTTTGTTACTCGGTGTAAGTGTATGTCTTTGTTACTTGGTGTCAGTGTATGTCTTTGTTACTTGGTATAAGTGTGTGTCTTTGTTACTTGGTGTCAGTGTATGTCTTTGTTACTTGGTGCCATTGTGTTTCTTTGTTACTGGGTGTCAGTGTATGTCTTTGTTACTTTGTGTCAGTGTGTGTCTGTGTTATTGGGTATCAGTGTCTGTCTTTGTTACTTGGTGTCAGTGTATGTCTTTGTTACTGGGTGTCAGTGCGTGTCTGTTTCATGGATATCAGTGTCTGTCTTTGTTACTGGGTGTCAGTGTGTGTCTTTGTGACCTGGTGTAAGTGTTGGTCTGTGTTACTGAGTATCAGTGTCTGTCTTTGGTACTTGGTGTAAGTGTGTGTCTGTGTTACTGGGTATCAGTGTATGTCTTTGTTACTTGGTGTCAATGTCTGTCTGAGTTACTTGGTGTAAGTGTGCGTCTTTGTTACTTTGTGTAAGTTTATGTCTGTGTTACTTGGTGTAAGTGTATGTCTTTGTTACCTAGTGTCAGTGTATGTCTTTGTTACTTGGTGCAAGTGTATGTCTTTGTTACTGGGTATCAGTGTCAGTCTTTGTTACTTGTTGTAAGAGTGTGTCTGTGTTGCTGGGTATCAGTGTATGTCTGTGTTACTTGGTGTAAGTGTATGTCTGTGTTATTTGGTGTCAATGTCTGTCTTTGTTACTTGGTGTCAGTGTTTCTCTGTGTTACTGGGTGTCAGTTTGTATCTGTGTTCCTGGGTGTCAGTATATGTCTTTGTTACTTGGTGTCAGTGTATGTCTGTGTTATTTGGTGTAAGTGTGTGTCTGTGTTACTGGGTAACAGTGTATGTCTTTGTTACTTGGTGTAAGTGTATGTCTTTGTTACTTGGTGTAAGTGGATGTCTTTGTTACTTGGTGTCAGTGTATGTCTGTGTTACTTGGTGTCAGTGTCTGTCTTTGTTACTTGGTATCAGTGTTTCTCTGTGTTCCTGGGTGTCAGTGTATGTCTTTGTTACTTGCTGTAAGTGTATGTCTGTGTTATGTTGGTGAAAGTGTGTGTCTGTGTTATTGGGTATCAGTGTATGTCTTTGTTACTTGGTGTAAGTGGATGTCTTTGTTATTTGGTTTCAGTGTATGTCTGTGTTACTTGGTGTCAGTGTGTGTCTTTGTTACTTGGTGTCAGTGTTTCTCTGTGTTACTGTGTGTCAGTGTGTATATGTGTTCCTGGGTGTCAGTATATGTCTTTGTTACTTGGTGTCAGTGTATGTCTGTGTTACTTGGTGTATGTGTGTGTCTGTGTTACTGGGTTTCAGTGGATGTCTTTGTTACTTGGTGTAAGTGTGTGTCTGTGTTACTGGGTATCAGTGCATGTCTGTGTTACTTGGTGTCAGTGTATGTCTTTGTTACTCGGTGTAAGTGTATGTCTTTGTTACTCGGTGTAAGTGTATGTCTTTGTTACTTGGTGTAAGTGTGTGTCTGTGTTACTGGGTATCAGTGTATGTCTTTGTTAATTGGTGTCAGTGTATGTCTTTGTTACTTGGTATCAGTGTGTGTCTTTGTTACTGGGTGTCAGTCCATGTCTTTGTTACTGGGTGTCAGTGTATGTCTTTGTGACTTTGTGTAAGTGTGTGTCTGTGTTACTGGTTATCAGTATCTGTCTTTGTTTCTTGGTGTATGTGTATGTCTGTGTTACTTGGTGCAAGTGTGTGTCTGTGTAACTGGGTATCAATGTATGTCTTCTTTCTAGGTGTAAGTGTGTGTCTGTGTTACTGGGTATCAGTGTATTTATTTGTTACTTGGTGTAGGTGTGTGTCTGTGTTACTGGGTATCAGTGTATGTCTTTGTTACTTGGTGTAAGTGTATGTCTTTGTTACTTGGTGTCAGTGTATGTCTTTGTTACTTGGTGTAAGTGTGTGTCTTTGTTAATTGGTGTCAGTGTATGTCTTTGTGACTTGGTGTAAGTGTATGACTTTGTTACTTGGTGTCAGTGTATTTCTTTGTTACTTGGTGTAAGTGTATGTCTTTGTTACTTGGTGTCAGTGTATGTCTTTGATACTTGGAGTCAGTGTGTGTCTGTGTTACTGGGTATCAGTGTCTGTCTTTGTTACTTGGTGAAAGAGTGTGTCTGTGTTGCTGTGTATCAGTGTATGTCTTTGTTACTTGGTGTCAGTGTAGGTCTGTGTTACTTGGTGTAAGTGTGTGACTTTCTTACTTGGTGTAAGTGCATGTCTTTGTTACTTGGTGTCAGTGTATGTCTGTGTTACTTGGTGTAAGTGTGTGTCTTTGTTAGTTGGTGTAAGTGTATGTCTTTGTTACTTGGTGTAAGTGTATGTCTGTGTTATTTGGTGTAAGTGTCTGTGTTTGTTACTTGGTGTCAGTGTATGTCTTTGTTCCTTGGTGCAAGTGTTTGTCTGTGTTACTGGGTGTCAGTGTATGTCTTTGTTATTTGCTGTCTGTGTATGTCTGTGATACTTGGTGTAAGTGTGTGTCTGTGTTACTGGGTATCTGTGTATGTCTTTGTTACTTCGTGTAAGTGTGTGTCTCTGTTAATGGGTATCAGTGTCTGTCTTTCTTACTCGGTGTCAGTGTATGTCTTTGCTACTTGGTGTAAGTGTATACATTTGTTACTTGGTGTAAGTGTGTGTCTGTGTTACTGGGTATCAGTGTATGTCTTTGTTAATTGGTGTCTGTGTATGTCTTTGTTCCTTGGTGTAAGTGTATGCATTTGTTACTTGGTGTAAGTGTATGTCTGTGTTACTGGGTATCAGTGTCTGTCTTTGTTACTTGGTGTAATTGTGTGTCTGTGTTTCTGGGTATCAGTGTATGTCTTTGATACTTGGTGTAAGTGTATGTCTTTGTTAATTGGTGTCAGTGTATGTCTTTGATACTTGGTGTCAGTGTATGTCTTTGATACTTGGTGTCAGAGTATGTCTGTGTTACTTGGTGTAAGTTTGTGTCTTTTGTTACTTGGTGTCAGTGTATGTCTTTGCTACTGGGTATCAGTGTATGTCTTTGTTACTTGGCGTCAGTGGATGTCTTTGTTGCTTGGTGTAAGTGTGTGTCTGTGTTATTTGGTTTCAGTGTATGTCTGTGTTACTTGGTGTCAGTGTGTGTCTTTGTTACTTGGTGTCAGTGTTTCTCTGTGTTACTGTGTGTCAGTGTGTATATGTGTTCCTGGGTGTCAGTATATGTCTTTGTTACTTGGTGTCAGTGTGTGTCTGTGTTACTGGGTATCAGTGCATGTCTGTGTTACTTGGTGTCAGTGTATGTCTTTGTTACTTGGTGTAAGTGTGTGTCTGTGTGACTGGGTATCAGTGTATGTCTTTGTTACTTGGTGTAAGTGTGTGTCTGTGTTACTGGGTATCAGTGCATGTCTGTGTTACTTGGTGTCAGTGTATGTCTTTGTTACTTGGTGTAAGTGTTTGTCTTTGTTACTTGGTGTCAGTGTATGTCTTTGTTACTTGGTATAAGTGTGTGTCTTTGTTACTTGGTGTCAGTGTATGTGTTTGTTACTTGGTGTCGGTGTGTGTCTTTGTTACTGGATGTCAGTGCATGTCTTTGTTACTGGGTGTCAGTGTATGTCTTTGTGACTTGCTGGAAGTGTGTGTCTGTGTTACTGGGTTTCAGTGCCTGTCTTTGTTACTTGGTGTCCGTGTATGTCTTTGTTACTTGTTGTCAGTGTGCGTCTGTGTTACTGGGTATCAGTGGATGTTCTTGTTACTTGGTGTCTGTGTATGTGTTTTTTACTTGATGTAATTGTATGTCTTTGTTACTTGGCGTCAGTGGATGTCTTTGTTGCTTGGTGTAAGTGTGTGTCTGTGTTACTGGGTATCTGTGTCTGTCTTTGTTACTTGCTGTAAGTGTATGTCTGTGTTATGTTGGTGTAAGTGTGTGTCTGTATTATTGGGTATCAGTGTATGTCTTTGTTACTTGGTGTAAGTGGATGTCTTTGTTATTTGGTTTCAGTGTATGTCTGTGTTACTTGGTGTCAGTGTGTGTCTTTGTTACTTGGTGTCAGTGTTTCTCTGTGTTACTGTGTGTCAGTGTGTATATGTGTTCCTGGGTGTCAGTATATGTCTTTGTTACTTGGTGTCAGTGTATGTCTGTGTTACTTGGTGTAAGTGTGTGTCTGTGTTACTGGGTATCAGTGCTTGTCTGTGTCACTTGGTGTCAGTGTATGTCTTTGTTACTCGGTGTAAGTGTATGTCTTTGTTACTTGGTGTCAGTGTATGTCTTTGTTACTTGGTGTAAGTGTGTGTCTGTGTTACTGGGTATCATTGTATGTCTTTGTTAATTGGTGTCAGTGTATGTCTTTGTTACTTGGTATCAGTGTGTGTCTTTGTTACTGGGTGTCAGTGCATGTCTTTGTTACTGGGTGTCAGTGTATGTCTTTGTGACTTTGTGTAAGTGTGTGTCTGTGTTACTGGTTATCAGTATCTGTCTTTGTTTCTTGGTGTATGTGTATGTCTGTGTTACTTGGTGCAAGTGTGTGTCTGTGTAATTGGGTATCAATGTATGTCTTCTTTCTAGATGTAAGTGTGTGTCTGTGTTACTGGGTATCAGTGTATGTATTTGTTACTTGGTGTAGGTGTGTGTCTGTGTTACTGGGTATCAGTGGATGTCTTTGTTACTTGGTGTAAGTGTTTGTCTTTGTTACTTGGTGTCAGTGTATGTCTTTGTTACTTGGTGTAAGTGTGTGTCTTTGTTAATTGGTGTCAGTGTATGTCTTTGTGACCTCGTGTAAGTGTATGACTTTGTTACTTGGTGTCAGTGTATTTCTTTATTACTTGGTGTAAGTGTATGTCTTTATTACTTGGTGTAAGTGTATGTCTTTGTTATTTGGTGTCAGTGTATGTCTTTGACACTTGGAGTCAGTGTGTGTCTGTGTTACTGGGTATCAGTGTCTGTCTTTGTTACTTGGTGTAAGAGTGTGTCTGTGTTGCTGGGTATCAGTGTATGTCTTTGTTACTTGGTGTCAGTGTAGGTCTGTGTTACTTGGTGTAAGTGTGTGACTTTCTTACTTGGTGTAAGTGCATGTCTTTGTTACTTGATGTCAGTGTATGTCTGTGTTACTTGGTGTAAGTGTGTGTCTTTGTTAGTTGGTGTAAGTGTATGTCTTTGTTACTTGGTGTCAGTGTATGTCTGTGTTATTTGGTGTAAGTGTCTGTGTTTGTTACTTGATGTCAGTGTATGTCTTTGTTACTTGGTGTAAGTGTTTGTCTGTGTTATGGGGTATCAGTGTATGTCTTTGTTACTTTGTGTCAGTGTATGTGTTTGTGACTTGGTGTCAGTGTATGTCTTTGATACTTGGTGTCAGTGTATGTCTGTGTTACTTGGTGTAAGTTTGTGTCTTTTGTTACTTGGTGTCAGTGTATGTCTTTGCTACTGGGTATCAGTGTATGTCTTTGTTACTTGGCGTCAGTGGATGTCTTTGTTGCTTGGTGTAAGTGTGTGTCTGTGTTACTGGGTATCAGTGCATTTCTTTGTTAATTAGTGTCAGTGTATGTCTTTGTTACTTGGTGTAAGTGTGTGTCTTTGTTACTTGGTGTATGTTTATGTCTGTGTTACTTGGTGTAAGTGTATGTCTTTGTTACTTGGTGGCAGTGTATGTCTTTGTGACTTGGTCTAAGTGTATGTCTTTGTTACCTAGTGTCAGTGTATGTCTTTGTTACTTGGTGTAAGTGTATGTCTTTGTTACTTGGCGTCAGTGTATGTCTTTGATACTTGGTGTTAGTGTGTGTCTGTGTTACTGGGTATCAGTGTCTGACTTTGTTACTTGTTGTAAGAGTGTGTCTGTGTTGCTGGGTATCAGTGCCTGTCTTTGTTACTTGTTGTCAGTGTATGTCTTTGTTACTTGATGTAAGTGTGTGTCTGTGTGACTGGGTATCAGTGTATGTTCTTGTTACTTGGTGTCTGTGTATTTCTTTTTTACTTGGTGTAATTGTATGTCTTTGTTACTTGGCGTCAGTGTATGTCTTTGTTACTTGGTGTAAGTGTGTGTCTGTGTTACTGGGTATCAGTGCATGTCTTTGTTAATTGGTGTCAGTGTATGTCTTTGTTACTTGGTGTAAGTGTGTGTCTGTGTTACTTGGTATCAGTGTCTGTCTTTGTTACTTGCTGTAAGTGTAAGTCTGTGTTAGTTGGTGTAAGTGTGTGTCTGTGTTATTGGGTATCAGTGTATGTCTTTGTTACTTGGTGTAAGTGGATGTCTTTGTTATTTGGTTTCAGTGTATGTCTGTGTTACTTGGTGTCTGTGTGTGTCTTTGTTACTTGGTGTCAGTGTTTCTCCGTGTTACTGGGTGTCAGTGTGTATATGTGTTCCTGGGTGTCAGTATATGTCTTTGTTACTTGGTGTAGGTGTGTGTCTGTGTTACTTGGTCGAAGTGGATGTCTTTGTTACTTGGTGTAGGTGTGTGTCTGTGTTACTGGGTATCAGTGTATGTCTTTGTTAATTGGTGTAAGAGTGTGTCTGTGTTGCTGGATATCAGTGTATGTCTTTGTTACTTGGTGTCAGTGTAGGTCTGTGTTACTTGGTGTAAGTGTGTGTCTGTTAGTTGGTGTAAGTGTATGTCTTTGTTATTTGCTGTCTGTGTATGTCTGTGATACTTGGTGTAAGTGTGTGTCTGTGTTCCTGGGTATCTGTGTATGTCTTTGTTACTTCGTGTAAGTGTGTGTCTGTGTTAATGGGTATCAGTGTATGTCTTTGTTACTCGGTGTCAGTGTATGTCTTTGCAACTTGGTGTAAGTGTATGCATTTGTTACTTGGTGTAAGTGTCTGTCTTTGTTACTTGGTGTAAGTGTGTGTCTGTGTTACTGGGTATCAGTGTCTGTCTTTGTTACTGGGTGTCAGTGTGTGTCTTTGTGAATGGGTGTAAGTGTATGTCTGTGTTACTGGGTATCAGTGTCTGTCTTTGTTACTTGGTGTAAGTGCATGTCTTTGTTACTTGGTGTCAGTGTATGTCTTTGATACTTGGCGTCAGTGTATGTCTGTGTTACCTGGTGTAAGTTTGTGTCTTTGTTACTTGGTGTCAGTGTCTGTCTTTGTTACTTGGTGTCAGTGTATGTCTGTGTTACTTGGTGTAAGTGTATGTCTTTGTTACTTGGTTTCAGAGTATCTCTTTGTTCCTGGGAATCAGTGTATTTCTTTGTTACTTGGTGTCAGTGTGTGTCTGTGTTACTGGGTATCAGTTTATGTCTTTGTGACTTGGTGTGAGTGTGTGTCTGTGTTACTGGGTATCAGTGCCTGTCCTTGTTACTTGGTGTCAGTGTATGTCTTTGTTACTTGGTGTAAGTGTGTGTCTGTGTTACTGGATATCAGTGCATGTCTTTGTTACCTGGTGTCTGTGTGCGTCTGTGTTACTTGGTGCAAGTGTGTGCCTGTGTAACTGGGTATCAGTGTATGTCTTGTTTCTAGGTGTAAGTGTGTGTCTGTGTTACTGGGTATCAGTGTATGTCTTTGTTACTTGGTGTCAGTGTGTGTCTTTTTTACTTGGTGCAATTGTATGTCTTTGTTACTTGGTGTCAGTTTATGTCTTTGTTACTTGGTGTAAGTGTGTGTCTGTGTTACTGGGTATCAGTGTATGTCTTTGTTAATTGGTGTCAGTGCATGTCTTTGTTACTTGGCGTAAGTGTGTGTCTGTGTTACTGGGTATCAGTGTATGTCTTTGTTAATTGGTATCAGTGCATGTCTTTGTTACTGGGTGTCAGTGTGTGTCTTTGTGACTTGGTGTAAGTGTGTGTCTGTGTTACTGGGTATCAGTATTTGTCTTTGTTACTTGGTGTAAGTGTATGTCTGTGTTAGTTGGTGTAAATGTGCGTCTGTGTTATTGGGTATCAGTGCATGTCTTTGTTGCTTGGTGCAGGTGTGTGTCTGTGTTCCTGGGTGTCAGTGTATGTCTTTGTTACTTGGTGTCAGTGAATGTCTGTGTTACTGGGTATCAGTGTATGTCTTTGTTACTTGGTGGAAGTGTGTGTCTGTGTTACTGGGTATTAATGTATGTCATTGTTACTTGGTGTCAGTGTATGTCTTTGTTACTTGGTGTAAGCGTATGTCTTTGTTACTTGGTGTCAGTGTCTGTCTTTGTTACTTGGTCTAAGTGTGTGTCTGCGTTACTGGGTATCAGTGTATGTCTTTGTTAATTGGTGTCAGTGTATATCTTTGTTACTTGTTGTCAGTGTATGTCTTTGTTACTGGGTGTCAGTGTGTGTCTTTGTGACTTGGTGTCAGCGTGTGTCTGTGTTACTGGGTCTCAGTCTCTGTCTTTGTTACTTGGTGTAAGTGTGTGTCTGTGTTACTAGGTATCAGTGTCTGTCTTTGTTTCTTGTGTAAGTGTGTGTCTGTGTGACTGAGTATCAGTGTATGTCTTTGTTACTTGGTGTAAGTGTGTGTCGGTGTTACTGGGTATCAGTGTATGTCTTTGTTACTTGGTGTCAGTGTTTCTCTGTGTTACTGGGTATCAGTGTGTATATGTGTTCCTGGGTGTCAGTACATGTCTTCGTTACTTGGTGTCCGTGTATGTCTTTGTTACTTGGTGTTCGTGTGTGTCTGTGTTACTGGCTATCAGTGCCTGTCTTTGTTACTTGGCGTAATTGTATGTCTTTGTTACTTGGTGTAAGTGTGTGTGTTAATGGGTATCAGTGTATGTCTTTGTTACTTGGTGTCTGTGTGCGACTGTGTTACTTGGTGCAAGTGTGAGTCTGTGTAACTGGGTATCAGTGTATGTCTTTGTTTTTGGTGTAAGTGTGTGTCGGTGTTCCTGGGTATCAGTGTATGTCTTTGTTACTTGGTGTCAGTGTATGTCTTTTTTACTTGGTGCAATTGTATGTCTTTGTTACTTGGTGTCAGTGTATGTCTTTGTTACTTGGTGTAAGTGTGTGTCTGTGTTACTGGGTATCAGTGTATGTCTTTGTTAATTGGTGTCAGTGTATGTCTTTGTTACTTGTTGTAAGTGTGTGTCTGTGTTACTCGGTATCAGTGCATGTCTTTGTTACTGGGTGTCAGTTTATGTCTTTGTGACTTTGTGTAAGTGTGTGTCTGTGTGACTGGTTATCAGTATCTGTCTTTGTTTCTTGGTGTATGTGTATGTCTGTGTTAGTTGGTGTAAGTGTGTGTCTGTGTTATTGATTATCAGTGTATGTCTTTGTTACTTGGTGTAGGTGTGTGTCTGTGTTACTGGGTATCAGTGTATGTCTTTGTTACTTGGTGTCAGTGTATGTCTTTGTTACTTGGTGTAAGTGTATGTCTTTGTTACTTGGTGTAAGTGTATGTCTTTGTTACTTGGTGTCGGTGTATGTCTTTGTTACTTGGTGTAAGTGAGGGTCTTTGTTAATTTGTGTCAGTGTATGTCTTTGTGACTTGGTGTCAGTGTATTTCTTTTATACCTGGTATAAGTGTGTGTCTGTGTTACTGGGTATCAGTGTCTGTCTTTGTTACTTGGTGGAAGAGTGTGTCTGTGTTGCTGGGTATCAGTGTATGTCTTTGTTACTTGGTGTCAGTGTAGGTCTGTGTTACTTGGTGTAAGTGTGTGTCTTTCTTACTTGGTGTAAGTGCATGTCTTTGTTACTTGGTGTCAGTGTATGTCTGTGTTACTTGGTGTAAGTGTGTGTCTTTGTTAGTTAGTGTCAGTGTATGTCTTTGTTACTTCGTGTAAGTGTTTGTCTGTGTTACTGGGTATCAGTGTATGTCCTTGTTATTTGGTGTCTGTGTATGTCTGTGATACTTGGTGTAAGTGTGTGTCTGTGTTACTGGATATCTGTGTATGTCTTTGTTACTTCGTGTAAGTGTGTGTCTGTGTTACTGGGTATCAGTGTCTGTCTTTGTTACTTGGTGTCAGTGTATGTCTTTGCTACTTGGTGTAAGTGTATGCATTTGTTACTTGGTGTAAGTGCATGTGTGTGTTACTGGGTATCAGTGTATGTCTTTGTTAATTGGTGTCTGTGTATGTCTTTGTTCCTTGGTGTCAGTGTATGTCTTTGTTTCTTGTTGTAACTGTGTGTCTGTGTTACTGGGTATCAGTGTATGTCTTTGTTACTTGGTGTCAGTGTGTCTCTTTGTTGCTGTGTGTCAGTGTATGTCTTTGTTACTGGGTGTCAGTGTATGTCGTTGTGACTTGGTGTATGTGTGTGTCTGAGTTACTGGGTATCAGTGTCTGTCTTTGTTACTTGGTGTAATTGTGTGTCTGTGTTACTGGATATCAGTGTATGTCTTTGTTACTGGGTATCAGTGTATGTCGTTGTGACTTGGTGTCAGTGTATCTCTTTGTTACTGGGTGTCAGTGTGTGTCTTTGTGACCTGGTGTAAGTGTATGTCTGTGTTACTGGGTATCAGTGTCTGTCTTTGTTACTTGGTGTAAGTGCATGTCTTTGTTACTTGGTGTCAGAGTCTGTCTTTGATACTTGGTGTCAGTGTATGTCTGTGTTACCTGGTGTAACTTTGTGTCTTTGTTACTTGGTGTCAGTGTCTGTCTTTGTTACTTGGTGTCAGTGTCTGTCTGTGTTACTTGGTGTAAGTGTATGTCTGTGTTACTTGGTTTCAGTGCATGTCTTTGTTACTGGGTATCAATGTATTTCTTTGTTACTTTGTGTAAGTGTATGTCTTTGTTACTTTGTTTCAGTGTATGTCTTTGTTACTTGGTGTAAGTGTGTGTCTGTGTTACTGGGTATCAGTTTATGTCTTTGTTACTTAGTGTAAGTGTTTGTCTGTGTTACTGGATATCAGTGTATGTCTTTGTTACTTGGTGTCTGTGTGCGTCTGTGTTACTTGGTGCAAGTGTGTGTCTGTGTAACTGGGTATCAGTGTATGCCTTGTTTCTCGGTGTAAGTGTGTGTCTGTGTTACTGGGTATCAGTCTATGTCTTTGTTACTTGGTGTCAGTGTGAGTCTTTTTTACTTGGTGCAATTGTATGTCTTTGTTACTTGGTGTCAGTTTATGTCTTTGTTACTTGGTGTAAGTGTGTGTCTGTGTTACTGGGTATCAGTGTATGTCTTTGTTAATTGGTGTCAGTGCATGTCTTTGTTACTTGGCGTAAGTGTGTGTCTGTGTTACTGGGTATCAGTGTATGTCTTTGTTAATTGGTATCAGTGCATGTCTTTGTTACTGCGTGTCAGTGTATGTCTTAGTGACTTGGTCTAAGTGTGTGTCTGTGTTACTGGGTATTAGTATCTGTCTTTGTTACTTGGTGTAAGTGTATATCTGTGTTAGTTGGTGTAAATGTGCGTCTGTGTTATTGGGTATCAGTGTATATCTTTGTTACTTGGTGTAGGTGTGTGTCTGTGTTCCTGGGTGTCAGTGTATGTCTTTGTTACTTGGTGTCAGTGAATGTCTGTGTTACTGGGTATCAGTGTATGTCTTTGTTACTTGGTGTCAGTGTATATCTTTGTTACTTGGTGTAGGTGTGTGTCTGTGTTACTGGGTATCAGTGTATGTCTTTGTTAATTGGTGTCAGTGTATATCTTTGTTACTTGGTGTCAGTGTATGCCTTTGTTACTTGGTGTAAGTGTGTGTCTGTGTGAATGGGTATCAGTGTATGTCTTTGTTACTTGGTGTCAGTGTGTTTCTTTGTTACTGGGTGTCAGTGTATGTCTTTGTTTCTGGGTGTCAGTGAGTGTCTTTGTGACTTTGTGTAAATGTGTGTTGTGTTACTGGGAATCAGTATCTGTCTTTGTTACTTGGTGTAAGTGTATGTCTGTGTTAGTTGGTGTAAATGTGTGTCTGTGTTATTGGGTATCAGTGCATATCTTTGTTACTTGGTGTATGTGTGTGTCTGTGTTACTGGGTATCAGTGTATGTCTTTGTTTCTTGGTGTAATTGTATGTCTTTGTTACTTGGTGTCAGTGTATGTCTTTGTTACTTGGTGTAAGTGTGTGTCTTTGTTTCTTGGTATCAGTGTGTGTCTTTGTTACTTGGTGTAAGTGTATGTCTGTGTTAGTTGGTGTAAATGTGTGTCTGTGTTATTGGGTATCAGTGCATATCTTTGTTACTTGGTGTATGTGTGTGTCTTTGTTACTTGGTGTCAGTGTATGTCTTTGTTACTGGGTGTCAGTGTATGTCTTTGTTACTGGGTGTCAGTGTATGTCTTTGTTACTTGGTGCAAGTGTGTGTCTGTGTTACTGAGTATCAGTGTATGCCTTTGTTACTTGGTGTAAGTGTGTGTCTGTGTTACTGGGTATCAGTGTATGTCTTTGTTACTTAGTGTCAGTGTATGTCTTTGTTACTTGGTGTAAGTGTGTGTCCGTGTTACTGGGTATCAGTGAATGTCTTTGTTACTTGGTGTCAGTGTATGTAGTGTTGCTTGGTGTAAGTGTGTGTCTGTGTTACTGGGTATCAGTGTATGTCTTTGTTACTTGGTGTCAGTGTGTGCCTTTGTTACTTGGTGTCATTGTGTGTCTTTGTTACTGGGTGTCACTGTTTGTCTTTGTTATTGGGTGTCAGTGTATGTCTTTGTGACTTGGTGTAAGTGTGTGTCTGTGTTACTGGGTATCAGTGCATGTCTTTGTTACTTGGTGTCAGTGTTTGTCTGTGTTACTTGGTGTAAGTGTGTGTCTTTGTTACTTGGTGTCAGTGTATGTCTGTGTTACTTGGTGTAAGTGTATGTCTTTGTTACTTAACGTCAGTGTATGTCTTTGTTACTTGGTGTCAGTGTATGTCTTTGTTACTTGGTGTCAGTGTATGTCTTTGTTACATGGTGTAAGTGTGTGTCTGTGTGGCTGGGTATCAGTGTATATCTTTGTTACTTGGTGTAAGTGTGTGTCTATGTTACTGGGTATCATTGTATGTCTTTGTTATTTCGTGTCTGTGTATGTCATTGTTACTTGGTGTCAGTGTGTGCCTTTGTTACTTGGTGTCAGTGTGTTTCTTTGTTACTTGGTGTCAGTGTTTGTCTTTGTTACTGGGTGTCAGTGATTGCCTTTGTGACTTGGTGTTAGTGTGTGTCTGTGTTACTGGGTATCAGTGTATGTCTGTGTTACTGGGTTTTAGTGTATGTCTTTGTTACTTGGTGTCAGTGCATGTCTGTGTACTTGGTGTAATTGTATGTCTTTGTTACTTGGTGTCAGTGTATGTCTTTGTTACTTGGTGTAAGTGTGTGTCTTTGTTAATTGGTGTCAGTGTGTGTCTTTGTTAATTGGTGTCAGTGTATGTCCTTGTTACTTGGTATCAGTGTGTGTCTTTGTTACTAGGTGTCAGTGCATGTCTTTGTTACTGGGAGTCAGTGTATGTCTTTGTGACTTTGTGTAAGTGTGTGTCTGTGTTACTGTGTATCAGTATCTGTCTTTGTTACTTGGTGTAAGTGTATGTCTTTGTTACTTGGTGTAACTGTGTGTCTGTGTTACTGGGTATCAGTATCTGTCTTTGTTACTTGGTGTAAGTGTATGTCTTTGTTACTTGGTGTCAGTGTGTGTCTGTGTTATTGGGTATCAGTGTAAGTCTATGTTACTTGGTGTAAGTGTGTGTCTGTGCTACTGGTTATCAGTGTCTGTCTTTGTTACTTGGTGTCAGTGTATGTCTTTGTTACTGGGTGTCAGTGCGTGTCTGTGTTACTGGGTATAATTGTATGTCTTTGTTACTTGGTGTCAGTTTATGTCTTTGTACTTGGTATAAGTGGATGTCTTTGTTACTTGGTGTCAGTTTTTCTCTGTGTTTCTGGGTGTCAATGTGTATCTGTGTTCCTGGGAGTCAGTGTATGTCTTTATTACTTGGTGTCAGTGTCTGTCTTTGTTACTTGGTTTAGGTGTATGCCTTTGTTACTTGGTGTCAGTGTATTTATCTGTTACTTGGTGTAAGTGTGTGTCTGTGTTACTGGGTATCAGTGTATGTCTTTGTTACTTGGTGTAAGTGGATATCTTTGTTATTTGGTTTCAGTGTATTTCTGTGTTACTTGGTGTCAGTGTGTGTCTGTGTTACTGGGTATCAGCGTATGTCTTTGTTACTTGGTGTCCGTGTGCGACTGTGTTACTTGGTGCAAGTGTGTGTCTTTGTAACTGGGTCTCAGTGTATGTCTTTGTTTCTTGGTGTAAGTGTGTGTCGGTGTTACTGGGTATCAGTGTATGTCTTTGTTACTTGGTGTCCGTGTTTCTCTGTGTTACTGGGTGTCAGTGTGTATATGTGTTCCTGGGTGTCAGTATATGTCTTTGTTACTTGGTGTCAGTGTATGTCTTTGTTACTTGGTGTTCGTGTGTGTCTGTGTTACTGGGTATCAGTGCCTGTCTTTGTTACTTGGTGTAAGTGTATGTCTTTGTTACTTGGTGTCTGTGTGCGACTGTGTTACTTGGTGCAAGTGTGTGTCTATGTAACTGGGTATCAGTGTATGTCTTTGTTACTTGGTGTCTGTGTGCGACTGTGTTACTTGGTGCAAGTGTGTGTCTGTGTAACTGGGTATCAGTGTATGTCTTTGTTTCTTGGAGTCAGTGTGTGTCTGTGTTACTGGGTATCAGCGTATGTCTTTGTTTCTTGGTGTCAGTGTGAGTCTGTGTTACTGGGTATCAGTGTATGTCTTTGTTTCTTGGTGTAAGTGTGTGTCGGTGTTACTGGGTATCAGTGTATGTCTTTGTTACTTGGTGTCAGTGTATGTCTTTTTTACTTGGTGCAATTGTATGTCTTTGTTACTTGGTGACAGTGTATGTCTTTGTCACTTGGTATCAGTGTGTGTCTTTGTTACTGGGTGTCAGTGCATGTCTTTGTTACTGGGTGTCAGTTTATGTCTTTGTGACTTTGTGTAAGTGTGTGTCTGTGTGACTGGTTATCAGTATCTGTCTTTGTTTCTTGGTGTATGTGTATGTCTGTGTTAGTTGGTGTAAATGTGCGTCTGTGTTACTGGGTATCAGTGTATATCTTTGTTACTTGGTGTAGGTGTGTGTCTGTGTTCCTGGGTGTCAGTGTATGTCTTTGGTACTTGGTGTCAGTGAATGTCTGTGTTACTGGGTATCAGTGTATGTCTTTGTTAATTGGTGTCAGTGTATATCTTTGTTACTTGGTGTAGGTGTGTGTCTGTGTTCCTGGGTGTCAGTGTATGTCTTTGTTACTTGGTGTCAGTGAATGTCTGTGTTACTGGGTATCAGTGTATGTCTTTGTTAATTGGTGTCAGTGTATATCTTTGTTACTTGGTGTCAGTGTATGTCTTTGTTACTGGGTGTCAGTGAGTGTCTTTGTTACTGGGTGTCAGTGAGTGTCTTTGTGACTTTGTGTAAATGTGTGTCTGTGTTACTGGGAATCAGTATCTGTCTTTGCTACTTGGTGTAAGTGTATGTCTGTGTTAGTTGGTGTAAATGTGTGTCTGTGTTATTGGGTATCAGTGCATATCTTTGTTACTTGGTGTATGTGTGTGTCTGTGTTACTGGGTATCAGTGTATGTCTTTGTTTCTTGGTGTAATTGTATGTCTTTGTTACTTGGTGTAAGTGTGTGTCTTTGTTTCTTGGTTTCCGTGTGTGTCTTTGTTACTTGGTATCAGTGTGTGTCTTTGTTACTGGGTGTCAGTGCATGTCTTTGTTACTTGGTGTCAGTGCATGTCTTTGTTACTTGGTGTAAGTGTGTGTCTGTGTTACTGGGTATCAGTGTATGTCTTTGTTACTTGGTGTCAGTGCATGTCTTTGTTACTGGGCGTCAGTGTATGTCTTCGTTACTGGGTGTCAGTGTATGTCTTTGTTACTTGGTGCAAGTGTGTGTCTGTGTTACTGAGTATCAGTGTATGCCTTTGTTACTTGGTGTAAGTGTGTGTCTGTGTCACTGGGTATCAGTGTATGTCTTTGTTACTTGGTGTCAGTGTATGTAGTGTTACTTGGTGTAAGTGTGTGTCTGTGTTACTGGGTATCAGTGTATGTCTTTGTTACTTGGTGTCAGTGTGTGCCTTTGTTACTTGGTGTCATCGTGTGTCTTTGTTACTGGGTGTCACTGTTTGTCTTTGTTACTGGGTGTCAGTGTATGTCTTTGTGACTTGGTGTAAGTGTGTGTCTGTGTTACTGGGTATCAGTGCATGTCTTTGTTACTTGGTGTCAGTGTTTGTCTGTGTTACTTGGTGTAAGTGTGTGTCTTTGTTACTTGGTGTCAGTGTATGTCTGTGTTACTTTGTGTAAGTGTATGTCTTTGTTACTTAACGTCAGTGTATGTCTTTGTTACTTGGTGTCAGTGTATGTCTTTGTTACTTGGTGTCAGTGTATGTCTTTGTTACATGGTGTAAAGTGTGTCTGTGTTACGTGGGATCAGTGTATGTCTTTGTTACTTGGTGTCTGTGTATGTCTGTGATACTTGTTGTTAGTGTGTGTCTGTGTGGCTGGGTATCAGTGTGTTTCTTTGTTACTTGGTGTAAGTGTGTGTCTGTGTTACTGGGTATCATTGTATGTCTTTGTGACTTGGTGTAAGTGTGTGTCTGTGTTACTGGGTATCAGTGCATGTCTTTGTTACTTGGTGTCAGTGTTTGTCTGTGTTACTTGGTGTAAGTGTGTGTCTTTGTTACTTGGTGTCAGTGTATGTCTGTGTTACTTGGTGTAAGTGTATGTCTTTGTTACGTAACGTCAGTGTATGTCTTTGTTACTTGGTGTCAGTGTATGTCATTGTTACTTGTTGTCAGTGTATGTCTTTGTGACATGGTGTAAGTGTGTGTCTGTGTTACGTGGTATCAGTGTATGTCTTTGTTACTTGGTGTCTGTGTATGTCTGTGATACTTGTTGTAAGTGTGTGTCTGTGTGGCTGGGTATCAGTGTATATCTTTGTTACTTGGTGTAAGTGTGTGTCTGTGTTCCTGGGTATCATTGCATGTATTTGTTATTTCGTGTCTGTGTATGTCTTTGTTACTTGGTGTCAGTGTGTGCCTTTGTTACTTGGTGTCAGTGTATGTCTTTGTTACTTGTTGTAAGTGTGTGTCTGTGTGACTGAGTATCAGTGTATGTCTTTGTTACTTGGTGTAAGTGTGTGTCTTTGTTACTGGGTGTCAGTGTATGTTTTTGTTACTGGGTGTCAGTGTATGTCTTTGTTACTTGGTGTCCGTGTGTGTCTGTGTTACTGGGTGTCAGTGTATGTCTTTGTTACTGGGTGTCAGTGTATGCCTTTGTTACTTGGTGTCAGTGTATGTCTGTGTTACTTGGTGTAAGTGTGTGTCTGTGTTACTGGGTATCAGTATATGTCTTTGTTACTTGGTGTCAGTGTGTGCCTTTGTTACTTGGTGTCATTGTGTGTCTTTGTTACTGGGTGTCACTGTTTGTCTTTGTTACTGGGTGTCAGTGTATGTCCTTGTGACTTGGTGTAAGTTTGTGTCTGTGTAACTGGGTATCAGTGCATGTCTTTGTTACTTGGTGTCAGTGTTTGTCTGTGTTACTGGGGATCAGTGAATGTCTTTGTTACTTGGTGTCCGTGTGTGTCTGTGTTACTTGGTGTCAGTGTATGTCTTTGTTACTGGGTGTCAGTGTATGCCTTTGTTACTTGGTGTCAGTGTATGTCTTTGTAACTTGGTGTAAGTGTGTGTCTGTGTAACTGAGTATCAGTGTATGTCTTTGTTACTTGGTGTAAGTGTGTGTCTGTGTTACTGGGTATCAGTGTATGTCTTTGTTACTTGGTGTCAGTGTATGTCTTTGTTACTTGGTGTCAGTGTATGTCTGTGTTACTGGGTATCAGTGAATGTCTTTGTTACTGGGTGTCAGTGTATGTCTTTGTTACTTGGTGTCAGTGTATGTCTTTGTAACTTGGAGTAAGTGTGTGTCTGTGCAACTGAGTATCAGTGTATGTCTTTGTTACTTGGTGTAAGTGTGTGTCTGTGTTACTGGGTATCAGTGTATGTCTTTGTTACTTGGTGTCAGTGTATGTCTTTGTTACTTGGTGTCAGTGTATGTCTGTGTTACTGGGTATCAGTGAATGTCTTTGTTACTGGGTGTCAGTGTATGTCTTTGTTACTTGGTGTCAGTGTATGTCTTTGTTACTTGGTGTAAGTGTGTGTCTGTGTTACTGGGGATCAGTGAATGCCTTTGTTACTTGGTGTCAGTGTATGTCTTTGTTACTGGGTGTCAGTGTATGTCATTGTTACTTGGTGCAAGTGTGTGTCTGTGTTACTGAGTATCAGTCTATGCCTTTGTTACTTGGTGTAAGTGTGTGTCTGTGTTACTGGGTATCAGTGTATGTCTTGGTTACTTGGTGTCAGTGTATGTCTTTGTTACTTGGTGTAAGTGTGTGTCTGTGTTACTGGGTATCAGTGTACGTCTTTGTTACTTGCTGTCAGTGTGTGCCTTTGTTACTTGGTGTCATTGTGTGTCTTTGTTTCTGGGTGTCACTGTTTGTCTTTGTTACTGGGTGTCAGTGTATGTCTTTGTGACTTGGTGTAAGTATGTGTCTGTGTTACTGGGTATCAGTGTGTGTCTTTGTTACTTGGTGTCAGTGTATGTCTGTGTTACTTGGTGTAAGTGTATGTCTTTGTTACGTAACGTCAGTGTATGTCTTTGTTACTTGGTGTCAGTGTATGTCATTGTTACTTGTTGTCAGTGTATGTCTTTGTGACATGGTGTAAGTGTGTGTCTGTGTTACGTGGTATCAGTGTATGTCTTTGTTACTTGGTGTCTGTGTATGTCTGTGATACTTGTTGTAAGTGTGTGTCTGTGTGGCTGGGTATCAGTGTATATCTTTGTTACTTGGTGTAAGTGTGTGTCTGTGTTCCTGGGTATCATTGCATGTATTTGTTATTTCGTGTCTGTGTATGTCTTTGTTACTTGGTGTCAGTGTGTGCCTTTGTTACTTGGTGTCAGTGTATGTCTTTGTTACTTGTTGTAAGTGTGTGTCTGTGTGACTGAGTATCAGTGTATGTCTTTGTTACTTGGTGTAAGTGTGTGTCTTTGTTACTGGGTGTCAGTGTATGTTTTTGTTACTGGGTGTCAGTGTATGTCTTTGTTACTTGGTGTCCGTGTGTGTCTGTGTTACTGGGTGTCAGTGTATGTCTTTGTTACTGGGTGTCAGTGTATGCCTTTGTTACTTGGTGTCAGTGTATGTCTGTGTTACTTGGTGTAAGTGTGTGTCTGTGTTACTGGGTATCAGTATATGTCTTTGTTACTTGGTGTCAGTGTGTGCCTTTGTTACTTGGTGTCATTGTGTGTCTTTGTTACTGGGTGTCACTGTTTGTCTTTGTTACTGGGTGTCAGTGTATGTCCTTGTGACTTGGTGTAAGTTTGTGTCTGTGTAACTGGGTATCAGTGCATGTCTTTGTTACTTGGTGTCAGTGTTTGTCTGTGTTACTGGGGATCAGTGAATGTCTTTGTTACTTGGTGTCCGTGTGTGTCTGTGTTACTTGGTGTCAGTGTATGTCTTTGTTACTGGGTGTCAGTGTATGCCTTTGTTACTTGGTGTCAGTGTATGTCTTTGTAACTTGGTGTAAGTGTGTGTCTGTGTAACTGAGTATCAGTGTATGTCTTTGTTACTTGGTGTAAGTGTGTGTCTGTGTTACTGGGTATCAGTGTATGTCTTTGTTACTTGGTGTCAGTGTATGTCTTTGTTACTTGGTGTCAGTGTATGTCTGTGTTACTGGGTATCAGTGAATGTCTTTGTTACTGGGTGTCAGTGTATGTCTTTGTTACTTGGTCTCAGTGTATGTCTTTGTTACTTGGTGTAAGTGTGTGTCTGTGTTACTGGGGATCAGTGAATGCCTTTGTTACTTGGTGTCAGTGCATGTCTTTGTTACTGGGTGTCAGTGTATGTCATTGTTACTTGGTGCAAGTGTGTGTCTGTGTTACTGAGTATCAGTGTATGCCTTTGTTGCTTGGTGTAAGTGTGTGTCTGTGTTACTGGGTATCAGTGTATGTCTTGGTTACTTGGTGTCAGTGTATGTCTTTGTTACTTGGTGTAAGTGTGTGTCTGTGTTACTGGGTATCAGTGTATGTCTTTGTTACTTGTTGTCAGTGTGTGCCTTTGTTACTTGGTGTCATTGTGTGTCTTTGTTACTGGGTGTCACTGTTTGTCTTTGTTACTGGGTGTCAGTGTATGTCTGTGTTACTTGGTGTAAGTGTATGTCTTTGTTACATAACGTCAGTGTATGTCTTTGTTACTTGGTGTCAGTGTATGTCATTGTTACTTGGTGTCAGTGTATGTCTTTGTGACATGGTGTAAGTGTGTGTCTGTGTTACGTGGTATCAGTGTATGTCTTTGTTACTTGGTGTCTGTGTATGTCTGTGATACTTGTTGTAAGTGTGTGTCTGTGTGGCTGGGTATCAGTGTATATCTTTGTTACTTGGTGTAAGTGTGTGTCTGTGTTCCTGGGTATCATTGCATGTCTTTGTTATTTCGTGTCTGTGTATGTCTTTGTTACTTGGTGTCAGTGTGTGCCTTTGTTACTTGGTGTCAGTGTGTTTCTTTGTTACTTGGTGTCAGTGTTTGTCTTTGTTACTGGGTGTCAGTGTATGCCTTTGTGACTTGGTGTTTGTGTGTGTCTGTGTTACTGGGTATCAGTGTATGTCTGTGTTACTGGGTTTCAGTGTATGTCTTTGTTACTTGGTGTCAGTGTATGTCTGTGTACTTGGTGTAAGTGTATATCTTTATTACTTGGTGTAAGTGTGTGTCTGTGTTACTGGGTATCATTGTATGTCTTTGTTATTTGGTGTCTGTGTATGTCTTTGTTACTTGGTGTCAGTGTGTGCCTTTGTTACTTGGTGTCAGTGTGTTTCTTTGTTACTTGGTGTCAGATTAAAAATGGCAGGAGATCTCAGACCCGTGTCATGCTCCTCTTGCTCAATGTGAGAGCTCAGGGACATGGCTGATGTCCCTGACTCCTTCACGTGCAGGAAGTGTGTCCAACTGCAGCACTTGTTAGACCGCATGACGGCTCTCGAGCTGCGGATGGACTCACTTTGGAGCATGCGCGATGCTGAGGAGGTCGTGGATAACACGTTTAGTGAATTGGTCACACCGCAGATTAGGATTGCTGAGGGAGAAAGGGAATGGGTGACCCAAAGGCAGAGAAAGAGCAGGAAGGCAGCGCAGGAGTCCCCTGCGGGCATCTCCCTCCAAAACAAGTATACCGTTTTGGATACTGTTGAGGGAGATGGCTCACCAGGGGAAGGCAACAGTAGCCAGGTCCATGGCACCGTGGATGGCTCTGCTGTTCAGAAGGGCGGGAAAAAGAGAGGAAGGGCTATAGTCGTAGGGGATTTGATTGTAAGGGGAGTAGATAGGCGGTTCTGTGGTCGAAAACGAGGCTCCCGAATGGTATGTTGCCTCCCAGGTGCACGGGTCAGGGATGTCTCAGATCGGCTGCAGAACATTCTGAAGGGGGAGGGTGAACAGCCAGTTGTCATTGTGCACATAGGCACTAATGATATAGGTAAAAAAACGGGATGAGGTCCTACAAGCAGAGTTTAGGGAGTTTGGAGCCAAGTTAAAAAGTAGGACCTCAAAGGTATTAATCTCAGGATTACTACCAGTGCCACGTGATAGTCAGAGTAAAAATGAAAGAATAGTCAGGATGAATGCGTGGCTTGAGAGATGGTGCAGGAAGGAGGGGTTCAGATTTTTGGGACATTGGGACCGGTTCTGGGGGAGGTGGGACTATTACAAATTGGACGGTCTACACCTGGGCCGGACTGGAACCAATGTCCTTGGAGGTGCTTTTGCTAACGCTGTTGGGGAGGGTTTAAACTAATGTGGCAGGGGGATGGGAACCAATTGAGGTCAGTTGACAGTAAGGAGGTAGTAACAAAAGCCTGTAAGGAACTAGATAATGAAGTCAGTGTGACTAAGGGGAAGAGCAGGCAGGGAGCAGATGATGAATATAAAGGGACTGGTGGTCTGAGGTGCATTTGTTTTAATGCAAGAAGTGTAGTAGGTAAGGCAGATGAACTTAGGGCTTGGATTAGTACCTGGGAGTATGATGTTATTGCTATTACTGAGACTTGGTTGAGGGAAGGGCATGATTGGCAACTAAATATCCCAGGATATCGATGCTTCAGGCGGGATAGAGAGGGAGGTAAAATGGGTGGAGGAGTTGCATTACTGGTGAAAGAGGATATCACAGCTGTGCTGAAGGAGGGCACTATGGAGGACTCGAGCAGTGAGGCAATATGGACAAAACTCAGAAATAGGAAGGGTGCGTTAACAATGTTGGGGCTGCACTACAGGCCTCCCAACAGCGAGCGTGAGATAGAGGTACAAATACGTAAACAGATTATGGAAAGATGTAGGAGCAACAGGGTGGTGGTGATAGGAGATTTTAATTTTCCCAACATTGACTGGGATTCGCTTAGTGTTAGAGGTCCAGATGGAGCAGAATTTGTAAGGAGCATCCAGGAGGGTTTTCTGCAGCAGTATGTAAATAGTCCAACTCGGGAAGGGGCCATACTGGACCTGGTGTTGGGGAATGAGCCCGGCCAGGTTGTTGAAGATTCAGTAGGGGACTACTTTGGGAATAGTGATCACAATTCCGTAAGCTTTAAAATACTCATGGACAAAGACGAGAGTGGTCCTAAAGGAAGAGTGCTAAATTGGGGGAAGGCCAACTATACCAAAATTCAGCAGGAGCTGGGAAATGTAGATTGGGAGCAGCTGTTTGAAGGTAAATCCACATGTGATATGTGGGAGGCTTTTAAAGAGAGGTTGATTAGCGTGCAGGAGAGACATGTTCCTGTGAAAATGAGGGATAGAAATGGCAAGATTAGGGAACCATGGATGACAGGTGAAATTGTGAGACTAGCTAAGAGGAAAAAGGAAGCATACATAAGGTCTAGGCGGCTGATGAAAGACGAAGCTTTGAAAGAATATCGGGAATGTAGGACCAATCTGAAACGAGGAATTAAGAAGGCTAAAAGGGGTCATGAAATATCTTTAGCAAACAGGGTTAAGGAAAATCCCAAAGCCTTTTATTCATATATAAGGAGAAAGAGGGTAACTAGAGAAAGGATTGGCCCACTGAAGGACAAAGGAGGAATGTTATGCTTGGACTCAGAGAAAATGGGTGAGATTCTAAACGAGTACTTTGCATCGGTATTCACCGAGGAGAGGGACATGACGGATGTTGTGGTTAGGAACAGATGTTTGATTACTCTAGGTCAAGTCGGCATAAGGAGGGAGGAAGTGTTGGGTATTCTAAAGGGCATTAAGGTGGACAAGTCCCCAGGTCCGGATGGGATCTATCCCAGGTTACTGAGGGAAGCAAGAGAGGAAATAGCTGGGGCCTTAACAGATATCTTTGCAGCATCCTTAAACGCGGGTGAGGTCCCGGAGGACTGGAGAATTGCTAATGTTGTCCCCTTGTTTAAGAAGGGTCGCAGGGATAATCCAGGTAATTATAGACCAGTGAGCCTGACGTCAGTGGTAGGGAAGCTGCTGGAGAAGATACTGAGCGATAGGATCTATTCCCATTTGGAAGAAAATGGGCTCATCAGTGATAGGCAACATGGTTTTGTGCAGGGAAGGTCATGTCTTACCAACTTAATAGAATTCTTCGAGGAAGTGACCAAGTTGATTGATGAGGGAAGGGCTGTCGATGTCATATACATGGACTTCAGTAAGGCGTTTGATAAGGTTCCCCATGGCAGGCTGATGGAGAAAGTGAAGGCGCTTGGGGTCCAAGGTGTACTAGCGAGATGGATAAAGAACTGGCTGGGCAACAGGAGACAGAGAGTAGCAGTAGAAGGGAGTTTCTCAAAATGGAGACGTGTGACCAGTAGTGTTCCACAGGGATCCGTGCTGGGACCACTGTTGTTTGTGATATACATTAATGATTTGGAGGAAAGTATAGGTGGACTGATTAGCAAGTTTGCAGACGACACTAAGATTGGTGGAGTAGCAGATAGTGAAGGGGACTGTCAGAGAATACAGCAGAATATTGATAGATTGGAGAGTTGGGCAGAGAAATGGCAGATGGAGTTCAATCAGGGCAAATGCGAGGTGATGCATTTTGGAAGATCCAATACAAGAGTGAACTATACAGTAAATGGAAAAGTCCTGGGGAAAATTGATGTCCAGAGAGATTTGGGTGTTCAGGTCCACTGTTCCCTGAAGGTGGCAACGCAGGTCAATAGAGTGGTCAAGAAGGCATACGGCATGCTTTCCTTCATCGGACGGGGCATTGAGTACAAGAGTTGGCAGGTCATGTTACAGTTGTATAGGACTTTGGTTCGGCCACATTTGGAATACTGCGTACAGTTCTGGTCGCCACATTATCAAAAGGATGTGGATGCTTTGGAGAGGGTGCAGAGGAGGTTCACAAGGATGTTGCCTGGTATGGAGGGCGCTAGCTATGAGGAGAGGTTGAGTAGATTAGGATTATTTTCATTAGAAAGACGGAGGTTGAGGGGGGACCTGATTGAGGTGTACAAAATCATGAGAGGTATAGACAGGGTGGATAGCAAGAGGTTTTTCCCAGAGTGGGGGTTTCAATTACTAGAGGACACGAGTTCAAAGTGAAAGGGGAAAGGTTTAGGGGGGATATGCGTGGAAAGTTCTTTACGCAGAGGGTGGTGGGCACCTGGAACGCATTGCCAGCGGAGGTGGTAGATGCGGGCACGATGGAGTACTTTAAGATGTATCGAGACAGATACATGAATGGGCAGGAAGAAAAGAGATACAGAACCTTAGAAAATAGGAGACATTTTTAGAGAGAGGATCTGGATCGGCGCAGGCTTGCAGGGCCGAAGGGCCTGTTCCTGTGCTGTAATTATCTTTGTTCTTTGTTCTGTGTATGTTTTTGTTACTTCGTGTCAGTGTGTGTCTGTGTTACTGGGGATCAGTGAATGTCTTTGTTACTTGGTGTCAGTGTATGTCTTTGTTACTGGGTGTCAGTGCATGTCTTTGTTACTTGGTGTAAGTGTGTGTCTGTATTACTGGGTATCAGTGTATGTCTTTGTTACTTAACGTCGGTGTATGTCTTTGTTACTTGGTGTCAGTGTATGTCTTTGTTACATGGTGTAAGTGTGTGTCTTTGTTACTGGGTATCAGTGTATGTCTTTGTTACTTGGTGTCTGTGTATGTCTGTGATACTTGTTGTAAGTGTGTGTCTGTGTGGCTGGGTATCAGTGTATATCTTTGTTACTTGGTGTCAGTGTATGTCTTTGTTACTTGGTGTAAGTGTGTGTCTGTGTTACTGGGTATCAGTGTCTGTCTTTGTTACTTGGTGCCAGTGCATGTCTTTGTTACCTGGTGTCAGTGTATGTCTTTGTTACTTGTTGTAAGTGTGTGTCTGTGTTACTGGGTATCAGTGTATGTCTTTGTTACTTGGTGTCAGTGTATGTCTTTGTTACTTGGTGTCAGTGTATGTCTTTGTTACTTAGTGTCAGTGTATGTCTTTGTTACTTGGTGTCAGTATGTTTTTGTTACTTGGTGTCAGTGTGTGTCTGTGTTACTGGGGATCAGTGAATGTCTTTGCAACTTGGTGTCAGTGTATGTCTTTGTTACTGGGTGTCAGTGTATGTTTTTGTTACTGGGTGTCAGTGTATGTCTTTGTTACTTGGTGTCCGTGTGTGTCTGTGTTACTGGGTGTCAGTGTATGTCTTTGTTACTGGGTGTCACTGTTTGTCTTTGTTACTGGGTGTCAGTGTATGTCTTTGTGACTTGGTGTAAGTGTGTGTCTGTGTTACTGGGTATCAGTGCATGTCTTTGTTACTTGGTGTCAGTGTTTGTCTGTGTTACTGGGGATCAGTGAATGTCTTTGTTACTTGGTGTCAGTGTGTGTCTGTGTTACTGGGTGGCAGTGTATGTCTTTGTTACTGGGTGTCAGTGTATGCCTTTGTTCCTTGGTGTCAGTGTATGTCTTTGTAACTTGGTGTAAGTGTGTGTCTGTGTAACTGAGTATCAGTGCATGTCTTTGTTACTTGGTGTCTGTGTATGTCTGTGTTACTGGGTATCAGTGCATGTCTTTGTTACTTGGTGTCAGTGTTTGTCTGTGTTACTGGGGATCAGTGAATGTCTTTGTTACTTGGTGTCAGTGTATGTCTTTGTTACTGGGTGTCAGTGTATGTCTTTGTTACTGGGTGTCAGTGTATGTCTTTGTTACTGGGTGTCAGTGTATGTCTTTGTTACTTGGTTTCCGTGTGTGTCTGTGTTACTTGCTGTCAGTGAATGTCTTTGTTACTTGCTGTCAGTGTATGTCTTTGTTACTTGGTGTCAGTGTATGTCTTTGTTACTTGGTGTAAGTGTGTGTTTGTGTTACTGGGGATCAATGAATGCCTTTGTTACTTGGTGTCAGTGTATGTCTTTGTTACTGGGTGTCAGTGTATGTCTGTGTTACTTGGTGTAAGTGTGTGTCTGTGTTACTGGGTATCAGTGCATGTCTTTGTTACTTGGTGTCAGTGTTTGTCTGTGTTACTTGGTGGAAGTGTGTGCCTTTGTTACCTGGTGTCAGTGTATGTCTGTGTTACTTGGTGTAAGTGTATGTCTGTGTTACGTGGTATCAGTGTATGTCTTTGTTACTTGGTGTCTGTGTATGTCTGTGATACTTGTTGTAAGTGAGTGTCTGTGTGGCTGGGTATCAGTGTATATCTTTGTTACTTGGTGTAAGTGTGTGTCTGTGTTACTGGGTATCATTGTATGTCTTTGTTATTTGGTGTCTGTGTATGTCTATGTTACTTGGTGTCAGTGTGTTTCTTTGTTACTTGGTGTCAGTGTGTTTCTTTGTTACTTGGTGTCAGTGTTTGTCTTTGTTACTGGGTGTCAGTGTATGCCTTTGTGACTTGGTGTTCGTGTGTGTCTGTGTTACTGGGTATCAGTGTATGTCTGTGTTACTCGGTTTCAGTGTATGTCTTTGTTACTTGGTGTCAGTGTATGTCTGTGTACTTGGTGTAAGTGTATATCTTTGTTACTTGGTGTAAGTGTGTGTCTGTGTTACTGGGTATCATGGTATGTCTTTGTTATTTGGTGTCTGTGTATGTCTTTGTTACTTGGTGTCAGTGTGTGCCTTTGTTACTTGGTGTCAGTGTGTTTCTTTGTTACTTAATGTCAGTGCTTGTCTTTGTTACTGGGTGTCAGTGTTTGTCTTTGTTACTGGGTGTCAGTGTCTGCCTTTGTGACTTGGTGTTAGTGTGTGTCTGTGTTACTGGGTATCAGTGTATGTCTGTGTTACTGGGTTTCAGTGTATGTCTATGTTACTTGGTGTCAGTGTATGTCTGTGTACTTGGTGTATGTGTGTGTCTTTGTTACTTGGTGTCAGTGTATGTCTGTGATACTTGGTGTAAGTGTATGTCTTTGTTACTTGGTGTCAGTGCATGTCTTTGTTACTTGGTGTCAGTGTATGTCATTGTTACCTGGTGTCAGTGAATGCCTTTGTTACTTGGTGTCAGTGTATGTCTCGGTTACTTGGTGTCAGTGTATGTATGTGTTACTTTGTGTAAGTGTATGTCTTTGTTACTTGGTGTCAGTGTATGTCTTTGTTACTTGATCTCAGTGTATGTCTTTGCTACTTGATGTTAGTGTATGTCTTTGATACTAGGTGTAAGTGTATGTCTGTGTTACTGGGTATCAGTGTCTGTCTTTGTTACTTGGTGTCTGTGTTACTGGGTGTAAGTGTGTGTCTGTGTTACTGGGTGTCAGTGTATGTCTTTGTTAAATGGTGTCAGTGTATGTCTTTGTTACTTGGTGTAAGTGTATGTCTTTGTTACTTGGTGTCAGTGTGTGTCTTTGTTACTGGGTGTCAGTGCATGTCTTTTTTTTCTGGGTATCAGTGTCTGTCTTTGTTACTTGGTCTAAGAGTGTGTCTGTGTTGCTGGGTATCAGTGGATGTCTTTGTTACTTGGTGTCAATGTGTGTCTGTGTTACTGGGTATCAGTGTATGTCTTTGTTATTTGGTGTCAGTGTATGTCTGTGGAACTTGGTATAAGTGTGTGTCTTTGTTAGTTGTTATAACTGTATATCTTTGTTACTTGGTGTCAGTGTATGTCTGTGTTATTTGGTGTAAGTGTATGTATTTGTTACTTGGTGCCGGTGTATGTCTTTGTTACTTGGTGCCGGTGTATGTCTTTGTTACTTGGTGTAAGTGTGTGTCTGTGTTACTGGGTGTCAGTGTATGTCTTTGTTACTTGGTGTCAGTGTATGTCTGTGTACTTGGTGCAAGTGTGTGTCTTTGTTACTTGGTGTCAGTGTATGTATTTGTTACTTGGTGTCAGTGTATGTCTTTGTTAATTTGTGTCAGTGGATGTCTTTGTTACTTGGTGTCAGTGTATGTGTTTGTTACTTGTTGTAACTGTGTGTCTGTGTTACTGTGTATCAGTGCATGTCTTTGTTACTTGGTGTCAGTGTGTGTCTTTGTTACTTGGTGTCAGTGTGTGTCTTTGTTACTGGGTGTCAGTGTATGTCTTTGTTACTGGGTGTCACTGTATGTCTTTGTGATATGGAGAAAGTGTGTGTCTTTGTTACTGGGTATCAGTGTATGTCTTTGTTACTGGCTGTCAGTGTATGTCTTTGTGACTTTGTGTAAATGTGTGTCTGTGTTACTGGGTATCAGTATCTGTCTTTGTTACTTGGTGTAAGTGTATGTCTGTGTTAGTTGGTGTAAATGTGTGTCTGTGTTATTGGGTATCAGTGTATATCTTTGTTACTTGGTGTATGTGTGTGTATGTGTTACTGGGTATCAGTATCTGTCTTTGTTACTTGGTGTCAGTGTATGTCTTTGTTACTTGGTGTAAGTGTGTGTCTTTGTTAATTGGTGTCAGTGTATGTCTTTGTTACTTGGTGTAAGTGTGTGTCTGTGTTACTGGGATTCAGTATCTGTCTTTGTTACTATGTGTAAGTGTATGTCTTTGTTACTTGGTGTCAGTGTATGTCTTTTTTACTGGGTGTCAGTGCGTGTCTGTAATACTGGGTATAATTGTATGTCTTTGTTACTTGGTGTCAGTGTATGCCTTTGTACTTGGTATAAGTGGATGTCTTTGTTACTTGGTGTCAGTTTTTCTCTGTGTTACTGGGTGTCAGTGTGTGTCTGTGTTACTTGATGTAAGTTTATGTCTTTGTTACTTGGTGTCAGTGTATGACATTGTTACTTGTTGTAAGTGTGTGTCTGTGTTACTGGGTATCAGTGTATGTCTTTGTTAATTGGTGTCAGTGTATGTCTTTGTTACTTGGTGTCAGTGTATGTCTTTGATACTTGGTGTAAGCGTGTGTCTGTGTTACTGGGTATCAGTGTCTGTCTTTGTTACTGGGTGTCAGTGTGTTTCTTTGTGACCTGGTCTAAGTGTGTGCCTGTGTTACTGGGTATCAGTGTCGGTCTTTGTTACTTGGTGTCATCTGTGTCTGTGTTACTTGGTGAAAGTGTGTGTCTTTGTTAATTGGTGTAAGTGTATGTCTGTGTTACTTGGTGTAAGTGTATGTCTGTGTTACTTGGTGTCAGTGTATTTCTGTGTTACTTGGTGTCAGTGTATGTCTGTGTTATTTGGTGTAAGTGCATGTATTTGTTTCTTGGTGTCAGTGTATGTCTTTGTTACGTGGTGTAAGTGTTTGTCTCTGTTTCTGGGTATCAGTGTATGTCTTTGTTACTTCGTGTAAGTGTGTGTCTGTGTTACTGGGTATCTGTGTATGTCTTTGTTACTTGGTGTCAGTGTATGTCTTTGTTACTTGGTTTAAGTGTATGCCTTTGTTACTTGGTGTCAGTGTATTTATCTGTTACTTGGTGTAAGTGTGTGTCTGTGTTATTGGGTATCTGTGTATGTCTTTGTTAATTGGTGTCAGTGTGTGTCTTTGTTACTTGGTGTCAGTGTGCGTCTTTGTTCCTGGGTGTCAGTGTATGTCTTTGTTACTGGGTGTCAGTGTATGTCTTTGTGACTGGGTATCAGTGTATGTCTTTGTTACTTGGTGTCAGTGTATGACATTGTTACTTGTTGTAAGTGTGTGTCTGTGTTACTGGCTATCAGTGTATGTCTTTATTACTTGGTGTCAGTGTATGACATTGTTACTTGTTGTAAGTGTGTGTCTGTGTTACTGGGTATCAGTGTATGTCTTTGTTACTTGGTGTCAGTGTATGTCTTTGCTACTTGGTGTCAGTGTATGTCTTTGATACTAGGTGTAAGTGTATGTCTGTGTTACTGGGTATCAGTGTCTGTCTTTGTTACTTGCTGTAAGTGTGTGTCTGTGTTACTGGGTATCAGTGTATGTCTTTGTTACTTGGTGTCTGTGTGTGTCTGTGTTACTTGGTGTAAGTGTGTGTCTGTGTAACTGGGTATCAGTGTATGTCGTTGTTACTTGGTGTAAGTGTGTGTCTGTGTTCCTGGGTGTCACTGTATGTCTTTGTTACCTGTTGTCAGTGTATGTCTTTTTTACTTGGTGTAAGTGTATGTCTTTTTTACTTGGTGTAAGTGTATGTCTTTGTTACTTGGTCTCAGTGTATGTCTTTGTTACTTGGTGTCAGTGTGTGTCTTTGTTCCTGGGTGTCAGTGCATGTCTTTGTTACTGGGTGTCAGTGTCTGTCTTTGTTACTTGGTGTAAGTGTATGTCTTTGTTACCTGTTGTCAGTGTATGCCTTTTTTACTTGGTGTAAGTGTATGTCTTTTTTACTTGGTGTAAGTGTATGTCTTTGTTACTTGGTCTCAGTGTATGTCTTTGTTACTTGGTGTCAGTGTGTGTCTTTGTTACTGGGTGTCAGTGCATGTCTTTGTTACTGGGTGTAAGTGTATGTATTTGTAACTTGGTGCCGGTGTATGTCTTTGTTACTTGGTGTAAGTGTGTGTCTGTGTTACTGGGTGTCAGTGTATTTCTTTGTTACTTGGTGTCAGTGTATGTCTGTGTACTTGGTGCAAGTGTGTGTCTGTGTTACTGGGTATCAGTGAATGTCTTTGTTACTTGGTGTCAGTGTATGTCTTTGTTACTTGGTGTCAGTGAATGTCTTTGTTACTTGGTGTCAGTGTATGTCTTTGTTACTTGGTGTAAGTGCATGTCTTTGTTACTTGGTGTCAGTGTGTGTCTTTGTTACTGGGTATCAGTGTATGTCTTTGTTACTGGGTGTCAGTGTATGTCTTTGTGACTTTGTGTAAATGTGTGTCTGTGTTACTGGGTATCAGTATCTGTCTTTGTTACTTGGTGTAAGTGTATGTCTGTGTTAGTTGGTGTAAATGTGTGTCTGTTTTATTGGGTATCAGTGCATACCTTTGTTACTTTGTGTATGTGTGTGTCTGTGTTACTGGGTATCAGTGTATGTCTTTGTTACTTGGTATCAGTGTATGTCTTTGTTTCTTGGTGTAATTGTATGTCTTTGTTACTTGGTGTCAGTGTATGTCTTTGTTACTTGGTATCAGTGTGTGTCTTTGTTACCTGGTGTAAGTGTATGTCTTTGTTACTTGGTGTCAGTGTATGTCTTTGTTACTTGGTGTAAGTGTATGTCTTTGTTACTTGGTGTCAGTGTATGTTTTTGTTACGTGGTGTAAGTGTATGTCTTTGTTACTTGGTGTCAGTGTATGTATGTGCTACTTTGTGTAAGTGTATGTCTTTGTTACTTGGTGTCAGTGTATGTCTTTGTTACTTGGTGTCAGTGTATGTTTTTGTTACGTGGTGTCAGTGTATGTATGTGTTACTTTGTGTAAGTGTATGTCTTTGTTACTTGGTGTCAGTGTATGTCTTTGTTACTTGGTGTAAGTTTATGTCTTTGCTACTTGGTGTCAGTGTATGTCTTTGTTACTAGGTGTAAGTGTATGTCTGTGTTACTGGGTATCAGTGTATATCTTTGTTACTTGGTGCCTGTGTGTGTCTGTGTTACTTGGTGTAAATGTGTGTCTGTGTAACTGGGTATCAGTGTATGTCTTTGTTACTTGGTGTCTGTGTGTGTCTGTGTTACTTGGTGTAAGTGTGTGTCTGTGTAACTGGGTATCAGTGTATGTCTTTGTTACTTGTTGTCAGTGTATGTCTTTTTTACTTGGTGTAAGTGTATGTCTTTGTTACTTGATGTCAGTGTATGTCTTTGTTACTTGGTGTAAGTGTGTGTCTGTGTAACTGGGTATCAGTGGATGTCGTTGTTACTTGGTGTAAGTGTGTGTCTGTGTTACTGGGTATCAGTATCTGTCTTTGTTACTTGGTGTAAGTGTATGTCTTTGTTACTTGGTGTAAGTGTGTGTCTGTGCTACTAGGTATCAGTGTCTGTCTTTGTTACTTGGTGTCAGTGTATGTCTTTGTTACTGGGTTTCGGTGCGTGTCTGTGTTACTGGGTATAATTGTATGTCTTTGTTACTTGGTGTCAGTGTATGTCGTTGTACTTGGTAGAAGTGGATGTCTTTGTTACTTGGTGTCAGTTTTTCCCTGTGTTCCTGGGTGTCAGTGTGTATCTGTGTTCCTGGGAGTCAGTGTATGTCTTTATTACTTGGTGTCAGTGTCTGTCTGTGTTACTTGGTGTAAGTGTGTGTCTGTGTTACTGGGTATCAGTGTATGTCTTTGTTACTTGGTGTCAGTGTATGCCTTTCTTACCTGGTGTCAGTGTATGTCTTTGTTACCTGGTGTCAGTGTATGTCTTTGTTACTTGTTGTCAGTGTGTGTCTGTGTGACTGAGTATCAGTGTATGTCTTTGTTACTTGGTGTAAGTGTGTGTCTATGTTACTGGGTATCAGTGTATGTCTTTGTTACTTGGTGTCAGTGTATGTCTTTGTCATTGGTTTCAGTGTATGTTTTTGTTACTAGGTGTCAGTGTATGTTTTTGTTACTTGGTGTCAGTGTGTGTCTGTGTTACTGGGGATCAGTGAATGTCTTTGTTTCTTGGTGTCAGTGTATGTCTTTGTTACTGGGTGTCAGTGTATGTCTTTGTTACTGGGTGTCAGTGTATGCCTTTGTTACTTGGCGTCAGTGTATGTCTTTGTTACTTGGTGTAAGTGTGTGTCTGTGCAACTGAGTATCAGTGTATGTCTTTGTTACTTGGTGTCAGTGTATGTCTTTGTTACTTGGTGTCAGTGTATGTTTTTGTTACTTGGTGTCAGTGTGTGTCTGTGTTACTGGGGATCAGTGAATGTCTTTGTTACTTGGTGTAAGTGTGTGTCTGTATTACTGGGTATCAGTGTATGTCTTTGTTACTGGGTGTCAGTGTATGACTTTGTTACTTGGTGTCAGTGTATGTCTTTGTTAATTGGTGTCAGTGTATGTCTTTGTTACATGGTGTAACTGTGTGTCTGTGTTACTGGGTCTCAGTGTATGTCTTTGTTACTTGGTGTCTGTGTATGTCTGTGATACTTGTTGTAAGTGTGTGTCTGTGTTACTGGGTATCATTGTATGTCTGTGTTACTTGGTGTAAGCGTATGTCTGTGTTACTTGGAGTCAGTGTATGTCTGTGTTACTTGGTGTCAGTGTGTGTCTTTGTTACTTGGTGTAAGTGTATGTCTTTGTTACTTGGTGTCTGTGCATGCCTTTTTTACTTGGTGTCAGTGTATGTCTCGGTTACTTGGTGTAAGTGTGTGTCTGTGTTACTGGGTATCAGTGTATGACTTTGTTACTTGGTGTCATTGTCTGTCTTTGTTACTTGGTGTAAGTGTGTGTCTGTGTTACTGGGTGTCAGTGTATTTCTTTGTTACTTGGTGTCAGTGTATGTCTGTGTACTTGGTGCAAGTGTGTGTCTGTTTTACTGGGTATCAGTGAATGTCTTTGTTACTTGGTGTCAGTGTATGTCTTTGTTACTTGGTGTCAGTGAATGTCTTTGTTACTTGGTGTCAGTGTATGTCTTTGTTACTTGGTGTAAGTGCATGTCTTTGTTACTTGGTGTCAGTGTGTGTCTTTGTTACTGGGTATCAGTGTATGTCTTTGTTACTGGGTGTCAGTGTATGTCTTTGTGACTTTGTGTAAATGTGTGTCTGTGTTACTGGGTATCAGTATCTGTCTTTGTTACTTGGTGTAAGTGTATGTCTGTGTTAGTTGGTGTAAATGTGTGTCTGTTTTATTGGGTATCAGTGCATACCTTTGTTACTTTGTGTATGTGTGTGTCTGTGTTACTGGGTATCAGTGTATGTCTTCGTTACTTGGTATCAGTGTATGTCTTTGTTTCTTGGTGTAATTGTATGTCTTTGTTACTTGGTGTCAGTGTATGTCTTTGTTACTTGGTATCAGTGTGTGTCTTTGTTACCTGGTGTAAGTGTATGTCTTTGTTACTTGGTGTCAGTGTATGTCTTTGTTACTTGGTGTAAGTGTATGTCTTTGTTACTTGGTGTCAGTGTATGTTTTTGTTACGTGGTGTAAGTGTATGTCTTTGTTACTTGGTGTCAGTGTATGTATGTGCTACTTTGTGTAAGTGTATGTCTTTGTTACTTGGTGTCAGTGTATGTCTTTGTTACTTGGTGTCAGTGTATGTTTTTGTTACGTGGTGTCAGTGTATGTATGTGTTACTTTGTGTAAGTGTATGTCTTTGTTACTTGGTGTCAGTGTATGTCTTTGTTACTTGGTGTAAGTTTATGTCTTTGCTACTTGGTGTCAGTGTATGTCTTTGTTACTAGGTGTAAGTGTATGTCTGTGTTACTGGGTATCAGTGTATATCTTTGTTACTTGGTGCCTGTGTGTGTCTGTGTTACTTGGTGTAAATGTGTGTCTGTGTAACTGGGTATCAGTGTATGTCTTTGTTACTTGGTGTCTGTGTGTGTCTGTGTTACTTGGTGTAAGTGTGTGTCTGTGTAACTGGGTATCAGTGTATGTCTTTGTTACTTGTTGTCAGTGTATGTCTTTTTTACTTGGTGTAAGTGTATGTCTTTGTTACTTGATGTCAGTGTATGTCTTTGTTACTTGGTGTAAGTGTGTGTCTGTGTAACTGGGTATCAGTGGATGTCGTTGTTACTTGGTGTAAGTGTGTGTCTGTGTTACTGGGTATCAGTATCTGTCTTTGTTACTTGGTGTAAGTGTATGTCTTTGTTACTTGGTGTAAGTGTGTGTCTGTGCTACTAGGTGTCAGTGTCTGTCTTTGTTACTTGGTGTCAGTGTATGTCTTTGTTACTGGGTTTCGGTGCGTGTCTGTGTTACTGGGTATAATTGTATGTCTTTGTTACTTGGTGTCAGTGTATGTCGTTGTACTTGGTAGAAGTGGATGTCTTTGTTACTTGGTGTCAGTTTTTCCCTGTGTTCCTGGGTGTCAGTGTGTATCTGTGTTCCTGGGAGTCAGTGTATGTCTTTATTACTTGGTGTCAGTGTCTGTCTGTGTTACTTGGTGTAAGTGTGTGTCTGTGTTACTGGAATCAGTGTATGTCTTTGTTACTGGGTGTCAGTGTATGTCTTTGTTACTTGGTGTCCGTGTGTGTCTGTGTTACTGGGTATCAGTGTATGTCTTTGTTACTTGGTGTCAGTGCATGCCTTTCTTGCCTGGTGTCAGTGTATGTCTTTGTTACCTGGTGTCAGTGTATGTCTTTGTTACTTGTTGTCAGTGTGTGTCTGTGTGACTGAGTATCAGTGTATGTCTTTGTTACTTGGTGTAAGTGTGTGTCTATGTTACTGGGTATCAGTGTATGTCTTTGTTACTTGGTGTCAGTGTATGTCTTTGTCATTGGTTTCAGTGTATGTTTTTGTTACTAGGTGTCAGTGTATGTTTTTGTTACTTGGTGTCAGTGTGTGTCTGTGTTACTGGGGATCAGTGAATGTCTTTGTTTCTTGGTGTCAGTGTATGTCTTTGTTACTGGGTGTCAGTGTATGTCTTTGTTACTGGGTGTCAGTGTATGCCTTTGTTACTTGGCGTCAGTGTATGTCTTTGTTACTTGGTGTAAGTGTGTGTCTGTGCAACTGAGTATCAGTGTATGTCTTTGTTACTTGGTGTCAGTGTATGTCTTTGTTACTTGGTGTCAGTGTATGTTTTTGTTACTTGGTGTCAGTGTGTGTCTGTGTTACTGGGGATCAGTGAATGTCTTTGTTACTTGGTGTAAGTGTGTGTCTGTATTACTGGGTATCAGTGTATGTCTTTGTTACTGGGTGTCAGTGTATGCCTTTGTTACTTGGTGTCAGTGTATGTCTTTGTTACTTGGTGTCAGTGTATGTCTTTGTTACATGGTGTAACTGTGTGTCTGTGTTACTGGGTCTCAGTGTATGTCTTTGTTACTTGGTGTCTGTGTATGTCTGTGATACTTGTTGTAAGTGTGTGTCTGTGTTACTGGGTATCATTGTATGTCTGTGTTACTTGGTGTAAGCGTATGTCTGTGTTACTTGGAGTCAGTGTATGTCTGTGTTACTTGGTGTCAGTGTGTGTCTTTGTTACTTGGTGTAAGTGTATGTCTTTGTTACTTGGTGTCTGTGCATGCCTTTGTTACTTGGTGTCAGTGTATGTCTCGGTTACTTGGTGTAAGTTTGTGTCTGTGTTACTGGGTATCAGTGTATGACTTTGTTACTTGGTGTCATTGTCTGTCTTTGTTACTTGGTGTAAGTGTGAGTCTGTGAGACTTGGTGTCAGTGTATGTATGTGTTACTTTGTGTAAGTGTATGTCTTTGTTACTTGGTGTCAGCGTATGTCTTTGTTATTTGGTGTAAGTTTATGTCTTTGTTACTTGGTGTCAGTGTATGTTTTTGTTACGTGGTGTAAGTGTATGTCTTTGTTACTTGGTGTCAGTGTATGTATGTGTTACTTTGTGTAAGTGTATGTCTTTGTTACTTGGTGTCAGTGTATGTATGTGTTACTTTGTGAAAGTGTATGTCTTTGTCACTTGGTGTCAGTGTATGTCTTTGTTACTTGGTATAAGTTTATGTCTTTGCTACTTGGTGTCAGTGTATGTCTTTGTTACTAGGTGTAAGTGTATGTCTGTGTTACTGGGTATCAGTGTTTTTCTTTGTGACTTGGTGTCTGTGTGTGTCTGTGTTACTTGGTGCAAGTGTGTGTCTGTGTAACTGGGTATCACTGTATGTCTTTGTTACTTGTCAGTGTATGTCTTTTTTACTTGGTGTAAGTGTATGTCTTTTTTACTTGGTGTAAGTGTATGTCTTTGTTACTTGGTGTCAGTGTATGTCTTTGTTACTTGGTGTAAGTGTGTGTCTGTGTAACTGGGTATCAGTGTATATCGTTGTTACTTGGTGTAAGTGTATGTCTTTGTTACTTGGTGTATGTGTATGTCTTTGTTACTTGGTGTATGTGTATGTCTTTGTTACTTGGTGTAAGTGTATGTCTTTGTTACCGGGTGTCAGTGCATGTCTTGTTACTGGGTATCAGTGTCTGTCTTTGTTACTTGGTGTAAGAGTGTGTCTGTTCTGCTGGGTATCAGTGTATGTCTTTGTTACTTGGTGTCAATGTGTGTCTGTGTTACTGGGTATCAGCGTATGTCTTTGTTACTGGGTGTCAGTGCATGTCTTTGTTACTGCCTATCAGTGTCTGTCTTTGTTACTTGGTGTAAAAGTGTGTCTGTGTTGCTGGGTATCAGTGTATGTCTTTGTTACTTGGTGTCAGTGTAGGTCTGGGTTACTTGGTGTAAGTGTGTGTCTTTCTTACTTGGTGTCAGTGTATGTCTGTGGAACTTGGTATAAGTGTGTGTCTTTGTTAGTTGTTGTAAGTGTATATCTTTGTTACTTGGTTTCAGTGTATGTCTGTGTTATTTGGTGTAAGTTTATGTATTTGTTACTGGGTGTCAGTGTATGCCTTTGTTACTTGGTGTAAGTGTATGTCTGTGTAATTGGTGCAAGTGTGTGTCTGTGTTACCGGGTATCAGTGTATTTCTTTGTTACTTCGTTGTAAGTGTGTGTCTGTGTTACTGGGTATCAGTGTATGTCTATGTTAATTTGTGTCAGTGGATGTCTTTGTTACTTGGTGTCAGTGTATTTGTTTGTTACTTGTTGTAACTGTGTGTCTGTGTTACTGGGTATCAGTGTATGTCTTTGTTACTTGGTGTCAGTGTGTGTCTTTGTTACTTGGTGTCAGTGTGTGTCTTTGTTACTGGGTGTCAGTGTGTGTCTTTGTTACTGGGTGTCACTGTATGTCTTTGTGACTTGGAGAAAGTGTGTGTCTTTGTTACTGTGTATCATTGTATGTCTTTGTTACTTGGTGTAAGTTTGTGTCTTTGTTACTTGGTGTCAGTGTATGTTTTTGTTACTTGGTGTCAGTGTATGTTTGTGTTACTTGGTGTAAGTGCATGTCTTTGTTACTTGGTGTCAGTGTATGTCTTTGTTACTTGGTGTAAGTGTGTGTCTTTGTAACTTGGTGTAAGTGTATGTCTTTGTTAACTGGTGTCAGTGTATGTCTGTGTTAGTTGGTGTCAGTGGATGACTTTGTTACTTGGTGAAAGTGTGTGTCTGTGTTACTGGGTATCGGTGTATGTCTTTGTTACTTGGTGTCTGTGTATGTTTGTGATACTTGTTGTAAGTGTGTGTCTGTGTTACTGGGTATCATTGTATGCCTTTGTGACTTGGTGTTAGTGTGTGTCTGTGTTACTGGGTACCAGTGTATGTCTGTGTTACTTGGTGTAAGTGTATGTCTGTGTTACTTGGTGTCAGTGTATGTCTGTGTTACTTGGTGTCAGTGTGAGTCTTTGTTACTTGGTGTAAGTGCATGCCTTTGTTACTTGGTGTCAGTGTATGTCTCGGTTACTTGGTGTAAGTGTGTGTCTGTGTTACTGGGTATCAGTGTATGACTTTGTTACTTGGTGTCATTGTCTGTCTTTGTTACTTAGTGTAAGTGTGAGTCTGTGTTAATTGGTGTCAGTGTATGTATGTGTTACATTGTGTAAGTGTATGTCTTTGTTACTTGGTGTCAGTGTATGTTTCTGTTACGTGGTGTAAGTGTATGTCTTTGTTACCTGGTGTCAGTGTATGTATGTGTTACTTTGTGTAAGTGTATGTCTTTGTTACTTGGTGTAAGTGTATGTCTTTGTTACTTGGTGTCAGTGTATGTTTTGTTACGTGGTGTAAGTGTATGTCTTTGTTACTTGGTGTCAGTGTATGTATTTGTTACTTGGTGTCAGTGTTTGTATGTGTTACTTTGTGTCAGTGTATGTCTTTGTTACTTGGTGTCAGTGTATGTCTTTGTTAATTGGTGTAAGTTTATGTCTTTGCTACTTGGTGTCAGTGTATGTCTTTGTTACTAGGTGTAAGTGTATGTCTGTGTTACTGGGTATCAGTGTATATCTTTGTTACTTGGTGTCTGTGTGTGTCTGTGTTACTTGGTGTAAGTGTGTGTCTGTGTAACTGGGTATCAGTGTATGTCTTTGTTACTTGTTGTCAGTGTATGACATTTTTACTTGGTGTAAGTATATGTCTTTGTTACTTGATGTCAGTGTATGTCTTTGTTAACTGGTGTCGGTGTATGTCTTTGTTACTTGGTGTAAGTGTGTGTCTGTGTAACTGGGTATCAGTGTATGTCGTTGTTACATGGTGTAAGTGTGTGTCGTTGTTACTGGGTATCAGTGTATGTCTTTGTTACTTGTTGTCAGTGTATGTCTTTTTTACTTGGTGTAAGTGTATGTCTTTGATACTTGGTGTCAGTGTGTGTCTGTGTTACTGGGGATCAGTGAATGTCTTTGTTACTTGGTGTAAGTGTGTGTCTTTGTTACTGGGTGTCAGTGTATGCCTTTGTTACTTGGTGTCAGTGTATGTCTTTGTTACTTGGTGTAAGTGTGTGTCTGTGTTACTGGGTATCAGTGTATGTCTTTGTTACTTGGTGTCAGTGTATGTCTTTGTTACATGGTGTAACTGTGTGTCTGTGTTACTGGGTCTCAGTGTATGTCTTTGTTACTTGGTGTCTGTGTATGTCTGTGATATTTGTTGTAAGTGTGTGTCTGTGTTACTGAGTATCATTGTATGTCTGTGTTACTTGGTGTAAGTGTATGTCTGTGTTACTTGGAGTCAGTGTATGTCTGTGTTACTTGGTGTCAGTGTGTGTCTTTGTTACTTGGTGTCAGTGTATGTCTCGGTTACTTGGTGTAAGTGTGTGTCTGTGTTACTGGGTATCAGTGTATGACTTTGTTACTTGGTGTCATTGTCTGTCTTTGTTACTTGGTGCAAGTGTGAGTCTGTGTGACTTGGTGTCAGTGTATGTATGTGTTACTTTGTGTAAGTGTATGTCTTTGTTACTTGGTGTCAGTGTATGTCTTTGTTACTTGGTGTAAGTGTATGTCTTTGTTACTTGGTGTCAGTGTATGTTTTTGTTACGTGGTGTAAGTGTATGTCTTTGTTACTTGGTGTCAGTGTATGTATGTGTTACTTTGTGAAAGTGTATGTCTTTGTTACTTGGTGTCAGTGTATGTCTTTGTTACTTGGTGTAAGTTTATGTCTTTGCTACTTGGTGTCAGTGTATGTCTTTGTTACTAGGTGTAAGTGTATGTCCGTGTTACTTGGTGTAAGTGTATATCTTTGTTACTTGGTTTCTGTGTGTGTCTGTGTTACTTGGTGCAAGTGTGTGTCTGTGTAACTGGGTATCACTGTATGTCTTTGTTACTTGTTGTCAGTGTATGTCTTTTTTACTTGGTGTAAGTGTATGTCTTTTTTACTTGGTGTAAGTGTATGTCTTTTTTACTTGGTGTAAGTGTATGTCTTTGTTACTTGGTGTCAGTGTATGTCTTTGTTACTTGGTGTAAGTGTGTGTCTGTGTAACTGGGTATCAGTGTATATCGTTGTTACTTGGTGTAAGTGTATGTCTTTGTTACTTGGTGTATGTGTATGTCTTTGTTACTTGGTGTATGTGTATGTCTTTTTTACTTGGTGTAAGTGTATGTCTTTGTTACTGGGTGTCAGTGCATGTCTTTTTACTGGGTATCAGTGTCTGTCTTTGTTACTTGGTGTAAGAGTGTGTCTGTTCTGCTGGGTATCAGTGTATGTCTTTGTTACTTGGTGTCAATGTGTGTCTGTGTTACTGGGTATCAGTGTATGTCTTTGTTACTTGGTGTCAGTGTGTGTCTTTGTTACTGGGTGTCAGTGCATGTCTTTGTTACTGGGTATCAGTGTATGTCTTGTTACTTGGTTTAAGTGTATGTCTTTGTTACTTGGTGTCAGTGTTTGTCTTTGTTACTGGGTGTCAGTGCATGTCTTTGTTACTGCGTATCAGTGTCTGTCTTTGTTACTTGGTGTAAAAGTGTGTCTGTGTTGCTGGGTATCAGTGTATGTCTTTGTTACTTGGTGTCAGTGTAGGTCTGTGTTACTTGGTGTAAGTGTGTGTCTTTCTTACTTGGTGTAAGTGCATGTCTTTGTTACTTGGTGTAAGTGTATGTCTGTGGAACTTGGTATAAGTGTTTGTCTTTGTTAGTTGTTGTAAGTGTATATCTTTGTTACTTGGTTTCAGTGTATGTCTGTGTTATTTGGTGTAAGTTTATGTATTTGTTACTGGGTGTCAGTGTATGTCTTTGTTACTAGGTGTAAGTGTATGTCTGTGTAATTGGTGCAAGTGTGTGTCTGTGTTACCGGGTATCAGTGTATTTCTTTGTTACTTCGTTGTAAGTGCGTGTCTGTTTTGCTGGGTGTCAGTGAATGTCTTTGTTACTTGGTGTAAGTGTGTGTCTGTGTTACTGGGTATCAGTGTATGTCTTTGTTTCTTGGTGTCAGTGTATGTCTTTGTTACGTGGTGTAAGTGTATGTCTTTGTTACTTGGTGTCAGTGTATGTATGTGTTACTTTGTGTAAGTGTATGTCTTTGTTACTTGGTGTAAGTGTGTGTCTGTGTTACTTGGTGTCAGTGTATGTATTTGTTACTTGGTGTAAGTGTGTGTCTGTGCTACTGGGTATCAGTGTATGTCTATGTTAATTTGTGTCAGTGGATGTCTTTGTTACTTGGTGTCAGTGTATTTGTTTGTTACTTGTTGTAACTGTGTGTCTGTGTTACTGGGTATCAGTGTATGTCATTGTTACTTGGTGTCAGTGTGTGTCTTTGTTACTTGGTGTCAGTGTGTGTCTTTGTTACTTGGTGTAAGTGTATGTCTTTGTTACTTGGTGTCAGTGTATGTTTTTGTTACGTGGTGTAAGTGTATGTCTTTGTTACTTGGTGTCAGTGTATGTATGTGTTACTTTGTGAAAGTGTATGTCTTTGTTACTTGGTGTCAGTGTATGTCTTTGTTACTTGGTGTAAGTTTATGTCTTTGCTACTTGGTGTCAGTGTATGTCTTTGTTACTAGGTGTAAGTGTATGTCCGTGTTACTTGGTGTAAGTGTATATCTTTGTTACTTGGTTTCTGTGTGTGTCTGTGTTACTTGGTGCAAGTGTGTGTCTGTGTAACTGGGTATCACTGTATGTCTTTGTTACTTGTTGTCAGTGTATGTCTTTTTTACTTGGTGTAAGTGTATGTCTTTTTTACTTGGTGTAAGTGTATGTCTTTTTTACTTGGTGTAAGTGTATGTCTTTGTTACTTGGTGTCAGTGTATGTCTTTGTTACTTGGTGTAAGTGTGTGTCTGTGTAACTGGGTATCAGTGTATATCGTTGTTACTTGGTGTAAGTGTATGTCTTTGTTACTTGGTGTATGTGTATGTCTTTGTTACTTGGTGTATGTGTATGTCTTTTTTACTTGGTGTAAGTGTATGTCTTTGTTACTGGGTGTCAGTGCATGTCTTTTTACTGGGTATCAGTGTCTGTCTTTGTTACTTGGTGTAAGAGTGTGTCTGTTCTGCTGGGTATCAGTGTATGTCTTTGTTACTTGGTGTCAATGTGTGTCTGTGTTACTGGGTATCAGTGTATGTCTTTGTTACTTGGTGTCAGTGTGTGTCTTTGTTACTGGGTGTCAGTGCATGTCTTTGTTACTGGGTATCAGTGTATGTCTTGTTACTTGGTTTAAGTGTATGTCTTTGTTACTTGGTGTCAGTGTTTGTCTTTGTTACTGGGTGTCAGTGCATGTCTTTGTTACTGCGTATCAGTGTCTGTCTTTGTTACTTGGTGTAAAAGTGTGTCTGTGTTGCTGGGTATCAGTGTATGTCTTTGTTACTTGGTGTCAGTGTAGGTCTGTGTTACTTGGTGTAAGTGTGTGTCTTTCTTACTTGGTGTAAGTGCATGTCTTTGTTACTTGGTGTCAGTGTATGTCTGTGGAACTTGGTATAAGTGTTTGTCTTTGTTAGTTGTTGTAAGTGTATATCTTTGTTACTTGGTTTCAGTGTATGTCTGTGTTATTTGGTGTAAGTTTATGTATTTGTTACTGGGTGTCAGTGTATGTCTTTGTTACTAGGTGTAAGTGTATGTCTGTGTAATTGGTGCAAGTGTGTGTCTGTGTTACCGGGTATCAGTGTATTTCTTTGTTACTTCGTTGTAAGTGCGTGTCTGTTTTGCTGGGTGTCAGTGAATGTCTTTGTTACTTGGTGTAAGTGTGTGTCTGTGTTACTGGGTATCAGTGTATGTCTTTGTTTCTTGGTGTCAGTGTATGTCTTTGTTACGTGGTGTAAGTGTATGTCTTTGTTACTTGGTGTCAGTGTATGTATGTGTTACTTTGTGTAAGTGTATGTCTTTGTTACTTGGTGTAAGTGTGTGTCTGTGTTACTTGGTGTCAGTGTATGTATTTGTTACTTGGTGTAAGTGTGTGTCTGTGCTACTGGGTATCAGTGTATGTCTATGTTAATTTGTGTCAGTGGATGTCTTTGTTACTTGGTGTCAGTGTATTTGTTTGTTACTTGTTGTAACTGTGTGTCTGTGTTACTGGGTATCAGTGTATGTCATTGTTACTTGGTGTCAGTGTGTGTCTTTGTTACTGGGTGTCAGTGTGTGTCTTTGTTACTGGGTGTCACTGTATGTCTTTGTGACTTGGAGAAAGTGTGTGTCTCTGTTACTGTGTATCATTGTATGTCTTTGTTACTTGGTGTAAGTTTGTGTCTTTGTTACTTGGTGTCAGTGTATGTTTTTGTTACTTGGTGTAAGTGTGTGTCTTTGTAACTTGGTGTAAGTGTATGTCTTTGTTAACTGGTGTCAGTGTATGTCTGTGTTACTTGGTGTAAGTGTGTGTCTTTGTTACTGGGTGTCAGTGCATGTCTTTGTTACTGCGTATCAGTGTCTGTCTTTGTTACTTGGTGTAAAAGTGTGTCTGTGTTGCTGGGTATCAGTGTATGTCTTTGTTACTTGGTGTCAGTGTATGTCTGTGTTACTTGGTGTAAGTGTATGTCTTTGTTACTTTGTGTCAGTGTATGACTTTGTTACTTGGTGAAAGTGTGTGTCTGTGTTACTGGGTATCGGTGTATATCTTTGTTACTTGGTGTCTGTGTATGTTTGTGATACTTGGTGTAAGTGTGTGTCTGTGTTACTGGGTATCAGTGTATGTCTTTGTTACATGGTGTAAGTGTGTGTCTGTGTTACTGGGTCTCAGTGTATGTCTTTGTTACTTGGTGTCTGTGTATGTCTGTGATACTTGTTGTAAGTGTGTGTCTGTGTTACTGGGTATCATTGTATGCCTTTGTGACTTGGTGTTAGTGTGTGTCTGTGTTACTGGGTATCAGTGTATGTCTGTGTTACTTGGTGTAAGTGTATGTCTGTGTTACTTGGTGTCAGTGTATCTCTGTGTTACTTGGTGTCAGTGTGAGTCTTTGTTACTTGGTGTAAGTGCATGCCTTTGTTACTTGGTGTCAGTGTATGTCTCGGTTACTTGGTGTAAGTGTGTGTCTGTGTAACTGGGTATCAGTGTATATCGTTGTTACTTGGTGTAAGTGTATGTCTTTGTTACTTGGTGTATGTGTATGTCTTTGTTACTTGGTGTATGTGTATGTCTTTTTTACTTGGTGTAAGTGTATGTCTTTGTTACTGGGTGTCAGTGCATGTCTTTTTACTGGGTATCAGTGTCTGTCTTTGTTACTTGGTGTAAGAGTGTGTCTGTTCTGCTGGGTATCTGTGTATGTCTTTGTTACTTGGTGTCAATGTGTGTCTGTGTTACTGGGTATCAGTGTATGTCTTTGTTACTTGGTGTCAGTGTGTGTCTTTGTTACTGGGTGTCAGTTCATGTCTTTGTTACTGGGTATCAGTGTATGTCTTGTTACTTGGTTTAAGTGTATGTCTTTGTTACTTGGTGTCAGTGTTTGTCTTTGTTACTGGGTGTCAGTGCATGTCTTTGTTACTGCGTATCAGTGTCTGTCTTTGTTACTTGGTGTAAAAGTGTGTCTGTGTTGCTGGGTATCAGTGTATGTCTTTGTTACTTGGTGTCAGTGTAGGTCTGTGTTACTTGGTGTAAGTGTGTGTCTTTCTTACTTGGTGTAAGTGCATGTCTTTGTTACTTGGTGTCAGTGTATGTCTGTGGAACTTGGTATAAGTGTGTGTCTTTGTTAGTTGTTGTAAGTGTATATCTTTGTTACTTGGTTTCAGTGTATGTCTGTGTTATTTGGTGTAAGTTTATGTATTTGTTACTGGGTGTCAGTGTATGTCTTTGTTACTAGGTGTAAGTGTATGTCTGTGTAATTGGTGCAAGTGTGTGTCTGTGTTACCGGGTATCAGTGTATTTCTTTGTTACTTCGTTGTAAGTGCGTGTCTGTTTTGCTGGGTGTCAGTGAATGTCTTTGTTACTTGGTGTAAGTGTGTGTCTGTGTTACTGGGTATCAGTGTATGTCTTTGTTTCTTGGTGTCAGTGTATGTCTTTGTTACGTGGTGTAAGTGTATGTCTTTGTTACTTGGTGTCAGTGTATGTATGTGTTACTTTGTGTAAGTGTATGTCTTTGTTACTTGGTGTAAGTGTGTGTCTGTGTTACTTGGTGTCAGTGTATGTATTTGTTACTTGGTGTAAGTGTGTGTCTGTGCTACTGGGTATCAGTGTATGTCTATGTTAATTTGTGTCAGTGGATGTCTTTGTTACTTGGTGTCAGAGTATTTGTTTGTTACTTGTTGTAACTGTGTGTCTGTGTTACTGGGTATCAGTGTATGTCTTTGTTACTTGGTGTCAGTGTGTGTCTTTGTTACTTGGTGTCAGTGTGTGTCTTTGTTACTGGGTGTCAGTGTGTGTCTTTGTTACTGGGTGTCACTGTATGTCTTTGTGACTTGGAGAAAGTGTGTGTCTTTGTTACTGTGTATCATTGTATGTCTTTGTTACTTGGTGTAAGTTTGTGTCTTTGTTACTTGGTGTCAGTGTATGTTTTTGTTACTTGGTGTAAGTGTGTGTCTTTGTAACTTGGTGTAAGTGTATGTCTTTGTTAACTGGTGTCAGTGTATGTCTGTGTTACTTGGTGTAAGTGTGTGTCTTTGTTAGTTGGTGTAAGTGTATGTCTTTGTTACTTGGTGTCAGTGTATGTCTGTGTTACTTGGTGTAAGTGTATGTCTTTGTTACTTTGTGTCAGTGTATGACTTTGTTACTTGGTGAAAGTGTGTGTCTGTGTTACTGGGTATCGGTGTATATCTTTGTTACTTGGTGTCTGTGTATGTTTGTGATACTTGGTGTAAGTGTGTGTCTGTGTTACTGGGTATCAGTGTATGTCTTTGTTACATGGTGTAAGTGTGTGTCTGTGTTACTGGGTCTCAGTGTATGTCTTTGTTACTTGGTGTCTGTGTATGTCTGTGATACTTGTTGTAAGTGTGTGTCTGTGTTACTGGGTATCATTGTATGCCTTTGTGACTTGGTGTTAGTGTGTGTCTGTGTTACTGGGTATCAGTGTATGTCTGTGTTACTTGGTGTAAGTGTATGTCTGTGTTACTTGGTGTCAGTGTATCTCTGTGTTACTTGGTGTCAGTGTGAGTCTTTGTTACTTGGTGTAAGTGCATGCCTTTGTTACTTGGTGTCAGTGTATGTCTCGGTTACTTGGTGTAAGTGTGTGTCTGTGTTACTGGGTATCAGTGTATGACTTTGTTACTTGGTGTCATTGTCTGTCTTTGTTACTTAGTGTAAGTGTGAGTCTGTGTTAATTGGTGTCAGTGTATGTATGTGTTACATTGTGTAAGTGTATGTCTTTGTTACTTGGTGTCAGTGTATGTTTTTGTTACGTTGTGTAAGTGTATGTCTTTGTTACTTGGTGTCAGTGTATGTATGTGTTACTTTGTGTAAGTGTCTGTCTTTGTTACTTGGTGTAAGTGTATGTCTTTGTTACTTGGTGTCAGTGTATGTTTTGTTACGTGGTGTAAGTGTATGTCTTTGTTACTTGGTGTCAGTGTATGTATTTGTTACTTGGTGTCAGTGTTTGTATGTGTTACTTTATGTCAGTGTATGTCTTTGTTACTTGGTGTCAGTGTATGTCTTTGTTAATTGGTGTAAGTTTATGTCTTTGCTACTTGGTGTCAGTGTATGTCTTTGTTACTGGCTATCAGTGTATATCTTTGTTACTTGGTGTCTGTGTGTGTCTGTGTTACTTGGTGTAAGTGTGTGGCTGTGTAACTGGGTATCAGTGTATGTCTTTTTTACTTGTTGTCAGTGTATGTCTTTGTTAAATGGTGTCGGTGTATGTCTTTGTTACTTGGTATAAGTGTGTGTCTGTGTAACTGGGTATCAGTGTATGTCGTTGTTACATGGTGTAAGTGTGTGTCATTGTTACTGGGTATCAGTGTATGTCTTTGTTACTTGTTGCCAGTGTATGTCTTTTTTACTTGGTGTAAGTGTATGTCTTTGTTACTTGGTATCAGTGTATGTCTTTGTTAAATGGTGTCGGTGTATGTCTTTGTTACTTGGTGTAAGTGTGTGTCTTTGTTACTGGGTGTCAGTGTATGTCTTTGTTACTGGGTGTCAGTGAATGTCTTTTTACTGGGTATCAGTGTCTGTCTTTGTTACTTGGTGTAAGAGTGTGTCTGTGTTGCTGGGTATCAGTGTATGTCTTTGTTACTTGGTGTCAATGTGTCTCTGTGTTACTGGGTATCAGTGTATGTCTTTGTTACTTGGTGTCAGTGTGTGTCTTTGTTACTGGGTGTCAGTGCATGTCTTTGTTACTGGGTGTCAGTGTATGTCTTTGTTACTTGGTGTAAGTGTATGTCTTTGTTACTTGGTGTAAGTGTATGTCTTTGTTACTTGGTGTCAGTGTTTGTCTTTGTTACTGGGTGTCAGTGCATGTCTTTGTTACTGCGTATCAGTGTCTGTCTTTGTTACTTGGTGTAAAAGTGTGTCTGTGTTGCTGGGTATCAGTGTATGTCTTTGTTACTAGGTGTCAGTGTAGGTCTGTGTTACTTGGTGTAAGTGTGTGTCTTTCTTACTTGGTGTAAGTGCATGTCTTTGTTACTTGGTGTAAGTGTATGTCTGTGTAATTGGTGCAAGTGTGTGTCTGTGTTACCGGGTATCATTGTATTTCTTTGTTACTTCATTGTAAGTGTGTGTCTGTGTTACTGGGTATCAGTGTATGTCTTTGTTACTTGGTGTCAGTGTATGTCTTTGTTACTTGGTGTCAGTGTATGTCTGTGTTACTTGGTGTAAGTGTGTGTCTTTGTTACTTGGTGTCAGTGTGTGTCTGTGTTACTTGGTGTCAGTGTATGTATTTGTTACTTGGTGTCAGTGTATGTCTTTGTTAATTTGTGTCAGTGGATGTCTTTGTTACTTGGTGTCAGTGTATGTGTTTGTTACTTGTTGTAACTGTGTGTCTGTGTTACTGGGTATCAGTGTATGTCTTTGTTACTTGGTGTCAGTGTGTGTCTTTGTTACTTGGTGTCAGTGTGTGTCTTTGTTACTGGGTGTCAGTGTGTGTCTTTGTTACTGGGTGTCACTGTATGTCTTTGTGACTTGGAGAAAGTGTGTGTCTTTGTTACTGGGTATCATTGTATGTCTTTGTTACTTGGTGTCAGTGTATGACTTTGAAACTTGGTGTCAGTGTCTGTCTGTGTTACTTGGTGTAAGTTTGTGTCTTTGTTACTTGGTGTCAGTGCATGTCTTTGTTACTTGGTGTCAGTGTGTGTCTTTGTTACTGGGTGTCAGTGCATGTCTTTTTACTGGGTATCAGTGTCTGTCTTTGTTACTTGGTGTAAGTGTGTGTCTTTGTAAATTGGTGTAAGTGTATGTCTTTGTTAACTGGTGTCAGTGTATGTCTGTGTTACTTGGTGTAAGTGTATGTCTTTGTTACTTGGTGTCAGTGTATCTCTGTGTTACTTGGTGTAAGTGTGTGTCTTTGTTAGTTGGTGTAAGTGTGTGTCTGTGTTACTGGGTATCAGTGTATGACTTTGTTACTTGGTGTAAGTGTGTGTCTGTGTTACTGGGTATCAGTGTATATCTTCGTTACTTGGTTTCTGTGTATGTCTTTGTTACTTGGTGTCAGTGTGTGTCTTTGTTACTTGGTGTCAGTGTGTGTCTTTGTTACTGGGTGTCAGTGTGTGTCTTTGTTACTGGGTGTCAGTGTTTGTCTTTGTTACTGGGTGTCAGTGTATGTCTTTGTGACTTGGTGTCAGTGTATGTCTTTGTGACTTGGTGTAAGTGTGTGTCTCTGTTGCTGGGTATCAGTTTCTGTCTTTGTTACTTGGTGTGAGTGTATGTCTTTGTTACTTGGTGTCAGTGAATGTCTTTGTTACTTGGTGTCAGTGTATGTCTTTGTTACTTGGTGTCAGTGTATGTCTTTGTTACTTGGTGTAAGTGTGTGTCTGTTTTACTGAGTATCAGTGTATTTCTTTGTTACTTGGTGTAAGTGTGTGTCTGTGTTACTGGGTATCAGTGTATGTCTTTGTTACTTGGTGTCAGTGTATGTCTTTGTTACTTGGTGTCAGTGAATGTCTTTGTTATTTGATGTCAGTGTATGTCTTTGTTATTTGATGTTAGTGTATGTCTTTGTTATTTGATGTTAGTGTATGTCTTTGTTACTTGGTTTAAGTGTGTGTCTGTGTTACTGGGTATCAGTGAAATTCTTTGTTCCCTTGTGTCAGTGTATGTCTTTGTTATTGGGTGTCCGTGTGTGTCTGTGTTACTGGGTGTCAGTGTATGTGTTTGTTACTGGTTGTCAGTGTATGCCTTTGTTACTTGCTGTCAGTGTATGTCTTTGTTGCTTGGTGTAGGTGTGTGTCTCTGTAACTGAGTATCAGTGTGTGTCGTTGTTACTTGGTGTAAGTGTGTGTCTGTGTTACTGGGTATCAGTTTCTGTCTTTGTTAATTGGAGTAAGTGTGTGTCTGTGTTACTGGGTGTCAGTGTATGTCTTTGTTACTTGGTGTCAGTGTATGTCTGTGTTACTTGGTGCAAGTGTATGTCTTTGTTACTTGGTGTCAGTGTATGTTTTTGTTACTGGGGGTAAGTGTATGTCTTTGTTACTAGGTGTCAGTGTATGTCTCTGTTACATGGTGTAAGTGTGTGTCTTTGTTACTGGGTATCAGTGTATGTCTTTGTTACTTGATGTCAGTGTATGTCTTTGTTACTTGGTGTAAGTGTATGTCTTTGTTACTTGGTGTCAGTGTATGTGTTTGTTACTTGTTGTAACTGTGTGTCTGTGTTACTGGGTATCAGTGTGTGTCTTTGTTACTTGGTGTCAGTGTGTGTCTTTGTTACTGGGTGTCAGTGTGTGTCTTTGTTACTGGGTGTCACTGTATGTCTTTCTAACTTGGAGAAAGTGTGTGTCTTTGTTACTGGGTATCATTGTATGTCTTTGTTACTTGGTGTGAGTGTATGTCTTTGATACTTGGTGTCAGTGTATGTCTGTGTTACTTGGTGTAAGTGTGTGTCTGTGTTACTGGGTATCAGTTTCTGTCTTTGTTAATTGGTGTAAGTGTGTGTCTGTGTTACTGGGTGTCAGTGTATGTCTTTGTTACTTGGTGTCAGTGTATGTCTGTGTTACTTGGTGCAAGTGTATGTCTTTGTTACTTGGTGTCAGTGTATGTTTTTGTTACTGGGGGTAAGTGTTTGTCTTTGTTACTAGGTGTCAGTGTATGTCTCTGTTACATGGTGTAAGTGTGTGTCTTTGTTACTGGGTATCAGTGTATGTCTTTGTTACTTGATGTCAGTGTATGTCTTTGTTACTTGGTGTAAGTGTATGTCTTTGTTACTTGGTGTCAGTGTATGTGTTTGTTACTTGTTGTAACTGTGTGTCTGTGTTACTGGGTATCAGTGTATGTCTTTGTTACTTGGTGTCAGTGTGTGTCTTTGTTACTTGGTGTCAGTCTGTGTCTTTGTTACTTGGTGTCAGTGTGTGTCTTTGTTACTGGGTGTCAGTGTGTGTCTTTGTTACTGGGTGTCACTGTATGTCTTTCTAACTTGGAGAAAGTGTGTGTCTTTGTTACTGGGTATCATTGTATGTCTTTGTTACTTGGTGTCAGTGTATGTCTTTGATACTTGGTGTCAGTGTATGTTTGTGTTACTTGGTGTAAGTTTGTGTCTTTGTTACTTGGTGTCAGTGCATGTCTTTGTTACTTGGTGTCAGTGTGTGTCTTTGTTACAGGGTGTCAGTTCATGTCTTTTTACTGGGTATCAGTGTCTATCTTTGTTACTTGGTGTAAGTGTGTCTCTTTGTAACCTGGTGTAAGTGTATGTCTTTGTTAACTGGTGTCAGTGTATGTCTGTGTTACTTGGTGTAAGTGTGTGTCTTTGTTAGTTGGTGTAAGTGTATGCCTTTGTTACTTGGTGTCAGTGTATCTCTGTGTTACTTGGTGTAAGTGTGTGTCTTTGTTAGTTGGTGTAAGTGTGTGTCTGTGTTACTGGGTATCAGTGTATGACTTTGTTACTTGGTGTAAGTGTGTGTCTGTGTTACTGGGTATCAGTGTATATCTTCGTTACTTGGTGTCTGTGTATGTCTTTGTTACTTGGTGTCAGTGTGTGTCTTTGTTACTTGGTGTCAGTGTGTGTCTTTGTTACTGGGTGTCAGTGTGTGTCTTTGTTACTGGGTGTCAGTGTTTGTCTTTGTTACTGGGTGTCAGTGTATGTCTTTGTGACTTGGTGTCAGTGTATGTCTTTGTGACTTGGTGTAAGTGTGTGTCTCTGTTGCTGGGTATCAGTTTCTGTCTTTGTTACTTGGTGTAAGTGTGTGTCTGTGTTACTGAGTGTCAGTGTATGTCTTTGTTACTTGGTGTCAGTGAATGTCTTTGTTACTTGGTGTCAGTGAATGTCTTTGTTATTTGATGTCAGTGTATGTCTTTGTTACTTGGTGTCAGTGTATGTCTTTGTTACTTGGTGTCAGTGAATGTCTTTGTTACTGGGTATCAGTGTATGTCTTTGTTACTTGCTGTAAGTGTATGTCTTTGTTACTTGGTGTCAGTGTATGTCTTTGTTACTTGGTGTCAGTGTATGTCTTTGTTACTTGGTGTAAGTGTGTGTCTGTTTTACTGAGTATCAGTGTATTTCTTTGTTACTTGGTGGAAGTGTGTGTCTGTGTTACTGGGTATCAGTGTATGTCTTTGTTACTTGGTGTCAGTGTATGTCTTTGTTACTTGGTGTCAGTGAATGTCTTTGTTATTTGATGTCAGTGTATGTCTTTGTTATTTCATGTTCGTGTATGTCTTTGTTATTTGATGTTAGTGTATGTCTTTGTTACTTGGTTTAAGTGTGTGTCTGTGTTACTGGGTATCAGTGTATGTCTTTGTTACTGGGTGTCAGTGTATGTGTTTGTTACTGGTTGTCAGTGTATGCCTTTGTTACTTGCTGTCAGTGTATGTCTTTGTTGCTTGGTGTAGGTGTGTGTCTCTGTAACTGAGTATCAGTGTGTGTCGTTGTTAATTGGTGTAAGTGTGTGTCTGTGTTAATGGGTGTCAGTGTATGTCTTTGTTACTTGGTGTCAGTGTCTGTCTGTGTTACTTGGTGTAAGTGTATGTCTTTGTTACTTGGTGTCAGTGTATGTTTTTGTTACTGGGGGTAAGTGCATGTCTTTGTTACTAGGTGTCAGTGTATGTCTCTGTTACATGGTGTAAGTGTGTGTCTTTGTTACTAGGTATCAGTGTATGTCTTTGTTACTTGATGTCAGTGTATGTCTTTGTTACTTGGTGTAAGTGTATGTCTTTGTTACTTGGTGTCAGCGTATGTCTTTGTTAATTGGTGTAAGTGTGTGTCTGTGCTACTGAGTATCAGTGTATGTCTTTGTTGCTTGGTGTCAGTGTATGTCTTTGTTACTTGGTGTAAGTTTGTGTCTGTGTTACTGGGCATCAGTGAATGTATTTGTTACTTGGTGTCAGTGCATGTCTTTGTTACTTGGTGTCCGTGTGTGTCTGTGTTACTGGGTAACAGCGTCTGTCATTGTTACTTGGTGTCAGTGTATGTCTGTGTTACTCCTTGTAAGTGTGTGTCTTTGTTTCCTGGTGTCAGTGTATGTCTGTGTTACTTGGTGCAAGTTTATGTCTTTGTTACTTGGTGTCAGTGTATGTCTTTGTTACTTGGTGTCATTGTATGTCTTTGTTACATGGTCTAAGTGTGTGTCTGTGTTGCTGGGTATCAGTGTATGTCTATGTTACTTGGTGTCTGTGTGTGTCGTTGTTACTTGGCGTCAGTGTGTATCTTTGTTACTTGGTGTCAGTGTTTGTCTTTGTTCCTTGGTGTCAGTGTATGTCTTTGTTACTTGGTGCAAGTGTGTGTCTGTGTTACAGGGTATCATTGTATGTCTTTGTTACTTGGTGTCAGTGTATTTCTTTGTTACTTGGTGTAAGTGTGTGTCTGTGTTACTGGGTATCAGTGAATGTCTTTGTTACTTCGTGTCAGTGTGTGCCTTTGTTACTTGGTGTCATTGTGTGTCTTTGTTACTGGGTGTCAGTGTATGTCTTTGTTACCTGGTGTCAGTGTATGTCTTTGTTACTTGGTGTAAGTTTGTGTCTGTGTTACTGGGTATCAGTGAATGTCTTTGTTTCTTGGTGTCAGTGCATGTCTTTGTTACTTGGTGTCCGTGTGTGTCTGTGTTACTGGGTGTCAGTGTATGTGTTCGTTACTGGGTGTCAGTGTATGCATTTGTTACTTGGTGTCAGTGCATGTCTTTGTTAATTGGTGCAAGTTTGTGTCTGTATAACTGAGTATCAGTCTATGTCTTTGTTACTTGGTGTAAGTGTGTGTCTGTGTTACTGGGTATCAGTGTATGTCTTTGTTATTTGGTGTCAGTGTATGTCTTTGTTACTTGGTGTAAGTGTGTGTCTGTGTTACTGGGTGTCAGTGAATGTCTTTGTTACTTGGTGTCAGTGTATGTCCTTGTAACTTGGTGTTAGTGTGTGTCTGTGTTCCTGGGTATCAGTGCATGTCTTTGTTACTTTGTGTCAGTGTGTGCCTTTGTTACTTGGTGTCATTGTGTGTCTTTGTTACTGGGTGTCAGTGTATGTCTTTGTTACCTGGTGTCAGTGTATGTCTTTGTTACTTGGTGTAAGTTTGTGTCTGTGTTACTGGGTATCAGTGAATGTCTTTGCTACTTGGTGTCAGTGCATGTCTTTGTTACTTGGTGTCCGTGTGTGTCTGTGTTACTGGGTGTCAGTGTATGTGTTCGTTACTGGGTTTCAGTGTATGCCATTGTTACTTGGTGTCAGTGCATGTCTTTGTTAATTGGTGCAAGTTTCTGTCTGTATAACTGAGTATCAGTCTATGTCTTTGTTACTTGGTGTAAGTGTGTGTCTGTGTTCCTGGGTATCAGTGTATGTCTTTGTTATTTGGTGTCAGTGTATGTCTTTGTTACTTGGTGTAAGTGTGTGTCTGTGTTACTGGGTGTCAGTGAATGTCTTTGTTACTTGGTGTCAGTGTGTGCCTTTGTTACTTGGTGTCATTGTGTGTCTTTGTTTCTGGGTGTCAGTTCATGTCTTTGTTACTGGGTGTAAGTGTGTGTCTCTGTTACTGGGTATAAGCGTCTGTCATTGTTACTTGATGTCAGTGTGTGTCTGTGTTACTGGGTATCAGTGTATGTCTTTGTTACTTGGTGTCAGTGTCTGTCTGTGTTACTCCGTGTAAGTGTGTGTCTTTGTTTCCTGGTGTCAGTGTATGTCTGTGTTACTTGGTGTAAGTGTGTGTCTGTGTTACTGGGTATCAGTGTATGTCTATGTTACTTGGTGTCTGTGTATGTCTGTGATACATGGTGTAAGTGTGTGTCTGTGTTGCTGGGTATCAGTGTATGTCTTTGTTACTTGGTGTAAGTGTGTGTCTGTGTTACTGGGCATCAGTGAATGTCTTTGTTACTTGGTGTCAGTGTGTGCCTTTGTTACTTGGTGTCATTGTGTGTCTTTGTTACTGGGTGTCAGTGTCTGTCGTTGTTACGGGTGTCAGTGTATGTCTTTGTGACTTGGTGTAAGTGTGTGTCTGTGTTACTGGGTTTCAGTGTAATTCTTCGTTACTTGGTGTCAGTGTATGTCTGTGTTACTTGGTGTAAGTGTGTGTCTTTGTTTCTTGGTGTCAGTGTATGTCTGTGTTCCTTGGTGTAAGTGTATGTCTTTGTTACTTGGTGTCAGTGTATGTCTTTGTTACTTGGTGTCAGTGTATGTCTTTGTTACTTGGTCTAAGTGTGTGTCTGTGTTACTGGGTATCAGTGTATGTCTATGTTACTTGGTGTCTGTGTATGTCTTTGATTCTTGGTGTAAGTTTGTGCCTGTGTTGCTGGGTATCAGTGTATGTCTTTGTTACCTGGTGTAAGTGTGTGTCTGTGTTACTGGGTATCAGTGTATGTCGTTGTTACGTGGTGTCTGTGTATGTCTTTGTTACATGGTGTCAGTGTGTGTCTTTGTTACTTGGTGTCAGTGTGTGTCTTTGTTACTTGGTGTCAGTGTGTGTCTTTGTTACTGGGTGTCACTGTTTGTCTGTGTTACTGGGTGTCAGTGTCTGTCTTTGTGACTTGGTGTAAGTGTGTGTCTGTGTTACTGGGTATCAGTGTATGTCTTTGTTACTTGGTGTCAGTGTATGTCTGTGTACTTGGTGTAAGTGTGTGTCTTTGTTACTTGGTGTCAGTTTATCTCTGTGTTACTTGGTGTAAGTGTATGTCTTTGTTATTTGGTGTCAGTGTATGTCTTTGTTATTTGGTGTCAGTGTATGTCTTTGCTACTTGGTGTCAGTGTATGTCTTTGATACTTGGTGTCAGTGTATGTCTGTGTTACTGGGTATCAGTGTCTGTCTTTGTTACTTGGTGTAAGTGTGTGTCTGTGTTGCTGGGTATCAGTGTATGTCATTGTTACTTGGTGTAAGTGTGAGTCTGTGTTACTGGGTATCAGTGTCTGTCTTTGTTACTTGGTGTCCGTGTATGTCTTTGTTACTTGGTGTCAGTGTGTGTCTTTGTTACTGGGTGTCAGTGTAAGTCTTTGCTACTTGGTGTTAGTGTGTATCTGTGTTACTGGGTATCAGTGTCTGTCTTTGTTACTTGGTGTAAGTGTGTGTCTGTGTTACTGGGTATCAGTGCATGTCTTTGTTACTTGGTGTCAGTTTATGTCTGTGTACTTGGTGTATGTGTGTGTCTTTTTTACTTGGTGTCAGTGTATATCTTAGTTACTTGGTGTAAGTGTATGTCTTTGTTACTTGGTGTCAGTGTGTGTCTTTGTTACTGGGTGTCAGTGTTTGTCTTTGTTACTGGGTGTCAGTGTAAGTCTTTGCTACTTGGTGTTAGTCTGTGTCTGTTTTACTGGGTATCAGTGTTTGTCTTTGTTACTTGGTGTAAGTGTGTGTCTGTGTTATTGGGTATCAGAATCTGTCGTTGTTACTGGGTTTCAGTGTGTGTCTGTACTACTGGATATCAGTGTATGTCTTTGTTACTTGGTCTCAGTGTTTGCCCGTGTTACTTGGTGTAAGTGTGTGTCTTTGTTAATTGGTGTAAGTGTATGTCTGTCTTACTTGGTGTAAGTGTATGTTTTTGTTACTTGGTGTAAGTGTATGTCTTTGTTACTTGGTGTCAGTGTATGTCTTTGTTACTTGGTGTCAGTGTATGTCTTTGTTCCTTGGTGTCAGTGTATGTCTTTGTTACTTGGTGTAAGTGTATGTCTTTGTTACTTGGTGTCAAAGTATGTCTTTGAATCTTGGTGTAAGTGTGTGTCTGTGTTACTAGGTATCAGTGTCGGTCTTTGTTACTTGGTGTAAGAGTGTGTCTGTGTTGCTGGTTATCAGTGTATGTCTTTGTTACTTGGTGTCAGTGTAGGTCTGTGTTACTTGGTGTAAGTGTGTGTCTTTCTTAGTTGGTGCAAGTGCCTGTCTTTGTTACTGGGTGTCAGTGTATGTTTTTGTTATCGGGTGTCAGTGTATGTCTTTGTTACTTGGTGTCCGTGTGTGTTTGTGTTACTGGGTGTCAGTGTATGCATTTGTTACTTGGTGTCAGTGTATGTCTTTGTTACTTGGTGTAAGTTTGTGTCTGTGTAACTGAGTATCAGTGAATGTCTTTGTTACTTGGTGTCAGTGTATGTCCTTGTAACTTGGTGTAAGAGTGTGTCTGTGTTACTGGGTGTCAGTTTATGTCTTTGTTACTGGGTGTCAGTGTATGTCTTTGTTACTTGGTGTCAGTGTGTGCCTTTGTTACTTGGTGTCATTGTGTGTCTTTGTTACTGGGTGTCAGTGCATGTCTTTGTTACTGGGTGTCAGTGTATGTCTTTGTGACTTGGTGTAAGTGTGTGTCTGTGTTACTGGGTATCAGCGTCTGTCATTGTTACTTGGTGTCCGTGTGTGTCTGTGTTACTGGGTATCAGTGCTTGTCTTTGTTACTTGGTGTCAGTTTATGTCTGTGTACTTGGTGTATGTGTGTGTCTTTGTTACTTGGTGTCAGTGTATGTCTTTGTTCCTTGGTGTCAGTGTGTGTCTTTGTTATTGGATGTCAGTGTTTGTCTTTGTTACTGGGTGTCAGTGTAAGTCTTTGCTACTTGGTGTTAGTGTGTGTCTGTGTTACTGGGTATCAGTGTCTGTCTTTGTTACTGGGTGTCAGTGCAAGTCTTTGCTACTTGGTGTAAGTGTTTGTCTGTGTTATTGGGTATCAGTGTCTGTCGTTGTTACTGGGTGTCAGTGTGTGTCTTTGTGACTGCTGTAAGTGTGTGTCTGTACGACTGGGTATCAGTGCCTGTCTTTGTTACTTTGTATAAGTGTATGTCTTTGTTACTTGGTGTCAGTGTATGTCTTTGTTACTTGGTGTAAGTGTATGTCTTTGTTACATGGTGTAAGTGTGTGTCTGTGTTACTGGGTATCAGTGTATGTCTATGTTACTTGGTGTCTGTGTATGTCTGTGATACTTGGTGTACGTGTGTGTCTGTGTTGCTGGGTATCAGTGTATGTCTTTGTTACTTGGTGTAAGTGTGTGTCTGTGTTACTGGGTATCAGTGTATGTCGTTGTTACTTGGTGTCTGTGTATGTCTTTGTTACTTGGTGTCAGTGTGTGTCTTTGTTACTTGGTGTAAGTGTGTGTCTGTGTTACTGGGTATCAGTGTCTGTCTTTGTTACTTGGTGTCAGTGTATGTCTGTGTTGCTGGGTATCAGTGTCTGTCTTTGTTACTTGGTGTCAGTGTATGTCTGTGTTGCTGGGTATCAGTGTCTGTCTTTGTTTCTTGGTGTCAGTGTCTGTCTGTGTTACTTGGTGTAAGTGTATGTCTTTGTTACTTGGTGTCAGTGTATGTCTTTGTTACTTGGTGTCAGTGTATGACTTTGTTACATGGTGTAAGTGTGTGTCTGTGTTACTGGGTATCAGTGTATGTCTATGTTACTTGGTGTCTGTGTATGTCTTTGATACTTGGTGTAAGTTTGTGTCTGAGTTGCTGGTATCAGTGTATGTCGTTGTTACTTGGTGTCTGTGTATGTCTTTGTTACTTGGTGTCAGTGTGTGTCTTTGTTACTTGGTGGAAGTGTACGTCTTTGTTACTTGGTGTCAGTGTATGTCTCTGTTACTTGGTCTACGTGTGTGTCTGTTTTACTGGGTAGCAGTGTATGCCTTTGTTACTTGGTGTCAGTGTATGTCTTTGTTACTTGGTGTCAGTGCATGTCTGTGTTACTTGGTGTAAGTGCTTGTCTGTTTTACTTGGTGTCAGTGTATGTCTGTGTTACTTGGTGTAAGTGTATGTCTTTGTTAGTTTGTGTCAGTGTATGTCTTTGTTACTTGGTGTAAGTGTATGTCTTTGATACTTGGTGTCAGTGTATGTCTTTGATACTTGGTGTAAGTGTATGTCTGTGTTACTGGGTGTCAGTGTAAGTCTTTGCTACTTGGTGTTAGTGTGTATCTGTGTTACTGGGTATCAGTGTCTGTCTTTGTTACTTGGTGTAAGTGTGTGTCTGTGTTACTGGGTATCAGTGCATGTCTTTGTTACTTGGTGTCAGTTTATGTCTGTGTACTTGGTGTATGTGTGTGTCTTTTTTACTTGGTGTCAGTGTATATCTTAGTTACTTGGTGTAAGTGTATGTCTTTGTTACTTGGTGTCAGTGTGTGTCTTTGTTACTGGGTGTCAGTGTTTGTCTTTGTTACTGGGTGTCAGTGTAAGTCTTTGCTACTTGGTGTTAGTCTGTGTCTGTTTTACTGGGTATCAGTGTTTGTCTTTGTTACTTGGTGTAAGTGTGTGTCTGTGTTATTGGGTATCAGAATCTGTCGTTGTTACTGGGTTTCAGTGTGTGTCTGTACTACTGGATATCAGTGTATGTCTTTGTTACTTGGTCTCAGTGTTTGCCCGTGTTACTTGGTGTAAGTGTGTGTCTTTGTTAATTGGTGTAAGTGTATGTCTGTCTTACTTGGTGTAAGTGTATGTTTTTGTTACTTGGTGTAAGTGTATGTCTTTGTTACTTGGTGTCAGTGTATGTCTTTGTTACTTGGTGTCAGTGTATGTCTTTGTTCCTTGGTGTCAGTGTATGTCTTTGTTACTTGGTGTAAGTGTATGTCTTTGTTACTTGGTGTCAAAGTATGTCTTTGAATCTTGGTGTAAGTGTGTGTCTGTGTTACTAGGTATCAGTGTCGGTCTTTGTTACTTGGTGTAAGAGTGTGTCTGTGTTGCTGGTTATCAGTGTATGTCTTTGTTACTTGGTGTCAGTGTAGGTCTGTGTTACTTGGTGTAAGTGTGTGTCTTTCTTAGTTGGTGCAAGTGCCTGTCTTTGTTACTGGGTGTCAGTGTATGTTTTTGTTATCGGGTGTCAGTGTATGTCTTTGTTACTTGGTGTCCGTGTGTGTTTGTGTTACTGGGTGTCAGTGTATGCATTTGTTACTTGGTGTCAGTGTATGTCTTTGTTACTTGGTGTAAGTTTGTGTCTGTGTAACTGAGTATCAGTGAATGTCTTTGTTACTTGGTGTCAGTGTATGTCCTTGTAACTTGGTGTAAGAGTGTGTCTGTGTTACTGGGTGTCAGTTTATGTCTTTGTTACTGGGTGTCAGTGTATGTCTTTGTTACTTGGTGTCAGTGTGTGCCTTTGTTACTTGGTGTCATTGTGTGTCTTTGTTACTGGGTGTCAGTGCATGTCTTTGTTACTGGGTGTCAGTGTATGTCTTTGTGACTTGGTGTAAGTGTGTGTCTGTGTTACTGGGTATCAGCGTCTGTCATTGTTACTTGGTGTCCGTGTGTGTCTGTGTTACTGGGTATCAGTGCTTGTCTTTGTTACTTGGTGTCAGTTTATGTCTGTGTACTTGGTGTATGTGTGTGTCTTTGTTACTTGGTGTCAGTGTATGTCTTTGTTCCTTGGTGTCAGTGTGTGTCTTTGTTATTGGATGTCAGTGTTTGTCTTTGTTACTGGGTGTCAGTGTAAGTCTTTGCTACTTGGTGTTAGTGTGTGTCTGTGTTACTGGGTATCAGTGTCTGTCTTTGTTACTGGGTGTCAGTGCAAGTCTTTGCTACTTGGTGTAAGTGTTTGTCTGTGTTATTGGGTATCAGTGTCTGTCGTTGTTACTGGGTGTCAGTGTGTGTCTTTGTGACTGCTGTAAGTGTGTGTCTGTACGACTGGGTATCAGTGCCTGTCTTTGTTACTTTGTATAAGTGTATGTCTTTGTTACTTGGTGTCAGTGTATGTCTTTGTTACTTGGTGTAAGTGTATGTCTTTGTTACATGGTGTAAGTGTGTGTCTGTGTTACTGGGTATCAGTGTATGTCTATGTTACTTGGTGTCTGTGTATGTCTGTGATACTTGGTGTACGTGTGTGTCTGTGTTGCTGGGTATCAGTGTATGTCTTTGTTACTTGGTGTAAGTGTGTGTCTGTGTTACTGGGTATCAGTGTATGTCGTTGTTACTTGGTGTCTGTGTATGTCTTTGTTACTTGGTGTCAGTGTGTGTCTTTGTTACTTGGTGTAAGTGTGTGTCTGTGTTACTGGGTATCAGTGTCTGTCTTTGTTACTTGGTGTCAGTGTATGTCTGTGTTGCTGGGTATCAGTGTCTGTCTTTGTTACTTGGTGTCAGTGTATGTCTGTGTTGCTGGGTATCAGTGTCTGTCTTTGTTTCTTGGTGTCAGTGTCTGTCTGTGTTACTTGGTGTAAGTGTATGTCTTTGTTACTTGGTGTCAGTGTATGTCTTTGTTACTTGGTGTCAGTGTATGACTTTGTTACATGGTGTAAGTGTGTGTCTGTGTTACTGGGTATCAGTGTATGTCTATGTTACTTGGTGTCTGTGTATGTCTTTGATACTTGGTGTAAGTTTGTGTCTGAGTTGCTGGTATCAGTGTATGTCGTTGTTACTTGGTGTCTGTGTATGTCTTTGTTACTTGGTGTCAGTGTGTGTCTTTGTTACTTGGTGGAAGTGTACGTCTTTGTTACTTGGTGTCAGTGTATGTCTCTGTTACTTGGTCTACGTGTGTGTCTGTTTTACTGGGTAGCAGTGTATGCCTTTGTTACTTGGTGTCAGTGTATGTCTTTGTTACTTGGTGTCAGTGCATGTCTGTGTTACTTGGTGTAAGTGCTTGTCTGTTTTACTTGGTGTCAGTGTATGTCTGTGTTACTTGGTGTAAGTGTATGTCTTTGTTAGTTTGTGTCAGTGTATGTCTTTGTTACTTGGTGTAAGTGTATGTCTTTGATACTTGGTGTCAGTGTATGTCTTTGATACTTGGTGTAAGTGTATGTCTGTGTTACTGGGTATCAGTGTCTGTCTTTGTTACTTGGTGTAAGTGTGTGTCTGTGTTGCTGGGTATCAGTGTATGTCATTGTTACTTGGTGTAAGTGTGTGTCTGTTACTGGGTATCAGTGTCTGTCTTTGTTACCTGGAGTCTGTGTATGTCTTTGTTACTTGGTGTCAGTGTGTGTCTTTGTTAATTGGTGTCAGTGTGTGCCTTTGTTACTGGGTGTCAGTGTTTGTCTTTATTACTGGGTGTCAATGTAAGTCTTTGCTACTTGGTGTTAGTGTGTGACTGTGTTACTGGGTATCAGTGTCTGTCTTTGTCACTTGGTGTAAGTGTGTGTCTGTGTTACTGGGTATCAGTGCTTGTCTTTGTTACTTGGTGTCAGTTTATGTCTGTGTACTTGGTGTATGTGTGTGTCTTTGTTACTTGGTGTCAGTGTATGTCTTTGTTCCTTGGTGTCAGTGTGTGTCTTTGTTATTGGATGTCAGTGTTTGTCTTTGTTACTGGGTGTCAGTGTAAGTCTTTGCTACTTGGTGTTAGTGTGTGTCTGTGTTACTGGGTATCAGTGTCTGTCTTTGTTACTGGGTGTCAGTGCAAGTCTTTGCTACTTGGTGTAAGTGTTTGTCTGTGTTATTGGGTATCAGTGTCTGTCGTTGTTACTGGGTGTCAGTGTGTGTCTTTGTGACTGCTGTAAGTGTGTGTCTGTACGACTGGGTATCAGTGCCTGTCTTTGTTACTTTGTGTAAGTGTATGTCTGTCTTACTTTGTATAAGTGTATGTCTTTGTTACTTGGTGTCAGTGTATGTCTTTGTTACTTGGTGTAAGTGTATGTCTTTGTTACTTGGTGTAAGTGTATGTCTTTGTTACTTGGTGTCAGTGTATGTCTTTGATTCTTGGTGTAAGTGTGTGTCTGTGTTACTGGGTATCAGTGTCGGTCTTTGTTACTTGGTGTAAGAGTGTGTCTGTGTTGCTGGTTATCAGTGTATGTCTTTGTTACTTGGTGTCAGTGTAGGTCTGTGTTACTTGGTGTAAGTGTGTGTCTTTCTTACTTGGTGTAAGTGTATGCATTTGTTACTTGTTGTCAGTGTATGTCTTTGTTACTTGGTGTAAGTTTGTGTCTGTGTAACTGAGTATCAGTGTATGTCTTTGTTACTTGCTGTCAGTATATGTCTTTGTTACTTGGTGTAAGTGTGTGTCTGTGTTACTGGGTGTCAGTGAATGTCGTTGTAACTTGGTGTCAGTGTATGTCCTTGTAACTTGGTGTAAGAGTGTGTCTGTGTTACTGGGTATCAGTGTATGTCTTTGTTACTTGGTGTCAGTGTGTGCCTTTGTTACTTGGTGTCATTGTGTGTCTTTGTTACTGGGTGTCAGTGCATGTCTTTGTTACTGGGTGTCAGTGTATGTCTTTGTGACTCAGTGTAAGTGTGTGTCTGTGTTACTGGGTATCAGCGTCTGTCATTGTTACTTGGTGTAAGTATGTTTCTGTGTTACTGGGTATCAGTGTATGTCTTTGTTACTTGGTGTCAGTGTATGTCTGTGTTACTTGGTGTAAGTGTGTCTCTTTGTTTCCTGGTGTCAGTGTATGTCTGTGTTACTTGGTGCAAGTGTATGTCTGTGATACTTGGTGTAAGTGTGTGTCTGGGTTGCTGGGTATCAGTGTATGTCTTTGTTACTTGGTGTAAGTGTGTGTCTGTGTTACTGGGTATCAGTGTATGTCGTTGTTACTTGGTATCATTGTATGTCTTTGTTACTTGGTGTCAGAGTATGTCTTTGTTACTTGGTGTAAGTGTTTGTCTGTGTTACTGGGTATCAGTGAATATCTTTGTTACTTGGTGTCAGTGTGTGCCTTTGTTCCTTGGTGTCAGTGTATGTCTTTGTTACTGGGTGTCAGTGTATATCTCTGTGACTTGGTGTAAGTGTGTGTCTGTGTTATTGGGTATCACTGCCTGTCTTTGTTACTTGGTGTCAGTGTATGTCTTTGTTACATGGTGTAAGTGTGTGTCTGTGTTACTGGGTATCAGTGTATGTCTATGTTATTTGGTGTCTGTGTATGTCTTTGATACTTGGTGTAAGTTTGTGTCTGTGTTTCTGGGTATCAGTGTATGTCTTTGTTACTTGGTGTAAGTGTGTGTCTGTGTTACTGGGTATCAGTGTATGTCGTTGTTACTTGGTGTCTGTGTATGTCTTTGTTACTTGGTGTCAGTGTGTGTCTTTGTTCCTTGGTGTCAGTGTGTGTCTTTGTTACTGGGTGTCAGTGTCTGTCTTTGTTACTTGGTGTAAGTGTGTGTCTGTGTTATTGGGTTTCAGTGTCTGTCGTTGTTACTGGGTGTCAGTGTGTGTCTTTGTGACTTGGTGTAAGTGTGTGTCTGTACTACTGGGTATCAGTGCCTGTCTTTGTTACTTGGTGTAAGTGTGTGTCTGTGTTACTGGGTATCAGTGTATGTCTTTGTTACTTGGTGTCAGTGTTTGCCCGTGTTACTTGGTTTAAGTGTGTGTATTTGTTAATTGGTGTAAGTGTATGTCTGTCTTACTTTGTGTAAGTGTATGTCTTTGTTACTTGGTGTAAGTGTATGTCTTTGTTACTTGGTGTCAGTGTATGTCTTTGTTACTTGGTCTAAGTGTATGTCTTTCTTACTTGGTGTCAGTGTATGTCTTTGTTACTTGGTGTAAGTGTGTGTCTTTGTTACTAGGTGTAAGTGTATGTCTTTGTTACTTGGTGTCAATGTATGTCTTTGATTCTTGGTGTAAGTTTGTGTCTGTGTTGCTGGTTATCAGTGTATGTCTTTGTTACTTGGTGTCAGTGTAGGTCTGTGTTACTTGGTGTAAGTGTGTTTCTTTCTTACTTGGTGTAAGTGCATGTCTTTGTTACTGGGTGTCAGTGTATGTTTTTGTTATCGGGTGTCAGTGTATGTCTTTGTTACTTGGTGTCCATGTGTGTCTGTGTTACTGGGTATCATTGTATGTCTTTGTTACTGGGTGTCAGTGTATGTCTTTGTTACTGGGTGTCAGTGTATGTCTGTGTTACTTGGTGTCAGTGTATGTCTGTGTTACTTGGTGTTAGTGTGTGTCTTTGTTTCTTGGTGTCAGTGTATGTCTTTGTTACTTGGTGTCAGTGTATGTCTTTGTTACTTGGTGTCAGTGTATGTGTTTGTTACATGGTGTAAGTGTGTGTCTGTGTTACTGGGTATCAGTGTATGTCTATGTTATTTGGTGTCTGTGTATGTCTTTGATACTTGGTGTAAGTGTGTGTCTGTGTTGCTGGGTATCAGTGTATGTCGTTGTTACTTGGTGTCTGTGTATGTCTTTGTTACTTGTTGTCAGTGTGTGTCTTTGTTCCTTTGTGTAAGTGTGTGTCTTTGTGACTTGGTGTAAGTGTGTGTCTGTACTACTGGGTATCAGTGCCTGTCTTTGTTACTTGGTGTAAGTGTGTGTCTGTGTTACTGGGTATCAGTGTCTGTCTTTGTTACTTGGTGTAAGTGTGTGTCTTTGTGACTTGGTGTAAGTGTGTGTCTGTACTACTGGGTATCAGTGCCTGTCTTTGTAACTTGGTGTAAGTGTGTGTCTGTGTTACTGGGTATCAGTGTATGTCTTTGTTACTTGGTGTCAGTGTTTGCCCGTGTTACTTGGTGTAAGTGTGTGTCTTTGTTTCTTGGTGTCAGTGTCTGTCTGTGTTACTTGGTGTAAGTGTATGTCTTTGTTACTTGGTGTCAGTGTATGTCTTTGTTACTTGGTGTCAGTGTATGACTTTGTTACATGGTGTAAGTGTGTGTCTGTGTTACTGGGTATCAGTGTATGTCTATGTTACCTGGTGTCTGTGTATGTCTTTGATACTTGGTGTAAGTTTGTGTCTGAGTTGCTGGTATCAGTGTATGTCGTTGTTACTTGGTGTAAGTGCTTGTCTGTGTTACTTGGTGTCAGTGTATGTCTGTGTTACTTGGTGTAAGTGTATGTCTTTGTTACTTTGTGTCAGTGTATGTCTTTGTAATTGGTGTAAGTGTATGTCATTGTTACTTGGTGTAAGTGTATGTCTTTGCTACTTGGTGTCAGTGTATGTCTTTGATACTTGGTGTAAGTGTGTGTCTGTGTTGCTGGGTATCAGTGTATGTCATTGTTACTTGGTGTAAGTGTGTGTCTGTTACTGGGTATCAGTGTCTGTCTTTGTTACCTGGTGTCTGTGTATGTCTTTGTTACTTGGTGTCAGTGTGTGTCTTTGTTACTGGGTGTCAGTGTTTGTCTTTATTACTGGGTGTCAATGTAAGTCTTTGCGACTTGGTGTAAGTGTGTGTCTGTGTTACTGGGTATCAGTGCTTGTCTTTGTTACTTGTTGTCAGTTTATGTCTGTGTACTTGGTGTATGTGTGTGTCTTTGTTACTTGGTGTCAGTGTATGTCTTTGTTCCTTGGTGTCAGTGTGTGTCTTTGTTATTGGATGTCAGTGTTTGTCTTTGTTACTGGGTGTCAGTGTAAGTCTTTGCTACTTGGTGTTAGTGTGTGTCTGTGTTACTGGGTATCAGTGTCTGTCTTTGTCACATGGTGTAAGTGTGTGTCTGTGTTATTGGGTATCAGTGTCTGTCGTTGTTACTGGGTGTCAGTGTGTGTCTTTGTGATTGCTGTAAGTGTGTGTCTGTACGACTGGGTATCAGTGCCTGTCTTTGTTAATTGGTGTAAGTGTATGTCTGTCTTACTTTGTATAAGTGTATGTCTTTGTTACTTGGTTTCAGTGTATGTCTTTGTTACTTGGTGTCAGTGTATGTCTTTGATTCTTGGTGTAAGTGTGTGTCTGTGTTACTGGGTATCAGTGTCGGTCTTTGTTACTTGGTGTAAGAGTGTGTCTGTGTTGCTGGTTATCAGTGTATGTCTTTGTTACTTGGTGTCAGTGTAGGTCTGTGTTACTTGGTGTAAGTGTGTGTCTTTCTTACTTGGTGTAAGTGCATGTCTTTGTTACTGGGAGTCAGTGTATGTCTTTGTGACTGGGTGTCAGTGTATGCATTTGTTACTTGTTGTCAGTGTATGTCTTTGTTACTTGGTGTAAGTTTGTGTCTGTGTAACTGAGTATCAGTGTATGTCTTTGTTACTTGCTGTCAGTATATGTCTTTGTTACTTGGTGTAAGTGTGTGTCTGTGTTACTGGGTGTCAGTGAATGTCGTTGTTACTTGGTGTCAGTGTATGTCCTTGTAACTTGGTGTAAGAGTGTGTCTGTGTTACTGGGTATCAGTGTATGTCTTTGTTACTTGGTGTCAGTGTGTGCATTTGTTACTTGGTGTCATTGTGTGTCTTTGTTACTGGGTGTCAGTGCATGTCTTTGTTCCTGGGTGTCAGTGTATGTCTTTGTGACTCAGTGTAAGTGTGTGTCTGTGTTACTGGGTATCAGCGTCTGTCATTGTTACTTGGTGTAAGTGTGTTTCTGTGTTACTGGGTATCAGTGTATGTCTTTGTTACTTGGTGTCAGTGTATGTCTGTGTTACTTGGTGTAAGTGTGTCTCTTTGTTTCCTGGTGTCAGTGTATGTCTGTGTTACTTGGTGCAAGTGTATGTCTGTGATACTTGGTGTAAGTGTGTGTCTGTGTTGCTGGGTATCAGTGTATGTCTTTGTTACTTGTTGTAAGTGTGTGTCTGTGTTACTGGGTGTCAGTGTATTTCGTTGTTACTTGGTGTCTGTGTATGTCTTTGTTACTTGGTGTCAGTGTATGTCTTTGTTCCTTGGTGTAAGTGTGTGTCTGTGTTACTTGGTGTCAGTGTATGTCTTTGTTACTGGGTGTCAGTGTATGTCTTTGTTACTGGGTGTCAGTGTATGTCTTTGTTCCTTGGTGTAAGTGTGTGTCTGTGTTACTGGGTATCAGTGAATGTCTTTGTTACTTGGTGTCAGTGTGTGCCTTTGTTACTTGGTGTCATTGTGTGTCTTTGTTACTTGGTGTCAGTGTATGTCTTTGTTACTGGGTGTCAGTGTATATCTCTGTGACTTGGTGTAAGTGTGTGTCTGTGTTATTGGGTATCAGTGCCTGTCTTTGTTACTTGGTGTCAGTGTATGTCTTTGTTACATGGTGTAAATGTGTGTCTGTGTTACTGGGTATCAGTGTATGTCGTTGTTACTTGGTGTCTGTGTATGTCTTTGTTACTTGGTGTCAGTGTGTGTCTTTGTTCCTTGGTGTCAGTGTGTGTCTTTGTTACTGGGTGTCAGTGTCTGTCTTAGTTACTTGGTGGAAGTGTGTTTCTGTGTTATTGGGTTTCAGTGTCTGTCGTTGTGACTGGGTGTCAGCGTGTGTCTTTGTGACTTGGTGTAAGTGTGTGTCTGTACTACTGGGTTTCAGTGCCTGTCTTTGTTACTTGGTGTAAGTGTGTGTCTGTGTTACTGGGTATCAGTGTATGTCTTTGTTACTTGGTGTCATTGTTTTCCCGTGTTACTTGGTTTAAGTGTGTGTCTTTGTTAATTGGTTTAAGTGTGTGTCTTTGTTACTTGGTGTAAGTGTATGTCTTTGTTACTTGGTGTCAGTGTATGTCTTTGTTACTTGGTGTCAGTGTATGTCTTTCTTACTTGGTGTCAGTGTATGTCTTTCTTACTTGGTGTCAGTGTATGTCTTTGTTACTTGGTGTAAGTGTGTGTCTTTGTTACTTGGTGTAAGTGTATGTCTTTGTTACTTGGTGTCAATGTATGTCTTTGATTCTTGGTCTAAGTGTGTGTCTGTGTTGCTGGTTATCAGTGTATGTCTTTGTTACTTGGTGTCAGTGTAGGTCTGTGTTACTTGGTGTAAGTGTGTGTCATTCTTACTTGGTGTAAGTGCATGTCTTTGTTATCGGGTGTCAGTGTATGTCTTTGTTACTTGGTGTCCATGTGTGTCTGTGTTACTGGGTGTCAGTGTATGTCTTTGTTACTGGGTGTCAGTGTATGCATTTGTTACTTGGTGTCAGTGTATGTCTTTGTTACTTGGTGTCAGTGTATGTCTTTGTTACATGGTGTCAGTGTATGTCTGTGTTACTTGGTGTCAGTGGATGTCTGTGTTACTTGGTGTAAGTGTGTGTCTGTGTTGCTGGGTATCATTGTATGTCTTTCTTACTTGGTGTCAGTGTATGTCTTTGTTACTTGGTGTAAGTGTGTGTCTGTGTTACTGGGTATCAGTGAATGTCTTTGTTACTTGGTGTCAGTGTGTGCGTTTGTTACTTGGTGTCATTGTGTGCCTTTGTGACTGGGTGGCAGTGTATGTCTTTGTTACTGGGTGTCAGTGTATGTCTGTGTTACTTGGTGTCAGTGTATGTCTGTGTTACTTGGTGTTAGTGTGTGTCTTTGTTTCTTGGTGTCAGTGTATGTCTTTGTTACTTGGTGTCAGTGTATGTCTTTGTTACATGGTGTCAGTGTATGTCTTTGTTACATGGTGTAAGTGTGTGTCTGTGTTACTGGGTATCAGTGTATGTCTATGTTATTTGGTGTCTGTGTATGTCTTTGATACTTGGTGTAAGTTTGTGTCTGTGTTGCTGGGTATCAGTGTATGTCTTTGTTACTTGGTGTAAGTGTGTGTCTGTGTTACTGGGTATCAATGCATGTCGTTGTTACTTGGTGTCTGTGTATGTCTTTGTTACTTGTTGTCAAAGTGTGTGTCTTTGTTCCTTGGTGTCAGTGTGTGTCTTTGTTACTGGGTGTCAGTGTATGTGTTTGTTACATGGTGTAAGTGTTTGTCTGTGTTGCTGGCTTTCAGTGTATGTCTTTGTTACTTGGTGTCAGTGTGTGTCTTCGTTACTGGCGATCAGTGTATGTCTTTGTTACTTGGTCAGTGTATGTCTTTGCTACTTGGTGTCAGTGTATGTCTTTGATACTTGGTGTAAGTGCATGTCTGTGTCACTGGGTATCAGTGTCTGTCTTTGTTACTTGGTGTAAGTGTGTGTCTGTGTTGCTGGCTTTCAGTGTATGTCTTTGTTACTTGGTGTCAGTGTATGTCTGTGTACTTGGTGTATGTGTGTGTCTTTGTTACATGGTGTCAGTGTATGTCTTTGTTACTTGGCGTCAGTGTATGTCTTTGTTACTTGGTGTAAGTGTATGTCTTTGTTACTTGTTGTCAGTGTATGTCTCTGTTACTTTGAGTAAGTGTGTGTCTGTGTTTCTGGGTATCAGTGTATGTCTTTGTTACTTGGTGTCAGTGTATGTCTTTGTTACTTGGTGTAAGTGTGTGTCTGTGTTACTGGGTATCAGTGAATGTCTTTGTTACTTGGTGTCAGTGTGTGCGTTTGTTACTTGGTGTCATTGTGTGCCTTTGTGACTGGGTGTCAGTGTATGTCTTTGTTACTGGGTTTCAGTGTATGTCTGTGTTACTTGGTGTCAGTGTATGTCTGTGTTACTTGGTGTTAGTGTGTGTCTTTGTTTCTTGGTGTCAGTGTATGTCTTTGTTACTTGGTGTCAGTGTATGTCTTTGTTACATGGTGTCAGTGTATGTCTTTGTTATATGGTGTAAGTGTGTGTCTGTGTTACTGGGTATCAGTGTATGTCTATGTTATTTGGTGTCTGTGTATGTCTTTGATACTTGGTGTAAGTTTGTGTCTGTGTTGCTGGGTATCAGTGTATGTCTTTGTTACTTGGTGTAAGTGTGTGTCTGTGTTACTGGGTATCAATGCATGTCGTTGTTACTTGGTGTCTGTGTATGTCTTTGTTACTTGTTGTCAAAGTGTGTGTCTTTGTTCCTTGGTGTCAGTGTGTGTCTTTGTTACTGGGTGTCAGTGTATGTGTTTGTTACATGGTGTAAGTGTGTGTCTGTGTTGCTGGCTTTCAGTGTATGTCTTTGTTACTTGGTGTCAGTGTGTGTCTTCGTTACTGGCGATCAGTGTATGTCTTTGTTACTTGGTCAGTGTATGTCTTTGCTACTTGGTGTCAGTGTATGTCTTTGATACTTGGTGTAAGTGCATGTCTGTGTCACTGGGTATCAGTGTCTGTCTTTGTTACTTGGTGTAAGTGTGTGTCTGTGTTGCTGGCTTTCAGTGTATGTCTTTGTTACTTGGTGTCAGTGTATGTCTGTGTACTTGGTGTATGTGTGTGTCTTTGTTACTTGGTGTAAGTGTATGTCTTTGTTACTTGTTGTCAGTGTATGTCTCTGTTACTTTGAGTAAGTGTGTGTCTGTGTTTCTGGGTATCAGTGTATGTCTTTGTTACTTGGTGTCATTGTTACTTGGTGTAAGTGTGTGTCTGTGTTAATGGGTATCAGTGTATGTCTTTGTTACTTGGTGTAAGTGTGTGTCTTTGTTAGTTGGTGTCAGTGTATGTCTTTGTTACTTGCTGTAAGTGTTTGTCTGTTACTGGGTATCAGTGTATGTCTTTGTTACTTGGTGTCAGTGTATGTCTGTGTACTTGGTGTAAGTGTGTGTCTTTGTTTCTTGGTGTCAGTGTATGTCTGTGTTACTTGGTGTAAGTGTATGTCTTTGATACTTGGTGTCAGTGTATGTCTTTGATACTTGGTGTACGTTTGTGTCTGTGTTGCTGGGTATCAATGTATGACTTTGTAATTTGGTGTAAGTGTGTGTCTTTGTTCCTGGGTATCAGTGTATGTCATTGTTACTTGGTGTAAGTGTGTGTCTGTGTTGCTGGCTTTCAGTGTATGTCTTTGTTACTTGGTGTAAGTGTGTGTCTGTGTTACTGGGTGTCAGTGTCTGTCTTTGTTATATGGTGTCAGTGTATGTCTGTGTACTTGGTGTATGTGTGTGTCTTTGTTACTTGGTGTCAGTGTATGTCTGTGTTACTTGGTGTAAGTGTATGTCTTTGTTACTTGGCGTCAGTGTATGTCTTTGTTACTTGGTGTAAGTGTATGTCTTTGTTACTTGTTGTCAGTGTATGTCTCTGTTACTTTGAGTAAGTGTGTGTCTGTGTTTCTGGGTATCAGTGTATGTCTTTGTTACTTGGTGTCATTGTCTCTCATTGTTACTTGATGTAAGTGTGTGTCTGTGTTACTTGGTGTAAGTGTGTGTCTGTGTTGCTGGGCATCAGTGTATGTCTTTGTTACTTGGTGTAAGTGTGTGTCTGTGTTACTGGGTATCAGTGTCTGTCTTTGTTACTTGGTGTCTGTGTATGTCTTTGTTACTTGGTGTCAGTGTATGTCTTTGTTACTTGGTGTAAGTGTATGTCTTTGTTACTTGGTGTCAGTGTGTGTCTTTGTTAATGGGTATCAGTGTATGTCTTTGTTAATTGCTGTCAGTGTATGTCTTTGTTAATTGCTGTCAGTGTGTGTCTGTGTTACTGGGTATCAGTGTATGTCTTTGTTACTTGGTGTCAGTGTGTGTCTTTGTTACTGGGTGTCAGTGCATGTCTTTGTTACTGGGTGTCAGTGTATGTCTTTGTGACTTGGTGTAAGTGCGTGTCTGTGTTACTGGGTATCAGTGTATGTCTTTGTTACTTGGAGTAAGTGTTTCTCTGTTTTACTGGGTGTCAGTGCGTATCTGTGTTCCTGGTTGTCAGTGTATGTCTTTGTTACTTTGTGTCAGTGTATGACTGTGTTAGTTGGTGTAAGTGTGTGTCTGTGTTATTGGGTATCAGTGTATGTCTTTGTTACTTGGTGTAAGTGTGTGTCTGTGTTACTGGGTAACAGTGTATGACTTTGTTACTTGGTGTCACTGTATGTCTTTGTTACATGGTGTAATTGTATGTCTTTGTTACTTTGTGTCAGTGTATGTCTTTGTTACTTGGTGTAAGTGTGTGTATGTGTTACTGGGTATCAGTGTATGTCTTTGTTACTTGGTGTCGGAGTGTGTCTGTGATACTGGGTATCATTGTATGTCTTTGTTACTTGGTGTAAGTGTATGTCTTTGTTACTTGGTGTCAGTGTATGACTTTGTTACTTGGTGTCAGTGTATGACTTTGTTACTTGGTGTCAGTGTATGTCTTTGTCACTTGGTGTAAGTGTATGTCTTTGTCACTTGGTGTCAGTGTATGTCTTTGTTGCTTGGTGCAAGTGTATGGCTTTGTTGCTTGGTGCAAGTGTATGTCTTTGTTACTTGGTGTAAGTGTATGTCTTTGTTACTGGGTGTCAGTGTATGTCTTTGTTACTGGGTGTCAGTGTATGTCTGTGTTACTTGGTGTCAGTGTATGTCTGTGTTACTTGGTGTTAGTGTGTGTCTTTGTTTCTTGGTGTCAGTGTATGTCTTTGTTACTTGGTGTCAGTGTATGTCTTTGTTACTTGGTGTCAGTGTATGTGTTTGTTACATGGTGTAAGTGTGTGTCTGTGTTACTGGGTATCAGTGTATGTCTATGTTATTTGGTGTCTGTGTATGTCTTTGATACTTGGTGTAAGTTTGTGTCTGTGTTGCTGGGTATCAGTGTATGTCTTTGTTAATTGGTGTAAGTGTGTGTCTGTGTTACTGGGTATCAGTGTATGTCGTTGTTACTTGGTGTCTGTGTATGTCTTTGTTACTTGTTGTCAGTGTGTGTCTTTGTTCCTTTGTGTAAGTGTGTGTCTTTGTGACTTGGTGTAAGTGTGTGTCTGTACTACTGGGTATCAGTGCCTGTCTTTGTTACTTGGTGTAAGTGTGTGTCTGTGTTACTGGGTATCAGTGTCTGTCTTTGTTACTTGGTGTAAGTGTGTGTCTTTGTGACTTGGTGTAAGTGTGTGTCTGTACTACTGGGTATCAGTGCCTGTCTTTGTAACTTGGTGTAAGTGTGTGTCTGTGTTACTGGGTATCAGTGTATGTCTTTGTTACTTGGTGTCAGTGTTTGCCCGTGTTACTTGGTGTAAGTGTGTGTCTTTGTTTCTTGGTGTCAGTGTCTGTCTGTGTTACTTGGTGTAAGTGTATGTCTTTGTTACTTGGTGTCAGTGTATGTCTTTGTTACTTGGTGTCAGTGTATGACTTTGTTACATGGTGTAAGTGTGTGTCTGTGTTACTGGGTATCAGTGTATGTCTATGTTACCTGGTGTCTGTGTATGTCTTTGATACTTGGTGTAAGTTTGTGTCTGAGTTGCTGGTATCAGTGTATGTCGTTGTTACTTGGTGTAAGTGCTTGTCTGTGTTACTTGGTGTCAGTGTATGTCTGTGTTACTTGGTGTAAGTGTATGTCTTTGTTACTTTGTGTCAGTGTATGTCTTTGTAATTGGTGTAAGTGTATGTCATTGTTACTTGGTGTAAGTGTATGTCTTTGCTACTTGGTGTCAGTGTATGTCTTTGATACTTTGTGTAAGTGTATGTCTGTGTTACTGGGTATCAGTGTCTGTCTTTGTTACTTGGTGTAAGTGTGTGTCTGTGTTGCTGGGTATCAGTGTATGTCATTGTTACTTGGTGTAAGTGTGTGTCTGTTACTGGGTATCAGTGTCTGTCTTTGTTACCTGGTGTCTGTGTATGTCTTTGTTACTTGGTGTCAGTGTGTGTCTTTGTTACTGGGTGTCAGTGTTTGTCTTTATTACTGGGTGTCAATGTAAGTCTTTGCGACTTGGTGTAAGTGTGTGTCTGTGTTACTGGGTATCAGTGCTTGTCTTTGTTACTTGTTGTCAGTTTATGTCTGTGTACTTGGTGTATGTGTGTGTCTTTGTTACTTGGTGTCAGTGTATGTCTTTGTTCCTTGGTGTCAGTGTGTGTCTTTGTTATTGGATGTCAGTGTTTGTCTTTGTTACTGGGTGTCAGTGTAAGTCTTTGCTATTTGGTGTTAGTGTGTGTCTGTGTTACTGGGTATCAGTGTCTGTCTTTGTCACATGGTGTAAGTGTGTGTCTGTGTTATTGGGTATCAGTGTCTGTCGTTGTTACTGGGTGTCAGTGTGTGTCTTTGTGATTGCTGTAAGTGTGTGTCTGTACGACTGGGTATCAGTGCCTGTCTTTGTTAATTGGTGTAAGTGTATGTCTGTCTTACTTTGTATAAGTGTATGTCTTTGTTACTTGGTTTCAGTGTATGTCTTTGTTACTTGGTGTCAGTGTATGTCTTTGATTCTTGGTGTAAGTGTGTGTCTGTGTTACTGGGTATCAGTGTCGGTCTTTGTTACTTGGTGTAAGAGTGTGTCTGTGTTGCTGGTTATCAGTGTATGTCTTTGTTACTTGGTGTCAGTGTAGGTCTGTGTTACTTGGTGTAAGTGTGTGTCTTTCTTACTTGGTGTAAGTGCATGTCTTTGTTACTGGGAGTCAGTGTATGTCTTTGTGACTGGGTGTCAGTGTATGCATTTGTTACTTGTTGTCAGTGTATGTCTTTGTTACTTGGTGTAAGTTTGTGTCTGTGTAACTGAGTATCAGTGTATGTCTTTGTTACTTGCTGTCAGTATATGTCTTTGTTACTTGGTGTAAGTGTGTGTCTGTGTTACTGGGTGTCAGTGAATGTCGTTGTTACTTGGTGTCAGTGTATGTCCTTGTAACTTGGTGTAAGAGTGTGTCTGTGTTACTGGGTATCAGTGTATGTCTTTGTTACTTGGTGTCAGTGTGTGCATTTGTTACTTGGTGTCATTGTGTGTCTTTGTTACTGGGTGTCAGTGCATGTCTTTGTTCCTGGGTGTCAGTGTATGTCTTTGTGACTCAGTGTAAGTGTGTGTCTGTGTTACTGGGTATCAGCGTCTGTCATTGTTACTTGGTGTAAGTGTGTTTCTGTGTTACTGGGTATCAGTGTATGTCTTTGTTACTTGGTGTCAGTGTATGTCTGTGTTACTTGGTGTAAGTGTGTCTCTTTGTTTCCTGGTGTCAGTGTATGTCTGTGTTACTTGGTGCAAGTGTATGTCTGTGATACTTGGTGTAAGTGTGTGTCTGTGTTGCTGGGTATCAGTGTATGTCTTTGTTACTTGTTGTAAGTGTGTGTCTGTGTTACTGGGTGTCAGTGTATTTCGTTGTTACTTGGTGTCTGTGTATGTCTTTGTTACTTGGTGTCAGTGTATGTCTGTGTTACTTGGTGTAAGTGTGTGTCTGTGTTACTTGGTGTCAGTGTATGTCTTTGTTACTGGGTGTCAGTGTATGTCTTTGTTCCTTGGTGTAAGTGTGTGTCTGTGTTACTGGGTATCAGTGAATGTCTTTGTTACTTGGTGTCAGTGTGTGCCTTTGTTACTTGGTGTCATTGTGTGTCTTTGTTACTTGGTGTCAGTGTATGTCTTTGTTACTGGGTGTCAGTGTATATCTCTGTGACTTGGTGTAAGTGTGTGTCTGTGTTATTGGGTATCAGTGCCTGTCTTTGTTACTTGGTGTCAGTGTATGTCTTTGTTACATGGTGTAAATGTGTGTCTGTGTTACTGGGTATCAGTGTATGTCGTTGTTACTTGGTGTCTGTGTATGTCTTTGTTACTTGGTGTCAGTGTGTGTCTTTGTTCCTTGGTGTCAGTGTGTGTCTTTGTTACTGGGTGTCAGTGTCTGTCTTAGTTACTTGGTGGAAGTGTGTTTCTGTGTTATTGGGTTTCAGTGTCTGTCGTTGTGACTGGGTGTCAGCGTGTGTCTTTGTGACTTGGTGTAAGTGTGTGTCTGTACTACTGGGTTTCAGTGCCTGTCTTTGTTACTTGGTGTAAGTGTGTGTCTGTGTTACTGGGTATCAGTGTATGTCTTTGTTACTTGGTGTCATTGTTTTCCCGTGTTACTTGGTTTAAGTGTGTGTCTTTGTTAATTGGTTTAAGTGTGTGTCTTTGTTACTTGGTGTAAGTGTATGTCTTTGTTACTTGGTGTCAGTGTATGTCTTTGTTACTTGGTGTCAGTGTATGTCTTTCTTACTTGGTGTCAGTGTATGTCTTTCTTACTTGGTGTCAGTGTATGTCTTTGTTACTTGGTGTAAGTGTGTGTCTTTGTTACTTGGTGTAAGTGTATGTCTTTGTTACTTGGTGTCAATGTATGTCTTTGATTCTTGGTCTAAGTGTGTGTCTGTGTTGCTGGTTATCAGTGTATGTCTTTGTTACTTGGTGTCAGTGTAGGTCTGTGTTACTTGGTGTAAGTGTGTGTCATTCTTACTTGGTGTAAGTGCATGTCTTTGTTATCGGGTGTCAGTGTATGTCTTTGTTACTTGGTGTCCATGTGTGTCTGTGTTACTGGGTGTCAGTGTATGTCTTTGTTACTGGGTGTCAGTGTATGCATTTGTTACTTGGTGTCAGTGTATGTCTTTGTTACTTGGTGTCAGTGTATGTCTTTGTTACATGGTGTCAGTGTATGTCTGTGTTACTTGGTGTCAGTGGATGTCTGTGTTACTTGGTGTAAGTGTGTGTCTGTGTTGCTGGGTATCATTGTATGTCTTTCTTACTTGGTGTCAGTGTATGTCTTTGTTACTTGGTGTAAGTGTGTGTCTGTGTTACTGGGTATCAGTGAATGTCTTTGTTACTTGGTGTCAGTGTGTGCGTTTGTTACTTGGTGTCATTGTGTGCCTTTGTGACTGGGTGGCAGTGTATGTCTTTGTTACTGGGTGTCAGTGTATGTCTGTGTTACTTGGTGTCAGTGTATGTCTGTGTTACTTGGTGTTAGTGTGTGTCTTTGTTTCTTGGTGTCAGTGTATGTCTTTGTTACTTGGTGTCAGTGTATGTCTTTGTTACATGGTGTCAGTGTATGTCTTTGTTACATGGTGTAAGTGTGTGTCTGTGTTACTGGGTATCAGTGTATGTCTATGTTATTTGGTGTCTGTGTATGTCTTTGATACTTGGTGTAAGTTTGTGTCTGTGTTGCTGGGTATCAGTGTATGTCTTTGTTACTTGGTGTAAGTGTGTGTCTGTGTTACTGGGTATCAATGCATGTCGTTGTTACTTGGTGTCTGTGTATGTCTTTGTTACTTGTTGTCAAAGTGTGTGTCTTTGTTCCTTGGTGTCAGTGTGTGTCTTTGTTACTGGGTGTCAGTGTATGTGTTTGTTACATGGTGTAAGTGTTTGTCTGTGTTGCTGGCTTTCAGTGTATGTCTTTGTTACTTGGTGTCAGTGTGTGTCTTCGTTACTGGCGATCAGTGTATGTCTTTGTTACTTGGTCAGTGTATGTCTTTGCTACTTGGTGTCAGTGTATGTCTTTGATACTTGGTGTAAGTGCATGTCTGTGTCACTGGGTATCAGTGTCTGTCTTTGTTACTTGGTGTAAGTGTGTGTCTGTGTTGCTGGCTTTCAGTGTATGTCTTTGTTACTTGGTGTCAGTGTATGTCTGTGTACTTGGTGTATGTGTGTGTCTTTGTTACATGGTGTCAGTGTATGTCTTTGTTACTTGGCGTCAGTGTATGTCTTTGTTACTTGGTGTAAGTGTATGTCTTTGTTACTTGTTGTCAGTGTATGTCTCTGTTACTTTGAGTAAGTGTGTGTCTGTGTTTCTGGGTATCAGTGTATGTCTTTGTTACTTGGTGTCAGTGTATGTCTTTGTTACTTGGTGTAAGTGTGTGTCTGTGTTACTGGGTATCAGTGAATGTCTTTGTTACTTGGTGTCAGTGTGTGCGTTTGTTACTTGGTGTCATTGTGTGCCTTTGTGACTGGGTGTCAGTGTATGTCTTTGTTACTGGGTTTCAGTGTATGTCTGTGTTACTTGGTGTCAGTGTATGTCTGTGTTACTTGGTGTTAGTGTGTGTCTTTGTTTCTTGGTGTCAGTGTATGTCTTTGTTACTTGGTGTCAGTGTATGTCTTTGTTACATGGTGTCAGTGTATGTCTTTGTTATATGGTGTAAGTGTGTGTCTGTGTTACTGGGTATCAGTGTATGTCTATGTTATTTGGTGTCTGTGTATGTCTTTGATACTTGGTGTAAGTTTGTGTCTGTGTTGCTGGGTATCAGTGTATGTCTTTGTTACTTGGTGTAAGTGTGTGTCTGTGTTACTGGGTATCAATGCATGTCGTTGTTACTTGGTGTCTGTGTATGTCTTTGTTACTTGTTGTCAAAGTGTGTGTCTTTGTTCCTTGGTGTCAGTGTGTGTCTTTGTTACTGGGTGTCAGTGTATGTGTTTGTTACATGGTGTAAGTGTGTGTCTGTGTTGCTGGCTTTCAGTGTATGTCTTTGTTACTTGGTGTCAGTGTGTGTCTTCGTTACTGGCGATCAGTGTATGTCTTTGTTACTTGGTCAGTGTATGTCTTTGCTACTTGGTGTCAGTGTATGTCTTTGATACTTGGTGTAAGTGCATGTCTGTGTCACTGGGTATCAGTGTCTGTCTTTGTTACTTGGTGTAAGTGTGTGTCTGTGTTGCTGGCTTTCAGTGTATGTCTTTGTTACTTGGTGTCAGTGTATGTCTGTGTACTTGGTGTATGTGTGTGTCTTTGTTACTTGGTGTAAGTGTATGTCTTTGTTACTTGTTGTCAGTGTATGTCTCTGTTACTTTGAGTAAGTGTGTGTCTGTGTTTCTGGGTATCAGTGTATGTCTTTGTTACTTGGTGTCATTGTTACTTGGTGTAAGTGTGTGTCTGTGTTAATGGGTATCAGTGTATGTCTTTGTTACTTGGTGTAAGTGTGTGTCTTTGTTAGTTGGTGTCAGTGTATGTCTTTGTTACTTGCTGTAAGTGTTTGTCTGTTACTGGGTATCAGTGTATGTCTTTGTTACTTGGTGTCAGTGTATGTCTGTGTACTTGGTGTAAGTGTGTGTCTTTGTTTCTTGGTGTCAGTGTATGTCTGTGTTACTTGGTGTAAGTGTATGTCTTTGATACTTGGTGTCAGTGTATGTCTTTGATACTTGGTGTAAGTTTGTGTCTGTGTTACTGGGTGTCAGTGTCTGTCTTTGTTATATGGTGTCAGTGTATGTCTGTGTACTTGGTGTATGTGTGTGTCTTTGTTACTTGGTGTCAGTGTATGTCTGTGTTACTTGGTGTAAGTGTATGTCTTTGTTACTTGGCGTCAGTGTATGTCTTTGTTACTTGGTGTAAGTGTATGTCTTTGTTACTTGTTGTCAGTGTATGTCTCTGTTACTTTGAGTAAGTGTGTGTCTGTGTTTCTGGGTATCAGTGTATGTCTTTGTTACTTGGTGTCATTGTCTCTCATTGTTACTTGATGTAAGTGTGTGTCTGTGTTACTTGGTGTAAGTGTGTGTCTGTGTTGCTGGGCATCAGTGTATGTCTTTGTTACTTGGTGTAAGTGTGTGTCTGTGTTACTGGGTATCAGTGTCTGTCTTTGTTACTTGGTGTCTGTGTATGTCTTTGTTACTTGGTGTCAGTGTATGTCTTTGTTACTTGGTGTAAGTGTATGTCTTTGTTACTTGGTGTCAGTGTGTGTCTTTGTTAATGGGTATCAGTGTATGTCTTTGTTAATTGCTGTCAGTGTATGTCTTTGTTAATTGCTGTCAGTGTGTGTCTGTGTTACTGGGTATCAGTCTATGTCTTTGTTACTTGGTGTCAGTGTGTGTCTTTGTTACTGGGTGTCAGTGCATGTCTTTGTTACTGGGTGTCAGTGTATGTCTTTGTGACTTGGTGTAAGTGCGTGTCTGTGTTACTGGGTATCAGTGTATGTCTTTGTTACTTGGAGTAAGTGTTTCTCTGTGTTCCTGGGTGTCAGTGTGTATCTGTGTTCCAGGTTGTCAGTGTATGTCTTTGTTACTTTGTGTCAGTGTATGTCTGTGTTTGTTGGTGTACGTATGTGTCTGTGTTATTGGGTATCAGTGTATGTCTTTGTTACTTGGTGTAAGTGTGTGTCGGTGTTACTGGGTGTCAGTGTATGACTTTGTTACTTGGTGTAAGTGTGTGTATGTGTTACTGGGCATCAGTGTATCTCTTTGTTACTTGGTGTAGGTGTGTGTCTGTGTTACTGGGTATCAGTGTCTGTCTTTGATACTTGGCGTCAGTGTATGTCTTTGTTACTGGGTGTCAGTGCGTGTCTGTGATACTGGGTATCATTGTATGTCTTTGTTGCTTGGTGTCAGATTATGTCTTTGCACTTGGTGTAAGTGGATGTCTTTGTTACTTGGTGTCAGTGTGTGTCTGTGTTTCTTGGTGTCAGTGTATGTCTGTGTTACTTGGTGTCAGTGTGTGTCTGTGTTACTGGCTATCAGTGTATGTCTTTGTTACTTGGTGTCAGTGTATGTCTTTCTTACTTGGTGTAAGTGCATGTCTTTGTTAATTGGTGTCAGTGTATGTCTTTGTGACTTGGTGTAAGTGCGTGTCTGTGTTACTGGGTATCAGTGTATGTCTTTGTTACTTGGAGTAAGTGTTTCTCTGTTTTACTGGGTGTCAGTGCGTATCTGTGTTCCTGGTTGTCAGTGTATGTCTTTGTTACTTTGTGTCAGTGTATGACTGTGTTAGTTGGTTTAAGTGTGTGTCTGTGTTATTGGGTATCAGTGTATGTCTTTGTTACTTGGTGTAAGTGTGTGTCTGTGTTACTGGGTAACAGTGTATGACTTTGTTACTTGGTGTCACTGTATGTCTTTGTTACATGGTGTAATTGTATGTCTTTGTTACTTTGTGTCAGTGTATGTCTTTGTTACTTGGTGTAAGTGTGTGTATGTGTTACTGGGTATCAGTGTATGTCTTTGTTACTTGGTGTCGGAGTGTGTCTGTGATACTGGGTATCATTGTATGTCTTTGTTACTTGGTGTAAGTGTATGTCTTTGTTACTTGGTGTCAGTGTATGACTTTGTTACTTGGTGTCAGTGTATGTCTTTGTCACTTGGTGTAAGTGTATGTCTTTGTCACTTGGTGTCAGTGTATGTCTTTGTTGCTTGGTGCAAGTGTATGTCTTTGTTGCTTGGTGCAAGTGTATGTCTTTGTTACTTGGTGTAAGTGTATGTCTTTGTTACTGGGTGTAAGTGTATGTCTTTGTTACTGGGTGTCAGTGTGTGTCTTTGTGACTTGGTGTAAGTGTGTTTCTGTGTTATTGGGTATCAGTGTCTGTCGTTGTTACTGGGTGTCAGTGTGTGTCTTTGTGACTTGGTGTAAGTGTGTGTCTGTACTACTGGGTATCAGTGCCTGTCTTTGTTACTTGGTGTAAGTGTGTGTCTGTGTTACTGGGTATCAGTGTATGTCTTTGTTACTTGGTGTCAGTGTTTGCTCGTGTTACCTGGTGTAAGTGTGTGTCTTTGTTAATTGGTGTAAGTGTTTGTCTGTCTTACATGGTGTAAGTGTATGTCTTTGTTACTTGGTGTCAGTGTATGTCTTTGTCACTTGGTGTAAGTGTATGTCTTTGTCACTTGGTGTAAGTGTATGTCTTTGTCACTTGGTGTCAGTGTATGTCTTTGTTGCTTGGTGTAAGTGTATGTCTTTGTTACTTGGTGTAAGTGTATGTCTTTGTTACTGCGTGTCATTGTCTGTCTTTGTTACTGGGTGTCAGTGTGTGTCTTTGTGACTTGGTGTAAGTGTGTGTCTGTGTTATTGGGTATCAGTGTCTGTCGTTGTTACTGGGTGTCAGTGTGTGTCTTTGTGACTTGGTGTAAGTGTGTGTCTGTGTTACTGGGTATCAGTGTATGTCTTTGTTACTTGGTGTCAGTGTTTGTCTGTCTTACATGGTGTAAGTGTATGTCTTTGTTACTTGGTGTCAGTGTATGTCTTTGTTACTTGGTGTAAGTGTATGTCTTTGTTACTTGGTGTCAGTGTCTGTCTTTGTTACTTGGTGTAAGTGTATGTCTTTGTTACTTGGTGTCAGTGTCTGTCTTTGTTACTTGGTGTAAGTGCGTGTCTGTGTTACTGGGTATCAGTGTATGTCTTTGTTACTTGGAGTAAGTGTTTCTCTGTTTTACTGGGTGTCAGTGCGTATCTGTGTTCCTGGTTGTCAGTGTATGTCTTTGTTACTTGGTGTCAATGTATTTCTTTGATCTTGGTGCAAGTGTGTGTCTGTGTTACTGGGTATCAGTGTCGGTCTTTGTTACTTGGTGTCAGTGTGTGTCTTTGTTAATGGGTATCAGTGTATGTCTTTGTTAATTGCTGTCAGTGTATGTCTTTGTTACTTGGTGTAAGTGTGTGTCTGTGTTACTGGGTATCAGTCTATGTCTTTGTTACTTGGTGTCAGTGTGTGTCTTTGTTACTGGGTGTCAGTGCATGTTTTTGTTACTGGGTGTCAGTGTATGTCTTTGTGACTTGGTGTAAGTGCGTCTCTGTGTTACTGGGTATCAGTGTATATCTTTGTTACTTGGAGTAAGTGTTTCTCTGTGTTACTGGGTGTCAGTGTGTATCTGTGTTCCTGGTTGTCAGTGTATGTCTGTGTTACTTGGTGTAAGTATGTGTCTGTGTTATTGGGTATCAGTGTATGTCTTTGTTACTTGGTGTCAGTGTGTATCTGTGTTCCTGGTTGTCAGTGTATGTCTTTGTTACTTTGTGTCAGTGTATGTCTGTGTTAGTTGGTGTACGTATGTGTCTGTGTTATTGGGTATCAGTGTATGTCTTTGTTACTTGGTGTAAGTGTGTGTCGGTGTTACTGGGTGTCAGTGTATGACTTTGTTACTTGGTGTCACTGTATGTCTTTGTTACATGGTGTAATTGTATGTCTTTGTCACTTTGTGTCAGTGTATGTCTTTGTTACTTGGTGTAAGTGTGTGTATGTGTTACTGGGCATCAGTGTATCTCTTTGTTACTTGGTGTAGGTGTGTGTCTGTGATACTGGGTATCATTGTATGTCTTTGTTACTTGGTGTAAGTGTATGTCTTTGTTACTTGGTGTCAGTGTATGACTTTGTCACTTGGTGTAAGTGTATGTCTTTGTCACTTGGTGTAAGTGTATGTCTTTGTCACTTGGTGTCAGTGTATGTCTTTGTTACTGGGTGTCATTGTATGTCTTTGTTACTGGGTGTCAGTGTGTGTCTTTGTGACTTGGTGTAAGTGTGTTTCTGTGTTATTGGGTATCAGTGTCTGTCGTTGTTACTGGGTGTCAGTGTGTGTCTTTGTGACTTGGTGTAAGTGTGTGTCTGTACTACTGGGTATCAGTGCCTGTCTTTGTTACTTGGTGTAAGTGTGTGTCTGTGTTACTGGGTATCAGAGTATGTCTTTGTTACTTGGTGTCAGTGTTTGCCCGTGTTACCTGGTGTAAGTGTGTGTCTTTGTTACTTGGTGTCAGTGTATGTCTTTGTTACTTGGTGTAAGTGTATGTCTTTGTTACTTGGTGTAAGTGTATGTCTTTGTTACTTGGTGTAAGTGTATGTCTTTGTTACTTGGTGTCAGTGTCTGTCTTTGTTACTTGGTGTAAGTGCGTGTCTGTGTTACTTGGTATCAGTGTACGTCTTTGTTACTTGGAGTAAGTGTTTCTCTGTTTTACTGGGTGTCAGTGCGTATCTGTGTTCCTCGTTGTCAGTGTATGTCTTTGTTACTTGGTGTCATTGTGTGTCTTTGTTAATGGGTATCAGTGTATGTCTTTGTAAATTGCTGTCAGTGTATGTCTTTGTTACTTGGTGTAAGTGTGTGTCTGTGTTACTGGGTATCAGTCTATGTCTTTGTTACTTGGTGTCAGTGTGTGTCTTTGTTACTGGGTGTCAGTGCATGTCTTTGTTACTGGGTGTCAGTGTATGTCTTTGTGACTTGGTGTAAGTGCGTGTCTGTGTTACTGGGTATCAGTGTATGTCTTTGTTACTTGGAGTAAGTGTTTCTCTGTGTTCCTGGGTGTCAGTGTGTATCTGTGTTCCTGGTTGTCAGTGTATGTCTTTGTTACTTTGTGTCAGTGTATGTCTGTGTTTGTTGGTGTACGTATTTGTCTGTGTTATTGGGTATCAGTGTATGTCTTTGTTACTTGGTGTAAGCGTGTGTCGGTGTTACTGGGTGTCAGTGTATGACTTTGTTACTTGGTGTAAGTGTGTGTATGTGTTACTGGGCATCAGTGTATCTCTTTGTTACTTGGTGTAGGTGTGTGTCTGTGTTACTGGGTATCAGTGTCTGTCTTTGATACTTGGCGTCAGTGTATGTCTTTGTTACTGGGTGTCAGTGCGTGTCTGTGATACTGGGTATCATTGTATGTCTTTGTTGCTTGGTGTCAGATTATGTCTTTGCACTTGGTGTAAGTGGATGTCTTTGTTACTTGGTGTCAGTGTGTGTCTGTGTTTCTTGGTGTCAGTGTATGTCTGTGTTAGTTGGTGTAAGTGTGTGTCTGTGTTATTGGGTATCAGTGTATGTCTTTGTTACTTGGTGTAAGTGTGTGTCTGTGTTACTGGGTATCAGTGTATGACTTTGTTACTTGGTGTCACTGTATGTCTTTGTTACATGGTGTAATTGTATGTCTTTGTTACTTTGTGTCAGTGTATGTCTTTGTTACTTGGTGTAAGTGTGTGTATGTGTTACTGGGTATCAGTGTATGTCTTTGTTACTTGGTGTCGGAGTGTGTCTGTGATACTGGGTATCATTGTATGTCTTTGTTACTTGGTGTAAGTGTATGTCTTTGTTACTTGGTGTCAGTGTATGACTTTGTTACTTGGTGTCAGTGTATGTCTTTGTCACTTGGTGTAAGTGTATGTCTTTGTCACTTGGTGTCAGTGTATGTCTTTGTTGCTTGGTGCAAGTGTATGTCTTTGTTGCTTGGTGCAAGTGTATGTCTTTGTTACTTGGTGTAAGTGTATGTCTTTGTTACTGGGTGTAAGTGTATGTCTTTGTTACTGGGTGTCAGTGTGTGTCTTTGTGACTTGGTGTAAGTGTGTTTCTGTGTTATTGGGTATCAGTGTCTGTCGTTGTTACTGGGTGTCAGTGTGTGTCTTTGTGACTTGGTGTAAGTGTGTGTCTGTACTACTGGGTATCAGTGCCTGTCATTGTTACTTGGTGTAAGTGTGTGTCTGTGTTACTGGGTATCAGTGTATGTCTTTGTTACTTGGTGTCAGTGTTTGCTCGTGTTACCTGGTGTAAGTGTGTGTCTTTGTTAATTGGTGTAAGTGTTTGTCTGTCTTACATGGTGTAAGTGTATGTCTTTGTTACTTGGTGTCAGTGTATGTCTTTGTCACTTGGTGTAAGTGTATGTCTTTGTCACTTGGTGTAAGTGTATGTCTTTGTCACTTGGTGTCAGTGTATGTCTTTGTTGCTTGGTGTAAGTGTATGTCTTTGTTACTTGGTGTAAGTGTATGTCTTTGTTACTGGGTGTCATTGTCTGTCTTTGTTACTGGGTGTTACTGGGTGTCAGTGTGTGTCTTTGTGACTTGGTGTAAGTGTGTGTCTGTGTTATTGGGTATCAGTGTCTGTCGTTGTTACTGGGTGTCAGTGTGTGTCTTTGTGACTTGGTGTAAGTGTGTGTCTGTGTTACTGGGTATCAGTGTATGTCTTTGTTACTTGGTGTCAGTGTTTGTCTGTCTTACATGGTGTAAGTGTATGTCTTTGTTACTTGGTGTCAGTGTATGTCTTTGTTACTTGGTGTAAGTGTATGTCTTTGTTACTTGGTGTCAGTGTCTGTCTTTGTTACTTGGTGTAAGTGTATGTCTTTGTTACTTGGTGTCAGTGTCTGTCTTTGTTACTTGGTGTAAGTGCGTGTCTGTGTTACTGGGTATCAGTGTATGTCTTTGTTACTTGGAGTAAGTGTTTCTCTGTTTTACTGGGTGTCAGTGCGTATCTGTGTTCCTGGTTGTCAGTGTATGTCTTTGTTACTTGGTGTCAATGTATTTCTTTGATTCTTGGTGCAAGTGTGTGTCTGTGTTACTGGGTATCAGTGTCGGTCTTTGTTACTTGGTGTCAGTGTGTGTCTTTGTTAATGGGTATCAGTGTATGTCTTTGTTAATTGCTGTCAGTGTATGTCTTTGTTACTTGATGTAAGTGTGTGTCTGTGTTACTGGGTATCAGTCTATGTCTTTGTTACTTGGTGTCAGTGTGTGTCTTTGTTACTGGGTGTCAGTGCATGTTTTTGTTACTGGGTGTCAGTGTATGTCTTTGTGACTTGGTGTAAGTGCGTGTCTGTGTTACTGGGTATCAGTGTATGTCTTTGTTACTTGGAGTAAGTGTTTCTCTGTGTTACTGGGTGTCAGTGTGTATCTGTGTTCCTGGTTGTCAGTGTATGTCTGTGTTACTTGGTGTAAGTATGTGTCTGTGTTATTGGGTATCAGTGTATGTCTTTGTTACTTGGTGTCAGTGTGTATCTGTGTTCCTGGTTGTCAGTGTATGTCTTTGTTACTTTGTGTCAGTGTATGTCTGTGTTAGTTGGTGTACGTATGTGTCTGTGTTATTGGGTATCAGTGTATGTCTTTGTTACTTGGTGTAAGTGTGTGTCGGTGTTACTGGGTGTCAGTGTATGACTTTGTTACTTGGTGTCACTGTATGTCTTTGTTACATGGTGTAATTGTATGTCTTTGTCACTTTGTGTCAGTGTATGTCTTTGTTACTTGTTGTAAGTGTGTGTATGTGTTACTGGGCATCAGTGTATCTCTTTGTTACTTGGTGTAGGTGTGTGTCTGTGATACTGGGTATCATTGTATGTCTTTGTTACTTGGTGTAAGTGTATGTCTTTGTTACTTGGTGTCAGTGTATGACTTTGTCACTTGGTGTAAGTGTATGTCTTTGTCACTTGGTGTAAGTGTATGTCTTTGTCACTTGGTGTCAGTGTATGTCTTTGTTACCGGGTGTCATTGTATGTCTTTGTTACTGGGTGTCAGTGTGTGTCTTTGTGACTTGGTGTAAGTGTGTTTCTGTGTTATTGGGTATCAATGTCTGTCGTTGTTACTGGGTGTCAGTGTGTGTCTTTGTGACTTGGTGTAAGTGTGTGTCTGTACTACTGGGTATCAGTGCCTGTCTTTGTTACTTGGTGTAAGTGTGTGTCTGTGTTACTGGGTATCAGAGTATGTCTTTGTTACTTGGTGTCAGTGTTTGCCCGTGTTACCTGGTGTAAGTGTGTGTCTTTGTTAATTGGTGTAAGTGTTTGTCTGTCTTACATGGTGTAAGTCTATGTCTTTGTTACTTGGTGTCAGTGTATGTCTTTGTTACTTGGTGTAAGTGTATGTCTTTGTTACTTGGTGTATGTGTATGTCTTTGTTACTTGGTGTAAGTGTATGTCTTTGTTACTTGGTGTCAGTGTCTGTCTTTGTTACTTGGTGTAAGTGCGTGTCTGTGTTACTTGGTATCAGTGTACGTCTTTGTTACTTGGAGTAAGTGTTTCTCTGTTTTACTGGGTGTCAGTGCGTATCTGTGTTCCTCGTTGTCAGTGTATGTCTTTGTTACTTGGTGTCAATGTATTTCTTTGATTCTTGGTGCAAGTGTGTGTCTGTGTTACTGGGTATCAGTGTCAGTCTTTGTTACTTGGTGTCAGTGTGTGTCTTTGTTAATGGGTATCAGTGTATGTCTTTGTTAATTGCTGTCAGTGTATGTCTGTGTTAGTTGGTGTAAGTATGTGTCTGTGTTATTGGGTATCAGTGTATGTCTTTGTTACTTGGTGTCAGTGTATGACTTTGTTACTTGGTGTCAGTGTATGTCTTTGTCACTTGGTGTAAGTGTATGTCTTTGTCACTTGGTGTCAGTGTATGTCTTTGTTGCTTGGTGCAAGTGTATGTCTTTGTTGCTTGGTGCAAGTGTATGTCTTTGTTACTTGGTGTAAGTGTATGTCTTTGTTACTGGGTGTAAGTGTATGTCTTTGTTACTGGGTGTCAGTGTGTGTCTTTGTGACTTGGTGTAAGTGTGTTTCTGTGTTATTGGGTATCAGTGTCTGTCGTTGTTACTGGGTGTCAGTGTGTGTCTTTGTGACTTGGTGTAAGTGTGTGTCTGTACTACTGGGTATCAGTGCCTGTATTTGTTACTTGGTGTAAGTGTGTGTCTGTGTTACTGGGTATCAGTGTATGTCTTTGTTACTTGGTGTCAGTGTTTGCTCGTGTTACCTGGTGTAAGTGTGTGTCTTTGTTAATTGGTGTAAGTGTTTGTCTGTCTTACATGGTGTAAGTGTATGTCTTTGTTACTTGGTGTCAGTGTATGTCTTTGTCACTTGGTGTAAGTGTATGTCTTTGTCACTTGGTGTAAGTGTATGTCTTTGTCACTTGGTGTCAGTGTATGTCTTTGTTGCTTGGTGTAAGTGTATGTCTTTGTTACTTGGTGTAAGTGTATGTCTTTGTTACTGGGTGTCATTGTCTGTCTTTGTTACTGGGTGTCAGTGTGTGTCTTTGTGACTTGGTGTAAGTGTGTGTCTGTGTTATTGGGTATCAGTGTCTGTCGTTGTTACTGGGTGTCAGTGTGTGTCATTGTGACTTGGTGTAAGTGTGTGTCTGTGTTACTGGGTATCAGTGTATGTCTTTGTTACTTGGTGTCAGTGTTTGTCTGTCTTACATGGTGTAAGTGTATGTCTTTGTTACTTGGTGTCAGTGTATGTCTTTGTTACTTGGTGTAAGTGTATGTCTTTGTTACTTGGTGTCAGTGTCTGTCTTTGTTACTTGGTGTAAGTGTATGTCTTTGTTACTTGGTGTCAGTGTCTGTCTTTGTTACTTGGTGTAAGTGCGTGTCTGTGTTACTGGGTATCAGTGTATGTCTTTGTTACTTGGAGTAAGTGTTTCTCTGTTTTACTGGGTGTCAGTGCGTATCTGTGTTCCTGGTTGTCAGTGTATGTCTTTGTTACTTGGTGTCAATGTATTTCTTTGATTCTTGGTGCAAGTGTGTGTCTGTGTTACTGGGTATCAGTGTCGGTCTTTGTTACTTGGTGTCAGTGTGTGTCTTTGTTAATGGGTATCAGTGTTTGTCTTTGTTAATTGCTGTCAGTGTATGTCTTTGTTACTTGGTGTAAGTGTGTGTCTGTGTTACTGGGTATCAGTCTATGTCTTTGTTACTTGGTGTCAGTGTGTGTCTTTGTTACTGGGTGTCAGTGCATGTTTTTGTTACTGGGTGTCAGTGTATGTCTTTGTGACTTGGTGTAAATGCGTCTCTGTGTTACTGGGTATCAGTGTATGTCTTTGTTACTTGGAGTAAGTGTTTCTCTGTGTTACTGGGTGTCAGTGTGTATCTGTGTTCCTGGTTGTCAGTGTATGTCTGTGTTACTTGGTGTAAGTATGTGTCTGTGTTATTGGGTATCAGTGTATGTCTTTGTTACTTGGTGTCAGTGTGTATCTGTGTTCCTGGTTGTCAGTGTATGTCTTTGTTACTTTGTGTCAGTGTATGTCTGTGTTAGTTGGTGTACGTATGTGTCTGTGTTATTGGGTATCAGTGTATGTCTTTGTTACTTGGTGTAAGTGTGTGTCGGTGTTACTGGGTGTCAGTGTATGACTTTGTTACTTGGTGTCACTGTATGTCTTTGTTACATGGTGTAATTGTATGTCTTTGTCACTTTGTGTCAGTGTATGTCTTTGTTACTTGGTGTAAGTGTGTGTATGTGTTACTGGGCATCAGTGTATCTCTTTGTTACTTGGTGTAGGTGTGTGTCTGTGTTACTGGGTATCAGTGTCTGTCTTTGATACTTGGCGTCAGTGTATGTCTTTGTTACTGGGTGTCAGTGCGTGTCTGTGATACTGGGTATCATTGTATGTCTTTGTTACTTGGTGTAAGTGTATGTCTTTGTTACTTGGTGTCAGTGTATGACTTTGTCACTTGGTGTAAGTGTATGTGTTTGTCAATTGGTGTAAGTGTATGTCTTTGTCACTTGGTGTCAGTGTATGTCTTTGTTACTGGGTGTCATTGTATGTCTTTGTTACTGGGTGTCAGTGTGTGTCTTTGTGACTTGGTGTAAGTGTGTGTCTGTGTTATTGGGTATCAGTGTCTGTCGTTGTTACTGGGTGTCAGTGTGTGTCTTTGTGACTTGGTGTAAGTGTGTGTCTGTACTACTGGGTATCAGTGCCTGTCTTTGTTACTTGGTGTAAGTGTGTGTCTGTGTTACTGGGTATCAGAGTATGTCTTTGTTACTTGGTGTCAGTGTTTGCCCGTGTTACCTGGTGTAAGTGTGTGTCTTTATTAATTGGTGTAAGTGTTTGTCTGTCTTACATGGTGTAAGTGTATGTCTTTGTTACTTGGTGTCAGTGTATGTCTTTGTTACTTGGTGTAAGTGTATGTCTTTGTTACTTGGTGTAAGTGTATGTCTTTGTTACTTGGTGTCAGTGTCTTCTTTGTTACTTGGTGTAAGTGCGTGTCTGGGTTACTTGGTATCAGTGTACGTCTTTGTTACTTGGAGTAAGTGTTTCTCTGTTTTACTGGGTGTCAGTGCGTATCTGTGTTCCTCGTTGTCAGTGTATGTCTTTGTTACTTGGTGTCAATGTATTTCTTTGATTCTTGGTGCAAGTGTGTGTCTGTGTTACTGGGTATCAGTGTCAGTCTTTGTTACTTGGTGTCAGTGTGTGTCTTTGTTAATGGGTATCAGTGTATGTCTTTGTTAATTGCTGTCAGTGTATGTCTGTGTTAGTTGGTGTAAGTATGTGTCTGTGTTATTGGGTATCAGTGTATGTCTTTGTTACTTGGTGTAAGTGTGTGTCTGTGTTACTGAGTATCATTGTATGTCTTTGTTGCTTGGTGTCAGTGTATGTCTTTGTACTTGGTGTAAGTGGATGTCTTTGTTACTTGGTGTCAGTGTATGTCTGTGTTACTTGGTGTCAGTGTATGTCTATGTTACTTGGTGTCAGTGTCTGTCTTTGTTACTTTGTGTCAGTGTATGTCTTTGTTACTTGGTGTAAGTGTGTGTCTGTGTTACTGGGTATCAGTGTATGACTTTGTTACTTGGTGTCACTGTATGTCCTTGTTACATGGTGTAATTGTATGTCTTTGTTACTTTGTGTCAGTGTATGTCTTTGTTACTTGGTGTAAGTGTGTGTATGTGTTACTGGGTATCAGTGTATGTCTTTGTTACTTGGTGTAGGTGTGTGTCTGTGATACTGTGTATCATTGTATGTCTTTGTTGCTTGGTGTCAGTGTATGTCTTTGTTACTTGGTGTAAGTGTATGTCGTTGTTACTGGGTATCAGTCGATGTCTTTGTTACTTGGTGTCAGTGTTTGTCTTTGTTACTGGGTGTCAGTGCATGTCTTTCTTACTGGGTGTCAGTGTATGTCTTTGTGACTTGGTGTAAGTGCGTGTCTGTGTTACTGGGAATCAGTGTATGTCTTTGTTACTTGGAGTAAGTGTTTCTCTGTGTTCCTGGGTGTCAGTGTGTATCTGTGTTCCTGGTTGTCAGTGTCTGTCTTTGTTACTTTGTGTCAGTGTATGTCTGTGTTAGTTGGTGTACGTATGTGTCTGTGTTATTGGGTATCAGTGTATGTCTTTGTTACTTGGTGTAAGTGTGTGTCGGTGTTACTGGGTGTCAGTGTATGACTTTGTTACTTGGTGTCACTGTATGTCTTTGTTACATGGTGTAATTGTATGTCTTTGTCACTTTGTGTCAGTGTATGTCTTTGTTACTTGGTGTAAGTGTGTGTATGTGTTACTGGGCATCAGTGTATCTCTTTGTTACTTGGTGTAGGTATGTGTCTATATTACTGGGATTCAGTGTCTGTCTTTGATACTTGGCGTCAGTGTATGTCTTTGTTACTGGGTGTCAGTGCGTGTCTGTGATACTGGGTATCATTGTATGTCTTTGTTGCTTGGTGTCAGTGTATGTCTTTGTACTTGGTGTAAGTTTAAGTCTTTGTCACTTGGTGTCAGTGTATGTCTTTGTCACTTGGTGTAAGTGTATGTCTTTGTCACTTGGTGTAAGTGTATGTCTTTGTCACTTGGTGTCAGTGTATGTCTTTGTCACTTGGTGTCAGTGTATGTCTTTGTCGCTTGGTGTAAGTGTATGTCTTTGTTGCTTGGTGTAAGTGTGTGTCTGTGTTATTGGGTATCAGTGTCTGTCGTTGTTACTGGGTGTCAGTGTGTGTCTTTGTGACTTGGTGTAAGTGTGTGTCTGTGTTACTGGGTATCAGTGTATGTCTTTGTTACTTGGTGTCAGTGTTTGCCCGTGTTACCTGGTGTAAGTGTGTGTCTTTGTTAATTGGTGTAAGTGTTTGTCTGTCTTACATGGTGTAAGTGTATGTCTTTGTTACTTGGTGTCAGTGTATGTCTTTGTTACTTGGTGTAAGTGTATGTCTTTGTTACTTGGTGTCAGTGTATGTCTTTGTTACTTGGTGTCAGTGTCTGTCTTTGTTACTTGGTGTAAGTGCGTGTCTGTGTTACTTGGGATCAGTGTATGTCTTTGTTACTTGGTGTCAATGTATTTCTTTGATTCTTGGTGCAAGTGTGTGTCTGTGTTACTGGGTATCAGTGTCGGTCTTTGTTACTTGGTGTCAGTGTGTGTCATTGTTAATGGGTATCAGTGTATGTCTTTGTTAATTGCTGTCAGTGTATGTCTTTGTTACTTGGTGTAAGTGTGTGTCTGTGTTACTGGGTATCAGTCTATATCTTTGTTACTTGGTGTAAGTGCGTGTCTGTGTTACTGGGTATCAGTGTATGTCTTTGTTACTTGGAGTAAGTGTTTCTCTGTGTTACTGGGTGTCAGTGTGTATCTGTGTTCCTGGTTGTCAGTGTATGTCTGTGTTAGTTGGTGTAAGTATGTGTCTGTGTTATTGGGTATCAGTGTATGTCTTTGTTACTTGGTTTAAGTGTGTGTCTGTGTTACTGAGTATCATTGTATGTCTTTGTTGCTTGGTGTCAGTGTATGTCTTTGTACTTGGTGTAAGTGGATGTCTTTGTTACTTGGTGTCAGTGTATGTCTGTGTTACTTGGTGTCAGTGTATGTCTATGTTACTGAGTATCAGTGTATGTCTTTGTTACTTGGTGTCAGTGTATGTCTGTGTTACTTGGTGTCAGTGTATGTCTATGTTACTTGGTGTCAGTGTATGTCTATGTTACTTGGTGTCAGTGTATGTCTTTGTTACTTGGTGTAAGTGTGTGTCTGTGTTACTGGGTATCAGTGTATGACTTTGTTACTTGGTGTCACTGTATGTCTTTGTTACATGGTGTAATTGTATGTCTTTGTTCCTTGGTGTCAGTGTATGTCTTTGTTACTTGGTGTAAATGTGTGTATGTGTTACTGGGTATCAGTGTATGTCTTTGTTACTGGGTGTCAGTGTGTGTCTTTGTGACTTGGTGTAAGTGTGTGTCTGTGTTATTGGGTATCAGTGTCTTTCGTTGTTACTGGGTGTCAGTGTGTGTCTTTGTGACTTGGTGTAAGTGTGTGTCTGTACTACTGGGTATCAGTGCCTGTCTTTGTTACTTGGTGTAAGTGTGTGTCTGTGTTACTGGGTATCAGTGTATGTCTTTGTTACTTGGTGTCAGTGTTTGACCGTGTTACCTGGTGTAAGTGTGTGTCTTTGTTAATTGGTGTAAGTGTTTGTCTGTCTTACTTGGAGTAAGTGTTTCTCTGTTTTACTGGGTGTCAGTGCGTATCTGTGTTCCTGGTTGTCAGTGTATGTCTTTGTTACTTGGTGTCAATGTATGTCTTTGATTCTTGGTGCAAGTGAGTGTCTGTGTTACTGGGTATCAGTCTATGTCTTTGTTACTTGGTGCCTGTGTGTGTCTTTTTTACTGGCTGTCAGTGCATGTCTTTGTTACTGGGTGTCAGTGTATGTCTTTGTGACTTGGTGTAAGTGCGTGTCTGTGTTACCAGGTATCAGTGTATGTCTTTGTTAATTGGAGTAAGTGTTTCTCTGTGTTACTGGGTGTCAGTGTGTATCTGTGTTCCTGGTTGTCAGTGTATGTCTGTGTTAGTTGGTGTAAGTATGTGTCTGTGTTATTGGGTATCAGTGAATGTCTTTGTTACTTGGTGGAAGTGGATGTCTTTGTTACTTCGTGTCAGTGTATGTCTGTGTTACTTGGAGTCAGTGTATGTCTATGTTACTTGGTGTCTTTGTATGTCTTTGTTACTGGGTATCAGTGTATGTCTTTGTTACTTGGTGTCAGTGTATGTCTGTGTTACTTGGTGTCAGTGTATGTCAATGTTACTTGGTGTCAGTGTATGTCTTTGTTACTGGGTATCAGTGTATGTCCTTGTTACTTGGTGTCAGTGTGTATCTGTGTTCCTGGTTGTCAGTGTATGTCTTTGTTACTTTGAGTCAGTGTATGTCTTTGTTACTTGGTGTAAGTGTGTGTCTGTGTTACTGGGTATCAGTGTATGACTTTGTTACTTGGTGTCACTGTATGTCTTTGTTACATGGTGTAATTGTATGTCTTTGTTACTTTGTGTCAGTGTATGTCTTTGTTACTTTGTGTCAGTGTATGTCTTTGTTACTTGGTGTAAGTGTGTGTATGTGTTACTGGGTATCAGTGTATGTCTTTGTTACTTGGTGTAGGTGTGTGTCTGTGATACTGGGTATCATTGTATGTCTTTGTTGCTTGGTGTCAGTGTATGTCTTTGTTACTTGGTGTCAGTGTATGTCTTTGTTACTTGGTGTAAGTGTATGTCTTTGTTACTTGGTGTAAGTGTATGTCTTTGTTACTTGGTGTCAGTGTATGTCTTTGTTACTTGGTGTAAGTGTATGTCTTTGTTACTGGGTGTCATTGTATGTCTTTGTTACTGGGTGTCAGTGTGTGTCTTTGTGACTTGGTTTAAGTGTGTGTCTGTGTTACTGGATGTCAGTGTCTGTCTTTGTTACTTGGTGTAAGAGGGTGTCTGTGTTATTGGGTATCAGTGTCTGTCGTTGTTACTGGGTGTCAGTGTGTGTTTTTGTGACTTGGTGTAAGTGTGTGTCTGTACTACTGGGTATCAGTGTATGTCTTTGTTACTTGGTGTTTGTGTTTGCCCGTGTTATTTGTGTATGTGTGTGCCTTTGTTACTTGGTGTCAGTGTATGTCTGTGTTACTTGGTGTAAGTGCATGTCTTTGTTACTTGGTGTAAGTGCATGTCTTTGTTACTTGGTGTAAGTGCATGTCTTTGTTACTTGGTGTAAGTGCATGTCTTTGTTACTTGGTGTCAGTGCATGTCTTTGTTACTTGGTGTCAGTGCATGTCTTTGTTACTTGGTGTAAGTGTATGTCATTGTTACTTGGTGTAAGTGTATGTCTTTGTTACTTGTTGTCAGTGTATGTCTCTGTTACTTGGTGGAAGTGTGTGTCTGTGTTTCAGGTTATCAGTGTATGTCTTTGTTACTTGGTGTCATTGTCTGTCTTTGTTACTTGGTGTAAGTGTGTGTCTGTGTTACTTGGTGTAAGTGTTTGTCTGTGTTAATGGGTATCAGTGTATGTCTTTGTTACTTGGTGTAAGTGTATGTCTTTGTTACTTGGTGTCAATGTATGTCTTTGATTCTTGGTTTAAGAGTGTGTCTGTGTTGCTGGTCATCAGTGTATGTCTTTGTTACATGGTGTCAGTGCATGTCTGTGTCACTTGTTGTAAGTGTATGTCTTTGTTACTTGGTGTCAGTGTATGTCTGTGTTATTTGTTGTAAGTGTATGTCTTTGTTACTTGCTGTAAGTTGTTGTCACTGTTACTGGGTATCAGTGTATGTCTTTGTTACTTGGTGTCAGTGTATGTCTGTGTACTTGGTGTAAGTGTGTGTCTTTGTTACTGGGTGTCAGAGTGTGTCTTTGTGACTTGGTGTAAGTGTGTGTCTGTGTTACTGGATGTCAGTGTCTGCCTTTGTTACTTGGTGTAAGAGAGTGTCTGTGTTATTGGGTATCAGAGTCTGTCGTTGTTACTGGGTGTCAGTGTGTGTCTTTGTGACTTGGTGTAAGTGTGTGTCTGTACTACAGGGTATCAGTGCCTGTCTTTGTTACTTGGTGTAAGTGTGTGTCTGTGTTACTGGGTATCAGTGTATGTCTTTGTTACTTGGTGTTTGTGTTTGCCCGTGTTACCTGGTGTAAGTGTGTGTCTTTGTTAATTGGTGTAAGTGTTTGTCTGTCTTTCTTGGTGTAAGTGTGTGTCTGTGTTAATTGGTGTCAGTGTATGTCTTTGTTACTTGGTGGAAGTGTGTGTCTGTGTTTCTGGGTATCAGTGTCTGTCTTTGTTACTTGGTGTAAGTGTATGTCTTTGTTACTTGGTGTAAGTGTGTGTCTGTGTTACTGGGTATCAGTGTCGGTCTTTGTTACTGGGTGTAAGAGTGTGTCTGTGTTGCTGGTCATCAGTGTATGTCTTTGTTACATGGTGTCAGTGCATGTCTGTGTCACTTGGTGTAAGTGTATGTGTTTGTTACTTGGTGTCAGTGTATGTCTGTGTTATTTGTTGTAAGTGTATGTCTTTGTTACTTGCTGTAAATGTTTGTCACTGTTACTGGATGTCAGTGTCTGCCTTTGTTACTTGGTGTAAGAGAGTGTCTGTGTTATTGGGTATCAGTGTCTGTCGTTGTTACTGGGTGTCAGTGTGTGTCTTTGTGACTTGGTGTAAGTGTGTGTCTGTACTACAGGGTATCAGTGCCTGTCTTTGTTACTTGGTGTAAGTGTGTGTCTGTGTTACTGGGTATCAGTGTATGTCTTTGTTACTTGGTGTTTGTGTTTGCCCGTGTTACCTGGTGTAAGTGTGTGTCTTTGTTAATTGGTGTAAGTGTTTGTCTGTCTTTCTTGGTGTAAGTGTGTGTCTGTGTTAATTGGTGTCAGTGTATGTCTTTGTTACTTGGTGGAAGTGTGTGTCTGTGTTTCTGGGTATCAGTGTCTGTCTTTGTTACTTGGTGTAAGTGTATGTCTTTGTTACTTGGTGTAAGTGTGTGTCTGTGTTACTGGGTATCAGTGTCGGTCTTTGTTACTGGGTGTAAGAGTGTGTCTGTGTTGCTGGTCATCAGTGTATGTCTTTGTTACATGGTGTCAGTGCATGTCTGTGTCACTTGGTGTAAGTGTATGTGTTTGTTACTTGGTGTCAGTGTATGTCTGTGTTATTTGTTGTAAGTGTATGTCTTTGTTACTTGCTGTAAATGTTTGTCACTGTTACTGGATGTCAGTGTCTGCCTTTGTTACTTGGTGTAAGAGAGTGTCTGTGTTATTGGGTATCAGTGTCTGTCGTTGTTACTGGGTGTCAGTGTGTGTCTTTGTGACTTGGTGTAAGTGTGTGTCTGTACTACAGGGTATCAGTGCCTGTCTTTGTTACTTGGTGTAAGTGTGTGTCTGTGTTACTGGGTATCAGTGTATGTCTTTGTTACTTGGTGTTTGTGTTTGCCCGTGTTACCTGGTGTAAGTGTGTGTCTTTGTTAATTGGTGTAAGTGTTTGTCTGTCTTTCTTGGTGTAAGTGTGTGTCTGTGTTAATTGGTGTCAGTGTATGTCTTTGTTACTTGGTGGAAGTGTGTGTCTGTGTTTCTGGGTATCAGTGTCTGTCTTTGTTACTTGGTGTAAGTGTATGTCTTTGTTACTTGGTGTAAGTGTGTGTCTGTGTTACTGGGTATCAGTGTCGGTCTTTGTTACTGGGTGTAAGAGTGTGTCTGTGTTGCTGGTCATCAGTGTATGTCTTTGTTACATGGTGTCAGTGCATGTCTGTGTCACTTGGTGTAAGTGTATGTGTTTGTTACTTGGTGTCAGTGTATGTCTGTGTTATTTGTTGTAAGTGTATGTCTTTGTTACTTTGTGTCAGTGTATGAATGTGTTTGTTGGTGTAAGTGTGTGTCTGTTTTATTGGGTATCAGTGTATCTCATTGTTACTTGGTGTAAGTGTGTGTCTGTGTTACTGGGTATCAGTGTATGTCTATGCTACTTGGTGTAAGTGTGTCTCTGTTACTGGGCATCAGTGTCTGTCTTTGTTAATTGCTGTCAATCTATGTCTTTGTTACTGGGTGTCAGTGCGTGTCTGTGATACTGGGTATTATTGTATGTCTTTGTTACTTGGTGTCAGTGTATGTCTTTGTTACTTGGTGTCAGGGAGTTTCTTTGTTACTTGGTATCAGTGTTTCTCTGTGTTACTGGGTGTCACTGTGTATCTGTGTTGCTTGGTGTCAATGCATTTCCGTGTTACTTGGTGTCAGTGTATGTCTCTGTTACTTGGTGTAAGTGTGTGTCTGTTTTACTGGCTATCAGTGTATGTCTTTGTTACTTGGTGTCAGTTTATGTCTTTGTTACTTGGTGTCAGTGTATGTCTCTGTTACTTGGTGTAAGTGTGTGTCTGTGTTACTGGCTATCAGTGTATGTCTTTGTTACTTGGTGTCATTGTCTCTCTTTGTTACTTGGTGTGAGTGTATGTCTTTGTTACTTGGTGTAAGTGCATGTCTTTGTTACTTGGTGTCAGTGCATGTCTTTGTTACTTGGTGTCAGTGCATGTCTTTGTTACTTGGTGTAAGTGTATGTCTTTGTTACTTGGTGGAAGTGTATGTCTTTGTTACTTGTTGTCAGTGTATGTCTCTGTTACTTGGTGGATGTGTGTCTCTGTTTTTCAGGGTATCAGTGTATGTCTTTGTTACTTGGTGTCATTGTCTGTCTTTGTTACTTGGTGTAAGTGTGTGTCTGTGTTACTTGGTGTAAGTGTGTGCCTGTGTTAATGGGTATCAGTGTATGTCTTTGTTACTTGGTGGAAGTGTGTGTCTGTGTTTCTGGGTATCAGTGTCTGTCTTTGTTACTTGGTGTAAGTGTATGTCTTTGTTACTTGGTGTCAATGTATGTCTTTGATTCTTGGTGTAAGTGTGTGTCTGTGTTACTGGGTATCACTGTCGGTCTTTGTTACTTGGTGTAAGAGTGTGTCTGTGTTGCTGGTCATCAGTGTATGTCTTTGTTACATGGTGTCAGTGCATGTCTGTGTCACTTGGTGTAAGTGTATGTGTTTGTTACTTGGTGTCAGTGTATGTCTGCGTTATTTGTTGTAAGTGTATGTCTTTGTTACTTGCTGTAAATGTTTGTCACTGTTACTGGGTATCAGTGTATGTCTTTGTTACTTGGTGTCAGTGTATTTCTGTGTACTTTGTGTAAGTGTGTGTCTTTGTTACTGGGTGTCAGTGTGTGTCTTTGTGACTTGGTGTAAGTGTGTGTCTGTGTTACTGGATGTCAGTGTCTGTCTTTGTTACTTGGTGTAAGAGAGTGTCTGTGTTATTGGGTATCAGTGTCTGTCGTTGTTACTGGGAGTCAGTGTCTGTCTTTGTGACTTGGTGTAAGTGTGTGTCTGTACTACTGGGTATCAGTGCCTGTCTTTGTTACTTGGTGTAAGTGTGTGTCTGTGTTACTGGGTATCAGTGTATCTCTTTGTTACTTGGTGTTTGTGTTTGCCAGTGTTACCTGGTGTAAGTGTGTGTCTTTGTTAATTGGTGTAAGTGTTCGTCTGTCTTTCTTGGTGTAAGTGTATGTCTTTGTTACTTGGTGTCAGTGTATGTCTTTGTTACTTGGTGTAAGTGTATGTCTTTTATTCTTGGTGTAAGTGTGTGTGTGTGTTACTGGGTATCAGTGTCGGTATTTGTTACTTGGTGTAAGTGTATGTCTTTGTTACTTGGTGTCAGTGTCTGTCTTTGATACTTGGTGTCAGTGTATGTCTTTGCTACTTGGTGTAAGTGTGTGTCTTTGTTACTTGGTGTCAGTGTATGTCTGTGTTACTTGGTGTAAGTGTGTGTCTGTGTTACTGGGTATCAGTGTATGTCTTTGTTACTTGGTGTCAGTGTATGTCTTTGTTACTTGGTGGAAGTGTATGTCTTTGTTACTTGGTGGAAGTGTATGTCTTTGTTACTTGGTGGAAGTGTATGTCTTTGTTACTTGGTGGAAGTGTATGTCTTTGTTACTTGGTGTCAGTGTATGTCTGTGTTACTTGGTGTAAGTGTATGTCTTTGTTACTTGGTGTCAGAGTATGTCTTTGTTACTTGGTGTAAGTGTATGTCTTTGTTACTTGGTGTCAGTGTATGTCTTTGATACGTGGTGTAAGTGTATGTCTGTGTCACTAGGTATCAGTGTCTGTCTTTGTTACTTCATGTAAGTGTGTGTCTGTGTTGCTGGCTTTCAGTGTATGTCTTCGTTACTTGGTGTCAGTGTATGTCTTTGTTACTTGGTGTCAGTGTGTGTCTTTGTTACTTGGTGTCAGTGTGTCTCATTGTTACTGTGTGTCAGTGTTTGTCTTTGTTACTGGGTGTAAGTGTATGTCTTTGTGACTTGGTGTAAGTGTGTGTCTGTGTTACTGGATATCAGTGTCTGTCTTTGTTACTTGGTGTAAGTGTGTGTCTGTGTTACTGGGTATCTGTGTATGTCTTTGTTACTTGGTGTCAGTGTATGTCTGTGTACTTTGTGTATGTGTGTGTCTTTGTTACTTGGTGTCAGTGTATGTCTTTGTTACTTGGTGTCAGTGCATGTCTTTGTTACTTGGTGTCAGTGTATGTCTTTGTTACTTGGTGTCAGTGTATGTCTTTGTTACTTGGTGTAACTGTGTGTATTTGTTACTTGGTGTAAGTGTGTGTCTGTGTTAATGGGTATCAGTGTATGTCTTGGTTACTTGGGGGAAGTGTGTGTCTGTGTTTCTGGGTATCAGTGTCTGTCTTTGTTACTTGGTGTCAGTGTATGTCTGTGTCACTTGGTGTAAGTGTGTGTCTGTGTTACTGGTTATCAGTGTCGGTCTTTGTTACTTGGTGTAAGAGTGTGTCTGTGTTGCTGGTCATCAGTGTATGTCTTTGTTACATGGTGTCAGTGTATGTCTGTGTCACTTGGTGTAAGTGTGTGTCTTTGTTAGTTGGTGTAAGTGTATGTCTTTGTTACTTGCTGTAAGTGTTTGTCACTGTTACTTGGTGTCAGTGTATGTCTGTGTTACTTGGTTTCATTGTCTGTCTTTGTTACTTGGTGTAAATGTGTGTCTGTGTTACTGGGTATCAGTGAATGTCGTTGTTACTTGGTGTCAGTGTATGTCTTTGTTACTTGGTGTCAGTGTATGTCTTTGTTACTTGGTGTCAGTGTATGTCTTTGTTACTTGGTCTAAGTGTATGTCTTTGTTACTTGGTCCAAGTGTATGTCTTTGATACTTGGTGTAAGTGTATGTCTGTGTCACTGGGCATCAGTGTCTGTCTTTGTTACTTGGTGTCTGTGTATGTCTTTGTTACTTGGTGGAAGTGTGTGTCTGTGTTACTGGGTATCAGTGTCTGTCTTTGTTACTTGGTGTCTGTGTATGTCTTTGTTACTTGGTGTCAGTGTATGTCTTTGTTACTTGGTGTCAGTGTATGTCTTTGTTACTTGGTTTAAGTGTATGTATTTGTTACTGGGTGTAAGTGTATGTCTTTGTCACTTGGTGTTAGTGTGTGTCTATGTTACTGGGTATCAGAGTCTGTCTTTGTTACTTGGTGTAAGTGTGTGTCTGTGTTACTGGGTATCTGTGTATGTCTTTGTTACTTGGTGTCACTGTATGTCTGTGTACTTTGTGTATGTGTGTGTCTTTGTTACTTGGTGTCAGTGTATGTCTGTGTTACTTGGTGTAAGTGTATGTCTTTGTTACTTGGTGTAAGTGCATGTCTTTGTTACTTGGTGTCAGTGCATGTCTTTGTTACTTGGTGCAAGTGTATGTCTTTGTTACTTGTTGTCAGTGTATGTCTCTGTTACTTGGTGGAAGTGTGTGTCTGTGTTTCAGGGTATCAGTGTATGTCTTTGTTACTTGGTGTCATTGTCTGTCTTTGTTACTTGGTGTAAGTGTGTGTCTGTGTTACTTGGTGTAAGTGTGTGTCTGTGTTAATGGGTATCAGTGTATGTCTTTGTTACTTGGTGGAAGTGTGTGTCTGTGTTTCTGGGTATCAGTGTCTGTCTTTGTTACTTGGTGTAAGTGTATGTCTTTGTTACTTGGTGTCAATGTATGTCTTTGATTCTTGGTGTAAGTGTGTGTCTGTGTTACTGGGTATCAGTGTCGGTCTTTGTTACTTGGTGTAAGAGTGTGTCTGTGTTGCTGGTCATCAGTGTATGTCTTTGTTACATGGTGTCAGTGCATGTCTGTGTCACTTGGTGTAAGTGTGTGTCTTTGTTAGTTGGTGTAAGTGTATTTCTTTGTTACTTGGTGTCAGTGTATGTCTGTGTTATTTGTTGTAAGTGTATGTCTTTGTTACTTGCTGTAAGTGTTTGTCACTGTTACTGGGTATCAGTGTATGTCTTTGTTACTTGGTGTCAGTGTATGTCTGTGTACTTGGTGTAAGTGTGTGTCTTTGTTACTTGGTGTCAGTGTATGTCTGTGTTACTTGGTGTAAGTGTATGTCTTTGTTACTTGGTGTCAGTGTATGTCTGTGTTACTTGGTGTAACTGTATGTCTTTGTTACTTGGTGTATGTGTATGTCTTTGCTACTTGGTGTCAGTGTATGTCTGTGTTACTGGGTATCAGTGTCTGTCTTTGTTACTTGGTGTATGTGTGTGTCTGTGTTGCTGGGCGTCAGTGTATGTCTTTGTTACTTGGTGTCAGTGTATGTCTCTGTTACTTGGTGTAAGTGTGTGTCAGTGTTACTGGTTATCAGTGTATGTCTTTGTTACTTGGTGTAAGTGTGTGTCTGTGTTACTGGGTATCAGTGTATGTCTTTGTTACTTGGAGTCAGTGTATGTCTGTGTTACTGGGTATCAGTGTATGTCTTTGTTACTTGGTGTCAGTGCATGTCTTTGTTACTTGGTGTCAGTGTATGTCTTTGTTACTTGGTGTAAGTGTGTGTCTTTGATACTTGGTGTAAGTGTATGTCTGTGTCACTGGGTATCAGTGTCTGTCTTTGTTACTTCATGTCAGTGTGTGTCTGTGTTACTGGGTATCAGTGTCTGTCTTTGTTACTTGGTGTCTGTGTATGTCTTTGTTACTTGGTGTCAGTGTGTGTCATTGTGACTGGGTGTCAGTGTTTGTCTTTGTTACTGGGTGTAAGTGTATGTCTTTGTGACTTGGTGTTAGTGTGTGTCTGTGTTACTGGGTATCTGTGTACGTCTTTGTTACTTGGTGCCAGTGTATGTCTGTGTACTTTGTGTATGTGTGTGTCTTTGTTACTTGGTGTCAGTGTATGTCTGTGTTACTTGGTGTAACTGTATGTCTTTGTTACTTGGTGTCTTTGTCTGTCTTTGTTACTTGGTGTCAGTGTATGTCTTTGCTACTTGGTGTCAGTGTATGTCTTTGATACTTGGTGTAAGTGTATGTCTGTGTTGCTGGGTATCAGTGTCTGTCTTTGTTACTTGGTGTAAGTGTGTGTCTGTGTTGCTGGTCATCAGTGTACGTCTTTGTTACATGGTGTCAGTGTATGTCTGTGTCACTTGGTGTAAGTGTGTGTCTTTGTTAGTTGGTGTAAGTGTATGTCTTTGTTACTTGCTGTAAGTGTTTGTCACTGTTACTTGGTGTCAGTGTATGTCTGTGCTACTTGGTTTCATTGTCTGTCTTTGTTACTTGGTGTAAGTGTGTGTCTGTGTTACTGGGTATCAGTGAATGTCGTTGTTACTTGGTGTCAGTGTATGTCTTTGTTACTTGGTGTCAGTGTATGTCTTTGTTACTTGGTGTCAATGTATGTCTTTGTTACTTGGTGTCAGTGTATGTCTTTGTTACTTGGTCTAAGTGTATGTCTTTGTTACTTGGTCTAAGTGTATGTCTTTGATACTTGGTGTAAGTGTATGTCTGTGTCACTGGGTATCAGTGTCTGTCTTTGTTACTTGGTGTCTGTGTATGTCTTTGTTACTTGGTGGAAGTGTGTGTCTGTGTTACTGGGTATCAGTGTCTGTCTTTGTTACTTGGTGTCTGTGTATGTCTTTGTTACTTGGTGTCAGTGTATGTCTTTGTTACTTGGTGTCAGTGTATGTCTTTGTTACTTGGTTTAAGTGTATGTATTTGTTACTGGGTGTAAGTGTATGTCTTTGTCACTTGGTGTTAGTGTGTGTCTATGTTACTGGGTATCAGAGTCTGTCTTTGTTACTTGGTGTAAGTGTGTGTCTGTGTTACTGGGTATCTGTGTATGTCTTTGTTACTTGGTGTCACTGTATGTCTGTGTACTTTGTGTATGTGTATGTCTTTGTTACTTGGTGTCAGTGTATGTCTGTGTTACTTGGTGTAAGTGTATGTCTTTGTTACTTGGTGTAAGTGCATGTCTTTGTTACTTGGTGTCAGTGCATGTCTTTGTTACTTGGTGCAAGTGTATGTCTTTGTTACTTGTTGTCAGTGTATGTCTCTGTTACTTGGTGGAAGTGTGTGTCTGTGTTTCAGGGTATCAGTGTATGTCTTTGTTACTTGGTGTCATTGTCTGTCTTTGTTACTTGGTGTAAGTGTGTGTCTGTGTTACCTGGTGTAAGTGTGTGTCTGTGTTAATGGGTATCAGTGTATGTCTTTGTTACTTGGTGGAAGTGTGTGTCTGTGTTTCTGGGTATCAGTGTCTGTCTTTGTTACTTGGTGTAAGTGTATGTCTTTGTTACTTGGTGTCAATGTATGTCTTTGATTCTTGGTGTAAGTGTGTGTCTGTGTTACTGGGTATCAGTGTCGGTCTTTGTTACTTGGTGTAAGAGTGTTTCTGTGTTGCTGGTCATCAGTGTATGTCTTTGTTACATGGTGTCAGTGCATGTCTGTGTCACTTGGTGTAAGTGTGTGTCTTTGTTAGTTGGTGTAAGTGTATGTCTTTGTTACTTGGTGTCAGTGTATGTCTGTGTTATTTGTTGTAAGTGTATGTCTTTGTTACTTGCTGTAAGTGTTTGTCACTGTTACTGGGTATCAGTGTATGTCTTTGTTACTTGGTGTCAGTGTATGTCTGTGTACTTGGTGTAAGTGTGTGTCTTTGTTACTTGGTGTCAGTGTATGTCTGTGTTACTTGGTGTAAGTGTATGTCTTTGTTACTTGGTGTCAGTGTATGTCTGTGTTACTTGGTGTAACTGTATGTCTTTGTTACTTGGTGTATGTGTATGTCTTTGCTACTTGGTGTCAGTGTATGTCTGTGTTACTGGGTATCAGTGTCTGTCTTTGTTACTTGGTGTATGTGTGTGTCTGTGTTGCTGGGCGTCAGTGTATGTCTTTGTTACTTGGTGTCAGTGTATGTCTCTGTTACTTGGTGTAAGTGTGTGTCAGTGTTACTGGTTATCAGTGTATGTCTTTGTTACTTGGTGTAAGTGTGTGTCTGTGTTACTGGGTATCAGTGTATGTCTTTGTTACTTGGAGTCAGTGTATGTCTGTGTTACTGGGTATCAGTGTATGTCTTTGTTACTTGGTGTCAGTGTATGTCTTTGTTACTTGGTGTCAGTGTATGTCTTTGTTACTTGGTGTAAGTGTGTGTCTTTGATACTTGGTGTAAGTGTATGTCTGTGTCACTGGGTATCAGTGTCTGTCTTTGTTACTTCATGTCAGTGTGTGTCTGTGTTACTGGGTATCAGTGTCTGTCTTTGTTAATGGGTGTCTGTGTATGTCTTTGTTACTTGGTGTCAGTGTGTGTCATTGTTACTGGGTGTCAGTGTTTGTCTTTGTTACTGGGTGTAAGTGTACGTCTTTGTTACTTGGTGCCAGTGTATGTCTGTGTACTTTGTGTATGTGTGTGTCTTTGTTACTTGGTGTCAGTGTATGTCTGTGTTACTTGGTGTAACTGTATGTCTTTGTTACTTGGTGTCTTTGTCTGTCTTTGTTACTTGGTGTCTTTGTCTGTCTTTGTTACTTGGTGTCAGTGTATGTCTTTGCTACTTGGTGTCAGTGTATGTCTTTAATACTTGGTGTAAGTGTATGTCTGTGTTGCTGGGTATCAGTGTCTGTCTTTGTTACTTGGTGTAAGTGTGTGTCTGCGTTGCTGGGCATCAGTGTATGTCTTTGTTACTTGGTGTAAGAGTGTGTCTGTGTTACTGGTTATCTGTGTTTGTCTTTGTTACTTGGTTTAGCTGTGTGTGTGTGTTACTGGGTGTAAGTGTGTGTCTGTGTTTTTGGGTATCAGTGTATGTCTTTGTTACTTGGTGTCAGTGTATGTATTTTTTAATTGGTGTAAGTGTATGTCTTTGTTACTTGGTGTCAGTGTATGTCTTTGTTACTTTGTGTCAGTGTATGAATGTGTTAGTTGGTGTAAGTGTGTGTCTGTGTTATTGGGTATCAGTGTATCTCATTGTTACTTGGTGTAAGTGTGTTTCTGTGTTACTGGGTATCAGTGTATGTCTTTGCTACTTGGTGTAAGTGTGTCTCTGTTACTGGGCATCAGTGTCTGTCTTTGTTAATTGCTGTCAATCTATGTCTTTGTTACTGGGTGTCAGTGCGTGTCTGTGATACTGGGTATCATTGTATGTCTTTGTTGCTTCGTGTCAGTGTCTGTCTTTGTACTTGGTGTAAGTGGATGTCTTTGTTACTTGGTGTCAGTGTATGTCTTTGTTACTTGGTGTCAGTGAGTTTCTTTGTTACTTGGTATCAGTGTTTCTCTGTGTTACTGGGTGTCACTGTGTATCTGTGTTCCTGGGTGTCAGTGTATGTCTTTGTTGCTTGGTGTCAGTGCATTTCCGTGTTACTTGGTGTCAGTGTATGTCTCTGTTACTTGGTGTAAGTGTGTGTCTGTTTTACTGGCTATCGGTGTATGTCTTTGTTACTTGGTGTCAGTTTATGTCTTTGTTACTTGGTGTCAGTGTATGTCTCTGTTACTTAAGTGTAAGTGTGTGTCTGTGTTACTGGCTATCAGTGTATGTCTTTGTTACTTGGTGTCATTGTCTCTCTTTGTTACTTGGTGTAAGTGTCTGTCTTTGTTACTTGGTGTAAGTGTGTGTCTGTGTTACTGGGTATCAGTGTATGTCTTTGTGACTTGGTGTCAGTGTATGTTTTTGTTACTTGGTGTAAGTGTATGTCTTTGTTACTTGGTATCAGTGTATGTCTTTCTTACTTGGTGTAAGTGTGTGTCTGTGTTACTGGGTGTCAGTGTATGTCTTTGTTACTAGGTGTCAGTGCATGTCCGAGTAACTTGGTGTCACTGTATATCTTTGTTACTTGGTGTAAGTGTGTGTCTGTGTTACTGGGTATCAGTGGATGTCTTTGTTACTTGGTGTCAGTGTATGTCTTTGTTACTTGGTGTCAGTGAGTTTCTTTGTTACTTGGTATCAGTGTTTCTCTGTGTTACTGGGTGTCACTGTGTATCTGTGTTCCTGGGTGTCAGTGTATGTCTTTGTTGCTTGGTGTCAGTGCATGTCCGTGTTACTTGGTGTCAGTGTATGTCTCTGTTACTTGGTGTAAGTGTGTGTCTGTTTTACTTGCTATCAGTGTATGTCTTTGTTACTTGGTTTCATTGTCTGTCTTTGTTACTTGGTGTAAGTGTGTGTCTGTGTTACTGGGTATCAGTGAATGTCGTTGTTACTTGGTGTCAGTGTATGTCTTTGTTACTTGGTGTCAGTGTATGTCTTTGTTACTTGGTGTAAGTGCATGTCTTTGTTACTTGGTGTCAGTGCATGTCTTTGTTACTTGGTGTAAGTGTGTGTCTTTGTTACTTGGTGTAAGTGTGTGTCTGTGTTACTTGGTGTAAGTGTGTGTCTGTGTTAATGGGTATCAGTGTATGTCTTTGTTACATGGTGAAGTGTGTGTCTGTGTTTCTGGGTATCAGTGTCTGTCTTTGTTACTTGGTGTAAGTGTATGTCTTTGTTACTTGGTGTCAATGTATGTCTTTGATTCTTGGTGTAAGTGTGTGTCTGTGTTACTGGGTATCAATGACCGTCTTTGTTACTTGGTGTAAGAGTGTGTCTGTGTTGCTGGTCATCAGTGTATGTCTTTGTTACATGGTGTCAGTGCATGTCTGTGTCACTTGGTGTAATTGTGTGTCTTTGTTAGTTGGTGTAAGTGTATGTCTTTGTTACTAGGTGTCAGTGTATGTCTGTGTTATTTGTTGTAAGTGTATGTCTTTGTTACTTGCTGTAAGTGTTTGTCACTGTTACTGGGTATCAGTGTATGTCTTTGTTACTTGGTGTCAGTGTATGTCTGTGTACTTGGTGTCAGTGTGTGTCTTTGTTACTTGGTGTCAGTGTATGTCTGTGTTACTTGGTGTAAGTGTATGTCTTTGTTACTTGGTGTCAGTGTATGTCTGTGTTACTTGGTGTAACTGTATGTCTTTGTTACTTGGTGTAAGTGTATGTCTTTGCTACTTGGTGTCAGTGTATGTCTGTGTTACTGGGTATCAGTGTCTGTCTTTGTTACTTGGTGTAAGTGTGTGTCTGTGTTGCTGGGCGTCAGTGTATGTCTTTGTTACTTGGTGTCAGTGTATGTCTCTGTTACTTGGTGTAAGTGTGTGTCTGTGTTACTGGGTATCAGTGTATGTCTTTGTGACTTGGTGTCAGTGTATGTTTTTGTTACTGGGTATCAGTGTATGTCTTTGTTACTTGGTGTCAGTGTATGTCTGTGTTACTTGGTGGAAGTGTATGTCTGTGTTACTTGGTGGAAGTGTATGTCTTTGTTACTTCGTGTCAGTGTATGTCTTTGTTACTTGGTGTCAGTGTATGTCTTTGTTACTGGGTGTCAGTGTTTGTCTTTGTTACTGGGTGTAAGTGTATGTCTTTGTGACTTGGTGTTAGTGTGTGTCTGTGTTACTGGGTATCTGTGTACGTCTTTGTTACTTGGTGTCAGTGTATGTCTGTGTACTTTGTGTATGTGTGTGTCTTTGTTACTTGGTGTCAGTGCATGTCTGTGTTACTTGGTGTAACTGTATGTCTTTGTTACTTGGTGTCAGTGTATGTCTCTGTTACTTGGTGTAAGTGTGTGTCTGTTTTACTTGCTATCAGTGTATGTCTTTGTTACTTGGTTTCATTGTCTGTCTTTGTTACTTGGTGTAAGTGTGTGTCTGTGTTACTGGGTATCAGTGAATGTCGTTGTTACTTGGTGTCAGTGTATGTCTTTGTTACTTGGTGTCAGTGTATGTCTTTGTTACTTGGTGTCAGTGTATGTCTTTGTTACTTGGTGTAAGTGCATGTCTTTGTTACTTGGTGTCAGTGCATGTCTTTGTTACTTGGTGTAAGTGTATGTCTTTGTTACTTGTTGTCAGTGTATGTCTCTGTTACTTGGTGGAAGTGTGTGTCTGTCTTTCAGGGTATCAGTGTATGTCTTTGTTACTTGGTGTCATTGTCTGTCTTTGTTACTTGTTGTCAGTGTGTGTCTTTGTTACTTGGTGTAAGTGTGTGTCTGTGTTACTTGGTGTAAGTGTGTGTCTGTGTTAATGGGTATCAGTGTATGTCTTTGTTACATGGTGAAGTGTGTGTCTGTGTTTCTGGGTATCAGTGTCTGTCTTTGTTACTTGGTGTAAGTGTATGTCTTTGTTACTTGGTGTCAATGTATGTCTTTGATTCTTGGTGTAAGTGTGTGTCTGTGTTACTGGGTATCAATGACGGTCTTTGTTACTTGGTGTAAGAGTGTGTCTGTGTTGCTGGTCATCAGTGTATGTCTTTGTTACATGGTGTCAGTGCATGTCTGTGTCACTTGGTGTAAGTGTGTGTCTTTGTTAGTTGGTGTAAGTGTATGTCTTTGTTACTTGGTGTCAGTGTATGTCTGTGTTATTTGTTGTAAGTGTATGTCTTTGTTACTTGCTGTAACTGTTTGTCACTGTTACTGGGTATCAGTGTATGTCTTTGTTACTTGGTGTCAGTGTATGTCTGTGTACTTGGTGTAAGTGTGTGTCTTTGTTACTTGGTGTCAGTGTATGTCTGTGTTACTTGGTGTAAGTGTATGTCTTTGTTACTTGGTGTCAGTGTACGTCTGTGTTACTTGGTGTAACTGTATGTCTTTGTTACTTGGTGTAAGTGTATGTCTTTGCTACTTGGTGTCAGTGTATGTCTGTGTTACTGGGTATCAGTGTCTGTCTTTGTTACTTGGTGTAAGTGTGTGTCTGTGTTGCTGGGCGTCAGTGTATGTCTTTGTTACTTGGTGTCAGTGTATGTCTCTGTTACTTGGTGTAAGTGTGTGTCAGTGTTACTGGTTATCAGTGTATGTCTTTGTTACTTGGTTTCATTGTCTGTCTGTGTTACTTGGTGTAAGTGTGTGTCTGTGTTACTTTGTATCAGTGTATGTCTTTGTTACTTGGTGTCAGTGTATGTCTGTGTTACTTGGTGGAAGTGTATGTCTGTGTTACTTGGTGGAAGTGTATGTCTTTGTTACTTCGTGTCAGTGTATGTCTTTGTTACTTGGTGTCAGTGTATGTCTTTGTTACTGGGTGTCAGTGTTTGTCTTTGTTACTGGGTGTAAGTGTATGTCTTTGTGACTTGGTGTTAGTGAGTGTCTGTGTTACTGGGTATCTGTGTACGTCTTTGTTAGTTGGTGTCAGTGTATGTCTGTGTACTTTGTGTATGTGTGTGTCTTTGTTACTTGGTGTCAGTGCATGTCTGTGTTACTTGGTGTAACTGTATGTCTTTGTTACTTGGTGTCTGTGTCTGTCTTTGTTACTTGGTGTCAGTGTATGTCTTTGCTACTTGGTGTCAGTGTATGTCTTTGATACTTGGTGTAAGTGTATGTCTGTGTTGCTGGGTATTAGTGTCTGTCTTTGTTACTTGGTGTAAGTGTGTGTCTGCGTTGCTGGGCATCAGTGTATGTCTTTGTTACTTGGTGTAAGTGTGTGTCTGTGTTACTGGTTATCTGTGTTTGTCTTTGTTACTTGGTTTAGGTGTGTTTGTTACTGGGTGTAAGTGTGTGTCTGTGTTTTTGGGTATCAGTGTATGTCTTTGTTACTTGGTGTCAGTGTATGTATTTTTTAATTGGTGTAAGTGTATGTCTTTGTTACTTGGTGTCAGTGTATGTCTTTGTTACTTTGTGTCAGTGTATGAATGTGTTAGTTGGTGTAAGTGTGTGTCTGTGTTACTGGGTATCAGTGTATGTCTTTGTTACTTGGTGTAAGTGTGTTTCTGTGTTACTGGGTATCAGTGTATGTCTTTGCTACTTGGTGTAAGTGTGTCTCTGTCACTGGGCATCAGTGTCTGTCTTTGTTAATTGCTGTCAATCTATGTCTTTGTTACTGGGTGTCAGTGCGTGTCTGTGATACTAGGTATCATTGTATGTCTTTGTTGCTTCGTGTCAGTGTCTGTCTTTGTACTTGGTGTAAGTGGATGTCTTTGTTACTTGGTGTCAGTGTATGTCTTTGTTACTTGGTGTCAGTGTATGTCTTTGTTACTTGGTGTCAGTGAGTTTCTTTGTTACTTGGTATCAGTGTTTCTCTGTGTTACTGGGTGTCACTGTGTATCTGTGTTCCTGGGTGTCAGTGTATGTCTTTGTTGCTTGGTGTCAGTGCATTTCCGTGTTACTTGGTGTCAGTGTATGTCTCTGTTACTTGGTGTAAGTGTGTGTCTGTTTTACTGGCTATCAGTGTATGTCTTTGTTACTTGGTGTCAGTGTATGTCTCTGTTACTTGGTGTAAGTGTGTGTCTGTTTTCCTGGCTATCAGTGTATGTCTTTGTTACTTGGTGTCATTGTCTCTCTTTGTTACTTGGTGTAAGTGTCTGTCTTTGTTACTTGGTGTAAGTGTGTGTCTGTGTTACTGGGTATCAGTGTATGTCTTTGTTACTTGGTGTCAGTGTATGTTTTTGTTACTTGGTGTAAGTGTATGTCTTTGTTACTTGGTATCAGTGTATGTCTTTCTTACTTGGTGTAAGTGTGTGTCTGTGTTACTGGGTATCTGTGTATGTCTTTGTTACTTGGTGTCAGTGTATGTCTGTGTACTTTGTGTATGTGTGTGTCTTTGTTACTTGGTGTCAGTGTATGTCTGTGTTACTTGGTGTAAGTGCATGTCTTTGTTACTTGGTGTCAGTGCATGTCTTTGTTACTTGGTGTAAGTGTATGTCTTTGTTCCTTGTTGTCAGTGTATGTCTCTGTTACTTGGTGGAAGAGTGTGTCTGTGTTTCAGGGTATCAGTGTATGTCTTTGTTACTTGGTGTCATTGTCTGTCTTTGTTACTTGGTGTAAGTGTGTGTCTGTGTTACTTGGTGTAAGTCTGTGTCTGTGTTTCTGGGTATCAGTGTCTGTCTTTGTTACTTGGTGTAAGTGTATGTCTTTGTTACTTGGTGTCAATGTATGTCTTTGATTCTTGGTCTAAGTGTGTGTCTGTGTTACTGGGTATCAGTGTCGGTCTTTGTTACTTGGTGTAAGAGTGTGCCTGTGTTGCTGGTCATCAGTGTATGTCTTTGTTACATGGTGTCAGTGCATGTCTGTGTCACTTGGTGTAAGTGTGTGTCTTTGTTAGTTGGTGTAAGTGTATGTCTTTGTTACTTGGTGTCAGTGTATGTCTGTGTTATTTGTTGTAAGTGTATGTCGTTGTTACTTGCTGTAAGTGTTTGTCACTGTTACTGGGTATCAGTGTATGTCTTTGTTACTTGGTGTCAGTGTATGTCTGTGTACTTGGTGTAAGTGTGTGTCTTTGTTACTTGGTTTCAGTGTATGTCTGTGTTACTTGGTGTAAGTGTATGTCTTTGTTACTTGGTGTAAGTGTATGTCTTTGCTACTTGGTGTCAGTGTATGTCTGTGTTACTGGGTATCAGTGTCTGTCTTTGTTACTTGGTGTAAGTGTGTGTCTGTGTTGCTGGGCGTCAGTGTATGTCTTTGTTACTTGGTGTCAGTGTATGTCTCTGTTACTTGGTGTAAGTGTGTGTCAGTGTTACTGGTTATCAGTGTATGTCTTTGTTACTTGGTTTCATTGTCTGTCTGTGTTACTTGGTGTAAGTGTGTGTCTGTGTTACTGGGTATCAGTGTATGTCTGTGTTACTTGGTGTCAGTGTATGTCTGTGTTACTAGGTGGAAGTGTATGTCTGTGTTACTTGGTGTAAGTGTATGCCTTTGTTACTTGGTGTCAGTGTATGTCTGTGTTACTTGGTGTCAGTGTATGTCTTTGTTACTTGGTGTCAGTGTATGTCTTTGTTACTTGGTGTAAGTGTGTGTCTTTGATACTTGGTGTAAGTGTATGTCTGTGTCACTGGGTATCAGTGTCTGTCTTTGTTACTTCATGTCAGTGTGTGTCTGTGTTACTGGGTATCAGTGTCTGTCTTTGTTACTTGGTGTCTGTGTATGTCTTTGTTACTTGGTGTCAGTGTGTGTCATTGTTACTGGGTGTCAGTGTTTGTCTTTGTTACTGGGTGTAAGTGTATGTCTTTGTGACTTGGTGTTAGTGTGTGTCTGTGTTACTGGGTATCTGTGTACGTCTTTGTTACTTGGTGTCAGTGTATGTCTGTGTACTTTGTGTATGTGTGTGTCTTTGTTACTTGGTGTCAGTGTATGTCTGTGTTACTTGGTGTAAGTGTATGTCTTTGTTACTTGGTGTAAGTGCATGTCTTTGTTACTTGTTGTCAGGTCATGTCTTTGTTACTTGGTGTCAGTGCATGACTTTGTTACTTGCTGTAAGTGTATGTCTTTGTTACTTGTTGTCAGTGTATGTCTCTGTTACTTGGTGGAAGTGTGTGTCTGTGTTTCAGGGTATCAGTGTATGTCTTTGTTACTTGGTGTCATTGTCTGTCTTTGTTACTTGGTTTAAGTGTGTGTCTGTGTTACTTGGTGTAAGTGTGTGTCTGTGTTAATGGGTATCTGTGTATGTCTTTGTTACTTGGTGGAAGTGTGTGCCTGTGTTTCTGGGTATCAGTGTCTGTCTTTGTTACTTGGTGTAAGTGTATGTCTTTGTTACTTGGTGTCAATGTATGTCTTTGATTCTTGGAGTAAGTGTGTGTCTGTGTTACTGGGTATCAGTGTCGGTCTTTGTTACTTGGTGTAAGAGTGTGTCTGTGTTGCTGGTCATCAGTGTATGTCTTTGTTACATGGTGTCAGTGCATGTCTGTGTCACTTGGTGTAAGTGTATGTCTTTGTTACTTGGTGTCAGTGTATGTCTGTGTTACTTGGTGTAACTGTATGTCTTTGTTACTTGGTGTAAGTGTATGTCTTTGCTACTTGGTGTCAGTGTATGTCTGTGTTACTGGGTATCATTGTCTGTCTTTGTTACTTGGTGTAAGTGTGTGTCTGTGTTGCTGGGCGTCAGTGTATGTCTTTGTTACTTGGTGTCAGTGTATGTCTCTGTTACTTGGTGTAAGTGTGTGTCAGTGTTACTGGTTATCAGTGTATGTCTTTGTTACTTGGTTTCATTGTCTGTCTGTGTTACTTGGTGTAAGTGTGTGTCTGTGTTACTGGGTATCAGTGTATGTCTTTGTTACTTGGTGTCAGTGTATGTCTGTGTTACTTGGTGGACGTGTATGTCTGTGTTACTTGGTGTAAGTGTATGTCTTTGTTACTTGGTGTCAGTGTATGTCTTTGTTACTTGGTGTCAGTGTATGTCTTTGTTACTTGGTGTCAGTGTATGTCTTTGTTACTTGGTGTAAGTGTGTGTCTTTGATACTTGATGTAAGTGTATGTCTGTGTCACTGGGTATCAGTGTCTGTCTTTGTTACTTGGTGTCTGTGTATGTCTTTGTTACTTGGTGTCAGTGTGTGTCATTGTTACTGGGTGTCAGTGTTTGTCTTTGTTACTTGGTGTCAGTGTATGTCTTTGCTACTTGGTGTCAGTGTATGTCTTTGATACTTGGTGTAAGTGTATGTCTGTGTTGCTGGGTATCAGTGTCTGTCTTTGTTACTTGGTGTAAGTGTTTGTCTGCGTTGCTGGGCATCAGTGTATGTCTTTGTTACTTGGTGTCAGTGTATGTATTTTTTAATTGGTGTAAGTGTATGTCTTTGTTACTTGGTGTCAGTGTATGTCTTTGTTACTTTGTGTCAGTGTATGAATGTGTTAGTTGGTGTAAGTGTGTGTCTGTGTTATTGGGTATCAGTGTATCTCATTGTTACTTTGTGTAAGTGTGTGTCTGTGTTTCTGGGTATCAGTGTATGTCTTTGTTACTTGGTGTAAGTGTGTTTCTGTGTTACTGGGTATCAGTGTATGTCTTTGCTACTTGGTGTAAGTGTGTCTCTGTTACTGGGCATCAGTGTCTGTCTTTGTTAATTGCTGTCAATCTATGTCTTTGTTACTGGGTGTCAGTGCGTGTCTGTGATACTGGGTATCATTGTATGTCTTTGTTGCTTCGTGTCAGTGTCTGTCTTTGTACTTGGTGTAAGTGGATGTCTTTGTTACTTGGTGTCAGTGTATGTCTTTGTTACTTGGTGTCAGTGAGTTTCTTTGTTACTTGGTATCAGTGTTTCTCTGTGTTACTGGGTGTCACTGTGTATCTGTGTTCCTGGGTGTCATTGTATGTCTTTGTTGCTTGGTGTCAGTGCATTTCCGTGTTACTTGGTGTCAGTGTATGTCTCTGTTACTTGGTGTAAGTGTGTGTCTGTTTTACTGGCTATCAGTGTATGTCTTTGTTACTTGGTGTCAGTTTATGTCTTTGTTACTTGGTGTCAGTGTATGTCTCTGTTACTTGGTGTAAGTGTGTGTCTGTGTTACTGGCTATCAGTGTATGTCTTTGTTACTTGGTGTCATTGTCTCTCTTTGTTACTTGGTGTAAGTGTCTGTCTTTGTTACTTGGTGTAAGTGAAAGTGTCTGTGTTACTGGGTATCAGTGTATGTCTTTGTTACTTGGTGTCAGTGTATGTCTGTGTTACTTGGTGTAAGTGTATGTCTTTGTTACTTGGTGTAAGTGTATGTCTTTGTTACTTGGTATCAGTGTATGTCTTTCTTACTTGGTGTAAGTGTGTGTCTGTGTTACTGGGTGTCAGTGTATGTCTTTGTTACTTGGTGTCAGTGCATGTCCGTGTTACTTGGTGTCACTGTATATCTTTGTTACTTGGTGTAAGTGTGTGTCTGTGTTACTGGGTATCAGTGGATGTCTTTGTTACTTGGTGTCAGTGTATGTCTTTGTTACTTGGTATCAGTGTTTCTCTGTGTTACTGGGTGTCACTGTGTATCTGTGTTCCTGGGTGTCAGTGTATGTCTTTGTTGCTTGGTGTCAGTGCATGTCCGTGTTACTTGGTGTCAGTGTATGTCTCTGTTACTTGGTGTAAGTGTGTGTCTGTTTTACTGGCTATCAGTGTCTGTCTTTGTTATTTGGTGTCAGTTTATGTCTTTGTTACTTGGTGTCAGTGTATGTCTCTGTTACTTGGTGTAAGTGTGTGTCTGTGTTACTGGCTATCAGTGTATGTCTTTGTTACTTGGTGTCATTGTCTCTCTTTGTTACTTGGTGTAAGTGTCTGTCTTTGTTACTTGGTGTAAGTGTGTGTCTGTGTTACTTGGTATCAGTGTATGTCTTTGTTACTTGGTGTCAGTGTATGTCTTTGTTACTTGGTGTCAGTGTATGTCTTTGTTACTTGGTGTAAGTGTATGTCTTTGTTACTTGATATCAGTGTATGTCTTTCCTACTTGGTGTAAGTGTGTGTCTGTGTTACTGGGTGTCAGTGTATGTCTTTGTTACTTGGTGTCAGTGTATGTCTTTGTTACTTGGTGTAAGTGTATGTCTTTGTTACTTGGTGTATGTGTGTGTCTGTGTTACTGGGTATCAGTGTATGTCTTTGTTACTTGGTGTCCATGTATGTCTTTGTTACTTGGTGTAAGTGTATGTCTTTGTTACTTGGTATCAGTGTATGTCTTTCTTACTTGGTGTAAGTGTGTGTCTGTGTTACTGGGTGTCAGTGTATGTCTTTGTTACTTGGTGTCAGTGCATGTCCGTGTTACTTGGTGTAACTGTATGTCTTTGTTACTTGGTGTAAGTGTGTGTCTGTGTTACTGGGTATCAGTGGATGTCTTTGTTACTTGGTGTCAGTGTATGTCTTTGTTACTTGGTGTAAGTGTATGTCTTTGTTACTTGGTTTCTGTTTATGTTTTTTTACTTGGTGTAAGTGTGTGTCTGTTTTACTTGGTGTCAGTGTGAGTCTTTGTTACTAGGTGTCAGTGCATGTATTTGTTACTGGGTGTTACTGTATGTCTTTGTGACTTGGTGTAAGTGCGTGTCTGTGTTACTGGGTATCAGTGTATGTCTTTGATAGTTGGAGTAAGTTTTTCTCTATGTTACTGGGTGTCAGTGTGTATCTGTGTTCCTGGGTGTCAGTGTATGTCTTTGTTACTTGGTGTCAGTGCTTGTCTTTGTTACTTGGTGTAAGTGTGTGTCTGTGTTACTGGGTATCAGTGTATGTCTTTGTTACTTGGTGTCAGTGTATGTCTGTGTTACTTGGTGTAAGTGTATGTCTTTGTTACTTGGTGTAAGTGTATGTCTTTGTTACTTGGTATCAGTGTATGTCTTTCTTACTTGGTGTAAGTGTGTGTCTGTGTTACTGGGTGTCAGTGTATGTCTTTGTTACTTGGTGTCAGTGCATGTCCGTGTTACTTGGTGTCACTGTATATCTTTGTTACTTGGTGTAAGTGTGTGTCTGTGTTACTGGGTATCAGTGGATGTCTTTGTTACTTGGTGTCAGTGTATGTCTTTGTTACTTGGTATCAGTGTTTCTCTGTGTTACTGGGTGTCACTGTGTATCTGTGTTCCTGGGTGTCAGTGTATGTCTTTGTTGCTTGGTGTCAGTGCATGTCCGTGTTACTTGGTGTCAGTGTATGTCTCTGTTACTTGGTGTAAGTGTGTGTCTGTTTTACTGGCTATCAGTGTCTGTCTTTGTTATTTGGTGTCAGTTTATGTCTTTGTTACTTGGTGTCAGTGTATGTCTCTGTTACTTGGTGTAAGAGTGTGTCTGTGTTACTGGCTATCAGTGTATGTCTTTGTTACTTGGTGTCATTGTCTCTCTTTGTTACTTGGTGTAAGTGTCTGTCTTTGTTACTTGGTGTAAGTGTGTGTCTGTGTTACTTGGTATCAGTGTATGTCTTTGTTACTTGGTGTCAGTGTATGTCTTTGTTACTTGGTGTCAGTGTATGTCTTTGTTACTTGGTGTAAGTGTATGTCTTTGTTACTTGATATCAGTGTATGTCTTTCCTACTTGGTGTAAGTGTGTGTCTGTGTTACTGGGTGTCAGTGTATGTCTTTGTTACTTGGTGTCAGTGTATGTCTTTGTTACTTGGTGTAAGTGTATGTCTTTGTTACTTGGTGTATGTGTGTGTCTGTGTTACTGGGTATCAGTGTATGTCTTTGTTACTTGGTGTCCATGTATGTCTTTCTTACTTGGTGTAAGTGTGTGTCTGTGTTACTGGGTGTCAGTGTATGTCTTTGTTACTTGGTGTCAGTGTATGTCTTTGTTACTTGGTGTAAGTGTATGTCTTTGTTACTTGGTGTATGTGTGTGTCTGTGTTACTGGGTATCAGTGTATGTCTTTGTTACTTGGTGTCCATGTATGTCTTTGTTACTTGGTGTAAGTGTATGTCTTTGTTACTTGGTATCAGTGTATGTCTTTCTTACTTGGTGTAAGTGTGTGTCTGTGTTACTGGGTGTCAGTGTATGTCTTTGTTACTTGGTGTCAGTGCATGTCCGTGTTACTTGGTGTAACTGTATGTCTTTGTTACTTGGTGTAAGTGTGTGTCTGTGTTACTGGGTATCAGTGGATGTCTTTGTTACTTGGTGTCAGTGTATGTCTTTGTTACTTGGTGTAAGTGTATGTCTTTGTTACTTGGTTTCTGTTTATGTTTTTTTACTTGGTGTAAGTGTGTGTCTGTTTTACTTGGTGTCAGTGTGAGTCTTTGTTACTAGGTGTCAGTGCATGTATTTGTTACTGGGTGTTACTGTATGTCTTTGTGACTTGGTGTAAGTGCGTGTCTGTGTTACTGGGTATCAGTGTATGTCTTTGATAGTTGGAGTAAGTTTTTCTCTATGTTACTGGGTGTCAGTGTGTATCTGTGTTCCTGGGTGTCAGTGTATGTCTTTGTTACTTGGTGTCAGTGCTTGTCTTTGTTACTTGGTGTAAGTGTATGTCTTTGTTACTTGGTGTAAGTGTGTGTCTCTGTTACTTGGTGTGAGTGTGTGTCTGTGTTACTGGCTATCAGTGTATGTCTTTGTTACTTGGTGTCATTGTCTGTCTTTGTTACTTGGTGTAAGTGTGTGTCTGTGTTGCTGGGTATCAGTGTATGTCTTTGTTACTTGGTGTCAGTGTATGTCTTTGTTACTTGGTGTAAGTGTATGTCTTTGTTACTTGGTGTCAGTGTATGTCTGTGTTACTTGGTGTAAGTATATGTCTTTGTTACTTGGTGTCAGTGTATGTCTTTGTTACTTGGTGTAGGTGTATGTCTTTGTTACTTGGTGTAGGTGTATGTCTTTGTTGCTTGGTGTCAGTGTGTGTCTGTGTTCCTGGGTGTAAGTGTGTGTCTGTGTTACTGGGTATCAGTGTATGTCTTTGTTTCTTGGTGTCAGTGTATGTCTTTGTTACTTGGTGTCAGTGTATGTCTGTGTTACTTGGTATAACTGTATGTCTTTGTTACTTGGTGTCAGTGTATGTCTTTGTTACTTGGTGTAAGTGTATGTCTTTGTTAATTGGTGTCAGTGCATGTCTTTGTTACTGGGTGTCCGTGTATGACTTTGTGACTTGGTGCAAGTGCGTGTCTGTGTTACTGGGTATCAGTGTATGTCTTTGTTACTTGCAGTAATTGTTTCTCTGTGTTACTGGGTGTCAGTGTGTATCTGTGTTACTGGGTATCAGAGTATGTCTCTGTTACTTGGTGTCAGTGTCTGTCTCTGTTACTTGGTGTATGTGTCTGACTTTGTTACTTGGTGTCAGTGCATGTCCGTGTTACTTGGTGCAACTGTATGTCATTGTTACTTGGTGTTAATGTGTGTCTGTGTTACTGGGTATCTGTGTATGTCTTTGTTACTTGGTGTCAGTGTATGTCTTTGTTACTTGGTGTAAGTGTATGTCTTTCTTACTTGGTGTAAGTGTGTGTCTGTGTTACTGGGTATCAGTGTATGTCTTTGTTAATTGCTGTCAGTGTATGTCTTTGTTACTTGGTGTCAGTGTGTGTCTTTGTTACTGGGTGTCAGTGTATGTCTTTGTTACTGGGTGTCAGTGTGTCTTTGTGACTTGGTGTAAGTGTGTGTGTGTGTGTTACTGGGTATCAGTGTATGTCTCTGTTACTTGGTGTCAGTGTATGTCTCTGTTACTTGGTGTATGTGTATGACTTTGTTACTTGGTGTCAGTGCATGTCCGTGTTACTTGGTGTAACTGTATGTCATTGTTACTTGGTGTTAATGTGTGTCTGTGTTACTGGGTATCAGTGTATGTCTTTCTTACTTGGTGTAAGTGTATGTCTTTCTTACTTGGTGTAAGTGTGTGTCTGTGTTACTGGGTATCAGTGTATGTCTTTGTTAATTGCTGTCAGTGTATGTCTTTGTTACTTGGTGTCAGTGTGTGTCTTTGTTACTGGGTGTCAGTGTCTGTCTTTGTTACTGGGTGTCAGTGTGTCTTTGTGACTTGGTGTAAGTGTGTGTCTGTGTTACTGGATGTCAGTGTCTGTCTTTGTTACTTGGTGTAGGTGTATGTCTTTGTTACTTGGTGTCAGTGTGTGTCTGTGTTCCTGGGTGTAAGTGTGTGTCTTTGTGACTTGGTGTAATTGTGTGTCTGTATTACTGGGTATCAGTGTCTGTCTTTGTTACTTTGTGTAAGTATGTGTCTGTGTTACTGGGTATCAGTGTATGTCTTTGTTACTTGGTGTAAGTGTGTGTCTTTGTTAATTGGTGTAAGTGTATCTCTGTCTTACCTGGTGTAAATGTATGTCTTTGTTACTTGGTGTAAGTGTATGTCTTTGTTACTTGGTGTCAGTGTATGTCTTTGTTACTTTGTGTCAGTGTATGAATGTGTTAGTTGGTGTAAGTGTGTTTCTGTGTTATTGGGTATCAGTGTATCTCATTGTTACTTGGTGTAAGTGTGTGTCTGTGTTACTGGGTATCAGTGTATGTCTTTGTTACTTGGTGTCAGTGTATGTCTGTGTTACTTGGTGGACGTGTATGTCTGTGTTACTTGGTGTAAGTGTATGTCTTTGTTACTTGGTGTCAGTGTATGTCTTTGTTACTTGGTGTCAGTGTATGTCTTTGTTACTTGGTGTAAGTGTGTGTCTTTGATACTTGGTGTAAGTGTATGTCTTTGTTACTTGGTATCAGTGTATGTCTTTCTTACTTGGTGTAAGTGTGTGTCTGTGTTATTGGGTGTCAGTGCATGTCTTTGTTACTTGGTGTCAGTGCATGTCCGTGTTACTTGGTATCACTGTATATCTTTGTTACTTGGTGTAAGTGTGTGTCTGTGTTACTGGGTATCAGTGGATGTCTTTGTTACTTGGTGTCAGTATATGTCTTTGTTACTTGGTATCAGTGTTTCTCTGTGTTACTGGGTATCACTGTGTATCTGTGTTCCTGGGTGTCAGTGTATGTCTTTGTTGCTTGGTGTCAGTGCATGTCCGTGTTACTTGGTGTCAGTGTATGTCTCTGTTACTTGGTGTAAGTGTGTGTCTGTTTTACTGGCTATCAGTGTATGTCTATGTTATTTGGTGTCAGTTTATGTCTTTGTTACTTGGTGTCAGTGTATGTCTCTGTTACTTGGTGTAAGTGTGTGTCTGTGTTACTGGCTATCAGTGTATGTCTTTGTTACTTGGTGTCATTGTCTCTCTATGTTACTTGGTGTAAGTGTCTGTCTTTGTTACTTGGTATCAGTGTATGTCTTTGTTACTTGGTGTCAGTGTATGTCTTTGTTACTTGGTGTAATTGTATGTCTTTGTTACTTGGTGTAAGTGTATGTCTTTGTTACTTGGTATCAGTGTATGTCTTTCCTACTTGGTGTAAGTGTGTGTCTGTGTTACTGGGTATCAGTGGATGTCTTTGTTACTTGGTGTCAGTGTATGTCTTTGTTACTTGGTGTAACTGTATGTCTTTGTTACTTGGTGTAAGTGTATGTCTTTGTTACTTGGTGTATGTGTGTGTCTGTGTTACTGGGTATCAGTGTATGTCTTTGTTACTTGGTGTCCATGTATGTCTTTGTTACTTGGTGTAAGTGTATGTCTTTGTTACTTGGTGTAAGTGTATGTCTTTGTTACTTGGTATCAGTGTATGTCTTTCCTACTTGGTGTAAGTGTGTGTCTGTGTTACTGGGTATCAGTGGATGTCTTTGTTACTTGGTGTCAGTGTATGTCTTTGTTACTTGGTGTAACTGTATGTCTTTGTTACTTGGTGTAAGTGTATGTCTTTGTTACTTGGTGTATGTGTGTGTCTGTGTTACTGGGTATCAGTGTATGTCTTTGTTACTTGGTGTCCATGTATGTCTTTGTTACTTGGTGTAAGTGTATGTCTTTGTTACTTGGTATCAGTGTATGTCTTTCTTACTTGGTGTAAGTGTGTGTCTGTGTTACTGGGTGTCAGTGTATGTCTTTGTTACTTGGTGTCAGTGCTTGTCTTTGTTACTTGGAGTAAGTTTTTCTCTATGTTACTGGGTGTCAGTGTGTATCTGTGTTCCTGGGTGTCAGTGTATGTCTTTGTTACTTGGTGTCAGTGTATGTCCGTGTTACTTGGTGTAAGTGTGTGTCTTTGTTAATTGGTGTAAGTGTATCTCTGTCTTACCTGGTGTAAGTGTATGTCTTTGTTACTTGGTGTAAGTGTATGCCTTTGTTACTTGGTGTCAGTGTATGTCTGATTCTTGGTGTAAGTGTGTGTCTGTGTTACTGGGTATCAGTGTCTGTCTTTGTTACTTGGTGTAAGAGTATGTCTGTGTTGCTGGTTATCAGTGTATGCCTTTGTTACTTGGTGTCAGTGGAGGTCTGTGTTACTTGGTGTAAGTGTGTGTCTTTCTTACTTGGTATAAGTGCATGTCTTTGTTAATTGGTATCAGTGTATGTCTTTGCTACTTGGTGTAAGTGTGTGTCTGTGTTACTGGGTATCAGTGTATGTCTTTGCTACTTGGTGTAAGTGTGTCTCTGTGTTACTGGGTATCAGTGTCTGTCTTTGTTACTTGGTGTCAATGTATGTCTTTGTTACTGGGTGTCAGTGCATGTCTGTGATACTGGGTATCATTGTATGTCTTTGTTGCTTCGTGTCAGTGTATGTCTTTGTACTTGGTCTCAGTGGATGTCTTTGTTACTGGTATGTGAATGTTGATTTAACTCTGGCCCTGTCAGTTACTTGTATGTGAATGTTGATTTTACTCTGTACCTGACAGTACCTGGTATGTGAATGTTGATTTTACTCTGTCCCAGTCAGTACCTGGTGTGTAAATGTTGATTTTACTCTGTACCTGTCAGTTCCTGGGATGTGAATGTTGATTTTACTCTGTACCTGTCAGTACCTGGTATGTAAATGTTGATTTTACTCTGGACCTGCCAGTTCCTGGTATGTGAATGTTGATCTTACTCTGTACCTGCCAGTTCCTGGTATGTAAATTTAGATTTTACTCTGTACCTGTCATTTCCTGGGATGTGAATGTTGATTTTACTCTGTACCTGGTATGTAAATGTTGATTTTGCTGTGTACCTGCCAGTTCCTGGTATGTAAATTTAGATTTTACTCTGTCCCTGACAGTACCTGGTTTGTGAATGTTGATTTTACTCTGTTCCTGCCGGTTCCTGGTAAGTAAATGTAGATTTTACTCTGTACCTGGTGTGTGTGAATGTTGATTTTACTCTGTACCTGTCAATTCCTGGTATGTCAATGTTAATTTTACTCTGTTCATTTCAGTACCTGGTATGTGAATGCAGATTTTACTCTGCACCTGTCAATTCCTGGTATGTGAATGTTGATTTTACTCTGTACCTGTCAGTACCTGGTATGTGAATGTTTGTTTTACTCTGTACCTGCCAGTTCCTGGTTTGTAAATGTAGATTTTACTCTGTACCTGGCGTGTGTGAATGTTGATTTTACTCTGTACCTGTCAATTCCTGGTATGTCCATGTTAATTTTACTCTGTACCTGTCAGTTACTGGGATGTAAATGTTGATTTTACTCTGTGTCAGTCAATTATTGGTCTGTGAATGTTGATTCTGCAATGTACCTGTCAGTACCTGGTATGTAATTGTTGATTTTACTCTGTACCTGTCAGTTCCTGGGACGTTTATGTTGATTTTACTCTGTATCTGGTGTGTGTCAATGTTGATTTTACTCTGTCCCTGTCAATTCCTGGTATGTGTAGGTTGATTTTGCTCTGTACCTGCCAGTTCCTGGTATGTAAATGTTGATTTTAGATTAGATTAGAGATACATCACTGATACAGGCCCTTCAGCCCACCGAGTCTGTGCCGAACATCAACCACCCATTTATACTAATCCTACACTAATCCCATATTCCCAACAAACATCACCACCTGTCCCTATTTTGCCCTACCACCTACCTATACTGGTGACAATTTATAATGGCCAATTTACCTGTCACCACAGACAGGCCTTTTGAAAATCTATATCCATAAATTGATATACATGAGTCGGGGCGGAAGATGTTGGTATGGTTCTTAATGAATACTTTGTATCTGTCTTAACAGAAGAGGGGACGATGCAGATATTGTCTTTAAGGAGGAGGAGTGTGAATTATTGGATGTGATATACGAGGGAGAGAGGAAGTATTAATGGCATTAGCATCCTTGAAAGTTGGTAAATCACCAGGGCCAGATGAAATGTATTCTCGGCTGTCCAAAGAAGTGAGAGAGGAAATAGCAGAGGATATCACCATCATTTTCCAGTCCTCACTGGATACAGGTGTAGTGCCAGAGGATTGGTGAACTGTTAACATTGTACCTCTTTAAAACTGGAGCAAGGGATGGAGCGAATTATTGCAGACCAGTCAGTGTAACCTCAGTAGTCGGCAAATTATTGGAATGTATTCTGTGAGACAAGATAAACTGTCACTTAGAAAGGCTCAGGTCAATCAAGGACAGTCAGCATGGATTTGATAAGGGAAGATATTGTTTGACCAACTTGATTGAATTTTTCGACAACGTAGTAAGGATGATAGATGAGGGTAGTGCTGATGATATGGTCCACATGGATTTTGGCAAGGCTTTTGACAAGGTCCCATGTGGCATACTAGTTAAAAAAATAAAATCCCATGGAATCCAGGGAACTGCAGCAAGCTGGATACAAAATTGGCTCAGTGACAGGAAACAAAGGGTGATTGTTGATGGGTGATTTACTGACTTAAGGTTTGTTTCCAGTGGCGTTCCACAGGGCTCAGTACTGGATCCTCTGCTTTTTGTGGTGTATATTAACGATTTGAATGTAAATGTAGGGGGCATGATCAAGATGTTTGCAGATGGTACACAGATTGGCCGTGGGGTAGATAGCGAGGAGGATAGCTGTCGGCTGCAGGAAAATATTGATGGCAGAAAAGTGACAAATGAAATTCAACCTGGATAAGTGTCAGGTGATGCAATTGAGGAGGTCAGACAAGGCAAAGGGATAGATGATCAATAGGAAAATACTGAGAAGTGTAGAGGAAGTGAGGGACCTTGGAGTCAATGTCCACTGATCCCTGAAGGTAGCAGGTCAGGTCGATAAGGTGGTTAAGAAGGGATACGGAATCCTTTCCCTTATTAGCTAAGGTATAGTATACAGGAGCAGGGAGGTTATACTAGAACTGTATAAATCATTGGTTAGGCCACAACCTGAGTACTGTGTGTAGTTCTGGTCACCTCATTACACAAAGGATGTAATTGCACGAGAGAGGCGACTGAGGAGATTTACAAGGACTGGAAAGATGCAGCTCTGAAGAAAGATGAGATAGGCTGGGGCTATTCTAATTCGAACAGAGAAGGCTGAAGGGAGATCTGATTGAAATGGACATAATTTTGTGGGGCCTGGATAGAGTGGAGGTGAAGAGTCTATTCACCTCAGCAGAGAGATCAGTGACTCGGGGGCAGTGACTTAAAGTGCTTGGTAGAAGGATTAGCGGGGAGTTGAGGAGAAACTTGTTCACCCAAAAATACAAAATTGGCTCAGTGACAGGAAACAAAGCGTAATTGTTATAATAAAAGCAAAATACTGCGGAAGCTGGAAATCTGATGTAAAAACAAGAAATGCTGGAAATACTCGGCAGGTCTGGCAGCATCTGTGGAGAGAGAAGCAGAGACTGTAATTAAAGTCAGTCTCCATGGACACACCACAGCCCAGACCCTGAGACAGAAATAAATGCACACACATACAAACACCACAGTTCAGACCCTGAGACATACATATATACACACACACAGACACACACACAAACCGCAGTCCAGGCACTGAGATGCATAAATATATACACACACATACACCACAGCCCAGACCCTGAGACTTATATATATGCACACACACACGCACACAGACAAAGCCCAGACCCTGAGAGTATATATATGCACACACATATACACACACACACACCACAGTACAGACCCTGAGACTTATATATATGCACACACACACGCACACAGACAAAGCCCAGACCCTGAGAGTATATATATGCACACACATATACACACACACACACCACAGTACAGACCCTGAGACTTATATACATGCACACACACACACATACACCACAGCCCGGACACTGAGACTTATATATATGTACACACACACACACACCACAGCCCAGACACTGAGACTTATATATGTGCACACACACACACACACACTGAGATATATACATATATAAACACAGACTCACCACAGTCCAGACCCTGAGAATATATATATATACACACACACACACACCACAGTCCAGGCCCTGAGATATATATATACACACACACAAACCACAGTCCATGCCCTGAGACTTATATATATATACACACACCCTAACCACAGTCCAGATCCTGGGACATATATATATATACAGACACACACACCACAGACCAAACCCTGAGACATATACATATATATACACACGCACACACCACAGTCCACAGGCTGAGACTTATATATCTGCACACACGCATACACCACAGTCCAGGCCCTGATAGTTATATATATACAAACACACACACACCACAGTACAGACCCTGAGACGTCTATATATATGTACACACACACACACCACAGTCCAGGCCCTGAGACTTATATATATATATATACAAACACACACACACCACAGTACAGACCCTGAGACTTCTATACATATGTACACACACACATCACACTCCAGGCCCTGAGAATTATATATATACACACACACAAACCACAGTCCAGGCTCTGAGACTTATATATATGCAAACACAAACACACCACAGTCCAGGCCATGAGAATTATATATATACACACACGCACACCACAGTCCAGGCCCTGAGGGTTATATATACACACACACACACACACCACAGTCCAGGCCCTGAGATGTATAAATATACACGCACACACACACCACAGTCCAGGACCTGAGAAAAAAAAAATATATATATACACACACTCACCACATTCCAGATCCAGAGAAAAAAAAATATATATATATACACACACACTCACCACATTCCAGATCCTGAGGAAAAAAAAATATATATATATACACACACTCACCACATTCCAGACCCTGAGAAAAAAAAATATATATATATATGCACACACTCACCACATTCCAGACCCTGAGAAAAAAAAATATATATATATATACACACACTCACCACATTCCAGACACTGAGAAAAAAAAAATATATATATACACACACTCACCACATTCCAGACACTGCGAAAAAAAATACATGTATATAAACACACTCACCACATTCCAGACCCTGAGAAAAAAAAAATATATATATATACACACACTCACCACATTCCAGACCCTGAGGAAAAATATATATATATACACACACACTCACCACATTCCAGACCCTGAGAAAAAGAATTATTATTATATATATATACACACACTCACCACATTCCAGACCCTGAGAAAAAAAAATATATATATACACACACACTCACCACATTCCAGACACTGAGAAAAAAATTATATATATATATATATACACACAAACACTCACCACATTCCAGACCCTGAGAAAAAAAAAATATATATATACACACACTCACCACATTCCAGACCCAGAGGAAAAATATATATATATATATATATATATATATATATATACAGACACACTCACCACATTCCAGACCCTGAGAAAAAAATATATATATATACACACACACTCACCACATTCCAGACCCTGAGAAAAAAAAAAATATATATATACACACACACTCACCACATTCCAGACCCTGAGAAAAAAAAATATATATATATACACACACACTCAACATTCCAGACACTGAGAAAAAAAAATATATATATACACACACACACTCACCACATTCCAGACACTGAGAGAAAAATATATATATATATGCACACACTCATCACATTCCAGACCCTGAGAAAAAAATATATATATATACACACATTCACCACATTCCAGACCCAGAGAAAAAAAAATATATATATACACACACTCACCACATTCCAGACCCTGAGAAAAAAAAATATATATATATACACACACTCACCACATTCCAGACCCTGATAATAATATATATATATATACACACACTCACCACATTCCAGACCCTGAGAAAAAAAATATATATATATATACACACACACTCACCACATTCCAGACCCTGAGAAAAAAAATTATATATATATATATATACACACACTCACCACATTCCATACCCTGAGAAAAAAAAATATATACATACACACACTCACCACATTCCAGACACTGAGAAAAAAAATTATATATATATATACATATATATATGCACACACAGTCACCACATTCCAGACACTGAGAGAAAAATATATATATATATATATATATATATATATATATACACATACTCACAACATTCCAGACACTGAGAAAAAAAATATATATATATACACACTCACCACATTCCAGACCCTGAGAAAAAAATATATATATAAAAAATACACTCACCACATTCCAGACCCTGAGAAAAAAAATTATATATATATATACATATATATATGCACACACTCACCACATTCCAGACACTGAGAAAAAAAAATATAAATATATACACACACACTCACCACATTCCAAACCCTGAGAAAAAAAATTATATATATATATATATATATATATATATATATATATATAGACACACTCACCACATTCCAGACCCAGAGAAAAAAAATATATATATACACACACACTCACCACATTCCAGACACTGAGAAAAAAAAATATATATATACAAACATTCACCACATTCCAGACACTGAGAAAAAAAAAAATATATATATACAAACACTCACCACATTCCAGACCGAGAAAAAAAAAAATATATATATGCACACTCACCACATTCCAGACCCTGAGAAAAAAAATATACATATATCTATATACACACTCACCACATTCCAGACCCTGAGAAAAAAAAAATATATATATATATACACACTCACCAAATTCCAGACCCTGAGAAAAAAAAAATATATATATACACACACACATACCACATTCCAGACCCTGAGAAAAAAAAAATATATATATATACACACACACACACCACATTCCAGACCCTGAGAATATAAAAATATATATATATATATATATACACACTCAGCACATTCCAGACCCTGAGAAAAAAAATATATATGTATATACACACACACACCACATTCCAGACCCTGAGAAAAAAAATAAATATATACATACACACACTCACCACATTCCAGACCCTGAGAAAATAAAAAAAAAATATATATATACGCTCACTCACCACATTCCAGACCCTGAGAAAATAAAATATATATATTTATACACACACACACACTCACCACATTCCAGACCCTGAGAAAATAAAAAAAATATATATATACACACACACACTCACCACATTCCAGACCCTGAGGGAAAAAAAATATATATATATACACACACTCACCACATTCCAGACACTGAGAAAAAAAAATATATATATATACACACACTCACCACATTCCAGACCCTGAGGAAACAAAATATATATATACAGACACACTCACCACATTCCAGACACTGAGAAAAAAAACATATATATATATATATACACACTCACCAAATTCCAGACACTGAGAAAAAAAAACATATATATATACATACACACTCACCACATTCCAGACGCTGAGAAAATATATATATCTATATATATATATATATATATACACACTCACTCAGCACATTCCAGACCCTGTGAAAAAAAAATATATATCCACACTCACCACATTCCAGACCCAGAGAAAAAAATATATACATATATATGTATACACACACTCACCACATTCCAGAATCTGAGAAAAAAAAAATATATATATACACACACTCACCACATTCCAGACCCTGAGGAAACAAAATATATATATACAGACACACTCACCACATTCCAGACACTGAGAAAAAAAACATATATATATATATATACACACTCACCAAATTCCAGACACTGAGAAAAAAAAACATATATATATACACACACACTCACCACATTCCAGACGCTGAGAAAAAAAAATATATATATATACACACTCACTCACCACATTCCAGACCCTGAGAAAAAAATAATATATATCCACACTCACCACATTCCAGACACAGAGAAAAAAATATATACATATATATGTATACACACACTCACCACATTACCGACTCTGAGAAAAAAAATATATATATATACACACACACCACATTCCAGACGCTGTCAAAAAAAAATATATACATATACACACTCACCACATTTCAGACCCTGAGAAAAAATATATATATATTTCTGCACACACACTCACCACATTCCAGACCCTGAGAAAAAAAAAGATATATATATACACACACACACACTCACCACATTCCAGACACTGCGAAAAAATAATATATATATATATACACACTCACCACATTCCAGACCCTGAGAAAAAAATATATATATACACACACTCACCACATTCCAGACCCAGAGGGAAAAAATATATATATTATTATACACACACTCACCACATTCCAGACCCAGAGAAAAAAAAATATATATATACACACACAGTCACCACATTCCAGACACTGAGAGAAATATATATATATATATATATATATATATATATATATATATATATATACACATACTCACAACATTCCAGACACTGAGAAAAAAAAAATATATATATACACACTCACCACATTCCAGACCCTGAGAAAAAAAAATATATATAAAAAATACACTCACCACATTCCAGACCCTGAGAAAAAAAATTATATATATATATACATATATATATGCACACACTCACCACATTCCAGACACTGAGAAAAAAAAATATAAATATATACACACACACTCACCACATTCCAAACCCTGAGAAAAAAAAATTATATATATATAGACACACTCACCACATTCCAGACCCTGAGAAAAAAAAAATATATATATACACACACTCACCACATTCCAGACACTGAGAAAAAAAAATATATATATACAAACATTCACCACATTCCAGACCCTGAGAAAAAAAAAATATATATATATACAAACACTCACCACATTCCAGACCGAGAAAAAAAAATATATATATATGCACACTCACCACATTCTCGACCCTGAGAAAAAAAATATACATATATATATATACACACTCACCACATTCCAGACCCTGAGAAAAAAAAAATATATATATATATACACTCAACAAATTCCAGACCCTGAGAAAAAAAAAATATATATATACACACACACATACCACATTCCAGACCCTGAGAAAAAAAAATATATATATATATACACACACACACACCACATTCCAGACCCTGAGAATATAAATATATATATATATATATATATATATATATATATATATATACACACTCAGCACATTCCAGACCCTGAGAAAAAAAATATATATGTATATACACACACACACCACATTCCAGACCCTGAGAAAAAAAATAAATATATACATACACACACTCACCACATTCCAGACCCTGAGAAAATAAAAAAAATATATATATATACGCTCACTCACCACATTCCAGACCCTGAGAAAATAGAATATATATATTTATACACACACACACACTCACCACATTCCAGACCCTGAGAAAATAAAAATATATATATATACACACACACACTCACCACATTCCAGACCCTGAGGGAAAAAATATATATATATATATATACACACACTCACCACATTCCAGACACTGAGAAAAAAAAAATATATATATACACACACTCACCACATTCCAGACCCTGAGGAAACAAAATATATATATACAGACACACTCACCACATTCCAGAAACTGAGAAAAAAAACATATATATATATATACTCACTCACCAAATTCCAGACACTGAGAAAAAAAAACATATATATATACATACACACTCACCACATTCCAGACGCTGAGAATATATATATATCTATATATATATATATATATATATACACACTCACTCAGCACATTCCAGACCCTGTGAAAAAAAAATATATATCCACACTCACCACATTCCAGACCCAGAGAAAAAAATATATACATATATATGTATACACACACTCACCACATTCCAGAATCTGAGAAAAAAAAATATATATATATACACACACTCACCACATTCCAGACCCTGAGGAAACAAAATATATATATACAGACACACTCACCACATTCCAGACACTGAGAAAAAAAACATATATATATATATACACACTCACCAAATTCCAGACACTGAGAAAAAAAAACATATATATATACACACACACTCACCACATTCCAGACGCTGAGAAAAAAAAAATATATATATATATACACACTCACTCACCACATTCCAGAACCTGAGAAAAAAATAATATATATCCACACTCACCACATTCCAGACCCTGAGAAAAAAAATATATATATATACACACACACCACATTCCAGACGCTGTCAAAAAAAAATATATACATATACACACTCACCACATTCCAGACCCTGAGAAAAAATATATATATATTTCTGCACACACACTCACCACATTCCAGACCCTGAGAAAAAAAAAGATATATATATACACACACTCACCACATTCCAGACTCTGAGGAAAAAAATAATATATATTTCTGCACACACACTCACCACATTCCAGACCCTGGGAAAAAAAAGATATATATATAAACACACTCACCACATTCCAGACCGCGAGAAAAATAAATATATATATATATAAACACACACCACATTCCAGACACTGAGAAAACAAATATATACATATACACACTCTCACCACAATCCAGACCCTGAGAAAAAAATATATATATATACACACACTCACCACATTCCAGACCTTGAGAAAAAAATAATATATATATATACACACACTCACCACATTCCAGACCCTGAGAAAAAAAATATATATATACACACACTCACCACATTCCAGACACCGAGAAAAAAAAAATATATATACACACACTCACCACATTCCAGACCCTGAGAAAAAAAAATATATATATACACACACTCACCACATTCCAGACACTGAGAAAAAAATATATATATATACACACACTCACCACATTCCAGACCCTGAGAAAAAAAATATATATATATACGCACACTCACCACATTCCAGACACCGAGAAAAAAAATATACACATATATACACACACTCACCACATTCCAGACTCTGAGAAAAAAAAAATATATATATATACACACTCACCACATTCCAGACCCTGAGAAAAAAAAAATATATATATATATACACACTCACCACATTCCAGACACTGAGAAAAAAAAAATATATATACAGACACACTCACCACATTCCAGACTCTGAGAGAAAAAAAAAATTTATATATACACACACTCACCACATTCCAGACCCTGAGAAAAAAAAAATATATATATACACACACTCACCACATTCCAGACACAGAGAAAAAAATTATATATATATTTACACACACACTCACCACATTCCAGACCCTGAGAAAAAAAAAATATATATATATACACACACTCACCACATTCCAGACCCTGAGAAAAAAAAATATATACATACACACACTCACCACATTCCAGACCCTGAGAAAAAAATATATATATATACACACTCACCACATTCCAGACCCTGAGAAAAAAAAAATATACACACACACACTCACCACATTCCAGACCCTGAGAAAAAAAAATATATATACCCACACTCACCACATTCCAGACCCAGAGGGAAAAAAAATATATATTATTATACACACACTCACCACATTCCAGACCCAGAGAAAAAAAATATATATATATACACACACAGACACCACATTCCAGACAGAGAAAAAAATATATATATACATATACACACACTCACCACATTCCAGACACAGAGAAAAAAATTATATATATATTTACACACACACTCACCACATTCCAGACCCTGAGAAAAAAAAATATATATATATATATACACACACTCACCACATTCCAGACCCTGAGAATAAAATATATATATATACACACTCACCACATTCCAGACCCTGAGAAAAAAAAAATATATACATACACACACTCACCACATTCCAGACACTGAGAAAAAAAAAATATATATATATACACACACTCACCACATTCCAGACCCTGAGAAAAAAATATATATATATACACACTCACCACATTCCAGACCCAGAGAAAAAAAAATATATATATACACACACAGACAACACATTCCAGACAGAGAAAAAAATATATATATACATATACACACACTCACCACATTCCAGACACTGAGAGAAATATATATATATATATATATATATATATATACACACACTCACACATTCCAGACACCGAGAAAAAAAACTATATGTATATACACACACTCACCACATTCCAGACACTGAGAAAAAAAAATATATATACACACTCACCACATTCCAGACACCGAGAAAAAAAAAATATATATATATACACACACTCACCACATTCCAGACCCTGAGAAAAAATATATATACATATACACACACTCACCACATTCCAGACACCGAGAAAAAAAATATATATATTTACACCCACACTCACCACATTCCAGACCCTGTGAAAAAAAAATATATATATATATACACACACTCACCACATTCCAGACCCTGAGGAAAAAAAAATATATATATATATATATATATACACACACACTCACTATATTCCAGACACCGAGAAAAAATATATATATATACACACACTCACCACATTCCAGACACTAAGAAAAATATATATATATATATACACACACTCACCACTTTCCAGACCCTGAGAAAAAAAAAATATATATATATACACACACACACTCACCACATTCCACACCCTGAGAAAAATATATATATATATACACACTCACCACATTCCAGACCATGAGAAAAAAATATATATATACACACACTCACCACATTCCAGACACCGAGAAAAAAAAATATATGTATTGACACACACTCACCACATTCCAGACACTGAGAAAAATATATATATTTATACACACACACTCACCACATTCCAGACACCGAGAAAAAAAAATATATATATACACACACTCACCACAGTCCAGACCCTGAGAAAAAAAAATATATACATATACACACACTCACCACATTCCAGACACCGAGAAAATATATATATATATATATACCCACACTCACCACATTCCAGACCCTGAGAAATATATATATATATATATATATATATATATATATATATACACACACTCACCACATTCCAGACCCTGAGGGAAAAAAAATATTTACATATACACACTCTCACCACATTCCAGACACTGAGAAAAAAAATATATATATACACACACTCACCACATTCCAGACCCTGAGAAAAAAAAAAATATATATATATATACACACACACTCACCACATTCCAGACCCTGAGAAAAAAAAATATATATATACACACACTCACCACATTCCAGACACAGAGAAAAAATATATATATATATTTACACACACACTCACCACATTCCAGACCCTGAGAAAAAAAAAATATATATATACACACACTCACCACATTCCAGACCCTGAGAAAAAAAAAATATATATATACACACTCACCACATTCCAGACCCTGAGAAAATATATATATATATATACACACACTCATCACATTCCAGACCCTGAGAAAAAAATATATATATATATACACACACCCCACATTCCAGACCCTGAGAAAAAAAAATATACATATATACACAGTCACCACATTCCAGACACTGAGAAAAAAAAGATATACATATATACACACACTCACCACATTCCAGACCCCGAGAAAAATATATATATATATATATATATACACACACACTCACCACATTCCAGACCCTGAGGAAAAAAAAAATATCTATATATATACACACACACTCACCGCATTCCAGACCCTGAGAAAAAAATATATATATATATACACACACTCACCACATTCCACAACCTGTCAAAAAAAAAAAAATATATATATATATACACACACACTCACCACATTCCAGACACTGAGAAAAGAAATGTATATATATTTACAAACACACTCACCGCATTCCAGACCCTGAGAAAAAAAAATATATAATATATATATATATACACACACTCACCACATTCCAGACCCTGAGAAACAATATATATATATATATATACAGACTCACCACATTCCAGACCCTGAAAAAAATATATATATATACACACACTCACCACATTCCAGACCCTGAGAAAAAAAAATATATATATACACACACACAACACATTCCAGACCCTGAGAAAAAAAATATATATATATATATACACACACACACACCACATTCCAGACCCTGAGAAAAAAAAATATATATATATATACACACACTCACCACATTCCAGACACTGAGAAAAAAAATATATATATATACACACACTCACCACATTCCAGACCCTGAGAAAAAAAAGATATATATATATACACACACTCACCACATTCCAGACCCTGAGGAAAAAAAAAATATCTATATATATACACACACACTCACCACATTCCAGACCCTGAGAAAAAAAAAAAGATATATATACACACACTCACCACATTCCACAACCTGTCAAAAAAAAAAAAATATATATATATATACACACACACACTCACCACATTCCAGACACTGAGAAAAGAAATGTATATATATTTACAAACACACTCACCGCATTCCAGACCCTGAGAAAAAAAAAAATATATATATATATATACACACACACTCACCACATTCCAGACCCTGAGAAACAATATATATATATATATATACACAGACTCACCACATTCCAGACCCTGAGAAAAAAAAATATATATATACACACACTCACCACATTCCAGACACTAAGAAAAAATTATATATATATATATATACACACACTCACCACATTCCAGACCCTGAGAAAAAAAAATATATATATACACACACACATCACATTCCAGACCCTGAGAAAAAAAAAATATATATATACACACACACACACCACATTCCAGACCCTGAGAATATAAAAATATATATATATATATACACACTCAGCACATTCCAGACCCTGAGAAAAAAAAAATATATGTATATACACACACTCACCACATTCCAGACCCTGAGAAAAAAAAAAAATATATATATATATATATATACACACACTCACCACATTCCAGACCCTGAGAAAATAAAAAAATATATATATATACGCTCACTCAACACATTCCAGACCCTGAGAAAATAAAATATATATATTTATACACACACACACACTCACCACATTCCAGACCCTGAGAAAATAAAAAAAATATATATATACACACACACCCTCACCACATTCCAGACCCTGAGGGAAAAAAATATATATATATACACACACTCACCACATTCCAGACACTGAGAAAAATATATATATATATATACACACACTCACCACATTCCAGACCCTGAGGAAACAAAATATATATATACAGACACACTCACCACATTCCAGACACTGAGAAAAAAAACATATATATATACACACTCACTCACCACATTCCAGACCCTGAGAAAAAAAAATATATATCCACACTCACCACATTCCAGACCAAGAGAAAAAAAAATATACATATATATGTATACACACACTCACCACATTCCAGACCCTGAGGAAACAAAATATATATATACAGACACACTCACCACATTCCAGACACTGAGAAAAAAAACATATATATATATATACATACTCACCAAATTCCAGACACTGAGAAAAAAAAACATATTTATATACACACACCCACCACATTCCAGACGCTGAGAAAAAATATATATATATATTTACACACACACTCACCACATTCCAGACCCTGAGAAAAAAAAAATATATATATATATACACACACTCACCACATTCCAGACCCTGAGGAAAAAAAAAAAAATATATATATATATACAAACACACTCACCACATTCCAGACACCGAGAAAAAAAAAATATATATATACACACACTCACCACATTCCAGACACTAAGAAAAATATAAATATATACACACACTCACCACTTTCCAGACCCTGAGAAAAAAAAAATATATATACACACACACACTCACCACATTCCACACCCTGAGAAAAATATATATATATATATATACACACTCACCACATTCCAGACCCTGAGAAAAAAATATATATATACACACACTCACCACATTCCAGACACCGAGAAATAAAAATATATGTATATACACACACTCACCACATTCCAGACACTGAGAAAAATATATATATTTATACACGCACACTCACCACATTCCAGACACCGAGAAAAAAAATATATATATATGCACACACTCACCACATTCCAGACCCTGAGAAAAAAAAATATATACATATACACACACTCACCACATTCCAGACACCGAGAAAAAAAATATATACATATACACACTCACCACATGCCAGAGCCTGAGAAATATATATATATATATATATATATATATACACACACTCACCACATTCCAGACCCAGAGAAATATATATATATATATATATATATATATATATATATATATATATACACACACTCACCACATTCCAGACCCTGAAGGAAAAAAAAATATTTACATATACACACACTCACCACATTCCAGACCCTGAGAATAATACAAATATATATATATATATATATATATATACACACACACTCACCACATTCCAGACCCTGAGAAAAAAAAAAAAATATATATATATACACACACTCACCACATTCCAGACACAGAGAAAAAAATATATATATATTTACACACACACTCACCACATTCCAGACCCTGAGAAAAAAAAATAAATATATACACACACTCACCACATTCCAGACACAGAGAAAAAAAATATATATATATTTACACACACACTCACCACATTCCAGACCCTGAGAAAAAAAAATATATATATATACACACACTCTCCACATTCCAGACCCTGAGAAAAAAAAATATATATATATACACACTCACCACATTCCAGACCCTGAGAAAAAAAAAAATATATATATACACACTCACCACATTCCAGACACTGAGAAAAAAATAGATATACACACACTCACCACATTCCAGACCCTGAGAAACAAAATATATATATATATATATATACACACACTCACCACATTCCAGACACCGAGAAAAAAAACTATATGTCCACACACTCACCACATTCCAGACACTGAGAAAAAAAAATATATATATACACACTCACCACATTCCAGACACCGAGAAAAAAATATATATATATATACACACACTCACCACATTCCAGACACTGAGAAAAAATATATATACATATACACACACTCACCACATTCCAGACACAGAGAAAAATAAAAATATATATTTATATACACACTCACCACATTCCAGACCCTGAGAAAAAAATATATATACACACACTCACCACATTCCAGACCCTGAGAAACAAAATATATATATATATATATATATACACACACTCACCACATTCCAGACACCGAGAAAAAAAACTATATGTCCACACACTCACCACATTCCAGACACTGAGAAAAAAATTTATATATATACACACTCACCACATTCCAGACACCGAGAAAAAAATATATATATATATACACACACTCACCACATTCCAGACCCTGAGAAAAAATATATATACATATACACACACTCACCACATTCCAGACACCGAGAAAAAAAATATATATATATTTACACACACACTCACCACATTCCAGACCCTGAGAAAAAAAAAAATATATATATACACACACTCACAACATTCCAGACCCTGAGGAAAAAAAAATATATATATATATACACACACACTCACCACATTCCAGACACCGAGAAAATATATATATATATATACACACACTCACCACATTCCAGACACTAAGAAAAATATATATATATATACACACACTCACCACTTTCCAGACCATGAGAAAAAAAAATATATATATATACACACACACACTCACCACATTCCACACCCTGAGAAAAAAAAATATATATATATACATACTCACCACATTCAAGACCCTGAGAACAAAAATTATATATACACACACTCACCACATTCCAGACACCGAGAAAAAAAAATATATGTATATACACACACTCACCACATTCCAGACACTGAGAAAAAAAAATATATGTATATACACACACTCACCACATTCCAGACACTGAGAAAAAAAAAAATATATATATACACACACTCACCACATTCCAGACCCTGAGAAAAAAAATATATACATATACACACACTCACCACATTCCAGACACCGAGAAAAAATATATATATATATATACACACACTCACCACATTCCAGACCCTGAGAAATATATATATATATATATATATATGCACACACTCACCACATTCCAGACCCTGAGAAATATATATATATATATATATACATATACACACTCTCACCACATTCCAGACACTGAGAAAAAAATATATATATATACACACACTCACCACATTCCAGACCCTGAGAAAAAAAAAAATATATATATACACACACACTCACCACATTCCAGACCCTGAGAAAAAAAAATATATATATAGACACACTCACCACATTCCAGACACAGTGAAAAAAATATATATATATATTTACACACACACTCACCACATTCCAGATCCTGAGAAAAAAAAAATATATATATATATACACACACTCACCACATTCCAGACCCTGAGAAAAAAATATATATATATACACACTCACTACATTCCAGACACTGAGAAAAAAATATATATATATACACACACTCACCACATTCCAGACCCTGAGAAAAAAAAATATATACATATACACACACTCACCACATTCCAGACACCGAGAAAAAAAAAATATATATATATATACACACACTCACCACATTCCAGACCCTGAGAAATATATATATATATATATATATATACACACACTCACCACATTCCAGACCCTGAGGGAAAAAAAATATTTACATATACACACTCTCACCACATTCCAGACACTGAGAAAAAAATATATATATATACACACACTCACCACATTCCAGACCCTGAGAAAAATATATATATATATACACACACACTCACCACATTCCAGACCCCGAGAAAAAAAAAATATATATATATACACACACTCACCACATTCCAGACACAGTGAAAAAAATATATATATATATTTACACACACACTCACCACATTCCAGATCCTGAGAAAAAAAAAAAATATATATATATACACACACTCACCACATTCCAGACCCTGAGAAAAAAAAATATATATATACACACTCACTACATTCCAGACACTGAGAAAAAAATATATATATATATACACACACTCACCACATTCCAGACCCCGAGAAAAAAAAAAATATATATATACACACACTCACCACATTCCAGACCCTGAGGAAAAAAAAATATCTATATATATACACACACACTCACCACATTCCAGACCCTGAGAAAAAAAAATATATATATACACACACTCACCACATTCCAGACCCTGAGAAAAAAAAAATATATATATACACACACCCCACATTCCAGACACTGAGAAAAAAAAAATATATATATATACACACTCACCACATTCCAGACACTGAGAAAAAAAAAATATATATATACACACACTCACCACATTCCAGACCCTGAGAAAAATAAAAATATATATATACACACACTCACCACATTCCAGACCCCGAGAAAAAAAAATATATATATATATACACACACTCACCACATTCCAGACCCTGAGAAAAAAAATATATATATACACACACTCACCACATTCCACACCCTGTCAAAAAAAAAAAAATATATATATATATATACACACACACTCACCGCATTCCAGACCCAGAGAAAAAAAAATATATATATATATATACACACACACTCACCACATTCCAGACCCTGAGAAACAATATATATATATACACACACTCACCACATTCCAGACACTAAGAAAAAAAAATATATATTTTCACACACTCACCACATTCCAGACCCTGAGGAAAAAAAAAATATATATATATACACACACACACTCACCACATTCCAGACCCTGAGAAAAAAATATATATATATACACACACTCACCACATTCCAGACACCGAGAAAAAAAAATATATATATACACACACTCACCACATTCCAGACCCTGAGAAAAAAAAATATATATATACACACACTCACCACCTTCCAGACCCTGAGAAATAAAAATATATATATATATACACACACTCACCACATTCCAGACCCTGAGAAAAAAAAAATATATATATATACACACACTCACCACATTCCAGACCCTGAGAAAAAAAATATATATATATACACACACTCACCACATTCCACACCCCGAGAAAAAAAATATATATACACACACTCACCACATTCCAGACACCGAGAAAAAAAATATATATATATATACACACACTCACCACATTCCAGACCCTGAGAAAAAAAATATATATACATATACACACACTCACCACATTCCAGACACCGAGAAAAAAAAAATATATATATACACACACTCACCACATTCCAGACCCTGAGAAAAAAAAATATATATATACACACACTCACCACATTCCAGACACCGAGAAAAATAATATGTACATATATACACACACTCACCACATTCCAGACCCTGAGGAAAAAGATACATATATACACACACACTCACCACATTCCAGACGCTGAGAAAAAAAAAATATATATATATACACACACTCACCACATTCCAGACTCTGAGAAAAAAATATATTTATATATACACACACACTCACCAAATTCCGGACACTGAGAAAAAAAAATATATATATATACACATTCACCACATTCCAGACCCTGAGAAAAAAATATATATATACACACACTCACCACATTCCAGATCCTGAGAAAAAAATATATATATATACACACACTCACCACATTCCAGACCCTGAGCAAAAAAATACATATATACACACACACTCACCACATTCCAGACCCTGAGAAAAAAAAAATATAGATATATATACACACACTCACCACATTCCAGACCCTGAAAAAAAAAAATATATATATACACACACTCACCACATTCCAGACCCTGAGGGAAAAAAACATATTTACATATACACACTCTCACCACATTCCAGACACTGAGAAAAAAAAATATATATATACACACACTCACCACATTCCAGACCCTGAGAAAAAAAAAATATATATATATATACACACACACTCACCACATTCCAGACCCTGAGAAAAAAAAAAATATATATATAGACACACTCACCACATTCCAGACACAGAGAAAAAAATTATATGTATATTTACGCACACACTCACCACATTCCAGACCCTGAGAAAAAAAAAAATATATATATACACACACTCACCACATTCCAGACCCTGAGAAAAAAAAAATATATTTTTATACACACTCACCACATTCCAGATCCTGAGAAAAAAATATATATATATACACACACTCACCACATTCCAGACCCTGAGCAAAAAAATACATATATACACACACACTCACCACATTCCAGACCCTGAGAAAAAAAAAATATAGATATATATACACACACTCACCACATTCCAGACCCTGAAAAAAAAAAATATATATATACACACACTCACCACATTCCAGACCCTGAGGGAAAAAAACATATTTACATATACACACTCTCACCACATTCCAGACACTGAGAAAAAAAAATATATATATACACACACTCACCACATTCCAGACCCTGAGAAAAAAAAAATATATATATATATACACACACACTCACCACATTCCAGACCCTGAGAAAAAAAAAAATATATATATAGACACACTCACCACATTCCAGACACAGAGAAAAAAATTATATGTATATTTACGCACACACTCACCACATTCCAGACCCTGAGAAAAAAAAAAATATATATATACACACACTCACCACATTCCAGACCCTGAGAAAAAAAAAATATATTTTTATACACACTCACCACATTCCAGACCCTGAGAAAAAAAATATATATATATACACACACTCACCACATTCCAGACTCTGAGAAAAAAATATATATATATACACACTCACCACATTCCAGACACTGAGAAAAAAAAATATATACACACACTCACCACATTCCAGACCCTGAGAAACAAAATATATATATATACACACACTCACCACATTCCAGACACTGAGAAAAAAAATATATATATATACACACACTCACCACATTCCAGACACTGAGAAAAAAAAATATATGTATATACCCACACTCACCACATTCCAGACCCTGAGAAACAAAATATATATATATATATACACACACTCACCACATTCAAGACACCGAGAAAAAAAACTATATGTATATACACACACTCACCACATTCCAGACACTGAGACAAAATATATATATATATTTACACACACACTCACCACATTCCAGACCCTGAGAAAAAAAAAATATATATATATATACACACACTCACCACATTCCAGACCCTGAGGAAAAAAAAAATATATATATATATACACACACACTCACCACATTCCAGACACCGAGAAAAAAAAAATATATATATACACACACTCACCACATTCCAGACACTCAGAAAAAAAAAATATATATATATACACACACTCACCACTTTCCAGACCCTGGGAAAAAATATATATATATATACACACACACTCACCACATTCCAGACACTGAGAAAAAAATATATATATATGCACACTCACCACATTCCAGACCCTGAGAAAAAAAAATATATAAACACACACTCACCACATTCCAGACACTGAGAAAAAAAATATATGTATACACACACACTCACCACATTCCAGAAACTGAGAAAAATAAATATATATATACACACACACTAACCACATTCCAGACACCGAGAAAAAAATATATATACACACACTCACCACATTCCAGACACTGAGAAAAAAAAATATATACATATACACACACTCACCACATTCCAGACACCGAGAAAAAAAATATATGTATATTTACACACACACTCACCACATTCCAGACCTTGAGAAAGAAAAATATATACATATATACACACACTCACCACATTCCAGACCTTGAGAAAAAAAAAATATATATATATACACACACACTCACCACATTCCAGACACCGAGAAAAAACAAATATATATATATATATACACACACACTCACCACATTCCAGACACTAAGAAAAATATATATATATATACACACTCACCACTTTCCAGACCCTGAGAAAAAATATATATATATATATACACACACACTCACCACATTACAGACACTGAGAAAAAAAAAATATATATATATACACACTCACCACATTCCAGACCCTGAGGAAAAAAAAAATATATATACACACTCACCACATTCCAGACCCTGAGAAAAAAAAAAATATATATATATACACACACACTCACCACATTCCAGACACCGAGAAAAAACAAATATATATATATATATACACACACTCACCACATTCCAGACACTGAGAAAAAAAATATATATGTATATACACACACTCACCACATTCCAGACCCTGAGAAACAAAATATATATATATATATATACACACACTCACCACATTCCAGACCCTGAGGAAAAAAATAAATATATATATATATACACACACACTCACCACATTCCAGACACCGAGAAAAAAAAAAATATATATACACACACTCACCACATTCCAGACACTCAGAAAAATATATATATATATACACACACTCACCACTTTCCAGACCCTGGGAAAAAATATATATATATATACACACACACTCACCACATTCCAGACACTGAGAAAAAAATATATATATATGCACACTCACCACATTCCAGACCCTGAGAAAAAAAAATATATAAACACACACTCACCACATTCCAGACACCGAGAAAAAAAAATATATGTATACACACACACTCACCACATTCCAGAAACTGAGAAAAATAAATATATATATACACACACACTCACCACATTCCAGACACCGAGAAAAAAAAAATATATATATATACACACACTCACCACATTCCAGACACTGAGAAAAAAAAAGATATACATATACACACACTCACCACATTCCAGACATCGAGAAAAAAGATATATATATATATTTACACACACACTCACCACATTCCAGACCTTGAGAAAAAAAAATATATACATATATACACACACTCACCACATTCCAGACCCTGAGAAAAAAAAATATATATATATATACACACACACTCACCACATTCCAGACACCGAGAAAAAACAAATATATATATATATATATACACACACTCACCACATTCCAGACACTAAGAAAAATATATATATATATACACACTCACCACTTTCCAGACCCTGAGAAAAAAAAAAAATATATATATACACACACACTCACCACATTACAGACACCGAGAAAAATAAAAATATATATACACACACTCACCACATTCCAGACACTGAGAAAAAAAAATATATACATATACACACACTCACCACATTCCAGACACCGAGAAAAAAAATATATGTATATTTACACACACACTCACCACATTCCAGACCTTGAGAAAAAAAAATATATACATATATACACACACTCACCACATTCCAGACCCTGAGAAAAAAAAAATATATATATATACACACACACTCACCACATTCCAGACACCGAGAAAAAACAAATATATATATATATATATATACACACACTCACCACATTCCAGACACTAAGAAAAATATATATATATATATACACACTCACCACTTTCCAGACCCTGAGAAAAAAAAATATATGTATACACACACACTCACCACATTACAGACACTGAGAAAAAAAAATATATATATATACACACTCACCACATTCCAGACCCTGAGGAAAAAAAATATATATATACACACTCACCACATTCGAGACACAGAGAAAAAAAAAATATATATATATACACACACTCACCACATTCCAGACACTGAGAAAAAAAATATATAAAGATATGCACACACTCACCACTTTCCAGACACCGAGAAAAAAATATATATATATACCCACACTCACCACTATCCAGACACCGAGAAAAAAAAATATATACATATATACACACACTCACCACATTCCAGGCTCTGAGAAAAAAATATATATATACACACACACTCACCACAGTCCAGACCCTGAGAAAAATATATATATATATATACACACACACTCACCACAGTCCAGACCCTGAGAAAAAATATATATATATATACACACTCACCACATTCCAGACCCTGAGAAAAAAATATATATATATACACACACTCACCACATTCCAGATACTGAGAAAAAAATATATATATAAACACACACTCACCACATTCCAGACCCTGAGGAAAAAAATACATATATACACACACACTCACCACATTCCAGACCCTGAGAAAAAATATATATATATACACACACACTCACCACATTCCAGACCCTGAGAAAAAAAATATATATATATCGACGCACACACTCACCACATTCCAGACCCTGAGAAAAAAAATATATATATACACACACACTCACCACAGTCCAGACCCTGAGAAAAACAGATATATATACACACTCACCACATTCCAGACCCTGTGAAAAAATATATATATATATACACACACTCACCACATTCCAGATACTGAGAAAAAAATATATATATAAACACACACTCACCACATTCCAGACCCTGAGGAAAAAAAATGTATATATACACACACTCACCACATTCCAGATACTGAGAAAAAAATATATATATAAACACACACTCACCACATTCCAGACCCTGAGGAAAAAAATACATATATACACACACACTCACCACATTCCAGACACTGAGAAAAAAAATATATATATACACACACACTCACCACATTCCAGACCCTGAGGAAAAAAAAAAAATATATATATATACACACTCACCACATTCCAGACCCTGAGAAAACAAAAAAATATATATATATACACACACTCACCACATTCCAGACCCTGAGAAATATATATATATATACACACATTCACCACATTCCAGACCCTGAGGAAAAAAAATATATATATACACACTCACCACATTCGAGACCCTGAGAAAAAAAATAAATATATATATATATATATATACACGCACTCACCACATTCCAGACCCTGAGAAAAAAAAAATATGTATATAAACACACAATCACCACATTCCAGACCCTGAGGAAAAAAATATATATATATTTTCACACACTCACCACATTCCAGACCCTGAGGAAAAAAAAAATATATATATATATATACACACTCACCACAGTCCAGACACTGAGAAAAAAAAAATATATACATACACACTCACCACATTCCAGACCCAGAGAAAAAAAAATATACATATATATATATACACACACTCACAACATTCCAGAACCTGAGAAAAAAAAAGATATATATATATATATATACACACATTCACCACATTCCAGACCCTGAGAAAAAAAATATATATATATCCACACTCACCACATTCCAGACCCAGAGAAAAAAAAAATATACATATATATATATATATATATACACACACTCACCATATTCCACACTCTGAGAAAAAAAAATATATATATACACACACACCACATTCCAGACCCTGAGAAAAAAAAAATATATACATATACACACTCACCACATTCCTGACCCTGAGAAAAAAATATATATATATACACACACTCACCACATTCCAGACCCTGAGAAAAAAATATATATACATATACACACTCACCACATTCCAGACCCTGAGAAAAAAAAAAATATATATACACACACTCACCACATTCCAGACCCTGAGAAAAA